>NW_027202715.1:18080989-19325989 GCF_024711535.1 Dipodomys merriami | reverse complement strand
TCTCCCTGGTGGGGGCGGAGGGGGGGGGGCTCCAGCTTTCCTGGGAACAAGCCTTTATTTCTGGAAACCAGGGAGCAAATGGCCAAGTCCAGGTTCACTAACCCCAACACTCACTCTGGGTCTTGACCGAACTCCTCAAGGTCTCCTTTCTGTGTCAGTGCTGGGTCCCACAATGACAGAGCTTGGAAAGTCAGAGCGTCTCCCTTAAGGCCTGGATGGGGATGTGGGTAATGGAGCCAGAGGGACCCTGCAGCTGCAGGAAGAAGCATGGGTGGCTTTCCCCAGGCTGGCCACCCGCACAGCTTCCATCCAATCACCCAAGGTCATAGTCTTGCGCAGGCTTCTCAGAAAAGGAAACTGAGAGGTGAGATGGAGACGGGCTTGGCCTAGGACCCCATGTAGAGGCTGGGGCAACAGTCTGTGTGCTCCATATCCTCCTGCACCTTCCCTGATCTGCCATGGAAGGAGGCGGGGGAAGCCAAGGCTACTCCAGCACACAGATGAAAGTCAACCTGTCCATTATCCTACCTTCTGCAGAGCTCTCCTGAAGGAAGTGGGGGTCTCTCCACCACCCTAGAGAGAAGGGTCAGAGGTCAAGTTGCTAAGATATGTCCAAAGGACAGGCCAGGCTGAGGAGTGAGCTAGGACGTGGGGCAGTTGGGGATGCTCAAAAGATGAGAGGAACAATAGGAAGATGAGGGGAGGAGAGACTTACCGGGAGCCAGGGAAGGCCAGAGGTCAGGGGCCTGGCCCAGGCAGCAGCTGAACAGTCCTGGGGTGCAGGCCCTTGGCATTGACAGCACATTTTCCTCTTGGACTTGGACCACATAATGACTCCTAGGACTGGTACTTACACCTTGACTCTGACTCACACACACACACTAATTCCCTTAACACACACACACACACACACACACACACACACACACACAGAGGAATAGATACTGGGTTTTTTGTTTGTTTGTTTGCTGTTTTGGTGCCAGTCCTGGGATTTGAACTCAAGACCCAGGCATTGTTCCTGAGCTGTTTTGCTTAAGGCTAGAGCTCAGCTCTTGAGCCATAGATCCACTTCCAGATATGTGTGTGTGTGTGTGTGTGTGTGTGTGTGTGTGTGTGTGTGTGTTTGTGTGTGATTAATTGGAGATAAGAGTCTCATGGACTTCCCTGCCCTAGGTGGCTTCAATACCCTGATCCTCAAATCTCAGCCTCTGAGTAACTAGGATTAATGGCGTGAGCCAGCAGCACCTGGCTGATAGACAGTTTTTACTTCCATGTTACTGATAAGAAAACCAAGGTACAGAGAAGTTGAGTGACTTGCCAAAGTCACACAGTTCCACTGTGGCCACATTGAAAGTGATTACCAGCCAGGCCATCTGGCTCCAGAATCTCTCTGAATCTGCTGCTGTCATGGCTTAACCCAATTGCCATGTCCTTGTCACATGTGCTCCTGGACTCAAATGCTGCTGCCTAGCTAGGTTTCACTCTTCTCTGTCCTGGGGGAGCCACGATCGGGAGGCCCTGAGCCCACAAGTTCCTGAACAAGGTGGTGATAGGTAGGTGCATTCATGTCTCAGGCACCAATCATGGACTAGGCCTCCCTCTCCTTCACATTAATGGGAAGAGGCCCTGTTCATCTCATAAGGAGAAACTGTGAATCTCACAGAAGCCCACAGTCACCCAGCTTCTAAGTGCTGAGCTCAGTTTTGGCCAGGTCAACCCTCTTCCTAAGCCTACATTTTTTACCCAACACTCCTCCCATGCTCAAAGCTCGATTGCTAACAAAGGATCTTCACCTTGAGAAGAAGGCAGTAACCCCACTGGGCGCCTGTCTTGGGGCTAGGAAAAGATTTGTGATGCCAGATTATTGACTAGGCTATGCCCTTCCGGTGCCAGCCTGCGTGTGTGACCATCAACCAGATGGCTTGGCCACCCTAGCTGAGCCCTTAGCCCACCCCTCAACTCCTCCTGCTGCCCTGGGCTGGCAGGAGTAGAGGACAGGGAGGCAGAGGGTCTGCTTGTCATTAGGAACAGAGGTGAAGTGGACAAGCTCAAGGGGGCAGCCACGGATGATGGGAATATGTGGCTTCCTGTTCAGCCAGGAGAGGTCCCAGATAAATACTGCTGATCAAAACCAGCCTTGCTGCCCTCTGGGGGCACGTATCCATGCTCTTAGAAGCTGATAAATGGTCCACGTGAAGGGAGTCATCCAGGCACCTTGGAGAGGACAGCTTACACTGCAGTGACATAAGAAGCAGGAGGGCAGTGTTGAGCATGCCAACTGCTCAGGGAGTCCCGTACCCTGAGGTGGCAGCTGGAGCCCCCACATCTGGGCAGGTCATCCTCTAGGATAAGCAATGCGCTCATCTCAGAGGGGCTGTTCTCCTCCCAAGCTCCCCAACTACTCAAAGGCCACAGAATGATATGAGAGTTCTGCCCTCATCCATAAGGAACTACTCCATGCCAGGTCGATGCACCTGCTGAGTATTTCTGTTAGGGACCTAGAGCCTACTGGGTAGAGAATGGAAACCTGAAGGCAGCCTGCTTGGTCCTCCAGGCCCACACCTAGAGGAGAGAGACATTACACTGCTAAGAACCACCAGGGACTAGGCTGGGATCAGGCAGGGATGGCTTCTAGGTGCAGGAAATACTGAACTGCACTGGAGGACTTACAGAGGTCACCCAGGGAACGAAGCCTGGGAAGGGTTCCAGAATAGGGAAAACCCTTTTTAGGAAAAGTGGGGCTGAAGCTGATGAGATCAGCAAGGGCCTGACTTGACACAATGTCCAGGTCTGGGCTTTATCGCAGGGAAAGTGGGAAGCCCTTGGGTTGTGTGACATTGATGTGTGGCCTACTCCTCCTTCTCCAGCGGGGAGCCCATTTAGAGGTAAAGAAATGAATAGGAGGGGAATCAGAGCCAGTGACCTGGGGGGAGCACTGGACAACTTGAAAGTGGAGGTGATGGATTTAGTGATGACAAACTGGAGGTAAAGTAGGGCAAGGGGGAGCAGCAGGAGCTCAGGATGCCCCATGCTTCCAACTTGAGTAGCAAAGTGCAGGAGGAAAGCCAACTGCCAGGAGTGGGGAGACATGTTAGAGTTCAGGATGTCTCCAGACATTCAAGGGGAACAACTCATCAATGTGTTGCACCCAAGCCCGTGGGGCAGCAACCTGGACCTTCCCACTGCGCTCCGTGACTCCTTACTAACTAACAGCTTACAGTCAGCCGTGATAGAATTGACACCACGGGCACCGGCAAAGGCCATGCAAAGGCTCACTCCTCTCCCACCCAGCCAGGTGTTCAGTTCACTGCTTACCGGACAGTCATGGCCATGTTGTCAGTACTTAATGAAGCAGGGCCTGGGCAGATACATGGCAGCCCCTCTTTGGAACTTTCAAGTGAAAAGCAAGGAGACTTCCTAACTTTCTCTCTACGGCACCACACCTGGCCCAAACTGCAGATAGGGGGAAGAGGGAGCAGTAACACAGAGATCCATTTTCAAAAAGTAAGTTTCCTTTCTACCCTGCCCTTGAGTGAAGGGATGGAAGAGAAGATGGCACAGATCAATGTGTAGCTTGCTTCCTTCATTCTGGCACAGGACATTGTGCTAATCCATGAAGCAATTCTTCAGGTGAATCTAGCATCTATCAATGGAATGTTCTTTTAATCCCAGTGAATTTTTATGAGGTTTTGGAATCCAGTAAAATATTGGATTTCCTTCTGGAACAACAGCAACAAAAAGCTGTCAGGAAAGTTCTGAAAACAAGAGAAAGGGGGATAGGAAGGAGGGACTAGTTGTTTTACTAGGAGGTACCAAAATGTATTATAAACACCAAGTGTGTAGAACAATGGAAGGGCTACAATGGAGAAGCCATGTGCAGTCAGAGTTTGTACATGGGGAAGGTTTCTTTTCACAGTGTAAAGAGAAAGGCAGAGAGCCTTGAAATGAACTAGAGCAACTAACCAGCCATGGAGAAAAAAAATTTATTATTGTTTTAATAGCTGGATCTCTACTCCATTCGTTGCATTAAGACAATTTCCCAGGGGAGTGGAAAAGATAATTTCCTAGTGAATAACTTGTTTAACTGTAAAACATGAAACCATAAAAAGTAAACATAACATGTGAGTGAATATTTTCTTATTCTATACTTGGGAAGGCCCTTTTGAAGTATGAGATAGGGCCATATATGCTGGTGCTAGTCCCAGCTACAAGGGAAGCGTAGGTCCAAGGCTAGCTCCAGGAAAAGCACAAGGAGACTTCATCCAAAAAGTGAGCCAGAGACATGGCTCAGCAGTAGAATGCCTATCTAGCAAGCACAAAGTCCTGAGTTCAAAAATCAGGTACCAGAAACAGAGAGAGAGAGAGAGAGAGAGAGAGAGAGAGAGAGAGAGAGAGAGAGAGAGAGAGAGAGAGAGAGAGGAGGGAAGAAAGATAGGAAGGAGGGAGGAAAGGAAGGAAGGAGGAAAGGAAGAAAGGAAGGAACGAAGGAAAGAAGGAAGGAAGGAAGACATAAAACCCAAAATCTATAAGTAAACATTAATATATTTATTTGTATAAATGTAAAACTTGGTAAGAAATATACTATAGACAAAGTCAAGGTCAGCTTGAAATCATTCAGAACACATGTGACCATTACTTATTGCTTTAGGGAAAGAACTTTACTCAGATCAAAAGGACAAAGAAGCCAGGTGCCAATGGCTCATTCCTATAATCCTAGCTATTCAGGAGGCTGAGATCTAAAAATCATAGTTTAAAGCTAGCCTGGGCAGGAAAGTCCATGAGACTCTTACCTCAAATTAGCCAGTAAAAAGCCGTAAGTGGAGCTATGATTCGAGTGGTAGAGTTCCAGAGCAAAAGAGCTCAAGGACAGTGCTCAGGCCCTGAGTTCAAGCTCTAGGATCAGCACCAAAAAAAAAAGGAAAAAGAAAACAACTGGGTAGAAAATATATGTTAGGAAAACTGCTTGAGTCTAGCAGTTGAAGGTCAGCCTGGGCAACACAGTGAGACCTCATTTCAAACATAAATGACTGTGTGTACTCCTAATATATACACCTGTATAATATATATGTACATTCACACATGCATATGTATGTATATGTATGTATATGCTACATATGTATGTATATGCTACAGTGTATACTAACAGATATTACATATTAGTAGAGAGTGTACACAGGCAGCTGACTGGCCTAGAACAAGGGCTGGCTAATCAGCTTGGACCAGTAGCATTGGAAGAAACATCTAAGCTCAGCATATAATTGAAGAGATGTCGGTTAAGATCTAGTTGAAAGTCTCCCAAGTGCCTTCCCCACGCCCCGTCTCTGCAGAAAGTGGAGTCCCAGTTTCCATGTGGTCAATGACAACACATCCCTCCCCAGTTCCCTGAAAAAGCCCTGGTTAGCCTTGGGCTTGGCCCTGGGTTGAACAGATGCACCCTGCTACCAGGATAGGCTCTGTAATTAGCAAACCATGTGATTACCCCTCCCACGTAAACATTAGCCCAAGTGGGTCTTGAAGATGTTTCTTGGCACTCTCCTCTCCTGACCTTTCTCCAAGTTTCTCTGCCTTCAGAGTAGCAAGTTTATACTGCAAGATTTTAGAGATTACATTGCTAGGTTTCTAGGGTTTCTCCTTCAGGCTATTCTTTTTTTTCTTTTTTATTTTTTCATGTATCTTTTAAAACAATTATTTGCTCATGCACATTTGTTCATGCATGTTATTATAAAGATGATGCACAGAAGGGTAACAGTTACATAAGTCAGATAAAGAGAACTTTTTTGTTGTTGTTGGTTGTGAGGCTTGAACTCTAGGTCTGGGTGCTGTCCCTGAGCTCTTCGGCTCAAGGCGAGCAATCTACCACTTGAGTCACAGCGGCACTTCTGGTTTTCTGGTGGTTAATTGGAGATAAGAGTCTCACAGACTGTCCTTGCCTGGGCTGGCTTTGAACCACAGTCCTTGGACCTCAGCCTCTGAGTAGCTAGGATTACAGGCATGAGCCACCAGTGCCTGGCTTGTACATTTCTTCCCTTGCTCTCTCCCAGTTTCCTCCTCACATCCCTACCCCCAGGTGGTATAGTTCATTTTCAGCAGTGTCTAGTGAATACCACTGCTGCATTTGTTCACCTTCTGTCCCTCCATTTCTGTGCCACTCTTACCCTCCCTAAGACAGATAAACAAACAAGACAAAAAGAAAAGAAAACAACAACAAAGAAAATACCTCTTGTTTCCCTTTCCTGGAGTTCATTTCGATAATTATTTTATATGATCAATTCTTGAGAGGAGAAAACACCCACTATAGCAGACTTCAGCCTGCTCTTGCAGTTAGCCAGCCAACGTGGCAGGGTCCTTGGGCTGCGGGGGGACCCTGGATGCTCCTATTCGTGCCACAGGGAGGTTCCAGACAGCCTGGAGGTATTTAAGATCACAGCAGATCTGACTGGATCTGTTGTTTGACAGGACAAGCATCCATCCCAAGGCCTATGGAGTTCAGAGGTCACCTTGGTTTATTCTGGTGCCTGTCTTCAGCTCAATTCAACAAATATCCAGTGAGGACAGCTACCATTTGGTAGGCTTTACAAGTACCACTGAAGGTAGCTTAGTAACTCGATGAGGTTATCTGCTTTCCGCAGATGAGGAAACTGAGGCTCAGGGGTTAGGCAACTTAGTCCCACAGCCTTGTTGGTGGAGGCAGGGTTAGAACTCAGCCCACCACACTCAACAGCCCATCCTTAGGAAAGAAACAATGCCCATCTAAGCTGACAGCAAGTAGATGAGGGAGATAGAGAGAAAGCCCACCTTGGGGTGTCCTGGAGGGTGGCCTTAAATGACACAGAAAGGAACTTCTGCTCTTTTCTTGGAAACAAGAAGAAACATGGCTCACATTTCCCAGTTCTCTGTGACTCTTGACCCTTCTGGTCAGCCTTCTCCTTCTCTGGCCTTCTCAGCCCTTTATTTCAATTTATCTTGACCTAAACCACTGGGTTTTGACCAGTGAACCCTTTTCTAGACCTAGTGTGAGTATCTCTCTGCATCCCACTGCATCTCCATGGAAATGGAACCCCACAGATCCTAGGGAATTCCCTGCTGGGAGAAGCCTGTAGGCCAGGGTGAGGGGCTTAAGCAGGCTGACCTATTCCAACCTGAAAGCTTACATTCAGAGGGACAAGTGTCCTATAAGCTGAGATCCAAACCACCTTAGATCAGTGTCCATGAGCAAACCCTGCAAATGAATAGGACATGTTGGCTCTTGGTCCAGAACTCCAGTGCATTGCAAGTACTGTGTGCTGAGTCCTTGCTGACCTGGCTATCCATTGGCCTACCATCTATTTACAAACCAAGCTAAGAGCAGCCACAGCAACTAGGGACCACGTGTGTGACCATGCAGGAGTAAAGGGTGGAGATCCTTGCTCATCCTCACTATCTGTTGGTGTTCTTTTTCTTTTTTTCTTTTTTTTCCAGGGCCAACCAGGCACTCGAGGCTTCCCTGGGTTTCCGGTAAGTGGGGAGGGCTGAAGTTCTCTGTGACCAGGTGGGCGCTGGACCTGGTTGGTTAAGTTACATCCACTGAGGTCAAACCTGGTGCCACTCTTTTCCTTTTAATCACTAAGGGCTGCCTCACACCTACTGCCAACCTCAGCCCAAGATAGTATCTCAGCACTGGGCCGCTGGGAAAGAAGGGACGGAGGACATACCCAAACAGGGTATGGGATAGGAGCTTGCTGAGCAGCATCACAGGCCAACACAGCCACCAGGAAACCAAAATGTGGGCAGAAGTTGACCTGGGGACCAAACTGGGCCAGGCTCTGCAGGATACCCACCAGAAAAGTAGCAGTTGGGGGACCATCTGGGTGCCCTATGACCCCAGCCTTCACTTGGGGCAGTGACAGTGCCATCTATGGGATTCTGTTCTGCACTGGTCACTTGGCCGGCAGCATTTGTTCCTTCCCCATGAGAACCTTTCAAGGAACGTTCTAGTATTTGTATCTCTATCTTAGAACAGTAACTTGAGGCCTAGGCTCACCCACCATCAACTGACAACTAAGAGGTCAGTCAATGACCCCAGCTCTAATATGGTGGCATCTGACTCTGTGCTGCTAACCCCTGGAGGGGCCTCCTTTGGGTCAGGAGGCCTGCAGTGCCCAGCTTTTCAGCTGCCTTTCTGTTTGCAGGGTCCCATTGGCCTGGATGGCAAACCGGTAAGTGGACTCTTGCAGCTTGCTCCTCCTGCCCCCGCCCTGCCTGCCCCCCAGCTCACTAACCCTGGCTCTCTTGGTTCTTGGGCAAGACTCTGACTCTTTGGAAGATGCTTTCGACAGGGGGGAAAAAAGGTGTCACTCATAGAGATGGAAGGAGGGATCATTTGAAGGAGCCATCCCAATCTCCAAGACATAAATCTTAAGTGCCCAGGGTCTGGGGCAAAAGCCATCCCTACTTTGGGGATCCAGAGCAGGGGTGAAGCAGGCAAGCAGTGGGGCGAGCAGGGGTAGAGCTCAGCCAGCTGATCTGAAAAAGAGCTCACCTGTCATCATACCCCAGCCCTGGTCTCCAGCACCACCAAGGAGCATCCTGTATCCCCTGCTTCCCCATTACTGAGGCCCTGCCTGAACTCAGTTCCACATGGAGACTCATTTCCTGTGACCCCTCACCCAGGTCCTCCCTCAGTTCATTTAACTCTGACATAAAATCTTGGTGGGGGGAGGGGGAGAAGGCCCTACCCCATGGAAGTGGTGACCCTCCAGAATCCCACAAGTCTAAGACATAATGACCCTCCCCCTTCTTCACATTGACCTTTCCCTGGAGAAGCTCTGTCCACTTAGTTGAGACCTGGCCACCTGCTCTGTAGGCCAGTAAGCTACATGGGGGTCTTGGGGGCCTTATCTCATCATCTCAGACTAGACATACCCTTGAAGCCATCATGGGGGGTGTGAATGGGGTGAGGACTAGCCAGGGAGACCACCCCTATCTCAGCTTTCCTGTGATGGGCAGGAAGCTGGTGGTTAGGCCCAGGAAAGGGTAGGAAGAGAATAACCTTCCCTGGTCATCCGGCTGGTTAGGAACAGGATGGAAAAGGGAGCAATAAGGAAGGATGACAGTATGGCAGGGGCAGGGGGCAGGTGGGAGCTTCCGTATAGCAAACAATGGACCTGAAATTCACCCTCTTCTTCCAGGGCCACCCTGGACCAAAAGGGGAACCGGTAAGACCCCTGCTTTTCTACCTTCCCCAATGTGGGAGGGTCACTACCCAGCAAAGAGACAACAGTCACTGTCCAGTCTGGATCCTCAGCTTCTGCAGGAAGGGAGGCAGGCAGGGCTCCTTGAGCTGACACGTGAGGGCCAGGTACAGAGGCACACCTCACTGCTGTCATGCACGATGGCTGGTTGGCTTAGCACTCAGGTCTCACTCTTGGGCCCTGGGACACAAGCAGTCATCAAACTCTCATAAAGGATATGTTCTCTAGGAGATGGCTATCCCTTTGCCCTTAGCCTTACCCTCTTCCTCTGGCCAGCCCTGACATGGCCTTTAGCAACCCAGCCTCCTTAGGGCCTATGCCTGGCCTGTGGAAATCCATTCATAGATCTGTAACATCCACAGAACAGTCATGCATCACTTAACCACAGGGATGCATTGGGTGACCTCTGCTGCAGGTCTTTCTAAGACTCCCTTTGACTGATGTAGAAATTGAGGATCAGAGCATCAAAGTAACTTGTCTGAAGTTCCCCAGCAAGGAAGCATTCCAAATAGGATCCAGATCCACTCTTAAAATTCCTCTCTTCCTTTGCACATGGGTAAAAATAACAGAGATCAAGGCTGTAATGCACTCCCATTATTAGATAGGGAAAAGGGGTTTGGTTATTAGAAATTTCAGGTGCTTGTCCCTTTCACCCCCTTCCCCACATTCTTCTCCTCCCTGGCAGATGCAGCTTGACCCTACCATAAAGTTGTCTATGGCACCCTGGGTGGAATTATGGTCATCCCCTATGCTCTGCTCCATAGTCCTCAGAACAGCTTGATGAGAGGGGAAACTGAGGTACAGAGTGGCTAAGCACATAGGTCACATACCAAAGCCGACATCCACTGTGTGTGCCCTTTGTCTTGAAGGCAAGGAACCCTCTTGCAGGAGTGAGGAACATCTTTTCTGCCAAGGCCATTTGGACATCATCATAAAACATCATTCATGGGCCATACAAAATTATCAATGCAGTCGCTGGCAGCCTATGAGAAGCATGCATCTGTCCTGTCATGTACCCTGTCCTGCAGATGCCAGCCTTCATTCATTCCTCTAGCCCCTGTCATGTCCCTGGCCCTCTGTGTAGGAGGCTACATCTGGATGTCAGGTGGTAGTGGACTCCTGTGCCTTGTGAATCTCAGGACACTGCCAGGGCCTCACTTCTACCCTCCCAAGCCTCAGGGAAACCATTTGAACAAGAGAATTTTGAGGGACATGGGGGTGGGATGGGGTCATGGCACAGCTGGTCATGCCCATTGAAGGTGAAGCAGCTGAGGCTAGATGGGCAAGTCCATACCACCTTGCACGTGTTGGACACAGAGAGACCTGGCCCATTCTCATCTTCTGGAGTTCAGGACATTTTGAGAAGCCCCTGGAAGCTCAGCACCAGTTCCAGCCCCACTCAGAGCTGCGTCTCTGATCTGCCCATCCTCGGTCCACACACTGACTTGTGTGTTTCTCCCCCAGGGCCTGGCGGGACCCCGAGGACTGCCGGTTGGTACCCACTTTTCATCTTCCCTAACGGTGGGGTGGCAGGGAGTTGGGGTCATCTTGTATGAGTCTTGATCGCTAACTCTCATTTCTGTCTCTTTGTTAGGGCCCTCAAGGACAGAAAGGAGAAAAGGTGAGTACAATGTGTTTCCCAGAATGTGTTTCCTTGGCAGGCACAGCCTTTCTAAGGACCACGGGGCAGAGTAGCCACTCTCAAACCTGATTTTTTTTTTCCTAAACCGAAACAGGATGTAAGAGACACAGGGAAGCTGCCCTGGGTGACATTCTTTTCCTGAGGCCAACCAGCGTCTTCCTCAACCCCTCCCACCTGCCAGCACACTCTGTTCCCTGACCCCTGAGCTTCTAGCATTTTGAGATATCAATTTGTAAACACTGTCCTGGCCTCCATATTCACTGTCCTGTTGACAATACAAGAAGGGCTACACCTGGGTAGTGATACTGTGGGCTAGGACCCTTGGCTCAGAGCAGATGTCCCTGGGGTCCTGCTGTCCCTATTCAGGCTCTTTTCCAGGACCATTGGATGCCTGTCCAGAGGAGTAATCCCAACCAGGCCTGGAGTATAACTCCAGAATTCTGCCCTGTCGTCTCTTATAGCTACTTCCAAGCAAGCCCTGGGGGTTTCTTCCCCCATAAGCACTGGAGATAAAGGAGAAAATTAGATTTTCTGCCTCGGAGGGCTCAGATCTAGACTAGTGGCAGGGCTGGCGGGTGAGGAGATGAATGGTGTGTCCAGCATTCCTAGAGGTACTCATCAGGACAGGTTCCCCCAACAAGTGCCTGACACCCCTCTCCTTTCCTCCTCTCCCCAGGGTCAGTGTGGCGAGTATCCTCATCGGGTAAGAGACTCTACAAACTGAGAGGGGCCCTTTGATCTCACCTGAGCCCCCGCCCCACCCTCAGCCTCATCTCCTAGGGTCTCTGTACCTAACAGAGGCAGGGAACCAGATCCTGCAGCCCCCTGTGCTCAGCAGCAGAAGAGGTGGGGGCAGCTAACTATCAGTACCAGGTGCTGGTGGCTCTGTGTATCTTCTCAGGAGACAGCCTCCATGGCCTTGTCCCTCTGATGACTGGGTTGACTGTTTGGGATGAATGCGCCTTATACTTTCTATTGGCTACAGGGCGTGTGTGTGTGTGTGTGTGTGTGTGTGTGTGTGTGTGTGTGTGTGTGTGTGTGTGTGTGTGTGTGTGTGTGTGTGTGTGTGTGTGTGTGTGTGTGTGTGTGTGTGTGTCCCCACCTGTCCTGGATAGATAGATAAAAGAGATCTTTAGAGTCCATTACTGCTCAAATGACCCCAGCCTCAAGGAAGGGGGGGGCAGATGTACCCATGGGTGGGGGGAGTTCTTGTTTAGAGCTCAGGCTGCTACAAGCATTTGGGGGCTTCCAGGCCGAGATGATGCCTCCCCCATTCCCACTTCACCTTTCCTTTCCCTTGCTTCACTCCCCAAATATGGCATCCAGGAGATTTCTGACCATGGGGCTCCTGCTCAGGACAGGGGAAATGTTCTTATGTGTACTTTCTCCAGAAAATGCCCTGTATTCCAGCCCTTCTGTACTCAGGACAGGGCAGCAAGCAAAGACAGACATCTTAGCCACCATCTCCTCAGCCATGGCCATTGTGCCTCCAGGAACACGTGTGACTTCCCTGGCTTCTTGGGCTGCCAGGCACATCCTGGGAACAGCGATTTAGGGGTAGAACCCGACTTACCTGACAGTCTCTGATCTCTGAGGTCCTAGGCCAAGAGGAGGCCACAGTGGGCCTGGCGTGTGAGAATCAAGGATAGGTTTCAGATCCAGCTGGGCTGGTTCTGGGTTGGGCATACAGACAGAGCTGGACCATGGGGTAGTGAGGGAGGCAGGGCCCTGGTGTCCCTGATCCTGATACAATAGAAGGTCAGCTGTAGTTTCTATGGAAAGATGGGCTCATAGAATTGTTAGATTACCCTAAAGACAGAGCCCCCAGCAACACAGGGGCAACACAACCACAGATGTTTTGAAAGTATGTCATCGGGCCCTGGATGAGGTAGGCTTTGCCACTCAGCCCAACACAAGAACAGGGAAAGGGGCAGTGATAGAAGGTTCTGGAAGTACAGTCCTAGCACTGAAGCAGTGTATGAAGTAGATTGAGGACCTGGATATTGAGCAAGACAGTTTATTTAGAAAAGGATAAGATGGCAGGGGGTTCATCTAGAAGCCTGCAGCTTTCCAAGTCAAGGGGTCTGCAGACATGGCAGGGATGGCAGGTTCTCAGAGAGCCATGCTGGTTCTTCCTCTTGTCCAGTGGGAGAGAAGGGGGAGAGGGAGGGGGTGGGATGGGGCCCCCTGGCACAGGGGTTTGTTGGCTCTCTCCCTCAGTTGCCCTGTTACTGTGTCTCTGTCACCTTCATCCTCCCTCCCCCAAACCAGGAGTCCCTGAGCGGCACACTAGCAGCTCTGCGCTCCAACCAGATAATTACCCTGAAGGTTCGTAGGTTCTAGAAGGTCTCTGGCCCTCTCTGCCTAGAAGCTTCCTGGACGTGGAGCCTCACATTGCACATCCCCAGGCCTCGGCTCGGGAGGGTGGGGTTCTGTGTAGGGCACCTGCCCACACAGTTAACAAGGGTGATCTAGAAGGGTGACAATTGTGCCAACTCTACAACAGGGCATATTCACAGCCCAGGGGGCTGCTGGCTCTTAATGCTCCTCCCAGGTACCTCACATGAGCTCAAGTGCCATTGAAAACAAGTTGATTCTATGCCACCTTCATTTTCCATAGGGACCACTCTCCCCCCACCCCCAGCAAAGATCACTTTAGCTTTCTTAGGGAGTGGAAAGCAACACGAATTTCCAGAAATAGAAATCACATTGGATAATGTGATTGTAGATTTTCTGTTCCCTCCAAAAAGTGGTTGCCCATTCTGGAGCCATCTTCCCCCTACCCCAGCCTCTAGTTTTCACGTGTGCCAGGCCCAGAGTAAGACCTCAGCTGCATTTAGTGGGCACCACACCCTTGGCCAGCTTGGCCTGGGAGCCAAGCCTTGACCATCATGCTCAGATTCACTGACATCAGCCTTTCTCATCTTACCAAAAAAGAACCCAGTTGGGGACCGCACACCAGCCTGGTTCCAAGTACCAATTTAGCTGGTCCTGTGGCTCCTGAGCCAGAGCCGGGCCAGCAGTGCAATGTGAGGCTGCACGTCAGGATGCCTCCACAGCCCAGCATGGCCACAGAGGCAGACCTGGCCAAGCAGGACCCCTCAGCTCCAAGCTGGAAACTGAGGCAGGCTGCAGACTGAAGGACTGCTGCACCACCCAAGAGCAAGCTAAGCATTGCACCCCACAAGCCACTGGAGGGGTCCTGTCCACACCTGTCTCCCTGCCCCAGACTCCCTAATCTCTTTTCTCTCCTCTTCCTCTCTTCCCTCTCTTCCCCACCGTCCCGGCTGCTTGACTTTCCTGATGATTTTCCACATACATCGTTCTGAATGCTGCGACCTCTCACCTTTGCCCTCTGGCCTTCGAACCCATCTTCCTCTTCAGCTGCTGCCTCTTCTCAATTCAGTGCGTCTGGCTCCTCCCCCAGTCATTAAAAGGAGGACCTTCCAGGTAGACATCTTGTTTTGCCAGACCATGGGTAGCTAACTGGGGCTGTCTCTGATGCCAGAACTCTCTCCTAATCGACTTAAATTAAATTAGACAAACAGAGACCACAGACACCATAGACAGGCAGAGACAGGCCCCAGGAGGTCCACAACTTCCACCACACCATAGCACCTAACAGCCCCCAGCACCAGCTGACACCATAACTAGCTCTCATGTCATCTGTTTCACAAGCCTGGTTTTCAGTTCATTCTCTCAGTGGTTTTGTGAATTAAGCATGATGATCCTTATTTCACAGACGAAAGACTCAAGGCTCAGGGAAGTTAAGGAAGTTGCCCAAGATCACATGGCTCATTCATTACAGAGCAGGGATTTGTAGCCAACTTTTCTTTCTGTTAACAGCTATGTGATTTTTAAGCAAATGACTTGACCTCTCTGTGCCTCAGCTTTTCCCTCTGTAAAATAAGGGTAATAAGTGTCTACACCGTAGGGTGGTTGGAGAGGCAGAGCCCTTGAAATCATTCCTGGTACGGTTTAAGTGGTGGCCATCATGACACTACTATCTGTATTTGGAGACAGGGAAATCAAGGCTCAGAGAAGCGATTTGCTCTAAGTCACACAAAGAGCAAGAGGAAAAAGTGGAACTGGAAGCCAGGACTTAGAACTCTGGTTGTTTCCGTAGAATCTACATCCTTTAGGCTTATACACGCAGGCTGCTGCTGGGGATGTAGC
Source organism: Dipodomys merriami (assembly GCF_024711535.1). Taxonomy (NCBI): domain Eukaryota; kingdom Metazoa; phylum Chordata; class Mammalia; order Rodentia; family Heteromyidae; genus Dipodomys; species Dipodomys merriami. Next base: position 19,310,941 of record NW_027202715.1, on the reverse strand, counting down.
TAGGTGGTAGGATCCTTGCCTAACATACATGAGGCCCTGGGTCCAATCCATACACTTCAAGAAGAAAAGAAACAAGTACAGACTGCCTAGGATCCATCACTTCCGACTTGAGTTTGAGGACCACGGGCAATTACAGAGAGACATAGTCTACAACCAACACGTGTAATCATCTCAAGCAACTGCTTCCTTCTTCCTGCCTTCCTAACCCCAGGAGGCTGGCTTAGAGCAGATTATGAAAAACAAAACAATCTTACCCCTGCTCTCTAAGAGGCCACAGTTGGATCCCAAACCAGGTTGTCCACCTTGCCCCTCACTTCCCTTATACTGTGCAGAGGAGCCCCCGAAGCCCAGGGAGCTGGGAGTGGCCGGGCTCCGAGCTGCTCTCTGACAAGCCTGTCTCAGGAGTCAGGAGCCCAGAGGTTTGGATATTCAGTCACCTGATTGAACAAGGCTAAAAATACAGAAAGACACGTGATGCCCCTGCCACCCAAGCCTACCGCTGCATATCTCATTACCCCAGCTAAATCCTCGAGAGCCCCTGTGAGCTCGCCCAGCAGAATAGCTTCCCAGGAGGCTGGTTGGCAGCCCAGAGTAGCAGCAAAGCCACCCTGCTGCCACACACCCCTTCCTGTGCCAGACCCCACGGACGCGAGCTGACGCCACTCCCAGAGCAGCCACAGCCTGACACGCACAGCCACCTGACACACAGCTGCCACATGGCCCTCGCTGTGTTATCTGTCCACTGAGCCTTCACTGGGTTCCAGCCCTTTGTGCGGACACTATGGTGATTATCTTGTGCGATCCGCCCATCAGCCGCCATGCTGGAGGAAGACATGGAGAGGGAGCTAGTGAGGAAGCCAGGGAGTTTCCATGCTGCCCTGACCTAGTTTCCAAAGCAGAAAGAAAAGAATTTGGCCCCTAGGGAAAATTATTATTTAAAAGCAAGCCCAAGATGCACCCCCATGGCTCATGCCTGTAATCCTAGCTACTCAGGAGGCTGAGATCTGAGAACTGAGGCTTGAAGCCAGCTTGGGCAGGAAAGCCCATAAGACTCTTATCTTTGATTAACCCACAAAAAGCCCAAAGTGAGGCTGTGGCTCAAATGATAGAGTGCGAGCCTTGAACACAAAAGCTCAGGGACAGTGTCTAAGTACTGAGTTTGAGGCCTAGTATTCACATACACACACAGAAGTACACGAAGAAAGAAGGAAAAAAGGAAAGAAAGAGAAAGAGAAAGGGAAGAAAGGAAGGGAGAGAGAGAAAGAAGGAAGAAAAGAGAGAAAAAAAGAAAGGAAAAGAATTTGCTTCCTGTAGAGTAAGGGTTTCATGCTATCGGTCATCATGAGACATAGAAAGTCTTGTCCACTTCCTATCAAAAAACCAATATTGATTTTACAGGCTCTGTGAGATGGTCTAAGAGTACTTGAAAGAGGAAAGTGGATGCAAGACGTGATGTGCTTAGCAGATGGTGTTGGAGGTCATTTACAAAGTGCGCACAGTTGGGCAGCAAGCCCTGCCGAACTCAACAGTGAGCCAAACAAAATTCCGTGGCCTCCGACCTAGGAATCTCATTTGACCCTTGAGACTAGACACTCAAAAACAGCAGAAAAAAAAAGTTGAGACAGGAAACAAGGAACTGAGAAGCCAGGCCTTAGACAGTATGACTTGCCCAGCTGAGAAGGTGACAGAGGCAGGCCCTACCTCAGACAACTGGGCTGGTCTCTGGCCATCTTCCTGGACTGGAAACAGGCCTGGGGCTGGGGTGGGGGGGAAGGGAGGGGCACACTGACTCTGTCTCTGTCTCCACTGTGGTCCTCTGCCCTGGGCCATGACTGCTCTCTGAAGCAAGTCCTCTCAGGAAGTCCCATTGCTTGGGGAGCTGATGCCTTGGCCCTCTTCTCACTGCCACCAGCCCCTGCATGCGGTCACTCTGCCACAGCAGCATCACATCATGCCACCATCCACCCACCTTCCCACACAAAGTGCATGGCACTCGGGGGTGGGGGGGAGTGGTCTACAGACTTGGGGATTTTCTCTCTAATGCCTGTCTCTAACAACTCAGGGTGAGCAGGGTCAGGCTGGTGTCCAAGGACCACCAGGGCCCCCAGGCCCCCCTGGACCAAGTGGACCTCTGGGGCACCCAGGACTGCCGGGACCCATGGGGCCACCTGTAAGTATCTCTTCCTCTCACTCATGATTTGCCAGAGAATTCTCCAAACCACAGACACACCACAGGGACCTGGGTTCCCATCAAATAAGAAAAATGCCTTGCTAAACCTTGGGCTTGGGGCAAGGATGGCCTAGACACCAGAGTCATTTGGGGATGGGTCACACCTGTCACCCTGCAGCTCTGTGAGCATGCCTATGGGGCCGTGTCTACCCTGCTCCCAGGACAGCACTATGAAGTGGTCCCTTTCTCAGCCACCACAGAGAGGAGTTTGGAGAGAAAATCTCCAGGGATCTGTGCCAGCTTTCCCTGATACCCCGAGCTTAGTCAAGCCCAAGTCAGAGGAGGGGTTCAGAAAAAGCACAAGGGGCACACACCAGTTGACGAACCTGCCTTTCCAGGTGTGTGCTGGTTTCCCAGCCAAACTAGGCCCTGAATAGAGCTGATGATGGGCAAGGCCTCTCCCCTCCTCTCCACCTCCAGTCAGCAGGGGCCACTACCTCATTCATCCTCAAGCTCTGTCTGAATCCTATTAGTACCAGGAAGAAGCAGGCAAGAGGCACACTCCAGCAAGTGGCTGGACTTCTGAGAGAGAAGCCAGTCCTCCCTACCAAGAAGACAACTGCTGTAGGCTAACGAAGGGACAGATAGGGGTGAGCTTTTGGATTTTTGTGGGTATTTTGTTTTGGTTTTGGTTTTGTGCTGGTAGTGGGCTTGAATGTAGGCCCAGGGAGTTCTCCCTTAGCTAGCTGGCCCACCACCACTTGAGCCACACCTCCACTTCCAGCTTTTGGCTGTTGGAGATAAGAGAGTCTTACAGACTTTCTTGCCCAGGCTGGCTTCAAACCATGATCCTCAGATCTCAGCCTCCTGAGTAGCTAAGATTACAGGCATAAGTCCCAGGTGCCCTGCTTGGCCTTGATTTTTAATTATGATTTTCCCCGGGGGGGGGAGATTAAAAATGTTTTTGTCTCTTATGATAAAAGCATCATATGTCACATTGCTGGGGGGGAAGGAATGGAACAGAGACCAGAAACAAATTTGAAATGGTCTGTTTTCCCAGTTAGTTCATCTCATTAACATTTTAGAGAGAATCCTTTCATTTATTCTTTTTTCCTTGCACATACTGGCAAGGTTCCCAAGATGCTGCCCTTCTGAGCAAGTCCAGTTTCCACTCCAAGTCATGTCCTAAAGAGGGTCCTTTCCTTGCTGTCAGGAACCTCCTATGATGTCCATTTCAGGGTAGCTGGGCCTTTGTGTAATGTATCAAATGCTGTGCTCTGGCTACCTGGGCCCAGGAAACACACATTGGCACCACACACATTGTTGGTTTCTCTTGGATAAAATAGCTGGTCAGTGTATTCCTGACATACAGCCCTGGATATGTCTGGCCACATTAAGGTCACTCGGTTTTATCCCTGGACCCTTCAGCTGCCCAGCTGTCCATCTTGAGGCTGGGCATCAGATACCTCTGGCCTCCAGGGTCTCCAGCCAGGCTGGGAAGGCAGCCACTGTCCAGTGAAAGCCTGTATTACTGATGCTTCCTCTGCTCAGCTTGGCCCCTGACCTAATTTTAACTATTTCCTTAATTCCTCACTAGGACTCCAGAGAGGGAGATTAGTCTCACTTCCATCCACCTTGAGATGGGAAAATGGAAAACCGGAAAGGAAATGAATTTAGAACCAAATCAAGCCAAGAAAACCAAAAGACTACTCAAAATTTGCTTTGCTGACCACTCCCTCCTGCCCAGCATATTGGGCTGTAGCTCATGGAACCCAAGCCAGGTGGTTTTCCTTTGTTAGGTTGTTTATAAAGAAGAAAACCCCAGAAAGCATTTTTTTCCCTAAAACAACTAAACCAGGCTGGACCTAGACATCATGGCTTTCCCGAACCCACATATGCTGCCCAGACTTCTGCCCAAGGCCACAGTCTGCCAGCCACCCCTCGCCTTTCCCTAGGGCTTGTGCAGGGCCCTGGGCACACCCCACCTCACTGCCCAGCTGCTGTGGTCAGTGCCCTGGAGGGTGGGAGACACTGGGTCTCTCTATAGGTGGGCAGTGCCAAGGGCAAAAGCAAGGCCTCATTGAGCAGGGAGGGGTGGCTGAGGAGGCGGACGGGTGGGTGAAGACCTTAACAAACCACTTCATCAAGTCAGCCCGATGCGGCTGACCCACTTTCCACTGGGCAAGCACGACACTGTTGCCCACGGTACCCACATGGCTCCAAAGAGACTGTCCCCACGTGCCCTCCCCAGGCTTCAGATATCCCTTCAGATACTCTGGAGCTATTCTAGCACAGGTAATGTCAGCTTCTTCTTGCTCCCACAGGGCTTACCTGGGCCTCCTGGACAGAAGGTAAGAAAGAACACCTGCTGATATGTTTAATGGTGCAGAGTCGGGGGTGGGGGGTTGGGGGGGAGCGGAGGGTGGGCTTCCTACAGGCTAGAGGGAAATAAGGGGAGCACTGAAGTTAACTAAGGAAGCATTTGAAGCTGAACGATGGCTCATCTCCAAAGCCCCTTTGGACCCCTTAGAGACTGCTTTAGTCCCGACTCACCCATTCAGGCTCACTCCAGCACCCTTCCTGGCAAATGCATAGTCCCACCCATAAATTGAGACTGCCAGGGTCATCCAGTATCCTGTGAAACCTTGCCCCAAAAGTCCCCGGTGACAAGAAACTTGTCCTTTTGAAGCCAGAGGCTCCAGGCTCTGGGAATCAGACAGTACCATGCACTGATTTTTGCCCTGCCTTTTTCATAAACATTCAAGCAGAGAGTCCTGAGGAAAGGGGGCTGGACCAGGTTCAACAGAGAGTTGTTGGTAGAACCCAGACAGACAGTCTGGTGTCCTGGGACCCACCAAGCTGAGCCTTCCCAGCCCTCCTCAGCTATGCTCAGCTGCAGAGCAATGTCTATGGCCCTAAGGGTGACTGGAGGGGGAGTCAAAGGCTCAGGAGGGTCTGGAGTTGTGGAGAGAAGAAGGGGGACAGTGTGTAGGGAGAAGCACCAAGTTTGATCTTAGAAAACCACCTAAATGACCTTCCTGTTCTTCCCCTAGGGAGACCCAGGGATCCAAGGCTACCATGGCCGCAAGGTAAGAAGGAAAGGGGAGGGGATAAGCCTGCCTCTTTAGTGAGACCTCCAATGGGGCCTCGCACATTGTGCCTTCAGGGTTGTGTCCTACACAGGGTTCATTTGCACACGCACCACCTAGCGTGATTCATAACACCCGCACGGCTGGCTGAACAGGGCTTGGTGACTCCACTTGGAGAAAGAGGGGGACCAAAGGGACAGGGCCTTGTGCAGGTCAGGGGTCCACTTGGACTTCAGGCCTAGGAGGGCCCCTCTTGCCATCCTGGTTGGCTGTATCTGGACTGAGGTAGTCAGGTCCTCACTGGCCTCTGAGGGTCTCGTAAGTGGAAGCCATATTTGTGAAGGCTGCTGGATGGAGCTGCATGTGGAGCTCGGGGGAAGGGGGCGTGAATTCGTTCAGTCCGGTCTCAAGACAGTTCCCGTGCAAGATGATGACACACACCTGCACAAATAGCCATGGTGGAGGTGGATCATGTTAAATACTACGAGTGCAAAGCATCCTGTGAGGATGAGATTGATGGAGAGAGGGACCCCCCCACCAGGTGGGAGGAATAGGGAAGTCAGCTGGGAGAAAGAAGACAACCAGAGCTCAATCCTAACACTTGGGTGGATGTATCAGCTATTAAATGCTGTGTAACAAGTTATCCCAGACAATGATTTCTCATGTTTCTGGATTGGTGGCCTAGGATCAGCTTCCTCACCTGGGGTCTTTCCCTGCAATCACTTATCAGATGATAGCTTGAAGGGTTGGGTGGAGCAAGTTGACCTTATTCACATGTCGGGTAGGAGGGGAGGCTGGGGACCTCTGTTCTCTACATCCTCCAGAGGGCAGATTCAGAGCAGCCTTCAAAACTGACAGGTTCCAGAGGAAAAGCACATTCTCAGCATCTGTCTGTACCATGTTTTCTAACACCCCAAGTCATAACTGCCACATAAACCAGTGGGAAGAGATGTGGTCTTCACAGCCTGATCAGAGGGAGAAAATAATTTGTTGCCATTTGTAACATACCACTGTGACCCTTCACTAGCAACTCTGAAGGGGAAGTGGTATTTTAGACAGGGAAACCATTTGAGCAAAAGCCCAGAAGCACTATTGCAATAATTATAACAGCATAATAATGTTTTGTGCGTGAGTCAGTACTGAGGCTTAAATTCGGGGCCTGGAGACTGTCTCTTAGCTTTTTTGCTCAAGGCTGGCACCCTACCACTCGAGCCATACCTCCACTTGTGGCTTTTTTGTGTGGTTAATTGTGACTTTTCTGCCCTAGCTGGCTTCAAATGGCTATCCTCAGATCTCAGCCTCCTGAGAGTAGTTAGGATTATAGGTGTGAGCCACCAGCTCCTGGCAACAGCCTAATAATTTTAATAATAGACACTATTTACTGAGATCCTGTCATGAAACATGTTCCATCACCTAACATGACCTGCATTAACTCTCATCCTAAGCCACCCTGCCTTGCTTCTGCTTTGAAAACAAAGAAAGTGAGGCATATGTAAGCCTCTTAGCTCAAAGGGAGCAGAACAGGAATTCAAGTCAGGCCTGTGTCCTTCCTCTGGCACCAGGACTGTGAGGACCCTACCCATCCTCCCCCGGCAAGGGAAGGCACTGGAAGGGGAGTAAAAGGCTCACTTGGTACAAACAGTGCATTCCTTGCACGCCGCAATCAGGAGGCTGCCATCGTTACATTGTTTTATGGGTGAACTGGTGAGACCTGAGAGATCTTTAATTAGTTCTGCATAAACTGAGAAGTTTGTGTTGTGTCAGGAAGTGGAAATTATAGCCCCTGGGGTTGTCTCCATCCACTCAGGCAGACTCACAAAATTTACTGCCTCTTGGCGCAGCACAGGGTCGGTTTTCCCATTAGCTGCTGCACGGGTTCTTTGTGGTTATGAAGAGGCAGCAAGAGGGGCCCTAGGGGTCATGGCGGAGCCCTTGGCTGGCACTGTATCCTGATGGGTGTCAGATCTGCAACAAACAGAAGTCTGCTTGCTCCACAGAGGAGCCTGGAGGTTGGTTGTCCTACAGGTGGAACAGCCTCAGCGCAGGGCTAGGGTGACCCGTTGCTAGATGGCCTGGGCCCCTGATGCACCAGCCCAAATGCAGATGGTAGCAGGAACAATTCAGCCTGGGGGGAATGGGGGGAGGGGAAGCAGCTCCCTGGCCCAGGAAGCTGGGAGCTTCTCTGGGGGTAGAGGGGGGCAAGAGTCTGGAAGGGAGCACACTGCTTTCCCATGACCCAACTCCATTGTGAAGACCTTAATGTCAGGGGCCTGAGAGAAGGAAGGAGGGAGGAAGGGAAGAGAGGTAGGGGGTACAGGGGAGGGGAGGGAAGGAGGGAGGGAAGGCATTCCTTCTCAGGTGTGCTCAAGTAGTGGCCAGGGGCAACTACACATGTTAAGAAAAGCTTCTAGCTGCAAGGTTGGGCATGGTGGAGCACACCTATATGCTCCCATCATGGGTGGAGACATACCATAGCTATTCAGATGGCAGAGATGGAAGAGATTGTAGTTTGAGGCTAAACTGGGCAAAAGTTAACAAGATCTCATCTCAACCAGCAAGCGGAGTATAGTGATGCACAACTATGATCCCAACTATAAAGAGAGGTCCGGCTCCTCTGGCACTGCCTCTCTGGGTCTCTGGAAGGCTCCTCTGCTCCCCCACTCCACTCCTACACCAGCCACCGGGGCCGCAGGTGGTGTTAGCAACTGCAGCACCCTAATCTCTGCTGAAACCCCTACCCCCTCACAGCTCCCCGAGGCCTCCTAGTCCACTGGGAACTGATGGTGAGCAGTAGAATGCCAGCGGCTGTCCCATTGCCCCAGCTCCATGGGTGCAGTGGGTGTCTTGGACCCCAGGCCCAGGCAGAACTTCAGCTTCTCACAATTCTGATGTGGAGCCATTGTTTGACTTAGATGCTCAAAGACCAGGGCAGCCGCACTTCATGCCTTTACAATCTTTCCTGTTCTCATTTGTGGCCAGTGGTCAGAGTTCCCCATTGGACAGATGAGAAGCTCAGAGAGGTCAATACTTCACCAAGGTTGACAGCTGTTGAACAAGGCTAGTATTAGAAGTTATGTCACATGGTACCATCTTAGACTATCCTTCTGTACTTTCCCTCTCTCTCTCTCTCTCCTCCTCCAGCCCTCCTTCCCATCTTCCTTCTCCTCTTCCTTCTTCTCCTCCTCCATCTCTCCCTCCTCCTCCTCCTCTGTCTGGAATAAGACACAGAGATGAGATACTAACTTGTACTGGGTTTGGGCACAGATGTTGAGATGAATTTTCCCCCACTCACAAGAAGTGACCACCAATGGGCAGAAATTCTGAGCTGAGCCAGAGGCCACGTGGCTGTCCCTTGTGGTCAGAGTGTGAAGGGGACCCCGTAGCAGATGGCCCCTCCAGATGGGCTTTATTTGCTGTCCCCAAGACTTGATGCACGTGCAGAGAGCTTCTCTTGCAGCATGGGATAGAATTTAACTCCTCAGTCCGTGCAGTTTGCTAGTGATTAGTTCCGTCCACTGAATTCCCTGCCAGCTGGACTGGGCCTGGCTTCATCTCAAAGGCCAGCCAGGCTGGCTGCTCTACCAGCTCCTAGAGATCAAAGCCCAGTATGGCCAGCAGCCTCATATAGCCCACCCCCACCCCCACCCCCCCCACCCCTGCTCCCTGCCTGCTTGGGACCAGCCTCCTGCCAAGACACTGCAAGTATTGTTGTGGGCCCATGTGGTACCTATTTGATCCAAATTTATGACATGGATCTACTTTAAATATGTTGCAAGATGCAAAGTGTGTTTAAAACATTACGAGCTTGGCTCTCTTTCAAGAGGATTGATGAGTATTGTCAGCCTGGTGTGGGTCACAAAACCGGACAGGAGCTTATCTCTAAGTGCATCACTGCTTGTGTCCTGGTGGGCTGTGTCTGACAGCCATGTTGGTAAGAAACACACACTGCTGTGGGCTATGCACATGGGCTCCTGCAGGCTGAGGATTCTAGTATCAAACAGGGGGAGGAGGAGAAGTTGGAGGAAGAGGAGGAGGAGGAGGAGGAGGAGGAGGAGGAGGAGGAGGAGGAGGAGGAGGAGGAGGAGGAGGAGGAGGAGGAGGAAAAGAAGAAGAGATGAAGGGAACAAGAGCCTCATGCCTAAGTTGTTGTAACTATCCTTAGTCCTCCAGGACAGTCTCCACAGAGAGAGTCACCCAATGAAGGAGAATCAGTGGGCTGCTCCTCAATCCTTTGCCTAAGGATACACTGGTAGAGTGAGACCTACACATGTGGAAGACTTCATTTTATTTTCTAAGCCTCTTCCACATCCAGGGTGGGTACCAGGCTCTCCCAGGCATAAACTGTCCCCTCCTAAAGCAGCCATAGTTAGCAGGGTTTACTCTTATCCCAAGTTTGCTCAGCGCAAAGAGTTATGAAGTCCACAGTGGGTCTTTTAGACCCCAAAGCCCTGCTAGGAATGACTTCCCTTCCCGTGTCTTATGGGTCCAGGAGTCACATGGTTTGCAGCCAGACTGCCCCTCTCCTGCCCTAGAAAGAAGCAGGTAGGAGTTGAGCTGTTGTCCTTGTGAGGAAAAGCTTGTGGGCAGGCCCAGACTTGCCCAGAGTCTCCCGTAGACCTAATCCTGAGGGCCTAAGGCAGAAGGCAGGAGGGGACACGGTGCTGGTTTTGTGGAAGGACTGGGAAAGCAGAATGCTTTGCCCGTGGCCACTGGCTTTGTGAAATGATTCCCCCAAGGAACTGGGCTGGTCCCTGGCTTCCAACATTGCCAGGCAGTTGGTCTCAACCTCCACTGCAATAACTGAACCATTCCTAACACCCCCAGAGGGCCTGAGTGACCCCAGGATCCAAGTAGGAAGCCAGGACTGGGTCCAGAGAGGAGCCTGGCAGATAGGAAGGTGGGGGGTAGGGAAGACAGTGTTTGCTGTTCAAGCCAGGAAATCCCAGCAGGGACATGCAGACCATTTAAATTAAAGCACAGGCCCCAGATCTGAGGCCTCAAGGGGGCTGACAGGACTCTAGCCCCCACCCCATGCTCTCTGAGCCCTGCTTCTTTGGCCCTCCAAAGGCCTCAGATTAATTAGAGCTGACTTTTCCTTTTGGAACTAACTACAGAATCAACCGATCTCCAATTGAGATTACAAACCAGCAAGCCCTTCCAAAGCCCCAGCCTTCAATGGGGCAGCCCGACCCCGGTAATTCCCTGAATCACTTCCTGCCTGCCCTAATTACCGGTGGACCTGGGATTTCCGTGGTTCCGGTCCTCACCCTGAGAACAGGAAGCTTGGTAGGGAAGCAGGAACTGAATGGGCATTTTCCTGGAAGGGTGGTGTCCTGGGAACTCTTAATTGACAGAAAGGCATGAGTACTTGCCCATCCCCACCCCGGCCCAACTTCTCCAGCCAGGCAAGGGCCCTGATCTAGGTCTGTGCCCTGGCCCTGCCTTCCTTTCCCCACCCTCAAGACTGGCCTTCCGCCTCCCCGCAGAGAACAAAGACTCTGTGTGCATGGCCTCCTGCCCAGGGCCCTCCCCACCCAGACAGCCTGCAGTTAGGGGGATCCATTCATCTCCCCAGCCCTGCCTGACCTTTGTTTGGCTGGGGAGCTGCCCTGAAGCCCTCATCTCCCTCTAGACTGTCTTCTTGCCAACTCCCTGTCCAGCTTGTTCAACAAACAGTAAATCACCAATTAAGAGGCCACTCCCACGGGGCCAGAGCACTGAGTTGGGCTCCATGCTGTCATCTCTGTAAAGGATGGTCTTCCCACCTGCAAGCTGTGCAGAATAGAGATCTATTGATGCCATATTGCTGCGGTGATTGCCCAGGTGTGGGATCCTGGGGGCTCCTGAATGGCAGTTCCTAAGTCACAGCTTGGGATAGATTTTCAAGGGCCTTCAAGGCAAGCCCTGGCTCCTCACCTGTGCTCCAACCCCCTTCTCCTTAGCCTCCTCCTTAGCAGCTCACCACCTCTTCTGGGCCTTGTTTCTCATCTTAGAGATGAGGGCCAACCTCCACAGGGATGGCTAGCCACCTGGGCCCATCCCTCAGTGTAGGATGGAGCAGATGAGTGCTCAGGGTCCCTAGGCCTCTGGATGCCTCTCAGGTCCCCACTGAGAGAACTAGGGATGTGAAAGGTAGAAAGAAATCAGGGCCAGAGACCTGGTCAGACTGTAAGAACTAGATGGATCTCTGAAAACAAGCCAGTGAGTCTAAAAGGAAGCACGATTCCTAACCTATGTCTTAGAAACAAAAAACTTAAGAAGGATAGTAGAAAAGAACACTCTGCAAATCACAAAGATATGCCACAAGGCATGGCTCCAGGAACAGAAGGAAGGGTGCCACTGTCTTCCTCCATCAGTGGCCACCCGGGGCCATCCCTGTCTTCTACAAACAGGTCGTAGCCACAGAGCCCAGCATCCTGGAGCATGTCCACAGACCCTCTCACCTCACCCATAGTCCAGGAAGCAAGATTCTGTATCTAAGAGAAACCAGCCTCCCTGGGCTAGAGGTCAGACAGGGCAAGCTTGCAGATTGGAGCCCGGAGCAGTGAAACTAATGAGAATAGAGTGAGCTGTGGGGTGAGATCAGCCAGGCGCCCCTGCTTCCGGCCCTGTACAGGGATGAGAGGGAGAGGGGCCCTGAGATAGGTATCAGGGGAGGCAGGGTCATGTGCAAAACTAAGGGATTGACCCAGAGGGGATGGAAAGGGCGGAGGTCAGCATCCTAACAAGGAGGGCTGCCTCTGTCCCAGAGCCTTGTTTCCCTTGAGTGCAAGTTGTGTCTCTACACTCTCAAACCAAGGTGAGCTGAAGACAACTCCAATTAGCCAAAAGACCCTAATGACAGAGCTTCACTCTGTAGTTTCATCAGAGTACCACTCAATTCCCATCGTTAGCTGCTGGGCTTCTCCCCTGCTGAAGCTTCCTGAAGCTTTCCTCTGTTGTTAGGATGGGAAGGTAGAGTCCTGCTGAGACCCCCTCCTAGACACCCACCCCAACAGAGTCTTTTTCTAGAGCTGTCAATAGACCAGTGTCACCTCTCCAGATTTAGGTCTGAGGGCCATGTGGGGAGCAAGGCCAGAGCTGGATGAAGGATGGAGGATCAGGTGTATTTAATCTCACTACGCCAAGGAACCCAGCCCCAGAAAGAGAAAGTGGCTTAAGAATGATCATACAGACCCCTAGCCCAGCTCCCCGCCAGAGATCTAGGGAAAGGGATGCAGGGGAAGGAGAGGGAGTAAGAGGTCAAACCAAAGTCCCCAAAACAGTCAAACCTCCTCCCTACCTTTCACCAGGGGACTCTTGCTGGAAAACTCCCAGCTGAGTCATTCTAGTGGGGCCAGATGGAATAGTTGCAGGAGACGCATCTTCCAAAGGAAAGCATTGACAATGGGGGACCCTTACTTGTCACTCCTTTAAGAGGCTTTGGTGATACTTCAGCTGCACTGGGAGACTTCATATGAGAAGATCCTGTTGTGCCCTCTGCTGGCCACAGAGCAGATCAGTGCATGATCTGGAGCCCAGAGCCTGGCCTGCCCTTACACAAGAACCCTTCACAGAGTGTAGGCCCCAGTGGAGAGGGGCTCCTCTCTATTTCAGCCTGCACAGTCAGTCTGATGGAGGTGGATGGAAAATCAGGATATCTGATATATCTGATTTGGAGCAGCCAAGAGAAAGGAGTTACCTGGATTTTGGCAAATATCATAATTATATCCCAAGACCTACTCTGCACATCCTCGACAGTCATCCTCTGCCACTGTTTGCAGCCTGAGAGACAGGAAGAGCATCTACTCCCAGCTAGAAGGGATACATGGCATGCAAAGCTGGAAGCACCAGATGCAGGACAACAGGCAGTCTTGCCACCAGAGATAACTTAAGAGCCTGGGCAGACCTGGGCACCTGTTCATTGTGGTTACTTCCAGCTCTATTGCCCATTTGCAGGTCACTGGTGGGCCCAAGGGAAAGGAGACTGTGGGCATCTGGAGCTAAAGATTCTGGCCTTCTGCAGAGTTCAGAAACTTAGCTCAAGGAGGACAAAGGTGATTCAGTGTCTATGGCAGGCACATGTGAAGCTGTATGTGCAGATTATAGGGCAAAATGGTCCCCACAGTTGAGGACCCAGCATTGGGTCATGGGGACATCAAAAGATCTCATAGAAAGATGACATTGAACCAGAGCCTAGATATTAAATAGGGCTCTGAGTTGAACTGGCAGAAAGCATGGAGTCATGAAAGTGGGTGATACATCTGGATCCAGGTGGTGAGAACAGGAAAGAGGCAGGCAGAAGACTGCCAGGTCCAGGATCCCAGTCCCTTTTTCTGCAGTAAGTACTGTAGAAATAGGAGCCTCATAATTCTGCCCATGTGTTGGGGAAGACCCAGCATGGAGGAAGAAGATAGAAATTGTATGACTTTAGCCAGACCTTCTGTAAGATGGCAGGGTAGGGAAGATTGGACAGTTGAAAAGCTGAGGCCTCCTGTGCCTTTAAGCTGATGGAGATGCAGCCTGGCCGGCAGGCCTCACCTCATCAAGAACAGAGTCTGTCAGGTCTGTGTACTTCACATCTGTAGAAACAGTCTTCAGATGGAGGAAGCTGCCGAAGGCTGGCAGCTGCCACCTGCCACTGGGCAGAGCCCCACTGCAGCTTCAGACTCGCACCATGCAGGGTTCAGTGTGGAGAGCAGCCGCTCTCCACCCTCCCTTCATCTGGCTTGTTACAGTCTTGACTCATCTGCTCCTGGCCCCCGCTACTGTCTTCTCCATCTCCGTGTATGTCCTTCCTCCTGGTCTCACCTCCCTCTTGTAGATCTGGCATTGTTAGTGGAAGACCAAGGGTCTTACCTTCAAGGTAAAGAAGGACAGTGATGAGAAGCCAGAGTAAAACGCATGACACCCTAGAGAGCCATAGCTTGCTGATGACTCAGGACAGGCAGACAGGGAAGGGATGTAGTGAAATGGGCAGCCAGGGACCTGGTCATAGGTCCTCAGAAGTTAGACCCAGTGGGGGTTGGGAGGAAAAGCAGTCTCAGATGAAGAGAGGGGAGTCCTGGCTAGCCCAGACACAAGTCTGGTCCAGCTAATAAAACTAATAGAGTAAAGCAAGGCCGCAATGTCCTGATCAGGGATGGAGGGGAAAGCAGCCCCATGACTGTTCCTATGGTGTCCTGCTTCATAGAACCAAGCTCCAGACCCAGACTAGCCACCAAGTGGTGGTAGATCTTAAGAAAATTACCTCCCTGGCTAGATCAGTTTCCATTGGTTGGGTCTCTGTCTCTCTGTCTGTCTGTCTGCCCCACCCCTCTCTCTTTCTCTCCATCTCTGGATCTGTGACTTGGGTCTTTCTGCAGATTCATGTGACATAAATAAATGGAGTGACCCACATGGCTGACGCCTTGACAGGGTGGTCAGAGCTCACAGCACACAGAACACCCACCCAAACTTCCAGACCAGGAGCTCTCGCTTGACATCTGTACAAGCCACAGACCCGAGTCTCATCATTTGTTTTTCTCCTCCAGGGGGAGCGGGGCATGCCAGGGATGCCAGGCAAACATGGAGCCAAGGTACCTTCCCCTTCCACATCCCACACAACCTCCCCCCCTAATGCTCCCCAGGACCATCCCTCTCCCACTCTTCTTCCCTTACCCCAACCCCACTCCCATACTAGCCTGTCTTTCCAGGCCAAGTCAGAGCAGGACTCTCATGTGTGGCCCTTGAGCCATGTTTCCTCAGGAGCCTCCAATGTGGACAGGCCTCATCTTGGGGCTTCTGGGTCATTAAAAGCCTCAGGTAACAGCTCTGGCTATAGTCTGAGACCCAAATAGGGAGTAGAGACCCTTCAAAGTCACCTCCAGCTGGGATTTACTAAGTGATACTTTAGGCATAGTCACCTCAAAGTAGGTGGTTTGGGGCTGATAGAAAAATGGGGTTCTCTCCCCCAAACACTCAACCCATAATGGCAGAGATCTAGAACAACAGGAGAGGTAACCCCAGTTACTCACTCAAGGTCACTGTACTTGATCAAACCAGCCCCTTCCCGTTGTCTCCTGGGGAGGAGCCCCCTCCTTAGGACTCCGAATTCTACGCCCCAGTCTCTTCCTCCTGATCTTGTGTCCCAGTGAAGCTCCCTCCGTCCCAGGGTTGTCCTTTCTTAACCCATCTATGGGCCTGCGAGCCCTTCTGTGTCTCCAAGTGGAGCCTGGATATCTAGCAGCTGGGAGACTCGCACCTGGTCCTCAGATGCACTCTTGCATTGCCATTCTCAGGGCCTCCACTCTTCCCTCCAACTTCTGCTGCCTCCCAGCCAACAGGACCAGCCTTCACACATGCCCACCCCTCCCCTCCACTCCCCACCCCATGCTACCCTAGCCTGCCAAATGCCTTCATGCCTCTTTCTTTGTCCACCAGGGGGCGCCTGGGATCGCCGTGGCTGGGATGAAGGTTCGTGGATGGTGTGATGTCACACAGTAGGGGCCGACTAAGAACGGAGAAGACCCCAAGCTGGCAGGGAGGGGTGGAGCAACAGAGGCTCTGTGGGGTGGGTGGCTGCTGGGCCAAGGAAAAGCAGAGGAGGAGGAAACGTTGTTCCAAAGGCAACACGCGTGCCTGATGTGCAACCTGAGACAGATGCTTGAAGTCTTGGAAATAAGCAACAAAGGTTTACCTGCCTCAGAAAAAGCCCAACTAGCTTGCTACCAAGGAAAGCCTGTGCTTTCCTAGCTTCCTCCAGGAGCTGGCAGCCACTGGTCCAAAGCTCCAGGGAGGAGGGCAGCCATCTTTCCACTAAACCTCCACCCTAACCAAGCAGACTGGGGACTCCTGGCAAAACAAGTGCTCAGTGCTGATCTTTGTGGTGGGTCTGCTTCCAAGGGGCACCTGCTTCCCCCTTCTTCATCCAGGGGGTGCTCGACTGGTTCCCGCACCCCCACCAAGGGAAACGGGTGCTTCTGAGGGGAAGCCTCCTTTGCCCTGTGATTTCTGCTGAGCAGAGGAAGCGTGGATCAACCACAGCCACATCACAGAGGGCCCGGCTCGTGGATCCGTCTCTCTCCTCATCTGAGTCTCCTTTCTTTCTCCCACAGGGTGAGCCAGGAACTCCAGGAGCCAAGGTACTACTGTAGAGGGAATTCCTGGGCTGCAGAGGGAGGGCAGGGGCTGCTGTTCCATGCTTGGCCCCTCAGAGGCTGGCTGGGGCTAAGCAAAGAAAGGCCCTGCTTGTCAGGAACACATTTCTGCTGGCCTGATCCTGGCCACCTACATCCAATGACTTACTGTCCCCTGCACGACACTGACAGAGTTCTTTCATGTCTGGCACAGTAACTGTTGTGACATGAAAAGCAAAATTCCATGGGCAGGTCGGGCTGAGAAATATTGGTTTCAAAATATACATGTGTCTCTGCTGCAGGCCTTCACAGAGCATTTAATAGTCTCAGTATGCATTTAAGATCTCCTAAAAAGGCAATATCTTATGCGATCTTTGCAAAATATTTTTGACCAGAGCACCCTTTGTTTAGAAGGAGGAGCTTAAAGGGACAGTGTTCTGGGAACTCTGGTCTCTGCCGGCCCTGATCTCCCCACTACCACAATCTTATTAATGATTTCCTATAAACCGCAAAGGCAGCATGGAATAGGGCCCCCAGTTTGCTGAGAAAGAGGTAACAGAGTGTGAATGTGAGTGTCTGAACTCTGCCTGGCCTCACTGGTCCCCAGTCCCACCTTATGGTTGTTCTGTGGCCTATCGTATGCTCTGATACAAGAGTCCTGGAAGATGGGAATGTAGGCAGCCCCCAGAGCCTGCAAAGATTGCTCCAAGGAAACAGTCTTTGAATTGCTTCTTGGAAGATGGGGAGCTATTTGCTGCCAGCAATAGCCCCGTGTATAGGGAACGCACCCCCTCATCCTTGCTCATGAGGATCCTTGGAGGCAGGTCCAGCTGCCTCCTCCACCTGTTTCAGGATGTCCAAGTTAAGGCACACCCCAGAAGCAGCCTGCACAGGCCGACAGTGGGACTCCCCTCAGGCGTCCCTTTTCTCCCAGGGCCCTGGCTTGCCCTTCTCCATCCCAATGGCTGCCTACAGGCCTTTGTACCTTTGGGTACAGTCTGTACCCAAGGCTGGCTGCTACAATGACCAGATGATGGCTCAAGTGTCCTCCAGAGCCCGTGTGACAGCTGCATTCCTCGGTGCCACGGAGGCAGGTGCATCTCCTGCCCACTTGAGGCCATGCTGGGTACATTTAAGACACTCCTCTGACCTTGGCAGCTGACACCGCTGTAGACTGAATTGTGTCTCCATTCCATTCATATGTTGAAACTCTAACCCCCAAGATAATGGTAGCAGAAGATGGAGCTTTTAGGGGTTCAAGTGAGGTCACAAGAATGGAGCCCCACTCCAATAGGACGGATGGCCATATGAGCAAAGGAAGAGAGATCTCTCTGCCACGTGAAGACACAGTGACAGAGCAGCCACCTAAAAGCCAAGGAAGAGACCCTCAGCACACCCCCACTGTGCGGGCACACAACTCAGACTTGAGCCCCAGAAGTGTGTGAAGAGAGACCCTACTAGAGGCCCTGGATGACTGTTGGCTCACGCAGCCCCTCTGTGAAGGCAAAGGAAGATTTTGGATCACACACACACACACACACACACACACACACACACACACACGGTGGAACGTGGGGAGACATCAGCTCTGCCACGGACTCCAGGACTCCATGAGGAGCTGTCACAGCCATGTACCTCCTGGGAGCTGACTGACTTCATCTGTGCAGAGAGTATCTCTCTAAGGGACCCCCACGGTTCATGCCATGGGGGAAGTTGAAGAGTTCCTCAATAGTAGACATAGCTGGTGAAGAAATGTACCCAAGGACCACAGATTGGGGGCGCGAGGGGTGGGGAGGAGGACATCAAATAGCAGAAATGTCTTCTCTCAGTCCCATAGGCCAGGAATCTAAAACCATGGTGTATGTCACGCAGGGTCTTTCCAGGGCCTCTGATGGACTGCCCCATGCTCCTCCTCTAGCTTCCGGTGGGTTTGTAATCTTCCAGGCTCCTTGGCTTGTAGAAGCCTCATCCTAGCTCAGCTGTTGGTCTCACATGAAGTTCTGTGTTCTCTGTGTGTGTGTGTGTGTGTGTGTGTGTGTGTATGTGTGTGTGTGTATACCTGTGTCTAAATGTCTCCAACTTAGTATGATTCCAACACGTTGGATTAGGGGCCTACCACAGTCTAGTCTAGTCTGACCTCATACCTGCAATGACCCTATTTCCAAATAAGGCCACTGTCTGGCATGCCGGAAGTTAGGACTTCAACATTCCAATTTGGTGTAAGGGGATACGATCCAACTTATAATTGGATACAGACTTCTCAAGTTACTCCTCAAAGAAGAGGTGGTTCTGGTTAGCTGTTTTTTCACTTCCTAGAGGGCAGGAAGAGGTGGGTAGAAAAGACAGGGTGGGGGAGGAGGAGGGCTTCTGAGAGTCAGACAATGAGGATGTGGAAAAGAGTAGAGGGAAACAAGGGGAAATTACTCCACTCCCCCCACCACCAAGTTCTGGCTGACAGAGCTGCTCACTTATCTTCTAGGACCCTAGGGCCTGAGGCTGTTGGCATTTGCTGTGGTCTGTGGCCACATCCTGTGGTGGACAGGAGAACAGTGATGTGGCTGTCACCAATGTGAAGTGGCCCAAGGCAGAGCAGAGGTTCCGGAGGATCAGCTAGGCAGGGGACAAGGAAATCCAGGCACTGAGCTGGTGGGGCTGGTGCATTGACTGGCATCCTGGAGAAGCAGACCCTAACCCTGCCCTTTCCACTTCTTCCTGCAGGGTGAGAAGGGCGCTTCTGGCCCCCCTGGGCTCTCTGGGCTCCTGGGACAGAAGGTAAGAGTGGATAAATCTGAATGGAGGCCTCTCGCTCAGCCTCCCTTGGGTGCTGATGTAGGTGTCCTTCTCTTATCTGGGGGAGGGAGCCTGGAGCCGAATCAGACTAAGGGGAGGATGTTAGAAGATAGGCCCTGATTGGTCCAAAAAATACCCCAGTTCAAAGAACAGAGTAGCCATGGTCTGGCTGGATTTCTTGATACACATTCTGAAAACCTGCCCCAAATCCACAGCCTTTGATAGATATTTCATTTTAAGTGTTTTTTTTTTAAGTGGAATCACTTTAAAAAGACTTGAGGTCTACTAAATCTGGGAAGCTGCCTAAAACAGACCCTCTGTGGATGGTCCTGGGGCCCCGCAGGCTGTAGTGAAGGAGCAAGCAAGGCTTCACATCATCGCTTAGCATTGTTCAACATCACTCAGCCACCAACATGCATGTCACATTGCAAACTTTGCCATCCCGCTGACAGACACTGCTCAAGGCCCCTGCTTCAGCTCCATACCTCTCCCCGCTAAGTCACCAGCACCATGTTCTCCGCAGTCCTACAGCCAGACCAGGCTAGGGCAGGGTGTGAAGTCTCTGGTCTGGAGCCCGGAAGACCACGGGCAGGGAAGGGAGGCAGCTTCCCTCCCTAGGCCTCTGGGCTGTGAAAGGCACAGGCAGCAAGCCAGGGATCAACCAGATCCTCCTGGGGTTGGAGACTTGGCTCGGTTGGTAGGGCACCAGCCAGTGAGGGAAAGTGTCAGGTACTGAGTTTGAGTCATCATTTCAGACAGAAGAAAAGATCCTATGTGTAACTCTGCCTTCTACCCTCAGGGAGAGAAAGGTGATGCTGGTAACTCCATTGGAGGAAGCAGAGGGGAGCCCGGCCCCCCAGGACTCCCTGGGCCCCCAGGGCCAAAGGTATGGCTTTCAGGGATCAGTAGAAGCAAGGGAAATGTTTGTCCATGACCTTTAACTATGGCTCGCCTTCAGAGAATCTCATTGCTGGACAGCTGGCTTTTGATAGCCCTCTGCTCCACACATGTGGGTTTTTTTTCCCAGTGGGTTCTAGAAAGATCACATGATCCAGGCTCCTGCTAACAGGAGCCACACCTCCCCAGGCAAATGGACTGTCCCACTGATTTGGAGGGCTAAAATGGATTGGTATCAAGGACTGAAGGAGGTAGGGCCTTAGCACAACCAGGAGGCCCCTCACCGTGGCTTTGGCTAGGCTGCAGGTCAGTGATCAGCTGAGCCATCTGATGCAGATGCACCTGGGGGTGGCAGTGATAATGTAGTTGCGGGTGGGCTGCTGCCTTCTCCTTTTGCTGGAAACTGCAGTGGTGAGATGTGGACTTCCCAAGCTGATGCTCCTGTGTTGCTCACTCTGTGTCTGCAATGCACGGACATAAAGCATCTCTCTCTTAGCTCCACATGTGAGTTATTCTCCACAATCTGAGGCAATGCTCTCATTCACCAAGAGCCTGCTGGACCAGGCTCAGCCTGGGCAGTAGGGCTGCAGAAGAACTGCCCTCAGACCCACAATCCACAGGGATACAGTGCAGGCTTCGCAGCAGCCGGGGGGCAGGTAAAAAGGAAGTGGCAAAAATGCCTAATAAGCAATGTTTAGAGCATCCTTCTCCCACCTATCTGTCCCTACCCCTCCCATGTTGAGGCTCCTGGAGCCCCCTCCCCCAGATTCCCAAGGCCTTTGCACACCCCTCTGTCACCCAAGCAAGATCCAATAAGGTATTGTCTGAAGTGTGCTAGCACCTCCTTCCAAAAGAAGTCTGGTGGCAACCCAGTCCATTCCAGGTACCACACACTGGGCCTGCAGGGCAGGTGGACAGTAGTCATCACCCAGGACTCCAAAGAGGAAGGACTGGATGTGGGAGACGGATTTCCAGAAGGAGGAGAGACCCAGGTCAGGCCCACAGAGTCTGCTGGGTGGGAGCCCTGGCGGAAACCAGCCGGGAGAGAGAGATCCACAGTCCCCACACAGAACATGCGCAGCAAGGCCATCTTCCTCGTAACTGCTCTCAACTCATCTCTCTTCTTCCCAGGGAGAAGCCGGTGAGGATGGCCACGCCGGGCCCCCAGGACGACAAGGAGACAAGGTATAAAAGCCCAGAGCCGCGGGATGGCAGTCATGTGGGGATTCAAACCCCAGCTTAGACTAGATAGGGCCTCAGGCCTGTTCCCCAGGGCACAAAACCGAGTAGCCTGACTCGGTTTAGGGTTTCCTGGTGGGCTTGGACCTCAGAGAGCTGTCCACTGAGACAAGGTCACTGTACAAAAGCCAGCCCAGGGATGGGCTACTTAGGCTGGATAGTAATGCCAAACCCTGACTTCTGGTAGCTTCCCAAGCCATCTGTGCAGACAGGGCTCTCCCTTTCCTCCTGCTACTCCTTACGAAGGGCTGCATGTCCCCCATAGGTGCATTCTGGCTGTAATGAGATGGTGGGAAATCAGAGGGGAGCAGAGGGAGGACAAGGGGGTGGCAGCTCCCTGGAGGTGGCAATGGCTGGAGCTGGCTGACTACACAGTCAGAGCTGTTACACCAAAGGGTTCTTTTTCTCTCTCTTTTTTTTAACTTCGTGTGTGTGTGTGTGTGTGTGTGTGTGTGTGTGTGTGTGTGTGTGTGCTGTCCAGGGGCTTCAACTCAGGGCCTGGGTACTGTCCCTTAGCATTTTCACTCAAGGCTAGTGCATTACCACTTGAGCCACAGCTCTGTTTCTAGCTTGGGTTTTGTTGTTGTTGTTGTTGTTGCTGCTGCTGCTGCTGCCATTGGTGTGTGTTTAATTGGAGATGAGTCTCATGGACTTTCCAACCAACTGGCTTCAAACCTCGATCTTCAGATCTCAGCTTCCTAAGTAGCTAGGATTACAGATGTGAGCCATTGGTGCCTGGCATCTTTACTTTCTTGATTTTTCTTTTGTCTTCAATGCTAACAGTGCCCCCCCTCCCACCCCCCACAGAACAAAACTAGATGTGTGGTTTGTTTTTCACAGTTGACATCACTGACATCATCTCTCAATCCAATAGATACCACCCTCCCCTCACCCCAAGTCTTAGCCTACTTTGGGTTGTCAGTGTGTTTCCTAATGTAGCTGGCCCCCCATGTTTTATCTGGAGGCTCAAGCCTTTACCAGGAACCATAGCCCCCCAAAATATCACATGATCCCTCTGTGGCAATTTCTGAGCACCAGACAATGAGCGAAAGAGGATTGAGTCCTTGCTACCTGTGCAGAAATAGCAGAAGAAGCAAGGGTTGGGTTTCTGTGCCTAAGGAAGTGTGTGATGGAGAGGACTAGGGAGAGGTGGCCAGAGGGACAAAGGGGAGTCACTAACAACTAACAGGGAAGAAGGACTATCACTAAGGACACAGTGGTTAGGACCAAGAGGGCTCAGAGAGAAGTGTGGCAGGAGTTTTGACCCACTGAAGGGTGGGGATCTGCACTGTGATGGACAAGGAGATCTGTGTCCTGTAAACCTTAGCTAAAATGGCCCTTCCATGGTCCCTAACACGTGGCCTATCTGGGGACATCGAGTTCTTGTACACCTAGCTTTATCAGTGCATTTCATTCATTTTGTCCTGCAACAGGGGCATCCAGGAGCAGCTGGAGAGCAGGGACCAGCTGGCCCCAAGGTATGTTTCTCACCTGGAGTCATAGCATGAAGCAGCTGAGGTCTTGAAGGGGAGGGAGAGGAACAACAGGAAAGAAACTTCCATGTCCAGCCTTCTGGTGATTGTGCTTAGCCTTGTCCAAGCCTGTCTAGTCCCAGCTGCTCAGATGAGGACTGCTCACTTGTTCTGGAACCCTGAGCATCCTTTGAGAGTGTCCAGAGTCCTGACAGGTGCAGCTTCTTGGACTGCATTACAGGCAGGAGCAGCCAGTGTGGGCTGCAGGCCCACAGGCTTGTTGTACTCATTGAGATCTCTTCTGCCTTCTAGGGCTCCAAGGGAGAACCTGGAAAAGGAGAGATGGTGGACTACAACGGAAATATCAATGAGGCTCTTCAGGTGAGTGGGCTCTAGCCCATAGGCTGGAGATCTACTGGGCCTCAGCCCTGACCTTCAACACTGGCAACTCACGGCCTTGTGGCCAGGCCATTCCGCTGAACCTCCAGAAAAAAAAAAAAAGTTGCTCCCTGGTTTTCTCTCCTTTGGTCTCTCTTGTACAGCCTCCAGGCAAGTGACTTCCATTATTTAGTATCAGGAGGCCTACCTCTCTTCCCCGGCTGGTTATGGGTAACTAAGAGCCCTATTGGAAGTACCCTGGCACCCCATCCCCTGCTTTGGGGCCCCATGATCCCCAGAGAGGTTCCTTCTACTTTTGTCTGGCTCCTCTAAAAACCAATCAATGACAGAGAGGTGTGCATTACTTATTTCTTAAACACTCTGCAATCCAGTCAAGTTAACTGGATCAACCATCACAGGCCCTGTCTGTGTCCACTGTGGGCAGCCATAGCAACACTGGCTTTTGGAGATGCTCACATACAGCATCTGGGAGTTGAGGGGGGAGGGTATGGCAAGGGGCTGGGAGCCAGGAAGCCTACCTCTTCTTTGAGGGGCCATGATGGGGCAATGGAGACCTTCCTGGTAGCCCCAGATGCAGTCTTTATCTAATTACATGGTGCTGTTTTACAGGAGATCCGAACACTGGCCTTGATGGTGAGTCTCCTTCTTTCATTCCCTGTTGTTGGGGTATGGGGGGGGGAAGGTGCCAGGGTACAGGGCTGAGCACAGAGAGCACAGTCTGAGCGTGAAAATGGGAACTCTCACCTCCACAAAGCACATGCTAGGCTTCCGGGCCATTCTGAGCAGAGGGTGAGCTGAGCTTGACAGGGCATGACTGGAGTGGCCATAATAGAGTCGCCACACAGAGCACCAATAGAGCTACCATAATGTGGGTCATAGCTGGGCCCTGATAATGCCTGTCTATCCAGCTGAGCACGTTGTAACTCTAGACTCTTTATAGCTGTGGGGGTGGGAGGAAGGGGTTCTTTCTCCTTTTCTCTGGCCCCTTCTCTAAAAACCAATCTGATATTCTACACTTGGAAACCCCAAAGGTTCCATGCTGTGTTTTGCACATCTGCCTCTGGCCACAAGCTCTTAGGAAATATTTGTATTTAAATCAACCACCACCAAGTCCAGCTTCCATAAAGGAGAAGAGAGGTATTCCCATACTCCTCAGACTGTAGACATCTTTATTCACTTAATACTTTTTGTAGCTATGCAGAGGACTGGCACACCATGTATACCCCAGACATTGCTCTGGAATCACATAATTACCCTAGACTATTATATGAAATGATATGGGGGAAATGGAAACTGTTTTCTTCTTTTCCAATCAGTTTTAGCTAGGTGCCAATGGCTCATGCCTATAGCCTTCTCAAGAAAGCTAAGATCTGAGGGATCAAGACTCAAGGCCAGCTCAGGCCAAAAAAAAAGTCTGTGAGACTCTGACCTAAAATAACCAACAAAAAAGCAGGGCTTGGAGGTGTGGTTCAAGTGGTAGAGCAAGCCAAGCAAGCACAAAGCCCTGAGTTCAAGCTGCAGTACCCTCCCCCATCCACACACACAAAAAAGAAAAATAACTACAATCTTAGTTATCCATTTAAGTACAGAGTTTGTTGATTTTTCACAATTACTTGTCCAATGCACCTAACACAACAGCAACTGCTCAACATCAATCCCACACCTGGCCCTTTTCAGATCTGCTTTCTGTCACATATGTAGATCAGATGTGTCTTTTCTAGTGTCATGCAATGGACTCATGCAGTATGTAGCTGACTGTCTAGCTTCTTTGCTCAGTATGATGTGCTGAGATTTGTCCATATTGCTGCTTGGTTCTTTATCCCCGCTGAGTAGTATGCCATGGTAGGAACATTCCATACCTCCATTTGTTGGTGAGCATTCAGGTTGTCTCCTGGAGATAGAAGGCATTGTCTGAGGAGGTCAGGCTTACCTCCCCGCAGTCTGAGGGAGGGAAGATAGCTCTTAGCCCACCCCATTCCAACCCATATACAGTCAATAACTTATATGTTTGTATGTTGAGGTTACCTGTGTTAATTTTTTTGGAAGAACAAAAATGTGTGTGTTACTGAGGAAATGTTTGAGAATGTCTGATCTCTACAAGACAGGCCATCCTTCCTGCTGGGAAAGCTGTTCCAGATGCCTTTCCTTTCTTTCCTAGGGGCCTCCTGGCCTTCCAGGACAAATAGGCCCACCCGGAGCTCCAGGGAGTCCAGGCCAGAAGGTAAAACCCTGCTAGGATGCTATGTCCCTGAGTATGTAACCTCAGGGCCACCTCTCATCCATGACCCTGTTATCTCCCCAGGGTCTCTCCTATATGCGTATTTCCAAGCCCCATGGACCCTGTTACCCACACCTGCCACCCTTTCTCCTCAGCCCTGGGCTCATCCATGGAGGAAGCATAAATAAGATGATTACTCTCCAAGTTGACCCAGGCATAAATGCAAGACCCCACTATATATATATATATATATATATATATATATATATATATATATATATATATATATATATATACACAGCAAAAAGGACTGGGGGTCCTTGTTCAACTAGTTGAGTGTCTATCTGCTTAGTATAATACTCTGAGTTCAAACACTAGTAACCACCATCTGATCCCCCCCAAAACAAAAGAAAGTCAAGAATGTGTGTCCCAGGACTGCAGTGAGAATAGAATTCTGAGAATGAAATGCCCAAGCGAGGTAGAAAAGCTTACAGAGAGCCACCTGGCCCCAAGGAAGCACTGTGACATGTAATTGTTTTAAAAAATGACTGTCATCTGCTCTGAGGATCACCTCTAGTTGTTCTGGCTACAGGGGGAGATTGGACTACCTGGCCCTCCGGGACACGATGGGGAAAAGGTAAGATGACATCTCTCCAGGCAGCCTCTGAAAAAGGTCTTCTGAGGGCCCAGCAGGAAGGCTATGGAGCATTGAGAAAGGAGAAGGGGAGTGGAAGAGGTTTCTTGCTGCTGGTCCCAAGAAGAGGGGCAGAGCCAGCCCAGGGAGCTCTCTTCACTGAGCAATCAAGCGAAGTCCTCCAGATACCTCCCCTCCACAGCCTCCCCATCTCTTCTGACCTCTCACCCTCTCCGCTCCCCCACCCCTATCAATGTGACTAAGAAGAACTGTTGATGTTTTCTAAAGGGACCTCGAGGCAAGCCAGGGGATCTGGGTCCTGCGGGTCCCCAAGGACCCCCAGGAAAGGATGGGCCTCCAGGACTGAAGGGAGAAACTGGACACCCAGGGAACCCCGGAGAAAAGGGAGAGAAAGGGGAGATGGGACACGCAGGCTCACCGGTGAGTGGCCGGGCCACCCACCCCTCCGCATGTCACATCTCTGCATGCTGCTAGCCGCTCCCTGGAGCTGGAGAGTCTAGAGGGGACTCACTTGGTTACGCCCGCACCTCCAGGGTTCTGAGTCCTCTCCTCTCCTCCCCTGTCTCTTCCCTTGAGAGAGCCACTGAGCCCTGCAGACCTCACTTTCCTCATCCCTGAAGTGGAGCTCAGGACGCCTTCCCTGGGCACCCCCATAGATTGCTGGAAAAGGATAGTCAGAGGTGAAAACTACCTCTTTAGAACCCCAACTCCTGGAGGAGCTGCATGCACAGAAGAGGGGTGTTGGCCTGGTCCAGCTGGGCCACTGACTTGACCTGGAAGCCTTCTCGGCCTCAGTGGTTTCCATCTGTGAAGTGGGCACCATCCTCTACACTCAGCTTTAGAGGAAGGGAACCACGCCTGTGGGCCATATAGATAATCGCAGATGCTCCGCATGATGCACCTGAGCTTCACTAACAGAGATCTTTGTCGATCTGTAGGGTCTAGACGGCCCAACTGGGGAGAAAGGAGAACCAGGTGACCAGGGGAGGCCCGGAGCTACAGGATTGCCTGGCCCAATTGGGCTCCCGGGATTTACAGTAAGGCGAGAGGACTGGGTGTTGAGGGTGTCAGCAGGAAGCTGAGGACATGGAGGTTAGGTCCTTCACTGGGCTACCAACCTAGGGTGGTGCTACACTAACCTGCCCACCACCTGACCTGTGGTCCTCGGGATAGCAGCAACTATGTTAGGGTGCACACCGAGTTCTTATCATCTCAGATCAAATACAGTGGCCCCTGTCTTCAGTGCCACCTAGCTCAACAGTGCTGGATTCTGAGTTTGGAATCCCACCCTCTATCCCCAGATGTAGAGCCTCAGAGGTCAACCAGGCCCGTGTGTGACCCAGCACTCTCAGCCAGCTCAGGCATGTGGGGAGAGTACCTTCTCCCCACATGGCCGCTCCTTGGGGGACAGCTCCAAGATGGTAGCAGCACCTGGGCATGGGGGTGGCCTCCCTGCTCAGAGGCTCTGCGCTCTGGAACCACATGCATTTTCTACAATCACCACAGATTTAGCAGCCTAAAACAACTCCTATTTGTTATCACATGCTTCCTGTGGGTCAGCAGGCTGGACCCTCAGTCCAGGGTCTCGCAAATTTTGTGATCAAGATGCCAACTTGCTGTCCTATAGCAGTATCTAAGCCTCCTCCTCCTGGATGACTGGATGGTGACAGGATTTTGTTTCTTGCCAACAGTAGGACCAGGGCCCCGGTTCCTAAAAGCCACCTGAGGTCACCAGCTTTATAACTCCCCTCGTGGCAGGCACTTATATAGAGAAGCTTGTTTCATTTTTAAAGCCAAGACCAGAAAATGGGTCTCTCATGTTCATGCTAGCAAGACAGAGTAGTCTGTGTGGATCTGTGCGCGCGCACACACACACACACATGCACGTGCATATATGAGAGAGACATTTGTGGTATGATCATAGCTTATGTTGTATGTCTTTCACACATATAGCACGTAAATATGGTGGTCTATAACAAGCTCAGTGAAAGAAACAGCCACTACCTTTGCCACATGTCCCATGGCATCAACAAGTGATAGGTCCCCCCATGGTCTGTCCACAGCAGGAATCCTACAGAGAATCAGCCTCTCCTCCTAAAGCTAACACCTCAGATCCCTGAAGCTGGTGGCCATAGTGCCTGCCCATGGGCCCCTGTCCTTCAGATTGGCTACCTGCACAACCTCGATGACATTTCTATGCCTACGCATACAGTATGGAACAGCCTAGCCCCAGTTTGATTTATCACCGATGTAAGGGGACACCTATGCCCAGGCCCCCAGGTGCTGGCCCTCATGTTCTGGTGTTTTGTGTCCACAGGGAGAGAAAGGAGAAGCTGGAGAAAAGGGTGATCCAGGAGCAGAGGTAGGTTACAGCTACTCTTCCTGTTGTGTCATAAGTCATCCTTAGTCAAGGAGCTCATCAAAAACAAGATGTCTTTCCAAGATGCCAGCATCTCTGTGCCTGGAATGAAAGGCTGACCCGGGGAAGACAGGAAGCTTTCAGAGCCCCAAGATGGCCGGTGCTGGGTGCTAAGTCCCCCATCTGTACAGACTCTCCCACTTAACAATGTCCCCGCAATATTCACAGAGCTTCAGTCTGGACATGGAAAACAAACAACCATCCCATAGCCGCCACTCAGGGCTCCAGATGAGCATCCCAGAAAATGTGCCACTTGGGCAATCTGGATGACTTTACAGGCATTTGTCACAAAGTGGTAGGGGAGGCTTTCTTTCCAGAGAGGCAGGGCTCTTTGGAAAGCATGGCAGTGGAGGGAAGAGGAGAGGGTAGCAGAGTAAGAGGGAGTTGGGGGGAGGGGGAGCTTTGTAGGAGATGGATAGCACCAGGCATATTTGGAGGCTCAATGGAAAGTGTAAAGAAGACAGTGTTTGGTAGGAAGGCCTGGCCAATTCAAGACCAGCCCAGAGGCCACAAACCCTCCTCAACCTCCCCAGAGGCCTCCCTGCTACTGCCACTCCTTATGCCAACAGCCCCATCCGATTTTAGTGACTGGAACTGATTCTATCCTAAACGTGTGTGTGTGTGTGTGTGTGTGTGTGTGTGTGTGTGTGTGTGTGTGTGTGTGTGTGGTCATGTCGTATCATGTGTACCTGTACTAGTGCCTATACTAGAGCACTTTTCCTTAGCATTTTTGCTGGCACTCTACCACTTAATCCACTCTGCCTCCAGCTTATTGCTGGTTAATCAGAAATAGGAGTCTCCAGGATTTGTCTGCCTGAGCTAACTTTGAACAAGATCTCAGATCTCAGCCTCCTCAGTAGCTATGATTATCACAAGTGTGAGTTACCAGTACTCAATCTAACTTTTTTTCTGGTCCTAGGGCTTGAACTTAGGGCCTGGGTGCTACCTCTGAGCTTTTTTGCTCAAGGTTAGTGTTCTACCACTTGAGCCCACATCTCCACTTCTGGCTTATTTTGGTGTTACTTGGAGATAAGGGTCTCATAGACTTCCTGGTTGGGCTGGCTTCAAACCATGATCCTCAGATCTCAGCCTCCTGAGCAGCTAGGATTACAAGTGTAAGCTACTGGCTCCAGGCTCTAACTTCTTTTTCAAAGATGAGAAGATGGAGTTTCTGAAGATTTTGTTCTCTACAAGGAGATCATTTTGGAACTGAAAGGCTTACAGGTCTTAGGGATTGTGGGGGTTTGCTTTCCTGGCCTGCCTGCCACTGCTCCTGGCCAGGCCAACCTCCTGAGGACTCCATCCTTGGGAGACAAGGAATCCTGAAGCTGAGGCGCGGTGACCAGCTCAGAAAGGAGCAGACACCATAGACTAAAACAATGTCTGTGCATCTGATACAGACAGACTCTACAAAGCACCATCTCTGTAAAAGAAGAAAGCAGCTGGTCTCTTGGCCTGTACTGTCCAGTCTGTCCTCAAGGGTTAGCATTCCCTCTGTCTCATCTGCTGCAAGCAGGAGGAGAGGGACTTGAAAAATGTTCTTCAGTGACATCTCAGCCTTCTCTCCATTCCAGATAATCAATTTGTGCTCCCCTAAACCACAAGTCTCAAACTCAAATGCCTACCAGAAGCTGACATGCAGAAGGCCTTAGTTAAAGATAGTGGGAAGTGGTAGGGACTGGGGTAAACCAAAGACCCATGCTTCCTCCCCACATCCTATGGAAAAGCTCTTGTTCTTCTCTAGGCAATCATGAGTACAAGTGTGGCATGCATCTAGTATTACTAGATTATCTTAATGGTTTTTATTGTGATTGTTTGTCCAGAAATATCTGGAAAGAGCAGATATTCTAAGGTTATTTCCTACTAATGTCTTTATTGTTGTTGTTGTTTTGTTTTGTTTTCCAACATTGTGCAGGCCAGTAGATTACAAGGAGTTTCTGACTTGGGCTAAACTGTTTGGGTGGGGGAGGGGTATGTGCTGGGCTGCTCTCCATTGGCAATCCTGTTCTCCTGTAGTCTTGCTGTCCCAGCTGGACGCTGACCCATGTCAGGAGAGGAGACTGCATGAGTGTAATAGGAATTCTCTTTGGCCTCTAGGTTCCTGGGCCACCAGGACCAGAGGGACCTCCTGGACCTCCGGTAAGTTTGGAAAGCTCATTGACACTTCAGTCTCTTGTGCCAGAGCCCTCATGTCTCCTCCCCATGATGGTCACTGGGCTCAACCCCAGTCTTAGGTCACCAAACTCTCCCTGCTCCTCTTCCCACCCACCATAAACACATTGTACCAGTGATACCACACAGCCTGTTGTTGGGATGGAAACCACAGAGTGGCCTGGCAGTCCAGGGCTGGCTTTGCCAAGGAGATTTACTCAATCTTTTGTCATCAGATATCTGTCCCTCCTCTTCCTTCTTTCTGCTATCCCACCAGCAAGAAAGCTGGATTGAAATAGAAGTGATATGTTTGCTGGGGTGCTGATGGCTCACACTTGTAACCCTAGCTACTTTTGTGAGGCTGAGATCTAAAGATCACAGTTAAAAGTCGGCCCTTGTAGAAAAGTTTATGAGGCTCATAGCTCCAATTAACCCACCCAAAAGCTAGAAGTGAAGGTGTGGCTCAAGGGGTAGAATTCAAGCCTCAGTACACACACACACACACACACACACACACACACACACACACACACACACACACACACACACACACACACACACACACACACACACACACACACACACACACACACACACACACACACACACACACTAATGTATTAACACCAGTTCCATGGGTTGGCTTTATATAACTATGACCCCTTAGATCCCCTTGCATTGCAGCTAGAGGTCTTCCCAACCCACTGATGCTGGGATTTGCCTCTTCATGATTCACAGTCGATTCCCCATGGCCCTGGGTGTCTCCTGTTGTCATTGATAGAAGTAGAAGTAGCAATACTGAAAGTAACCAACATTTATTGAAACTTTCTATGTACCAGATTATTCTCTGCATATGTCTATGTGTTTAAATTCTGCACTTTCTTCAGTCTTCTCTTCCTGAGTCTATGAGTTAGTGATGGGGACCACAGAGTTTTCTGTCGGCCCCTGACTGGAAAGACTAGAGGAAGTCCCAAGCAAGACTTTCCTCAGCATTCCCTTCACTTGTGTTGGACAGGCTCCCACAGCATACTGCACCCCAAACCCTTGCCCTTCCATGACCCAACCTATGGACAGGGAAGTGAGCTGGAAATGTAGTTCTAAATCCACTTTGTTTTGATTCCAAATACAGGGCCTCCAAGGTGTTCCTGGACCAAAGGTGAGAAGAGGTCATTGTGACAGGAGCTGGCAAGGGTAGGGGTGGGGCATATTAACCAGGACAGAAAAAGGGGGTAATGCTTGGGGGAAGGGGGGGCCAGGCCATCAGCTGATCCTTCTCTCTAAATTGCACTCTGTGATGCTCTAGCCATTATGGTGCTATCAGGGCACAATGAGGGCCCACCATTCCTTTAACCTCCAGCACTGACATGCAGTATGCCTTAAAGACAAGATTCCACCATCTTTCCATGTACTCCATGAGATAATAGGTTAGAGTCTCAGCAGATGATGAAACCCTTTTCCCACCTCACGGCCTCAGACCCATCACCACCCTGAAGTATAGATGAGAGCCAGTGACATAGTATGGGACTTTCCCTCTAGAGAGTCCCCCATTGAGAGCCAGGGCCCTCCCAATCCCTCCTAGAGCATTGGTAGTGAGTCACAGGGGCTGAGAGCAACTGGTATGATGGTGACCTTTGCTCCCTGCCCTCGCATGCTTCAGAGAACTTTGGGGACATTTCTTTTCCTAACTAGTCTGAGCTTGGAGCTAAGGCAGTTGCCAGTAAATCCTGCAGTGTCCCAAACAGCCACCTGTGCAAAAGCCTCACCTGGAACTTTCCGTCTGTTGTCCCCACCTCAACCCCCTCTTCCCTTTGGAGAGTTCAGAGTTCCAGAAGGAACTGAAACAGACTGTTGACTCAGGAGTTTGTGGGGTCCCCATCCTGACAGCCCTGGCTCAGCTCCTCAGTGCTAATTCCATCCCATCTTGTCCTGTGCCCCTCGCTCCCACCCCACTCCATCTCCACCATCCCAGGACACCAGACTTGAGTTGTCTGAGCCGTGCCCTTTCTGAGATCTCCTTCTATCTCCCTTCCATTCAGGGGGAAGCAGGCCTAGATGGAGCAAAAGGAGAGAAGGGTGTCCAGGGAGAAAAAGGAGACCGAGGGCCTCTGGGATTACCGGTAAGTACCTCACGTCTAGTAAAATGGCTGTGAGGAGCCAGCCAGAGCTCTGACAGGCCAGGGGTGCTGGGCAGGGGACAGGGAGGTTGCAGCTGTTTTGCTGGTCTAATGTTTGTAGCAGTGCAGAACATCAGGTGGACTTCCTCTCTCACCCGGGTAGGACCAAACGGGCTCACGCTCCTTGAGGGTATCCTCCTGGCCAAGCCTGGTCTTAGAGCTGGAGAGTGTGAAGCTAAGATGAGATCTCTTTCTCTAGTATACCCAGATGGAGGGCTAGAAGGGCCTGAGGTCAGCCTCAGGACCTGCTTGGGCCTGATTGGAGCAAATGGAGGGCTCAGGAATAGTGGGACAATGGGACATTCTCTATCCTCCCCTTACTTCCCAGAGAGAATCCAAGCTCTCTCCTCTTGAGCACAAACCACAGGGATGAAGCAACCTCCATTCTGTGGTCCCAGCAGGCTCAGCCACTGGCTGTTCCTGGGGCATCTGCTTATCCACAAGTAGGTGTACAGTTGGATACTTCCCCTTGCCCCACACTTCAGTGGCCTCTTCACCCTTCACCCTCCTGATGCTCTTTCCATTTTATTTTCAAGGGCTAGAAGAGACTTTAACACTCCATCTCATCATTTTACTGATGGTCATTTGAATTCACATATGAAATTTACATATGAATTCACATTGAATTACTTAGGCTGGAGGCTACTCATCTGTACCTTAACAGTGGGGCTCCCTTTAGCTCCTTTGGACAGTCATCTTCTGTCCCCAAATCAAAGCCAGTCTGGAGCCCAGGGAGTCATATAGAGCAGGGGACTATGGGAAGCCAATTTCCCCCACCTTGGCAGGGCTGGAAGGTCTGGCTAATATAATCACAGCAACCTCACAGCCAAAGCAGAAGGTCCAGTTACACCCTCATTAATGCAACCAGTGTTGAAGGATTTAAGAAGCTGATTCACATGACAGACTACAGAAAACTGATGACTTTCGCAGGCATTTTCCATGGCATAAGCTGGGTCTGGAATGACTAAGTACTCCTTCCTCGGGATGTGACTTCCTGCTTCCTTCAGCCACAAATCTCCCAACATCCACCTTCATGGGCCCCATACCCCAGGGAGCACTGGAGCATTTAGTTAGGGGGTTACCATGCAAAGTGCCCAGCAACTAGAAGGTGATACAAAGTGCCAGGGGAAAGATCAAGCTGCCATTTACATTTACTTCTCCAACTTTTGGTAGAGGCATGGGTGCAGAGAAATATCTTCCATAGTTTCAGAAAACCGTTTCATGAGGGGGTGGAGAATGTTGAAAGGAGTGACATTGATCAAGACACATTGCATATAAACTGCCTTGTTAAATGGCAACTCCTCTGTACAACTATTTAAAGGTAATTTTAAAAAAGAAAGCAGTTTCACCAAACAAGCGTGTACATAGAAGGCAATTCACATGAACTTGAGGAGGACAATAGGGCGTGAAGATGATTATCACTACCCATGGTTCCATACAGACATGTGACCCTTCTTTTTTTTTTTTTTTTTTTTGGTCCAGTCATGGGGCCTGAACTCTGGGCCTGGGCGCTGTCCCTCAGCTCTTCAGCTCAAGGCTAGCGCTCTACCACTTGAGCCACAGAGCCACTTCCGGCTTTCTTTTTGCTTATGTGGTGCTGGGGAATTGAACCCAGGGCCTCATGCATGCAAGGCAAGCGCTCTACCACTGAGCCACCTTCCCAGCCCAATGTGACCCTTCTTATGGGGTACAGCCCCTCCTCAGCTCAGCTGCCTAATGCCTTGGGGAAAAAAGGAGCAGTATTTCTGAACCTTCCGATTTTTCAAAGGCAGCTGGACACCCGGAAATTTAGAGGGAAAGCCCTCATTGTCTTACATTAGATTAAAATTGCATCACTGTAGACCAGACAAAATGTGCCAGGGACACACAGAAGTCCTGAAAGTCCTGGTTTTGTGCCCTCTGTTCCAGACCTCTCAAGACAGCTCACTATTCATGATGTAAAAAGGAAGCGTGTGGTGTTGAGCTCTATTTCTATTTTTAGGCTACACCTGGATGACTAGCAGCCATTATGTAGCCTGGTTTTCCAGGCATTTCCTAATGACTTCCTCCCATTTGCCCTCCAGACGTGTTTCTCAATACCAGAGCACATTGGAGTCACCTGGGAGCTCTTCAAATATACCAAGACCTGGGCCCCACTCTTACAGACTGACTGAATTGGCCAGGTGGGGCCTGGGTAGTCACATAGTGACCACCCAGGAGATACTAATGTGCAGCCAGACTTTGAAAGCCTCAGCTCTAGCATGTGAGCAAGGGTTAAGGTCAGTGTCAGAATCAGTGTCATTGAACTGTCCTTTTCTTCTCTTTCCATAAGAGGAAGAGTTTTTCTACCCTTCCTTTTCTGGGGCTTTTTCACCCCACCCCACCCCACCCCCATACACATACCTTTAAGTCCTGAAGTTAAGGCTCATTTTGGAGACTTTTTTTTTTTTGGTCGGTAGTGGGGCTTGAACTCTGGGCCTGTGCGCTGTCCCTCAGCTCTTCAACTCAAGTCTAGTGCTTTACCACTTGAGCCACAGTGCCACTTCCAGTTTTCTGGCGGTTTATTGGAGATAAGAGTCTCATGGTCTTTCCTGCCTGGGCTAGCTTTGAACTGC
Source organism: Dipodomys merriami (assembly GCF_024711535.1). Taxonomy (NCBI): domain Eukaryota; kingdom Metazoa; phylum Chordata; class Mammalia; order Rodentia; family Heteromyidae; genus Dipodomys; species Dipodomys merriami. Next base: position 19,275,578 of record NW_027202715.1, on the reverse strand, counting down.
AATCCTTAGATTCTCAGCCTCCTGAGTAGCTAGGATTACAGGTGTGAATCACCGACATGTGGCTGGAGGCTTATTTTTAAGGTTGGTTGGAAGCAGGTTTTTAGGTCTTTGTTTTTTTTTTTTTTGTACCAGTCCAGGAACACGAACTCAGGGCCTGGGTGCTGTCCCTGAACTTTTGTGCTCAAGGCTAGCACTCTACCACTTGAGTCATGGCTCCACTTCTAGGGTCTTTGCTGGTTAATTGGAGATAAGAGTCTCTTAAGACTTTTCTGTCCAGGCTGGCTTCAAATATCAAGCCTCCTGAGTAACATGAGCTACCAGTGGCATGCTGGAAACAGCTTTTAGGAAGTCAGTCTTTACTGGCTAGAGTACCTCCTCTGTCCCCTCCCTGGTTTGTCCCATTGGAATCTGTATTCCTATCCCCCACCCCCAACCCCTTGTCCTAGGTGATTGATGGGAGCAGCTGCAGAGCCTGGCATTGGAGCAAGACTATGTTTGTCGGAGTCAGTAGAGATAGGGAGGCCACAGGTCACATGGAGCCAAATTGTACTCCTTGCCTGTCCACCCTTTGCCTCAGGAATACATGGCTGACATCCCGGTCTAGTCAGCTGTCTCCTAAGCCTTTTGCAACATAAGAGTCCTGTCTGTGAGCATATGAATGGATGGAGTTTGTGTCAAGCTTTCCAAACTGTCAAATGCCAGAGATGGTCATTAGTATTATCATGAAGGGGCCAACTCCTCTCACCCAGGTGAAGTAGAGTAGGCCAGCCTCTCCCTACATTTCCAAACCGGGTGCTGAGGTCCACAGCGAGGCTGGTGCAGCACCATCTAGTCTCCACAGGTATGCAGTGGAGTCTGGGAAGAGCCTACACACACCTGTGTCTCTTCCATGTGAAGGATATCTGGGGAGGGTATACAGCTCAGATTCCCGATGTTTCTCTAACACTGCTTGTGGTAGAGCACTAAAGTTCCCTGAGAGAGGGGCTTCCGAGAAAGGTCAAAGGGGAGGGGGGAGCAGGCTGCCCAGCTCGGAGCAGCCATCAGCATTGCCCCCTGACCCACTGCTCAGCAGGGCGCCCACAGTGTTCAGTGTCTCCATGTTCTCGTTGGTTTCCATGTAAATACCACCCCTGTCCTCCCAAGCTTATTTCTCCCATTGTGTTTGATTGCCAGCATTTATGTCTGTCCACAGTCATTGCTTTACTCACCTCTCCCCTCCCCTCCCCATTGTCCCCTTTTTCTCCCTCCCATTCCTCTCTTCCCCTTCTTTTGGTCAAACTGTGCCCTTCGTCCAGGGAGCTTCAGGTTTGGACGGCAGGCCTGGGCCACCGGTGAGTGTCACTTCTCCATTACCCCTCCCTGTGATCCCTCTTGTCTGTCCCGCTGTGGCTTTGTTTCCCCCAGTGAGTCCTGCTTTGTCCCACCACAGATACCAAAAGAAGGGCCAGCCAGGCTTGGGTCAGAGATACTTTTTCAGGCCTCTTTCCCAAAGACAGCTGGCTGGTCATCGAAACTCCTCTGCCTATAGTGTGTACTCAAGGACCTCTGACCCTGGGAGACTGCCCCTTGGGTTTGTGCCAGGATGCATCTCTAGCAAACACAAGTGTCTGTATGTGCCTGTCACGCTGTGTCGTCTTCCTGCTGTGAGCTCTGTCTATCGCCTTGTGCCTGTGAGGGTATCCAGTCCTGTGCAGCCACCAGCCTGGCATGTGTGGGTGGGCATCTTGGAATGGTGAGGCCAGTCATAGTATATAGGCACATAGGGGCCAGTCCCAGCCCCACACCCCATAGGCACACTGTAACCACACCTCACGGCTGCCCTGTGGCTCAGCAAAAGGTTCCGTATAGAACCAAGTGAGGCACACTGAGATCCTCCGATCTCCATTCTAAACAAAAACAGGGCTCACCTCCTGACCAGAGAGTTCTAGCTCTTCTGCTTGTGACATGAGGCCAAAACATAAGTGTCAACCCCCTCCATCTCCAGTTCCCAACCTAAGCTCCCAGTGAAGTAGCAGGACTGTGCCTGCCCTGGCTGATGCCCATTACCTGATATGGTATTGGGATCCTTCACTGTCCAGGGCCAGGGGGCTGGACTTCCCTGCTCAGGAATCACACCAGAGCTACATGTCTCCAGGACCTTCCACCAGTGTGCCTGGCTAGCTGCGCTTTACATGCTACTTTTCAAGCCATGTGAATCTTCCCAGACTACAGGGTACTAGGGTGCTGGCTGGAGCAGCACTCAGGGTGAGAGGTGGAAGAGAACTTGCAGGGGTCCCTTTGTGGAAAGGGAGGGTGACAGACAGGGTAGAGGGGTGTTGATCTTCTGAGTGGGTCTTGGGGAGAACTTACAACTAACGACAGAGAAGCCTAGAGCTTTCAGAGGCACAGGGACCTCCAGGTGACCTTGTCAGAACCTTGTCTAATTTTGAATGCCTCCTTTGTGCCCTCATGAAGAAGAAGAGGTATACAGGGCCCAGTAGTGCACATCTGTAAGCCTAGCACTCAGGAGGCTAAGGTGAAGCTCACTTGAGCACTCAAGTTCCAGACGAGCTAGACTCCATCCCAAAGAGACAACTGCTTAGGTAATATAGCTAGACCCCCATCTCACGTTTTTAAGATGAGGTGAGATGAATGGAGGTGAGCCCCTCTTGTCACACACTGACAAGGGTGGGCTCTCAATCAGTGCACATACAACTATTCCAGGCATTTCTAAGGCCTCATTTCTCCTCCATGACCCACCCTTATCATCCTCACCTAGCACATCACCTCATTTGGTGCTGGGCAAGGGTTTGCGGGAGAGGGGCCTCACCCCTCAATTGTTTAATCCCACTCATCTTGGTCAAAGAGAAGCACAGCAACTTTATGTCTCCTGTCTTCTTGGACTTGAGATTTTATTGTGTGTTACAACCTGAAAGGGAAATGCACTGGGGAAGAGCATATGGCACTGCAGCATTACTCAGTATTTAATACTTCCTGGGTGACAGCATCCACTCATTGAGCCCTGGGAGCAGCTGCTCAGGACACCCACCTCATGCTCCTGAGGGAGGGACAGCCTGATGCCCACACAGGCCGAGGAACTCCAACATAGAGGTGTCTGAGGCTTTGAGCCTTGTTCTCAGCTATCACCCAGATCTGGGCCCTTGAGTACTTGCCATGTTCCTGTCATGGGTGCCCACAGCCTCCCGTCTTCCTCGTGGTTGCAAAGGTGGCACTCAGGGACACTGGACTTTTGCAAAGGTGGCACTCAGGGACACTGGACTTTCATCAAAGTGAAGCAAACCGGCCATCTCCCCATCATTGCCCTGCCTTTCACAGCTACACTCAGAGCACCAGACACTGCCTGCCCGCCATTCCCATGTCCCACATCTTCACTTGAGTAGGGCACACCATCACGGAGGCAGACAAACAGCAGCTGGTGAAACAGACTTGACCTAGCTGGGGCTGCAGATGGGGAACCTGGAGAAGAGCCTTGATGACTGTAGCTTGTCACCAAGCAAAGTTTGAGACTTCAGTGCCCCAGCTCCTCTCAACCCTAGGTTAGGAGAGCGCCAGCACCCCCTTCAGGCCAGTAGGGTGCAGACACCCAAGGAACTGACTCCTACCCAGCCAGTTACCAAGGCCCAGGCCTGCGGGCTCTGCAGTGGGCTGGGTGGGGCCAGTGATGCTGAATGACCCCCTCCACCTGCCTCTGTGTGTGCGTCCGCATTGGTCTCTGTGGCATGAAGACCCTCCCGCTGCATGTGGAGCTGTGACAGCAAAGGGGTCCTAGCCCAGTACTCCCACTCCTGGGAAGGGGTCACCTCTCTCTCAAGTGCTTCTGGGAGCAAACTAAGCAACTGTTCTATTGTTTTCAGCCTTGGCGAGCTTGGCTGTGATGGGAAAGGGTTTCTCTCATTGCACGAATCTGGCTCTAAGACGGGAGGTGCTCTCTCCTGAGAGGTTCCCAAACCCTGCCCCCCAAAATGATCATGTCCAGTTGAATGACCACACTGAACAAACCTGGCCTCGCCAACTCTGAAAGCCAAGCCTTGGGCCTCACTTATCTTCAGATACCTGGTGGGATTCCTAGGGATCCCCCAGCCTCTGGCTGCTCACGTTGGCTTTCTTTCATGTCCCCAGGGTACTCCAGGACCAGTCGGAGTTCCAGGCCCAGCAGGACCAAAGGGCGAGAGGGTGAGGAGAGCTAGGGAGCAGGGAGCTTGGGTGGTCAGGAGGGAGGGAGGGCAGCACTTGGGACCTGGGACCCAGTGAAGTCACCAAACCAACCCTTCTCCCTGTCCTTAGCTGTCACTTTGGGCCATTCTCACAGCAGCTGAAGAGCAGGGAGAGTGGGGTACTGGGCAGGCCTGGAGTGGAGGGTAACCCAGTGTGTGGCAATTAGTGGACAAAGACATAGAAAGGTGAGACAAGGAGCAATCCCCACCTGCTGGTCTCCTAAAACCTGTCTCCAGTCCATTTGGCAAAGCCTCAGGTGCTGCTTTGTGATATAGCCCGAGCACTAGGCGTGTGGCTCCTACAGTCAATGCGGAGTGGCTTTAGTAATGTCATATAATACCTCAAAGTCCAGCCCCACCCCTAGTGGAGCAGAGATGCGCAAAGGCAAAGGCAGTGGAAGTCCCTGTGATGGAGGTAGGAGAGTTGCTCCCGGGCATCCTTGGGTCCCACATGCCCAGAGAGTGGCATCACTGGAAGGCAGGCTCCAGCCTGGTTCTGAGCAACATCTGTATACTCCCCTGCCTGCATGAGCAGCTCCCTGTTTCCACCCACCCCTTACTGTTCAGGGGGGAGAGGGGGCACTCGGGGACGTGCCCCCTGAGACTATTTGTCATCTGGGGAAAAACCAGGATGGCTGCTCCAAATCTTTTCCTTTCCCTCATCCCCTGATTCTCCCTTGGGCTAGCCAGAACTCACAGGATACTGCCCAGTGCTTCTGGAGGCCTGCAGGGACAGGCTCTGCCAGAGAGACAGGGAAAGTTTCTTCAGAACAGAGTCCACACCAGCAACACCCCACCTTCCACAGATCTTACGTCCCAAGGCTCTTGAAGGGTCACCGGAAGGTCTCCTGGGCACTGAAACCAGAAATGGCAGTGGCAAAGGGTCACCATGGCAAAGAGGGTTCACAGGCTTCTTTCTCTTATTTCAGGGCAGCAAAGGAGATCCAGGGATGACAGGACCAATGGGAGCAGCTGGACTTCCTGTGAGTCTCCTAGGATCAGAGTTTCTCTGCCACCCCTACCCAGACTAAAAAAATGAAGTCACAACAGAGAGCCCAGAGCCTGGTGCCTAGATCTGGGGCCAAAGAAGAATCTCATTTCTTTTTCTTTTCTTCTTTCTTTCTTTTTTTTTGGGGGGTGGGGGGTGGGGTCGGTCATGGGGTTTAAACTCAGGGCCTGAGTTCTGTCCCTGAACTTTTCTGCTCAAGGCTAGTACTCTATCACTTTACCACTTTGAGCTATAGCTCCACTTCCAACTTTCTGGTAGTTTATTGGAGATAATCATCACACCAACTCTTCTGCCCGGGCTGGCTTCAAACCACATTCCTCAGATCTCAGCCTCCTCAGTAGCTAGGATTACAGGCATGAGTCACCAGCACCCAGTGAGAATTCTCATTTCTATGACAGAGAAAGACACCCAGGGGCCACTGGCAATGTGCTAGAACCCCCCAGAGGGACAGGTGTATAGCCATGGGGACTGTCTCACAGAAGGTAACAATTTGTTCCAAGCCCTTATATCAGGTGCAATGGGAATCTCCAGGTAAAAGTGCCAAGGCTCATGCTCTCGTGGAAGGACAGAACCAAATCCAGTTCACAGATGGGAGATCTCCACAAACCAGGCAGCCTTCCCAAGGGAGGTGGTGTTGAGGAATGAGCTTGGCTTTCCAACTGCAGCACATTTACCTGTGAAGGTTGTTTGCTTTTGGCAGCACTGAGGTTTGAACTCAGGGCTTGGCACTTGCTAAACAGGTGCTGTGACACTTCAGCTACATGTACAGCCTGTTTTTGCTTTTGTTTATGTTTTTGACCAAATCTCACATTTATGTTCATACCAGCCGAACCACTACCCTTCTATTTAAGCATTTCCCAGAGCTGAGATGACAAACCCACAATAACACACCCAGCTATTGGTTGAATATCACCTGGGCTGGCTTGCAATCTTGATCCTACCGATCTCAGCCTCCCAAGTAGCTATTAAAACATGAGCCAATGGGCTAGCTGCTTGTGGCTTTGTAGGTCTAAGAAGCTGTGAAGGCTAGTGTGTGTGTGTGTGTGTGTGTGTGTGTGTGTGTGTGTGTGTCCTGGGACTTGAACTCAGGGGCCTAGGCACTTTACCACTGGAGCCATAGCACAACTTCTGGCTTTTTGTGGTTAATTGAAAAGTCTCACAGACTTACCCACCCAGGCTAGCTTCAAACCATGATCCTCAGATCTCAGCCCCCTGAGGAGCCAGGATTTCAGTTGTGAGCCACTGGTAGCCAGCTTTGTGGAGATTTTTTGCTACCAAAAGCCTGGCAGAAGAGCTATGGGAATACTCCTCTGCCCTGCTAAGGGCATTCTGTGCCAAGACAGATTGCTCAGAAGCCGGCGCCCATCCACATGAGAGATCTAGGAAGGACACCACACTGGAGGCCAGGACAGGCATCACTTGCCATCACTCACCATTTGTCTCTAGGTCAAATTCCTTGAAGGATTTCTCTGGCTTGCCCTAATTGTATAAGATGGGGGTAGTTAAGACCGTCTCCTGGGAAGCAGGCTCCATGAAGAGCTTTCTGAACCGGGAAGGAAGGAATGTATGACCGCTGTGTTTTCTCTCTAAGATGTCTTCTTTTCCCTGATTTATCGCAGGGTTTACATGGACCACCCGGGGACAAAGGAAACCGGGTGAGTCTGCACGCTTGCACCTTGGCTCTGGTTACTAATGATTTCATGAAGGGTGGAATGTCCGAGTGTGGATTCCTGATCTAACGAAGCAAAGACAGTTTTTCCTGATAAATCATCCTAAATTGAAAGGCTCTAATAGTGAGGAACTTACTCCTGACATGGAAGCATCAATTTTTCCACATTTTGAGGGGTGGCAGGATCCCACAGCGGCCATCACTCCAGCATTGCCATCTGGTAACAGGAGCCACGTGTCTTGCTCTCTCCATGTGGCCCCAATAATGGACCCCTAAGTGATAGTCTGAGATCCATCATTGTTAAGTTTTCTCAGGCGTTCTAGGCCAGCTCTAAGAACAAGCAGACAGCTCCTGTAAGGAGCCAAGCCTTAAAAAATTATCACAGCTGCTGTTAATCTAGGAAAGAGATGACCAGCTTACAAAACGAGCTGTGCCTTCCAGTCCCCTTGCTTATTGCCATCTTTGCCAGGCTCCAGCACCCACAGCCACATGATTATATATAACACATGCCCTGGTCTTGGACCTCTGGGCAAAGAAGGATTATTTAACTACAGCTGACGAAGAGATGACCCTGGGATCCTTCCTAGAAGGTCTCCAATGCGACCTCCTCACAGAGGCACTGTCTACCTGCAGCGCCCCCTAAAGGCTCTAGGGTGTCTTGTAATGCCTTATAAAATCCAAGTATCTTAGAAATTATAGGAATAGTGAAACATGGCCCATAATCTAACAGGAGGTACTGAGTTCCCCCAGAGAACTAGAGGCAGAGCATGTGGATTCCAGAAACCAGGTCTTATGATTGGTCTCTGAACACTGGTAGACTATGTTCATGGATAGAAAGTGGCAGAATCTATATGCTTGGTGTCTAGTACCAATTTGTTTCCATTCTCTTCAATTTAAGAAGTATTTCTTGAACACTTCTACATCCTTAAATACTCTTCACTGGCAGCCGCTCAAAAGCAACTCAATTTTGTCCCACAAATTGTATTAATGAGTGGGTGTAGGCATGGCTACCCCTATCAGATTGTCCATGGCAAGTCCAAGTTAGATGAGCCAGTAGAACACACAGACCAGGATCCATGGCAGATCCATGGCAACCTGTTAGATCTCTGCAACCGTGAGCATTCCACCTCTTCATTGGCATCCTAACCTCCTCTCTAGCTTATTTATAAAAATTTTCTGGTCTAATTACATTCACCTAATAATTTTTAAACTATTTCAAAGACTTTATCAGTTGGCTGGAATCACTGACCCATTTGAAGGCTGCAGAATCAGCCTTCAAGTGATGGTGACCATGTTGCTCTGAAGATGGAGGCGGAGCCATGAGGTACTCTTGTCACAGAGGGCCAGAGGGGGAGGTGGGCCAAGCCAGTGGCTCCAATGCTAAAGAAGGCCACGTTGTTGAATGATTCACTGAACCCCAGGAATCAGTGGGATAACTTTTCCCTCCACTTCCCTTTCCTGGTATTTCAGACACTGTCTCCCATCCCATTATAAGTAAGGATATACCATTAAGTCAAAGTGGGGTTCTGAAAACTATAAAGTTGCACAAAGCTTCTTTTGAGTGCACCATATAAGAGCTAGTTGACTTATCCCAAACCGCAGATTTCAGAACCAAAGAATAGCTTATAATCTGCATCCAAGGATATCTTCTAGCTGAATGTGCCAAAAGAAGCTTTTCTGAACCTCCTCGTTCAGATGCCAATAGCCCCTAATGGAATTTTGCAGGGGCAGATACTGACATCCAACCTGTGAGTAGGTAGGCTGAAGTTAAATGCCAGGAGGGCTAAGACCGCCTATGGTTAGAAACCTCACATTCCTGCAGAGGAGACGTAGAATTGTCCAAACACCCTCTCCACCTAAATTTTGGTAGCTCCCTGCAGGGAAACCCCCAAACTTTGCCCTCTTCATGCTTGAGGCATGAAATTGGTTCTGCCTATTTATAATGAACCAAATTTCAACCTTCCAGTTGAGCTTCTCCGTTCGGCCCAAGGACATTCTCCAAGCTTCCTTCCTGTTTATAGAGGGAGAAGGGTCCCCATAACAGTGGGCAAAGGCCTAGAGCCCCAAATTGGGAGCTTGCTAAGGACACATGTGGAACCTTTGTCACTAAGGGCACCCCCCTTTGTCTCTAAGGAGCCCTATGCATTTGGTCTAGGTTCCACAGTCAGGATTTAAACAAACAACCTGGCCAAAGAATGAAGGGTAGCATGCACTAGCCATTGGATCATGAGGAAAGTTGGGTGTTATATGGACCCACCAGCAAGCCGGCCAACTGCAAAAGTCCCAGCATGCCACAGGGCTGCACCTCTGAGATGCTCGCCTGTTCATATGCATGTGCATGCATGCAACGTTGTCCCGTGCTTCCCAGAGTCCTGTCTCCTCGCCTCCCCCTCCTCTACTCTCCTCTGACTTGGCACCTGCCTCGTCCTTCCTAATCCTTCTATTTTCCTACCTGCTATGTTCACTCCATTATAATTCCATGCCCTTCATCTTTCCCCCTTTCTTCTCTGTCTTTCCAATTTATTTTTTCTGAAATCAGTTTTATCTATTGAATTGTATTTGTCCCTTTCTCCACTTACCAGCTAGAATTCCCCCTCACAGGCCCTGCTGAGTATCCTTGGCCTGGGAGGCCGGAGTATGTAGATAAAGCTACTGCCGTAATACCTTCAAAGACACCTGATTTGAGGAGTCACCCAAGCCCTCAGAACACAGCACCCCATAATGTCAGAGACCCACAATGCATGCCTAGCATAGGGGCCATCCTCTCTTACCACCAAGTCTTACAAGACCTAAAATCACCCCAGTCTTGAGCAGCCCAGCCCACCTCCTGGCCCAGAGAGATGGAAGGACCACGCTTCCTGAGACTGCTTGCCAAGGCTTGCCCATCCCAACAGCTGGTGGTTTTGTTTGCCTGGCATGCTATGGCCTTCTCATTGGTGGATATGTCTTGGAGCCGGTGAAATTATATCCAATATGTGCACACATGTTTCCTCTTACATTCAGGTTATTTGCTAAGGATGGGGGTGTGGTTTAGAAAAATTCATTTTGAATAATACTTTGGAGGGAGTGGAGCTGTGGCTCAAGGGGAAGAGCACCACCCTTGATCAAAAAAGCTACGCAAGAGCACAAGGCTCTGAATTCAAGCCCCAGTACCTGCATGCACATATATGTATGCACGCATGCACACACACACACACACACACACACACACACACACACACACACACACACACCAATGCATTGGCAATTGCAGATGGCCTCTGGAATAATGAACTTTGGGTGATTTCCAAGAACTTGGAGAAAACATCAAAAGTATTCTTAGCTCCATCTCCTTCTAACAAACACCCCCTGTTGCTTGCCACCGCAGGATGCAGGAAGCAGCTGTCACTGAGTGACACTGTATTATTAGGCACTTGAGTGCTCAAAGGCCTTTCAACAAATGGGTGAAGCTCATTTACTCCCGAAGGAACTGAGATGCCAAGAGATTGCATCGCTTTCCTATAGCATGCCACTGATCATTGCAGCATCTGCTCTGACTCCGAGCCTTTGTGCTAGCATGCTGCCTGCTGCCAGGCTCTTGTCATCCAGGAGTGGGACAGTGGAAGTCCCCAAGCATTAGACAACCAGTCCTCCAGATAGAAAGCTGCCTGGGAAGACTCCTTGGGGACACATATGGCCTCCATAAGGAAATACAATGTGTGAAAGTCCAAATTCAAATTTATTATTACAACACAGTTCTTTCCCCCCCCCCCTTCCATACAATGGGTTGAATTCAAGGCCTTGTGCTTGCCAGGCAGGCCTTCTACCATTTGAATCACACCCTCCATCCTAGTTTGCTCTCATCATTTGTTAAAGGCAGGGTCTCAAGTTTATATCCAAGCCTGGCCTGGTCCACAATTTCCTTCCTCTACCTACCTTGTAGCTGAGATTACAGTACAACGACATTTCTGGTTTATTGGTTGAGATGCACGTGTCATAACTTTTTTAATCCAGGCTGGCCTCAAACCACAGTCCTCCCAATCTCTACCTCTCAACTAGCTGAGATTACAGGTGTGAGCCCTCATACTCAACTAGATTTTTCAATTTTATGAATTGCCCACAGCCCTTCTTTAAATAAACCCTAACATAAAAAATAGGACTTGATTTAGAAGAATGATATTTACTGAAGCCTTTCAGAGATGAATAAATTCCCTGAACTAACATGTTCATATACACAGAGCTATCTGTAATAAAAAATAAGATGCATTATTTAAAGTAACTGTCTGGGCTCAGAGCATGACTGTGGAGCCCTAAATTCAAACCTGGATCACACCAGAAATAAATCAATAAACAAACAAACAGTAGCTATGACTGGAGACCAGAGTGAATCAGAGGCACACATGAAATTAGAGGGCCTAGTGGAGAACATGCACATTACATGTGTGCAGAGGCGTGTACTTGCATGTACTCCCCCATGCTACATTCCTGTACCTGTCTGCACATGCCCTGGACTCTAAACAAAACCTCCATGCTCCCTAATAGACTGTCAGAAGGATGGAAATGCAGACAAAATGTTGCCAGCTCAAGGCCCTTTAGAAGTAGACCCTCAAAGAGTTAGATGGCACCCCACCCCCTCATCACAGACCTTCCTACCACAAAACTGTTCTGAAGTCTTTTCAGACTACAATTCCCTCCCCTACCTCTTCCAGCTGTCCTTAGTCTTCTGCCTCCTGACCTCTAACCTCCAACCTCTTGCCTCCTGGCCTCTAGCCTCTTGCCTCCTGGCTTCCTAGCCTCCAGCTTCCTAACCCCCCTCCCCTTCTACCCTCTTGGCCTAATTCCCAGGTGTTTAAGAGGAGGGAGGTGGATAATGACCCCAGACTCTACTGAGAGTGGGTGGGGCGGGGATGGGGGGAAATATTCTAATTAAGTGGCTACTTCTCCCTCTTCTCTTTTCCTGGCTCTCACCCTAACACAGGAATGATCCTAAAGTTTTGATGTTGTTTTTGTTTTTCTCGGACTAAACCATTATTTACAGGGGGAGAGGGGGAAGAAAGGCTCTAGAGGGCCAAAAGGGGATAAGGGAGACCAAGGAGCACCTGGATTAGATGCCCCCTGTCCGTTGGTATGTTCTCATTTCTCACTTAGTCTTGTTCTGGTTTTGTTCCCTAAGTGTTACAAGTTGCAAACAAAGAAGGCAAATAGGCTAAAATGAGAACCAAATCATGATACTGGGACCTCCTGAGTTTTGGAAATTCTGCCCCGCTGTGTGGGGGCGGGGAGATGCCTTAAAACCACAGCTGCAAGTAATTTTGCCCAAATCCCTTTCCTTTGAAAATGCAGAACAATTGATGCTTGCAAGTGGAAGAGCCACGGGGAGCTGGGCCTGGGGAGAAAGCCTCCTGCCCCGAGTTTCAAGCCTCAGATTTGCCTTCTTTGTTCCGGGCCATTACTGTGTGGCCAGCACTTCTAGTATCTGAACCTCACTTGGTCAGGATGCAGAACACAGACTTAGGGTCTCCCAAGGGCCACTGAGACTCAACACTAGCACAATGAGGTCAGACAGAGCCTTTTCATACCCAGCCTTTCAGTGGCCACCAACCAGCTAAGACCTTGAGCACGATATATTAAAAAAAAAAAATCAGTAGACAGCTGAGTGCCAATGGCTCACGCCTGTAATCCTGGCTATTTAGGAGGCTGAGATCTGAGGACTGAAGTTCAAAGCCAGCCCAGGAAGGAAAGTCGGTGACACTTTTATCTGCAATGAACCACTAAAAAGCCAGAGGTAAAGCTATGGCTCAAGTGGTTAAGCATTAACCTGAGGAAAAGCTCAGGAACACTGCCCTGAGTTTGAGCCTCAGGACTGGCAGGCACACACACACACACACACACACACACACACACACACACACACACACACACACACACACACACACACACACACACACACACACACACACTCAGTAGACAACCACAGAAGGCCTCTACAATTACCTGATTTGTGGCACATCTGGCAGGCTTCTCAAGTGCCCTGAAGTTGAAGGTTATCTGTGATTGGTCCATGGCTGAAGTCTTTGGGGAATGGCGGGGGGGAAGGGGGCCAATGGGGACTTAGTCTTATTGGTAGTTACCTCAAGGGTCCTGCATCCTGGCCAGTGTGAGATTAGGCCTCTCCACTCCATAGTCGGAGCTGGCTAACTGTGACCTAAATAATCCTCGTGGTTGGTTTTGTGAACAGGGACATCGAGGTTTTAAAGGAGAGAAAGGGGAGCCGGGGTTACCAGGGCTGGACGGACTGGATGCCCCATGCCCGTTGGTATGGCATCGCCCTCCCTTGCCTGATGGCCAATTTGGGCCACCCACGTGTGCAGTTTGTGCCGTGTGCCTCCATGCTCCTCCTGATCCAGCCACCCTGTCTCCACTGCCTGCTTCTTCACTCTGTCGATGCCAAGCATCGCCCTGCCTGCTGTTCTGTGGCCTCCAGCCATGCCTCTTGCATGCACTTTGTCAGGGCATTTCCTTGGCTTCCTCCTGAAGCTGTTTCTGGAGACCCTCACCTTGACACAAGCCAGTCTGGGCTGCCCCTGCTGCTTCTAGCTATCCCTGCTACCAGAACTCAAACTAGGGAAGAGCTTTCTCTGACAGCCATCATTTACCTTTATGCCTTGCAGTTTAACTCTGACAGCACCAGCTAAACACCTAGCAAAGCATGGAATCATACACCTGAGTCACCACCCTGCCACCACCCCCTCATGATTTGGCAGGGGACCGGTGGACATGCTTCTAGACAGAAATTCTAGAGAGCGTACTTGCCTATTTTCTTCCAGGCTGGGTCCTGAGTCACTGTCCAGGTGACAGCACTGAAACTAGTAGATGGCCTAGGGTCTAGTATTGAGATCTTAAAAGGCTTGTCCTTCTTACTTGAGTCCCAAGAGCCATTACAAAACTCTTCTCTGGTATCTCTCTACTTCATATTCAGGTGGCTGGCCATGAAAAGCCTAGGAGAAATAGAAAGGTTAAGAATGTAGTTTAATCTGGGCACTGGTAGCTCACCCCTATAATCCTAACTACTCATCAGGCTGAGATCTGAGGATAACAGTTCAAAGCCAGCCCTAGATGCAAAGTCCATGAGACTCTTATCTCCAGTTAACCACCAGAAAACTGGAAGTGGAGCTGTGACTCCAAGTAGTAGAGCACTAGCCTTGAGCAAAAGAGCTCAGGGACAGTACCCAGGCTCTAAGTTCAATTCCCGCGACCCACAAAAAAGGAAGAAAGGAAGGAAGGAAGGAAGGAAGAAAGGAAGGAAGGAAGGAAGAAGGGAAGGAGGAAGGAAGGAAGAAGGGAAGGAAGGAAGGAAGGAAGAAAGGAAGGAAGGAAGGAAGAAGGAAGGAAGGAAGGTAGTTTAGAAGGGGCAGGTGGTGCCAAGGTCTCCTTTTCCAGACCCACCCACAACACGAGTCCACATTTGTTCCTTCTTAACCTGGAATCCCTCAAGGCAGGGACATTCTAGGTGCCTTTGTAGACCTTCTTAACTAACTGAAAGTACAAAGTGACACTGAAAACTGAAAGGAGATTTGGCTCAAACAGATCCTACCTGCCCTACATTTCCCTATTGTGGTTAGAGTTTGGGAAGCAATTTTCAGGTCAGAATTCTGGCTTCCCATCCCCCACCTCCATCCTGGGAATCAGTCAAGAATTCCCCACCTAAGAGAAAACCACGTAAGGAAATCTGGGTGACCATAAAGGCCCTTGAAAGGTCTGGGGGCTTTTTTATGCCTAGTATATGTGACATAAGCAAGCGCCCAGAGTCCTGAAGAGCTCTGCATACAGCAAGCGTGGCATCCTGGGCGACCATGGTTTCCAAGGTTCCTCACTTACCCCTGCCTTCCCTGGACCCTGGCTCCTCCCTCCATCTGAGCCCCTCCAGACCTCCTGCCCCTTCAACACTGCTTTCTGCTTTCTGCTTGCCCCTCCCACTCTCATACCCTTGCCCTACCCACATGCCAATGGGAAGGCTGGGTGGCCCAAAGAGGCTCCTCCCCTCCCAGGGTCTGTGTGCAGCCTGTTGCATGGTGGCATGGCATGGTGGTCTAGGAAAGGGACAAAGAAGGTCACTATGAAATTGGAATGTGCCACCTCCCCCCCAGCTGTCCCCCCTCCACCCAAGAATGGGGAATGAAGATCCTGCTTATTTGATCATTCACACAGAGGGATGTTTTCCTCAATGACCTCCCTAATGATGCATCATTTGTCTATTGTCTGTGGACATGTCCATATACCCTGCCCTACCTTGTGTCTCACTCTGCCTCCTGTATTATGTTTTTATAGACTTGAGGACAGGGAGCCCCTGATCACCACTCTAGTACAAGATAACTAGATTTCTTCTGCCTTCCTGCTGAATGTCAGGTGCCAGGAGGTCCCTGTGTCAGCTGTGGGTGGGAACAGTTGGTCACAGGACACAGGACACAGAAGCCCCCCCTTCAGCCTTCCTCAGGGCTCCTCCCCAAAGTCCTGTGCCTGGCTCAGTTTCTACAGTTCTAAGATCCAGGCTGTCCTTCTATTAGACCTGGCCTGAGACCCAGAGCTTGCTCCTGCATTACCTTCCCAACAGTGGCTCTGGAAGATAACTAGATTCCCCCCAGAGTGTACAGAAAGGCCAAGATGTTAGATGTGAGAAGACCCAAAAAGCTTCCATCCCAGGGACAGAGCATCCTGTGGCTACAAGGAGCTCTGGGATTGCCCCCCAACAATGCAACCTAATCTGCTATTACATTGTACCCCAAATTCCCAGGGATGGCTGAAACTGGGCCAAAAAGCCTTTCCCTAGAGCTGAAGGCAACCTAGGGTCCTGTTGCAGTACCCCTGAGATTGCCTGTCCCTTTGTTTGTACTCCCAGCCCCGCCGGGGACTGTGTAGAATGCCTCTTCCCACACAAAGGAAGACAAGTTTAAGAGATCAGGAAGCCAGGATGGTCACTGCTCGCCTCTCCTCGCCCAGGCTCTGCAGAGGGAGATCTGCAGGCCCAGGTGCTAGGTGTGTTGGTAGAGCTGCATCAGACACTGTCCTCTCAGATACTCAAGAACATCAGCGCTTGCTGCTCCCATTGACCAGGAAAGCCCCTCCGGTCACAGCATTAAGCCACATGTGGCCTTGACCAAAAAACAAAAGACAGCCACATTTGTTTCCTATACCTGTCCAAAGTTCTGATTCAGAGCATTGAAAAGAAATAGACAACAGTGGTAGGCCACATCTCCACCAACTCCCAAGGTGTTTGTGGCCCTTGACCCCCTTGCCCTGACTGCTGGGCAGTCAGTCCTGAGGGTCTGAGCTCTCTGCCTCCCTTCCTCCTTGTAGGGTGAAGATGGCTTACCAGTCCAGGGCTGCTGGAACAAGGTAAGCCGCCTAGAAGCCCAGGCGGTGTCAGGGGTCACAGGTGGACTGAGCCCTCTTCCCAGCAAGTGCCATAAAGCTTGTAGTTTCCTGTCTACAGAGGAGGCAGCAAGACATAGGTCAAGAAAGGTCAAAGACAGGGTATCCATTACACATCCAGGCACGGTACACACTTGTAGACATGGGAATGATTTTCAATGTGTCAGAACCCCAGTGTATGGAATTGCTACCCAGCAAGCAGATGACATCTTTACACTTTGTGTGTCATACCTGCTCTCCCAGGAGCCTCAGGATATGTCTTTTATTTTTCCAGGGCCTGGGCTCTGTCTCTGAGTTCTTCTGCTGAAGGCTAGCACTCTACCACGTTGAGCCATAGCTCCACTTCCGGTTTTTTGGTGGTTACTTGGAGATAAGAGTGTCAGGGACTTCCTGCCCAGGCTGGCTTTGAATCATGATCCTCAAATATCAGCCTCTTGAGTAGCTAGGATTACAGGGGTGGGCCACTAGTGCCTGGCTGGGCCAAGTATTAGAAGAGATTATCAAGTAGCTACTTCAGCATTGATAGGAATGTCATTTAAGCCACATCATGACATAAGAGGGTTGAGTTAAGCTTAAGTTCCAAACTCACATGGTTTCTATACCTTCTTATAAGGACTGTCCAGCTCACCCCCTCACCCTTCCCCATGAACTTTAGCCATCAGAGCCTTGTGCTTGTATACATTTGACCTATGGCCTGACCTCCTCTAGAACCCAGAGTTCCTGCAATGATGAAGTTTCACTGATTCACTCTTGCCCTGGTATTTGCTACCATTAGAACAGTTTGAAATCAGGTACTAGTAGCTCATGCCTGTGATCCTAGGTACTTGGAAGGCTAAGGTCAGGAGGACTAAAATTTGAGGCTAGCCCAGGTATAGATTTGAGACCCCTTCTCAACCAATAGCTGAGCACAGTGGTGTGCACCTTTCAACCCAGCTAGGTGAGAGGCCAGCCCGGTCAGAAATGTTCTTAAGACTCCATTTCAGTGGAAAAGCTGGGCATAGTGGCACACATCTGTCATCCTATTAGTGTGGAGAAGCATAAAATAGGCAGATTTCTATAGAGGTGTGACTGGATAGAAAGCTCAACAGGAAAGCACCTGCCTAGCAAGCACAAGGTCCTGAATTCAAACCCCAGTACTAAAGGGGAAAAAAAGCATCTAATATCACAAGGTCAGGTTACCTCACTCAGCCACAGCTCCCCCAAAGTGCAGAGTCCCTGGCCTACAGGCCATGGATTGCCTCCTCCCATCTCCCACTCAAACTTCTCACCAACACTACTTGATTCTCAGGGGCCTGTGTGTACTTGTAAATAGGTTGGAGGCCCAGCCCGCTCAAGAGCTTGAGCTCCACTGGTCCTGTGTGTTGTTTTGTTTTCCAGTGATGCAGTCACACTTGCAGTGAGATGGATACATTCTCCTGCATTCTTGCACACAGAGTTCTATCTATTCACAAAATTGGCTCGGGAAAGTGAAACCACCATGACCCCAGACCCTAGGATGAATACTTGGGTTTCCCAGAACCTAAATCAACCCCGACTAAAGAAAAGAAAAGTCAACCCTTAAGGGAATGCTCCTCAAGAATCCGCCCCACACTGGGCACTGGTGGCTCACCCTTGCAATCCTAGCTATTCAGGAAGTTGAGATCAGGGGAATCATGGCTTACAGACAGCATGGACAAAAAAAGCTTGTCCCTCTTATCTCCAATTAACCAGCAAAAAGGGTAAAAGTGGAGATATGGTTCTAGTGGTAGAATGCCCGCCATGAGTGGAAAAAGCCAAGTGAGAATGTGAGGTCCTAAATTCAAGCTTTAGTACAACACACACACACACACACACACACACACAGATCCTGCCTCTCAAGCAGAGCCTCATCCTCTTTTCAATTTGAGAAGACAAAGTTCCACAGGAGCCAGGCAGAAGTGTATGTCCAAAGCAAAGGATTTTCTCCTTCAAAGTTGCCTCAGGTAGTCAGGTGTACAAACAGTTGAGCTTAGCAAGAAAACCAAGTCTTGGAGAAGTAAGTAAAGAGCCTCCTGTCTATTCCTCACACCATAAATTTCATCTGGGACAACCCAGTGAATCATGAAGCCTCCT
Organism: Dipodomys merriami; assembly: GCF_024711535.1. Taxonomy (NCBI): domain Eukaryota; kingdom Metazoa; phylum Chordata; class Mammalia; order Rodentia; family Heteromyidae; genus Dipodomys; species Dipodomys merriami. Next base: position 19,257,187 of record NW_027202715.1, on the reverse strand, counting down.
AGTTAGTATAGGAGGAGAGTGCCCTCTTGTGGTCATGAAGGAAGTGTCATGAAGGAGGGAAATCCACCTCAGTTTCTTCCCAAGAGGAGTTTATGGTTCCCCAGTTTCCCAGGCCAGGATCTGCCTTCTTTCCCTTCCTACAAGGCAGTAAACATTCCCCCAAACTCTGAGACTAACTGTGCACTGTTTTGTTTTTGTTTTGCAGTGATACCTCTAACCTTGGATTGGCCTATGTGTGTGTTTGTACATAGAATATTTATTTTTATACAGTTTTCACTTTTTGAAAATGCCAGAAGTATGATGCATCTTACAGATTATTAAAAGAGAGAGAGATAGGGAAAAAACCTGCATATTTTGTACAGAAAATAACAACCTCTTCCCTTTGTTCACAAGCTGTTTTGTATAATTCTGTCTCTAATACACATTCTGTTTGAGTACAGTCTTAATGCTTGCATGATATTTGTGCACACCTATTAAGCCTTAAAGCCTAATGAATGATTGTCTTTCAGTGTGGGAAGGGTCTGCCAGCACCAAGATGCTGCTGTGTTATGTGGACACTCACACAAACATGAATGTCCCAGGATGTTTTGTCAGACTAGATGTGTTGGAGGATATTTTAAACTATTGCAGCTTTTCATAACTTAAAAAAAAAAATAGAGCATCCACCTGGTGCAGTGGCTCACACCTGTAATCGTAGCTACCCAGGAGGCCGAAATCTGAGGATCGCAGTTCAAAGCCAACGCAGAGAGGAAAGTCACTGAGACTCTTATCTCCAATTAATCACCAGAAAAATGGAAGTGGTCCTGTGCTCATGTGGTGGAGCCCTAACCTTGAGCGAAACAGCTCAGGGACAGTGTCCAGACCCAGAGTTAAAGCCCTATGACGGACAAAAAAAAGGAACATAGCAATTCATAATCTTGATTAATTGCCAAATTAAGTAGCTTCTTTCTTGTGTGATCAAAAAGCATCAGAAGCAGGGGTCCTCAGAAGTATGGAGTAATGTTGGACAAGTTAGCTTCAAAGAGGCAGGAAGGGGACTCTCTTAGGCAATATCTTTTGTAACAGCCCAAGGTTATTACAAGGCCACTTGTACAGTTAGGGTGACATGAGGTTGAGGATCCCCAGCAATGGCTGTTTGCTATTGCTTTGGGATTTGGGTAGAGCTTTTTGTTTGCTTTTTTTATTTTTCTCCCTACCTTTGTGCAATGGCCATTAGCAACAGCCACTGCAGATTCGTTATTAGACTGATATGAATTTGTGGATCCATTCACAACTAGCCAGGGAGGAACTTTGCCTTTTCAGCCATTCTATTCCAACAAAGAACAGTTAGAACCACCCCAACCTCCAGATCTGGGCCACATGGAGTTCAGAAGTTGTTGGGGGTTGTTTTTGTCTTTTCTTTTTTGGTACTAGGGATCAAACCCAGGATGTTGCACTTGCTAGGCAAGTGCTTTGTCACTGAGCTACATCCCAGCCCCAGAAGTTTTTATTTTTGAAGAAATAATCATCAGAATCAGGAATCAAGCAGCAGACCTGTAATCCTAGCTATTCGGGAAGCTGAGATTTGAGGATCACAGTTTGAATCCAACCCTAGGCAGGAAAAAAGTCTGTGAGACTCTAATCTCCAAATGACCATGAAGAAGCCAGAAGTGAAGCTGTGACTCAAGTGGTAGAATGCTAGCCTTGAGCAAAAAAAGTTCAGGGACTGTGCCCAAGCCCCAACTTCAAGCCCCATGCTTGAACTTGCACATACAGAAAGAAAAAAGAAAGAAAGAAAGAAAGAAAGAAAGAAAGAAAGAAAGAAAGAAAGAAAGAAAGAAAGAAAGAAAGAAAGAAAGAGGAAGAAGAGAAGGAAGGAAGGAAAGGAGGAAGGAGAGAAGGAAGGAAGGAAATAAGGAAGGAATGAAGGAAGAAGAGAAGGAAGGGAGGGAGGGAAGGAAGGGAAGAAAGAAAAAAGAAAGAGAAAGAAAGAAAGAAAGAAAGAAAGAAAGAAAGAAAGAAAGAAAGAAAGAAAGAAAGAAAGAGAAAGGAAAGGAAAGGAAAATCAAGTACAGTAGCTTATGCCTTAAATTCTACCTACCTGGGAGGTAGAAATAGGAGGACTATAGTTCCAGGCCAACCCCTGCTAAACAGCAAGACAAAGAACAAGCTGAGTGTAGTAGTGCGTGGTAGTATCTCAATTCTGAGGTCGGGGAGGATTGTAATAATCCAAGGCCTGACTGGGCAGAAAAAATGAGACACACTATCTGAAAAGTAACTACCTCAAAAAGGACTGAGAGAGAGGTTCAAGTGGTAGAGCATTCACCTGGCAGGTGAAAGGCCTTGGATTCAATCTCCAGTAACAGAGAGAGAGAGAGAGACAGACAGACAGAGAGAGAGAGAGAGAGAGAGAGAGAGAGAGAGAGAGAGAGAGAGAGAGAGAGAGAGAGAGAGAGAGAGAAAGAGAGAGAGAGAGAGAGAGAGAGAGAGAGAGAGAGAGAATTGTAGTTCTATCCATTAGTTGTACTCTGCTTTGTAAAGGTCTTGGGAAATACATCTTAATGACTAGGTAGGTGTTACTATGGTGTAGTGAACAGCAACTGGCTGCTTTGCAGCATCAAATGGTGCTTGTAAAAAGCATGAAAAACACAAGTAACTCCAGGAGTTAAATACTCCCATCCCTACCCCATAGTCAGCGTTTGCAAAGCTTAAACATGCAAACTCTAATACCCGGACTCACACTCATGGAACCACAGGCTGCCCAGACCCAGGTCCTTCCTCACAATAGCCACTTCCCTTCTGAAATCAGATCGCCACCTCCTCTCAGCCTTGGTTTGCTCCTTTGAAAAGCAAAGCGGCTGAACTAGAGAGGATCCCTGTGGAGCCTCCCCTCCCCTTGGCCCCAGACCGGGGCCTCCAGCCAGTACCAGGTGCTTTTCCTGTGGGGGACAGTGCTGCTCCAGGTACTTTCCAGGTTGCCAAGGTGATAGTCAGATCGCCATCACCTCAAGAGGGACAGCTGCCCCCATGTAGCCCATTGGCTGCCAAGATTGGATGCTTCCACTTTGAGGGGACTCACTGCTTCTCCATTCAGAAGGGAAACGTGGATCTATAATAGTAGGTCCAGCCAGGACTGGATTTGTCCTTGCGCGGCTATTTGGGAGGACCCAGGGAATCAGGGCAGCTGGTTCTCCCGAACCCATGGCACTCTTCCTTTCAGGCCATGCACTCGGGAGAATGTCTGAATAGAGTGATGCTGACAGGACCCCCCAGAGACTGCAGCATCTGATGCTGGTGGCTGGGGACACCCTGTTCCACAATCCCCTACAGAAATAGATTCAAAGATTCAGAAATAGGGCAGGGTGCCAGTGGCTCACACCTATAATCCCAGCTGCTTGCGAGGCTGAGGTCTGAAGAGGGTGGTTCGAAGCCAACTGAGGCAGAAATGTCTGAGAGACTCTTATCTCCAATAAACTAGCAAAAAGCCAAAAGTGGAGGTGTGGTTCAAGAACACCAGCCTTGAGCAGAAAAGACAAGCAAGACTACAAGGTTTTGAGTTCAAGTTCTAGTACCGGTGCGCGCGCACACACACACACATACACACACATCAGAAAAAAGGACAGAGGAGACAGAGTGGCAGGAAGCCCTGTCTGGGCAGAAGGAGGTCCCTGCTATTATTCTGAGGAAGCCCCACATATCACTTGGAGCCACCGTCAGCCTGGCTATGCATCCACACACTCTGTCCTGTGGACTTCAGTCCTGTGTGCATAGCATTGTCTCCCCAAGTGACTGGTTGGTCACCTGACACTCCTGACACCATCTCCCAGTCCCCAGGTTTCTCCCCACAGATCTTAACCCAGGGAGAAACAGGCAGGTTAGAAGAAGGAGGACTTGGTAGCAGCTCCTGGAACCAGAGACACACCAGCCACACAGGGGAAAGTTCCTCAGAAACTGTCAAGTACTGAGTCTTCAAGCCTTTGTCCCCCATGGACCACTCTCCCACTTGTCCCAGGGCACATGCTCCCTGCTCTGCCACAGGGGTGATGTGTGTTGCCCCTCACTATTTACCCAGAGACATGAAAACAGCTTAAAGACTGACCCAGAGCCCGGGGATGGCTGAGGATGGGCCACAGTAATGACTTCCTGAGGTTGGGGACCTGTAACTAGTTATAGAAGCTGGAGGGACCCTCTCCCCCAATCATTAAAGGAAAGGCTGGCTCCCATGGCCTCCTCTCTGTCCTAGCCTGTTTGCCTCCCTTCCTGTCACCCCAATTTCATCAGCAGAATGTGGTGTGATGGGCCTGGAAGACTCAGGGTCAGCCCATAGGAGTCTGGAGACACAGTGTCTGGTTCTTTCTCTACTGCAAACTAGCACTCTGGCCTTGGTTAATCCCAAGCCTGTTTCTCAAGAGTAAAAGGAGGAAGTTCAAGTTGGGTGACCTCGATGGATTCTTTGCACTCTGACACCCTGAAGCCCTCAAATAGCTCAGTTTTGGAGAGGGGGAAACCCCCGACACCGGGGCATTCTGTGGCCCCTCTGCCCAGAGTTGCTTGGCTGCAAGGATTTTATGCATGGAGTTGGTGTTACTAAATTGTGTGGCATGTGTGTGATGCATAACCCTGAGTGACAAAAGGAAGGGTTCTGCATGGCATGGAGTGAGGGTGAATGGCTAGGCTCCCCCAAAGCAAGAATGGCAGAAGAGATTTGCTTCACACCGGTCTCTTCCCTGAGAGCTTAACAGGGAGTAGCAACATAGCTCAACCACCTGGCCCACAGGGGTTCCCCAGGCTTCTCGCAAGGGTTAGGAGCACCAGTTGGCGTGGTAAGACTCGTCCTCCCATATACATGCTGCACACTCCATCATCCTGGCCTCTCCCCAGCCCTGGATTTTGATGCATTTTTAGCCAAGTTGAGACACTGAGCACCAGAGAGGGTAACATTTAAAAAGAATAGAAGGGCTCCGTGCTAACAGCTCACACCCATAGTCCTAGCTACTAAGGATCATGGGTTAGAAGCCAGCCCAGGCAAGAAAGTTTGTGAGACTTTTATCTCCAATTAACCCCAAAACACTGCAAGTGGAGCTGTGGCTTAAGTAGTAAAGCACTGGTCTTGAGAAAAAAAAATTTCAAGTAGCTAGGCACTAGTGGCTCATATCTATAATCCTAGCTACTCAGGAGGCTGAGGATCATGGTTCAAAGCCAGCCCAGGCAGGAAAGCCCATGAGATTCTTATCTAGTCTTGAATGCAAAAGCTCAGAGACAGCACCAAGGCCCTGAGTTCAAGCTCCATGTCCAAAAGCAACAACAACAACAAAAGCTTAGGGACAGCACAGCACCTTGAGTTACAGTCCCAGTACTGGCATGCAGGCATGCACACACACACACACACACACACACACACACACACACACACACACACACACACACTCACACACACACAGAAGGGCAGGCTCCTATTTGTGACCCAGAGGAGCCCTTACCATGGAGGAGAAAGAGGCAGGGTGTTAAGGAGGAGAGGACTAGAATCTTCCAGGGTCACAGCTGCTCCCCACCAGGTCGGGACAGCACAGGAAGGGAACTCTGTCTCAGGTGATCAAGCCAAAGACAGAGAGTGACCTAGAGAAGCCAAGCCCTACAGAGTTGTCCAAGGAGGACACAGATGGCAATCAGGCTGATGAGGACAAGCCCTCAGCCCTTTCCCCAAGGGCCCCACCTGCGTTCCAGGGTCTGCCTGCTCACCCTATACCCCCACCCTGCACTCACTCATGCTAGGCCCTTCCCTCCACAGTGCTCTATCCACCTCTTAAGGCCCAACCAGGACCTATGGCCTTAGGAAGTCTCTCTTGAGGCTCAGTTGAAGGAGTTTTCCCTCCTTGGAATTGCCTGGAACTCTTTTCTTCCTCTACCTTACATTAGAGTTGGGGAGGGGCTTCCATACCAGATGTGGGAGCTGAGCACATTCAGCCATCAGCCACAGGCTCCCCAGGGACATCCCCCAGTATCCCCAGGGATGGCTTCAGTAGGAAGGGGGAACTGAACACTGCAGCACAGGACATAGCCCTGCCCTCCTGGAGCTAATGATACTCAGCAATGACAGTATGCATGTGCTCCAGGCTCCAGGCCTCGTGCTCCATGAGGGCCTGGCTGTAAACTGAAGAGGGAGGAGCAGGTGGCTGCCTGCAGGTAGTCCTCTCCTTTCTGTGATAGAATGTTCCAGCGAGTGTGAGCCGGGCCCCCACTTGCTTCTTAATTGACATTGCAGAGGAAGAGAGGGAGCGGGAATAGAGAGCCTAACTGTGAGGGGCTGGGGAGTCAGATTATGGCTAGGATGGGGAGATCACTGACCTCAAGAGGCTCCCATCAAATGTGCCGATCCCCAGCAAGCCTCCTTCTCAAACCACCCCCTTCTTCTCTATACTCCCTCAAGGGCCAGAGTCCTTGGTTAGTGGCCAAGAAATGAAGGCAGCCAGCCAGCCAGAGCACCTTGCCTTTGGAGGACAAAGATGGAGGAATGGCCTGGTTTGAGGGGCTGATCAGGATGTGGCAGCAGGAGGGAAGGGCTCTGCCCTCTCCAAGAGCGAGTTCTTCTAGCCCTGGGCCCACACCTGCTCCCTCCAGTTCTTGGGTTTATGGAAATTGTGCTGCTACCCACAGCCAGGCCCTTTGCCATGGCTGCTATATCAAGAGCCTTCCGGATTCCTCCACCTCTTGAGAGCTACGGTTTGTGAGGGATATCTCTGCTGGACAACTGTCAATAGTGTCCGCCTTGACCTTGGAAAGCCTCTCTAGGAGGCAGTGACCAGAAACCTGTCACCTCTCCCAGCTCCTTCTAAACACCGTTCCTGTGATGTCTTTTGGTGCTGCTATTGTTAACTCTTTCCCTTCCCGGGCTCTTTCAAAAATTCTAAGCCAATTCCTGTACACAGCTGGAAAAGCCGAGAGCCTTGGCCTCTGGGAGGAAGGAACACGATGTAGTAGAAGAGAGAAGGTCTCAAGCAAGGCAGGGCCATGCTGTTAGCTACCTGCTCTGGCCCTCAGAGCAAAGAGCCTCTCATGTCTCTTCTGACACGCTGGCATGTTGCAGCTACAACTGAGCCAATACAGATGGAGGAAGGTAGCAAACTGAGTAGTTTCAGAGTCTGGAATGAGCCTCATTTGTTTAGCAAAGCTGTTGAAGGCAATGGATCCCCTTCTCCCTCTGTTATGATATCTGAACTGCGTCTTGAGTAAACAGGGTGGAGACCACCTTCTCTTGTCCAATCCAAGCCACTTTCAAGCAAAGGATGGCACTGTCAGACTTTATGCTGTGACCCGGCAAATAGTGGGTCACACTGCTCATGACCCACTATCGAAGTCAGTCCCCACCCCAACACCTCCTCCTTCTTAGAGCCCTAGCCGTCACTGATGGCCTCACATGGCCAAGATCTGCCAGGTGGACACTGTGTGAGGAACAAAGGGAAGCTGCCTGGGTCTCCCCTCCCCCTCACCTCCAGCAGAGAGAAAAGACCAGAACACAGAAGACCTCAGCAAGGAGACTACTCAGTGGAAGGCCACGCAAAAGGAAAAGAGATCTTTTGGAATAAGCAGACATCTTAAAGGAAGATCTTCCAAGACGATTCCAATTTAGAGCAGCAGGGTTACCAGGGCATTCTGGTCATTTGACTTCAACCTGGGGTTCTGACTTCAAATCCATTAACAGCTTCTTTCATCCCTGAGAGGTTAAAGAAAATGCATTAGAACAAGTTTAGGGTTTTCCCCATTCCTTATGCCTAACCCACAAAGCCTGGCAGAGCCCACACTGGTCTTCATTTGATCATTTCACTGCCATCCCTTCTGTGAGGATGTATTGCCCATAGGAACAGTGGCTACCTTAGGCGACTGCCCAGAAATGCAGACAAATCACTCCAGGGTACACATGCCAAACTGGAAATAGCAAATCATAGCTTGTGGATCCAGACATAGTGTGGGGGCCCCCGTGAGTACCGTGAGGCTCTTCAGAGCCAAGTGAAGCAGCTGCTCCACCCTCTGCTCTCCTAGGTAAAATGGCACACAGGTAAGTGGGTTAGAGGGCTCCACATGATCTCAGGATCCCAGAGATCACAGTCCCACGGTCTGCATCACCTGACCTGAACCAGCAGGAGAGAAGGTGAGCCATCTCCACCACCTTCTCAGGGGAAACAACAATTCTGTGACTCCCCATCAGAAATTCAGTGAAACCGCTTGCTAAGAGACATTTTTCTCACACTCTACTCATTCCAAAGACGATGCTTTATTGGCAAATCTGCCAGAATAGATGTGCCAGGGGCAAAGTGCTACAGGCTGGGATTGAAGAAGGCTGCAAGCTTGCTGGCTGGATGATCTTGGCCAAATAATGTCTCCCATGCTCCCAGCCTCTGCTTCCTTCTCTGGACAGGGAACAGTACCACCTTCCTCCGGGTGACACTGAGCTACCCCTGCCAAAGTACTTGGAACAGGAAAAGTCCTACATAAAGGCTGGGCCGCACCATGGTTAGTGTTTGTACTCAGAAAAAAAGAGAAAAAAACAACTCTTCCTCTTTATAGACAACCCTCGATTAACCACTTGAGAACCACTTGAGGTATGATGCATTACCATTTCTGAAATTAGCTTCAGAGATGCAGAGAGAGGTCTGGTTGATAAACATGGAGAATGTTAGACATGATAGTCCCTTTGGAGCTAGACATGAGAATGAACTGCCTGATAAGAAGTTGCTTTTTTTTTTTAAGCTAAATTCATTAAGTGTTCACGGGGTTGGTTTGTTTTTTAATTTCCTTCTCCTAAAAGAAAAAAGTCAGCAACTTAAAAATGAAAACAAAACAAAAAAAAGTCTTGCTTTAAGACTCCAGTTATTCAGATTCCTTGTTAAACAAGGTGTTTTTTTTCTCTCTCTCTCTCTTTTGCTGGATTCAACCTGATCTGTGTTATCTACACCAAGCCAGTCTCCCTTCCCCGGGAGGCCTCCTTCTTGTTGATACCCACTCGTGCCCCCTTAGACACATGGGCAACTCCCTGGCAGCCCACCTAATGTCTTAAGCTTACAACCATTACCTCAGTGCCTCCGTAGAAAAAATTTTGTCCTTGCATGTTGCAGGGAACTTCCACCTGGCTCATTGAGGTCTTTTTTTTTGGGGGGGGGGGGGGTCCGGTCGTGGGGCCTGAACTCTGGGCCTGGGCGCTGTCCCTCAGCTCTTCAGCTCAAGGCTAGCGCTCTACCACTTGAGCCACAGCGCCACTTCCGGCTTTTTTTTTCTGCTTATGTGGTGCTGAGGAATCGAACCCAGGGCCTCAAGCATGCAAGGCAAGCGCTCTACCACTGAGCCACCTTCCCAGCCCTCATTGAGGGTTTTATGTTTGTTTGTTTGTTTTAATTTAGGGAGGGCCTAATTTTCAGAATAGAACAAAGAAATCCCCCAGTTTGTAGGAATGGCTCTGTGGGTTAAATAGCAAGGAGGAAGGATTTGAGAGCAATCCCTCCATGATGGAAGCATGCTTAATTTTTTTTTCTGCCGGGAATTTTCATTGTTTTTTTTTTATACAGACCTGTCTATATTTGCAGGCAGTGGGTCATTTCTACAAGAAGACATTTATTTGTATATGGTTTACTGATGGTTCAAGCTTCTTTTTTTAACCTATGACTTTAACAAAGTTGTTTCAGCTAAGCTCTTCTATGCCTCAGAGGTGCCCATGGGCACCCCCCCCAACCCAGGTGAGACATCCATACCTCTTCATCTATAGTGTCCCGTCACATCGCCACCCTGTATATGCCCCAGAAAGCTCTTTTGTCAACAACCTGGAACTTTTCTGGGATGAGTGGGAGAGGAAACAAAATCCCTGGTCTTGTCAACTTGTTGGGACAAATTGTTGTCCCACCAAACACTCATGGTGCCTTTCATTCTTCAACAGACATATCGCATTATGTTTCCTGTTAGAGGGAAAAATGCACTTTATTTGGTTTGATTTTTTTTCTTTTTCATTTCTATTATACATCAGATACAACGTTGTAATTAGAGAGGAATGCTTGGCTTTTTCTTTATTTTCTGGCTTCATGCCATAAGCAAAACTCTAAGACCCATGGTTCTATAATTCAGTAACTTTTCTGCTGGTTTCTGGAAATCTATGACACTTTCTTAGGCCCTTCAGGGTCTCATTTTTAACCATGTAGGTGTCTATTTTTTCTCATTTAAAGAAGTGTTCTGGCTGAGGCCCAAGTTGATGCCAGCCCCTCTTCCACCAAAGTTGAATGGAAGAGATGGATGAGTGGCCCCAATCCCCCTGTGCTAGACAAGCCCAGCCAGATCCTTCTAGGTGTGTTCTTCCTTTTTTCTTGGGGAAACCCCTTGGTTTTCTTTCACTGTGTAGGTTGTTGAAATCTGAGATTAAGTCTCTCATAAATGAGGAGACACCAACAAAACACAGAGCCTGGTCTTTGGGGAAAAATATACAACTAATCTTCTTCATTAAAAAAACAAACAATAGCTGCAACAAACACCTCTTTGGTTTATGGCCCTTGAGCCCTCACCCAGCAGAGGTTGGGCAGAACCAATTATTCTATTTGGCCAAAAGCTGCAGTTACCAGGGACAGCTGGGTCTATGTTGGGCACAGCCTCCAGTTCCCTGCCCAAACATTAACTCAACCATAAACCAAAGATATCCCCACCAGGAAGGGTAAATTCTTAATTGTTTTTTGGTCTGAAAAAGCCGCTTGCCTGAGTGACTTCAAAGGACACACTGCTCCCAGCTCATTGGCCATGGGGGGGGGGGGGGGCGGGGAGCGGGGGAAACAGGCCGAAGGGGATTCGGGAAAATTTAGACCACTGTGCCTCATGATCTGGATTGTAATCCACAGCATGGTAACCCACAGAAGTCATGTTATGGGTTTCCAATAGCTCTGGACTCAAACTTAGTCTCTCAGTAGTAACAACCTGACAAGCAAAATCCCTGTGCCTCAGACCACAGCTTTTCTCCAACTCAGAATTCCTAGTCTGTCTAGTTAGACTTCACGAAGCACGAAGCTATCTCATGGCCTCTAGTTAACTATCCAAAAGGATTTGAATTATTCAGAGTGTTTAAAGCTTTTCTTATAAGTAAGATCATAAAGTTAGATGCTGGTGGCTCACATCTAAGATCTGGGAATCCTAGTTTAAAGCCGGCTCGGGCAGGAAAGCCCATGAGACTCTTATCTCCAATTAACCAACAAAAAGCTGGAAGTGGAGCAGTGGCTCAAGTGGTAGAGCACCAGCCTTTAGCAAAAAAGCTAAGGGAAAGCACTCTGTCCATGAGTTCTAAGCCCTAGTACTGCCCCCACAAAAAAAAAATCTCATATCATATTTTAATGATTTAGTAAAAATGTCAATGTTGCCAAAACACACCACAAACAAGGTGCTCATTCCCTTTGGCTAAAACTTCTTTCTGCCCAGCAGACATAGTATACATATGCCTCCCACATCCCAGATCATTCTACCAACCCAACTTACCAAAGCAATTAATGTCTAGGCATTTGATCTTTTCATTCTTTTAATTAAACTTTTTTCTTGTTACTTGGTGCATTTGATATACAATACCTAAAGGTGTAATATTTGCCTCTATAATGAACCTGATGAGAGCATAGAATGTCTCTTGCTTCTCTTAGTCTTCAAATAATGTTTAATGTGTCATACCCCTTTTATACATGTTGTGTTATTGCTGACTTTGTACATGTAAATTCCTTTTGACCTATCTTAGTGTTTGAAGTTCTGTTGTTGTCACTGTTGTTTTGTGATCACAACAATGATTCTGTTGTGAATCTTAAGTTTGGATGATTTTTCTGGTACACTTGATTTTTTTAATTACCTTGGATATTTTGAAGGTGTGGATTATTTTTAAAAGTAGATATAGGAAAATGATTTGGTTATGTTGTAAGCTCTTTGAAAAGTGTGGTGACCTTAAAGATTGGTCCTTTTGCCAGGTGCCAGTGGCTCATACCTGTAATTCTTGCTACTAAGGAGGCTGAGATCTGAGGATCATGGTTCAAAGCCAGCCTGGTCAGGAAAGTCTGTGAGACACTTATCTCCAATAAACCACTAGAAAACTGAAAGTGGTGCCATAGCCCAAGTGGTAGGGCACTAGACTTGAGCTGAAGAGCTGAGGGACAGAACCCAGACCCAAAGTTCAAGCCCCATGACTGACCCCTTCCCCAGAAGAAAATTAGTCCTTTTAAGTGCTACCAATAGACAGGCACCAGTGGCTCATATCTGCTATCCTAGCTACTCAGGAAGCTGAAATTTGAGGATTATGATTCAAAGAAAGCCTGAGGATAAAATGAAAGAATGTATCTTAAAAACAAGCAGCAAAAGGCCAGGCTGAAGGTGTGATTCAAGTGATAGAGCACCAACTTGGCAAGAAAGTCAAGCAAAAAACCAGCTGAAAGTGCAAGGCCTGAGTTCAAGCCCTGGTACTGGTGAAAGAAAGAAAGAAAAAGAAAGAAAGAAAGAAAGAAAGTGCTACTTACATGATTTTCTTCTCATTAACAGGTGCTACTTTAACAAAATTTATTTTTCTGAATTTTTCTGTCCTTCCTGTTTTCTATTTAATATTTGGTCGCCAGTGATTCAATTTGCCAACGCCTAGATATATCAAGTCAAAGACAGCTAGGTAGATATCTTGGCAAGAGGGCCTTTTCTCCTTTTGATAACTTTCCAGCTAAAAGTGACTGGCAAGAAAAACACTTGCCCACATGGTCAGAGTAACCCGAAGTTCCCACTGACGCAGAGGGCTTTGTAAGTCTTCCACCAGTGTTTGGAGAATGGAGGATACAGTGCCCTCTAGCTAATCTACACCTCTTGCTTTCTACTTCTCCGGCTCTAAGTAGGCTTCAACCTTAAACTCTGGAAATACTTGGTGAGCCACAGGCCCTGCCTACAGTGAGGCAGCAGGCACAGAGGTTCAAAGTGTGGCCTCAGTTCAGAAGAGACCTTCCTCACTTTCTTAAAAACTCAGCCCAGGCAGTGTGACATCAGAGAAAGGTCCCTGTGTGCAGAAACAGAGGCTTAAGTTCTAATCTTGCCTCTGCCACTGCTGTACTAAGCAGCAGTCTTTCTGGCCTCAGTTCTGGAAAACACAGGGTCAGACTTTCTTCCCACTGGAATATTCTTAATGGAAAGACTTAGCTGAACAATCAGCCTATTTCTTGAACTGTACCTTTGCTACTTCCCAGAGGTGAAGGACTTGAGCAAATGAGCCCAATCACAACATCAAGTAAAAAGTCCTATCGCCCCTCCCAAATCACAGGAGCCAATGACAATGGCAATCAGGTATCCTAGAGGTATCCTAGAGATCACGGATGACCCCAGAAAGTGATGTGGGAAAATCAATTACTATTTACACTAACCAAAGGCTTTTTTGGCTAAATCTTTGAGTTAAAAGAGGAAACAATAACTGGCTAAATTAGCAAAATAGTCAGGCAACTGTTAACCTAATGCACTTTAAGTTACAAGGAAAAAACTAGTCAGAAAATTCCTTGCTAAAACCGTCCATGCTGCTGTCTATGTTGTCCGAGAGTTTCCTATCGCTTTTTTTTTTTTTACTTATTCCCTATGGTGTATATATTTTCCATTGTAAAAGAATGTAAATATTAATTATATATTTTGCTCTTGTCTTTTCTAAAATGGAAGTTGATCCAAACAACAGTAAAAATGTAAATACTAATTATTATATATTTTATTCTTGCCTTTTCTAAAGCAGAAGTTGATCCAAGCAATAATAAAAATCTGTAATTGTTAAAATATATATACTTTGCTCCTGTCTTCTAAAATGGGAGTTGATCCAAGAAGTGAATCACAAGTCATCTACATCTTGTTCTTTTTTTTTTAATTTTAGAAATTACATAAACTCCTACTCTAATATCTTTCAGAAGGGAAAGACTTCCATGATTAAAGAGAGCCTTCATTCCTTACTAATGGAAGGAAGATGACAGGGATTAGAGGGTGAGGAGCTGGCTTTAGTTCTGACTGTCACTGACAGGTGTGGGCCCCTGATGAAGCCACTTAACCTTTTAGAACTTCACCTAAAAGTGAAAACAGCTGCTGCTCTTGTTTTAAAACTCAACAAAGTAACCGAAGCAAAATACTTGGAAAGGAAAAAGTTATACCCAAAGGTAGGGAACAGCTATAGCTTCACTGTCATGGAGCCCATTGGCTGGGGGATTGGGATGTCATAGGTAGGGAATCTCTGTTTTGTATTTTATTTCGCTTGACTTTTACGATGAAAACCAACAAGACATGGAATGTAAAGTTCATTTCTCCTGTTCTTACATCTAAAGAGTCATGACAATGAACGGGGCAGGGGGCTACAAAAGAAAGAAAGACAAAACAATGAGGAAATAAGGTCTGGGCACTAAATCTTCAGTGTCAGGACCTTATAGGAAACAGAAAGGAAATCCACCAATCAAAAAGCCATTTTCAAAGACCCTAATTCTCCCTACTTAACCCAAAGCCAGGCTTGGTAAGGAGGAAGGTAATGGCTCTCGAAGGCCTCTCTGAAGGCCTATCTTCCCTTGGCATGTGTATGCCGCATGCTCTTTCTCTACCAGGCTTCACTAATAAATGTTCCTGTCACCTAACTATGTTCTTCTCTTGCCTGAATTCTCTTCTATCCAGATGTAAGCATCCAAGGTACCTCTGTGAGCTCTCTTTTCTAAAAAGCAGGGCTCCAGGCCTGGGTCTGCCATTACACATGATCCCATGCCTTTCCTTCACTCAAAAGCCAGCAGCATTCAGGCAAAGCATGTAAAAGCACCTTCTCTGATTTCTCTTTCCTGAATTTTCCTCTTCCTTTGCCAGCGCTGGACTTCTAGCACTTCCTAGAGAGAAAATTGGTAAAACAGGTAGTCATTTTACAATGCCGTCCTGTGCTTCCCAATGAATTAACCCCACAATTCAGAAAACAGCATTTTTCAAAAGAATCCCAGCTGTGTTTGGTTTTAGATGACTGATGTTTAAAAGCTCCAGTTTCAAAGTCTCCAGAGAATTGGTGTAAGTACCCAGATCACTGAAAAACAAGGAACAGACATAGCTGAGTCTTTCCACAAGCTTTAGGTCCTGGAAGAATGATGCAGAACAGCCATGTTCAGAAAAGACAAAACCCTCCTCCAATATAAACAAAATGAGAAAGATGAACGAGAGCAAAAGGTACACATGTTCAAGAGTTCATTTCATTCATGATGAGGGAAACAGATAGAGGTTTTCACCAGTTCAGAAGAATACAAATTTATATGGAGAAAAGGAATGTGGAGATGAATTACAAATGGAAGACACAAAGTCAGTTATGACTATCAGACAGGACTGAATGTACATACCAATCAGTAACCCGCAATAAATGAAGGGCTACAGAAGATCTCCAACACCAAGAACAAAGGTCTCAACTCTGATAGCCCAGAAGAGTATAATATGCTGCTATAGGCAAGGCCTAGTTTTCCACTGAAACCCAAAATTAAATTCTCCCATCCTACAGCAATGTTTTGCTTTGATACCCAGACGTGTTTCATAGACATTAAAATAAATCATCATTATGTTGGCAAATGTGCAATCAGGGGAACTCTTTGGGAAGATATTGATAGAGCTCTTTATGAGTGTCAACTTCCTGACCTCTGACCCCTGAGCCCTTCCGGGATCTCTGTTCATGGTCTTCCCCCTCCCCACACCACATAGCTTGAGGCCAAGAGCGCCACATAAATAATTTGCTCTTGCAGGGCTGATCAAAAGCAGATGTGGTACAGGATGAAAACTCTTCATCTCACAGCATTCATCTCTGGCTGAGCAATAAATCTCTAAGTTTATATGGCTAGAGTCTTTCCTCTGTATTAAATGCCCTAACCCTTCACATTGGTGGCTGTTAACTAGAAAGAACCTCTTTGCCATTGGTCCCTTAATTTAGTGTGCTGACAGTTAGAGTGCCCTTAGATTCATGAATTGCAGCCTCTCTTGTTTGGCCTCCTAAAGGCCCCATCTGATGTTACCTGATGTTTTCAGCTGAGCTGGCAGGATCACAGGCTTAGTCCTGGAGACACAAACCCTCCTGCCCTCCTTTCCTAATATTAACTAATGTGGTCATTCTTAAACTGTGGTTTCCCTAGCAATGCCGGATCGTTTCAAGTTTAATGAATAAATCAGAATATTAATCCAAGATGTGGCTGTGGTACTACGTTATGTGGCCTTCACCACGCCTTCATCTCCCATGCCCTTTCTAAAAATGAAGGCATTGAATTCGAATTCTCTCTCGGTGCTAGCATGATTATAGCAATGGCTGCAGATATATGGCAGCTACTGGCATTTTCAATAGGATAATGAGCATTGTTGCTGCTGGCAGCTGCAAGTATGGTGGAGAAAAAGGCAATGTACAATCTCTCAGACCTAAGATTTGTAATGTGGGAATTGGGGAAAATTGGCTTGAATAACTCCAACCACTTGAAGAGTTCTCTCCTAGCTGGTGCCTCACTGGAGAAAGCAATAAATTCTCTCCAGAAAAGGAGCTGTTGAATGGCATCTCAAGAATCTGAGCTTGAAGGGAACCTAAGGAATTGGAGGACTGAAGATTCCAAAAGTTCATCTCTCCTGCCTTTTGAGAAGCAAGGGTGGAAGAGGCTGAGTTAAATCCAGTCCTGTCCAGCCCCTCAGGGAACACTGGATGGATGTAAAAAGATAGTGTTAGGAAGGGAGAGGCAATGAAAGCATGGCCTACACTCTTCAAAGCTATCAATGTCATGAAAGACAAAGGAAAACTGAGGAACAGAAGTCCAAAGCAACAACAACAACAAAGATCAAAGCCACATCATAATTAAACGGACCCTGAGCCAGGAGAAAAATGCTATCAATTTTCTAAGCTAGAGGAAGCTCCAACCTGGTTCAACCTCCCAAGGTGCTACTAGCACCCCAGCCCCAGAAGCTGCCAGGCTGTAGGTTTTCTCATTGTCAAGGCTACTGCTGAGTGAAGAAGAGACCACAGGGACAGGGAAAATTAAAGAGGCTTAAACCCTTGCTGTTCTTACCAGCTTAGCCAGTTTTCTTGAATAAATACACTCAATGGCTGTAAGTCTTTCATCAATTGTCAGAGTTGTAAGAAAGTTAATTCTGACAATTTTTTTATCATTGTGATGGTTAACCTTAGGATTTTGTTGATATGCTAAAACCCACCAATTTTGGACCCTTTGCTGAGCACAGGTGGCTAATCCTAGCTACTCAAGAGGCTGAGATCGAAGAATCATGGTTTGAAGCTAGCCTGGACAGAAAAGCCCATCAGACTCGTATCTCCAATTAACAAGCAAAAAGCCAAACATAGAGGTGTAGCACAAGTGGTAGAGTACCAGCATGAGTGGAAAAAGCCAAGTGAAAATGTGTGAGGCCCTAAATTCAAGCCACAATATCAGAAAAAAAAATTAACTTTACAATATGTGAGTTCTAATTCAATCAAAATGACAAATGAATAGTTTTAAAGCATTCTTCCACAAAAAGAAGAAATTGGGCACAACCCTTCCAAATAATTATAAGAAAAATGTAACACAAGGAAAACTTAACCTAAAACAAAATCCTAAGCATAAGGAAACTTCCTAACACAAAATTAAAAGCTGGGCATAGTGATGCACACCCATAATCCCAGTCAACCCAGGAAGTTGAAGGGGGAGGAACTTAAGTCCAAGGCCAGCCTGTGTTACATAGTAAATATTCTGTCTCAGAAACAAAAACAAATGAAAAAAATTAAAAGTAAAAGTACTTTAAAATATATAGGCAATTGCTAACAATGCATTAAGGGGTTGGGGAACCACACACAAAAAAATCCAGATAAAAGTTGTTCAAAAGAAAAATTCCTAAAATGAAAGAGGACCTAAGAAGGCTGAGACTAAATGAGAAAAAATTATATATATATATATATATATATATATATATATATATATGTATATGTGTGTGTGTTTCAGTCTATATGCACATATATATGTGTATATATATATGTATATGTGTGTATATATATATTTATATGTATATTAGGGAGAAACTTATCAGAAAGAAAAACAATGAAATAGAATTGCTAGAAAATATAAAAACTAAGCCAGTGGCTCACACCTATAATTCTAGCTACTCAGGAGCTTGGAATGTGAGGATTGTGGTTCAAGGCCAGCCTAGGCAGAAAAGTCTGTGAGACTTGAATCTCCCATTAACCACCAGAAAGCTGGAAGTAGAGCTATGGCTCATGTAGCAGAGTGCTAGCCTTTTAGCACAAAAGCTCAGAGACAGTACCTAGGTCTGAGTTGAAGCCCCATGACCAGTGTGTGCCTGCGCGCACGCACACACACACACACACACACACACACACACACACACAAACTGTGATAAAACATATTTAAAGGGGTTATAGAAACATTCCTTATTAATAGACTGAAGTTCAGTCTAAAATACTCCTAAATCTTTTTTTTTTTTTTTTGGTCGGCTGTGGGGGCTTGAACTCTGGGCCTGGGTGCTGTCCCTCAGCTCTTCAGCTCAAGGCGAGCGCTCTACCACTTGAGCTACAGCGCCACTTCCGGTTTTCTGGTGGTTTATTGGAGATAGGAGTCTCACGGTCTCTCCTGCCCGGGCTGGCTTTGAACCGCGATCCTCAGATCTCAGCCTCCTGAGTAGCTAGGATTACAGGCGTGAGCCACCAGCGCCCAGCACTCCTAAATCTTTATGATCAAGCAAATGAATGGGGACATTTAAAAATTCAAAATAATAGTAATTTTTTGCCTGTACTAGGGTTTAAAATCAGGTCCTTGAGCTAGCTAAGGCTCTACAACTTGAGCCATGCTTTCAGCTTTGGAGTGTGTGTGTGTGTGTGTGTGTGTGTGTGTGTGTGTGTGTGTGTGTATTTGTGAGCACACGTGCACGCACTGGTCCTGGGGTTGGAACTAGGGCCTCTAACTCTCACTTGGCTTTTTGCTCATAGCTAGCACTCTACCACTTGAGACATGCCTCCAGTCTGTGGGATATTGTCTATCTATGCCTCTTAGAAAAGATAGCAAAGACAAAGCAATACAAATGTACACTAAAATTTAATCAACAGATTTCATCATACTGCCAAAGCAGAATATGGCTTTCTTTCAAAACCTGTACAAAATTAACAAAGGTTGATCATACTTTATATAAAAAAAAAACATTTATTGAAAGCAGAAGACATGGCCAGGCACTGGCGGCTCACACCTGTAATCCTAGCAACTCAGAAGGCTGAGATCTGAAGATTGTAATTCAAAGCCAGCCCAAGAACACAAAACTGTGAGACTCTTATCTCCAGTTAACCACCAAAATGCCAGACATGCAGTTATGGCCCAAGTGGTAGTGCACCAGCCTTGAACAAAAAAGCTAAAGAAAGCAACCAGCCTCTGAGCTCAAGACCCAGTACCGGCACACACAAAAAAAGTCATATAAAAATGACATAATAGCCAGGCGCTGGTGGCTCATGCTTGTAATCCTAGCTACTCAGGAGGCTGAGATCTGAGGATCACAGTCAAAGCCAGCCCGGGCAGGAAACTCCGTGAGACTCTTATCTCCAATAAACCACTAGAAAACTAGAAGTGGTGCTGTGGCTCAAACAGTAGAGTGCTTGCCTTGAGCTGAAGAGCACAGGTACAGCGCCCATGCCCAGAGTTCAAGCCCCATGACCGACACACATACACAAAAAAAGACATAATAACAGGTAGTGATCTGACTGAACAAATATGTATAAGAAGTCATCAAAGATCTACCATTAGAAACAACACTATATTCAAATATTTCTATAGACAAATTCTGCCAAATTTCCAATAAGTAGTTATCATTTTGCATGAATTATAAAGGTATGTAGCTACAGATTTAAAAATTCTAAACTTATTCTGTAAATTTAACAGATTTTTTCCAAGAAAATTCAAAGCCTACATACCACAATGTATGATTTATAGAGTTGGTTTCATTTGCATTTATATTTTCACTCTGTATGGACTTCCAAAGGTCTTTTTTGTAACTGAGGTTTTTCTATTATTTTCTTTTCTTTTCTTTCTTTCTTTCTTTTTTTTTTTTTTTTGTCAGTCATGGGGCCTGAACTTTGAGCCTAGGCACTGTCTGTTGGCTCTTCAGCTCAAGGCTAGCATTCTACCACTTGAGCCACAGTGCCATTTCCAGCTTAGCTTTTTCTGCTTATGTGGTGCTGAGGAATCGAACGCAGGGCCTCATGCATGCAAGGCAAGCACTCTACCACTGAGCCACCTTCCCAGCCCTCTATTATTTTCTTATTGTGCACTATTGGATAACATACCACAAAGATCAGACACCATAAATTAATGCTTCTAAATAGTTAAGGAGTACCAGGATTTTTTTTGTTCGCCAACAGTATATATGCAAAAATTGAAAGAAACAAAAAATAAAACAACATTCTTGCTTCAGAAAAAGAAATGCAATGCCCAGGTGGGAAAGAAAGATATGAAATACACAAAAAATAAGCAGAAAGGAGGCAACTGGTCACTTTTGTAATTATCAAAAGTCACTTCTCATTATTTCAGGGGAAACTGCAGATTAGTGAACACTCTTTCCAGGTAATCTGAATACAGCCAGGCCCTTGCCTTTGAGCTGCTTTACAGCCCTGCAAGTTAGAGATAACTGATATGGATGGAAAATAATTCCTGACTAAACATGAAAATAAATCATACCCAAGGAAGAGCTTTCCTTCCATTGTGCAAGAAGTCAGTGTTCCCTCCATTTTTGCATCTATTTTCATAGTCCCAATCCATAAACATATCTGTTTGAATTATCCTTACAACTGCTTGTAATAGCTCATCATTTCCCTCACTGAAAACAAGTCATGCTCATTTATTGAAATGTTCTTTCTTAAAAGACACAATAAAGTTAAAAACAAAGCACGAATATTGACAATACTTTTAAGAATGGAGAAAATTCTAGAATATATGAGAAGTATTCATTAAAATATGAAAAAAAGATCCAACACCTAACTGAAAAAATAAACAAGTAGTTTGAACAAGCAAGTCATAGTAGAAACACCATAAATATTCAGTATGTTTAGAAAGCTGCATGTATTAAATGTAGAATAGAGGGCAAAGGGCTTTAAGGAAGGGATCTCAAAAGACAAAGACTCAGTAAATAATAAAATAGATATCTCTATCTCTATCATATAAGCTATGGGTTCTGCTTTATGAACCACTGGCAGCCATTTGGACTGGTGGAAAAACTGCCATTCTTACTGTATGGTCTTCAAAGATAGAGAAAATTAGGAAAACCAAGACAAACCCATCTATTACTTTTGTGTGTATCTCATTGACCTGAACAAACTCACATGACCACAACAAGCTTCAAAGCAAGCTGGGAAATGTAGTTCTTAACTACCAAAAGAAAAAGGTGGAGCTTAGAGACCAG
Source organism: Dipodomys merriami (assembly GCF_024711535.1). Classification (NCBI taxonomy): domain Eukaryota; kingdom Metazoa; phylum Chordata; class Mammalia; order Rodentia; family Heteromyidae; genus Dipodomys; species Dipodomys merriami. The sequence goes on along the minus strand of NW_027202715.1, from coordinate 19,235,791 downwards.
TCTATGGAGTACTTTGGTACCCACCTGTAATCCCAGCACTCAGAACCAAAGGTAAAAGGATGGGGAGTTTGAGGCCAGCCTGAGCTATATGACGAGATGGTGGAGAGAGAGAAAGCGAGAAACAGAGACAATACTGTAGTACTAAATAATATAGTACAAAAATACATTGTGAACGGATTAGTTTGATAAGAATGCATTCATATACCCACCTTGTTGTTGTTTTTTTAAAGCAAGACAAGAAGAGAAAAAAATCAAATTGGAGATGAATTATAGCAGCAAAAGGAACAAAAGTGGAGGGAAATAACACAATTGTAGGACGCTAATTCTCCTCCTTCCCCCTCCCCTTTCCCTTCTTCCCTTCCCTTTCTCTTCCTTCACCTCTTCCTCTTTCTAATTGGTTTAACTTGTCTCTGATCTGGACAGGAAGCTCCTTGAACACCTGACATTTCTCTACCTTACATCCTGAAAAGTAGTCAAGCTCTCTCAAATAGAGGCCCAAAGGCATTTATGTCTTTGGAGTAATGGGAAGAGCATTTCTGTTGCACTTTGGGGTGGTCTTCTCGAAGCAGTCAAGTAGACTTGCTATGATGTTGATAAAAAAGATGAAAGACTGGTTATGTGGGGAAATGTTCTTCACAGTTTTAAGTGGAATTAAAAAAAAAACAGGTAACCACATTGTAAACTCTCATTCCATATGGACAAAATTAACAAATGTAGCTCAAAGAAAATACAATTTAAAAATGTTTCTGAGGTAGGATGATGGAATTATAAATGATTTTTTATTTCTCCTTTTTGGTCACTGTTTCCTTTATAATTGCCCAAAGAATACATAAAATCTAAAAGATGAAGTAGGAAACAAACAGAACATATATGGGAAATGTCTTCTCTGGAATACAAAGTGTTCCTCTGTGACAATAAAAACACAGACCTTTTGACCAACAAATGGCTCCAGAAATTTACTTTAGACAACTCTGAAGTATTTTTCAATCTACCCTATTTATGTATCACAACATCTCTTTCCTATTAAAAGTGTGGAATTAGAGAGGCATTTTCTTGGAACCAACTTTGAAGAAAGGAGATCTACAAAGGCTTTTTAATCTCCTTCCTACAACATATTCAGATTAAATGGATAATTGCATCCCCAAAGGATTCCAGTCAAACCTTTCCATTAGAAGAAGAATTAAAACCATCATGCAGCCCTTTCCTCCTACCAAGATGGTGTGCTTTTTAATCATTGAAAATAACATCAATGCAGCAGGCAAACCATACAGAGAGTTACTCAAGAAAATGGATAGGATAATTTACACAAAAATAAACCTGAGGGATTTGGAGTATAGACAATTCCCTTTTATAGGAAAATTTTGAATCCTTCAAAGTTGTGAACATTCAGAGTAGAAAACATGAGCTACTCAGAGAAGTAACTCCTACAGAGCCACACTCAGGGCTACGCCAGGTGCCCCCACTGAACAACAACAAAAAAAAGTCCATTTCCCAAAAGACTGTCCATTCCTTTCACATTATTCAGAAGCTTGCTCTCTCTACACTTCAAGATCTCCAAAAGGCTAGGTGCTGGTGGCTCATGCCTGTATTCCTATGAGGAGGCTGAGATCTGAGGATAACAATTCAAAGCCAGCCTGGGCAGGAAAGTCTGTGAGACTCTTATCTCCAATTAACCACCAGGAAACTAGAAGTGGGAGCCTTTGCTCAAAGTGGTAGAGCACTAGCCTTGAGCAAAAGAACTCAGGGATAGTGCCCAGGCCTTGAATTCAAGCCCTATGACCAAAAACCAAACCAACCAAACAACAACAAAAAACCTCCAAGAGGTCAAAGCACTTTTTATTTCATTTTTCCCCATTAATGTAAATTAATTACACAAATTGGTTTCATCTTACCATTTCTATACATGCATATGATGTATTTTGATCTAATTTACCTCCTCTATTTTGCTTGTTGATCCCCTCAAATTTTTTCCATTCTCCTTTGAACCAGTTTTGGGAGGGTTCATTATTCTACCACCATATGTCATCATCATCATCATCATCATCATCATCATCATCATCATCACCATCATCATCATCATTATCATCATCATTTTAAGTCTATAGTCCAAATATCAAAGAAGAAATAAGATCATAGACTTTGAGCTAGGCATATCTCACTGCATATAATGATCTTCAGTACCATCCATTTTCCTGCAAACAACCTAATTTCATTCTTCTTAAAGCTGAATAATATTCCATTGTGTGTATGTGTGTATATATATATGCATATAATTCATATTTTTTTCATTATTCATTCATAAGTTGTAGTGTGCCTAGGCTTACTCTACAGTGTAACTATTGTGAATCGTGTTTCAACAAGCATGAGCATGCAATATCTCTATTGTGTATTGGCTTACACACTTTGAGAAAGATGCTCAAAAGTGGTAGAGCAGGGCCAAATTGTAGTTTTAGATTTTGAAGAACTTCCACTAATTTGCATAGTGGCTTCACTCATTTTCATTCCTGTCAACATTAGCTTCAGGTCCCTTCCTCCCCCCAGTCTCACCAGCATTTGTTGTTGCTTATTTTCTTGCTGCTATCCCTTCCAACTGGAGTGAGATTGAATCACATTGCCATTTTTATTTTCATTTCCTTTATGGCTAAGGATGTTGGCTATTTCTTCATGTGTTTATTGGCTATTTGTATTTCCTTTTCTTGTTTTTGAGATCTGTCGGTTCAATTCATTTGTTATAATCTATTAATTGGATTACTTGTTCTTTTGGTCTTCAAATCTTTTCTGGATATTGTCCACTGAATAGCTTACAAATATTTTCACCAGTTCTGTGCTTTGTCTCTTCGTTCTACTAACTGATTCCTTTGATATGCAAAAATAAACTCTGTCACAATTCACATTGTCATTTCTTGGTTTGTTTTTGTTTGCTTGTTTGGTGCCAGGCCTAGTGCTTTAAGTCAGGACCTGGTTGCAGTTACTGAGCTTTTTTTCCCTCAAGGTTAGCATTCTTCAGCCAGAGCTTCATTTAAAGCTTTTTGGTAGTTAGTTGGAAGAAGAGTCTCATGGACTTTCCTGCCCAGGCTGGCTAAAAACTATGATTTTCAAATCTCAGTCTCCTGAGTAGCTAGGATTACAGAGCCACCAGCATCCACATCATTTCTGGTTCATATTTCCTGATTTATCATATCAGTTCTGAGGTTTCTTTGTTGATTATTTTTGGCCAGGATGGTCTATCTATAGGTGACAATAGGGTATTGAAATCAACCACTATTATTGTATCAGAGTCTGTGCTTTTTTTATGACCAGTAGTTTTTGTTTTATGAAATTGTATGCACCTGCATTCAGCACATATGTGTTTGTAATTGATACCACATCTTGATGGATTATTCCATTTGCCAATTTGAAGTAATATTTTTCTCTTCTAATTTTGTTTTGATGTCTGCTTTGTAAGATATGAATATATCTACTTCTGCTTGTTTTTGCTCTCCATTTTCCTGGATTATCATTGTCTATCCTTTTACTTTAAACCTGTATTTGTTTTTTCCAGTGAGGAACATTTCTTCTAGGGTATTGTTTTTAATACAACCCACAAGTCTGTCTTTGTCTTTTGATTGGCAGATTAAGATTGTTAACCTTCAGAAAAGTATGTACTGGGCATTAGTGGCACATGCCTATAATCCTAGCCACTCAGGAGGCTGAAATCTGAGGCTCACAGTTCAGAGCCAGCCAGGGCAAGAAAGCCCATGAGACTCATACTGCCAATTAACCAACAGAAAACTGGAAGTGGTGCTGTGGCTCAAAGTGGTAGAACATTAGCCTTGAGTACAAAAGTTCAGGGACAGTGTCCAGGCCCTGAGTTCAAACCCAATTACTGACCAAAAAAAAGTATGTAACAAATTCTTATGTTATTTTTGTACTGTTTTGATTCTCTCCTAGTCTTTATTTGCTTATCCAGTAAGATTTATTTTCTCCTGTGTTTTGCTGCTTGCTTTTATCTTCCTTTTCTCTCTGTCACGTTCCTTTAAGTATCTTCTGCATTGCTGGCTTATGGTCATGAATTCCTTTACTTTTTGTCATTGAAGATATTTATTTCTCCTTCAATTATGAAGGATTGTTTCACTGTATACAGTAATCTAGTCTGCAAGTTATTTTCTTTAATGCCTTGAATATATCATTTCTTGTTTTTAGAGTTTCTTTTGAGAAATCTGCTGTTAATTCTGATGGGTTATCTTTATATATATGACTTGGGGCTTTTCTCTTGCAGTTTTCAATATTATTTTCTTGTTTTGGAGTTTTTTATTTATTTGTTTCCCTTTGTTTTGTTGTTGGTAGTGGTGGTGGTGGTCGTGTGGCTTGAACTCTGGGCTTGGGCACTCTCCCTCAGGTCTTCAGCTCAAGGCAAGCACTCTACTGCTTGAGCCATAGCGCCACTTCTGGTTTTCGAGTGGTTTATTGGAGATAAGAGTCTCATGGACTTTCATTGCCCGGGCTGGCTTTGAACTGTGATCCTCATATCTCAGCCTCCTCAGTAGCTAGGATCACAGACGTGAGCCACCGGCGCCCGGCTTTTCCTTTGTTTTGTTTTGAGATGTGGTCCCACTATGATGCCCAGGCTGGCCTTGAATTCCTGCGCCCTAGTGACTTAGTCCTTCAGTCTCCCAAGTACTGACATTACAGATGTTTACTACTGCAACCAGCTCAGAAATAATTTCTTTTATCATAAATATACTGGTCAGAAACATTCTGATATAATTTTTTTAAAGAAAGGAAGGAAGGAAGGCAGGAAGGAAAAAAGAAAGGGAGGAAGAGAGGGAGGGAAAAAGTTCTCAATTTTGTCAGTTCTTTAGGATTCTGGCTCAAGTAATAGAACACCAACCTTGAGCTAAGGGACAGCATCCAGGCCCTGAGTTCAAGTCCTAATACTGGCAGAAAAACAAATAAATAAAATAAAATGAGCAATTCTATTTGGTAAAACTTATAGACATGTGGAGCAAAGCAAGGAGGACACAAAACAAGGAACTGGCCATGCCTATTGTATAAGTGGTGAGATGATGTGTAATGACTATTTTTTTTCCAAAAATGTCTCCAAGGACTACCATTTACTTTCTAATCAAGAAAAATAATCAAAAGTAGATATTTTAGATGAAAATTCCTTGTATACAAATTGGATATATGTTTGTTGGGAACAAAATTCCTAACTTTGAGTGTAATTCAATATCTTTGTTGTGATTACCTAAGTCTTGTCAACTCCTGAATTGCTTTGTAAGACAAGAAACCAGAATCTAGTAAACATATATATTTATATATATATATATATATATATATACACACACACATATATGTGTGTGTATGTGTGTATATAGGTATGTGTGTATGTATATGTAAAGAACTGAATTAAGACTTCTTGTTGTAATTACTAATATCTGCTGAGAAATGGGAGGTGTAAAACAATCACCCTGAGCCAGAGTTGGCGGTTGGCTTTGGGTTCAGAAAATTCTCTAGTTGTTTTTGTAAGCAAGGAAAACAAGGTAGTATATTTACAAATGACGTTGAAAGACCCTTACACTTTCAATATTCTAAATAGAAAAACAAAGTGCCTCTAAATTTTATCTGACAGAAATCTTCTGTCAACATGATCTATACCCAAAACAAGAACAGGCCTCAACAAAGACTGTCACAAAGCGTTAACATCATCAGAACACTAAGTCCTAAGGGAAGAGGAATCAGCACTGGGAAAACATCAGTCCTGATGGTTTCTGAGGACCTGAGAGAGACACAACCTACTTCAAAGCTAATTGCTTGCAGAAGGCAGCAGGCAGAAAAGCAAAAGACAGGACCCGAACATCTGTGTTTGTGAAGGACTAAGGTTGGGCCCCATAAAATTAGCCACACTGAATATCAGCTCTCCTGAATTTCCCAAGACAACATTCTAAATATCAACACCTAAATGAAAACAAATGACCTGTTTAATAACTGATTACAAAATAACATAAAATAAATTTACAAATGTGAAAAGCGTATAATGTCAAAACATATGTAAAGTGCCCTGAACTCTCACTAAGTATAATGCAAGGCTTGTTGCATAATAACAGAATTCAAAAATGGGGATTTTGTGTAACCTTTAAGAAATGGAGGACAAATTTAACTATTTTCAGAACAGGCATTGGGGAGCTATAACTAACTCTTGAATGAATACACATAATCACTTTCAGGACATGTAATTGTGAGCTAAAGGTTATCTGAATACTCATTCTGCTTGGAAAATAGAAACATATCATTACTGTACAGAAGTTAGTCTTTAAAAAAAATAGTTTCAATGGAGGGGGTAACAATGCTCAAGAGGAAGTGTACTCATTACCTCACTCATGTAACTGTAACCCTCTGTATAGTATCTTTACAATAAAAAAATTTAAAAAAAATAGTTTCTTTAGGTTATGTGCTATAACATCCCCAGTGCAATTTTCCTTACAAAGGACCCTATAGGCTACCCCAGCAAACACACACATCACTGCAGCAATCTGGGGTAATGCACACAGACAGTCCTTTATGCCAACTCACAGATGTGTAACAGAATTGAAGCATTTCTAGACAGAGGAGCAACAGCCCATCATGGCTCCTGTCCCCAGGGGCACATGGAAAGCAGATTCCTAGAGGCTGCCTTGCAGCTGCCATGGGATGAAATAGCACTGCAGAGCAGAGCAGAGTAATGATGTTCAGCCCTGGCTGGTTCTGAGCCAAGGGATCCTAATCGCAATGAGCAGTTGCTGTCAGAGCCACTCTGCAGGATGGCTTGTTGAAAAATCTTCATTGTGACTGCCCCCTCTGATTCTAAGTAAGGTTCCTCAAGCTAATCTGTCATATAATTTGGGAGCAGCCAATTTCATCACAACATAGAACCAGGTGGAGAGTGACCTCATTTGAGGAGCTGGGGAAAAGGAAGAGAGACAGAGACAGCAACAGAGAGAAAGAGAGAGACAGAAAGAGAGAGACAGGAACAGAGTGAGAAACAGAGATAGAGAGCCTAACAGAGAGAAAGATAGAAAGGAGTTGCTCTGTGGTGTATTCAGGTCTCCTATCACAGTCTGAAGGACAGGCTGCTGAGATTTTGTGCTAAACAGATAACCTATCAATAAAATTTTCAATCCGCCCTAACAATCTAGTAATACACCATAGGGTTTTAGGTAGAGCTACTTAATGCACCTCTTTGAAGAAGGTTGTTTTAAACCATTCCAGTTGCTGTAACACCATACCTTAGACTATGTAATTTATAAACAACTAGATTCATCGCTTGTACTGTTCTGGAGGCTAAGTCTATTATCAAGGTACTAATGGATTCAATGTTTGGCTAGGGTGGGTTCCCTTCCCACACACCACGCAGAAGAGAAGACAGGCTCCCCACACCAGCCTCTTTCATGCAAGCATTCATCACTTTCTAAAGAACTCAGCCCTTCCTACCATTGCATTGGAGGTTAAGTTTCAACCTGATCTGGTAGGATACATACATTCAGACCACAGCAATATCATTTTATGAAAATAACCATGTTTATTAATAAAGAGATTGGGCCACGTTAACTTCTCCACATAAAACATAACTACAAAAATTCTTAGGTTCAAGCCGTGTGCCAATGGCTCACACCTGTAATCCTAGCTATTGAGGAGGCTGAGATCTGAGGATCACGGTTCAAAGCCAGCCTGGACAGGAAAATCCGTGAGACTCTGTTCTCCAATAAACCACTAGAAAACCGGAAGTGGTGCTGTGGCTCAAGGGGTAGAGTGCTCGCCTTGAGCTGAAGAGTGCAGGGACAGTGCCCAAGCCCAGAGTTCAAGCCCCATGACCGACAAAAAAAAAAATTCTTAGGTTTGATTATTTTGGAGTCTATTTTGGACTTTAAGGTCATGAGAGACCTATTATATATTACATCTCATGTATACACATATATGTACATGTATACATAGAGGTATATGCACATATATGTGTGTTTATATACATGAACATATGAATGTGTGAGCATGTGTCACTGTATGTGTCCATATACATATACATAGAGTCAGTCATGAAAGAGGACTGGTTCCAGGACTGGTATCCTCAACAGATACCAAAGTTCACACATGCTCAAGTCCTTGATATAAAGTAGCATGATATTTGCACATTAGGCATGCATGTATTCTCATATACTTTAAATTATCTCTAGATGACTTATACAGCATCTAATCTAATGTAAATGCTAAAGAAATAGTTGCTATACAATATTGCTTTGGAAATAATGACAAGTCTAGACAAATATTTTAATATTTTCCATGTTGATTGAATCCACACATGCAGAGGGCATTCTGTACATATACATATACATATATGTGCACACACAAACATGTACACACCAATAGGAAATGAAGATAAGCAAGAGCTCTGTGGCAGTGAGGTGGGTGGAAAGACTGCAGTCTCTTTCACTGGGCATAATCTCTGATCCCTAGTGGGCTGCTAACTGGCCATGTGATTTGGGACACACAGAACAAGGTGAGAAGACAGATTCTCTCTGAGGCCATGAAGTGAGCGTGTATCTTGTCTGAGCTATTTTCAGTAAAAGCTGAAAGGAAGGAAGATGCATTCTTCATACTGCCATTCCAAAGAGCTTCTCTGTGAAGCTGTTCTCTGGTCCCCCAGGCTCTGCCTCTAATCCTGCCTTCCCATCTCCAGCTGCGGAAATCCCACATGGCCTGGAATGATGGAGAGGAATAAAGAATCACATCAGCCTAAGAACAAAGGTTTGGAGTCAGCCACACATGGGTGTATTCCCTTGTCCTAGGCAAGTTGCAGCCCCTCTGCAAGCTGGGCTCTCCTCCTCTGCACAGGATGCTTAGGAATGGGCCGGATCCCTGCCAGGGATTGCTGTTGGAAGTACAGGAGCTAATTCATGCAGGGCATACAGTAGGTGGGCAATAGGGCTTTGTAGCCCTTAACACATGGGAAGTGTTTAATAAATAGTGGCTATTAGTGTTACTGCAATAGGTGTAAGTTTAGGTATTTTTTTATTGTAAAGATACTGTACCAGAGGGGTTACAGTTACAAGTTTAGATATTTTAAAGCCAATATATAAAGCCAATTTTAAAGCCAGTACATAAAGACATACTTCTGTACAGCATCTTTACAATAAAACAAATTTCAAGATGTGACTTTCAAAGCGTAATTTGGCATCCTGTCCCCTCTGTCTTACCCACTATTGTCATTTTATAAATGAAGCAACTAAGACTCACATTATCACCATCACGTGCCAAAGGTCACACACTGGAGGAGCTGGGCTAACACTGAGTCTTTAACCTCTAAATTCATCCTTCTTCCCATGAACAAGGCAGATAAAAATGAAATAAACTGGAAGACTGCTAACAGTTTCATCTATTTGCCCACATGTGAGACATTTCTTCTTATACTCTTATCACTCTTCTGTTTTCCTGAAGACAAAAGGAGCTTCCATTTGTAATGTAATAGATTCCCAACATGGCAGGTTGAACAATGGTTGTGCTGGCTGCAGGTTCTGCTCCTAGTGACATAAACAAGATGGAACTTTAGTTCCCCCTATTATAACAAAGACTATTTGAAAGCCTTGGCTTTATAATGCGGAGGACCCATATGGCTTCTCCCTCATTGCTCAGCTTTCCAGGTGCACCCTCTTCTGCAAGATTAAGGATAGTACCACTGTGATCAAGTCCTAGGTAATGGGATAGAGAATTTGAATACAGGTATCCCTTATCTTTGAGAGAATGACCGGGAAGTTACCCGCATTACATGTGCAGAACTGGCCAGAACTGAAAGACAGTGCAATATAACTACAAGGGAGCTTGGGAAATGCACCCTTTATTCTGATTATCTAAATAAATTTGGAGGGTTACACAAATGAAGGAAATAAAAGACATTGAAGCAGTAGGGAACATTTAACCAACTCGGTTGTCAATGTTTATTTTTACTCACATGTGCAGAAGGCAAAAAGTAAAAAGCAACTCAGACATTGAGAATGCAATGTTTAATCTGGATTGCCGATTTGTTTGGATTGAGGAGTGCCTAGTTGGGCACACTTCTGGATGTGTCAGTGAGGGTATTTCCAGTGACAATTAGCTAAAGAGGGGAGATGCTTACCAAATGTAGGTAGTACCTGGTAGAGTGGGGACCCAGATGGAATAAAAGGTTAAAAAAAAAAAAAGAACTGGGTATGCACACCTATAATCCCAACATTTAGGAGGCTGAATGAGAAGCACGGAAACTTCAAGGCCATCCTGAGCTACATAGCAAATTTAAACTTAAATTTACAAAGGGAAAAGGACCCCCCCCCGCCAGCTCATCATGATGTGCACTGCTCGGCCATGACCTCCCCACCATGACAGACCAAAATTCTGAACCTATGAGCCAAAATAACCAAGTCTCCCTTCAAGTCATTCTTCTTAGACATCTGTCAGTGACAGAAAAGTCACAAAGGAGAATGGTGTGGTTCATTTTAAAAATGTTTCTGGCTGGGTATTGTTGGCTCATGCTTGTAATCCTAGTTACTCAGGAGGTTGAGATCTAAGAATTGGGACTCCAAACCAACCCAGGCAAAAAAAGTGTATGAGATTTTTTTTTTAATCTCTAATTAACCAGCAAAAAGATGAAAGTGGTGATATATCCCCAGTGGCAGAAAAAGCCAAGCAAAAGCACAAGGCCTAGAATTCAAGTCCAGTACCAGCATATATACACACACACACACACACACACACACACACACACACACACACACACACACACACACACACACACACACACACACACACATACACACACACACACATTCAATTGAAAACTAGACAAAGGACTGAAATACACATTTTTTCCCCAAAGAAAAGTTAGAAATGGCCAATAGATACATCAGTAGGTGCTCAACACCATGAATCTTTAGTGAACTACAAATCAAAACCACAATGCGTTACCATCTTGAGGGAGAGTCAGAAGAAAAAACTAGGCAGGGGCTAGGAAGGTGGCTCAGTGGTAGAGCGCCCTGCATGCATGAGGCCCTGGGTTCGATTCCTCAGTACCACATAAGCAGAAAAAAAAGCCAGAAGTGGCGCTGGGGCCCAAGTGGTAGAGCGCTCGCCTTGAGCTGAAGAGCTGAGGGACAGCGCCCAGGCCCAGAGTTCAGGCCCCACTACCGGACCTAAAAAAACAAAAAACAAAAAACAAAACTAGGCAAATGAAGAGATACAATGGCTCCAGAGAAGACAATGTTCCTTCTTCCTGGATGACCCTGGAATAGACCCACGCAGGGGACGGGCATCCTTCCCTTGGGGTGAGGTAGATGATGATCCAACCAGACTCCAGAACAGCTAAGGATCACAAAAGAGGCACCAAAAGTGCTAGAAACAGACTACTGATTTCCTGAGCCCCTTCTCACTCTTTTGCCTCCAGAACTTCCTTCAGAATGGTTTGTCATCTTCTACTCCAGAAAATAATGAAGGGCTTCAGATCCACCCTATGGTCCTCTCCCCATCCAGGAGGTGAATCATGATGTCTGGTACAGTTTAACAAATGTTGTTATTTGGGTATTTTTTTCCAAAAGGGAACATGTTTCTCATGTAGCAGTCTTAATGGATACAACTGGGCTCCATTTCTTGGCTTTGAGGTAATGAAAAATTGTCATGCTTTACAATAGTTTCTACTCACAGCACTTCCTTAGAAGTAAATATATCATAAATAGTAGCTATTATTCCAACGGCTGGTAGCTTGGGCAGCCTGTCGTCCATAAACCCTTCTCAACAGACATATTATTTCTTCTGGGAGAACCAACAGATTTGTTTTAGATCAGAGAGTCAACTGACAGATGGCCTTTGTGAAAACACACCATTTGTATAAATAAATCATAGTTTTACGATGGTGTTCTGCATTCGTAGATTTGGGAAATCAATTGCTCCTCCCCCCCCCCCACATTCTTTCAAATGATCCTAAACTAGAAAGAGCAATTTTGTTTAGGTGCAAGGTCACATCGCATGACCTATCAACACAGATGCCAAGGTCCAGATTCTCTGGATGCCGTCACTTCCCATTACATGCTGCAGAGCTCTGCCTAGAGATAACAGGATGATCTCCCAGAGCACATCATCGTTGAGCTGAGCAAGACTGGCCCCCTGCCCCTTAGCTTTGGGTTCTGTATCTGCTAAACTTAATAATACCATGTGCCTTATTTTCCTAACCCAAACTTTTCATAATTGGGACTGACAGTGTATTAAAGGCCAGAAATACCTCCTTTTCCTTTACAATACAGTTCATCAGTTAAATACTAAATAGTTGGTAGATTCCTGTCGATCAAAACCAGCCTTACTCTGAGCCTACTGTAATTTCTGGCACTGTCCATCTTATAACTATATATAATGTAACACTCACATCAAATATTTACATAGTCATGCACACACACAAACACACAGATTTGCATCTGTGAACACTCACTGGTGCAAAGCTCAAGGTTTACTATCCCAAAGGATAATTTTTTTTTTCAGAATCAAGATTAGGAAAATGCTTCTTTTGCTAAAATACCAAAACATTCATTTCATCCAGAGATGTTAAGACTCAGTGGGCATTGCTGTCCTTCATTCACAGGTGTTATCTTCCTCCAAAAATGATTCAAATTGTAAAACCTTTGGTTCTGGTCCAGGAAGGAAAAGTTTAACACTAATTGCATCCACTGTTCAAAACCGAACAACATAAAAATGTGCATGCTTCTAGTTTTAAAAAATTAATCAGATTGCTTGTGTGGCATTTTTCTAGCTATACAATACTTTGAGGCACTTGGGAGGCTGAGACAGGATGATCTTCAACTACATGGGGAGAAAAAGGATATGTTGGAAACCCCTATTTATTTTTTAAAAATAAATGAGATGCTGTTTAATCTAGTGCTTGTGTGCATTTAAATCCTCAGACACACGTAGTTATTTCAAGTTATGTAATTTGATACTTTAATGGACTTGATTCTCCATCCAGGGTTGCCCACCTAACATCCACAGAAGAGCTGAACCAATAACTTCCATCTGTTCCTGTGACACTCCTAGCAATCTCAGGTTACTTCAAAGGAAATCAGAAAATCTCAAACAAAATTAATCTGGTTATACAAATATATATCTTTCTCTTTCTCTCTCTCTCTTACACACACACACACACACACACACACACACACACACACACACACACACACACACACACACTTACATATGCCAAATATAAATACTTATCTATATGCAAAATCTTTCTTGGAAGATGCAAAGGTAAGAAATCAACAGGTAATTGCTCCTAAAGATCCTACAGAGGTAATATGATCTCATTACAGTGATTGGATTAGAGCAAATCATGGAAAACCAAAGTCCACTCACTTCATACAATATCATACATGGATTATAAGACTTCTAAGAGTACAAGAAAAAACAGGAGGCCAAAAGTTATGGAGCTACATTTTAAGATCTTTGCATTTTTATTATCAATAAGTTATACAATGGAATTTCATTTTGTCATGTACATACAATGTCCCAGGATCAGACTCTCCTTCTCCATTGCTTCCCTCTTCCTTTTCTTCATTTCCCAAACTCAACAAGCTTCATTCTTCCATTTCACATATGTACATAAAGTATTTTTACCTATTTATTTTCCATCCCTCCACTCACCCTCTCTAGATAGCACAGGATCCTAAATAGTACCTATCTATTTAGTACATTCCTGTCTTTTTTTCTTTTTGGTGTATGTTATTTGCTTTTAAAAAGCTACATTGGAGGTGTATTGATTTTGAATTACTAGTTGATCCAATAGGACATGAACCCAATTGCATGGCTGACTTATTGGATCCATTTTTTATCCTCATCTCTAAGTTATGCTACATGCCTAGTTCTGAATGGTGAAGCAATTCATCCTGCATCTCAATAAACTTTTACTAGACATCCGTGTTGCTAATGGAGCTGACTCGAAATCAATATATGTATTTATCATGTTATACATACACAGGTCAAAGGTTAAGAAAATGTTTTCCATGAAGTTGTAATCAACCATACCTCTTATAATTAGGCTGCTTGCTCACTTTGTGCAGATATGTTGGGAGGAGTCCAGGGGGCTCTCAATCATGTAAATAATACAAAATCCCTTTGCTTAAAGCAAATGCACTTCCTCACCGTCAGATTAAGATGATGATTGACAGAATGAACCTGCTGCCTCCTAACTCGGTGGACAAGCTTCTCACCTACTCTCAGCCTCAGTTTCTCAATCAAGTAGTGCCTAGCCCTTAGAATAGTTGTAAGGATAAAATGAGTTAATAAGGGTGAAGGACACCTAGTAAATTTTCAGTAAATGTGAGCTCTTATCACCATTTATAAAGACTTCACAGAAATTTCCTGAGGAACTTTTTGAGATCACAGTAGAATTCAAGATTACCAGCAAATTTATCATCATGTCCACTATTTTAAAATGTATCTTAGTTATCTACTATTCTCTCCATGTTAGATGTGTATGTGCATGCATGCATGTGTGCATGTGCACAGGTACTGGGGCTTGAACCTCAGCCATTATCATTAGGTATCCAGGAATGTTTTGGAAGCTCTGCCAGATTTCTTCCCATAAAAAGAAGAGTGACCTCTCTGACACCTTCTAGTATAAGAGTATTATAAAGCTGATGGTCCCCTTGATTCTCTGAATTGTGACTACATCTTTGCCAGATAAACCTGACTTTACAATGGTTCCGCTTATGATTTTTCAACTTTACAGTGATTTTCCAATTCTACAATGGTGTAAAAACAATGTCATTCTGTGTAGTACAATGTTCTTGAAGTTTGCATTGTTGATCTTTTCCCAGGCTAGCCCTATACAGGGTCATCTTCTCACCATGTGAGCAGCTCAGCAGCAACTGCAGGTTGCCAGGTATTCATGACAGAAAACAGCTGGCTCTCTACAGCAGACCCCATTGACAAGCCAGGACACTCAGTAGATTAGATGCACTTGAATTTCTTGAATTCAATTTATAAGGTCTTTCTGGTAACATAATCCCACCCTAAGTGGGAGGAGCATCTGCGTTTGAAGAAATCATGCTGAACCAAACAGGAGAAGGCAGGCTCATAAATTTCCTGCCCTTAGCCTTTCTCGGGATCGCATATAACCAAATTCTAGAATGAAACAAGTTACACAAAGTTCACATAAAAACCAAACCAAACAAACAAGAAAAGACTAGGTGTATCATTTTTACTAGGAAATTACAAGGAGAACATGAGCCTAACACCACAGAGTGGTGCATTTCCATCAGACTGGCTGATCGGGAGTGGGGTAGAGCCAGAATAGGAGGGAATATTTAGGACAAGCAGTCCTAGAAGGCTCCAGAACTCTCTTGAATGTTGGCCTGATGATTTTTAGAAATAAGAAGAGAGGTGGGCATTTCCTCTAGAAATGGGAATAGAAGGTACAAGGAGGTACTCTAGGGTCTCATTGGAAATCCTTCAAATATATGTCTCATGGAAAAGAAGTCTTTATCCTGCCTAGACTTGACAAGTAGTTCAGGAGACAAAGAACAGTGAGGCCACATGTAGAAAAAAAGGGGTTAGGAAGAAGAGTATGGATGTGTCCTCTACTAAGAATATGGGGTTCAAGGGAGTCAGAGAAGCCGTGAGGTTTAATCAAGAGGTTTATTTAGAGCTGCCTAATGTATGCATGATATAGGTGACACTGGAGAGGAAGATGGCTGATTCTTCAAGAAAAGAAAATCATGAGTTCAAATGCACATAATCTTAATAGTCAATGAACACATCTGAAAATGGAACCAGAAAACTTGAGGAGACAAGTGGGGATGGAATGGGTGGGGTGGGGAGAATAGTGGAAGGAATGGCTCTGACAGACAATTGTACACGTACACACACACACACACACGGACCTGTTACACTGGAACTCTTTGAAGATAATACAAAACCCACACGATCTAAAGCACGCTCTATAAATGCCAGCCACTGCCATGCTTAGGTCATATAAATCCCCTGAGGTTGTACGCATTTGGGCTCTGCCTACCCATCTATGCAATCATAAACTTCAGTCACCTAAGGGCCCCTTTGCCCACAGAGTTACAACTTTATAGTAGCAAATATATATATAGTATTACCAAATAGTAGTTAATGCCTTTGGAAAGCATCCATTTGGCCAGTGGTGAAGAATTGTTATCACTTGGGTGGGTTCAAAATGTTAAATATATGTGTGCATGTATATATATATATATATATACATGTATATATATATTCGTTTGATTTATTAAGAAGATATAATGGGAAATATGGATGATGCCACAGCAAGTTAGGATTTTTGCCCCCCCAAAATAAACACATTCCTTTGGCCCTGTAGTCAGGGGCTCTTGCCAGTTCTCCTGATACAAAAGATCTCCTCCAGGGATGGAGCAGCTACTAATGTCATTGTCACACCTGGATTTGTCCATGCCCCTGCCCAACTACATAAAAGGTATGTTTCCTAGAAAATAATAAAAATTGCTCCTTCAGACAATACCTCTGTGCTAACCTCAGTACCCTTTAGAAGATGACAAATTAACGCACAATTAAAAATCACATCCACACACATCTGCTATTCCAAGTATGACACAACAACGGATTCTAAATCGATGTTAATTTATAAAAAGCGGCCAGGCATTGGAGATACATTCCCAGTTCTCGGAGCTGTGGCCGCCCTAGGCTAGCTTCCCAGTGGTGGACACAACGTCGGTGTGTTTTGTTCTTATCGAAGGACACGAGAGGAGCCTCCAAGGTGGCTTTTCTCTCTCTCGATCGCTTGCCCGGGTTCATCCTCTAAAGCTGTCCCCAGCATGGGCAGATGAACACCCACGCCTCCTTCTTCCCACCAAGGTGGATCTTGGCTAACAGGAAAGCAGACTGGGTGGTGACCACAGTGCCTTTGTGTCCTCGGATCTGGGGCAAGGCTCAGCTTAGTCCCCGGCAGATCGGCGGAGGCCGCGCGCGCCGTTTCCTCATTAATGCCCCTGAAGGACAATAGCTCATCAAGCCCCACCGAAAGCCCCAGGCCCGTGGCGGAGCTTGGGCTGGCGGGGGCTGAGGCTGAGCGACTCCTCCTAGAGGTGGTTATGTGGAGAAGGAGCAATCCCTTCTCCCTCCTCCTCCTCCCCCCGCTACGATCCGCGGCCCAGAGAACTGCCGCTTGCCGCCATTGACACGCACAGATAAAACCCAAAGAAAGGCAAAGAGTCCTGCCCCGCACCGGCGCTGCGCGGGCCGAACCTGCGCCCGGGGAGGGGCGCGCAGAGGGCACCGGCGCCCGGAGCAGGGGGCGCAGCACCAGGTGAGCCCGCCATGGCGGTGGCATTATTGTTTAGGAGCTCTGGGGGGGAATCTGGAAACAAAACGCGCTTTGGCAGGGCAGTGTGAGGGGCCGGAGAAAGCCACCCGCCTCTCCCCCCCGCCACAGCCCACCCCAGCCCCACGGGCGCACCCCATAACCAACCCGCTCTGTGCAAGAGGAAAAAAAATTAATAAATCAATCTGCCCAACTTGCATGGTCGGGAAATGAAAGGGAGATTGCTCAAGAAGGTGAAATTCCTGCGGCGGGCGAGGGGCCGGGGCACGGCGGGCGAGGAAGGAGGGCTGCGGGGTCCCGCGGCGGGGCCCCCCGGCCCGGCTGCCTCCGAGGGAGCACCGGGCTCTTGGGGATGCGGAGTTTGGGGCGCGGAGGAAGGAGGGGGAGGGACTGGGCGAGGGGCGGGGGCTGCGCCAGGGCCGCTCGGGGCCTCGGGGGGTGCCCAGGTTGGGCGCGGGCAGCTGGGGGCTGACAATGGAGGGGCTCCGGGGCGCGGGGCAGCGGGAAGGGGCCGCGATCCGGGGATGGGCGGGCGGCGCCGGGGAAGGTCAGGCCGGGGACGCCGGGCGGGTGGCGCGGGCGCTGACCCGGACGGCTGCGCGGCCCCTCGAGCGTGCGTGCGCCCCGGGGCGGGCGGGAGGAGGGCGCGGGGCCGGGCACTCCCCTCCGGTTCCCTTTCCGGGGCGCCCGGTGCCGACGCGCGCGCGCGCGCGCGGGCGGCGCGGCGCTTTCACCGGGAAATGGCGGCCCCTCCGCGCTTCCCTCTCGGGGAAGTCTCGGAAGCCTGCTTTGCGCGGGAAAAATAATCCTCTAAAGAAAAAGGACATCGAAGCAAAGTGGCTGCGACGCCGTGAAGACCCGTGCCAGGCGCACGCCACCAGGGGACTCGCGCGTGGGGCGCCCTGGGGGTGGACCAGTCCTGCCATCTCCGGGCTCGCAGCCAGCCATCCAGGTGTGCCCCAGCGCCAGCCCGACCAGCCTCCTGGACGCTCCGAGGCTGCCTTTCCACGCCTTGCCTCGTGGGGGCGCCCTCCGCTCCTGCCCTCTTTGTTTCTCCCAACAATAGCCTTAGGGGCATTGGTCCCGCAAGGATCCAATGAGCTGGCTTCTCCAAGGGTTTCACACAGATCATTGTCCCTGGGGTGAAATGGGTCGCCGTGGGGTCTGATTGCTGGGGCACCTGAGTGGGGGAAAGGACCTGAGAAACCCAATGGGTCCTTGTGTGCTTGATAGGGTGCACTGGCAGCTCTGATGGTAGGGCAATCCTGGGTACAGCAGTCCCAGAGAACACAGGCCAGCCCTGTCCAGCTCGGTGAATTTTAAACACAAGAGCCCACAGACCCAAGGACCACCCCACCCCATTGAGGACCGGATGGCAATACACTGTTGCAAGTGGTGGCCTGGCTTTTCTCACTTGTGTTTGCATCAGAATACAATTGTACCCTCTCTGTGCAGTTGCTATTGAAGTGGTTCAGGAGAGGAGAGAAAAATGAAACATTAAGAGTGTCTTTATTTTTGTGGTTTCCAAACAAAGCTACCCATAATTTTCAATCCGTTCGTGCTCAATTGAAAGTTCTCTCTTACTTCTTTGGAACAGTGTTCTAAGGTTCAAATTCAGTGTCTAGGGCTCCAAGATTTGTTACTGTGCTTTTAGATTTTTTTTTAATAGCACTGCTTTAGGCCAAGATGATCATATAATAAATATAGGCATTGTCCAGTGGGAAGATATCTCTTGAACTACATAATGTACATCTTTAACACTTTTCTTTCTAGCATGCAGAATCCTTCTTAAAAGATGCTCAGTTTTCTTCTGTTTTTCTTTTTTTTTGTTCGTTTGTTTGTTTCTATCCTAATTGTTCTGTCTCACCTGAACCCATTTACTCTCAGGCGCTCGACATTGTTCCTGGCTTGTGCTATTTCAAAACTCCATGAAAGAATTTACCTCTGTGGATCAAATGTGCCAAAGAGTCTGACTACTTTCTCACTGTTCTATCTTCTGTCTAGTTCCTAGGGTTTGTGAGGCGCCTTTGGTTGGCTCTGTCCCAGCAGGTGGGACACCCTGCTAGTTATTGTCTGAGACAACCAGTCTGTTTTCTCTGCCTCCTGCCAGCAAAGCAGGAGGGGATTTATGTCCCAGGCAACTTTAAATGAAAGCTATCTGTAAATTGCTTAGGGCAAGTGGTGTGCAAAAACTCAACCAATTTCCTTAAGAATGCTTTTCAGTCTTAAGAAATAACCTAAGCTGGGCACCAGTGGTTCACACCTGTAATCCTAAATATTGAGGAGGCTGGGATCTGAGGATCATGGTTCGAAGCCAGCCTCGGCCAGAAAGTCTGTGAGATTCTTATCTCTGCCAAACGACAAAATAAGCTGGAAGTAGAGCTGTGACTGAAGTGGTAGAGTGCTGATAGTTCAGGGATAGTGCCCAAGCAGAGTTCAAGCCACAGGACAGGGAAGGGAAGGGAAGGGGAGGGAGGAAGGGATGAAGGAAGGAAGGAAGGAAGGAAGGAAGGAAGGAAGGAAGGAAGGAAGGAAGGAAGGAAGGTACCCTTAAGACTCATGCCCATAATCTTAGCTATTCAGGAGGATGAGATCTGAGGATCCCAGTTAGAAGCCAACCTAAGCAGAAACATCTGTGAGACTCATCTCCAATTAATCATCAAAAAACTAGTGGTGGGTCTGTGGCTCAAGTAGTAGAGTTTCAGCCTTAAGCAAAAAAGCCAAGAATAGTGTGAGGCCCTGAGTTCAAGCCTGGCACACACACAAAAATAATAACAATAATAACCTCAAGGTATCGGACACAATCTTGCAGTCTCTAGAAATGCTTTTGCAGAGTGTATATTCCAGAGTTGAACAGAGTGTATGGTTAACAATCATCAACATCAACGGGGTAGGAGAGAAGATGGGAGGAAGTTATACCCTGTTTGCCCATTAGGCTCCTGACTCAAGCCTAGAAAACAAAATGCAAAATAAGGTAAAAAGTGGTAGTGGAAAGCTAAGGGGAAGACAGGTACGTTCATTTACCAACAAGAGTGTATATTGATAGAGCCAGTTTGATAAGTAGTTTGGCACTCTTAAATGAATGATGTCCACATTGTATGACCTAGCCTTTCATTTCTTGTTATCTTAATGAATTAGGCACCCAGTTGGGCACTGTGATTCCCAGAGGTAACCCTCTGCCCCTTTGCAACCACACCTCACATTTCAGCTGACTTTAGGAAAGTGGAAAGCCAAGTCCCTTCCAAACTTAACCCAGGCTTTTTTGAAATCCTGTGGCCTCCAAATTGCAATGCATGTAAATCTCAAGCAGGTGGAATTTTGGTGAACATGGGATTCGATGAGGAGGGATCCAGAAGTGCTCAACCAGCCTTAGGAAAAGACTGCCAAGTTTCCCTAGTACCAGATTGGGGACATAGCTCAGGGATAGAGTGATTGTCTAGGGCTAGGCAAGCTCTGGACTCCAGCCTCAGCATCACAAGTAAGTAAATAAATGAAAACTTCATTATCACTGCCAGGCTCTGGTAGTTTGTGTGAAGGAGAGACATGAAAGATTTTACTCGGTTTCTCCTGTTGTGACACACAGCCTCAAGCCCAGTAATCTTAGTCTTGACTCTGAAACAGAAGGATGAATAGAGAGAAACATGATGAAGAAAATACAAGAAGACTGCCTCCTACAAAGTAGTTCTGTGTGCCAGTGCTGGGTGTTGAACTCAGAGCCTCACAGTGTAACTTAACTTTCCTGCTCAAGGTGGTAGCTCTGCCACCCCCTCCACTTCTGCTTTGGTTGGTTAATTGAAAATAAGAGTTTTCTGGTCTTTTCTACCCAGCCTAGCTTTGTTTTGTCGGGGGAAGGGGGAGGAAGGGTTGTTTTTTGTTTTTGTCAGTTGGGGACTTGAACTTAGGGCTTGGGTGCTTTCCCTGAGCCTCTTTGTGCTCAAGTGCTCTACCACTTGAGCCACAGTGCCACTCCAGGCTAGCTTTGAATTTAAGATCTTCAGATCTTGGTCTCTTGAGTAGCTAAAGTTACAAGCGTGAGCCACCAGCACCCAGCTTATAATGGTTTCTGTGGAAAGGACACATCATAATAGGTTGTGTTTATTAGGTGTTTACTGCCAGCCAGATGTTGCTTTGAGTACTTTATACATCTGAACTCTAATTCCAACCACAGCTCACAGGGTGATACTATTATTACACCTATCTTACAGAAAAGAAAAGCTAAGAGCCTGCTGTGAGTCACTAGCTACAGACTACATTCATTGGAATAGTGCTGTATGCAAATTTTTATTTTTAAAAATCCTATTTGCATCGCTGTTTTACCTGACATTTTTATTTTCATGACAAATGAAAGATAAAGAGTATCACATTGAGCCACATGACACTGTACTTTAAACTGTCTTGTCACAAAGTATTAAATAAGATAAATTTGGTTTCTCTGAAGCCCTTACTGTTCATCTAACCACCTCACCATCCATCATACTTTGCCCAATTTATTAGACTGTCATTGCCAATTTGGACCCAGGATGGAGTAAGTCATTCAATTCAAAATTCCCATACTGTGAGGGGAATGTGGGCAGACAAATGCACCAACCCCCAGCTAGATACTCACTTCAGCTCACTGTTGGCTCAAGAGGCTTTCTACACTGGCCATTTTTTGTTTTGTTTTATATTTTTGTTTTTGTTTTGCCAGTCCTGGGGCTCAAACTCTAGGCCTGGGAGCTGTCCCTGAGCTTCCTTTGCTCAAGGCTAGCACTCTACCACTTGAGCCACAGCACCAGCTCCAGCTTTTTCTCAGTAGTTTATTGGAGATACGAGTCTCACGGGGCTGGGAAGGTGGCTCAGTGGTAGAGTGCTTGCCTTGCATGCATGAGGCCCTGGGTTCGATTCCTCAGCACCACATAGGCAGAAAAAGCCAGAAATGGCGCTATGACTTGAGTGCTAGAGCACTAGCCTTGAGCTGAAGAGCTGAGGGACAGTGCCCAGACCCAAAGTTCAGTCCCCATGACCGGCCAAAACAAACAAACAAAGAGTCTCACAGACTTTCCTTCCTGCACTGGCTTCAAACCATGATCCTCAGATCTCAGTCTCTGGAGTAGCTAGGCTTACAGGTGTAAGCCACTGGCACCCAATAGTGACCATATTTTTTTTAACCCAGAATGACAATATGACATGGTCCAATCAAAGAATTGGGGGGTTATTTCTGGATGTGAGCAGCAGTCTTAATGGTAGAGTTTAGAAGCCTAAATTTGAGGTGTTTCCATGACAATGGGACAAAGATATAATAAGATAAAAATCAGACCTATTCTGGATCCCGGACCCTGTCTATGCTGGGCTGGCCCTACCAATCCTCTAGACAGAGAATGAGGCAACTTGTACTTTTGACAACCTCCATTTCTCAATAAAATTAAGGAGTATAGTAGTGGAGGAGTTCACATAGGTAAAATCCAGGAGCTTATGCATTGACAGCACAGACCATTATGTCGGATGATAATTCACTGGGTTCCACATCAGAGTGGTACACTTCCAAATTGATGACTCTTCTGCAATTTTATTAAAGTAAAAATCCACTCAAGGGGCTGGGACTGTGGCTTAGTGGTAGAGTGCTTGCCTAGCATTCATGAGGCCCTGGGTTCAAATCCCCAGCACCACATAATCAGAAAAAGCCACAAGTGACATTGTGACTCAAGTGGTAGAGTGCTAGCCTTGAGCTGAAGAGCTGAGGAACAGTGCCCAGGCCCAGAGTTCAGGCCCACAACTGACAAAAAACAAACAACCAGAAAAAGCCAAAAGTGATGCTGTGGCTCAAGGGTAGAGTGCTAGCCTTGAGCAAAAGAAGCTCAGAAGAGACAATACTTAGGCCCTAAGTTCAAGCCCCAGGATTGGCAAAAAAAAAAAAAAAAAAAAATCCACTCAAATGTTTCCCCACACCGTCCCATCATTAAACTGAATTTGTTTTTTTGTTGTAAAGATACTATACAGAGGGTTACAGTTACATGAGTAAGGTAATGAGTACACTTCCTATTGAGCATTTACCCCCTCCATTGATTAAACTGAATTTTTACATTAGCCAATCTGTAGTCATTCCTAGAGGCAAAATTAAGGCGAATTGGGGGCCCACTTTTTCTTTTCTATGATTTTCACGGGCAGTGAGCTAGTGAGTGTAAAGGCAAGCTCTCTGGGTGTGGCTTCCTCTCTGGGTACTTTGTGTCTGCTTGTAACAGGGTCAGGAGGAATGGTTCATTGAGCATCTTCCTGTAACAGTATCAACTTTCTAGCTTGGGAGGACCTTGAAGGTCAGGAAGTGCAATGTTCTTAGGCAGAGCTATGCAGAGCCTGGGGCATGAAAACCACCCAGGTCCCAAGCACTTCCTTCTCCATCCAGGTCAGGTCTCCTCTCATGTGTATTAAATATTAGAGCTCCTACAAACTTTGGTCCAAGCCAAAGAAGAGTTCTGGCCAGGCACTGGTGGTGCACGCCTAGAATCCTAGTTACTCGGGAGGCTGGGGTCTGAAGATTGAAATTTGAAACCAGCCTAGGAGGAAAAATCCATGAAACTCTTATCTCCAGTTAACCACCAAAAGCTACAAGTAGAGCTGTGGCTCAAGTGATAGAGGGCTAGCTATGAGCACAAAAGCTCAGGACAGCACTCTGAGTTCAAGCCCCAGTACACACATGCACGTGCGCGTGTGTGCGTGCACACACACACACACACACACACACACACACACACACACACACACACACCCCAGAGTCCCAGTGTGCCAAAGTTCAGAGAAATCCTAAAAACCCTCATTCTCCATCTCTTAGTGCCCCTGGCATGGCTAAAGTGAGCACAAATGTTCTGCCTCTGAGTTACAAAAAATGTTCAGGCTTCCCTACTGTTCAGCATAAGTGAAAGGCTTATTTAAAAGGAATGATTTGCAATCATCATATAATTTAAATAAATTGGATTAATGCTTGGTTCTTAAATTCATGGTTAGTTAATTTGGTTAATTTCATCTGCATGTCATTTTGATGAAATTGCATTTGATGTAGCTCTTTACATTATAAATTGTTAATGTGTTTTAACATATATGACGATAAAATTATTGGCTATTCTCATTCACTTAAAGGTGGCCCTCAAAGAAAATGGTTTGGAAAGTATTACTTGTGCAATCATGATTTGCTCTTGGAGTTCATAAATGGGAGTGTAATAGAGTAAGAGATTTAGCTGGTGTTACTGAAATGGTTTTTACAGCTACCAAGCAATGCTAACAAATTATTATTATTTTAATACAGTAGTTAGGGTAATACATCAAAATATATTAGAATTCTATTAGGTGTGAAGCTGTATAAGAGATTTTCTTCATACCCTTTAAAATACCTTTCTCCACAGAGTTAACATATTTATATTGAATTCCCTAATGGTCTACTTAGTTTTATTTCATGTCATTTTCTTTTCCCAAAGGACAGTTTTGAACTGACAGCAGAAAGCTGCTTCATTTCAGTGTCTACTTCATGTTTCATAAATATTTACAATATAAAATATTCTGAAGCACAGCAGTACCTAGTGTATTAATGGTGGTTCGTATCCATGAGAAAACATTGTGAAGATTAACTGTGAACACATTTCCAAAATGTTCATACCACACCTGAGTCTATTAGGTACAGCAGTGTAAATTTCATGCTCATGACCATATCAAAAAACAGTATTTGAAGATTTTTGAAAAATTTACTTCTATCATTAAAAATCCATTTAAGGCCTCATTTCTTGATTTTAAATTATATATATGAAGGTATTCTGATATATATATATATATATATATATATATATATATATATTACTGAAGGATATGATCTCACGAATACTTTTGAATAAGCTCTCGTAATTTTAGATCCTTTGGCAAGTTATTCCTTGGTATGACAAAACCTAATATTTGTTCTCTCTCTCTCCCTCTCTTTCTTTGGCTCTGGCTTTCTCTCTGTCTCTCTCTCTCTCTTTCCCCCCCTCGTCCCCCCTACCCCCCTTTTTTTGGTCAGTCATGGGGCCTGAACTCTGGGCCTGGGCGCTGTCCCTCAGCTCTTCAGCTCAAGGCTAGCACTCTACCACTTGAGCCACAGCGCCACTTCCGGCTTTTTTTTTTTCTGCTTATGTGGTGCTGAGGAATCAAACCCAGGGCCTCATGCCTGCAAGCCAAACATCCTACCAATGAGCCACCTTCCCAGCCTTCCTCTCTCTCCTTTTAGGAAACTTTGGGCTACAGGCTGTAGGTCAGTTGTAGAGTGCTTATCTATTGTGCTTGAGATCCTGGATTCAATCATCAGCACTACAAAAATAAATAAATAAATAAAAATGAAAGTCTTTTTCTAGAAGCTTTATTAAAAAGCAGTTATTAAACTGGACATGGTGATATACATCTGTAATCCCAACACTGGAGTCTGTGGCAGGAAAATCATGGTTCCAGGCCAGCCTGGGCTGCACAGTGAGACCCTGTTTCAAAAAGCCAACCAGGAGCTGGGAATGTGGCTTAGTGGCAGAGTGCTTGCCTAGCATGCATCAAGCCCTGGGTTCAATTCCTCAGTACCAAATAAACAGAAAAAGCTGGAAGTGGTGCTGTGGCTCAAGTGGTAGCGCGCTAGCCTTGAGCAAAGGAAGCTCAGAGACATTGCCTAGGCCCTGAGTTCAAGCCCCAGGACTGGCAAAAAAAAAAAAAAAAAAGCCAACCAGATAGATAGATAGATAGATAGATATTTTAAATGGTCATTTAAATCAAGGCACTGAAAGCTTCTTGCTAATTTGCTGTGTCTTTTTAGTTTTAAAAAGAAGTGCCAAGAAGTTGTTTAAGGCATAAAAAAATTGATGCTCTCTTGTCAGCTCTTTATACTTGAAAAAGAGCTGACGTACAAGAAAAATAATGGTCTAAAGAATCCAGACCATTTTTTTAGGAAAGCAGTCTGTATGTGATTAAGTTTTCCATTCTTCACCAAAAGCAATTTATACAGTAAGGACAAATGCTAAGGGTTTGCCCTTTCTTTTTTTCCTCCCTCCTGGAATTGTAGTATAATTTGAAATATTGTTTGCAAGAATGCCATATGTTGCCACCATGCAAATACAGACACACTGAATTGGAGTCAATTATATCAATGCATGTTATAAATCTCTTGATATGAAATTTTATAATCTCCAATTATCTTCAGATCAGTTAGTTTCTAATGACTCACCTGATGATAGAAGTGATCTTAATTTTTAATATGGCATTATTATTTAATTATAAGATGGGTGAGCAGTTGTTCCTCACCAGTATATCCACTTCTAGGCTGATGTCCAAGCAAGGTTTGTTAAGATGTTAAAGGAAAATGACATTTCTAGTTTCCAGTTCAAAATGATGGACTGAGAGCATATGCTGTCCTTCCACACCATACCCCCTTCTTCCTCCCTAGAGCCCACAAAAATAATGATAAAGATGTGTAATGGTGTAATTAATGGGACACATCTGTAATCCCAACACTTGAGAGACTATCTCAAATTTGAAGCGGGGCTGGATTATACATAATGAGTTAATTTAATTAATTTTAAAGCACAGCAACAAAAGAGCAGGATTGGTGTTGGTTATTAGAAAGATCAGAGATAAGAGTGAAAGCAAGCCAGTCATGGTGGGACTAGCCTGTCATCCCAGCACTGGAGAGGATAAAGATGGTGAGTTCAAGACCTGCTTGAGCAACATTTGAAACCCTGACTCCAGATAAAGAAGGAAAGCAAAACGTTGTAAAGATGGGCAGGATGGCAAGTGGGAACTTGTTGAAAGCCTGTCCCTTGAGTAGCTAGGTGAATTAACTTCTCTTCCTTCTCAGCCTCTAGTAACTTAAAAATCTGGTGCTCACTGGGCACTGGTGGCTCATGCTTGTAATCTTAGCTACTCAGGACTCTGAGGTCTGAGGATCGTGGTTTGAAGCCAGCTGGTAGGAAAGTCCTTAAGATTCTTACCTCCTCCAATAAACCTCCTAAAACAAAACAAAACAAAAACAAAAATGAAAGTGGAACTGTGGCACCAAGTGGCAGAGCTCTAGCCTTGAGCCTTGAGCAAAAAGAGCTCAGGGATAGCACTCAAGCCCTGAATTCAAGCACCAGGACCAACTAAAACAACAACAAAAATACCTAGTGCTCATCTCTCAAGCTTACAATCTGAAGTTTCTACTCTAAAGAAATCAAATAACTACAGGGCTCATTTAAAGTTTTTAAGATGAGAGTGACTCTACAAAACAAATCTCCCCATTCTGGCCGTGGGAGCTTCATTTCCTTACGGACACCCTAGGGTGATTTCTGTTAGTTGGCAAGCTTGGCGTACACAACCAGCAGCCCCAAGTAGAAAGCCTACCTATTAAATACTAGTTACAGAAAGTTCTTCTACTTGCCTGTGGTAATCAACTATGTGCTTCATGCATAAGTGCCAGTGAATAACCAAAGGCCATTAGATGCTTAGGAAATCCAATGTAAAAGGTAAAGATGAAAATAAGTAGAACAACTTAGAGATCAGAAAGTAATCTTTAATTACTAAGCAGTTTGCAGACATGGTACACGCATAAAAGAACAGAATGCTATGAGAAAATAACAGAGCTCTTGATATTTACAATAGAATGATTAAATTAGATATTAGAAGGAGCAAAGAAATGAGAGAAAACGGTATAAAAGAGATTTGAAGGCACAATCAGGACATTTAACATCTGGTTTACAGGAAACCCAGGAGAAAAAGTAAATATGAACCTGGGGGATAATAGAGAAAAAGGCCCAAGTGATCCAGATTGAACTGACTTCCAAGTGCTGCATGGGATGAATGGAGAAGGGAGGGGGCCCACTAATGGCCGCAAAAGGCTGGAGCAAAATGATTTGGATGCCAGTCAGTACATATCTACTTAATGGTAATCCAATCCAGCATCATTCAATGAATGCAGTTCTGTTCATAAACAAAGTTTACTTCTCTATTCTGTTCCTGAAGAGTTCAATAAAGTATATAAGGACACCATAGGAAAGAAGTCATGGGATCATGGAGAAGCAGAGAAGGCAGGTCCCAGGATGATGGAGGGAAAAAACAACTCATGCATGTGTGGCACTACACAAACCTTCATGTAGCCATATTCTTTCTTCAAACATGTAAACAGACATAATGTATTATAGTCCTGAAGCTTTGCCTAATCAGAGCAAGATTGCTTAAAACAGAAGGCAAATAAGTGTAAACATTTCAATATTATGCAGATGCATAATATTTCAGTGAGTGCTTTGTCTTTAGATGGTAGATCTACATCATACTCAAACTCCCAGGATGCAAATACAAACTGCCCAAGTTTTGAACTTCTAGCTTCCCAAGACTGAATAAAGTGAGAGGAAAGGGTAAACTACCTGGAAGAGATAGAAGTTTGGGTTATAGTTTCTCCTTACTCCAGGCACAGGGGGCAGAGGTGGTCTTGGGACTTGGAGTCTTCTGAGTGGGCCCAAAGGTGCACTGCCTTTCCCCTGTGGCTAGGTTAAGTGGAACATGTCAGCTTATATCAGTCCCCTATCCCCACCCCTACATCCCCTGGGAATTCCTGATGCACTCAGACTGACTGTGGAAAGGGGTCTCAGAGCCCGACACCTCAAGAGCCCAAGAGATCTACACCTTGCTGCTAAAAGCACTGTGTCTTCTATTTCTAGGTAAAGCACATCCACCAGTCACCTGGCCCTGCATCCCAGCTCTGGCCCAGGCCCTTATGGAGAGGAAACTGAAATCACAGAAGGAAAGGCTTGCCACAAAGTGTGGGGGTGGGGGGGGTGGGGGGTGTCTACCATGTGGCAACTTCATGCAGGGTTGGACTGGTAGGGCACAATTCTGACCATTTAGCACACAGAGTGTCGTCCATGGGGCATATGTACCCTGTGATTGGCTTCTCAGGTGGTTTCCTTGGCAACGAGACTTCTTTATCCTCCCCACACAGACACACACTTGCCACGAACTGCAAAAAGCACTTAATTGGCTTAGTGAAATCACTAGCACATCTTTGAAAACCTGCATGGACTTCTGAACCCTAGAACAACTTCTCAAGAAGGCTATGCTAAGCTGGGCACTGGTGACTCACGCCTGTAATCCTAGCTATTCAGGAGGCTGAGATCTGAGGATTGCGGTTCAAAGCCAGCCCGGGCAGGAAAGTCCGTGAGATTCTTATCTCCAATAAAGCATTTGAAACCCGGAAGTGGTGCTGTGACTCAAGCGGTAGAGTGCTCACCTTGAACTGAAGAGCCCTGGGACAGAATTCAAGCCCCATAACCGACCAAAAAATAAAAATAAAAAGAAGGCTATGCTTCTTTACCAAAACATTTAAAAGCACATTTCAAAAAGTTTAAGCCAGAAGGACCTAAAGGATCAATTTAACCCCCTCTCAACTTGTATAGAAGAGGCCCCAGAGGCCCAAGCAGGTGACACAGGATGATCACATAGGAGTTATGTAGAAGTCAGACCATACCCAGCTTCCTACTTCCAGGCCTGGGATCTTTTTTCTCTACTAAGAGCCATTTGCCTTTTGAAAACCAGCACTCAGCCAGCATACACGTGTGGTGTGAGCACAGGGATCATGTAACATTGCCGAAAGTGTCCCCAGCCCCTAGCACAGCGCAGGCCAGCATCAGGTGCTCCATGCTTTCACCGAAGTCTGGCTCCAGGCTCCTCCATGTGTGCTAGTGTGCAGAGCTGGCTCCGGCCACATTTCGTGCATTTGTGACAGTGGCAGAGGTTCTCAACATGCAACACTGTTTGGCCCTTGTCTCTGTCCAGTAACATTTAGAGGCTATTTTTGCTTACCCTTGATTCATGATTACCAACAACCTGTGTTGGCAAAATGGCATATCAACTAAGCGTAGTAATCCTCCTGAACAGTTAATAATAACCTGGTGAGCCATGTAGTAAAATGCCCCAAGCTCGTTCATTCACCTCGGCTAGGTGATGCAGAGAAAGTGATGCTATGTAGTGATGATTCATCACTACGCAGAGACCAAACATTGCAGAAAATTCAACTCTAGGTTCACTCTTTAAACCAGATTACATAAATTCCAGTTTGGGCCATGTGTTCATTTAGTATTTTCTTTCCTCGCGCAGTTAATCACATACTCAGACTTGGTCCTTTGCCATCCTGGCTTTGAGAGAGGCTGAGAGGAAATGTGACATGGAAGCCTGGGGTGTATTCTGACTGACCATTTGCTAGTTCTCGTCATTACTCTGCAGTACCTTATTCCATACCATTACAACTTCTGGGTCGCTTCTGTTTTCAAGAATGCTATGTGATTGCAAAAGTTAAAAAAGGTGTTTGGACAAAGGCACAATGCCTAGGTGCCTCTGATCTTATGAAATAATATTTATCAAGATGAACTGCAGGAAATGGAAACGAAAGAGTTTTTTCTTCTTTGTTGTTGTTTTTGTCTTCTTTTTTTGTCTTGTTTGTTCATTTGTCTGTCTGGGGAGGGTAAGAGGATGCACAGAAATGGAGGGACAAGGGTGAACAAATGCAGCAGTTGAAAATAACAGCTATACAACTTGTGGGTGGGGATGGGAGGAAGGGACTGGGAGAGAGCAAGGGAAGGGGTAACATTGTCCCAAAAGAAATGTACTTATGCTGGGCACTAGTGGCTCATGCCTGTAATCCTACCTATTCAGGAGGCTAAGATCTGAGGACCATGGTACAAAGCCAGCCTGGGCAGGAAAGTCCATGAAACTTTTTTTTTTGGGGGGGTCCGGTCGTGGGGCCTGAACTCTGGGCCTGGGCGCTATCCCTCAGCTCTTCAGCTCAAGGCTAGCGCCACTTCCAGCTTTTTTTCTTTTTGCTTATGTGGTGCTGAGGAATCAAACCCAGGGCCTCATGCATGCAAGCACTCTACCACTGAGCCACCTTCCCAGCCCCTACATGAAACTCTTATATCCAATTAACCACCAGAAAACCAGAAGTAGAACTATACTCAAAGTGGTAGAGTGCTAGCCTGGAGGGAAAAAAAAAAGCTCAGGGACAGTGCCTAGGCCCTGAGTTCAAACCCCATGACCACGAAAATTTAAAAAAGAAATGTACTGATTAGCTGACTTGTGTCTGTGCATCACCTATGTAATAATGATTAAAAATAATTTTTAAAAAGGAAAAGATGTTCAGAATAAATAACAAATAAGCAGTAAATGCATATTAGCTCCAAATAATGTTGCTCAAAAGTAATTTTAATGAGTGATTATATAATTTTATAGACCTTTTTTGTGTATATATTTACACATATATAAATATATACATAGTTGTTGTTTTTTTAGACAGTCTAACTGCGTAACTCAGGATGGCCTCAAAATCATAATCTCCTGCTTCAGCCTTCCTAATGCTGGCATTACAGTTGTGCACCACCACACTTGGCTTGAGTGTTTGGGTTTTTTTGTTGTTGTTGCTGCTGCTGCTGCTGTACATATGACCTCAAGCTTCAGAGTTTTGAACAATACTAAAGTCTCTTCGAGTTCTGAAGTATGAAAGCTGACATCATCTCTTCTGTGAGCTACAGAGAAAGTGCTGGCACACAGGTTTCTTCTGAAGGCTCCAAGGGGAGAATCTATGGGCTCTGTCCCTACACCCACCACTCCTCATTGATTTCCTGCCTCTCTTAGGAGGACCCTGGAAATTATATGAGGTCACCCAGATCATCTGGGATAGTCTTCTTAATCTCCAGATCCTTACCTTTATCACATTTGCAAAGTTGCTTTGTCACAGGAAGCCACGCGCTCTGTTGTGGGGCTGAGAAAATTCATATTTAGGGATCATTGTGCAGCTGACTGCAGGACTATACCCTGTCTCTGCTGGGCAATTTTCTCTCCTCTGTAAGGTTAAGCTGCTGGCTGGAGGAGACTGGTTTGCGGATGGGCCACCCATTCCCTTCAGAGACCCCCCCCTACCTGGCTCTGTGCCCTCAGCACCTAGCACTCGCAGTCAGGTGTTAGTGGCAGCAATGTCCTAGGGTCATACCACTATGCCCATGTGTGCCACATTTCCTGCTACCTGTCCTCAACCCTGCTTTTTCCTTTCCAGCATTGTGTTAGTGCCAGGAGGCCAGTAAGTCAGCAAGCTGAGAGGGAAACTGAGGCAAAATGTCAGGGCGGAGTGGGAAGAAGAAAATGTCCAAGCTGTCCCGGTCAGCCAGGGCCGGCGTCATCTTTCCGGTGGGCAGGCTGATGCGCTACCTGAAGAAAGGGACTTTCAAGTACCGGATCAGCGTGGGCGCCCCGGTCTACATGGCGGCTGTCATCGAGTACCTGGCAGGTAAAGAAGCACCAGAGGCCTCCACCCACTCCCAACTCTCCGTCCTCCCCAGGCACTGCCCACACAGAGATTGGGGTGGGATGCTCCCGTCAGCCCAAGGCTCAGGTGGCTGGTGACAGGGTTTTTCCTGGTCTGTGGGGCCAAGGTGAGCTTCCACAGGCACTGGGGGGAAGATGAGAATGTGGGGAGGGACAGATTGCGAATATGACAGGCAACCACATGCAAGTGGCTCTTGTTCTGCCCCCAAAGCTTGATGTATGCAAATATGTAAATTAATTTACCTAAATTCTTGAAGGAGAGAAACTGCAGAGAGAATTTTGTGAACGGGGGAGAAGGTCTTGTCTTTACATCACATTGCTGACGAGGCATCTGTTTTCTGGCTGTATTTAAACTACGACTCAAGTCACATTTATTAGGACATTTAAAGCATCTTCAGGAGGTTCCATGAGGCCAGTATACCATCCTCATTTTGCTCTCCTTGCTGAGCTGGTTCTTAGTTTCTGTGGATACATAGGGAAAAGTATGTGCGTGCATGTATGTGTGTGTGTGTGTGTGTGTGTGTGTGTGTGTGTGAGAGAGAGAGAGAGAGAGAGAGAGGGGGGGGGGGACCAGTACAGGGGCTTGAACTTGGGACCTCATGATCTCCATTTTTGCTCAAGGCTGGCATTCTAACTACTTGATCCATATTTCCACGTAAGGCTTTTTGCTGGTTAATTGGAGATAAGAGTTTCAGATTTGACCTCCCCAGGCTGGCTTCAAACAAGGATCCTAAGATCTCAACCTCCTGAGTCGTTAGGATTATAGGCATGAGCCACCAGTGCCTGGTCATTATTTTTTCTGCTGATAACTGTCTTGCTTTTTGATGCATATTTTTGGGGATTTATTCTGTTTTTGTTTTTGTTTGGAGATAAGGTCTTGCTACATAGCCCAGGCAGGCCTCAAATCATAATTCTCTTGCTTCAACCTTCCAAAGGCCGGGATTACAGGTGTGAAGTACCATGCCTGGCTTGATCAGTATTATTTTAAAAGAAAGAAATTGTGTAGCAACCTTATGCAGCATACCAGGTTATTTAATACTGTACTAACTTCCATAGCATTCTGTCCCATTGTCCCAATAAATGTGCTCATTGTTTTGAAACCAAAAGTCTCCAATCTTTTATTGGGTATATAAGTGAGTTTTTGGTATACATAATATTCATTGCTTAATAATCTGGGAAAGAGTTTGCAGTGATTTAGCACTGATTTTCTACATTTCATTATGGAGATGCCATGTAAATATTTAACTCTAATGTTTATTTTATTCTAATTTTTTGTTAATCACATTTGCTTAGTTAATATGGCATATTTATGCCAAGTTTTTATTATCAACATAGATTTTATGGATGATGGCAATTTTATGTGCTATTTTATTTGAAATTAGGTTGATGGTAAAGACTTCTGCAGAATTGCCTGATAATTTATGGTTGTGGGTTTATGCCATTGTCCTGGCAGATTTCCTCAAAACACCACACACCACACACACACACACACACACACACACACACACACACGTGCATACACACACACACACACACACACAGTGCCTACACACACACAAAGGCTAAACACAGAGTGCCATCCATTCACACACATACACTCCACATAACATACATGCAAACATGGTGCCTACACAAACACATGCATACACACAGTGCCTACACACACAGAGTATCTGCATGCACACCCACAAACAGAACACATTTATGCAAACACACATAACTACACTTCCCCCCACCATTACCAATGGGACACGATTGGTACATTGCTTCTAGATTTCTAAGTGAAGAAGAAAAGGAATTTTTCTTAAAGGTGAAGTCATACTTTTTGATGTTGTTGTCGTTGTTGTTGTGGGGCCTGAACTCTGGGCCTGGGCACTGTCCCTCAGCTCTTCAGCTCAAGGCTAGTGCTTTACCACTTGAACCACAGTACCACTTCCGGCTTTTTCTGCTTATGTGGTGCTGAGGAATCGAACCCAGGGCCTCATGCATGCAAGGCAAGTACTCTAGCACTGAGCCACCTTCCCAGCCCAATATACTTTTTTCTTTTTGAGATGAAGTTTGCCTATGTATCTCAGGCTGGCCTTGAACTTAAGATCCTCCATCCTCAGGTTCCCCACTGCCAGAATTACAGGATCGTACCACCATTCCCAATTCATTCCTACTTGTTTTGTTGGGGTTTTTTCCATTCATACTTTTTAAGGAAAATGAGCTCAATTCAGCAGGACATTCCTCTAAAATTGAGGAATATATAAAAATAACAAGAGAAGAGTAGCCAGGCACTGGTGGCTCACCCCTCAATCCTAGCTACTCAGGAGGCTGAGATCAAGAGTTCAAAGCCAGCACAGGCAGGAAAGCCCGTGAGACTGTTATCTCTAATTAACCACCAGAAAACCAGAAGTGGAGCTGTGGCTTGAAGTGGCAAAGTGCTAGCCTTGAGCAAAAAGAGCTCAAGGATAGCGCCCAAGGCCTGAGTTCAAGCCCCACAACCAAAAGAGAGAGAGGGAGAGGAAGAAGAAGAGGAAGAGAGAGACACAGAGAGAGGGGAGGGGTAGAAAGCAATGCTTTTTACAAAATGGCCCCCAGATTTTGATAGCATATAAAATAACTTTGGGGAAGATCATTGTTAGCATTTTCACACCTACCAAGTGCCATGTTTGATAAAATCAGGGTCATATATATCCTGATAGTTATGTGGGAGACCCTGGAGCCCCAACATGCCTTCCTACCCAGGATTCATGGGTAGCATGTTTGTGAATTCAGTTTTCCCTATCTACTCTGCTTTAGGGTAGGGCAAAAGGGAAAAGGAGAATCTGTAGAAGGTTCTGGTGGAGGTAGCATGTTTGTGAATTCAGTTTTTCCTATCTACTCTGCTTTAGGGTAGGGCAAAAGGGAAAAGGAGAATCTGTACAAGGTTCTGGTGGAGGTAAAGACAGCTTTACCTACAGCACTATTTTTTTTCCCCTAGACTTGGCTCTACTCTATAGACTGAAATTTAGGTCCTAGGATTCTGTGTTAGGATTCACTTCTGCTAAATGTAATTTAAGCAAGAGAGTTTATTTTACTTTCATACAAAGGAAATCTAGAAAACACTGTCCAGTTCTTTTTTTCTGATTCAATATCCTTAGTCTTTTTTCTTTTTGTGGTCAGTCATGGGGCTTGAACTATGGGCCTGCGCACTGACCCTCAGCTCTTCAGTTCAAGTCTGGCGCTCTACCATTTGAGCCACAGTGCCACTTCTGGTTTTCTGAGTGCTTTATTGGAGATAGGAGTCTCACGAACTTTCCTCTCCTGAGCTGGCTTTGAATTGCAATCCTCAGATCTCAGCCTCCTGAGCAACTAGGATTACAGGTGTGAACTTCCAGCACCCAGCTTCCTTAGTTCTTTTTAAAAAACATTCATCATTTATTTATTTTGTGCCAGGACAGGTACTTGATCTCAGGGCCTCCCTTAAGCTTTTTCCCTAAAGGCTGGTGCTCTACCACTTGAATCATACTTGCACTAGTTTACTGGAGATAAGATCTCTCAGATTCTTGAGTTCAAGCCTCAGGACTGGCAAAAAAGAAAGAAGGAAGGAAGGAAGGAAGGAAGGAAGGAAGAAGGAAAGAAGGAAAAACACCATTCAACTTCTTCATAGCTAATACTGTGAGATTAAAAACAGTATTTTAATTTATGCTTGTGTTCTTGCCTGGCAGCAGCATAAAAAAAAAAAAACTATTTTTCATCAGCTCTTCCACATTTTGGTGCATTTCTCTAGACTCATTATTTGAAATGATTACCATGGATGTGATAAACGTTTCACGTTTAAGCTAAACACTGGAGTCTCACGCCTGTAATCCTAGTTAATCAGGAGCCTAAGATCTAAGGATCATGGTTCAAAGCCAGCCTGGGCCGAAGCCCCCAAGAAACTCTTTTTTTTTGGGGGGGTGGGTCTGGTCGTGGGGCCTGAACTCTGGGCCTGGGCACTGTCCCTCAGCTCTTCAGCTCAAGGCTAGTGCTCTACCACTTGAGCCACAGCGCCACTTCCGGCTTTTTTCTTTTTGCTTCTGTGGTTCTGAGGAATCAAACCCAGGGCCTCATGCATGCAAGGCAAGCACTCTACCACTGAGCCACCTTCCCAGCCCCCCAAGAGACTCTTATCTCCAATTAATCACCAGAAAACTAGAAGTGGAGCTGTGGCTAAAGTAGTAGAGCACTAGCCTTGAGCAAAAGAGCTCAGGGACAGCGCCCAGACCCTGAGTTCAAGCCTGATGACCAAGAGGGGGGAAAAAAAAGAGTCTCTCAGACTTTCCTGCCTGGTCTGGCTTGATCCTTGATCCTCAGATCTCAGCCTCCTGAGAAGAAGATTATAGGCATGAGCCATCAGCAGCTGGCTTTCCTACGTTTTGTTTGTTTTTTATCAAAGATGGCTACTCAAAGTCTAACCATCATGTCCTCCATACAGGAGTAGGAAGGGAAGAAGGGCAAAGCCCTTCATTGATGGCATGTTCCCAGAAACCCTAGAGCAACTACTTGTCTCCCATTGGTCAGAATTTAGTGACATGAGCACACAACAGAGGAGGATGGGAAGTGTAGCCTTTGTCCTACAGTTTCAGGCTTAACAGAAAATCAAGTGCCAATACAGAATTCACATAAACAATTAAAGATTTTTGCCCCAGGATTATATGTAAGGTCCTGCTAAAAATATCTTCCTCTTAATTTTCTGGATTTTTTTCTTTTGTCAGGCCTGGGGTTTGAACTCTGGGCCTGAGTGCTGAGCTCTTCAGCTCAAGACTAGCACTCTACCACTTGAGCCACAGTGCCACTTCCAGTTTTCTGGTGGTTAATTGGAGAGAAGTGTCTCATGGACATTCCTGCCCGGGCCGGCTTTGTACAGTGATCCTCAGATCTCAGCCTCCTGAGTAACTAGGATTACAGGGGTGACCCATGGGCATCTGGCTTTACTGGATTTCTTTTAGGCCCAGGTGAAAGAAGTCATGAATGAAACACAATGTCTAACTCTAAAGAAAAGGAACCCCACCCCCACCCCCGTCGGCTCCCAATCTGTGAATGTTAATGTCCTTTTGTAATTTCAGCGGAGATCCTAGAATTGGCTGGGAATGCTGCAAGGGACAACAAGAAGGCCCGGATAGCCCCAAGACACATCCTGTTGGCTGTTGCCAATGATGAAGAGCTCAACCAGGTATGTCTGAAGCACAGAGCACCTGTTAAAGGCTGGCCAGGCACAGCTGCAGGTGACTCTGCTGACCACCCTCACTCCCCTAGCGGTTCTTAGTCCCACCTACATAAAAACTGCAAACCAGGAAGGGGAGAAGAAATCCTGACATCCCTGTCATACGGAGTCACAATCAGGTCACCTCTTTTGCCTTCTGGATCTTGCCAGACCTTGTTTCCTCATGAAAGACCAGATCGGTGCTGCTGAAAGACACGCACACCCTCATTCTTGCCGTTTCTTCAAACCTCATGGATGGCTTCTTCCTTAGTTATTCATTGGCACTGACCCTTTACATTTTGGAATTCTCTCCAAAATCAACTGAATGCTCCCCGCCCCCATACCCAGTCTCCAGCCTGGGATACACAGGTAGTGGGAAAATGGTATAAGAATGTTTATATTTTGGGGCTGGGAAAGTGGCTCAGTGGTAGAGTGCTTGCCTTGCATGCCTGAGGCCCTGGGTTTGATTCCTCAGCACTACATAAGCAGAAAGAAAAAAGCCAGAAGTGGTGCTGTGGCTCAAGTGGTAGAGTGCTAGCCTTGAGCTGAAGAGCTGAGGGACAGTGCCCAGGCCCAGAGTTCAGGCCCCATAACCGGACCCCCCCCAAAAAAAGAATGTTTATATTTCTTTTTTTGGGGGGGTGGTTACTGGGGTTTGAACTCAGGATCTTGAATGTGTGTGAGCCTTGCTTCCAATCCTTTTTGCTTTGGAAATTTTAACAATATAATTTTATTGTTATCATGAAGGTATTGTACGGAGGGGTAATCATGTCACAATTCCGGTAATGTGAACATTTCTCTTTTGGACAATGTCACCCCTTCCTTTGCTCTCCCCCAGTTTGCTTTGGTTATTTTTTTTTTTTTGGTTGATTGTGGGGCTTGAACTCTGGGCCTGGGCGCTGTCCCTGCGCTCTTCAGCTCAAGACGAGCACTCTACCCCTTGAGCTGCAGCACCACTTCCGGTTTTCTAGTGGTTTATTGGAGATAAGAGTCTCACAGACTTTCCTTGTCCAGGCTGGCTTTGAACCTCGATCCTCAGATCTCAGCCTCCTGAGTAGCTAGGATTACAGGCATGAGTCACAGGCACCCAGCTGCTTTGGTTATTTTTGAAAGACGTTTTCTCCTTTTCCTCAGGCTGACCTGGACCACAATCGTCATATTTGTGCCTCCTACATGTGCCAGGATGACAGGCACGTGCTTCCATGCCCAGCTTTTTATTAGTTGAGATGGAGGTTTTTGCCAGCTTTTTGCCTGAGCTAACCTTAAACCAAAGTCTTCCCAATGTTCATTTCCAGAATAACTAGAATTACAGGAGTAAGCCACTGCACTTGCCTCCTATTTATTTTGAACCACATTCTTCTCAGACTATGGTAAAGAATGTGAATTTATTGCCAATCCATCAAAGACTGATAATTTCAAAAATGTAATAAAAATTGATTCTTAGAAAAATGTAAAAAGCAAAGACATACAGGCTACAAGACATAATAGATTCAATAGATATTCAGTAGCTGTCTATTTGCTGTGAAGGTTTCCAGATTCTTACTTTTGCATGGTTCTTTTATCATACAAGATATCTGAGCTTCTCTGGTCACAGGTGACCTAGCCAACAGTTGACATATGAGTCATATTCTGAGACCACTCGGCCTGGTGCTGCTTTAGGAGATGTAGAATATATTAGTGTATCAATACAAGTGGATTATTTGCAAATATATATATTAAACATATCAGTTTGGAGCTGGCACCAGTGGCTCACATCTATAAGCCTAGCTACTCGGAAGGCTGAGATCTGAGGATCGCAATTCAAAGCCAGCCTGGGTAAGAAAGTCTTTGAGACTCTTATCTCCGATTAACCACTAGAAGACCAGAATATATATATCAGAAGACCAGAATATATATATATATATCTATATATAGATATATAGATATATATATATATATTGGGAGGTGCATGACGAAACATCTTTTCCTGACAGGACACATACTCCACAGTGTGCAGCGCACTGCTGTGTTTTCTGCTCTCATCCCTATGTTGACCTTGGAACTTAGTTTTGTCCAACTGTGTTCCCCATGGATGAAGTCCTTTATCTCTGTTTTGTCTGGAATTCCAGTGTCTGGGCAGCATCCCTGGTTTTAATTCTTTTCATTTTGCTTTGCTTTGTTTTGCTTTTTGGTATGAGATCATAGCATGCTTTGATACCTACAGAGAGATGATTTTCTAACAAATAAAAGACAGGAAAACCAATTAAATTATGTATTATGAGGAAAGTAATGACTAGAGTCGAGCCTTGCTTTGCCAGTAATTAGAACTGAATCAAATCTAGAAGCAAGCTGGGCATGGCTGCATACTTCTATAATCCCAGCACTGGGGAGGGAGAGGCAGGAGGATCATGATTTTGAGGCCAGCCTTGGAAAGGTCCTGTCTCAAAAAGCCAAAACCTGGCAAGGAAGCTCAGTGTAGAGTGCCTGCTAGCATGCACAAGGTGCTGGATTTGATCCTCGGCACTGAAAAACAAAATCCAGAGCTAGCAACTTCTTTGCCAAAACATGTATTTTTCTCCCCAG
This sequence comes from Dipodomys merriami, assembly GCF_024711535.1. NCBI lineage: Eukaryota > Metazoa > Chordata > Mammalia > Rodentia > Heteromyidae > Dipodomys > Dipodomys merriami. Next base: position 19,195,364 of record NW_027202715.1, on the reverse strand, counting down.
CTGCTAAAAGGAGTGACCATTGCCAGTGGAGGTGTCCTGCCCAGAATTCACCCTGAACTGCTGGCCAAAAAACGAGGGACCAAAGGCAAGTCAGAAACTATCCTTTCCCCGCCCCCAGAGAAAAGAGGGAGGAAGGCCACATCAGGCAAAAAGGGAGGCAAGAAATCCAAGGCTGCCAAACCACGGACGTCCAAGAAGGTAAGCCAAGCACATTTCATGCAGGTATGCATGCCTTCCCAGGCTCATTGATTGCATCTTCCCAGAATTCACTTGTTAAAATCCAATAGAAAGCCAGGCACCCGTGGCTCACACCTGTAATCTTAGCTACTCAGGAGACTGAGATCTGAGAATCACAGTTCAAAGCCAGCCCTGGCAAGAAAGTCTGTACGAATCTTATCTCCAATAAACTACTCCCCAAAAAAACACAGAAGTGGAGCTGCGGCTCAAGTGATAAAGTACTAGCCTTGAGCAAAGGAAGCTCAGAGACAGTGCCCAGGCCTGAAGTTAAAGCCTCAGTACTAGCACCAAAAAAAAAAAAAAAAAAACAGACAAAAAATGAGACTAAGTGGTAAAAGGTGATGAGGACTAACTCCAGATCCCTCACCTATGAGACTATAGCTACAGGAGAGAGACAGAGATAAAGAGACAGAGAGAGACAGAGAGAGAGAGAGACTAGAGAGAGAGAGAGACAAAACAGTGTGTACTAGAGATTTCCAGACCCAAAGCATGCTGGATTAAAATCACTTTCACTGCCTATATTAGGCTACTTTCCATTATTGTGAGAAAATATCCCCTCCCTCCTCTCTTCTCCTCCCTACCCCCTTCCCCCCTCTCCCACTCCCTCACCCTCTACAAAGAGTATAGGCCTGAGACATGCCGTGCTTAGCAGGTACAGATGTCCAGGTTTGATCCCTAGCACTGTAAACAAAACAACAAAAACATAGCAGGATATAACACTTTCCTTCTACAAGTCCCAGACAGCCAAAAAAGGAGTTCCACAGGCACTCTGGGCTTTCTCTGGGTTGCTTTTCATCTGCCTTTCTGATTTTTACAACAGTCCAAACCAAAGGATAGTGACAAAGAAGGGACTTCAAATGCCACCTCTGAAGATGGGCCAGGGGATGGATTCACCATCCTGTCTTCAAAGAGCCTTGTTCTAGGACAGAAGGTAAGAAGAGTATCAACATACCTTGGTCAGCCAAAGGTCAACATAGAGGATCTTCCACATCAGTAGACAGGATAAGCATTAAATATTTTGCTAGGCTTGGCACTGTGGGCTGGGCGCTGGTGGCCCACACCTGTAATCCTAGCTACTCAGGAAGCTGAGATCTGAGGATTGAGGTTCAAAGCTAGCCCAAGCAGGAAAGCCCATGCAACTCATCTACAATTAACTACCAGAAAATGAAATGGTGGTGTGGCACAAAGTGGTAGAGTGGTAGAGTGCTAGCCTTGAGTAAAAGAGCTCAGGGTCAGCTCCCAGGCCCTGATTTCAAGCCCCAGAAACAACAACAACAACAACAAATTTGCTGGGAAATCTCCAAGTCCCAATTACTTATACACCCACCCCATCCCCTCAAAAAAATTCCATAGTTCACTGCTTCAGACAGCCTGGCTTTCATGATTTGATGGAATTCATCAGAAAAAGAAAACAGAATATATGTTTCCTGTATCTCTTTGGTGTGAGAAATGAATTATTTGCCAATAATTCAGTGTACATGCCTTTCTGGGCTGCAGGAATTAAAAAAAAAAACACAAGCAAACATAATTGTATATTTGAATAGTCTCCAGCTACACAATAAGCAGCCTGGCCAGACATGTAAATAATTCATCCTCACAGCATAAAGTTTACTGAGCAGACAATTTATCTGCACATAGAGAAATTCAGAGAGTCAGATCTCTGAATGTTGGCAGGTGCATGCAGTGAACTTCCCATTCCAGCTGCTGTGAAGTGCATGTTCTAAGAAGTCAAGTGTGGCAGGTTCCTAATTCATCTCCTCTGGGATCTAGGGGCAGGGAAGTAGAGAGGAGGGATCTATGTCTGATGATTAGTTTTCTCTCAAACTTGCCGAGGGAATCTTGAAGTTCTCCACCACACAGGGGGACTCTAGAAAAATGCTCTTTATTCTGCTCTGCATTGAACAGCCCCAAGATTGTGATCTCCAAATAGCAAGACAGTCAGAGCTCATCAAGACAGAGTCAACCCATTCCTTCCCTTCAACAAGATCATTGGCTGCAGCACCCATTCCCAAAGTTCCCTACTACTCCAGAACACTGGGACAGGGAAAGAGTCCCTGTCCTAACAACCCCAAGTCCTAGGCTCCCCTCCCTCCCAGATCCACTTGGGTACATCACCCCAAACCATAGCCACCAGCTTGGGAACTAAAGGCATTAGCTGCAAGGGAAAGAAAGAGATAGCAAGCCAGGTACTGGTAGTGCATGCCTGAAATCCTAGCTACTCAGGAGGCAGAGATCTGAAGATCTGAGAAAAATCTGTAAGACGCCTATCTCCAAGTAACTAGCAAAAACCTGGAAGTGTAAGTGTGATCCAAATAGTAGAGCACCAGCCATGAGTGAAAGCGCTAAGAGAGAATGCAAGGCCCTGAGTTCAAGCCCAAGTACTGGCCAAAAAAAAAAAAAATGACAAAATAGATTTGTTGCATGTTCCTAGCCTTGTAGGAACCCACTGGAAACCAAGCACTGGGACATAGGACATTGCTCTACATGCAGCTCTTAAGTCGGCAATTGGTCAGAATAACTGAGAGAGCTGATGAGGGTTTTCCGTGGGATTTAACGTTTCTCCTATTTTCCTATTTTCTTCCTAATGCAGCTGTCCCTGACCCAGAGTGACATCAGCCACATTGGCTCCATGAGAGTGGAGGGCATTGTCCACCCAACCACAGCCGAAATTGACCTCAAGGAAGACATAGGTAAGGCCCGGAGACTTCCGTAGCAGTGCGTGAATAGCCCAGTGTCCAGGCAAGGTCTTGAGAAGGCTGTAGCTGGGTGCTGGGTGCTGGGTGCCATCTTGCCCCTGAAGGTAATGCAATGATGTTACCAGAGGTTCACTCACTTGGTGTTAATATTTACTCATGGTTTGTTAAATCCCCATAGTCATGTCATATAGAAACAGATCATTAGTGTGCAGCTTTATGAATTTTTCTCAAAATGAATATCTCCATGCAACCAGCCCCTTGATAGGGAGGTAGATCCTCCCCAGTACCCCCAGAAACTCCTTAGCTCCCCACCACTGCCATTATCTCCTCCAAAAGAAACCAACACCTCGTCTTCTAGCAACACAGAGGGGTTCATCTGCTTTGAACTTTATTTAGATGAAATAATATGCTCTTTTTGCTCAGATTAGTGTTTGTGAAATCTGCCCAGGCACATGTGTGCACTTGTGTTCATCCATTTTCTTTGGTGTATATTACACCGCATGGATAAACCATCATTTTTGAATTCATTCTACAACTGACTGGGCCATCATAAACAGTATTGCTGTGAATATTGTTGAACATGTTTTGCATCAATTTCACATAATATTGTATTTAGCATATTGAGAATGCTATTGGTTAAAAAAAAAAAAAAAAAAAAAAGGAAAGGGACAGAGCCAAGTGTGATGGTGTATCCCTGTAATCACAAAATTGGGAGAAGGGGGCTGGGAAGGTGGCTCAGTGGTAGAGCGCTTGCCTTGCATGCCTGAGGCCCTGGGTTCGATTCCTCAGCACCACATAAGCAAAAAGAAAAAAGCCGGAAGTGGCGCTATGGCTCAAGTGGTAGAGCGCTAGCCTTGAGCTGAAGAGCTGAGGGACAGCACCCAGACCCAGAGTTCAGGCCCCATGACCGGACCCAAAAAACAAAAACAAAAACAAACAAACAAAAAAAACTGGAAGAAGAAGGGAAGAGTAGTCTGGGCTACATAACAGAATCCTGCCTCAGAAAGCAAAACACAACAAGGATGGGGGAGGACTCCTAGAAAAAATTAAGCTATCGTTAAGCTAGGTGCCAGTGCCTCACACCTATAAGCCTAGCTACTCAGGAGGCTGAGATCTGAGGATCATGGTTCAAAGCCAACCTGGGCAGGAAAAGTCGGTGAGACTCTTACCTCCAATAAACTACTAGAAAGCCAGAAGTGGCACTGTGACTCAAGTGGTAGAATGCTGGCCTTGAGCTGAAGAGTGCAGGGATAGTTCCCAAGTCTAGAGTTCAAGTCCCATGACCAACAAAAGAAAAAAGAAAAAATTAAGCTATCTTTAAATCTATGCCCTTTGACTTATTTAACCAGTGCTCTCCCAGCATGAGTTGGGGAGAGAGCTGTTGCTGGGAAAGGAGGAGCTTAGGGCTGTGGTTTAAACTGTCCAGGGAGGTCACAGGCACCACGCAAGCCAAGTCACCATGGTCACATGTTGACTGCCCTAAACTCTCCATTGAAAAGTAAAGTGGACAAAGAAAAGCCTCTGTCCTAGGGAGCAGGCCGGCCTGTGGGTTGGATAGTTGAGGCCTTGATAGCAGAACAGCCCTCTCCGCACCCCACCCTCAGCTCATTTTAACTCCCTCCTGGCATCAGAAACTGAAAAAGGAGATGGGAGGACTTTGCTGCCCATTACCTCACAGGAGACCAGGCCTGTCAGTTCCCACTGTAGAAGGGCGCCTCCTATTAGCCCAACCTCAAGCTCTGTTTTGATTTGTGTCCTAGCTTCTTGCAAACAAAGCAGATTGTTCCTGCTTCATACATTCCCATGTGATATGGGGTGGGGGGGAGAGGACGCAATAATAATCAATAAAAACTTCCTTCTTTTTGGTAGTAAAGGGGTTTGAATTCAGGGTCTTATACTTGTTAGGCAGGTATTTCACCACTGAATCATGCCTCTAGGCATTTGTTCCACTGGTTATTTTTTAAGATAAGGTCTGGTCTTCATCTCTGGACACATGCCTGGGCTGCATTGTAGCTAGGATAACAATTATATGCCATCATACCCAGCTCTTAGTTAAGAATTTTTTCCAGTCTGGTTGGCCTGGAACCATGATTCTCTTAATCCTAGCGTTGGGGGGAAAAAATAAAAAGTTCTTTGTTTTAAAAGTAACAGAGTAGAAGTATAGAAAAAAAAAACCATTGATATTGGAGCAAACACTCAAGCTCAGACCATACCAGTGCAGAAAAAAGAGGGGAGAGAAGGGGAAGGGAGGGGAAGAGAAAGAAATATGCCTTTCAAATCTGCATTTTTCCACTGATAATTAAGGCCCAGGTAAAGGAAACATGGCAGGCTATTCTGGGCCTGTGTCTGGCTCTTGACCCAAAATCCTTACAATATGTTGGCTATGCCGCTGAGAACACTATAGAAATTCAATATGGGTTCTAAACATATAGAACAGAACACTCCTGTGTTCTGTCCCTTAAAAAAAAATCCTCAGGGCTCAAGTTGTAATTACTGCATGGCCCTAAAAAGATCCTGTACTAAAGCTTGCTGCCTAAGTCTATCACACACAGATCCAGAGACCCCTGCTGCTGGGGAGGATGGGAAGGCCAGGTTTAACAACTGCAAGCTCTGAGTCCTGGCTGTTTCCTGACCTCCCTGAAGGAAGGACAGGATACCGTCAAACCCTCTACTGTTCTCTGCAGGTAAAGCCTTGGAGAAGGCCGGGGGCAAAGAGTTTTTGGAAACAGTAAAGGAGCTTCGCAAATCTCAAGGCCCTTTGGAAGTTGCTGAAGGTAAGGGTGAGCCTGGGCCTTGTTCCCAGTGGGGCCCCACTCCACACATCATACACATATTCCACATGTGCAGCACAACACACTAGAGCTAATCAGACTCCTGTCTGACCATTTGAGTGGCCCAGGCAGACCTTGTCATATGCTCTGGGGACTAGAAAGTGTCCAATGTCCACATGCAACCTCTTCCCCAAAAGGTACAATGGGTTGGTGTGTGTGTGTGTGTGTGTGTGTGTGTGTGTGTGTGTGTGTGTGTGTGCATGTGCACGTGCATACAGATTAATGGAGTGTGGGCTTGGTTTGGTAGTGTCCCCAGGAGACATAGAAGAAAATGTAATTTATGTCTAGAAGGACTCAGCTTTAAGCAGGCTGATAACAATTATTTTTATTAAAAGATGTGAAAGCTGGTAGCCAGTGGCTCATGCTTGTAATCCTAGCTACTCAGCAGGCTGAGATCTGAGGATCATGGTTCAAAGCTAGCCTGGGCAGGAAAGACTAAATAACCACCAAAAAGCTGGAAGTGGAGCTGTGGCTCAAGTGTTAGAATGCTAGCCTTGAAAATAAAAAGCTCAGGAACTGCACCCAGGCTATGAGTTCAAGCTCCAGGGCCAGCACAAAAGATAGAATGCAGGAAGGCAGAAAGAAAGAAGGAAGGAAAGAAAGAAAGAAAGAAAGAAAGAAAGAAAGAAAGAAAGAAAGAAAGAAAGAAAGAAAGAAAGAAAGAAAGAAAGAAAGAAAGAAAGAAAGAAAGAAGAAAGAAAGAGAAAGAGAAAGAAAAAGGAAGGAAGGAAGGAAGGAAGGAAGGTAGGAAGGAAGGAAGGGAGGGAAGGAAGGGAGGGAAGGAGGGAGAGAGGGAGGGAGGGAAGCAGGAAAAAAAGAAAAAGTTAGCTTGGCAAAAGGAGGCTAACCACAGCCAAGCAGGGTCATCCTGCTCCACAGAGGGGCCTCCAGGCCTCCATGTCCCCCTCTCCCCCACCCCGTCATCACTATTCATTCTGAACGAGAACATAGTGCTGCTAGCGAACAAATCTCCACAGTTACTGAGTCAAGCCTCCCAGGCACGACATGCCAACTGCTTCACTGGTATTTGGTGGACAGGCTCATCCTGTTTGGTTGCACACAGTACCCACTGGGCACAGGCAAAGCCAGGAGCTATAGACTTACCTGCCTGATTCCAGCCCCCAGACTTGCTCTCCACCCATGCCCGCAACTATGTGGACATTGTATCTTTCAAATTAATCTTTCTGGTTTTGTTGTTTGGTTTTGTTTTCTTTCCTTTTTTTTTTTTTTTGGGGGGGGGGGTCCGGTCGTGGGGCCTGAACTCTGGGCCTGGGCACTGTCCCTCAGCTCTTCAGCTCAAGGCTAGCGCTCTACCACTTGAGCCATAGTGCCACTTCCGGCTTTTTTCTTTTTGCTTATGTGGTGCTGAGGAATCGAACCCAGGGCCTCAGGCATGCAAGGCAAGCACTTTACCACTGAGCCACCTTCCCAGCCCCATTGTTTTTCTGTTGTTGGTGGTGGTGGTCATGGGGCTTGAACTCTGGGCCTGAATGCTGTCCCTCAGCTCTTCAACTCAAGGCTAACACCCTTCCACTTGAACCACAGCGCCACTTCCAGTTTTCTGAGTGGTTTATTGGCGATAAGAACCTCATGGACTTACCTGTCCAGGCTGGCTTTGAACCCTGATCCTCAGATCTCAGCCTCCTGGGTAGCTAGGATTATAGGTGTGCACCACCGGCGCCCAGCTCAATTTTTGTTTGTTTAATTGGTTGATTGGTGGTGGTAGTTGGCTATACTTAAGACATACCTTCATCCCTGTTTTCTTTCTCTTTTTTCTTTTCTTTTTTTCTGGTGCCAGTTCTAGGGCTTGAACATGATTGTTTGGGGGAGGTCACTAAACAACCTACCACAACATGACTTCCATGTGTCCCCACAACCAGATGTGGGACTAAGTTGTACCCAGAGCCCATTGGTGGCCACATAAGCGTGAGACATTGTCACAGACTGCACTTTGTCCCCCCATGAATCTATCAGGTGCCCCTGTGAGGCTCTGCTTGACTTCCTGGCTTAAGTACACTTAGGGAATCACCTGCTGGTTATTTTCTTGCCCATGTCCCAGCTGCCATCAGCCAATCCAGTGGACTTGCGGCCAAGTTTGTCATCCACTGCCACATCCCCCAGTGGGGCTCCGACAAATGTGAAGAGCAGCTGGAGGAGACCATCAAAAACTGCCTGTCAGCAGCCGAGGACAAAAAACTAAAGTCCGTTGCCTTCCCGCCCTTCCCCAGCGGCAGGTAGGATGTGGTTCCCGAGCTGATGGCTTCAGCATTTTTGCTGGGCACCAACTACTCCTCAACACATTTATCCTTGCTCTGCCCATTCCAGAGCCCACGGCCAAGGCCTAGCACAGCCAAGCACAATAGCCTGGCAACAGGGTGAGAAACCCAGTTTCCACCTTCCACACATCCAGAGGCCTTCTCTCAGCTGCAGAGAGATACCATGATCAGAGGCGAGGTGGCATGTATGTTGTTTTTCTGTGCCAGTTCTGGGGCTGGAACTCAGGGCCTAGCCACTGTCTTTGAGCTTTTGTGCTTGAGGCTAAAGGGATATCACTTGAGCTACAGCTCCAGTTTTGGCTTTTTGGTAGTTAACTACCAAAGAGTCTCATAGATTTTCCTGCCTGAGTTGGCTTCGAATTGTGACCCTCAGGTCTCATCCTCCTGAGTAGCACACAGCTATACAATGCTGAACTGCCAGAGGTTTTTAGGAGCACCTACTTGGGTCAGGAGACCTGCCAGCCTGGTAACCTTGGCTAGTGGCATAGTATCTGTTAACGTGGCACCTCTGAAGAGAGCATCACTCCTGTTCCCAGTGAGGCCCCTCACACCATTAGGACCTGGTAGCGCTGCCCCTGGGCTAAGGACAGTTACAGCAGTGGGACTTGGGACAAAATGACATGGCTCTCCTTTTGCTTTGGCACAGAAACTGCTTTCCCAAACAGACGGCCGCCCAAGTGACCCTCAAAGCCATCTCGGCCCACTTTGACGACTCAAGCGCGTCCTCGCTGAAGAACGTCTACTTCCTGCTCTTCGACAGTGAGAGCATCGGCATCTATGTGCAGGAGATGGCCAAGCTAGATACCAAGTAGGGCCTCCAGCACCAGCAGGGATGGAGAATCGACTCATGAGAGTGGGGTTTTATTTTTTAAAGCAACAGGGAAGGGTGTTGGCAGGGGAGCAGAGGGCAGATGAGGGGTCGTGGGTAGCCAGGGAGGAGCAGACCCTCCCAAGGAAGGAGCCCTTTGCATTATCTTGTCTTTACAAAGGGCCTTGGCTATAATTTTCCAGGTCTCCACCAGGGAGTTTTTCCATGTGTTTTCTTCCTGTTTTAGAACTTTTTTAAAAAAAAAACAGACCTCATTTTAGATTTATAGCATTGACTTTTACACTCTCTCTCTCTCTCTCTCTCTTTCTCTCTCTCTCTCTCTCTCACACACACACACACACACACACACACACACACACACACACTCCACAAAACCTTTCCAGGATTCTTAAATCTTTCGTTCCTCCTTTTACTGAGGGAAGATGATATGAGAGGGACATGGGTCTGTTGGCTATCTCTTTCCTACAGGGAAGAGAAGAAAGGAAAGAGATTTCATGGGTGCTTTTCTCTTGTTTTAGAGCCCCCTCCTCTGACCTCTGACCCCTATAATATCTGTAACTCTCCTCAAGTTTTTTTGCTCTGGGCTTTCTTGTTTATTTCATTTTGTTTTTTAAAGAAAAAGAAAATGAAAGGGAAAAAAATAAAAGATTCAGTGTCTTTCTTATTATAAATTCTTTTTTTATTGCAAGCTTTCCTTCATTCTTAAAACTGTTCCCTTGGACAGATACTTCTAGACTGTTTGTATGTAAATAACAAAAGGCAGTGGGGTGTAATCCTAGCTACCCAGGAGAGGCTGAGATCTGAGGATCAAAATTTGAAGCTAGCTCAGGCAGGAAAGCCCATGAGAGTCTTCTCTCCAATTAACTACAAAAAAGCCAGAAGTGAAGGTGTGGTTCTGATGGTAGGGCACTATCCTTGAGCAAAAAACCTCAAGGACACTGCTCAGGCTCTGAGTCAAAACCCCAGAACTGGCGTGCGCGCACACACACGCTGGCAATGGGTCCTGCCTTTGGGTAGAAGCCTGCTGGATAGGGTCCCCAGGGCAAAGCTGTGGACAAAGCCACATGTGGGCTACCAGCCTCTGGGACAGAAGCACAAGTTTTACTGAGACCTGGGCAGACTTGGTGGGCACCAGTGACTCACACAATCTTAGCTACTCAGGAGGCTGAACTCTAGAGGACTGCAGTTGGACCATCCTATCAAGCACAAAATACTGAGTTCAAACTCCATCAAACACTACTACATTAGAAAAAAAAATCTATATAAATGGAACAAAGAACCAGTGGGGCTAGTCCCCAAAGACTGTCCCAGGAATCACCTCAGAAGTGTTCAGAGATCAGCAGAACCAGGCCTGAATTTATTCAGATGATCTCCATTTAGCTGAGGCAGTCCAAAAGAGGCTTCTCCATATTAGAAGGTCCCTCTCAAATACAGAATTCATTTGTATACCTAGCCAAGTCAGTGGAAGACATTACCACCACCAGGCTGAGCCTGCAAACCAGGGATAGGGGTTGACCAGGAAAACAAGCACAAAACCAAAAAGTCCCTGGGATTCTCTTCACCTCCCCCAGAATTGCTAGAGCTTCATACAAATTTGCTTGTAAGTCTCTCTTGTCTGTTTCTGATCTCCCCTCAACACTTCCTCATTGTCGTTTTTATATGAGTTGCATTCCCCAGAAACATTAGGGTAGCCTGCGGGCTGCTCTCAGCAGCCTGAATGCACTCATGACACCTCCTCACAGGTGATCTGCCTTTCCTTAAATACATCAGCAGCCCACACAGCTTCACAAAACCTCACCATGGCTAGCCAGAACAAACTGCGTCTAGCTCTTCTTAAATATGCCTATGGTACACAGTTAGGACTGAAAACAGGAGAAATAGAAAGGCTCACAAAGATGCAAGAAGATAGAGACTAGTCAGGTACAGCGGTATATACCTGTAGCCCCAGCAACTAAGGAGACTGAGACAGGAGGATGCTTGAGCCACAGTTTATAGATATTGTGTCCAAAATATAAAGTACAAACACTAACTTAAAACTAGAGTTTACAATAAGGCTTACTAACACCCTGCTTATTGTCTGAGCTTCCTCAAACCCATCTGAGGGAAAGGCTTGGGGTTCAGGCCAGTTCCCTTTCTTAGCTGGTCCCACCTACAGGCTCTCCTTCCTGTCCTCACAGACAGATCTCTGCCCAACCCTGAACACCACACTCAAGCCCCAACACACACACACACACACACACACACACACACACACACTCTCTCTCTCTCTCTCTCTCTCTCTGCAGAGGAGCCTGAGGGGCAGAAAGCTGCCTGCATCTTCCCCAAGACCTTGCCAGCTGAGCAGCAAACAGACCTTCAAACAATTCATTCTTTTAATGTTCCCCTCTCTACTCTCTCTCTCTCTTAACTTTTTGGTTTCATACAAGTAATTCTTTCAGACAGGACATTATCTCCTGCCCTTTGTCAAGAGGCCCATTGCCCATCTGTAGCAGTGCCGAGCCTTCCATCTGGCCTCCCCGTCAGGGTGGAGACTGCCGCATGGTTTTCCAGCTTGTAGAGATAAACAGGTCTCTGCTCTTAGCCAGCCGAACCATGAGCCGACCCACGTAGAAACCACTGATCTGGCCCACACCATCATTTCTGCCCATGGTCAGGAGGAAGGTCAGTGCACCTGCAGGACAGAGACACAGCACAGAGAAGAATCCACTTACAGCCATGGCCTGCAATTTCTAGAGTGTATACTTTTCCCTTTCCCTCCAGGGCAGGAGTTGTGTGATTTTTAGGGAAGCAGTATCCTAGGGCTTAGGGGGACTTAGTTTGCTTTTTGAGCTAGAGTTTCAATATATAACCTAGACTGGCCTTGATCCCCCTGCCTCAGCTTCCCAAGCATGGGTATTACATGACTTTTTTTGTTTGTTTTATTATGTGCTAGTCCTGGGGACTAGCACTCAGGGCCTGAGCTTTTGTTATCAAGGCTAGTGCTCTACTACTTGAGCCATAGCTCCACTTCTGGCTTTTTGGTGGTTAATTGCAGATAAAAGTGTCATACACTTTCCTGCCCAGGCTGGCTTTGAACTGCAATCCTCAGATCTCTGCCTCAAGCAGCTAGGATTACAGGGCAGGCCAATGGCACCCCAGCTAGTGGTTACTTTTTTTTTTCTCTGTCAGTCGAGGAGCTTGAACTCTGGGCCTGGGTGCTGTCCCTCAGCTCTTCAGCTCAAGGAGAGCACTCTACCACTTGAGCCACAGTGCCACTTCCAGTTTTCTGGTGGTTAATTGAAGATAAGAGTCTCACAGACTTTCCTGCCCAGGCTGGCTTTGAACTAAGATTCTCAGATCTCAGCCTCCTGAGTAGCTAGGATTATAGGTGTGAGCCACCAGCACCCGGCTGCAATTTACTTTTAAAGAGCCTTAAAGGGAGTTATTTGTGTCAGCACTATGGTCTAGTGGCTGGTCATTTTCCCCATGTGATGCTCACTCCCCATACCTGGTTTGTAGGCCTTGAGGGGCCTCTGTTTTATAGAGTTGATGATGTTGGCCACAACAACGTTGGCATGGAGGCCAGCATGATAGGCCATCTTGGGCTCCTTCACGTCGGCACAGTCACCAATGGCATAGATATTGTTGTAGCCCTCCACCTGGAGGAACTCATTCACTCTCAGAGAACCATTTCCAGCCAGTCTGCTCTCTGCAGGACAAGACACACCCAGATTAAACCCAAGGAGCCACACTCAGTAGCAGGCCACAAGGGGGACGAGTCCTGGGTGCTGGTCCAGACACCTGAGAGGCACATGTTCAAGAGGTGACCTTTCCACCTGCTGTGGTCCTGCCCAAAGTCCTCACCTCACACCCTCCTGCAAGGTCAGGCATGGAAATCCAGGTGGACACAGGAAAAACTCAGTTAACTGGGTCTTAAATTCCTCTTTGGACACAGATCAGAATTTTACAATAAATGCAGGACTTTCATAAATGATAAGTAACTTATCATGAAAACACATGAGGGCAATGGGATGCTAATTCTAGGCTCTGGGTCCATGATTAGTCCTTGATCCCACTCCTGCTGGATGCAAGCAGGAGCTCCTGGCCCAGAAGCAATATTCAGGAATAAATGACAAGGACATGAGGACACCAAACAACCACAGGACCTGGCCACTGAGTCTCTTGCTCTAACAAATCAACCCACTCCCTCCCACCTCCAGGCAGCTAGACACTGAGCTATAAGGCTATAATAAGGCTATAGCACCATCCCCAACCCCCAAAACTCTCATTACAAACTGTAACCTGAAGTAGCCAAATGTTTCTATCCAAATTTGGAGAGGAAGACACTTTTGCATAAAAGGCCTGACCCAGGATTTACCACTAGGGGGCACCCTAACTTTAGAAGATTCTGGTGTGCTTGGTCACCTTGAGCTAGGGCCATCATAGAGCAGAGGAAAGCTCAACAAGAAGGGACTCTGGCTTGCATTTAAACTTCAAAGTTACCATTCATGATTTAAACAAGTGAGCCTCTGAAGTGAGGGGGAAAGGCAAGGAAGTGTTGATTCAGGAGGCATCCTGAGGATTGCTGGAGAGTCGGCTGCCTGCTTACCAAAGGTGCTGCAGTAGGCAGAGCTGTTGATCTTGACACCGCTGCAGAGAATCACTAGGTTGGTGGCCACCTCTGTGCCCTTGTCCGTCTGCACCTTGATGTACTCCCGATACTCGTTGAGAGGCAGCTCCTCCAGGTTGATCACCCGCTCACCTGTCAGGGGTTCCATGACCAGGAGCCTGGCAAAGGCTGGCACCACACCGTAGCTGACCATAGTCAAGCCAGGGCTGTCCCACAAGTCCTCCCTCCACTCCATATTCCCACCCAGTCCTGTCTACAGTCCACTCTCCTGCCCCAGGAAGCACACAGGTGAATACCCTGCCCCAGAGGATGCAACTGGAGGGGAGTTTTCCAGAGAGTCACCAGAGGGAAGTAAGACCGTTTCCCTGGAAGTGCTTGGAAAAACTACTCCACAGAAGGCCTCAAGCCTGACTCTGGATGTCAGCTTTCTCCTCCCAGCACACCTCCCACCAAGTTTTAGGGCAGGTAGCTTCAGAGAAGCTGGGATAGTATCCAGGCCCTGAGTTCAAGCCCAGGACTGCCCCCTCCCCCCCCAAAAAAAAAAAGAAAAGGAAAAAAGGTTGTGACGGGTGGGAAGGACTTATACATGCCTCACCTTCTTCCACACAAAGCACGAGGGAGTTAATCGTGGATGTCCCACTGCTGGGATTAGAATTCCTCTAAAATGCTAGATGCTTCTCCCACTACCTGTTCTGGACAAAATGTCTGCCACTCAAAATATAAACCAACAATCCTCTCCCCGCTTGCACATAGACATCAAAACTCAGGACAAATCCTTTAGATGCACTTTAAAAAATTAATTCAGAAAATAGGTATCACCTATCTGATTAGCACTGTTGCCTTGTTGACTTTCACCTCCTGGATGAGGAGCCTCACACTGGCTTTGATGCTTGACTCTATTACCTGTGCTTTGTGCTGAATCCAACACACAATGGGGAAGACATGGGCCCTGCTGCTGGAAGCCCTGGGCAAGCCCCTGGGCCACCTTAGCAGACCAGGAAAGGCAGAGGGGTGAGGTCACATGGAGGAGTGAGGTCACACGTACTCAGCAGTAGCTGCACACCCTTCCGGAGGAGGATCTCCTTCACTTCCTGCCGCACACAGGGCAAGAGCTCCTTGTCAGCCAGGGGCACTTGGGAGTGAATGAGAGTGACCTAAGGACAAAAGGACCCAGAAGATAAAAGGGAATGCAAGTCTCTGGCTCACATAAACACCCACCATCCCCTTCCCCCATCCTCCAGAGAGACCAGAAAAGCTGGAGATTAAGTTCATAATCCATCAGGCCTACACGATGCCTCTAGAAACTCCCTACAGGGTTTGGATAGCTCCATGTGCCAAGAGGATGGTACGCTCCACATCCAGAGCATAAAAGCCCCTGAATTCAGGACCCTTCCTACCCTTGCACTAGGAACCTCTTTACCTGACCTTCCATTTGTATTCTGTAAACAAACCTCTTTCTTTAATCGCAATAGTAAGTCCATTTCTCCTAGGTTCACATTAGCCACCCAAGCACAGGGTCATAAAAATTCTCAATTAGAATCTAGTCAGACAGGAGTATACCTAAGTTGGGGACCACTACTCATGGCTGGCATCTGACTTGAGGCCAATATTATAGAACGAAGCCCTTGATCTACAGGGTCAGGAGCTAACTCCTCAGTGTCACAGCTGAACTGAACTGCAGGACCCACAGCTCCTCTTGGAACACTGATATGTAAAAAAGTCCTACAGCAGTGTTATTCTTGTGGCTTTATCCCATTCAGTTCTCATCAATCAAAATGAATAACCTTTAACTATACCAATCGCTCATAATTTCCAACAATCTGTCAGAAAATAGCCATAGAAATAAATTAAGTGTAGATTGATTTTTTTCCTTTCAAAACTAAGCACTCCCTCGGGATGAATAGAAGCATCCACAGTGTCTGCGTGGCTCTTAGAAGCTGTGTGCATGTGCAGCGGGCCAGCTGCAGCTAGCAGGCCCTTTGCTGTCATCACAGCCCACCAGCCCAGAGGAGGCCAGTTCTTCCCTTTCTGAGTGCCATGCAGGTTCTCTACCCCTCAAGCATTAGAAGGGCCAGGACAGAGGCACTGCTGTTTGGGCAGTGAGGGACTGTCCTGGGGCTTCCACCACTGACCAGAGCGTGGACCATCACATGGCTCTCCAGAGCAAGGACGTGCCCATCAGGAAAAACACCAAGAAGTCAACTGAGGATGACCTTGTCCAAACTGGCTGACAGCAAGAAGAGGACATCGAAGTCTAGGTTTCATGATAAAGACCAGAATTCTAGGGGGACATGAATAGCCATCTTTATAAGACATCAAGCCTGGGCCAGGCACCGGTAGTTTCATGCCTGCAATCCTAGCTACTCAGGTGGCTGAGATCTGAGGATTGTAGTTTAAAGCCAGCCTTGGCAGGAAAGTCCGTGAACTCTTATCTCCAATAAACCACCAGAAAACCAGAAGTGGTGCTGTAGCTCAAGTGGTAGAGCACTAGCCTTAAGCTGAAGAGCTGAGGGACAGCCCAGAGTTCAAGCCCCATGGGTGAGGGGGAAAAAAAAAAAAAAAAGACCAGCCTGGGGCTTGATCTCCTCCTCTCCCTGGATGAGGGCAACCTCAGAGCAGCACCACGGAGCTGTAGGATCCTAGCTCTCTAGGAAAAGGTCCTGCAGAATCTCACTATAACACAAGGTGGGAAACACATTGGCTGTATGTGGAGCTCCAGCCTCTGAGACCTGCGTAAACTCCTGAAGCTCATCAGGAAAAGCAGAAGCAGTTGGCCACATGAAGTTCATAGCCCAGGTGGGAGACTCACCTCTTTCTCAGGGTATTCTGTCTTAATTTCTGCTGCCATCTCCACTCCCGCAGAGCCACCTCCCACCACCACGATGAACTGTGATCGCTGGACCTGGAGAAGAAGGGAACATGGAACCCACCTACACATCTACCCTCTGCCTGGGGCCGAGGGCCTACGAAGCTTAGAGAACTCTTTATGTTTGGGTTCCAAATGGGCCTATTCCTCCCCTTCTTGCAAAAATGCTGTGGAAACTGACTGCAATCAGGAGCTAAGCCTGCTCCGCCAATCACGAAGCCCCAGTGACAGGCCAGTGGCCACATCCCCAGGAATTTCTACCCAGTGACTCTCAGCACTCCAGCTTCATAGGCAGCTCTGAGCCCCTCCCACATAACCTCTCTGCTCTACCCCCCAGCTGCTATTCACACCAGATGCTCTCTGGCCAGCCCTGACTGCCCCCACGCCTGTTGCCACAGCTCACCTGCTTCACCATGTCCTCATAGGCCTGGATGGCAGCCTGCTGGCAAAATATATTACACTTGCCTGGGAACGGCCCAGTGCTGCCGGTAGCCAGGATAAGATGTGAGAAGGGCAGGGCCTGTGAAAGACAAGAAAAAGAAAGGTTAGGAGAGAACGGGGGGGGGGGGGGGGGGAGGATGCCTGGATATCTGCATCCAACACCAGGCCCCCAACCTGCCAAGGAGTAAGGGATAGAGAAGCCACTGGACACATGGAAAGCAGCCCCATTGGAAGGAAGTGAAATTACCAAACCAATGAGGTCAAGAGAGGACACTAGAAACCAGGAACCACCTAAGGAAGCAAAACACCTGGGCCACAGAGCCATGCTGGTAATGGGAGGTGAACCTGTCCAGCAGCACAGCAGGAGTAGAAGGGCGGAAGCAAAGGAGCAGGAAAACACTGGTAGGGAAAAAACAGGGTAAGGCGTAGTTTAGAATTTCCTGAGCATTTTATAAGATCTCTCTACCTACCCATCAAACAGGAAGAAAGGGAAGGATAAAGGAAGAGGAAAAGAGAGCTGTGTGTGCCATGGCAGCCCTTGGTTGATTTGGGCAAGAAAATCTGAAGTTCAAAGCTATCCTGGGCTATGGTAGCTCACACCTGTAATCCCAGTTAACTCAGGAGGCTGAGACCTGAGAATCAAGGTTCAAAGACAGCCCAGGTAGACAAATCCTAGAGATTCTTATCTCCAGTGGGAAGCCAGGGTGAAGTTGTGAAAGGTGTGACTCAAGTGATAGAGCACCAGCCTTGAGCAAAAAAAGGCAAGCAAGAGTGCAAAACCCCGAGTTCAAGTCCAATCTGGGCACAAAAATATATTTTTTTTGGGGTCCAATAGTGGGGCCTGAACTCTGGGCCTGGGCACTGTCCCTCAGCTCTTCAGCTCAAGGCGAGCGTTCTACCACTTGAGCCACAGTGCCACTTCCGGCTTTTTTCTTTTTGCTTATGTGGTGCTGAGGAATCAAACCCAGGGCCTCGAGCATGCAAGGCAAGCGCTCTACCACTGAGCCACCTTCCCAGCCCCAACACAAAAATATTTTTAAATGACAATATATCACCTACCACACTGAGCCATGGCAGAAATTAAATGAGATTCATATAAATGAATCAGACAATGCCTGGCATATAGGAGAGATTTATGAAATCCCTGCTGTGGCATCCCATGCCACTATGGTGGAGCCTTTGTTTACAAAGCTGCACCTGTCCAGCACCAGGCAGGGCAGGGAGGGCACAGAAGGCTCTCTCACACCTTGACAGTCCTCCAGAAAGCCCACTGATACCAGCGGACAGAGCCTGTGCTTACCTCACCACCCTGCAGCAGCACCGTCTGACTCTTCAGGTCTATCCCAACCACCTGGGCCTGCCGGAAGTTGTCCTTGAAGGTCACTGAATAGGAAATGAATGTCTTTTTGGCGAAGCCTGGGGAATAGATACAGAAAAGGTAGCATTATAGAACTAGGCAGAATCTTCCCTAAGCTATATACCAAGAGGCCAGAGCTAGGCTAGCCAGTGTACACCAGGCATTCGTGCCCCTAAAATGCCATCCAGCCCTTTGGTCTTTCAAAAAGCCCAAGCTCTTTAAAACTTTAGGGCTTTATTACAGTAACTGCTTAAGACTAGCAATCATCAGGGACTGGGGTGTGGCTTTCAGCCTTACAAAAAGTGCAAAGTACTGAATTCAAATCCCAGTACTATTCTCATAAAAAAAAGACCAGTGACCTTCAGGTTCTCTGAACTAAATCTAGCAGTGAAATGGTAGCATTTAGGTAACTTGCTCTCCATGAAAGAAAATCATTCTCAGTCTTGAAACCATATGCTCTGTAGTGACACAAACAGTCTCACAAAGGCAGCCACAAAGAGAGAAGGGAAGAGGGAGGAAAGGAAGGAAGAAGGGAGAGAGGCCACCTTACCACTCTCCACCGAGGCTCGGAGGGCTGCCACATTGTGATGAAAGGAGTCCTTCATGTCCACCAGCATGAAGGGGATGTTCAGCGCCTGTAGTTGGCTGGCAGCCGCAATCCCACCGAAGCCTCCGCCCACAATCACAACATGCAGAGCTCCGGTATCCACTGACACCTGGGACCCCATCTCCAACCAGACACTGCTGGGCTGGGAAAAAGACCATATTAGAGTCAGGGGAGAGAGGCCTGGACTGGAGTGACATGAGCCTCCCTTTCTAAATGAGGTGAATCTGCCAGGCACCAGTGGCTCACATCTGTAATCCCAGCTACTGAGGAAGCCGAGATTTGAGGATTGTGTTTCAAAGAGAGCTTGGGCAGAAAAATCCATGAGACTCTTTTCTTCCAGTTAATCACCAAAAGCCAGAAGTGGAGCTGTGGCTCAAGTGGTAGAGTAATAGCCTTGAGAAAAAGCTAAGGGACAGTGCCCTGGCTCTGAGTTCAAGCCCCAGTACTGCCTACCCTGAAAAGAAAAAGGTAAGTCTTTCATTAGTGGAATCTGAACTGACTTCAGAAGGAAGAGTAACTGATTTCAACCATGTTGCCAACCACCTTGCTCCCTTCTACAGGGACCTGCTGGTGTCAAGGCTATGTGACGCCTTCCAGAAATGCTATGTACCTATGGTCATGACTAATTTGTTTTTTTTTTTTGTCAGTTATGGGGCTTGAACTCTGAGCCTGGGCACTGTCCCTCAGCTCTTCAGTTCAAGGCTAGCGTTCTACTACTTGAGCCACAGGGCCACTTCTGGTTTTCTGTTGGTCTATTGGATATAAAGTCTCACAGACTTTCCTGCCCAGGCTAGCTTTGAACTACGATCCTCAGATCTCTGCCTCCTGAAAAGCTAGGATTACATGTGTGAGCCACCAGTGCCCGGCTATGACTAATTTTTTGCACGCATTAATTTGTTTGTATTCCATACGCTTCTTTTGAAGAGGGAGTAATGTTCATTCAACACATAGGGCATGTTCTTGCTGTGGATCCTGTAGCCTCACATTTGTATGAGGTCCCTGCTCTTATAAATGGAGAGAGTCCAAAGTCAAGAGCCAGGGGAAGTTAGGGAAGTGAACAGAAATGGTGTCATGACTGTGGGGAACTGGCCAGCACAAGCCACCTCTAAATGAAAATTAGTGTATTAATTATACAAAATAATGGGTTTCATTGACATTTTCATGCACATACACAAATGCTTCAATCACATTTACCCTCACCACCCACTCTATCCCTGCTGATCCCAAATAGTCCCCTCTATATTCATGCCTTTTTCATGTGGTATTTATTGGAGTCTGGTTTATTTCACTTAACATGATGATCTCCAGTTCCACCTATTTTCCTATAAATGTCACAACTGTGTTTTTCCTTGTAGGTAGATAACACTGTATTGTGCATTTACATAGAGCACCAGCCTGGAGCAAAATGCTAAGGGATAGCATCCTGGCCCTGAGTTCAAGCCCTAGTACTGCCTACTCTGAAATTTTAAAAAAATGGGGGAGAGGGGTTAAATCTTTTATTAGCGGAATTCAAAAGGAAGAATATGTGACTTCTACCCCCATTCCCAGCCACCCTGCTGAAGATACATGTATTCACATATATACATGTGTGTATATACACATACATATTTTCTTTACCCAGTCATCTGTTGCTGGGCACCTAGGCTGACTCCATGACTTGGCTATGGTGACCAACACTGTTATAAACATGAATAAGCAGAAACAGACCTTGATTCCTTTGGATATAGCCACAGTTATAGTATAGTTGGATCATATGGTAGGTCCATGTTTAGCTGTCTAAGGAGCCTCCATGCTGATTTCCACAGTGGCTAACTGCATGACACTCCCACCAATGGTGTATAGTCTCTACGGGGAAATGCTTCAAGACTGTGCTAAGCAAACACTGCAGCCAGATTCTTCCAGGCTCACCAGCTTGAGTGCAAAGCTGAGAGCAACTAGAGTAGAACAAGCGTGCCAGCTGTGATATGTGTTTCCTCCAAAACATGCACTGAAAACTTAATCACCATGTGGCAGTGGTGGGAAATGACTGCAATGGGAGGGTCCTGGGTCCTGAAGGTTCCACACCCATAGTATGGATTAATGCTGAGTGTAAAAGGCCTCTGGGTTTCAATTTTGATCTCTTTGTTGTCTCACTCTCTTTTGCAGCAGGAAGGGCCTCATCATATGCTGCCCTCTTGATTTTTTTGGACTTCGTGCTCACCCCAAACTACAGGAGGCTGACAAGTTCCCAACAAACTGAAAGAAAACAGTGGCTGAGTCTCAGTGGAGCTAAAATCTGGGAACCCTTGGCCCACAGCCAGAAGCAGAGGCCATCTGAGACAGAAGGAAGTGCTAGGCTAGGTCACTACAGCGGAACTGCTAAGCCTAGAGGCAAAAGGGAAAAGCAGCCAAGTTGCAGAGCTTGCCTAACCATACCTGGGAGGCTGGTACAGCACCTACAGTATCCCTGAGTCTGCCCCCATAGGAAGTTGAGAGGCTGGTCTGGGGCTGCAGCCATGGGGCTTGTCTCCAGCCCAGCTGAACCCCAGACAAGGACACTGTGGCCTTCAAACAGGCTGCAGATGCTGATGTGGGGGAAAACATGGAGCCTAAGAGAGGGAAATTAACCCTAGTGAAATCCCCAGGTGTGGAAGGCTTGCTGGGGATGATGGCTTCAGCAACAGGTGATCAAACATCCTCCTGCTTGCAGGAAGCCATACACAAGGGACCTGCAGTAGGTACCCAGGGGAGAAATAAAGCTCACACACAGACAGCAGCCAAGGGGGCTGGCTGGAAAGGGAAGCATCAAGGAAGGAAGACCTGGACTTGGAGGCCAGGGCTTCATGGGGGAGTGTACACTAGCCCCTCTAGGGAAGACTGAAAGACCACCCATTGTCTGATCATCACTGCAGTCACTTTCTGGGATGTTTTATTTTATTTTATTGCAGCTTCTGTGCTTCATTTAAGCACAAATAAAAGGCACATGTGAGCCATCTATTCCTTTTCTTCACTGCACAGCCTGGCATTGGGATTGGTGACTCTGATGGCCAGCTGGGCTGCTCTTTCCACGATGGCTTTTCAGTTCTTGGAGGAAACATTGTGGGCAATCTAAGCACAATAAGACTTGTTACACATGAGCAGCACTTCCAGCACCTTGATGTTGTGAACTAGGAACATCCAGAATCCACTGGGCAGCAGGTGCTTTGCCTGTTGCTCTCATAACCAGTGTTGGGCATCAAGATCTGGCCCTTGAATCTCCTCCACACCCTGTTGTCAGTGCCCCTGGGTTTCCACAAGTTATGCTTAATCTTGACTTATCGGTCTGACTGGTGGCAGATGAACTTCTTGGTCCTTTTATTGACAATCTTGGGCTTCACCAGAGGTCCGAGGGCAGCCATGATGCTTTGAGCAGAAGGAGAGGGCAGCTACTTTTATAGTTAGTGCCAAGGAAGAGGAAGGGGCTCTGGGATGTTTTAGTATACACAGGTTTCCAAAACATGGCTCCCTCCAAGATGGTTCCCAAGACAAGACCCCCAGAGGCAGTGTAACCTTCTCTACTCCAAGTCCTCACAAGGTTGTCCAGCACTGATCCCAAGCATTTGTCAGACTGAATCTGCCAAGTGGGTCTCAGGAGACTGTCTCCTGAGGGTTAGGACTAGGAGGGCTTAGGGACTTCTTAGAGGCCTGAGCAGGGCCTGGGAATTTGGGAGGCCAGAGATGGGGTATATTCGCCTGCCTTCTTCTGCATGGGCCCTTCTGGGGCTGTCAGACAATGATAAGATCAGGAAAACATCAAAAAAAATCCCACTTACAAGCTGGCTGGACACTAGCCCTGAGAGGGGCTACATAGCTTGAAAACTACTATGATCCATGACGGATTGGTCATATTGGACCATCAGGGTAGTTCTAGAACCCTGACGAGGAGGTGGGTCAGGACCTGTCCCAGCAGAGGTCAGGTGTAGATGAGAGGCCCAGAGGAAGGAAGGGAGGGAATGTGAGAAGTCCAGGGCATGTGTAGCAGAAAGGTAGAAAGGCCACAAGGACAAGGGACAGGGACCAGAACAGACACCACTGAAGTCTTGTCATGCCAGGAGAACAAACAAGCCTGACCTTGGCATATCATGGGGTCTCCCTCCCTGGGAGGAAAAAAAAATCAGGGACCCCAGCAGGCCAGTCAGGCATCCTGGTTAAACCAGAGATGAGGCCCCATTTCCCACAGTCCCTAGGATCATTGACCTGTCCCCCAAGAGCACATGAAGGCAAATGCTTTTCTAGGGTTCCCAGTGGGAGGTCTAAGGGGACCCAGGGTAAGCCCAGGAGTACAGACACCCTTTCTCACTGAGAGCTGCCTAGGCCTCTTCTGGAATCTTCTCTCTCCTCCACTGACCTCTGACACTCTCCTTAGTGCTTCTCCTCTACATTCCATCCCTCCCCCCACTGCAGCCATTGCCTAACTTGGACAGCAGATTTTCTTTGGCTCTCTTAGTTGTTAAGTTTGCCTAGTCTCCAAGGATGTCACATTCCCCTCTGTGGGCCATGACCTACTTTGCCAGACACCTAAACCAAGGACTTAGTGTCAGTACTTCTAGCTGCATACCCTGTAGGTTATGAATGAATGTTGGTGTGTTCTCACATGGCAGTAGGGATGGGTACACTTCAGTGAGAGACTCCATTAGTCCATGGAAGCAACCATTATATGGCCATACAGTGAAATTCTATAGCTATTTGTGCGCACGTGTGTGTGTGTGTGTGTGTGTGTGTGTGTGTGTGTGTGTGTGTGTGTGTGTGTGTGTGTGTGTGTGTGTGTGTGTGTTCTCATAAGGTCTAAATTCAGGGTCTTGATATTGTTCCAGAGTTGTTGTTTTTTTTGTTTGTTTTGCTTTGCTTTGCTTAATGCTAGTACACTACCACGAGTCACAGATCCACTTTTGGCTTTTTGGTAGGTAATTGGAGGTGAGCTTCACAGACTTTCCTACCTAGACTGGCTTCAAACTGTGATCCTCAGATCTCAGCCTCCTGAGTAGCTAGGATTATAGGTCTGAGCCACTAGCACTTGGCCTTTTTTTCTTTTTCTTTTTCTTTATGGTGGGGTTTGACCTCAAGGCCTGTGATCACAGCTGGTACCCTATTTTTTTGCGGGGGGGGGGTTGTCAGTCATGGGGCTTAAACTCTGGGCCTGGGCACTGTCCCTCCTCTTCAGCTCAAGGCTAGCACTCTACCACTTGAGCCACAGTGTCACTTCCAGTTTTCTGGTAGTTTATTGGAGATACCAGTCTCACTGGACTTTCCTGTCTGGGCTGGCTTTGAACTGAGATGCTCAGATATCAGCCTCCTGAGTAGTTAAGATTACAGGTGTGAGCCACCGATGCCCAGCTGGTACTATACTATTTGAACCTTGCCTCCAGCCCTATTTTTCACTGCTGATTTTAGAGAATAAGTCTTACAGACACTGCCCAGACTGGCTTTGAATTTCCGTTATCCAGATATCAGGCTTCTGAGTAGCTAGGATTACAGGCACAGGTGAGTCAGGAGCACCCAGCATAGCTATTCCTTTTTAAAAGGTAAAGACATTTTCACATGAAAAGTTTGTCTATGAAAAGGTCAGGCAAGCTGGGCACCAGTGGCTCATGCCTGAAATCCTAGCTATTTAGGAGGCTGAGATCTGAGGATCGCAGTTCAAAACCAGTCCCGGCAAGAAAGTCTATGAGACTCCTATTGCCAGTAAGTCACTCAGAAAACCAGAAGTCACACAGTGGCTCAAGTGGTAACCTTGAGCTAAAATTCTGAGGGACAGTGTTCAGGCCCTGAGTTCAAGTCCATGACTGACAAAAAAAGAAGAAAGAAAGAGTGAATGAATGAAAGGAAGGAAGGAAGGGAGGGAGGGAGGGAGGGAGGGAGGGAGGGAGGGAGGGAGAGAAAGAGAAAAGGTCAAGCAATAGAACTTGCCGCCGCCTCCTCCCTCCTCCCTCCTCCTCCTCCTCCTCCTCCTCCTCCTCCTCCTCCTCCTCCTCCTCCTCCTCCTCCTCCTCCTCCTCCTCCTCCTCCTCCTCCTCTTCTTCTTCTTCTCTTTGCCTATCATGGGGCCTGAACTCTTGGCCTAGGCGCTGTACCTGAGTTCTTCAGCTCAAGGCTAGCACCCTACCACTTGAGCCACAGCACCACTTCTGGCTTTTACTGCTTATGTGGTGCTGAGGAATCCAATCCAGGGCCTCATGCATACAAGGCAAGCACTCTACCACTGAGCCACTTTGTCTTATTCTTATAGGCAACAAGATAATGGTACTCTAGTACTGAAACAAACATACATACAACTGCTACCACAGTTAGCATTCCTGGCACTTTTACTACATTTTCACATGGAATTGGTATCAAATACCACCCAACTTGAATATATAACATTCTGTTTTCATTCTTAGCTATGACCATTCAGGCTGTGTCCATCTATAGTGAGTAATGCACTATGAACATGTGGACATGACTTGGAATAGCTGAGCCATATGGTAACTAGGTTGAAATTTTCTGAGACCTCCCAGGGAGGGAGTGCAATCCCAATCATATCTGCCTAGATTCAGGAATAGTACCTCAGAAAGCCCAAAGAACAGAAACCTAATTGTCCAGCAATTCCTAAGTCATTGTACCTCTACCCAATCCCCCAACACACAAAATGTGGTTTGCACTTGAATCTGCTCAGTCAGTCCTGTTTCTTCTCCTAAATACCCAGCCTGATCCCAGGGGGACTCTTCTTCAAGAATCACCCAGACAAGCCAGAACTTGTTGAGAGGTCAGGCCTCTGAAGACCCACAGTAGGAACCATGTGAGTTCTGAATTCCAAACAGAACACACAGCCTTTCAATTCGTCATGTATTACGCAGAAGGTAGATTTCAACATTGGTCCTTTGGGCAGCCATGTATCCAGAGTGGCCAAGATGCAAGAGAGCCACTACTGTGACTCAATGGGCTATGAATGCCCATCTAACACCTGGTAGAAGGGGAAGGGTAGCAACCTCCCTCCCTGAACACAAGTGGCCAGCTGAAGAATGGGTACTCCATGGGCAACCCTCTAGGGAACATACCCTAAATATGCCCTCCAAAGAGACCAACTGCTGCAAGGAACTCTGTCTTAAGTGGAGACAGTCTCCTTTAATGCCCTCAAGAGAAAGAAGCTCTGAGGCAGACAGGCTCACTGAGGTGCCATAGCCACTCCTGTGCCAAGCTATGTGTGCACCCTCCTCAGAGCCAGCCACTCTGTGGACCCCTCAACACTCTCATGATCTGCCACAGTGTGCAGCTGGAACCTGACTTCATTTCATCACCAAAGACCAGGCTGGCTCTAGAGTGCAAAGCCCAACAGCCCCACTCCCCCCCCCCCCCGCCCCCGACCTCCATCACTTCTGGGCTGTGTAGTAGTTCTGGACAAAGCTCCATTCTGGCTAGCCTGATGAAATGAAGGTTACAGGCAATCCGCCTTAAACGATTCATCTCTAAGAGCTCGAAGAATCCGGGGCATTTGCAGCCTGCTGGCAGCGGTTGCCTGGACGCGTGCTAGCGGGAACCTTTACGTCTGGGAAGCCTGGAAGTTCCCTCCCAAGCTAAGTCTGACTCTGCCCTGGGTCCGGCCTGCAGGAGCTCCGTCCCAAGCCCACCGGCCCCCTACTCACTCCCGGCAGTGACGAGCGGATTTCAGGGTCCCGTGGGAGCTCCGCTACGGTTGAACTAACAGTTCCACTTCACCACGGGGCCAAGCGGGGCTTCTGGTGCACCCCGAGTCCACTGGCACCCGGCCCTCGGACACCGGCCTCATTCCGCCTGAGACCTCTCAGGGTCGGGGCCACCCCTCCCCTTCGGGCCTGAACCCCTATTTCTCGGAAAGCTTAGCTGGTATTTAGGGGTCTCGGCTGGGGAACCCCTCCTCCCGGCGTTTTGATGGGGTACAGGGTGCTGCGGTCCCAGCCTGTTTCCTAGGCAACGGCCCCCTCCTCCTTAAACCCCGATTCCACGACCCGACCTCCCCACGCGGGGCGCGGCGTCTGCCTGACCCTGCTCCCCGCGCCCCTGCAAGCGAGAGGGGGGGGTAACCCGTCCCGCCGAGGCGCTGACCCCAGCCTCGCGACGAGGGTCCGCACGGTGACTTCACTTACCGGCCGCCTCCCGCCGCCCCCGCGCCCCCGCTCCGCCCGGCTACCGCCGCCGGCGCCTTCCGGAGCTGCCTGCCTCAGGCCCTTTGGCCTGGGCGGGGCCTAGCGGAACCCGGCGCCCCGCCTTTCCCGTCTGCGCCCCGCCCCTGCCGCTCCTGGAACTGACCTTGACCGCGAGCAAACTGCCTCGAACTTCGGAACAAATGCCCCCTAGATAGGCCGAAGTCTCCTCCGCGGCCAGACTGCGCCTCGTCCCCTCCGCCCCACAAGCCACGCCCGCCCGTCGCACACGGGCCCCCTCCAACTCCCATCTAGCCAGCCAGCGCCCCGCCCACTCTGCCCCCCACAAGCCCCGCCCATTTTGCGCCCAAGTCCCGCCCGTCCCACACGGGCCCCCTCCAACTCCGATCTAGCCAGCCAGTGCCCCATCTGCTCCACCCACACAAGCCCAGCCCAGCCCCTAGCCCGGCTCTACCCCAGCCCATCCCAGATACTTCTGTTGACACCTGTTGAGCTGCTCTGGGCTCACCCGCTAGGCTGTGGCGACCCTGGGTACCGTAACCGCCTCTTCGCTCCATGAAAATACGTAATTATTCGGCCAACCTAGCTGAGCACCTACTGCATGCCGAGCGCAGTGCTGGCAAAGGGATAGGATAATGGAGATTAAAAACAAAAGCGATTTTTGCTTTGGTGGACGCCATGAAAGCCCAGAGAAAAACAAGTGTGAGGGACAGCCCCAATCAGCACCAACCACAGGAATCAACAAGCTTGTCACTTGCAGGGACAAAGACTAGGGACCTAGAAAGGTGCAAAGACCTTCCTCCCAGAATGAAGAGTCAGCTCTGGGCAGACAGCAGGCAAGTGCCCTTTTTGTGTGCTAAGATCCAGAGGACGGACAAGGATCCCGAGCCAGCACATTTGAAGTTAAATCTAGAAGTATTCAAGCTAACAGTGAAAGATTAAAACCATCCCCGTCTTCTTTGTGGAGGAATGGAGCTGGTATCTCAACTTAAAAGGGCCTCAGCTCTTGCCCTCACAGCTGGCACTCTGCTACTTACTTGAGCCATGCCAACAGTTTGGCCTTTTGCTGGTTAGTAGAAGATGTAGTCTCACAGATTTTTTTGCCTTGGCTGACTTGGAGCTTCATCCTGTAGATGTCTATTTCCTGGGTCAGGCCTGAGCTACTAGCAACAGATAACCATCTCCATCTTCTTAATGTAAATATCAGCACCTACCTTAAGAGCTGTGAGGAGTATCCAGTGAGACCACTTATGTGAAGCCTTTTGTGTGCTGTCAGCCACACAGCAGCAACACATACATAGCCAGTGTTTTATATTACAGATTAGCCTGCCCATGTCCTGGCAGTTCATTGGTAGCTTCAGATTGACTCTCTCACCTTCCCAGTTTTGTACTTTTTTACATGCTGTGGTCAGAGATAAGACAGGGTAATAAAACAATGGCTCACACCTGTAATCCTAGCTACTCAGGTAGCTGAGATCTGAGGTATTTCACTGACACCAAGGAGGACACCTTAGACCTGCTCTTTGGGCACAGACTTCACTTTGCTAGATTGTGCCTGGCACTGACTCCAGTATCTGGTTCCCTTGTAATTCAATATTGTTTTCCAGGTGAATATTTTTTAAATTGACATAATTTGTGTCCGAAAAATCAGTGAGCTCAAGATTGTGTAATCAACACTACCTCCTATATATATAACTCTTGACCATCTTCATCATCACAAAAAGAAATCTCATATCCATCACAAGTTGCTCTCCATTCTTGGCTCATCCAGCCCCAGCCCTTGACATCCAGAAGGATTCTATTTTTCCCTCCGCTGAGGTGTACTAGGATTTGAACTCAAGTCCTTTGCTTTTAGTTTGTTTTTCAGATAGCATGTTAATTTTTCCCTCCAGACTGCCTTCTGACCAAGAGGATCTTCCTACCTCCACCTCCCAAGTAGCAGGAACCACTGGTGTGTGTACCATGGACATTTATTTCTCATTAAATGATCCCATCAGTACTCTTTGAAAATATACAGCTAAACCAGGCGCTGGTGGCTCACGCCTGTAATCCTAGCTACTCAGGAAGCTGAGATCTGAGGATCGAGGTTCAAAGCCAGCCCGGGCAGGAGAGACCGTGAGACTCCTATCTCCAATAAACCACCAGAAAACTGGAAGTGGCGCAGTAGCTCAAGTGGTAGAGCGCTCTCCTTGAGCTGAAGAGCTGAGGGACAGCGCCCAGGCCCAGAGTTCAAGCCCCACGGCCGACAAAAAAAAAAAAACCTGAAAATATACAGCTAATATTATTGAACATTAAGTGTTTGCGTACCTCCTTGAGTTCCTTTTCACACAGATCTTGTAGGGTAAGTTTTTCTTTCTGTTTTACATATAAAGACAGAAGCCTCTACAGACTTAAGAAAATCAGTTAGTAAAGCAGTGGGGTTAGCCTTGAGCAGAGGTTGAAACCATGATCCTGATGCCAGGATGTCCTTCAACAGGGCTGGAGTCATCCCTAAGAGAGCTAAAGGGCATGGAGCAGACAAAGCACAGTCTCAGTTGTGGTATCAAGCACATGTGACGCCTGCCCAGTTAGTTCCATGTAGCACAGAGGTGAATAGAGACATAACAGCCTTCCTGGGAGGGGGAAATGGTCTGGGGCTTGGGAAAGGAAGATATCCTTGGGCCTTCTCAGAGGAGCTGGGTCTGAGCCTGGATGGAAGAGGATCCACCTGGCAGAGTACAAGGGGTACACACAGAGATAAAGATGGAAGGGAGAAGAGAGAAGTGTGAGGTGGCTAAGCACCGGCCTCTGAGCATGGCATGTCAGGGGTGGAGAAATCCAAGTTTTAACACTTTTTTTTTTTTTTTTTTTGGTCTGTCATGGGGCTTGAACTCTGGGCCTGGGCACTGTTCTGAACTCTTCAGCTCAAGGCAAGCACTCTACCACTTGAACCACAGCGCCACTTCCTGAAATCCAAGTTTCCTGGTCACCACTCAGCCAAAGTGGCAGATAGAAGACAGTTGATCCAGGGCAGGGTCTCATGCAACTATCTCTGCCACTTCCAGAAAGCTTCTTACACTTCACTCCTCTTTGCCCACCCAGTAGCGCCCATAGCTTTGGAATTGAAAAACAGGGCTAACTACTGAACAAAGGACTTTTCTGGGTGCCAAAAGAAGTGGGAAGGTGTGGTGGTTGTGATAGTTGAACCCTGGCTTCCCCAGAAGCTTGCCTCTTGGAGACAGCAATGTAATGTCAAGTGGTAGAGTGCTAGCCTCGTGTAAATGAAGCTCAGGGACAGTGTCCAGGCCCTGAGTTCAAGCTCCAGGACTGGAAAAAAAAAATAGAGCCTGGATCCTTTGATCACTCTTGTATAAGAACAAACCTTCCCTCCTTATTCAGATACTACTTCAGACTTTACATGAACAGTAAATTTCTATTGTCTTCCGTCACCAGAATGAGGAGTCTATGTTTTTCTGCATTGTCCTAACTCATCTTAACAGCCTGTGGACCTGAGGCTCCAGACCCCTACGCTTATCAGTCATCCATCACTATCAAAGCAGGTACTATTAGACTTTCCCCGATCTGTGACATCACGCCACATCCCACACCCACCAGTCCTGCCTTAGCCATCCCCTGTATAAGGCCTGTATAACTGGTCCCAGGGCCTCAGTTTCACTCCTTTCTAGTTTTCTCTCTACCTACCACTCCCAGAAAAACCAAGTGGTTTTATCTTTCTTGTCCTACCTCTTGCTACTATCATCCTGGAACATCTTCCCTATTTCCAGTCTGTTTGGTGTTTCCTGAACTCTCCTGCCACAGTCATGAGTCACCTTGATGAAACCTCCCCCATCTTTGGGTGTCTGGACATAATCTCCACGCACAGAGCTGCCGTGCCCATGGTAAATGTACAGACACACCAATCTCCCCAGAATACCTGTGAGCACCTTGCTATCCACACATGTTGAAATAAACTCTAACCCCCCAGCTACCACTGATTTGCCATAAGCCTTCTCTCACTGGAACCTTGCCTGCTCCTAATCTGTAAAGGGAACAAAGCGATCACAGGAATGTTCTGTGGTTTTCCAGGGTGAGCATTCAACACATATGAGATATAAAGCACTCCTAGGCCATGCTCTTCCTGCTTGGATTAGCCCCTGCCTTCTCCAGATGGCATTCAATGGGCTGGTGAACATCCCCTCTCAGGGGCCCAGAGTACCATGCCATGCACATTCCTGAGGAGTTTGGTCTTGGCTCCTGAGTGTTACTCTGGCCTACTACCCTCTTGTTTTAGTTTTTGTGGTGCCAGAGAGGGAAGCCCAGGCTTCACACATGCTAGGCAAGTGCTGCCTACCCCCAGAGTTAAACTCCCAAACTCCCTCATTCTTTGCCCTTCCACCAAGCTAGACTCCAGCACAAACCTAAGCATATTCCAGGCATTTTGTACACACCTGCTGCCAGGCCAAGAGCACCACTTTCTGGGATCTCCAAGTTCCAGGCAAGTCCTCAATATAGCTAGTCAGGCTAGCCCAACAGAGCACCCTACACAATGACCCTCTGCAGGGCATCCGCACAGAAGGACATTTTCTAGCCAAACTGCACTCTGGAGAAAAAGACATCAACATACAGAAGCACAAAGATTGTTTATTCCCAAGCCCCAACCATACATGCTATCTCCCCAGAATGCCTGGGATTAGTCTGTAGGATAGAAAATGAAGGCACTGTGTCGGACTGAAGGCCCAGAGATCCTGGCTTGCAGGAACCCTGCTGCCCATACGTGTGGCACTATAGGGACACACTCCTGTCCATTCCCTTATCTCTGTGCCTAAGAGTAGGGTCTCTGTGCTGATGTATTGCCAGCAAACCCACATCGCCTGACACTCCTGATTGCACAGGCAGCTCATGGGCTCTGTCCCAGGGAAGCAGCTGCTCCAGGTGGCTAGTGGCCTTCAAGGGAATAGATACCAAGCAAAGCTAGTCCACCTTCCCCCAGCATCTGCTTACCAGGACCAGGGCCTTTATGCGATTGGACTGGAGTCCTCAGAAGGGAAAATCACATAGGTAAGCCTAGTGCTGGGGACAGAAGTGGGGCTCAAGAAAGCATCCCACAGTGGATCCCATCTTGCTGAAGAGAAGTCTGTACCTGGTCCAGAGCCCCAAGTCCAGACTAGAGTCAGGGGTGGAGACCTGCAGTCACCCAGCTGGGCCCCAGATCCTATGACTGCTAACCACCTCCATATCACTTCCCAAAGTATAAAATAGTCCCTCTCATCCGGAGGGTGACATAGCCTCAGAGCTTGCTCCGAGGGGCCTGGGGCAGGGGCTGCTGTAGCCGCCATACCACCCTGACTGGCTCAGCAGCATGGTCCAGCTCCCGGAGGCCACCAAGGTCACCAGTCTGACTGTACCGCCTCAGGGCCGGCTGGAGCACTGTGATAGGAATGCTGAAGTTTAGGTGTGGGTAGGTGGCCCCTGTGTTATTGTCCCGGGTGTTGCTGGTGACCATGCCTGTGGGAAAGTCAAAGAACAAAAATAAGTAAGCCAAGGGATAAAGAGTCACTGGGGCCTGTTAGGACCCCATGAGACAGACACTGAATGCCCTGCCATGGACATCTGTTCTGCATACTTTGCCCTCTTCCCAACCGCCTTCATACCAGCCAGATCTAATGTCCTGATCACTTTTTATCCTTCTTTCCTGTCTAATGAGCATCTTCCTTGTATCTAGAAAACTGTTTGGCACAAAGTAGACCCTCAACAAATACTTGCTGAATGAATGAACCAGAATCACAGACATGTTTGAATCAGCCTGCTCAGTGTATATTAAGATAATTTTACACTTAATGAGGCCGCACCTAAAGAGTTGCTTTTGTTGCCTTTCATTTAGCTTTCCCCTTGGGCAACATTTTGTTTATCACAAAATACTTATCAGGACCAAAAGCTCCCTTTGGTACAAGATTACTGATCTTGTTAGGATTTCAGTTTTTTGCTCTTTCTCTTTCATGACCCTACATCCTTCCTAAATTTCTTCTCATTCAAGTCAGCTCCTTAGGCTGTTATTATCTTATGGCCTGGACACTAGGAAGACTGCAGGGCAGTTCTTTTTGTCAAATGGCTCTCACGTAGATCCCTGTAGAAGCAGTTTCTTTCCCAGTGCATCATACCAGGAGGCATCAGGTATCTATCTTAGTACTCAGTGTTTGCATGCTGAGGTTGAAACCAGGTCCTCATACATGCCAGGCAAACACTCAGCCATAGAGCTATACCCAAATACTCAACCACTGAGCTAAACCCCAGCCCATTTAGTCCTAGTGATGCTAACCTTGATCATTTGGCTAAGCTGGCATCTACTAGGCCTCTCCCCCCAAAATGAGGCTTTTTTTTGGAGGGGAGGGCTGTCGTGGGGCTTGAACTCTGGGTTTGGACACTGTCCCTGCGCTCTTCAGCTCAAGATGAGCACTCTACCACTTGAGCCACAGCACCACTTTTGGTTTTCTAGTGGTTTATTGGAGATAAGAGTCTCATGGACTTTCCTGCCTAGGCTGGCTTTGAACCGCAATCCTCACATCTAAGCCTCCTGAGTAGCTAGGATTACAGGCGTGAGCCACTGGCGCCTGGCTTTGAGGAATTCTTTTGTAAACACTAAGTATTCCATGGAAAACACTGAGCTTACATAAATACTGTCTCTACTTAACTTTTGCACACCATTTTATATTATCTACCCTTTTGTATTAGCATGTGAGAACACAGTATCTTTTTCTTTTTTTGTGAAAATACTGTACAGAGGGGTTACAATTACATGAGAACATAGTATCTTTTTTTTTTTTTTTTTTGGGGTCCAGTCGTGGGCCTGAACTCTGGGCCTGGACGCTGACCCTCAGCTCTTCAGCTCAAGGCTAGCACTCTACCATTTGAGCCACAGTGCCACTTCCGGCTTTTTTCTTTTTGCTTATGTGGTGCTGAGGAATCGAACCCAGGGCCTCATGCATGCAAGGCAAGTGCTCTACCACTGAGCCACCTTCCCAGCCCCAGAACATAGTATCTTAACAGTGATTTCCTACTTCCCTCATTTCTTCCTCTACATTTATTAATTAAAATTGTGTAAAGAGCTGGAGCTTGTCTCCATTTCTAAACTTACTTATTTGTATCAGTGTAGACTCACACATATCTACTCTTCTTTGGTTTGTAATCTCATACTAGTGCTACCTATTTCGTTGTTAGACTTGTTCCAATAGAAGCCTCTTCCAGTTGGCTCCTGGTTAACATTTCTTTCTAGACAAGACACTCCAGGATCATCTTGGATTTTCCTTGTCCAAGTCCTACAATCAACCAATTCTTGGTTCCTTGGTCAGAGGACAGTATTTAGAAACCAGTCTGGACTGTGAGTGTGCTCAGCATTGCTCCTTACCCTTCTCAGTAGACAGTGGTAAAAGATGTGTGTATGTATACTAACTTACACGTACACATCTGTATTTATTTCTGTATTCATGTATCTATCAACTAGGATTTGTGACAAGTTACTCTAGGAATGACAGCCTCACTGAAGGCAGAGTCAGGGCTACAGCCCAGTGGTAGAACACTTGTCTAGCATATACAAGGCCCTGGGTTTGATCCCAGTACTGAGGGGGAAATAAAACAAAAACAACAATGCACCAATGCACAGAAATATTCAACTCTACTTGCTAGAGTTGGTGCCCCAGGGGTGTGGGAATAGCAATTCTAAAACTACTTTAACTGTATACTAAGGTTGAACAAGGAAGTAAATAGATAGAAAGCAACAGCCAGGTTTTTAAATACCTAAGAAAAAGTTATAAATAAGGGAAGACAGAAATAACAAAGTCTAGCTACAGCCTAAGTAGTAGTATATAGAGAACCTTAGAGGTTTCCAAAGGAATGCACAATTTGCTTTGCTACCTAAAAAGACTGGGTTTTGTTTTGTTTTTGGCTTTATGTTTTGGTGCTAGGATTAAACCCAGGGCCTTGTGAATGGTAGCTCTACCACTGAGCTACCTGTCCAGCCCTCTGTTTTTTGTTTGTTTTTTTTTTTGGGTCCGGTCGTGGGGCCTGAACTCTGGGCCTGGGCGCTGTCCCTCAGCTCTTCAGCTCAAGGCTAGCGCTCTACCACTTGAGCCACAGCGTCACTTCCAGGTTTTTTCTTTTTGCTTATGTGGTGCTGAGGAATCGAACCCAGGGCCTCGAGCATACAAGGCAAGCGCTTTACCACTGAGCCACCTTCCCAGCCCTCCAGCCCTCTGTTTTCAAAATCTTTTTTCTTTTCTTTTCTTTTTTTTTGGGGGGGTCTGGTTGTGGGGCCTGAACTCTGGGCCTAGGCTCTGTCCCTCAGCTCTTCAGCTCAAGGCTAGCACTCTACCACTTGAGCCACAGAGCCACTTCTGGCTTTTTTCTTATGTGGTGCTGAGGAATCGAACCCAGGGCCTCGAGCATGCAAGGCAAGTGCTCTACCACTGAGCCACCTTCCCAGCCCCTTTTTTCAAAATCTTTACTAGTGAAGTTGAAATTTTTTATTGGGAGGTTCTCTTTTTCAGCGCAGCCTGGGCAGAAAAATTCAAGAGGCCTTTTTAACCCATAGATGGCACAGTACTCTGTATCAGTACTATGGGTCCTAAACTACATAGGAGGGTGAAAGCAGGAGGCTCGCAGCTCCAGGTGAGCTCACGCAGCAAAGTCTGTAAGATTTCCTCTCCATAGAGGGAAGCTGCACACAGTAGCCCATGTGTGCCGCCGTAATAACCACAGGAAACCTAAAATAGGTGAATCTTAATCCAGGGACATATCTGGACAAGTAGATCCTATCTCAAAAATAGTAAGCAAGAAATGGGGCTTGGGGTGTTACTCAGAAGTAGATTGTGAGGCCCTGTACAGCACAGGAAAAAAAAAAGGTAGGGGGGACAATTTAATCACAACAAACAAAAAGTAATAATAATAAAATCTCGTGGCTTTTTGTGACATGAGACCTATTTTCCCACAACGCCCCAATCTGCTACAGCTGAGCTGTCATCCCCTGTCATCTCACCCATTGATCTCTGCCCTACACCTACACTCAGTTATCACCTGGCCAGTTTCTGTAGACTTTTTCTTTTTTTTTGGGGTGGGGGGGTCCGGTCGTGGGGCCTGAACTCAAGGCCTGGGAGCTGTCCCTCAGCTCTTCAGCTCAAGGCTAGCGCTCTACCACTTGAGCCACAGCGCCACTTCCGGCTTTTTTTTTTTTTGGGGGGGGGGGTCTGTTCATGGGGCCTGAACTCTAGGCCTGGGTGCTGTCCCTCAGCTCTTCAGCTCAAGGCTAGCACTCTACCACTTGAGCCACAGCGCCACTTCTGGCTTTTTTCTTTTTGCTTATATGGTACTGAGAATGGAACCCAGGGCCTCATGCATGCAAAGCAAGCACTCTACCACTGAGCCACCTTCCCAGCCCCTCTGTAGACTTTTGAGTTTGTGACCCTTAGATTTTAATCTAACTCTTAGATTTCATAGAACAAATGCGTAAGAGACTTACCTAAAGTCATGAAGTAGGTTGGTGGCACAGAAGGGCCCAGGGCCCAGATGTCTTTCCTCTCAGCTCAGCATCCCTTCCTCTCCAACCCTCAAAGACAGAACATCCTGAAAACTTTGGCTAACTAACTCTGGGCGTCTTCCCCGACAGAGGGTCTTCCCAGGGCTATAGCATCTGCTGGGAGGACTGAGGCTTTGGCAATGGGAAGGTTGAGAAAAGGCCAAGAAGCTAATTACCCAGGAGGTCCCCTGAGTGGGTAGAGAAGAGGGGTCCACCACTGGAGCCACCATGCACGGCACATGTGGTCTGCAGCATCACCGGGGTGTCATCCACCTGCACCACAGCCGACAGGATGCCTGAGGTCACAGAGGGCCCACAGGCCTGACCAAATATGCCGAAGCCCACCACACTGACAGCCTCACCTGCCAGAGGAAAAAAGAATGCAGCTGGGGACTCTGTTCTGGCAGGGTTTTGCCCATCTCACCTCCCACCTCCACAAAGGTCCAAGCTTCTCTGCCCTTTGAATTTCTGCTCAGATACTCCCTGCAGGGAGCCCTTCCCATGAGCCCCTTAGCCCTTAGGAAGTAACCATTCAAAACCACTGCTTTGGGGCATCAAGCTGATCCCCAGTCCTTATTCCCTTGCTATACTTGGCAGTCACTTGTTGGAGTTCCTGTCACCTAGGTGCTCATGTTTGTGGAGTTAATACTCATTTCCTCCTGGGACTAGTCATTACTATGGCAGGGGCAAGGTGTAGCCCTGTTTAACACATGTGGAAACTGAATCCAGAGATTGGTCTTCTAACACACACACACACACACACACACACACACACACACACACACACACACACACACACTCTCTCTCTCTCTCTCTCTCTCTCTCTCTCTCTCTCCATAAAATAGGACATCTGGTACCTATGTGGCAGCAATTTAAGCTTTGTTTCCCAAATCATGCCAAGGCAGTCTTGAAGGTGCCAAACACTTTTGTAACCAGCTTCAAGTGTTACCAAAGGCCCAGCACCTTAACACCACACTGCTGTAGGCCCTGGGGTAGGCTAGCACACAGATTCTAGCCTCAGCAAGAATCTGGCAATGCCACCCTGGCTCATTAGCTCAGCAGGGGAGGGACAGGGAGCTGGTTGCCTAGTCTGGCATGGTTAGAGGGCCCAACATCAATTTTCCTTCCTGGGGTCCAGCTCTGCCCAGACAGGCCCGCCAGCACACTACGCCCCTTGTCCTTTACCTTCATGGAAGTGCTCAGCAGGCACAGGTGTAGGGACACCATCCAGGTCTTCCTCCAGCCTCACGACCGCTATGTCATAGGGAGATGTCTCCTGGGTGGCAAACACCACATGTCCCCAGATGGCAACATTCCTGGAAGCAAAGGAAACAAATGACAAGCTTGTTTTCTGACCCCTTAGCCCTGGACAGAAAGCAAGGAGATGAGAGTGGTGATAAAATCAGGGACTTAAGGTCAGGAAATCTGGAACCTACCAGTCAGCAGCTCTGGGCATGACACTTAGGCAGGCATGCTCTACCAATGTAATCAACTGTGCAAAGCTTCCTCTGCCTCACCATAATAAATAACCGACCCCAGGTAAGCACGGTAAGGCCAGGCCTCATGCTCGTGCCCTCCTAGCCCTGTCAGCCAGGCAGTGCTATTATCCTCATTTTAGATGTTGCAAGTGAGGCCCAGAGAGATTAAGTAGTCTACCCAAAGTCATAAAACAAGCAGCAGAGGTCAGGGCAAGCACACAGAACTCTTCTTCACTGCCTCAATAACTCCGAACAATCCAGTCAGTGAGTGGACAGCATGTGCTTTTACCCTTGAATTTAGAACCATGCTAGTACATCATAGCACACTATGTCCCAGGATCTGTCTTGTCCAAGACTATACATGTCAACTTATGAGAGACTGCTTAGACTATTAAGTGACTTTCCCACGCTCACCTGGGGGCACCTGAATACATTCTGCAGGGTTAAATTCCACCAGACCTGATGGCTTCCTTTAGGGCCAGAGTGGAGGGGAGAGTAGAGTTGAGGGGAAGGTAGACTTGTGGGGAGGGTCACACCACAGGCCAACTTCTTCATCAGTTTTCCCTTTCATGACTATTCTGGGTTAGCTGTACTGGGTCAATCTAAGGAATTCAGCAGAGAGATTGAAAGGCTGGCCTACAAGGCTGGGCTGAATCAGAAATGGGGAAAGGTAGCCATTAACACCAAGGTATTAGCTTTGACCTGAGAGTTCACAGCAAACAGAACATGCTAGAAATTCAAACCAGTAGTCAAGGCCAACTTCCACAGCAAATCCAAGTAAAGGAGGGCAAGGGTGACATTCTCTGCAAAGGGAACAAAGGCCCAAAGTCTCAGCCTGGCTGCCCAGCAGGGCCACATACAGGGTATCCAGAATACATCTGTCTACCTGGAAAACACCACAATCTAATTAGGTACAACCCCACATCTGTAATTTTCATGCAAAAAGGGCAGCTCTGGCTAGGCTCTAGGGAAAACCTGTGGAAGATTTATCAGGTCTACCTCATCACTCCCTGGGACTTCAACACCACTTCCAGAGCTGAAGTGAGTAGGGTAGGGCATCTGGTCAAAGGAGTTAGTGGGATGTAAAGTGCAGGGCTAAGAGACAGAGAGACTGCCCAGAAGAGCCTCAGGCTGACCAGTCCTGCATGACCGGGACACACAGACTCCAAGTTGCTTGGAGCTTGTCACCTTGCTCTACCTGAAGGCTGGGAGCCCCTCACCTAGATATCAGATGAGAGGATGATCCCACGTCTCACCAACATTGCAGGCCCGAAGCCCAAAGGGCTGAGTCCTCCACTATCCCCACCTGAATCCCCACTAAGGAGCAGCACAGAAGGCCTTACTTGGGCATAGTGGAGTGAATCTGGACCTTAGCCATCTCCCGTGGAGCCACATGCCGGCAGGTCACCACGAGACGAGGCGCCACGGCCACTCCGGATCCCCAAACGGTACCACACTCCACCAGCACGGCCGCGGCTGCCCATGGAGATCCAGGGTCTTGCAGGGGCAGGCCCCGCGGGGCGCCCACCTCAGGAGGCAGGAGGGCGGTGAGGGCTGCAGAGTCGGGGGTCAGGCTGGCAAGCGCGGCGCGGGCGGCGTGAAGCAGCGGGGCGGCGGCACACAGCAGCGTAAGGCCCACCCACTCGCGGGCCTTCCAGCAGAGCGGCGCGGCCACCAGCGCCACCAGCGCCCCTGCGGGTCTCGCGGCGAACACGCCGCCGCCCTCGGTGCCCGGCAGGCAGCGTGCGTCGGTGAGCAGCAGCGGGCCGGCCGCGTTGCTGAGCACGCCGCGGCTCAGCGTGTTGAGGAAGATGTCTGGGCAGAAGGCCCCGAACGGGGAGCCGCAGGCTAGCAGCGGCGCGCCCTTGGGCACGCTCCCCAGAGGAGCCACGGCCACCGCCGGCCTGCAGCTCTCCTCGGCCTCCGGGCCCGGCTCCACGCGCAACAGCGCGAACCAGCCCAACGCTCTCAGCTGATCCTCTTCCTCCTCCTCCGACACCTCATCGTCCGGGGCGGCGTTCACGAAGTGCCAGTGCTCGGCCGCTTCGCCTCCAAAGAGGCGCTTGAAGTGTGCTCGGAAAGCTGGGCAGCTCAGCAGCAGCAGCAACTTGGCTGGGCGCGGGGGCTGTAGGGGCCGGCCGCGGGGCCGGCTGGGAGCGGTGGAGGCCCGGGGCTCGAGGCCGGCGCAGCGGGGCATACTCAGCCCCGGGTGGCTCGGCTCCGCGCGCACAGCGGGGCTCTCGGCCGTTGGCCCCCACTGCACGTGGAGGCACAGATCGTCGCCACAACTGTCGCCCGGCAGGTACGCAGCGCTGGTGGCAGTCAGGACCCCACTGCCGGCGCGTAGGAATGGAGTGAAGATGCCCCCGTGGCACAGCACCAGGCCCGGGCTCCGACTCAGGATTACCCCGCTGCAGCTCCACCAGCCCGCTTTGGGATGTCCGGCCCGGGAGGCGCTCACCACACAGCCCGCCTGCTCAGCGGCCCTCATGGAGGGCCCCCACTGCCGCCCCATCGCCTGCAGCACCTGACTCTCGGGGTCTCCTCGAGGACAAACTAGAGGACCAGGACCCCAGTAACGACAGTCTCTGCTGGACGCGACGGGCGCAAGCACTGACTCAGGTCTTCCTCATCCAGCCCGATTGGCTGAGCCCCAGCAGACCCGACCCGATTGGCTGGGCATGGTGCCGAGCCCGGATTGGCTGCTAATCCTGCCTTCCCCCGCCCTCTCTCGTTGACCCAACCTGTGGGATTTAAGCAAGCGGATGCGACCAGGGCTAGCCCGGGGAGAGGGGCATGTGTGTGGCCTCACCAGGAGAATGGGGTGAGATAGGAGGGCGGATTTCAACAAGCCTAATCACTGATGTTTGTTGTGTTTCCAGAAAGGGTAATAACACTGACGTGGCTAAACTTGACCAAGATGAAGCCTCTGCACAGGTGTTAAGTAACCTTCGGCCTCTGAACCCTGAGATAATATGGGCCAAAGGAACCCTTGCCCAATTCACAATGTATTTTCATTTTTTAAAGTAAATCCTAAAGCAGTCCACTAGGAGGCATGAGAATCACAAAATTACGAAGGGCTTTTTGTTACCAAAGCCTCAAGACAAATTTCATGGAAATGATTTGTCCTAAACTTAACTGCTCTTTAAATTGACCATCATTAACAGTAGCTAAAGTAAAACAACTTTAATCATACAGCCATACATTCTGTAGTACAAACATACCAAATAACACTCAGGATTTGTTAGGCTGGAGGCTAAGTTCTGTTCCTTTAAGAGACCATAATGAAAACAGTTCAAGTTTTGTGGGTTATACAATCTGTCAAACAAACAAACAAAAAAAAATTACCTCTGCAACTAAACATAGAACTCCAACTATGACCCGCCCTATAATCCAGTCGTACCACACTCTTGGACATCTACCTATAAGACAGGATATGGTAAAGACACTTGTACATTCATGTTCACTGTTGCACTATCACAATAGCCAAGTTATAGAAACATCCCAGATGCCCTACAACAGATTATGGATTGATAAAATGTGGCATATCTCCACAATGGAATTTTACTCATCCATTGCAAAGAATGTCATTTGTAGAGAAATTGATGGACCTAGAACAAATCATGCCAAGTGAAGTAAGCCAAACTCAGAGACAAAATGGTATGTTTTCTCTCCTGTTTTTGCTTTGGGTTTTCTTTTTCCTTTTATGGGAGGAAAGAGGATGTGCAGAAAGGGAGGAAAAGTGAACAAATGTAATCATGCTGTTTAGTGGATGTGGAAAATGACATGTAATTTGTGAGCAGGGATGGGAAGAGGAAACTGGAGGAAATGGAATGGTAACCCCTCTGTACAACAACTTAGTAACAATGAAATTGTATTTTTTTTTAAAAAGCTTACCTCTGCAGTTGCAGTCCAACAAGAATGGTGGGGGGCTACATTCCAACAAAACTTTATCAATTTAAATTTCATATATATAAATATATATATATATATATATTTTTTTTTTTTGGTTGGTCGTGGGGCCTGAACTCTGGGCCTGGGGGCTGTTCCTCAGCTCTTCAGCTCAAGGCTAGCACTCTACCACTTAAGCCACAGCACAACTTCCAGCTTTTTCTGCTTATGTGGTGCTGAGGAATCAAACCCAGGGCCTCATACATGCAAGGCAAGCACTCTACCACTGAGCCACCTTCCCAGCCCCTAAATTTCATATATTTATGTGTCACAAAATTGCATTAAATTTTAATTAAATTAAATATTCAACCATTTAAAATTATTTTTTAAAAACTTTTTAGCTCACAGGCCATAAAAAAGCAAGCAGGAAAGATCTGGGTAGCTGGCCATCTCTAATATAGGACTATATGATCAAAATTGTTCTACTTTACTGTTAATTATGGTCAGCTTAAAGGGCAGTTTGAGTTAGAGCAAATAGTTCCCGTGTAATTTGTCAAATTGAGGCTTTTGGCTAGCATAAAACTTCCCTTGTTTCCTAAAGAAGTATCTGAAGGCAGGTGCACATGAACAGTCATGTTTGGGGGGACTTCATAATACCACCAAACTAAACATTCGTCACAAGCTAGACATTTTATGAAGGTCCAATTTATCAATGTCACTCTTATTAGTACATATCTTTGTAGGCATTGACAAAATAATGAGTTGCTATTTAAATCATACAATTTGTGTTGGTATATGTGCCCATACTGGTTTGAACTTCTAGCTCTAGCTTATTAGGTTTTCCACTCAAGCTGGTACCACTTAAGCCACATCTCCACTTCCAAGTTTCTTAATAGTTAAATGGAGATAAATCTCATGGACTTTTCTGCCCAAGTTGGCAAATCCGCAGATCTCAGTCTCCTAAGTAACGGATTATAAGCATGAGCTCCAATGCACAGCTGCATGAATTCTTCAAATAAAATTAAAGCTACCTAGTGTACCCCCACAGCTTCCAAAGCACCTGGTAGGGCAAATCCACTGAGAAAGAGAAACTATACATGACACAGGACTGAAGTTAACCGACTTTTTCCACAGCAAGCATGACCACCTTTTAGTTTTATGACTCAGAGATGGTTTGATCACAACAAAATCCCTTACCCCAACTTCCTAGCAATTAAGACTTTCTTTCTCTCTAGGGTCCAGTGATTCAAACCTCCAGCACAAACTGTTACATGTAAAGTTTGTCTGTATTTATGGCAAGCCCCATTACAGAGAAATCCCAAATCAGTCAAGATGAGTGAGTTGGGTTGGGGCTCACTGACTTAGCCTTTGGTCTTCATTCTACTATGCCTCAAAGAAAACAAATTTTTGCTCAAACCTCCTCATAGTAACGAAGAACAAAAGGACACTTCCAATGATGGAATTCTTGGTTTTAAGAACCTGTTGCTTTGCTTACATTCTATTTGTTCTAGTAATTTAGCTTTGGAATCTCATTTGATTTTTTTCCAAAAGAAAGTTTCACAAACAGAATCTTTGTTTGATATGCATGTAACATTCACATGGATTCTCTCCAATGTGTAAAGTGATGAGCGAAGTAACTAAACTGGACTCTGTCCTTGCTAGAATGTCAATTAGAGATTCTTTCCAATCATCTGCCATCAGCACTCTGTTGCAGAGATGATCAAACACCCACAGTACCCTCTCACATACTCAAATGGTGTTAAATTTACTACCAACATTTTTCCTCTCCTGGTAGCAAAATTCATCTTTCACATCCACTCAAAATGTGTCTTTTAAGTAGGAATAACGTTTCCCCAAACAAATGACATCATATGCTCAAACCCAGATCAAATTAATTTTTAAAAAACAAAAAAAATACCAAGTTTTTGTTTTAGCTTTTTATTAAAACGTTTAGGATACAGATTGACTTTCTTTTGTAAATGACTTTTACTTTTGCTGAAACAGGACATATGCACACTCTGATAAAACACAATGAAGAATCTCAATGAGAGTTCCTGTAAAAGACTCGGCCTCGGACCCTCTGTGGAGTCGAGCTTCTCACAGCAGCTTCTTTAGGAAGGGGTTCTGTGGGCAAGAAACACACTGCGGCCACTCAACTTCTCAACAACCTCTTTCTCCAGTGATCAAAATAAACCACTTTCACAAAGAGCTGCCTTACGTAGAGCCCAGTTTTCTAGCTTACTACAAAGTGATTAGGGAGAAAGAGAGGGGGAAAAAAAAAAAAACTAACACTGAAGCCATCATACTTCTCATGTCTCTGGACAGAGATGTAAGGACAACCTTGAGCCAAAGAAAAAGTGTGCAAGTTGCAACTAGTTTACTGACAGATTTGTTCACTTAAGGCTTTAATAAACCCTTTCCAACCTGACAATTCTGTCTTAACCAGCTATGCCTGCTGTAAACACAGTGAGTACATGTACTTCCAAGACCTACCTCACTGAGCCTCTGCCTTCAGTCCCTGGCTGTGGCGCAGATGCTTTCTCAACAAGTCAGTGCACTAGACTAAGAAAAAGGACTCCAACTGAACACATGACTCACTCTTACCCTGGAGTACGGCTTCCTCCTTTCCTACCCTACCACTAGGTGGAGGAAACCACTGAGTTGAACTTAAGAAGCATAATTTTCACCTTTGAAAAATCTACCTCTAATCCTGTATTAAGTAGGGGAAAAGAGAAAATTATTCTCCCATGTTAACACCATCTTAATTTTTCATCTTTTGCTACAAGTAGAATATAAATTAGGATCATGAAAATCCAATTTCATGTGTCACTGAGAAAATGGAATGCTATATGCTATAAAAATGTTCTCTCACACGGGGTCCTGGCAGTAGGGAGGCACCTCCAGAGGCTCTACAGGAAGTCCCAGCTGATTTCTGCAATGGAGAAAGGCAATTTCATACAAAAAAAATTTAAGCCACAGATGTTAACCATTACTTTAAAACA
Organism: Dipodomys merriami; assembly: GCF_024711535.1. Classification (NCBI taxonomy): domain Eukaryota; kingdom Metazoa; phylum Chordata; class Mammalia; order Rodentia; family Heteromyidae; genus Dipodomys; species Dipodomys merriami. Next base: position 19,150,565 of record NW_027202715.1, on the reverse strand, counting down.
CCAACAAAATAATCAGTAAAGAGAAAAGAACAGCTCAAGAGAAACCAAGTGGAAACTTTAAAACCCACTGAGAAAGTCTTTCCTAGGTTCACACAAGTGCTACAATATCAGATGACTTCAGTCCTCAACTCAGAAATGAGCCCCTAAAAGCTGTGTTCCCCTATCCAGAACATTCCCCCCACAATCTGTACAAATAAGTGACACACTTATGCATAAGAAACGTTCTCAATTCTTTTTACTTTTTATAACTGGAAATGAAAAAGGAAGGTGCTATGAAGAGAAATGAAATGTCACAAGTGTGAAAGCAGACTGGCTGAAGCTTGCAACGTTATAAGAAAAAATAATACCAATAACTGACCCTATAACTCATTTCTCCACAATGAACAATCTACTATCCACTCTGTGACGAGGGATCGCCCCAGCTTACCACAGTGGAACCTGCACAACTGCAGGGTTCTGCCCCTTTTCTAGTTCTCTGTACACAAGCTGATGCCAGCTCCAACTAGGAAGAGGCAGGAGAGCTTCTCCACCAACCTACTATATCAGCAGGCAGAAGTTCACCCACCCTACTTAGCTCTGGCCTCCAATGTGCATGTGTTCATAATTTTGCCAAGGATCTAAATGCCATTCACTAGTTTAAAAAAAAAAAATAGAAAACTCTGGACCAAGTAAATTTTGAACTCAAACAGGAGGGATACCAATCACATGAACAACACTTTTTTTTAAAAAATAGAATCACTTTCTTTTGAAATCAACCACAGTGGTGAGACGTGTTTTTCTTTTCAGGTGTCCTATGATGGCACACAGTTTTACCCAGCAAATCCTGCCAGCTTCCGAGTCCCGGGATACTGACCTGACCCAGCATGGGTGGGCAGCGTTACCTCACAACAGTATGGAGAAGAGCACATGTCACCACTGGGTGATGAGAGTTGACAGAAACTCTTGGCTTCTCAACACCAGACATGGTAGGAGAGCTTTCCTTGCTCTATTAGAAAAGTTCATGAGGAAGCTGTGAATAGGATCAGTCCAGAGAAGTAAAACTCTTTTATTTTCACTGTCCAAGAATCAGTCAATGTACTGGGAAAGCCAGCGAAAGCCCTCGCCGTAGCCTTGTCTCTTGAGTACACTGCACATGAACACTTCCATGGGGCGTGCATTCAGTTCCTTCAGAGTCACATTTCCCTAAAGAAGGCAAAACCAAGGCAGGCCTGTTAGCATCTCCACAGAGGCAAAGAGTGAAAGGATGATCACTATTATCACTTCTCTTCCTTAAATGAAAATCTAAGTAGAAACATGCCTCTTGTTTTCAGGATAGAATAAGCAACACCATTCTATTCCCAGCCACTATCTCTTGAAAAGCATTTGCTTTGAATATTGGACATTAATTGGAAAGTTATGGCAGCAAAGTGAAAAATAGCCACCGGAACTCATGGAACCAACAAGCTCTTTGATGTGTTAGAGGTCTGTTTAGATGAACATTCAGCAAGGGACACTGACAAAGTTGCACTGAGGAAATTAACAGCTCTGAACAACTTGTAAGTGAAGGTAAGCATTTCTAGAAAGAAATATAACAGTAACAAGACTAAAGAACCATGTAAAAAAGGAAGTTATCATAGATCACAAAAAAAAGATGGTTTTAAATATTAAAGAAGAGTCACCAGGTGCCAGTGGTTCATGGCTACTCAGGAGGCTGAGATCTGAGGATTGCAGTTCGAAGCCAATTTGGGCAGAAAAGTCTATGAGATGCTTATCTCCAATAAACTACTCAGAAAAAGCCCCAAGTGCCGGGCGCTGGTGGCTCACGCCTGTAATCCTAGCTACTCAGGAGGCTGAGATCTGAGGATCACAGTTCAAAGCCAGCCCGGGCAGGAAAGACTGTGAGACTCCTATCTCCAATAACCACCAGAAAACCGGAAGTGGCACTGTAGCTCAAGTGGTAGAGCGCTCGCCTTGAACTGAAGAGCTGAGGGACAGCACCCAGGCCCAGAGTTCAAGCCCCACGACCAACAAAAAAAAAAAAAAAAAAAAAAAGCCCCAAGTGTCGCTATGGCTCTAGTGGTAGTACTCTAGTCTTGAGCACAAAGAACATCAGGGACAGAACCCAGGCCCTAAGTTCAAGCCCCACAACCAACAAATAATAATAAGCCTAGGAATCCTACTTATCATATCTGATCTGTGTATACTGTCAGAACCTGCTTTTCTAAACAGAACCTTTCTTTAAACTGGAGAATTTATAAGCTACTAATGTGAAGACCAGTTCTATTTCTGGTTTTATATTGAACTTGCTGTGAAGACTGTTTCCTCATCTGCAAAATAGGTAACATTCTTACTTCTCCCAGCGGAGCACCAGTAATAATCAAATACTTACTTTGATTTTGATACTTCAAAATTGATGTAATACTAGTTTATAATCTAAAATCTCCACTTACAAAAATGGATTTCTAGGCTACAAAAGTCTTTCAAGAACCAAGAAGGGGCCTCTTTCTCAGAATCAATTTGTAAGATAATCAGAAAATTCTAAAAAGATTAAGATTGCCTTTCTACTAAATTCTTCATATACCTAAATAATTATATATTACTACTTGGGAGACAGAGCTGGATGGCTGTGGTTTAAGGCCAGCCTGGGCAAAAAGAAATTTGTGAGACTCCAACTCAATCAATGGCTAAGATGGCACCAGACATCCCCAGGGCTATGAAGAAGCACAGCCCAGGCCTGCCCTGGCATAAAGGTGAGACCCTATCTCAAAAATAACCAATGTACCAGGGTGCCAGTGGCTCACACCTATAATCCTAGCTACTCAGGAAGCTGAGATCTGACGATTGGTTCAAAGCCAGCCCCAGCAGGAAAGTCCCAGTGAGACTTTTTTTTTTTTTTGGTCATTCATGGGGCTTGAACTCTGGGCCTGGGTGCTGTCCCTCAGCTTTTCAGCTCAAGGCTTGAGCCCCAGAACCACTTCTGGTTTTCTGAGTGGTTTTATTGAAGTCTCACAAATGTTCCTGCCAGGGCAGGCTTTGAACTGCAATCCTTAAATCTCAGCCTCCTGAGTAGCTAGGATTATAGGCGTGAGCCACCAGAGCCCTCCCGGCCTCAGTGAGACTCTTATCTCCAATTAACCACACAAGAACTGCAAAGTGGCATTGTGCCTTAAGTGGCAGAACACAACCCTTGAGCTGAAGAGCTCAGGGACAGTGCCCAGGCCCAGAGTTCAAGCCCCACAATGTAATATGGGGCTGGAGGCATGGCTCACGTGGTAGAATATCTGCCTAGCAAGCACAAGGCAGACCCTGAGTTCAATACCCCATATTAAAAAAAAAATCAGCTGGGAATGTGGCTTAGTGGTAAAGTGCTTGCCTAGCATGTATGAAGCCCTGGGTTCAATTCCTCAGAACCACATAAACAAAAAAAGCCAGAAGTGGTGCTGTGGCTAAAGTGGTAGAGTGCTAACACTGAGCACAGAGGAACTCAGGAACAGTGCCCAGGCCCTGAGTTCAAGCCCCAGGATTGGGAAAAAAAAAAAAAAAATCAAGAAAATGAGTAAAGAAAGGGATAGGAAGGTATTCAGTAGCCTGATGTGTAAGGCCCTGGATTCAATCACCAGCACTATCCTATAGTGAGCTTACAAAATACCCATACTAAGATAAATCCTAAGCCCATTTTAAACTTTTGAAAGGACAGTAGATTCCAAACAGCAAAACATCCATTATTTAAACATTGTGGATATTCTTCCTAGGACTCACAAACATTTTTCCCTTACCTTTCCTGTGGTCTGTCCAAAAAGTCCAAATATCTCACGGAGCTTTTCTTCACTGATAGCATCTGATCTGTCAATTTTGTTTCCCAAGATAAGGATTGGCACATTGGATATTGTTTCATCAGTCATTAAAGCCTAAAGGTAGGATTTAAAATTTTTTAAAAAAGCGCTAACTGAAGAACCCATAAAAGCCCAACAGATTAAGGAAAACTCTGACTTTTCCTGGTTTCATATGGCATCATATATGCAATGTGAAAATCTGATTAAAAGAATGCTTTCGCATTAACTGCCTCTGTTCCCAAGATAGAACTGTCCCAACCTCCACTCAGAGCTGATTTGCTCAACTACAAGAACAAGCACTGAGCATAGACTTGGAAGAATGAATGCTCTGGCTACAGAACTCAAGGATGTTATAAGAACTCCTGTACAGTCATTCAGTGCCAATACAGACAAAGCACAACCTCCAATACTGACAGAGATACCGATAATTGAAAAGAGCTGCCTTCTTTAAAATCCTAACTCTTATTATTTTTTTTATCCTATTTCCCCCAATCCTAAATTCTATATATGGTCATACTACCCTGAATGCACCCAATCTCATCTGACCAAAGTACTTGGCTGGGACAAATCCTAATTCTATGTTCATATTCATGTTAACAAAGCTCAAAAACAAAATGTAATACTTGACTTTCACAATGAACTAGGATAGACTACTAATACTAAAACAAGTTCGGGGAAAGAGAATGACATTTGGGTTGGAGAAAGTCTTAGCAAAGATATACAGAAGTATAAAGAGTATAAAGGAAGTATAGAGTTGGATAAGTGGAAAGGAGAATACAAGCAATGGCTCTGCAGCAAGGTAAGAACTGAGGAAGCCACACAGAGAATAACATGGCTAGATTAATGCCCTTACATCAACCTCCAGTGAGTAAACAAAATGGTGCCACATCCCCCCTTCTGGAAAAGTTAGCTGCAGCATTCCCTAACAGAGACTGTAAGTCCAGATGTGAATTAAAGTCTAGACCTTCAGATCTTATTCTAAAAAGGGTAAAAAATAAAAAAGGCTGGCAAGCATGAGTCAAGTGTTAAGAGAACCTGCCTAGCAAAGCACAAGGCTCTCAATTCAAACTCAGAAGTATAAAACAAGGAAAAGAAAAAACTTTAACAGCTACAGGAGGTGAAAGGAGGAAGCAGGCAGGGAATGGCTTCTACATATCCAAAGAAGGATAAGGGTAAGTTGTTCTCTATGTTTGAAACATATTTGATGATACCCAATACAAAGAAAGGATGCTGGAGAAAAAGAAGCAAAAGGAATAAAAGACTTTCGTGCTTCACAAAAAATTTGTGGCCGGGAACCAGTGGCTACTCAGGAGGCTGAGATCTGAGATCACAGTTCAAAGCCAGCCTAGGCTGTAACTTCCGTCTTAACTCTAACCACCAGAAAACCAGAAGTGACACTGTGGCTAAAGTGGTAGAGCACTAGCCTTGAGCTGAAGAGCTCAGGGACAGCATCCAGACCCAGAGTTCAAGCCCCACAACAGACAAAATAAAAGCGGGGAAGAAATAAAAAAGAAATCAAGCCAAGAAAATGAGAAACTTGATACAAAGAGAATCCTATAAAGTGAATTCTTGGTAATATCAAAGGATTTATGTAAATAGACCGTTAAGGTCTAGCAAGTAGGAGAGAGGTACAACCCAAGAAGGAAGATCTGCAATGCCAATATAGAAGTACTAACTATGCTTGGGCAACAAGCATAAACTATTGTGTCCTGAGCAGTATTAGCCATACCATTACACTATGACAGAAACCATCAAATTTATTCAAGTTCAAGCTGAGGTTGCTAAGGACAGTGAAAAACAATGTCACAGATTTTCAAACATTTTTTTTTCTTTTTGACTACAACTCTGCATACATGCTAGTTGGAATGATTAATCACAGACACTACTGAGCTACATATCATAGAAGAAAAAGAGGCCAAGAAAAAAAAACAACAAAACAAAAAACGTACATTAAGCTCAACTTTGGATTCCATGAGGCGAGAATGATCTGCACAGTCCACCAGAAAGACAATCCCATTAATTGCTGGAAGATAATTTTTCCAAACCCGACGTGCTAAAAAAACAAAGTTTGTAGATGTATCAACAAAAACACATTTTGAAAATGTCTACAAAATAGGAAAACTTTGGATGGTCTCAATACCTTAGATTTCCTATGGATTTCCAACTCCTGGCCAACAGGATGCAAGCTGATAACCCATACACTAACCCTGATTTCTGTAAATTTAACAAGAGTTTCTGCCTTCCTTGAAAAATAGCAACATGTGGTGGCAATCACATGCTTATATACCTAAAAACCAACAATCAGCTAGAAGTGAACAGTGGCTGCCCCTTTAGATGAAGTCTGAGTTCTTCATTTTACCAAAATGTCCACCATTCTCTAGTGTTACACCCTGACAATCTGACTCATTTAAGTGACCAGTGCCATACTGAGCCACTTGTTTGCAAAAGCAGTAAAAAAAAAAAAAAAATTAAAATTAGTTGCCAAAAAAAAATCTTTAGTCACAAGTTAGTTCCAGTCACTCAACCTCTCACATTGAACATAAAGTCTTAGAAATGCTTTTAGGATCTTTTGTTGTGACAGGGTTTCCTTATGTAGCTCAAGCTCACCTGGAACTCTCAGCCTCACCTGGAATTACAGGCATGAAATGTTTTGTGACAAGAGGTAGTAAATGAAAGTAGTGCCTTATTTTATATATATATGTGTGTGTGTGTGTGTGTATATATATATATATATATATATATATGTAATTTCCTATAATATTTCTTTTATCCAGATAATATTAGTTTGAACTCAAAGACTTGAATTTGCTAAGCAGGCACTGTACTGCTGAGCTATGCCTCCAGCCCTAATTTCTTTCTTTTGCCAGTCCTGGGGCTTGAAGGCTTGAACTCTGGGCCTGGGCACTGTCCCTGAGATTCTTTTGTTCAAGGCTAGCACTCTATCACTTGACCCACAGTGCTACTTCTGGCTTTCTCTGTGTATGTGATACTGAGGAAACAAACCCAGGGCTTCGTGCATGCTAGGCAAGCACTCTACCACTAAGCCACATTCCCAGCCTCCAGCCCTAATTTCTAAGCCATTCATTTCTAATCCTTACAATGGGGTGAAAAAGAAAGCATACAGTGAATTCTAAATGCAAATAATTTATAAGATAAAATGACACACTCCTTTGAGAGAGAGAACAAAACTACAAGTTCATTATACACATTTACTGAGCTCTTACCTTGCTCATGCCCACCAAGATCAAAAGTTGTAAACGTCATTCCAGCAATTGTCAGTTCTTCTGATGCTGAAAAATTGTGAAGAGGAAAGAAATTTTTCCAACCAAAGGCCCAACTACCATTACTATACAGTAACACTAATATACAACTTAATGTTTTCTCCTTGTAAAGATAAAGATACAGGAATGAAAAACACTCTTATTAACCTGTTCCAAACAGGTTCCAAAATTTCTTGTCCCCCTATGATGTTTTCCACTTTGTAGAAGCAGGTATGGGAGATGTGTCCCATTACAGAAGCAGTGCGAAGAAATAATGGTAAAGTAAGCAACCTGAGTATTTCCTATAGGTAACTTCAAAATGAGCTGGCTTCTGGGATCTCAGTTAACAAAAGTTAATTGAGTATTCACTCTCCAAGTTTCACATTGACCTTCAAAGAGCGGTAGAACACTTGCTTTGAGCTGAAGAGTGCAGGGACAGCGCCCAAGCCCAGAGTTCAAGCCCCACAACCGACAAAAAAAAAGGTCACCTGGTATTTTGAAACCTACTTGGATGTAGTGTTGGAACATGCTGGCCCAATCTGTCATCTTTGAGCATGTGAAGAAGAGTAGTTTTGCCCGCATTGTCTAAGCCCAAGAACACAAGTTTCCCAGATTTCTTGTAGAGTCCTAAAGGAGAAAATAATTTTTTAATGTAAATTGTCTCTCCCCAACCAAAAGCTTCTCACATGTAAATTGTTGGGGAAAACGTACAACGTTTGAAACTACAACAGGGTTCAAGGAAAAAGCTTTACCTAGGAACTGGAGCACACTGCTGAAGCCATTGTAGATCCACTCAAAGATGAAAGACATTATTAATGCTTACTACCTGTATAAAACATTAAAGTAGCAACATTAGCTTTCTGAATGCCACCATATTTCTAGAGAAGTTAACTTTTATTCCTGTATGCATGTCTACAGACTCTTTTCTGGCTGATCAAAGACAAACTAATCCCCGCCCCCCCCCCCCCCCCCAAGACAAGAATTCTGCCTTGGAAGAAGCTTCTAGGATCTGAAGTCTACATTAGTTCCTGGTTTCCTAATTTTCAAAGTGATACTCAAAGAACTAGAAGTTAGCAGATATACTTTCTTCTTTTACTATGTGACTGGCTCCTCCAGGCAGCTGCTCATTCACACTCCCTAGATATACCACTGTTGTCTGTCTACCAGTTTACAACACCTCTAAGAAAATCATTCTTATCAATAATCTGGATCAAAAGGCCAAATAGATGCACTAGGTAGGAAATGAAAATGAAAAGCATATTAACCTGAATGAAAATCCTATTAAGCTACCACTGTTCACAGTTCTAAAAAAAAAAAAAAATTCCAGGCTTGGGTGACTCATGTTTGAATTTCTACTATCTAGGAGGCTGAGATCTGAGGATCACAGTGTGAAGCCAGCCCAAGTAAACAAATCAGACAAACTCTTACCTACAACTAATCTGCAAAAAACAGGGAGTGGAGGTGGCTCAAGTGGGAGAATACCAGTCTTGGGCAAAAAAGCTAAGCAAGAGTACAAGACTCTAAGTTTAATACTGGTGGGGCATGCGTACATGTGCGCGCACAAACACAAACACACACACAATCATTATAATAAAACAATAGGTTCCTAAGTACAACACAGTATTGATATTAATATCACCCTTCCTACTATTCCACAGGCCTAGACAAGCCATGTACAAAACTGCTAACAGGTCTACAATGGTATTGAGCAACAGCCTCAAGAGTGAAATTAAGAGAGAAGGATCTAGAGAAATTAGTGACTCCTTAGGTTTCTCAGGCACATTTCCTGGTCACATTGAATGTTTTGCCTCTATCTGATTTAGGGAAGGGGGGGGAAGGAACGTTATCACCATTTTCATTTCCCTCCCTCAGCAGGGGCATCTCAACACAAGATTTTTAATTAGCTATGACAAACTGCTATCTTTTTCTGTGTTGCCCAGGTTGGCCTGAACTCCTGGGCTCAAGCCCTCCTCCTATCCTAGCCTCTGAAGTCAGGACTAGCCCCTTTGCCCAGCCCCACCTGTATTTTTAGAAGAATTCAGGGTGGAAGGAGTACAGATAGCTCCTGTCTACAATCCTAGTTACTTCGGGAGGCTGAGATCTGAGAATCTGGGTTCAAAGCCAGTCTAGGAAGGAAAATCTCTGAGACTCTTATCTCCAATTAACCACACACACACAAAAAAGGCCAGACTGAAGCTATGGCTTAACTGGTAGAGTGCTAGCCTTGAACAAAACAGCACTAGGACAGTGCCCAGATCCTGAGTTCAAGGACTGGTGCATGCACCTATGCACTTACAAAAAACACATGCACACAGGCACACACACAAGAATTCAGGCTAAAGAGGAAACTGAATGTAAACATGGGTTTTTTTTTTCTCCTTTTTATCCAAAAAAAATGTGTTTTTATCAGGTCTGTGTTGTGGCCTCTGAACACAGGACCTACTTAATTGCTTACTCTCCTCAGCTCTTATCATAGAGGGAACAAATAAAGTGGGAGTATGGGTAGTGATACAGATTGAAGAAAAAGTTTTCATGAAAAGATACTAAAGTTTTGTTTTACCCTTTTCTACTGAAAATATTTTTTGGAAAAAAAAAGTTGACATGTTAAATAACTTTTTTATCTGGAAATGTAGCACTGTTAAGAAATCCAACTAGTTGGGGCCAGGTGTGGCTCAAGTGGTACAGCAACTGCCTAACAAGTATGAGGTCCTGAGTTCAAACCCAAGACTAAGAGCAACAACAACAACAAAAATAAACAGGAAAAGAAGTATAGAACCTTAAATATACTTACAAAGGTCCTATATCTCTGTTCCCATTTCTGTAGGTAAATAGAAGAATGTTTTCTCTATAATCCCCTCTGGCCTTGATGTCTCTTCCATCCTTGAGATCTCAACATATCAAACAACTCATCCGTGGTGACAGAGTTTGTACACTACCTGCACATACATCTCAATTCATCCTTACAGCAACTTAACCGAGCAAGGACCACTGGCCTCATTTACCAAGAGGAAGACGCTGACACTCCTAGGCTAGCTAGTTTGTCCAAACTGCATTGCTGACAAAGTAACAGTTCTAGGACTTAAATCCTCCTGTTTTAACACCAAAGTCAAAGCCCTTCCTGTTACTATAAAATTACAAAATTGCTTTTAAAAAAATAAAGGAAACTTACTTCCTATAATACACCAACTGCACAGATAACCTCTAAAGCCTTTATAACAAACACTTTTTGAATGATATTCTAATAACTAGCATCTTACTTTCGTTTTTTCATCCACTTTATGGCATTATGACAAGTTAGAGTACCCTAAAACTTAAGGGCTCTGAAGACCAACAAAAACACTGCTATACCTAAACCAAAAGCTTGCAAGTTTCAGGACTGACTGGTTCAACCAAATATAAAGGATAAACATCAAAATAACCATTAACGAAAAATTTACACATTACTTCTTACACACACTCAGAGCAACTTGGAAACACCATTCCAGACAGTATCTAGGCAAGAATGCAGCTGGCCTTTAACTAACAAACCCTGCTTGGCTTGGGGGATATAAATGTCAAAGGTCATCAGCCCTACAGCAATTCTTCCTAAACCTCAAGTATCTTCCTGAACAGATGGATTCCCCTTCGAGGGAAAAGGCAGGATGAGCAAGGGTGCAAGAGGCAATCTGGTGCGATCTTCACCTCCAATAAATCATGCGGAAAACACTAATATATGCCAAACGCCCAAGAGTAAATTTTTCCATGCACACCGGAGAAAGGAAAGAGGGAGGGAGAGAAGAAAAGCCAGGGTTCGAAACAGGCCATCAGAAGACTAGAGCAAGCAAGCTTACGTGGGGAGGAGCCCTGAACTAGGAGCCTGCCGACCTGGTTGGGGCGCTCTCACCGGCTGCCCGGGCCTGGGGCCTTGCCGGGCCCCAATCCCTCCCAGGGTCTGTGAAACAAGGGGGAAATCACCGAGGAATCCCACCACCGACGCAAGGCCGTTTTGTGAACCCAAGCCCGGTCTGTTACCCGGCCCAGCTGCTGTAAGGACCCCCAAGAAAGATGCAAGTGGCCCTCATACCCTCGAGGCCGGCGGTCGCAGGAGCAGCCCCGGCCCAGCCGGCCCGTCTCCGCCCAGAACCAGCCCCAGGGCCCACAAAGCCGCCTGCGTGTCACTTCTCCTCCCCCCCCACCAGCCCCCGCCGGGCTGGCCTCCGCCCCGACCCTCTCCGCCGCCCACCCCAGAACCTCGGACCCCGGCTGCCTCCTCCGAAAGGCCCCCAGACTCACGGCCCGAGGGTCTCCTCTGGTGGCGGCGGGCGGCTCCGACCCTCCCTCACAGCGCACGGACCAGCAGCGCCTGGGACCGCCAGCAACTCACCGGATGCACGTCACCACACCTCCCCACACACTTCCGGGCGCGTGCTGGTCTCCGCCCCTTCGTAGCGTCCTGGCGGTCTCCCTAAGTACCGCCCTACCAGCCACTCAGGCTTTGGGGGCGGCCCGACGGCGTGACGTATGCCCTAGGGGGCGGAGCTTGGACCTCAGCTTTCGTCGGGCCACACGATACGTGGCACTGCTGGGCTGGGCTGAAGGGAGCGCGCGCGCGCGCGCGCGCGTGTGTGTGTGTGTGTGTGTGTGTGTGTGTGTGTGTGTGTGTGTGTGTGTGTGTGTGTGTGTGTGTGTGTGTGTGTGTGTGTGTGTGTGTGTCTGTGTGTCTGTGTGTGTGTGTCTGTGTATGTCTGTGTGTGTCTATGTGTGTGTACTTGTGTGTGTGTGCGCTTTTGTGCATGCGCGCGCTTTTGTGTGTGCCCACGCTTTTGTGTGTGTGTATGTGTCTTTTGTGTGTCTTTTGCTTCTAAAATTCAGACGAGAAAATAAGATATAAGACTAGTAGTGCAACAAACAGGCTCCAAAAAAAATCTAATAAAGAGTGTCCACTACTAATTAAAAACAGCACAAAAAAGACAAACCAGCTGGGCTCTCTGGTGGCTCACACCTGTAACCATAGCTAACTCGAGATCCTCTAGGTTTAGAAGATCTCTGAAGCCAGTCTGGAAAGAAAAGTCCTCAGGACTCTATCTCAAATTAAATAGCAAAATATCAGCACTAACCAAGCAAGCCGTGAGGCGAAGTTCAAACCCCCAGTACACCGCACACACACACACACACACACACACACACACACACACACACACACACACACACACACACACACACACACACAGATGAGCCTCTTTCAGTCCATCTCAAGTATGTGAAGAAAAAAATTAAAATGGCACTAAACATTCTAGCAGTATACAGAAGGACCTAGATAGGCTAGCTCACCAGCTTCTCTGCTTCTTCATCCTGTAGGTTTTTGGATATTGAGTTTGAATCTTCCACAGATAAAGAAAGGGTTCAAGCCATATTCTGAGGTTTTTTTCACCACCTTTGGGCAAATCAGGGATTTTATGGGGCTAGGATCTCCAAAGTTTGCAACCACAAAAGGAACAGATCTGCCTCAGTGCTAACTAACAATTTGGGTTACTGGTTCTGAGGGAAGCTTGGCTGTAAGAAATATGGTAGTTCAGAGCACAAGGAGACATGGATGGCTTACGTGGCTCTGGAGGAAAAAGAAAGCACCCAGGCAGCTTTTCAGGAAAGGTACACATGTTACTTACCAAGTTGAAATATTTGGTCAAGCTGAAAAATTCCCCAGGTCTCAGTGCACCCACCTTTAAAATGGTAAAGATTACCAAAAAAAAGTAGAGATCATTATCAGTATAAAACAGGTTTTCCCAGATTAAATGTTTCTATCATTTGTTCTTAAATAATATTTAGATGATTGAGGCAACTTGATGGTTTTACAAAAAGCCAAATTGTGCCCATGACACAATATATCTAATAAATTCCAAATGATTCAGAGGCTTGCCTATATTCTGCTTGGAGTGAGGTTCAGTGGCAGAGCACAGGCTTAGTATGCCCTGAGCCCTGGGTCTAATTTTCAGCACACACAAACACATACACATTTTGGGCTGGGAAGGTGGCTCAGTGGTAGAGTGCTTAACTTGCATGTATGAGGCCCTGGGTTCGATTCCTCAGCACCACATAAGCAGAAAAAGCTGGAAGTGGGGCTGACACTCAGCTGAAGAGCTGAGGGACAGCACCCAGACCCAGAGTTCAGGCCCCGCGACTGACCCAAAAACAAAACAAAACAAAAAAAACCATACACATTTAAATAGCACTATTGAAGTACTAGAAGAATAAAAGATAAAAGAAAGCACAGAATCTTCATAATCTTTCTCTCTCTCTTTTTTTCCAGTCCTGAGGCTTGAACTTAGGGCCTGATCATTGTCCCTGAGCTTCTTTTGCTCCAGGCTAGCACTCCACCACTTATGCCATAGCAGCACTTCTAGCTTTTTCTGTTTATGTGGTACTGAGGAATCAAGCACTCTACCACTAATCCACATTCCCACCCCCTCTCAATAATCTTAAAATATCAAAGATCTTTCTGGTTAGGATTGAAAATACAGAAACCATAAAGGAATCACAGTTTCAGATACTGGTAGCTCATTCCTATACGCCTGCCATTCAGGAAGTTGAGATCTAAGGACTGAGATTCAAAGTCAGGCTGAGCAAAAAAGTCCAAGATACTCTTATTATCCACCAAAAAGAGAGAAGTGTAGCTGGTAGAGCCAGTGTAGTGTGGTGGTAAAACACCAGTCTTGAGCAGAAAAGCTAAGGGACAGGGCCTAGGCCCCAAGTTTAAGCCCCAGGACTGGCATAAAAAAAATACAGTTAGAGCCGGGCGCTGGTGGCTCACGCCTGTAATCCTAGCTACTCAGGAGGCTGAGATCTGAGGATCGCGGTTCAAAGCCAGCCCGGGCAGGAGAGACCATGAGACTCCTATCTCCAATAAACCACCAGAAAACCGGAAGTGGCGCTGTAGCTCAAGTGGTAGAGCGCTCGCCTTGAGCTGAAGAGCTGAGGGATAGCGCCCAGGCCTGGAGTTCAAGCCCCATGACCGACAAAAAAAAAAAAAATACAGTTAGGGTCTGGGAAGGTGGCTCAGTGGTAGAGCACTTGCCTTGCATGCTCGAGGCCCTGGGTTCAATTCCTCAGCACCACATAAGAAAAAAGCCAGAAGTGGCGCTGTGGCTCAAGTGGTAGAGCGCTATCCTTGAGCTGAAGAGCTGACAGTGCCCAGGCCCAGAGTTCAGGTCCCATGACCGGACCCCCCCCCAAAAAAAATACAATTAGTATGAAAAAGGGCTGCAGAGTGCCTCCTGGAAAGTCTGAGGCTCTGAGTTAAAATCTGTGCCACAAAAAAAATATTTTTCTATACTTGGCACCCAAATCAGCACCTCTTTCATGCTAGGCAAGTGTCCTACCACCAAATTATACATGGCCCACATCCACACCCTATCACCTCTGCACACTCAGCCACTTCCTACATACATAGAAATGAAAGAATTTCTAGATTGTTCATAATATATAATACAATGCAAACTATATTTCATTGTTGTACTGCATTGTTTGTAGTAATATCTGTACATGTTCAGTACAGATGCAGTATTTCCAGAAATATTTTTAATCCACAGTTGGTTATATCCTCCAATGGAGAGCTAATATGGAACCAACAAGTGTACTGGAGAAGACATTGAAAGGTTTCTTTGATAGTAGTTTGACCTCAATTCTGGAAGGCACCTTTTTCAAAGGCACTTCTATGGTATGCTGCAGAAGGGAGCAGCCAGGGGCAGTTCAGATGACCTTTTCTCCAACTGCTATATCTCCTGTGTCTTCAGCTACTCATGTTCAGTAGAACAACTTAGCATGTCTTGGGTCAGCACATTCTAGTTTCCTAGATGTATAAGATTATACCATCTTGGAAAATGGGTTCTTGATTTATATTCCAGTTCTTCTACTTTTGTGTTTCAAAAGGTTTTTAGACATTTTATGGCTTCCTTTACTTAGCATCATGCCTTTAAGATTTATCCATATCTAGCCAGGCGCTGGTGGCTCACGCCTGTAATCCTAGCTACTCAGGAGGCTGAGATCTGAGGATCGCAGTTCAAAGCCAGCCCGGGCAGGAGAGACCATGAGACTCCTATCTCCAATAAACCACCAGAAAACCGGAAGTGGTGCTGTAGCTCAAGTGGTAGAGCGCTCGCTTTGAGCTGAAGAGCTGAGGGACAGTGCCCAGGCCCAGAGTTCAAGCCCCACGGCCGACAAAAAAAAAAAAAAAAGATTTATCCATATTTATGTTGAAGCACATAGCAACACATCAGTTTGTTTTTTTGTTTTTTGTTTTTTTTGACAGGGTCTTGGCTTAGACTGAGCTAGCCTGCAAAATGAATACAAGGTTGTATCACTTTCACTACTTTTTACAGCTGAGTAGTAGGCCATTTTTCGTATATGTCATCTTTTACTCATTCATCGATTTTATTTATGCTTTTTGGCATCTATGAATAATTCTACTATAAAATAGTGTAAACATGTATGTATTAGCTTACAGTTTTACTGTATTTCACTAGTGAACACTTTGTTGTTGGTTGTAGGGCTTGAACTCAAGGTCTAAACACTGCCCCTGAGCAATTTTGCTCAAGGCTAGCACATTATCACTTTGAGCCATCGCTCTATTTCCAGTTTTTGAGTGATTAATTGGAGATTTAAGTCTGGTAGGGACTTTTCTGCCTGGGCTGACTTTGAACTGTGATCTTCAGAACTCAGCCTTCTGAGTAGCTAGGACAACCGGTGTGAGCCACCAGTGCCCGGCTGTGAATAATTGGTGTGTGTGTGTGTGTGTGTGTGTGTGTGTGTGTGTGTGTGTGTGTGTGTGTGTGTGTGAACACTTTTAAAAGCAAACAACAACAATGAAGTAAGCGAGGTATTTGGTCACTCCAGCTCTTAGCTCAGTATGTGCTTAGGACTACCTTGCATACTTATTCACTCCAGAATGCTGATCAAGTCCACCCCCTGCTGATGGTAATGGATAGGTTGGAAGCTGTATTCTGAGTAAAGCAGATTGCTTAGCAGAATTTACAGTACAGAGTAAGGCAGGTTCCATAGGGCATTAGCCATTGCTGTGAATCCAACAGCATGAGTGCAGCCCACAAATCCCCACCCAAGAGCTTGTAGAACCACATATCCTCAGCATCTACTCCATATCTGGAAAATCAGAATCTCCGGGGACAGGGCCCAGCAATGGGCTTTAACAAGCCATTGAGATAATTCTGACTTACCAGGGAGGCTTGAGAAGCAGTTACAGAGTTCTTTTGAGAGTTAATTAGGCATTACTAAGAAAGGAGAAAAACCATATTAAATAAGCTCAGAGATTTACTTTAATACTAAGATGTTCAAGATTTTGGAGCACTCTCTTAAACAGCTGGTATGAGGGCAAACCAGTCAGACTTCCCTGAGGGAATTTAGTACACCTGAATGTTTGTAAAGGTACAAACTCATCTACCTGTATCACTTCTAGGAATTCAACGTTGGGGAAGAAAGACAGAGATATTTTCTGAGATATGTCTACAAAGATGTCCCTTCATTACAGAATGATTTTAAATCAGAGGAAATTAGATAAAAACAAAAAGGTTTATTGGAAATAACTAAAATCATAGTCAATTAAATCAACTGTTACAGATTTTTATTACATAACTCTTTGAGTCTTTTATGTAATATGAACTTTTTTTTTATTTTCCTTCTTTTTTTTTTTTTTTTTTCTGGGCCTAGAACTTGATCTCTGGGCCTGGGCATTGTCCCTGAGCTTTTCTTGCTCAAGGCTAGCACTCTTACCACTAGAGGTACAGTTCTACTTCTGGCTTTTTTGGTAGTTAATTGGAGTTAAGAGTCACACAGACTTTGTTCTCCAGCCTGGCTTCAAACTAATCCTCAGATCTCAGCCTCCTGAATAGGATTATAGGTATGAGCCACCAGCTCCCAGCTCTCAATTTTGTTTTATAGCTATCCTCACAGACTGTATATGTGGGTGTATAGACAAATGGTTCTTATTATTAGTAATAGTTCTCTTCTATAAAGTCACTGCTATCTGTTGTTCCTTAGGAAAGGGAATTTGCTCAAAAACATGGACTGGAGGTATGGTTCAGGTGGTAGAGTGCCAGCAGTGGGCAAAAAATCCAAGCAGGAGCAAAAGGCCCTGAGTTCAAGCCCTAAAACCAGCACAAAAGAAATAATAAAATGAAGCCAAGTAAGGAGACTGGAATCTGAGGATCATGGTTTGAAGCCAGCCCAGGCAGGAAACTCCATAAAACTCTTATCTCCAATTAACCACCGGAAGTGGTGCTGTGGCTCAAAGTAATAGAGTGATAGCCTTGAGCAAATTTTGCTCAGGAACAGCATGCATGCTCTAAGTTCAAGCCCCATGACTGACAAAAAGAAAAAGAACAAGAAATAATAAAATGAAATGAAGTAACAAAATAAAATAGGGGAAGTGAATGATCTGATTATGCAAGTCCCACTCAAGTCCTTCCAGTAGATTCCTTAAAAAGACTGTTCATCTTACAATTGAAGACATAGCTGAGCACTAGACTGTCACCCTGAGGTGTGCTCCTTTGTCCTGAGGGCTTGCTGCACTTCCTGTAACTTCCAATCACAACGTTCCTGTCACTGCAAACTATTCCCAAGCACGAAGTGAGGAAGCAAAGCCAAAGTGGACTACAGCATACTGTCTTATTCAAGTTGCACCTCTGTCCCTACCTTAACAGAACACTTCCGCTGGAAGGGAGGGACAGTGCACAGATAGATGCTGACCCAGCAAAAACTATAGGCAATCTTTGTGGTTCAAAATACAAGAATCATCTAAATGTGTGTTGAACTTTAGTCTTACCCACCTGCCTTCTTCAGTCTTAGAGAGGATTTTCTTCCCATTTTACCCCCCCCCCCATAAAAAATGGATGGTTAAGGTAGGAACTCACTAACTTGTGGTAACAGAATGGGGAAACTGAGGCCCAGAGAGGTGAAAAAACCTGCCCAGTGTCACAAGGGGCTAGAGTCAGTAGGAAGGTTTCAGGACTTCTAGCGGAGAATGCTTCCTCATAGTGCTGTCAATCTTGACTTCAGGGGTATGGTGGCACAGCCCTGAAATGGCACCACAAACAACAGCTTGCCATGAAACTTCACATTTTTTCCCATCATAATTCATGAAAGCCAGCCACCAAGTGGCTCACACCTGTAATCCTAGCTACCCAGTAGGCTGAGATCTGATGATCATGGTTCAAAGCCAGCCAGGGCAGGAAAGTCCACGAGACTCTTATCTCCAATTAATCACAGAAAAAGCCAGAAGTAGTGCTGTGGTTCAAGTGAGAGAGTGCTAGCCTTGACCAAATATGAGCTTGGAAGCAGCACCCAGGCCCAGAGTTTAAGGCTCAGGACCAGCCAAAAAAAAAAAAAAATCATGAAAATTGCCATTCAAAACCATAACATATCCTTAGCTGGGTGCCAATGGCTAATACCTATAATCCTAGCTAGGCTGAAATCTGAGGATACAGGTTTGAAACTGTAGGGGGAAAGGGTCTCCTAGACTATTAAGGTCCCAGACTGTGTGAGAAAAACTAAGCCGAGAAAATGACCCTTTACTAAAAACAATGAGAGGCTATAAAGGGAGACTTTAAAACATATTTCACACAGACTTGAGCCCTATCTCATACCCTGCCCAATTAGAATGGTTTCAGCCATGCAACGTTGTGCATCCCACTCCATGATTGATAACCTCCTGCTTCAAGGGAGTAGATGCCTGGGTGTGCACATTGTGTATCCTCCTGTAGCTATCTTTATAACACCCCCAGCTTCAAGGATGCAGGGGTATATGACATTATGTTTCTGGAATGTACAGCACCCATGAGTAAGAATATCCCCTGCTATGTGTGAGGACCCCAAATTCGCACACCAGTTCAAACCAAAATGATAGGTTAGTTCAAACAATTACTATGAGACGGACTGTAACTCCATTAACCACTGACTTAAATATGCAATCTTTGTGTGTGTGTTACAACCCCATTGGCCACCTGCCCGTGGCCAGGCTGGACCACATGATTTTGCCTTTAAAAACCCTAGCTTGTGGGCTGTTTGGGGTCACAGTTTCCAGTCCAGAGTCTGTGCTGTGTCCCTGGCCAGTCAGCTATCCACTTCCCCAATAAAGTCATCTTTTTACATGAGGCTGTCTCTGAGTGGTAGACTCTTTTCCCCATAACAAAGCCAGATGGGCAAGACTTTTATCTCCAATTAACCAGAAAAATCTGGAAGCAGAACTTTGGCTCAAGTGATAGCCTGAAGCAAAAAAACAAAGGGAGAGCACTCAGGTCCCAAGTTCATATCCCAGTGCCAGCACAAAAACAAAACAAAGTAATTGCTCACACGTCAGTGAAATGGAAGTGTTGCCTGTGTCCAATCCATGGCCGTAGGACCCACTGACACAAGCTGTGTCCCTGTGGGATATAGGAGCCCCAGTATAGAAAACCATACTTAACTCCATGTTGATGATACCCTGTGAAGAAGCCCTTGGTGAAATCAGGCAGACCCAGGCTCCTGGCTCTGCCATCTTGAAAAACACAGCATAACTGTAACCCCTCTGTACAGCAGCTTTACAATAAAATAAAATTAAAAAATAAAAGAACACAGCAGAGAAGTCCTGTTTGAAAGCCAGCCCTTCAAGAAGCAATCAGAAGACATTAACTGAATGCCTAATATTGACTCTGTGCTGGATTCTAGGCCCAGAGGTGACTATGACAAGATCACTGTACCTGAAGGCCTGGATGAATAGGGATCCAAGTTTCATGGTCACCATTCATCTCTATGAGCTGCAAGGAGAGACAGAAATGATGGGAAATGGACCTGAGGACAGGAAGACAGGCTACAGGAGGATGGCTTTGGGTGTACAGGCCCAGCAGCAAGGAGCCCCATGTCCTGCTGGAATGTCCACACTATGAAAGGAGTGATGAGGTTCTTGATACCAGGATGTGGAAGCTGGATAATGCCTTTCAGAGTACCTAGGTCAAGCCAATTTTGTAGGTGTGGAAATCATGTGCAAAGGTGACCCAGCAGCAAGTAAGTCTACTCAAATGAAACCACAAAGTTAAGCCATTAGCTCATGGCTTGCCAGGTGACAGACTAGTTTGTGACCATGGAGACTAATTTATGACCATGGTCAGTATTGTTCCACCTGCATTTCCAGCTCCTAGCTCAGCACCTGGTCCAAACTAGGTGCTATGAGATCTCAGCAGGGCACGTCCAGGAGTCTACATTCCTCACACAGCCTGTGGCTTAGGATTGCTATATGAATTAGATCAACTAGTCTAGTGAAGCACAGGCCTATAGCACAGAGCCTGACTTTCAGGAAGTGCTCCAAAATGGGGGCTATCCTTATGGATATTGCTGCTAGCATATCTTTGTTGATTTATCTCCATCTTCTTATGCTAATCATTTGCCATTTCTGGTTTGTGACCAACATAGTACCCTCAAACAGCAGGGTACAGTGGAATTCAGGAAACTGATTGAAAAGTAGAATTTAGGGCCCAACTGCTCCAGTTCTAATCAGATCTCATTTTTGGTTTCTAAACATATTTCCCAGGTGATCCAGGGAACACCAAAGGGAGTGAGAAAGAGAGCAAGAGACAGAGACCATGGACTGAAAGCCCGTCAGTCACTGGCTGGGCTGGATGCTGTTTACTGATGTTCTCCAAGTTCATTTGGTTTGGTTATTTATTTATTGTTGGTCTGAGGGTCTTTGAACTCAGGGTCTGGGTGCTATCTCTGAGCTCTTTTGCTCAGGCTAGCACTATACCACTTTGAGCCACAGCAGTACTTCCAGGTATTTTGTTTTTGGCTTTTGTTGTTGTTGTTGTTGCCAGTCCTGGGGCTTGAACTCAGGGCCTGGGCACTGTCTCTGAGCTTCTTCTGATCAAGGCTAGCACTCTACCACTTGAGCCACAGTGTCATTTCTATCTTGTACTAAGGAATCCAATCTAGGGCTTCATGCATGCTAGGCAAGCACTCTACCACTAAGCCACATTCCCAGTCCTCCAGTTTCTTTGAGTAGTTAATTGAAGAGTCTCATGGGGACTTTTCTGCCTGGGCTGGCTTTGAACCACGATCCTCATATCTCACCTTCTAAGTAGTGAGGATTATGAGCCACTGGAGCCCAACCTGTAATTTATTTTTAATTAAATAAAGTACATATGCTATTGTGAAAACATTTGAAAGAACACAAAACTTTGAAAGCAGAAGGAACCCCCTGGGCCCATTTCTTCTATGCTAAACTCTACATCCCATGCCTGAGGTAAGTGTTGGAAACCATGGTTTGGGGTTTTCCTGAAAAACTGTCTATGCTTATAAACAAAACCCCCCTGAAAAAGATGGTTTTTCTTTTGCAAAAACAAAACAGAAACTCAAACAGGATTATAAGAGCAAGGATTGGCAAATTCTTTCTATAAAGTGCCACATAGTAAAATGTTTTTAGGTTTTGGGACCCAATGATTTCTGCTCCAATTTCTTATCTTAAAATTTTATTGTAGGGGCTGGGAAGTTGGCTCAGTGGTAGAGCGCTTGCCTTGCATGCCTGAGGCCCTGGGTTCGATTCCTCAGCACCACATAAGCAAAAAGAAAAAAGCCGGAAGTGGTGCTGTGGCTCAAGTGGTAGAGCACTAGCCTTGAGCTGAAGAGCTGAGGGACAGTGCTCAGGCCCAGAGTTCAGGCCCCACAACCGGACCAAAAAAAAAAAAAATTTTTATTGTAAAGGTGATATGCAGAGGGGTTACAGTTACATTAAGTCAGGTAATGAGTACACATCTTTTTGAACAGTGTCACCCCCCTCCCTCATTTTCTCCAAGTTTTCCCCCTTTCTCACTTCCCTCCAAGATTAACTTCTATGTTTTTCATAGTCCCCAGGAGACAGCTGAAGATGATTTCAAAATGAATGGCTGTGGTTCCAAAAGCTTTTACTAAACATGCAGCAGGCTAGATTTGGCCTTAGGGAATAGTTCACTACTATTTGACTACTATAGCACTTTCTCTCTCTCTCTCTCTCTCTCTCTCTCTCTCTCTCTCTCTCTCTCTCTCTCTCTCCTCTCTCTCTCTCTCTCTCTCTCTCTCTCTCTCTCTCTCTCTCTCTCTCTCTCTCTCTCTCTCTCTCTCTCTCTCTCTCTCTCTCTCTCTCTCTCTCTCTCTCTCTCTCCACTTGCAGAAATTGGATCTTTTCCCAGTCAGCCCACGCAGTGAATTCAGTCTAACTGCTACATGGTAGGGACTAGATATCCAGTCATTTTCCTATAAGTAGGTAACTACTCCACTCCAGCCTTGCCATTAAACAAAGCTGTAGCCTGGCTGAATGGTTCAAGTGGTAAGTGGTGGAACATCTGCACCTCAACTGCAAAGTCCTGAGTTCAAACCTCTATACTATAATCAACAATGAAGACACTACACATAAACTGTGTAGTAGTGATTCTTAGAACTGCTGAGTCAATGGGCAAATACAAACACAAAATTTTGATAGATGGTGCTAAATTGCTCAGACTTAAAAAAAAAATCAGATCGCCACATATAACCTTGTGATTCTCATTGCTTAATCTCATTCTTCTTTTGTTGTGTTTTTGTTTCTTTCTTTCTTTCTTTCTTTTTTTTGGGGGCAACATTGAGGTTTGAACTCAGGGCCTGGGTACTGTCTGTCCCTGAGCCCTTTTTGCTCCAGGCTTGTGCTGCCACTTTGAGCCATAGCACCATTTCCAGTTTTCTGGTGATTAATTAGAAGTAAGACTCACAGACTTTCTTGCCCAGGCTGGCTTTGAACTACAATCCTCAGATCTCAGCATCCTGAGTATATTTCGAGGCTAGCACTCTACTGTAGGATCTTGTCTGTCCCATGAAAGACGGATGGGCTCTGAGGAAAGGTAAGTGCGGCTGCCAGTTCTCCAGCCTCCCTTAGCCGGGGAGTCAAGTCAAGCAGGAAAACTTGTTTATTAACACAGAGCAAGCCCTTTTTAAAGCAAAAAAAGAGCGGGTGGCATGACAGGGGAGGAAAAGGAACCAGTCACTGTAAAGGTCACACCCTATCATGCACCTGAGCTTCCATGGGCTGGTTACACACTGAATGTAAAGCAAATCAGGCTCTGCCCACTCAACTCCCTCTCAGTGCCATCTTTGCTGCCCATGTGCTCTACACTTTACCACTTGAGTCACAGTGCAAGAATACAGGTATGAGCCACCAGCACCCAACTTCCTTTTCTTTTCTTTGAATATAAGTTTGTTGTTTTTAAGGTGTTGTAGAGAGGGGTTACCATTTCATAAGTCAGGCAATGAGTACATTTCTCTTTTTGGACAATGTCACCCCTTCCTTTGCTTTCCTCCAGTTTCCTCATCCCTGCCCACAAATTACATAGGGCATTTCCCACATAATGTATACTAAACTGCATGAGTGCATTTGTTCACCCTTCCTCACTCCTTTCTGCCCCACCCCTAAATCCCTCTAAAAGCAAAAAAAAAAAAAGACCAAAGTAAAAACAAACAAACACCAACATCAATAACAATTAAAAAAAACCCACTGTTCCATTTCCTGGATAAATGTTCTGAGAAGTTGTACCTTTGGGTTCTTCCCCTAAGGGTATCCTCCCTTAGTGCGTGCGTGCGTGCGTGCGTGCGTGCGTGCGTGCGTGCGTGCGTGTGTGTGTGTGTGTGTGTGTGTGTGTGTGTGTGTGTGTGTATGCCTAGAGTCCTGTATAGGTCATGTTCCTGGTGAGCATTCTCTGTTTAAACTATCTGAAACAACTAAGAGAGAGATCCTAAAGACCAACAGAGAGAGACAGCAATGAACCATTGGCAACTAAAACTTTTCTTTTTTTTTTTTTTTTTTTTTTGTCAGTCGTGGGGCTTGAACTCTGGGCCTGGGCGCTGTCCCTCAGCTCTTCAGCTCAAGGCGAGCGCTCTACCACTTGAGCTACAGCGCCACTTCTGGTTTTCTGGTGGTTTATTGGGATAGGAGTCTCACGGTCTCTTCTGCCCGGGCTGGCTTTGAACCACGATCCTCAGATCTCAGCCTCCTGAGTAGCTAGGATTACAGGCGTGAGCCACCACCGCCCGGCTCACTAAAACTTTTCTTGTATTTTCTCCTATGAAGCAATTTGCACTGCCTTCTTGTCAATGTAAAAACACATTCCCTTTTGCTCAGAGACTCCCAGAAAGCAACAGGAGGCAGGTTTCTGTAATCATAAACATGTTATATGAGAATGTGTGATTTAGGGCCTTGCAGGGCCCAGGTGCTTCTATGCTATTTGAGTTGCTGCTCTCATAGTCTAGGCTCAGGGAGGAAATGAAGTTTGAATTTCCAAGTTTCCACTCACATTCCTTACCCAAAGGGGTCAATGCTTCAAGTTGCTCTGACTGAAATATACTGTGCTGCTATGATTACAACTGTGAACAGCTAGCACTTATTGAGCACTGACACTAGTGAAAGGATACCAAGCAGAGGCAGGCAGGCACAGGAGAAAGATTATTATAAGGTTCATTAGAGGAGCCATATTTCTCCTGGAGAGAGAACACATGGCGACCTCCACTATCTAGGTAGCATAGTAGATAGGAGCGCAGGCGGGTCTGGGCAGAGAGAGGTAGGGGCCAGTTGTATGGCTAAATTGTAGGGCAGGGAGGAGCTCAAGTCTGGATGGAGCTGAGGACCAAAGGTAGGCATAATGCTTACAAACTAGGACCTTGGCAGTGAGCGAAGTCCTTCTTGTTCTTCTCCTCCAGCCCTGTGGTGGTGGCATCACCTCTGGGCACTGGGAAAGACAGAGTTCAAGGGCTAAGCAACTTGACCAGCTACCACTGTCAGGCCTCTTTGTCTCCCAAGGCTATAAGGAAAAATACAATCATGTGCTGCACTGAAAATGGGTAAAACGCTGGAAGAAAACAAAATAAAGGGTGGGAAGGTGGCTTAGTGGTAGAGTGCTTGCCTTGCATGCATGAGGCCCTGGATTGGATTCCTCAGCACCACATAAGCAGAAAAAGTTGGAAGTGCTGTGGCTCATGTGGTAGAGCGCTAGCCTTGAGCTGAAGAGCTGAGGGATAGAGCCCAGGCCCAGAGTTCAAGTCCACAACCAACAAAAAAAGAAAAAAAGAAAACAAAATAAAATAGTTGGGTGCTTGTCTGTTAAGAATTAGTAGAAAAGTAGCCAATCAGGGACAGCTTGCAGGTAAGATGATAAACCAAAACTTGCCAGACAATAAAATGGGGGCGGGGGGCTACAAAAGAATGAGGAAGGATAAAAGAATGAGGAAATAAGGATGGGACTGTATATATTTGGCATCACAACCTTACAGGAATAGAAAGGGGAACCATAGATCAGAAAGCCATCTAATTCTCACTAAGGTAAGGCCAAGATAGTGGATTGTGGTTCAAAGCTAGCCCGGGCAGGAAAGTCTGTGAAACTCTTATCTCCAATAAGCCACCAGAAAGCCGGAAGTGGCACTGTAGCTCAAGTGGTAGAGCGCTGGCCTTGAGAGTTCAAGGCCCACAACCGACAAAAACAAAAACAAAAACTATTTCGGGGCTGGGAAGGTGGCTCAGTGGTAGAGTGCTTGCCTTGCATGCATGAGGCCCTGGGTTCCATTCCTCAGCACCACTTAAGCAAAAAGAAAAAAGCTGGAAGTGGCGCTGTGGCTCAAGTGGTAGAGCTGAGGGACAGTGCCCAGGCCCAGAGTTCAGGCCCCACGACCAGACCAAAAAACACAAAGAAGATATACAGGTGATAAACACATGATACATGTTTCACATCACTAGCCTTATAAAAATGCAGATTAAAACGTTGAAGCTGGGCCAAAGCCAGCCTGAGCAGAAAAGTCTCCGTGATACTCTTATCTCCCATTAACTACTCAAAAACTGAAAGTGGAGCTGTGGTTCAAAGTGGTAGAGTGCTAACCTTGAGCAAAAGAGCTCAGAGACAGTGCTCAGGCCCTAAGTTCAAGCCCTATGACTGACCTTTAATGAGACATCCCTGGCACACCTAACAGAATAGCTAAGCTAAGTGAGTCAGTGGAGAAACCAAATCATACATGACTACACTCATACACTACTTTTGCTGATATAAAATGGTATAGTAACCCCAGAAAAACAATTTCATAGCTTCTTCCAAAATAAAACATCCAGCTGCCATATGCCCAGCAATTATTACACTTCCAGAGATCTGAGAGTTATATTGACACAAAGGCACATAGACAAATGTTTATAGCAACTTCATTTATAATAGCCCCACCCAAACTGAATCAGCCTAGATCTCCTTCCACAGGAAATGGTACATACCATGGAATAATACTCAGCAACAAAAATGAATGACTAAACTGGCATAGTGATACATACCTGTAATCTCAGCATGTGGGAGACTGAGCTAGGATCTAGGCTAGTCTGGGCTACATAGTGAGACCCTGTTTCTAAAACCGAATAAAATGAATATACTAATGATACATACAATAGCTTATGAGTTAAAAATAAGAGATGGGATGGAGGGAGAATGGTAGAGGGAGACTGGAATACATGAAAAACATGAGAGGAAATGTCACAATGAAATCATCCTTTTTTTTTTTTTGGTTGATTGTGGGGCTTGAACTCAGGACCTGAGACCTGTCCCTGAGCTCTCCAGCTCAAGGCTAGCACTCTACCACTTGAGCCATAGTGCCACTTCCTGCTTTTTTTTGTGTATGTGGTACTGAGGAATCAAACCCCGGGCTTCACGTATGCGAGGCAAGCACTCTACCACTAGGCCACTTTCTCAGCCCTGATTTTTTTTTCAAGAAAATTTTTGAAATGACAAGTTTCTAGAAAAACAAAGGACAGATTTATTAGTTGCCAGAGGCCAAGGATGGGGCATAAGGAAGACACAACAGGTAGGAGTTTGATTAACCAGGGGCCATAAAAAGGACCCATGTACCATTGGAAGTAGTCAGTGTCTGGTAAGACCCTAGGTGATTAAACTTTGAGAAACATCAGTGGGGGTTGGGAAGGTGGCTCAGTGGTAGAGTGCTTGCCTTGCATGCATGAAACCCTGGGTTTGATTCACCACTTAAGCAAAAACAAAATACAAAAAATGGAAGTGGTGCTGTGGCACAAGTGGTAGAGTGCTAGCCTTGAGCTGAAGAGCTGAGGGACAGAACCCAGGCCCAGAGTTCAGGCCCCATCACCGACAAAAAGAAAAAAAAAAGAAAGAAAGAAAGAAAGAAAAAGAAAAATAAGAGAAAAATAAGAAAAATATCATATCTACTAAATGCAACTTGACCAGATACCACTGTCAGGCCTCTTTGTCTCCCAAGGCTATAAGGAAAAATACAATCATGTGCTGCGTGGAAAATGGGTAAAACGCTGGAAGAAAACAAAATAAAGGGTGGGAAGGTGGCTTAGTGGTAGAGTGCTTGCCTTGCATGCTTGAGGCCCTGGATTGGATTCCTCAGCACCACATAAGCAGAAAAAGTTGGAAGTGCTGTGGCTCAAGTGGTAGAGCGCCAGCATTTAGTCCTGGTTGCAATACTATGCTGTACCCTTACAAAACATTAACTTTTGAGGAAACTGATCAAGGTATTCAAGGAATGTTTTATATCTAATAACTACTGATTCTAGTCATGATTTGATTTAGAAAAATCTAATATTTATGATAAGCCATAACATGGCAGTGTTTTTTTTTTTTGAGGGGGGGTGGTCCAGTCATGGGGCCTGAACTCTGGGCCTGGGTGCTGTCCCTCAGCTCTTCAGCTCAAGGCTAGCGCTCTACCACTTGAGCCACAGCGCCACTTCCGGCTTTTTTCTTTTTGCTTATGTGATGCTGAGGAACAGAACCCAGAGCCTCAGGCATGCAAGGCAAGCACTCTACCACTGAGCCACCTTCCCAGCCCCAGCATTTGTTTTTATAGAGAGAACTGAGCTTGAGGTTACTTGTCTAAGATTACAGAGCTAATGAGAAAGTAGGCTGGGATTCAAATGCAGGTCTGTACAGCTTCAAAGGCCATGGACTTATCACAGAACTATCTTGAGATGACAACTGTCATTCTTTCTGCTAAAATGAAGGCAATAAAGAAACTTTTGCTTTAGCTTGGGAAGCCAGGGACTAGGCAAAGGAACCAAGACTACTACTATAAGGGTTTCATTCTAAGATTCTTACAAACAAGTAGTTTTTAAGCTAAATATGAAATTGAGTAAGATCACTAATAGAAAACCCCAAATTACCCACATCTGATTAGTAATATTAGTTTCGGAATAAGAAAAAAAATCTTAAACCAAGTTTCAGCAAAATAACTTTATTTCCTAACACATGGTACACACGTACACCCACCTGTGCTCCAATTGCACATCTGTTCACAAATGACTTCCAAACCACCGCTGCCCCCACAGCTAAGATGTGCTAAAAGTTACCTTAGTTGGCATACGTAAAATGCCTCTAGACAGAACATTCTGAATAGATTGGATTGGGTCACAGCAGAATTTGCATTAGTCAGATGAGTCTATAAATTTAAAGCTTTGAGAAGCTACTACTTTTACTTCTAATACTTCCAGATAAATAGGATGCAGAAAACCAGCTTGTACTCCAGAGAAATTGTATCAGTTTTTCTGGTGATGGAACCATTTATCCACTGTAACCAAACAACAGAAAAACAAATTAGAATCCCCATTACGAACCAAAATTGTCAACATATAAGTGCATTCATTTTAGTGGACTCTACTACAGAGAACTTAAAGCAAACTTAAACTTAAATGTAAAGCTGCACCCTAGCAAAACAGTTTTTGTCTGGGCCACAATGTTTTTATCTGGACTTCACTTTTCTTTTTTGTCAGTACTGTGGCCTCAAGCTCTTGAGCAGCTTTTTCTCTCACAATTAGTGCTCTACAACTTGAGCCATGCCTCCAGTTCCAGCTTTTCTTCTGGTTAATTGAAGATAAGAGTCTTGAGGATGTGTCTGTGTCTGCCTAAACTGTCTTCACACCTCAATGTTCAAATTTGCCTTGTGAAAATTAAAAATGTGTTTGTGTAATCACCTAATCTCAATTAAAGAAAAAAAGTGAGAGAAGGGATGGGTTAAGAGAGATGGATGACAATGTTGTCAGACACTTTGTACTCATATACTGTTTTGTAGAATGGGAACTTCTTTGTTTTGTTTTCTTCCGTCGCAGGGCTTGAACCCTGGGCTTGGGAGCTGTCCCTGCTTTTCAGCTCAAGGTGAGCACTCTACCGCTTGAGCTACAACACCACTTCCGGTTTCCTAGTGGTTTATTGTTGATAGAGTCTCATGGACTTTCCTGCCCGGGCTGGCTTTGAAACGTGATCCTCAGATCTCAACCTCCTGAGTAGCTAGGATTATAGGTGTGAGCCACCAGTGCCCAGCTAGAATGGGAACTTCTTTGTATAACTACTTAAAGATAAAAAAAAAACAAAACACAAAAACTCCTCAATGTTCAGATCGCAGCCTCCTGAGTAGCTAGGATTATAGGTGCAAGCTGCTGATGCAGGGCTCATCTTTCTTACATTAACTATAATGCAATTTAAAAAAATTAAGTGACAGACTCCTTTCTTATCAGAAAAACAAAAAACAAAACAGATTCTTAAGATCTAAAGGGGGAGAAAGCTGCTTTATAGAGGTATCTACCCAGACTTCAAACATTGTGGTTACTGCTTGGATCTCAAGAGTGATAGGAAGTGGCACTGAATACAATCAATCTGGAATGTTTCTGTTCCTTCCTTTTCTCTCTCTATATATTACATGGTGTATCAAAATAAACACACATATATAAGCATGGAGCATATTATATCAAGTGACATAATTCAGGTACAAAAAGACACCTACACTTATTATATGTGGAACACTTAGACATATAAGAATAGACAATGGAAAGGTGCTCTTAAGGGTCTAGGGAGTAGGGACAGGTAGACCACAAAAGGGAGATGCTGATCAAAGGGTTCAAAGCTGCAATGAGACAGGAGGAATAAGCCTTATGGATTTTTAGTACACAGGATGCTGACTATATTAAATAGCAATACATTGTCCATTTCTTTTGTTAGTACTTTGAACTGAACTCAGGGCCCAGTGTGTGAGAGTCTCATATTTTGTCTATTTCTTTGATGCAGGGGATTAAGCTCAGGACCCAAATACAATAAGCACAAGCTACATATGTAGCTCAGCTCCACTGCATATTTCAAAATGGCTAACACATTAGATTTTTAAAGTTCACTACACATAAAAAAATGTGAAGTAACAGATTAGCCAGATTTAATCATTTTACATATTGAACATTTGTGAAAGCATCACATTGTACTCCATAAATATATCATTATTTTTCAGTTAAAAAAATTTTTTTGTCATGGGATTTGAACTCTGGGCCTGCGCACTGTCCCTGAGCTCTTCAGCTCAAGGCTAGCACTCTACCACTTGAGCCACAACACCACTTGTGGTTTTCTGGTGGCTTACTGGAGATAAAGAATCTCACGGACTTTCCTGCCCAGGCTGGCTTTGAACTGCAGTCCTCAGATCTCAGCCTCCTGAATAGCTAGGATTACAGGCATGAGCCACTAGCACCCAGCTTCAGTTAAAAAAAATTGATATGCACATTTAAGTTTCCATACAAGTCATTTCTAATGTAATTTTACTAGACTCTGGACTTACCATCTGTTGGTACTGTGCAGGCAGATTCACATGGCGGTGGTAACTAAAATGTTAAAATATATTCATTAGTCCTAGGGCAAAAAAGCTAAAAGTGTACTGGCAAAAAAAAGAGTCTAGCATTGTAGTACACTCCTATAACCCTAGAATTCAAAAGGCTACAACAGAAGAATAGAGAATTTGAGGCCAGCCTCAACATCACAGCAAGATGCTCTCTCAAAACAAAGAAGACTATCTGACTTTTTAGGCTCTAAAAATAACTTACAACATATAGGAACAAGGAGGGTGTGCTCCACTGCTCAAAGATATTAACAACTTAAAAGTTTTTTACTTTTAAGGACCTATAAAATTAATACAATTTTTTGAAATAAAATATAAAAATTTATATATAATGATTCCATATATACAATATATACACAAATGCAGACAGTGTTCTCATTGAAAAACTATGATAATTAACACTAGTTTTTCCCTTTCAGTTTTTCTTACTCATCTCAACTTTGTCAGGACACATATGTAAACAATGATGAATCTGAATGTACAAGGTTCACCAATAAAGTTGTCTTTTCCTATTAGACCAAGATCATGTTCTTAGCTTCCTGCCAAAGCTGGGCACACACACACACACACACACACACACACACACAGACACACACACACACACACACACACAGACACACACACACACAGACACACACACACAGACACACACACAGACACACACACAGACACACACACACACACACACACACACAGACACACAGACACACACACACACAGACACACAGACACACACACACACACACACCCAACACACTCAGATGTAGTCTCTTGGGCTTTTCTGCCTGGTCTCATCTAGAACTTCAATCTTCCCAATCTCAGCCTCCAATGTAGCTAAGATGCCATGTATATAGCACAATACCCAGCTATTGATTGAGAGAGGCTTAGGGAACTTTTCTGCTCAGGCTGGACTCAAATCATGATCTCTTAATCTAGTTTCCCAAGTGGCTAGGGTTACAGGCATAAGCCACTGTCTCTGACTTCTGTTTTTAATGCTTTCATGAAAATAATTTTCTTTTTTTTTTTTTTTTAATTTTTTTGGGGTCCGGTCGTGGGGTCTGGGCCTGGGCGCTGTCCCTCAGCTCTTCAGCTAAGGCTAGCGCTCTACCACTTGAGCCACAGCACCACTTCCGGCTTTTTTCTTTTTGCTTATGTGGTGCTGAGGAATCAAACCCAGGGCCTAAGGCATGCAAGGCAAGCACTCTACCACTGAGCCACCTTCCTAGCCCATGAAAATAATTTTCAGATGATCTAATTATATCTTTTGGTTAAGCCCAAATCAGATAATTGTACACAGACAAAACTGTTGCTCTTATAGACATTTTACTATTTCATATCAAAGTCTTTTCTAGTGTTATAAACCATTACTGCAATGGTACCCTGAAGTTGGTAATTTCCTCAGCTGATTCAAGTACATTCCAATGGGTTCCCTTGTTGAAAACCCCTCAAAGTGGATAGACATTTGGGTCACTCAGTATATTCTAAAATCAAGTTGACTTTTGACTTTTACAAATTATACGACTTTGTTTATGACTGATTGATCAGGGCCACTCAGCAGTTCCTCTCCTCAGTCTAGTGCCTACTTATATGTGCTTATGTACTACGTGTCCTAATTTCAATCCTTCATACAGAAATATGTACATAGGGGCTGGGAAGTTGGCTCAGTGGTAGAGCGCTTGCCTTGCATGCCTGAGGCCCTGGGTTCGATTCCCAGCACCACATAAGCAAAAAGAAAAAAGCCGGAAGTGGCGCTGTGGCTCAAGTGGTAGAGCACTACCTTGAGCTGAAGAGCTGAGGGACAGCGCCCAGGCCCAGAGTTCAGGCCCCACGACCGGACCCAAAAAAAAAAAAAAAAAAAAAAAAGAAATATGTACATAGGAGGTACTCAAATATTTGTTGAAAGTACTTCTTCTCCCATCTAGCGTGTATCTTTTAGCCATCCCATTCTCTCATTAAAGGAAATGAATACATACAGCATCCACAATGGCCTTGGCAGCATCAGGATCACACTTGAAGGGGCTCTCAGACACTGTTGTATTCATACTATGGAAAAAATCCCAAAGTGAGTGGTCATGACAAAACAACAACAACAACGACGACAAGTCTCTCTTTTTCTGTGTGTGCTAGCTAGTATTGGTATTTGAATTCAGGGACTGGGTTCTCTCTCTTAGCTTTTTCACTTCAGTTTTTTTTTTTGGTGGTTAACAGGAGATAGTCTCATGGACTTTCCTGCCTGAGCTGGCACTAACTGTGATCCTCAGAATTACCAACATAAGCCACCAGTGTCTGGCAAAAATGCTTTTCTCTTTTTAAAGAGAAAATGGTGGAACACGTGATCTTTAAGTTGGGATGAATTGAAAGCTTGTTCACCTATATTAAACGTTCAAATTGATTTTAGCAAGGTACATATATTCTTTTTTTTTTTTTTTTGCCAGTTCTGAGGCTTGAACTCAGGACCTGGGCACTGTCCCTGAGCAATTTTGCTCAAGGCTAGCATTCTACCACTTGAGCCACAGCATCACTTCCAGCCTTTTCTGTTTATGTGGTACTGAGGAATCAAACCCAGGGCTTCATGCATGCTAGGCAAGCACTCTACCACTAAACCACCTTCCTAGCCTAGTACATATATTTTTATGACTCAGCTATTCAACAGTTAGTTAGCAAGTTCAGATTTAAAAATCTGAGATCTCTCTGTAGTTCTCATTGAAAGAGCTGGGAAAGCAAATTAAAGTAAGAAACACATCTTTCCTAGTGGGAAAAAAAAAAAAATCAAAGCAACCACCATAACAAATCCTGTCTCTATTAGTGCTGATCAAAGATTTGAAATATGTATTTCTGGCTGTAACTGGTTGTAACTATAAACTGTTTGGCATTTCTGAAAAATAACTCAGCAAAATATATGCAAAAATCTTTAAAAACTTCATAGGCTTTGATAGGAAAATTCTGCCTCTAAGACCCCAAGATTGAAGCAACATCTATGAAAATATTCACCATATGCCTATTTCAAAAACTGGACATAATTCATTATAATCAATATACATAATTAAAATAATTTGAGGATATGGATGGGACTGAAAAAATGGGCAAGAATGATGGAAAGTGTAACATTAATCAAGATGCATTGTACTCATAATCTGATTTGTTGAACCGAAATCCTCTTGTACAACTACTTAAAATTAAAAAAAAAAAAAAAAGAATCTTGGAAGAGAAGACAAAAGAAATTAGACATAATTAAAATGTCTAACAAGAGGAATAATTAAAACACTTTATCTAGGGCTGGGAGTGTAGCTAATGTGTTAGACTAATTGCCCAGCAATGCACAAAGCCCCAGAAATTAGACATAACTAAAATATCCAACAAGAAGGAATGATTAAAAATACTTTATCTAGGGCTGGGAGTGTGGCTTATGTGGTAGAGTACCTGCCAAGCAATGCACAGGCCCCAGGTTCAATCTCTAGTACTCAAAAACAAAATGGAACAACAACAAAAATTCATGAATCAAGTCATACACAGAATGGAATGCTATGTAACAGTATTATGGAGAGATGCTTATAATACAATGTTAAATTAAAAAAACATAAATTGTGCATAATATAATCCTAAAAAGAGGTAGGAGCTGAGAATGTAGCTTAGTGGTAGAGTGCTTGCCTAGCATGCATGAAGCCCTGGGTTCGGTTCCTCAGTACCACATAAACAGAAAAAAAAGGTCTTAGGGGCTTTGCACATGACAGACAAATCCTGTATCACTGAGTTTATCCCAGGTCCTAACTCCCTTTGTATTTGAACTTGGACCTTACACTTGCTAGGCAAGTACTCTACAATTTGAGCCAAACCTCCACTTTCAGCTTTTTGCTGGTTAATTGGAGATAAGAGTCTTAAAATCCTCAGATTCAACTACCTGAGAAACTAGGATTATATATAGGCAGGACTACAAACACCTGGAACTTAGTTATTATTATTATTATTATTATTTTGCCAGTCCTGGGGCTTGAACTCAGGGCCAGGGCACTGTCCCTGAGCTTCTTTTCCTCAAAGCTAGTGCTCTACCACTTGAGCCACAGTGCCACTTCGAACTTTTTCTGTTTATGTGGTACTGAGGAATAAAACCCAGGTCTTCATACATGCTAGGCAAGCACTCTACCAATAAGCCACATTCCCAGCCCATAGCTATTAAATTATTTATATCAAGAATAGCATCCTGAAGCTCAGAGCCTTTCCCAATTATTCTCACATAGCTCTCACTCACTTGATGGCTTTGGTCTGTACTTATTCAGTGTCTTACAGGCATTTTTAAGTTGTTTATGTATTTCCCTTCCCATTTACTTGAGCACTAGCTGACAAACCAGTTCTTTTCTAAGCAAGAGTAATAGTATATAGCATTTTGTGGTTGCTAAAACCTTTGATGCAAACAGATCTGTTTTATGTGTTAAACACAGAGAAACATTACAACTTACCAACTGATTCCTTTTCCATCTGTTTTCTTAGTCACTAATGCTTTCCAATAGTCATGAGTGCTTTTAATAATATCAACTGCAAAGGCCTATAATTTGAAGAGAGAGGCATTACAATGATAGATAAGTGATGTTTTTTTACTATCAATATTTCCATAAAGTCTGATACTTTGTCTCTTTTCAATCACTTCCTTAAAAATAGGAGAGAACATTTTTTTTTCCTTTTTTCTTTTTGCCACTCTGGGGCTTGAACTCAGGGCCTGAGTTCAAGGCTAGCACTCTACCACTTTAGCTACAGCATCAATCCTTGATTTATTTATTTTTTTGGTCGGTTGTAGAGCCTGAACTCTGGGGCCTCAGCCCTTCAAGCTCAAGGCTAGCACTCTACCACTTGAGTCACAGCGCCACTTCTGGTTTTTCTGCTTATGTGGTGCTGAGGAATCAAACCCAAGGCCTCATGCATGCAAGGCAAGCACTCTACCACTAAGCTACATTCCCAGCCTGAGAACTTCTTTTTTTTTTTTTTTTTTTTTGGTGCGTTGGTCATGGGGCTTGAACTCCGGGGTTGGATGCTGTCCCTGAGCTCTTCAGCTCAAGGCAAGCTCTCTACCACTTGAACCACAGTATCACTTCTGGATTTCTGAGTGGTTTATTGGAGATAAGAGTCTCACAGACTTTCCTGCCTGGACTGGCTTTGAATGGTAATCCTCAGATCTCAGCAGTTTGAGTAGCTAGGATTATAGGCATGAGCCACGGGCACCCGGCTATGAGAACATTTTTTTAAAGACAAGTATTTCACTATGTAGCCCAGGCTATCTTCAAACTTCTGATCCTCCTGCCTTTGGTTCCCAAATATTGGGATTACAGTAGTATATATCAAACACAGTAAGGACATTTAAATAAATAAGCATCTATAGAATTTTATGAACTTTGATGGGAATATGGTCAAATTTTAAGTATTAACACATAGTTCTATATGACATATTACCTTATCTTTAAATTCTGCATTGAAAGCAAACTCATTTTCTGGTTTTCCATCTGGAACCTTGTACCTTCTAAACCAGTCCACAGTCGCTTCTAGATATCCAGGTTTCAGCCGTTCAACATCACTAATATCTAAGGAAAGAACAAACACATTACCTGATATGTAAGTAATTATTTATGCATCGAGAAAGCTATACATTGGATCATCAAAAAGTTCAAGATAATATTGGAGCTGACCTGATTGTTGAAAAGAGAATCCCATGTAAGAAAAAGAAATCATCTAGTGTGTCAGACTAGTTCTGACATTAAATATGAGAGGAGCAGATTAGTATGACAGTAACTGCTATTAGGGTAACTGTAAGGAGAAATGAAATAACTGAGGTGAAATAATGAAATTAGTTTAGTAAGCGTGGATAATTCCTATAAGAAGAGTATAAAATACTAATGAAGCCAAGTAGAAACTATTTCAGAGAGCCACATGCCAATTACATACTAATGGACAGAAAAACATACTAGCTGGGTGCCAGTCTTCATCCTTACAATTCTAACTACTAGAAGGCTGAGATCTGAGGACTGAAGTTTGTAGCCAGAAAAGGCAGAAAAGTTTATGAGAGTCCATCTCCAATTAACTAGCAAAAAGTTATGCTGGAGGTATGGTTCAAATGTTAGGAATACAAGGCTTGAGCAAGCAAACCAAGTGAGAGTGTAAGTGAATTCAAGCCATAGTATTAGTACAAAGGGAAAAAGATATATGAGGCAATACCCGTTGGCTTCAAGTTTTATTTTATTTTTATTGTCCTGGGGATAAAATGGAGGGTCTTGTCCATGCTATTGAAGCACTTTACCACTGAGCTACATCCTCAGTCAATCGGTAACATTTTATTTATTTTTTTTTAAGTTTTTTATTGTAAGGATACTATACAGAGGGTTACAGTTACATGAGCAAGGTAATGAGTACACTTCCTATTGAGCATTGTTACCCTCTCCATTGTTTTCCCCCTACCATCCCTTCCTTCCCTACCTTCCCTGAGGTTCTTTTTTTTTCTTTTAATTGTGGTTAAGTGATTACATAATTTCCAGAATTTCACAGTATTGTGGAATAATGATGCTCATTTAAAGTCACAAGTTCATTCTAACTTTCCTGGAGCAAATTGTCTATCACAGTCTATAACATATAACAGTGTACACTATACACCATACATGTTTATCAGCAGCATGGGAATATTTAGTAGTGGTTCGACCAGATGAGTGGGAGTTCTTTGTTTCTTAAGTCCTGTTAATTTTGTCGTATCACCTAACATTTTGGATTTAGCATCCACTTATCAGGGAGACCATGTACCGTTTGTCTCCTTGCTCTTGGCTTACCTCGCTCAACATGATTCCTTCTAGCTCCATCCATTTCCCTGCAAATGCCATTATTTTGTCATTTCTAATGACTGCATAATATTCCACTGTGTATAGATACCACAATTTTTGGATCCATTCATCTGTGGTGGGGCATTTGGGTTGTTTCCATAACCTAGCTATTGTGAACAGTGCTGCAATAAACATGGAGGTACATGTGTCCTTGTACATTGGTTCCTGTTGTTCAGGGTAGATGCCTAGAAGTGGTATGACTGGGTTGTAAGGGAGGTCAATCTTTAGTTTTCTAAGGATCCTCTAGACTGCTTTCCAAAGTGGTTGTATAAGTGTACATTCCCACCAGCAGTGTAATAGGGTTCCTCTTTCTCTGCATCCCTTCCAGCATTTGTCGTTGGCTGATTTGAGGATGTGGGCCATTCTGACTGGGGTAAGGTGGTATCTCAGGGTTGTCTTTATTTGCATTTCCTTCACCACCAGGGATGATGAACATTTCCTCATGTGTTTCATTGCCATTTTTATTTCTTCATCTGAGAAGTCCCTCTTTAGTTCCCTTGCCCATTTAAGTAATTGGTTTGTTAGGTTTGGGAGGGATTAGTTTATTGAGTTCCCTGTATATACAGGATGTTAACCCCTTGTCTGATATATTGCTGGTAAATACTTTTTTCCCAGTTAGCTGGTTGTCTTTCTAGCTTGGTTGGGATAGATTTAGCTGTGCAGAAGCTTTTTATTTTAAGGTAGTCTCATTTGTTGAGTCTCTCTCCAATTTGTTGTGACCCTGGGACTCTGTTCAGGAAGTTCCTTCCTGTGCCTATTAGTTCTCCTACTCTGTCCTGCAGTAGTTTCAGAGATTCAGGTTTAATGTTAATGGGTAACATTTTAAACTTGGTAATTTAGGTATTTCTCAATTCCAATGAGTTAGTTTGGGCCAACAGAAAAGCCAAACTACTGTTGGATGTAAACAAATAAAAGACACAGCACTAAAAAGTCAATCATGAAAGGGAAATACATTCACAGCAGGAGTTAATTTATATTTGTACAACTTGGAATAGTCTGGCATGTGGTATACATTTGTAATCCCAACACTCAGGAGGATAAGCTAGGAGGATCTTAAATTCCAGTCACTCTAGACTATAAAGTAAGACCGACTTTCTTTCTCCCTTTTCTTTCTCCCTTTCTCCCTTTCTTTCTTTCTTTCTTTCTTTCTTTCTTCCTTTCTTTCTTTCTTTCTCTTTCCTCTCTTTCTCCCTTCCTTCCTTCCTTCCTTCCTTCCTTCCTTCCTTCCTTCCTTCCTTCCTTCCTTCCTTCCTTCCTTCCTTCCTTTCTTTCTTTTCTTTTCTTTTCTTTCTATCAAGGCTAGTGCCTTAGAACTTGAGCCACCGGGGCTGGGAAGGTGGCTCAGTGGTAGAGTGCTTGCCTTGCATGCATGAGGCCCTGGGTTCAATTCCTCAGCACCACATAAGCAAAAAGAAAAAAGCCGGAAGTGGTGCTGTGGCTCAAGTGGTAGAGCACTAGCCTTGAGCTGAAGAGCTGAGGGACAGCGCCCACGCCCAGAGTTCAGGCCCCACAACCGGATCCCCCCCCAAAAAAAAAACAACAAAAAAACAAATTTGGCTTTGGTCCAATTTGTGATCTATGTAGTTAAATGATATGCTTTCTATTATAGTATTGCTAAAGTATTGAAAACTTAAGAGTGAATTAGCATATTTTTCAACACTGGTACATTTCAAAGAACTTAGATACCAACTGGACGTTTAATAATTCTGGGGCTGGGAAGGTGGCTCAGTGGTAGAGCGTTGGCCTTGCATGCTCAAGGCCCTGGGTTCGATTCCTCAGCACCACATAAGCAAAAAGAAAAAAACGTGGAAGTGGTGCTGTGGCTCAAGTGGTAGAGCGCTAGCCTTGAGCTGAAGAGCTGAGGGACAGCGCCCAGGCCCAGAGTTCAGGCCCCACGACCGGACCCCCCCCCCAAAAAAAAAAATAATTCTTTCCCTAGCTACCTAAAGTTAGCATCAGATTCCACAAACTAAAGGCCTTAGTCTCAGAAGGCCAGGGACTGAATAAATAAATTCAGAAATACAGGATGATGTATTTCTGACTCTGTAGCTATAACTTCAAGTTCCCAACTCCATCATTCTCTGGTTCATAATCTCTAGAACAGCTCACAGAACTGAGGAAACAGTATACTGGTTTATCACAAATGACACAACTGAACAGCTAATGGAAAGAATGCAAAGGGGACAAGCAATAGATGCTAAAAGAGGCAAGAAAATGCATTCCCCTACCCCAGAGACTCTGGAGATAACTCTACTGATACTGATTTTAGAAGACTAATATAATACTTAGATGGAGTAGAACATTAATTAGAAGCAACCAAATACAAGAATCTTGATAGAGCTAGGGGTGTAGTTCAATGGTAATGTGTGTGCTTAGCAAGCTTGAGGTGGGAGTTTAATCCAAAACACAAAAGTAATTAAGTAACTAATTGATTAAAATGAAAAGAATCAAGACAAATGTCATAAAATGTAAATAATCAAATTATAGACCATACATTTATGGTAATTAATTTTCAACAAGGATACAAAGATAATTCAAAAGGGGAAAGTCTTTCCAATATATGCTCCTGTGACAACTGGATATCCATCTTCAAAAGAAAGAGGTATATTCCTATTTCATGCCACTTAGAACAATTTTTTGTTGTTGTTGTTGGTCATGGGGGCTGAACTCTTGGGCCTGGGAGCTGTCTCTCAGCTCTTCAGCAGAAGGGCAGCGCCCTACCACTTGAGCCACGGTGCCACTTCCAGCTTTTTTCTGCTTATGTGGTACGGTGGAATCAAACCCAGGGCCTCATGCATGCGAGGCAAGCACTCTACCACTGAGCCACCTTCCCAGCCCCACACTCAGAAAAATTAACTAAAAAAAGATCAAAGAGGACTGAGGATGTAGCTTGTGGTAAAGGATTTGCCTAGCATGTGCAAGGCCATAGATTACAACCCCAGCACTGTAAGAAAACAAAACAACATAAAAAAAAAAATTGATCAAAGACTTCACTGCCAAAGTTAAATAAAAGTCTTGGAAGAAAACTTAAGTTTAAATATTCATGACCTTGGATTAGGCAATCATTTCTTAGTTATACCAACAAACACTATAAACAAAAGAAAAAAATAGATACAACTATACTTCGTGAAAAACTCCCATTGGGAAGGCTATAATCAAAGATAATTTACAAGGGCCAGTAAGGCTGTGGGGAAATTGGAATCCACATGCACTGCTGACAAAAAGGTAAAATGGTATAACTGCTTTGGAAAATAGTCTGGCAGCTCCAAAATTTAAAGCCTTTCCATTGACTCCAAAACTCTACTCTTAGGTATATATGCCCAAGAGAATTAAAACATGTCCACTCAAAAACATGTATAGGAAGAATCACAATAGCATTTTTCATAGTAGCTCAAACAACCAAGATGTGTATTGCTGATAAACAGAAAAAATAATATGTGTCATTATCCATATCTGGCCTGAAAAAGCAACACCGATATACTCTGTAACACAGATGAACTTTGAAAGTGGCCAGACACAAAAGACCACATATTATACAAGACCATAGACAGGAAGTATCTAAAACAGGCAAATCCAAAGAGATATAAAGCAGACTAGTGATGGCCAGGGTCTCGGAGAAGGGATAGGTAGTGCTATGAACTAGAAGGGTGCACATTTTGGAAAGTACCACAAATGAACCGTATACTTTAAAACAGTGAATGGTGAATTTTAATGTTATGTGAATTTTGTCATTAAATACAAGGGAGCTGGGCACTGTTGGTTCACACATGTAATCCTAGCTACTCAGGAGGCTGAGATCTGAGGATCTCGGTTCAAAGCCAGCCTGGGTAGGAAAGTCACTGAGACTCTTAGCTCCAGTTAACCACTCAGAAAACTGGAAGTGGCAGTGTGGCTCAAGTGGTAGAGTGCTAGCCTTGAGCAAAAAGCGGATCAGGGATAACACCCAGGCCCTGAGCCCCACACCCAACCAAAAAAAAAAAAAAAAAAAAAAAAAGCAAAAAACCAAAACATGGTAAGTGAAAGCTAACATGGAGAAGGGGTAAAAACAATAAACTCAAACTACCAACTTTTTTTTTTTCTCCTGGAACAACGAGTTATTTAGTTAATAACCTCAAGATCAGTCTTGGAAATAACAGTGTTTTGTTAGCTACTTTGCTTCTCCACTTTAAGGTAGGGACTTGCAATTCGTTTTTCTTTTTTTGTTGTGGGGCTTGAACTCTGGGCCTGAGCACTATCCCTCAGCTCTTTAGCTCAAGGTGAGCGAGTGCTCTACCACTTGAGCCACAGAGTCATTTCTGGTTTTCTGAGTGGTTTATTGGAGATAAGAGTCTCATGGAGGGGCTGGGAAGTTGGCTCAGTGGTAGAGCACTTGCCTTGCATGCCTGAGGCCCTGGGTTCAATTCCTCAGCACCACATAGGCAAAAAGAAAAAAGCCGGAAGTGGTGCTGTGGCTCAAGTGGTAGAGCGCTAGCCTTGAGCTGAAGAGCTGAGGGACAGCGTCCAGGCCCAGAGTTCAGGCCCTCAACTGGACCCAAAAAAAAAGAGTCTCATGGAC
The DNA here is from genome assembly GCF_024711535.1 of Dipodomys merriami. Classification (NCBI taxonomy): domain Eukaryota; kingdom Metazoa; phylum Chordata; class Mammalia; order Rodentia; family Heteromyidae; genus Dipodomys; species Dipodomys merriami. The sequence goes on along the minus strand of NW_027202715.1, from coordinate 19,108,429 downwards.
TTTCCTGTCCGGGCTGGCTTTGAACCACGATCCTCAGATCGCAGCCTCTTGAGCAGCTAGGATTATAGGCATAAGCCACCAGTTCCTGGCAATATTACCTAGCAGGACTTACGATTCTATCATTATAGGATAAGCCTAAAAGGACTTCTAGCCTATAGGTGTGGCTCAGGCAGGAGAACTCAGAGGTAAACCCTAAGTTAAAATCCCAGTACCACCAGAACAACACAAAACAGATTCCAGTCTTCTGATATTCTTACCATTGTAATTGGCTGCATCAGGATCATCCATATTAATGGCAATAACTTTCCAGTCCGTTTCTCCTTCATCGATCATAGCCAATATGCCCAAAACTTTCACTCTGATTATCTCACCTCTTGCACATACCTAAGATTCAACAAACACAGTTAAGGAAATGCCTCAGAATGAAATTTGGGGATGAAAATTTTATTTGGTGATAGTAGGAAATAAAACTGTCAAATTTCTATACATTTAAAGATAGTTCTTGAAGCACATTTTCAAAAGCTAGACAAGCATATGCTTCATTAGTACTATTAAGATGGAAGATTGGCAAGAGGATTGGGGGGAGGGAAAGAGGGAGAAAAATGAGGGAGGGACTAACAAGCTAGACAAGAAATGTAATCACTATCTTACTTACGTAACTGTAACCACTCTTACATCATCTTGACAATAAAATTAACATTTAAAAAAAAAAAGGAGGGCTGGGAAGGTGGCTCAGTGGTAGAGCGCTTGCCTTGCAATGCAGGAGGCCCTGGGTTCGATTCCTCAGCACCACATAAGCAAAAAGAAAAAAGCCGGAAGTGGCGCTATGGCTCAAGTGGTAGAGCGCTAGCCTTGAGCTGAAGAGCTAAGGGACAGGCCCAGGCCCAGAGTTCAGGCCTCACAATCGGACCCGAAAAAAAAAATAAAAAAATAAACTTGAAAAGTTAAAAAAAAAAAAAGGAGTCTCAAATACTCTGCCCAGGCTGGCTCTGAATCTCAATCTTCCAGGTCTCAGAGTCCTGAGTATCTAGGATTACAGGGAAGAGCCACCAGCTGGTTCCACATTCCTAATGTGAACTGTTTACCATTTATCTTATAGAAGACCCTGAGTCAGGCCAGCCATAATGCCTAGTCTGTCTTAAAAACTTTGACTTGGAAGTGGCGCTGTGGCTCAAAGTAGTAGAGCACTAGCCTTGAGGAAAAAAAGCTCAGGGACAGCACCTAGGCCCCACAACCAACCAAAAAAAAAACAACCCCCAAACCAAAACAAAAAATCAACAAATCCCTAGCATAGTTATTAAGGGGGTAATTGATGGTTTGGGTCATGGGAGGTTGGTTGATATCTGGGAAGGGGCAGGATTTGAATTCAGTGAGCCCCTGTTGGCCCTTATGAAGTTGCAGGCCCCTCCAAAAATTTCTTCATGTTTCTTTTTTTTTTTGGCGGTTGTGGGGCTTGAACTCTGGGCCTAGGCACTTGTCCCTCAGCTCTTCAGCTCAAGGCGAGCGCTCTACCACTTGAGCTACAGCGCCACTTCCGGTTTTCTGGTGGTTTATTGGAGATAGGTGTCTCACAGTCTCTCCTGCCCGGGCTGGCTTTGAACCACGATCCTCAGATCTCAGCCTCCTGAGTAGCTAGGATTACAGGCGTGAGCCACCGGCGCCCGGCTTCTTCATGTTTCTTAAAGGCATTTTGGTTTTTTAAGAATCTGTACTGCAAGAGAAACTTTTTCTGTCAAATAAAAATGACAAATGCAAAAAAAAAAAAAACCAACTTTGACTTAAGGACTAGGACTGTGGCTCAGTGAAAGAGAACTTGCCTAGCATGCATTAGGCCATGGGTTTGACCATTAGCCTAACTCCCAACAAAACATAACAAAATGAAATAAAAAAACTTGAGAGTTAAAAAAAATAATGACAACTTTGGTTTTAATTGTTTTTTCCTGACCCTAAGAGAGATATAAAGATATAATGAATCAGAATCTCATAGTAGCCTTACTTCATAGAAGAATCCCTACCATAAATCTCCAAGCAAAGAGGTTATTTGGCTTGAGTCAGTTCACAGGTCATACCAAACAAACCCTTCTGCAAGGGTTATCTCATGCCAATTTGAAATGTGCTTCCAGGTACTTTTACCTATGGACTATTCATCTGTCTTCTGAAGTAGTACAGCGCATATCTCCCTGTTCAACCCTATATATACACGCACATTTTCCCAGACTAGGCTTGAAAATGACAATTATGAATGCTTAGAATGAAATCACCCAGAACCATCATTATTTCTGTAATATTCATAGGTTTTATTCACAGTATTCTTACACTACAGAAAAGATGTCAGATTTCATTACCTTGCTTCCAATTTCACAAACATCAATTGGGTCATTGTCACCACAGCACCCAGTATGTTTGTCATTGTGTCCTGGGTCTTCCCATGTCTAAAAACAAAAAAACAAAAAATACAAGGGTTACATCATTCCTATATATTTTGGTGACAAAGGGGATCTTGGTGATGGACAAAATCCAGTCAATCTTTCTACAAAACTATAAATTCACCTATTTTTTCTCATTTTTAAGTTCATTATGGTTTTTTTTTTTTTGCCGGTCATGGGGTCTGAACTCTGGGTCTGGGCGCTGTCCCTCAGTTCTTCAACTCAAGGCTAGCGCTCTACCACTGGAGCCACAGTGCCACTTCTGGCTTTTTCTGTTTATGTGGTGCTAAGGAATCGAACCCAGGGCCTCATGCTTGCAAGGCATGCACTCTACTGCTGAGCTACCTTCCCTGCCCCCAAGTTCATTATGTTTAAGAATCTTAATTATATATAATTATTTCAATTAAATGCTATAGCTTAACTAAATTTAAGCTTGAGAACAATGATCTTATTTTTAGAACAACAACAATAAAACCCAAACTACTTTGGGTGTGGGTGCATAAGCCTATAATTCCAGCACTCAGTAGGCTGAGGAAGGAGTATCTGAGTACCAGGCCAGTTTAGACTAAATAACAGGATCCTATCATATACACACCCTCTCTCTCTCTCTCTCTCTCTCTCTCTCTCTCTCACACACACACACACACACACACACACAATCAATAAACAAATAAATAAAGAATGCCAGTTGTGGGCTGGGATGGTGGCTCAGTGGTAGAGTGCTTGCCTTGCATGCCTAAGGCCCTGGGTTCGATTCCTCAGCACCACATAAGCAAAAAGAAAAAAGCCGGAAGTGGCGCTGTGGCTCAAGTGGTAGAGCGCTAGCCTTGAGCTGAAGAGCTGAGGGACAGCGCCCAGGCCCAGAGTTCAGGCGCCACGATGGGACCCCAAAAAAAAAAAAATGCCAGTTGTTCAAACTTGTAATCCTAGCTACTTAAGGGGCTAGGAAAGGAAAGGAAAGGATCTCAAGAATCTATGTCAATAAAGTAAGTTGGGCACGGTGGCACATGCTTGTCACCAGTGCTACAAATGGGAAGTATACAATAGGCAGATCACAGTCCATAGGACAAAAAGTAAGAATCTGTCTCAAAATAAATCAGTGCAAAAAGGACTGATGGTGTGGTTCAGCAGCAGAACATATGCTTAGCCAGCATGAGGCTCTGAATTCAAAACCCAATTCAACCAAAATAACAATAATAAAATAGCAAAAGAAAACTGCTCAGTGGCTCATGCCTATAATCCCACTATAGGGTCAGTAGAGGGGAGCATGCAGTTGGCCTAACAAGAATGTCTCAAAAAAACAAAACAAAACAAAAAAAACAAGGCTGGGGCACTGGTGGTTCACACCTGTAATGCTAACTACTCAAGAGCCTGAGATCTGAGGATCAAAGTCAGTCAGCAGGAAAGGCAATGAGACCCTTATTTCCAAATAGCCACAAGGAAACGATATGGAGCTATGGCTCAAAGTAGTAATGTGTTAGCCTTGAGCAACAAAACTCAGGGACAGTGCCCAGGCCCTAAGTTCAAGCCCCATGACCAAAACAACAACAACAACAACAAAAACTAAGGACTGGAAGGAGAGCTGTGGCTAAAGTGATAGAGCACAAAGAGGCTCAGAGATGGTGCTCAGGCCCTTAGTTCAAGCACCAGGACCAAGATCTGCAAACAACTAAGGACTGGTTATGTAAAGTATTCTTAAATGCACAAGGCCCAGGATTCCAATCTCCCAACCAAAAGGAAAACCTTTGAACTCTTCCAGGCACTTACTATTTTCTACTAATTAGCTTTTCTTTATGGCCAATTTCTAAAACACAGACTAGAAGCTGTGATACTAAAATGGAAATATGTTCTGATGTTAAAAGCATTGATATTAAAAGCTGGCCAGGAGCCAAGATTGGAAAGTTTAACCAGGTTTTTCTGAAGCTTAAATGACTGGTTTTCCTTCCTTGCTAAATTGCAAAGCAGAATCCTCCCAAAACATCTTACAAAAGAACTGAGGCTGTGTTTGCCAGGAAGCTAGGTTTAAAATGCCGCTATTGTTCAGATTTTCTCCCCAGTCAGAATATTCTTATGACTTGAGTTTCTTTGATTCATCAGGAGTGAAGGAAGAAAGATAAAAGTGAAGAAGGATAAAGGAGGACTCACAAAGCCAACAAACAGTAAGACAGAACAAGCTATAGAAGGGTAAACATTTCAGTGATGTTTTCCCGTAGGGGCATACTTCAAAGCAAAATACTAAATCAGAAGTACAAGGCTAAGTGCTGTAATTAGGCAGAAAAATGACTTTGTGATTACTCACAAGCTTAGATCAATTTGACCTATATTCTAATAGCTGTTCCACAAGAAAATTCTACTTAACAATTTCACTTAATGGAGAATAAACAAAGCACTTAGAAACCAGAAAAAACTAAATTGCATGTAGTTTAGGTACTACAGCATTAGCCTAACCAAAACAATTAAACAGGTGTGATTCTAGAAGAATCTTCACTAAAACATGAAATAAGAACCTGCTATGACAACTGATCATTGTACTTGAGATAAAATGGTAAGCAATTCAGCTCTCCTTCCAACTCCAGGTTTCACCAACACTTTTGCCACAAAGAGCTCTACTTCAACAGGAAGAAATCAATTACTATGTGAAATGCAGAAACTAGGTGCTTTATTCTATAATAACTATACAAACTCACTATTAATTTATATCTCAAAAAGGAAAAAGGACACACAGGGGGAGGGAGGATGAGAGAAAGAAAGGGAAGAAGTGAGTTTGATCAGGGCACATTGTGTATGTGTATGGAAATGCTACAATGAACTCTCCACCCTGTTCAAATAATATATTAATTTAAAAAAATCTTTGAAAATAGAAAGAGGCATGTACATCTGGCTCCAAACACCAGGTTTTTGTGTTGTTTTAGTTTTTTTATTTACAAGACAGAAGCTCACTCTGTAAGCCTAGGCTCCCCTGAAACTTACAATGTAATTCAGGATGGCCTCAAAGTCTTCTTGCCTCAATCTGTCAAATGCTGGGATTAAAAACATGTATCACAGCCGGGCGCTGGTGGCTCACGCCTGTAATCCTAGCTACTCAGGAGGCTGAGATCTGAGGATCGCGGTTCAAAGCCAGCCCGGGCAGGAAAGACTGTGAGACTCCTATCTCCAATAAATCACCAGAAAACCGGAAGTGGCGCTGTAGCTCAAGTGGTAGAGCGCTCGCCTTGAGCTGAAGAGCTGAGGGACAGCGCCCAGGCCCAGAGTTCAAGCCCCATGACCGACAAAAAAAAAAAAAAAAAAAAAAAAACATGTATCACATCTAGCTACAAATCAGTTCTTTTTCTTTTGAACTCTGGGCCTGAGCATTGTCCTTGAGCTCTTCAGCTCAAGGCAAGCGGTCTACCACTTGAGTCACAATGCCACTTCCAGCTTCTTCTGCTTCTGTGGTTCTGAGGAATGGAACCCAGGGCCTCATGCATGTGACACAAGCACTCTACTACTGAGCTATTTTCCCAGCTCCCGAATCAGTTCTTTCAAACACTACCATACACTCTCTTAATAAAATTCAGCACTGTGAGATACCACCTCACCCCAGTTAGAATGGCTGTAGTCAAGAACTCTAATAACAACAGATGCTGGAGGGGATGTGGACAGAAGGGGACCTTACTGCATTGTTGGTGGGAGTGTAAACTTGTTCAACCACTTTGGAAAGCAGTATGGAGGTTCCTCAAAAGACTCCACATAGAGCTCCCCTATGACCCAGCAATCCCACTTTTGGGCATTTACCCAAATGATCACAAACAAGGCCACACTAAAGCTACCAGCACGATTGTTTATTGCAGCCTTATTTACCATAGCGAAGATATGGAACCAACCCAGATGCCCCTCAGTAGATGAATGGAAAAGAAAATATGGTATATATACACAATGGAATTCTATGCCTCCATCAGAAAGAATGACATTGCCCCATTTGTTAGGAAATGGAAAGACTTGGAAAAAATTATATTAAGTGAAGTAAGCCAGGCCCAAAGAAACTTAGGTCCCATGGTTTCCCTTATTTGCAATAACTAGTATATATCTGAGTCAAGCAGAAAAAGTCAGATAAGTTGATGTTAGGGAAATGAACCATAAGATATGCATTCAAATGTTTTTTTTTTTTTTTCTTTCAGGTGCTTGTTTCTAACACATTTGTAAGATTATTTCTTTGTTGCTTTGTATGTCCCTCCCCCACAGTATAACCCCTGTTTTCACTGTATTTGAGGTTGGTATAATTTGTGGAGGGGAAGTGAAAAAACAAATCGTTTAAATAGGGATACAGGTGGACCCATTGCAACAATGCGATGTATAAGTTGTTATGTGGAAAAATGAACTTTAGTACTTTGGTGGGGGGAGGGAAGGGTTGGTTGGGGGGGCGAGGGGAAGATGGGAAGGGATGAGAAGGGGAAACAAAGGAGGCTACAATGCTTGATAAGAAATGTACTCATTGGGGCTGGGAAGGTGGCTCAGTGGTAGAGTGCATGCCTTGCATGCCAGAGGCCCTGGGTTCAATTCCTCAGCACCACATAAGCAAAAAGAAAAAAGCCGGAAGTGGTGCTATGGCTCAAGTGGTAGAGCGCTAGCCTTGAGCTGAAGAGCTGAGGGACAGCGCCCAGGCCCAGAGTTCAGGCCCCATGACGGGACCCAAAAAACAACAAAAAAACAAAAGAAATGTACTCATTATCTTGCCCATGTAATTGTAACTCCTCTGTACAGTATTTTCACAATAAAAAATAAAATAAAATAAAATTTGGCACTGGATCTGTAAATAATCTCTCTCTCTCCCTCTCTCTCTATATATATGTATATATATGTATATCTTACAATGAGTCCACAGAAAGAGAAACATTTCAGAAAAGAAACCTCCAAATCTGAGCTTAAACAGTTTTAATCTAGCCTTTCTAGTTATTAAAAAATTCATTAACCAGAGCTAATTACCCCTTCCTATGTTTTAAAAATCTATAGCAAGCTGGGAGCCAGTGGTTCATAACTGTAATCCTAGCTACTCAGGAAGCTGAGATCTGAAGAATGGGGTTCAAAGCCAGCCTAGGTAGGAAAGTCTGTAAGACTCTTACCTCCAATTAACTACTAAAAAGCCACAAGTGAGGCTGTAGTTCAAGTGGTAGAGCACTAGCCTTAAGCACAAAAGCTCAGGGACAGTGCCCAGGTTGAATTCAAGCTCGAGGAGCAGTGTGTGCACACATGTGTACGAACAAGCACACATGAGCACACACACACAAATCTACAGCAAACATTATCTGCAGGTATTTAAATCTTTTGATCATCAGCTGAGTTCATTTTTAGCAGGCGATAGTACATTTTCAACAAGTGTATAAAGACATACCTGAGGGATGGCACCATAATTCCAGATATATCCTTTATATGGGAACAGATTTGCAACGTAACGAAGTTTTCCTTTTTTTACATCTTGCTTAATTGGATTTAAAGGGTCCTTGGTAGCAATCTGAAATGTTATTTCAAATGGTTACACAGCTGCATATGAAATGGAATATACTTTGGTATGGCTAAAAGCTTACTTGAGGAGGTATACCAACTACTCAGGAAGGGCAGAAGAGCATTTATTAACATTTATGTACTGCAGAAAGTGACAACTACAATTAGCTGGAATAAATTCTAGTACTGGAGAAATAAAAACATCAAGGTTTCTCTCTCTTTTTTTTTTTTTTGGTCTGGTCGTGGGGCCTGAACTCTGGGCCTGGGGCACTGTCCTGCTCTTCAGCTCAAGGCTAGCGCTCAACCACTTGAGCCACAGCGCCACTTCCGGCTTTTTTCTTTTTGCTTATGTGGTGCTGAGGAATTGAACCCAGGGCCTTAGGCATGCAAGGCAAGCACTCTACCACTGAGCTACTTCCCAGCCCACATCAAAATTTCTATTAAACAAAACAAACATCTAATTTCAGTTTTTCTATAAAGCATTTAAAATTATCCAAATACCCAAGTCTACTGTATGCAAATATGAAAATGTATAAAACAAAGTTCAAATGATATAAAATGTGAAATAGTGATTAACAAAAAGGCAACTATGTCAGGTATCATCAGGAAAAAAGCTGAACAATGAGACAAAAGTTTCAATGAGATCACTACAGCCCTCAATTCAATAAAATTTCTCGTCTTAAGATGAGAAAAGAAGCAGGGTACCGGTGGTTCACACCTGTAATCCTAGCTACTTAGGAGGCTGAGATCTGAGGCTCATGGTTCGAACCTAGCCGGGGCAGGCAAGTCTGTGAGACTCTTATCTCTGATTAACCACTCAAAGAAAAAAAAACAAAAAAACAAAAGGGAAGTAGTACTGTGGTTCAAATTGGTAGAGTACTAGCCCTGACCAAAAGAGCTCAGCGAACAGTACCAAGTTCAAGCCCCATAACTGACCAAAAAAAAAAAAAAAAAAGAGAAAAGGCTTAGGGAACATTAGTACCAAGGTATGGGGAAGTGAAGTCCAAGGTATGCAGGGAGACTGGCAGACAGTGGGAGTATGATTGAAAAATAGATCAAAACTAATGTGCTAAATTTCCTTGAGATAGATGAAACATTACCTCCATTTTTGCATTGGACCAACGTGGAACTTCAACAACCATGTGGAACACATCCTGGAGAAACAAGAAGAAGGTAGCATAAAAATAAAGCTATTACTTAACTCTAGGACTAAATAACTGTATATTCCTATAAAATAACTAAATGTTTTTAGAAAAATTTAACAGTAATTTTTCATAAGTGAGAAACTTTAGGACCAATCTTATTAAAGTTTATTTTACCCACTGTAAGTTTTCAAGAATTACATTTAGCTAGTACTTCTTAGATATAAAAATGAAAGATCTGTATAGGAGTGAAGTTTTCAGCAATACTCTCAAGATTCACAAGGTGGAGCTGTTATAACATGAAAGATTAGGAGCTGTTTGAACTTGAAAAATTAACTGTAGAGTAGATCAATAGGAAACCAAGGAGTTTTTCTTTGGGTTTGGTTCTTTGGGGATCAGGTCATAACATAGCTCAGTATGCTTTGAATTAACTATGTAGCTCAGGCTGATCTTCCTGTCTTGACCTCTTGAGTGTTGTTGTTCTAGCCACCATGCCAGGCTTTTTCAGGTCTCCTTTAATCAACCTGGTTTCAAATGTTAAGTTCACTCTTGGGTTTTATTTTTCCTACTATCCTGGATCTCATGAATGCTAAGCTATTACTCAACCACTGAGCTCCATTCCCAGTTCTCAATCCTAGATTTAGTGCCATCTTAATACCACTGTTTGGTCATTCCATTGGTAATCCCCATTTAGCTACCCAAGACTGTTCTTTTCATCTTTCACCATGCTTTGGATTCTGTATGGCTGCTCTGATAAAAAAAAAAAAAAAAGAAAGAAAGAAAGAAAGATTCATGTCCCTAGACAGGAGGGGTTTTGTTGTTGTTGTTTTTGGCCAGTCCTGGGGCTTGAAATCAGGATCTGGGAGCTGTCCCTGAGCTTCTTCAGCTCAAGGCTAGAGCTCTACCACTTGAGCCACAGCACCACATCCAGCCTTTTCTGAGTAGTTTACTGGAGGTAAAAGTCACAGGGACTTTCCTACCTGGCCTGGCTTTGAACCATGATTTTCAGATCTCAGCCTCTTGAGTTAGCTAGGATTACAGGCATGAGCCACTGGCACCTGACTTAGAGGGGGAAGCTTAATAAACCTGCAGACAGAGCAGGTAAAGCCAAACCACAAATGAGCTCTGACATTCCAGAGGGCCAGAAGCATAGAAGTTCACCTCACTTCACATCTGTAACTATTTCCTCAAGTTATCAAAAAGGTTAAGGATGTTTAGGCTTTAAGGAATTTGGAAACTTAACAATTATAAATTGTAAAACACCATATACTTAGGCTTAAACTTTCATCAACTAAATGAGGCTGTCGTAACTAGTACAACTGAGGATAGGTCTCCTCACCAAGGTGGTTAGTGTTCTTGTGCAAGTCTTGTGCAAATCTGACCAGCTGTTTACTAATGTGATGTGTAGGCTATTATTTTTTTTTTGGGGGGGGGTCCAGTCTTGGGGTCTGAACTCTGGGCCTGGGCGCTGTCCCTCAGCTCTTCAGCTCAAGGCTAGCACTCTACCACTTGAGCCACAGTGCCACTTCCGGCTTTTTTCTTTTTGCTTATGTGGTGCTGAGGAATCGAATCCAGGGCCTCATGCATGCAAGACAAGCACTCTACCACTGAGCCACCTTCCCAGCCCTATGTTGGCTATTATTACTACATAACTAAGTACATACACAAGTAACAGACTATTATTTCCCATTTCAGAATGGAAGTAGTAAAATGTGTCTTCAGTATAACAGAAACATCTCACAAAAGGGAGAGTAAGGGAAAGAGAAAGAGAGGTCCTCTTTCCAGGCTTGGAAAGAAATAAAGAAAAAAAAAATTATTCTCTGATCTCACTAGTCTGGCTTTCTTTTTTGGCAGTCCTGGGGATTGAACTCAATGCCTAGATGCCTGGGAGCTGTTCCTGAGCCTCTTTGTGTTCAAAGCTAGCATTCTACAACTTGAGCCACAGCGCCATTTCTGGTTTTTGCTGAGTAGTTTATTGGAGATAAAAGTCTCACAGACTTTTCTGCCCAGGCTGGCTTTGAACTGTGATCCTCGAATTCAGCCTTCTAAGTACCTAGGATTATCCTGTTTTTAAGTTACTGTTTTGCAGTTAAATTTAGAGAAAACCAGCGGTAGTGAAAAGAAGAAATACCAAACAAGTATAACTCCTTTTAAAAAAATCAACTGGAGGGCTGGGAAAGTGGCTCAGTGGTAAAGCGCTTGCCTTGCATGCATGAGGCCCTGGGTTCGATTCCTCAGTACTACATAAGCAGAAAAAAAAAAAGTTGGAAGTAGCACTGTGGCTCAAGTGGTAGAGTGCTAGCCTTGAGCTGAAGAGCTGAGGGACAGAGCCCAGGACCAGAACTGGACCCCCCCTCAAAAGAAATCATCTGGAGTATAAAATCTGTATTAGAAAAGTCCACAAAGTTAACAAGGAAATGTTCTAAACCCATAATGGTGCTTTTTTCCCCCCCCACTTTCTCTTTTTCTTTGAAGATAGAATCTCATAATAAATTCAGGTTGGGGGCTGGGAAGGTAGCTCAGTGGTAGAGGGCTTGTATTGCATGCATGAGGCCCTGGGTTTGATCCCTCAGCACCACATAGGCAGAAAAAAAAAGCCGGAAGTGGTGCTGTGGCTCAAGTGGTAGAGCGCTAGCCTTGATCTGAAGAGCTGAGGGACAGCACCCAGGCCCAGAGTTCAGGCCCCATGACTGGACCCCCCCCCCAAAAAAAAAATAAAATAAAATAAATTCAGGTTGGAATGAGATCCTCCTGTCTCAGCCTTCCATGAACCAGGACATGGGGTATATATACTACACTCAACCAAAACCTAAATCTTTTCTTTTCTTTTCTGCTTTTAGGTACTGGGGCTTAAATCAGGGCCTGGACACTGCCCCTTAGCTTTTCACTCAAGGCTAGTGCTCTGCCACTTGAGCCACAGATTTACTTATAGCTTTCCGCTGGTTAATTGGAATCTCAAAGACTTTTCTGCCTAGTCTGGCTTTTTGCACTGTGATCCTCAGATCTCAGTCTTCTGAATAGCTGGTACTATAGGTGTAACTAGGGCCTGGCATTAAAGTACTCAGATATCAAGTCTTGGTACTTCAATTTTAGAAGTTTGGTGTTTCTCTTTCTCTTCTTAACTCGCATGTCAAATACTAGTTCTAACTATGTAGCTTTTGTTGTTTTCCAGGCTCTAGTTGGGAGAATATAGGAGCATATATAAATATGGAATTATTTTCTTGCCTTTCAGAAGTGATGGTACTAGAGCTTCAACTTTAGGCCTTGTGCTCTTGCTCAGCTTTTGCTGTGGTACTCTTCCACTTGAGTTACAACTCCATTTCTAGATTTTTACTGGCTACACAAGTCTTGTAAATTTGTCCGCCCAAGCTAGCCCTAAACTTTGAGTCTCAGGTCACAGCCTCCTGAGTAGCTAGGATTGCAAGTGTGAGCCACTAGAAGGCAACTCTCTCCCTATGATATTGAACAAATGCTTCCTTGGTTGGTGTAAGTCATGTTTTCTCTTTCTAAGCTGCAATTGTAAGTGAATAAAGGACAAAGTTTGGTCATTATATTTCTTTCTGTTAGCTACTCAAACAGACTTTGTTACTTGTCTATCAAAGAATCCAAGAGTCAAAACAGCTAAGCAAGAGTGCAAGGCCCTGAGTTCAAACCCCAGTAACACACACACACACACACACACACACACACACACACACACAAATTCAACTCTGTTAGTAGTCTATAGCATTTAGTTTTTCTTCTTATTTATTTATTTATTTTTGGTCATGGGGCTTGAACCCTGGGCCTGGGCACTGTCCCTCAGCTCTTCAGCTCAAGGCTAGCACTCTACCACTTGAGCCACAGAGCCACTTCTGGCTTTTTCTGCTTATGTGGTGCTGAGGAATCGAACCCAGGGCCTTATGTATGTGAGGCAAACACTACCACTGAGCCACCTTTCCAGCCCTGTTTATTAGTAGTCTATACCATGTAACGGCTCTTAAAACCAAAGTAAAGGTTAAAAGCCATTGTCACTTGATAAATGAAATAATGAAATCTGATACATCCAAGAGTACCATTATCAAACTGAGTGTAGTGGCACTTTACAGTAACCCCAGTACTAGGGAGGCTGAGACTGAGTCAGAAGGATTTCAAGTTCAAGACCAACCTGGGCTATATATTGAGTTTCCATCTCAAAAACAAACAAAAAAGGCAAAACAAAACAAAAACAATTACCAACAAAACCCAAGATCTTTATCTGCCCAATGTTTCATACTGTTTATACTGAGTCCTGGGTTCTTCATCTTATGATACTGAGTGACAAATACTTTCATCTCTGATTCCAAAATAGACTAAGGACAAAAAAAAAAAAAACAAAAAACAACAACCAAGAAATCAATGGGTGGGTACTGGTAGATCACTCCTGTAATCCTAGCTACTCATGAGGCTGAGATCTGAGGATCAAGGTTCAAAGCCAGCCTATGCAGAAAAGCCTGTGAGACTCTGATCTCCAATTAACAACCAGAAAACTGGAAGTGGAGTTGTGGCTAAAAGTGGTAGAGCAATAGCATTGAGCAAAAGAGCTCAGGGATAATGCCCAGGTCTTGAGTTCAAGCCCCACAACCAACCAACAAAACAAGAAATTAAAATTTTTAATATGGGCTGGGAAGGTGGCTCAGTGGTAGAGCACTTTCCTTGCATGCAGGAGGCCCTGGGTTCGATTCCTCAGCACCACATAAGCAAAAAGAAAAAAGCCGGAAGTGGCGCTGTGGCTCAAGTGGTAAAGCGGTAGCCTTGAGCTGAAGAGCTGAGGGACAGCACCCAGGCCCAGAGTTCAGGCCCCACGACTGGACCCAAAAAAAAATTTTTTTTTAATGTAATTAAATACAATTAAATAAAAAAAAAAAAGCAGGATATCTGAATTACAAGAGTTTCCAGAACTGGTTGACTTTATTACCTAATGGTATAAGCAAACTGCCTGTTGCCCACATTGAAAGATCCTGACTTGGAGTAGAAAACAATAGCCTTTGGACATTAATAACATTCCCTTATTACCACTCCTCAAATGACTGCCTATATTGGGGATAAAGTTTAGAACTGTATATATATAAGAACATTCATGTAAACTTAATCACATTGGATGTCTTATTTTTTAAAAATCCTTTGTCTGTAAAAAAAAGTGATTAATCTGGTTTGGTTTTTTTTTTAAGGCTACAATCCAAAATAACTTGTCATCCACACCCTTATTTGTGTTTTAAGTAAATAACTTCCTTAAGAACAAAACACAAACTGTTCCTTCCGGCTTCTCTGGCAGGAATCAGAAGGGCTTGAAGGGCTTAGGGTTTGTTTGGGTCACTGGTGAAAACCAGTTTGAAGAGCTCATGCTTCAGAGCCTGCACAGGACAGTACCAGGGCAGAAACTGAGCAACCATATCATAGATACAACCAGCTTGGTACAAGACTTCAATAGTGCAGGGTAACTTGAATGAAAAGGTTTACATCAAACCAAAATGTCAACATGTTTCCTATTGTGGAATACTTTGAGGCAGCAATAAGACCGGTTATCAATTCATTCTGTTCCTCAGCTAAACTGCTCTTCAAATCACCAAAATCAGCCATGAGTTCCAAAAATCAGCTATGTGTCAAGATGATGTTTTACTTTTCAAAACACCGTCTGTATGTGAGGGTGCCATCAACATAGTCTGTGTCTAATCATACTTTCATATCTCTTCATTACTCAAAGTGGTCTGAGATGTCATTTCATTTATTTTTATTTTATTTCTTTTGTTTTGTTTGGTGCTGATCCTGGGACTTGAATTCAAGACTTGTGTGCTGTTCCTGAGCTTTTTTGCTCAAGGCTAATACTGCTGTACCATTTGAGCCATAGCTCCACTCCAGCTTTTTGGTGGTTAACTGGAAAGAAGAGTCTCACAAACTTTCCTGTCAGGACTGGCTTCAAACCATAATCCTCAGATCTTAGCCTCCTAAGTATCTAGGATTATAGGCATGAACCATCAGCAACTGGCTCTGAGATGTAAGCAGATAATTCAAGCCAATCAAATAATGGGAATGCAAGAGGTATAGAAAAATCTATAGTTCCTATCAGCTCCCAGGAACAAACTGGAGTTCCTGAATCTACAGTTTTGACATTCTTGAAGGGTAATACATGCCAATTAGAGATCTCTCCTTAAGTGTGGAACATAACTGCCTCAAGCCATTTGCTCCACAGTCTCTAATTGGAGCCCAGCTCTGGCAGGCTCCTCAGAAGTAACATATCAACTGGATTTCCTACCAAGGCCCAGGTGTCCATATACCTGTGGCAAACTTCCTGGTAAAAGTACAGCATATAAACTTGTTTCTGAGAGTTAAGTCCAGAAAACAGTAAGAGCCCACAAAAGAGCCAAATTTCACCTTTATACTCTTCTACACATGTCCTGGGATGTATTACATCCAACACTGAGTCAATACCCTAAACAGCTTGTACAACTCAAAAAGCATTGTGTTCAATGTAAACCATGCTTCCTTAATAAGGGGGTAAAAAAAAAAAGAGAAGATTTAAAAAAAATCAGATATCTGTCCTGTGTCAAGTTCCTAAATACAGTTCAAACTTCTCCCCGTGGGAAAGAAGCTTAATATGTTGTGCTTCTTAAAATAATTACTTTAAGTTGTAAAAATATGGGCTGGATAATAGTGTTTGCCTAGTATTCATAAAACACTGGGTATCTGATTTCCAACACTGAAAAAATTATTTTAAAGAAGTTTAAAAAAAAGGACAAGGAAAAACTAGTCAGTGGTTATTCTTCCACTACCCAGGGATCATAAAACATTTCTTAAAATATATAGTTGCACACTTTTTTCCTAGCAAATAAAAAATTCTGAGTCAGGGACTGGGAAGGTGGCTCAGTGGTAGAGCGCTCACCTTGCATGCATGAGGCCCTGGGTTCGATTCCCCAGCACCACATAAGCAAAAAGAAAAAAGCTGGAAGTGGCACTATGGCTCAAGTGGTAGAGTGCTAGCCTTGAGCTGAAGAGCTGAGGGACAGCGCCCAGGCCCAGAGTTTAGGCCCCACGACCAGACCCCCCCCCCAAAAAAAAAATTCTGAGTCAGAGCAATATATACATATACATAGTAAAGATTTTGACTGATTTTTAATAAATCTGTCAATCTGTGCTAAAGTTGAATTTCCGCAACCCACTAGTGAATATAGAAACACACATTTCTTTTTAGAGGTCTGTGTACTAACACTATTTGCAAATCTCTCTCAAGCTCACTAAAATACTGACTTTTCTTGTATTCATTGAATATCTAATTTAGTTCTACTGTTTAATAAACATCCCACAGTCAAAATTCTGTGCTGGATACCTGGCTTATTTTAAAACCACTAATGAATATTAGTTCCAAGTATATATACAGAAAAGACAAACCATTTTTTTTCTAAACAAGGCAGGTTAAAAACCTTTGGTTTTATTCCTTTATTCCTTCTCTAATTTACAACTGTTTCTTTAACCAAATGTTCTGGTTTTAAACTGACTTCTTATTGAAGCAACAAACCTTTAACTCACAGCACAATGAAGCATTTTAAATACTCAGTAAGAAGCATGTAAGAAAAGTCACATACACAAGCAGCTAACCTTAGTAAAGAGAGTATGCTCAGGAGAACAAGATTCCTTACCTTATCTGCATAAATTGGAATATCATGAAATGGAGATATATACTGCCCTTTTTCATTTTCTGTAAGATAAATAGAAAATAATTATTATTGTGATTCATTATATATAAGTGCTGGGTGCTAGTGATTCATGCCTGTAAATCTAGCTATTCCAGAGGCTGAGATCTGAGGATCATGGCTCAAAGCCAGCCAGGGCAGGAAAGTCTGTGAGACTCTTTTATCTCCAATTGACCACTAGAAAACCAGAACTGAAGCTGTGGCTCAACGTGGTAAAGCACTAGCCTTTAGCAAAAGAGTTCAGGGACAACACCCAAGCCCTGATTTCAAGCCCCATAAATGAAAAGCAACAACAACCACCCCCAAAAAACCATAAAGCACACATTTTTTAATATCAAGATTTTATTCCTATATCCATCCATCCAGAGGTAGGGTCTTACTGTTTTTGTTTTTTTTTTTGGTCATGGGCCCTGAACTCAGCCTGGGCGCTGATCCTCAGCTCTTCAGCTCAAGGCTACTGCTCTACTACTTGAGCCACAGCACCACTTCTGGCTTTTTCTGTTTATGTGGTGCTGAGGAATCGAACCCAGGGCCACATGCATGTGAGGCAAGCACTCTACCACTGAGCCACCTTCCCAGCCCTTAGGGTCTCACTCTGTAGCTGAGGTTGGCCTGGGACTCCTGATTTTCATGGCTCTTACTTCCCAAGTGCTAGGATTACAGGCATGAACCACCATGCCCAGCTAAAAACTAGTTGTAAATTTCACCTTTCCTGACCCTTCTTGAAGACTGATTTTCAGCCCATACACTCTAAGCTTCTGACAGGTATTGGCCTATATTATGCCTTGTATCCCCTGAGTGGAGCAGTGCTTGCTATACAAAATGTGATCAAATTGTTTTTAATTGGGCTTACTTCAGTTAACGATTTACAGAACTTTTTATGAAATAACTAGGAGAAAGGAGGAAGTGGGGCTGTGGCTCAGGTGGTAGAGAGCTAGCTGTGAGTGAAAAAGTTAAGGACAGCTCCTAGTCCATGAGTTCAATTTCCAGGACACACACACACACACACACACACACACACTCTCTCTCTCTCTCTCTCTCTCTCTCTCTCTCTCTCTCTCTCTCTCTCTCTCTCTCTCTCTCTCTCACACTTCTTGGATTTTCCCTGAGCAGTTTAATCCGCATGAGTTCAAGTTCCAGGACCAGCACACACACACACACACACACACACACACACACACACACACACACACACACACACACACACACACACACACACACACACACACACACACACACACACACATCCACACTTCTTGGATTTTCCCTGAGCAGTTTAATCCACCCCTAGATGTGTAAATTTCACATTCACTTTCCTTTTCCCCACATTACCAAGACTACAGGCTTTCTTCATTATTTCAGTATTGCTAGCCCTTGCATCAACTTCCCCTCATCCTACCCTTCCCATTCTCTTCCGAATAAAACTGGACAGAAGTTTAAACAGGAGGGCCCTGGGAGGTACATTTTTGTAGGTGCCAGTCGTCTCTTCTTAATAGCTGGTGGGGGCAGGGGAGAGGGAAAAAGGTAAGCTCCAGGTAGCGTTTCCTGTACCTACAAAGAAAAAAGCAGTATCGAGGGAGGGGGCGCGTCGCCCTGGCTGCGGGGCGGGACTGGGGGCTGCACCCCTGGACGCCCCTCTCTGCAACCCTCTCGGTGCAAATGCCTCCCTTGACGTCACCTGTGCGGGTGGGGGGGGGGACTCAGCACCCCGTTTCCTAAGGAGAGTTTCCCAGCATCCCCGCTACGAACAAACTCCCGGCGCGAGGGGCTCGAGCGCTCCTCGCTGGCGTGGATCCCGCAGGTTCGACCCTCAGTTTCCCCCCACCTGGAGGCCGAGGGGGGAGGGGAAGTTTGACTTCTTTCGGCGCCCACCGTCGGAACCCGAGCGGTGCCACCGATCGCCGGCCTGGCAGCCCCGCCCCGCCCCGCCCGGAGCAATCCGCTTAGGGGGCCGGTTTACCTCCAGCACCTTCCCAGGGTGACTCACTCAGTTCCCTTCCCTGCGCTCCCAGACCCAGCCCGCCTCGGGTTCGAGTTCAAGTCCTGAAGGGCGGACGGGACGGACGGAGGGTAGAGGGCGCCTGCCGCCGTCCAGCCGCCGCGGGGAGGTGAAGGGAGGACGGGTAGCCGGTCCCGCACACACTTCCCCGGGAGCGCGGCCCGCGGGCGGCCAGGCCGGGAATGAATGGGCGGCCGGACCGGGAGACGGCCGGGTTCCACAGGCCGCAGGCACTCACTGAGGAAGACGCGGTACTCCAGGGTGAAGGGCGCGGCGCGCTCCTCGCTGCTGAAGCTGCTCATGGTGCTGAAGACGGGTCGCCGCCGCCGCTGCTACTACTGAGCCTCCGCCGGCACGAGGCGCCCGACTGACAAGGAGAGAGTCCGCGCCTGCGCAGCGCGAGCTGGACCCCGAGCTCTGCGGGCCGCCTTTAACGCATTGGGCTGGCCTTCCACCGCGCCCCTGCCCCGCCCATCCGCGCAGGCGCACTCCGTCCAACGCGCCGCCCAATGCCAGGCTCCGCCGCCCTAATCTCTGGCCCCGCCCCTCTGACCACCCAGTGGCGCTGATACTGGGCCACGTGGCTGCCGCTGGGCTCGTGCTCTGTTCTTAGTCGCCATCCCCAACTTTGGGGCTCTGACCCGGGAGGGGCAGGTACTCCCACTCTCAGCTTCGGTCCGCTGTCAGGAGATCGTTGACCTCTCTACCTCGCGCACAATCAACTCACCTTCGACTCACACAGCCTTCTCCTAAAGCAGTTCCTTCTTGATAAGTTGCCAGGTTCCTAGACAGGCCCTGCTTGGTCTCAAAGGTGAGCGTTCATTCTGAACAGTGAAGTTAGGGCGTGTTACTGACACTCCTGACGGCTTCCAACGTCTCTGCTTTCTAGCTTTTGACATGGGGGTAAATTGTTCCTGATCTCTCGGACTCAGTTTCTTATCTGAGAAATGGAGGTGATAGTAGTGATTGTTCTACCGGCTTTTAGCTGACGGTGCTTGCTTTTAACTATCTGGGACTGTACTTTTATTTACACCTTAGGGTAAGCAAATTTTGGGTGGACGATTTTACTCTGCCTTGCTTCTTGCCTAATCCACTCCAGGTCCTCTAGGACTTGTGCTGGAAACCCTGGGGGAGATCCAGATCTGAGCTCAGAGTCCCTGGAGAACATTCTCTCAGACAAGGCTCCTAGGAGCTTGTTTTCCTGCTTTTGTTCATGTCAGGCCAGACCTCCAGAACCAAAGCCTGACTGAAGCTGTTTAGGCTGGTAGTTTGCATCATTTACGCCTTCACTCCTACAAAAGCACACTCAAAATCCCATACATAATGTAGGAAGTGTTTTAAAATAGTTATTTAATTCTCCCCACCCCTCTCCCCAAGAATGGCTAGTTTTATTTTGAAATTTGAGGGGCAGAGTTTCTTTAAATAATACTGTTTTTCAAGGACATTAAACATAAAGTGCCTTAAATTTTTTTGTTTTATGAGACAAGGATCTCTCAGCTCGTCTTGAACTTCAGAACTCCCTGTACTGCATTATCACCACTACCTCACTGAGCTTTTTTTCAAAAGAATATGTGTTAAATAAAATGGAATTTATAAAGTGGGTATTAAATCAAAACCTGGTAAAATAAATTTCTAATTGGTTAATGTCTCTGCCTTTGCCAAGTCCCAACCCCACTGACATCTATTAATTTCCAGAGGGCTGTGACTCTGACCTTTTGAACACACCATGCTGTTCCAGAACACAAGGACAGAAAATAATATAGTGGGGCAATAGTTTAGTTAGTAATATACAATGTAGATATGAAAGGAAGTCTCTTCTGAGTAAATTATAAGTAGTACCAAGTCTGGGGAATATTTTTAGGGAATGTACCTTTGATTGAACTATTGCTATGTCATTTTCTGTCATTGAGCAGATGAAACCAATTTTTTGGAAAAACCCAGAATCTCATCTCTGACTGATGAACAGACAGAAATGATGCAATAATAATAGGCTACGTGCACTTTCCCTTTTGCTTTCCTGCCAGCCTGGAGCAATATAATAAAGTCTTGTTGACCTCTAGACTTGGACGTTAGTTCTAGTTTCATTAAATGTGCTCAGAGAGCCAATCAGTACTAGCTCCAATAAAACACCCTGCCCTGGTACATGGTAACTTTCCCTAGCAAGCAAGGGTCATGAGCCTCACAGGCCAAGAGGACCTTATTGTAGTCTCTCTAGGGCTTAGCATAGACCCTGACCTAGAGTAGGTGTTAAATGATTTTTTTTTTTTTTTGTCTGTCATGGGGCTTGAACTCTGGCCTGAACGCTGTCCCTCAGCTCTTCAGTTCAAGGGTAGCACTCTACCACTTGAGCCACTGCGCCACTTCCAGTTTTCTGAGTGGTTTATTGGAGATAAGAGTCTCACGGACTTTCCTGCCCTGGCTGGCTTTGAACCACAATCCTTAGATCTCAGCCTCCTGAGTAGCTAGGATTACAGGCATGAGCCACTGGCACCCAACTGTTAAATGAAACTTTACTGGACCAATGGATGGAAGAATTAATGCAAAAGAGGGAGGGGGATAGATATCTAACATTCTCCAATATTACCTTTCTTGCTCTATAATAAAATCCAATGGCTCTTTTTAGTTTAAATTCTCTCGTTTCCTGCGGGTGTTCCTCTGGAACACTTCCAGTTTCCTGTTGTCTTCTTTTGAGCTTGTGACTGCTTTCTCTTCTGATGCTGCTCTACTTCTCATACCATTCGTTCTTGCTTTCCCCCTTAACTTCTCTTCAACTTATTTACTTCATCTTAATCATCTTCACCTTAAGTGAGAGTTCTTGCTCACTGTTTCTCTCTAGAGTAGCTTGTATGTTTCTTTTTTCTTTTTCTTTTTCTCTTTTTGTCAGTCATGAGGCTTGAACTTGGGGCCTGGGCACTGTTTCTGAGCTCAAGGCTGATGGGGCCTGGGCACTGTTTCTGAGCTCAAGGCTAATGCTCTATCATTTTGAGCCACAGCTATACTCTGGTTTTGAGTGTTTAATTAGAGATAAGAGTCTCTCGGAGACTTTTCTGCCTGGGCTGGCTTTGAACTGAGATCCTCAGATCTCAGCCTCTTTAGCAGCTAGGATTATAGGTATGAGCCACTGACACTTGACATAGCTTGTATATTTCTTTTTCTTTCTTCCTTTCTCTCTCTCTTTCTTTCTTCCTTTTTTTTTTTTTTTTTTTTTTTGCCAATTCTGGGGGGCTTGAACTCAGGGCACTGTCCCTGAGCTTCTTTTGCTCTACCACTTGAGCCACAGCACCACTTCCGGCTTTTTTCTTTTTGCTTATGTGGTGCTGAGGAATTGAACCCAGGGCCTCAGGCATACAAGGCAAGCGCTCTACCACTGAGCCACCTACCCAGCCCCATGAGACTCTTATCTCCAGTTATCCACCAGAAAACTGGAAGTGGTGAGGTAGCTCAACTGGTAGAGCGCTCTCCTTGAGCTGAACAGTTCAGGGACAACGCCCAGGTCCAGAGTTCAAGCTCCATGGGAAAAAAAAGTCAAGAAAAAATTAGTAAGAGATGAAACGAGATATGCAGTTCAGATCCAATGAAGGGGCCCTGGGAAGACATGGCCTGGGATCAGAACTTTTCCTGAAGAACAAAGAGAAACCTAAGAAGAGTTTTGTTGTTTTTTTTGTCAGTTGTGGGCCTTGAACTTGGGGCCTGGATGCTGTCCTTGAGCTCTTTTGCTTAAGACAAATGTTCTTCCACTTTGAGCCACAGCGTCAGTTCTGGTTTCCTGGTGGGTAATTGGAGATAAGGGTCTCACAGATTTTCTTACCTGGGTTGGTTTTTGAAACATGATCCTCAGATTTCAGCCTTCTGAGTAGCTAGGATTATAGGCATGAGCCACCAGCACCTGGCTAAGAAGCATTTTTAACACGAAAATTACTTAACCCAAATGGCTTTAGAAAGAAGCTCTGTGAGCAACTTAGAGCCTGCATTGAGGTTTAGCAAGACCAGAGGTGGAGAGACTAATGATGAAAATGATGGTTCTGGGCTACAGGCCTGGTACAAGTGCTAGAGTGCCTGCCTAACAAACACAGAGCTCTGAGATCAAACCCTAGTACCACCAAAAAACAAAATGGTGGATGTGGCCTGGACTTGGAGGTGTGGGGGGGGTGGGTGCAAAAGAACCAACAAGAACTAGGTTCGAGATGGAATTGGTAGAGCTGATCACTGATTGGACAGAGAGGAGAGGAGTGAGATGGAAATTTGATTTGTTTTGGTTTTGGTTTTGGTTTTGTTTGTTTTTTTTTGGTCAGTCGTGGGGCTTGAACTCTGGGCTTGGGTGCTGTCCCTGTGCTCTTCAGCTTAAGGCGAGCACTCTACTGCTTGAGCCACAGAGCCACTTCATGAGATGGAAATTTGAATATGATTTCCAGGTTTGGGCTACCACTGATTAGATTGAGTGTTATTTACTGAGCTAGCCTGATTGAGATGGAGAATGATATTATAGAAAACACTGAAAGTTGGCCAGACACCCGTGGCTCATGCCTGTAATCCTAGCTATTCAGGAGGCTGAGATCTGAGGATCACAGTTCAAAGACAGCCAGGGCAGGAGAGTCCATGAGACTCTTATTTCCAATTAACCACCAGAAAATCAGTGGCTGTGGCTCAAGTGGTAGAGCACTTTCCTTGAGCTGAAAAGCTCAGGGACAGCATCCAGGCCCAGAATTCAAGCCCCACGACTGACCAAAAAAAACCCCAAAACATTGAAAGTTGCCTATCCTATGGCCACATTGCCTCGTCCCTCAGAATCCTGATTTCACTATGGAATGTTCTCCATGTACTTTTGCTCCAGGCCAGCCAGCCTGTCCTTCACTTTCAAGAAAGAAATTTTAAATGAACTAAGACAATCATGGTGACCAGTGTTGGGTTTTTTGCTTTTTGCTTTTTTTTTTTTTCCAGGCATGTAAACATTCAATGTGGTCCAGGTGGATGAAGAGAAGTCCATGAAAGTTAATTTTGGAAAAGCTTTTCCTTAGCTTAAGGAGCATACTTCTAAATGAATCAAGCTGACCTACAGAGATCAACAACATAGAAAGAAGGGAAACTGACCTGATTTCTAAGGTCTCTTTAAGCTACAAACTTAGCCAACTTTAAGACTATTTTGTTTCTGGATGCCTTATTATATTGCATAATAAATCCCCTACAATTTTCACTGTAAAATTGGGTTAAATCGCCGGGTGCCAGTGGCTCATGCCTGTAATTCTAGCTACTCAAGAAGCTGAGATCTGAGGACCGTGGTTCAAAGCCTGCCTGGGCAGGAATGCCCGTCAGGCTCTTCTCTCCAATAGACCACTCAGAAAACCGGAAGTGGTGCTATGGCTCAAGAGGTAGAGCCACTCACCTTGAGTTGAAGAGCTGAGGGACAGTGCCTGGGCCCAGAATTCAAGCCCCATAACCACCACCACCAACAAAAAAAATTGGGTTAAATCAAGTTTTGGTTGTTTGTAATCAAGAGCATCTTGGTTGGTACAGATTGATAGCCCAAAAGAAGGATAAAATTTGGACAGGTTGAACCTTGAAGACAGGGAACAAGCCAGACTCCAATGACAAACATTAGGAATTTAATTTACATAAAGAATTGAGACAGTTAAAGTTATAGGCACATAGAATGGTGGTTGTCAGGACCTAGAAGGAAGGAAAACAATGGAGATAGTAGGGGGAAGGTGGTGTTTGATGGATATGGAATTTCAGTTTGGGAAGATGAAAACTTTCTGGAGATAGGTGGCGGTTGTGGTTGTATAGCAGTATGGATGCATATGAGGCCAAGCCTAAAAGATTGTTTACGATGGTTGAATGGACAGTGGTACTCAAAGGAAGGAACTTGGGCTGGAAGCATAGGGGCCTAGGGTAGATGTGAGGGGTGGGGATTCTTCTGAGGCAGAAAGGGAAAGTGAGATAGAATTTTTCCTTTCTTCACTCCCCCCCCATTTCCCACTATCTTCCTGGGGGGCCTAAATGGAAGCCAGCTGTATTAGTCAACAACTTTTACTAATTAATTACTTATTTAATTTTTGTGCCAGTAGTCAGGGCGTTGGTCTTTCACTCACTTTTTCTACTCAAGTCTGGCACTTAGTACTAAGGTTAGTTGTTTTTTCTTTGGTTGGTTGGTTTTGTTGTTGTTGTTGTTAATTGGAGATAAGTGTCTCATGGAGGGGGCTGGGAGGGTGGCTCAGTGGTAGAGTGCTTGCCTTGCATGCCTGAGGCCCTGAGTTCGATTCCTCAGCACCACATAAGCAAAAAGAAAAAAGCTGGAAGTGGAGCTGTGGCTCAAGTGGTAGAGCAGTAGCCTTGAGCTGAAGAGCTGAGGGACAGCGCCCAGGCCCAGAGTTCAGGCCCCACGACTGGACCAAAAAAAAAAAAAAAAGTCTCATGGACTTTTCTGCCCAGACTA
Source organism: Dipodomys merriami (assembly GCF_024711535.1). Lineage (NCBI taxonomy): Eukaryota > Metazoa > Chordata > Mammalia > Rodentia > Heteromyidae > Dipodomys > Dipodomys merriami. Next base: position 19,083,248 of record NW_027202715.1, on the reverse strand, counting down.
GTTTAAACTACAATCCTCAGATCTCAGCCTCCTGAGTAGCTAGCATTTTAGGTATGAGCCACCAAAACCTGGCTTAGCTTTTTTTTTTTTTTTTGCCGGTCATGTGGCCTGAACTCTGGGTCTGGGCGTTGTCCCTTAGCTCTTCAGCTCAAGGCTAGCGCTCTACCACTGGAGCCACAGCGCCACTTCCGGCTTTTTCTGTTTATGTAGTGCTGAGAATCGAACCCAGGACCTCATGCTTGCAAGGCATGCACTCTATCGCTGAGCTACCTTTCCAGCCCCTCTGGTTTAGCTTTTACTAACGTATACTGGTATAGCAAACGCCACCACAATATAACAAACAAAATTACAATCTCTTATTGGAATGGTCATTTCTTTCTTTTTCAAGTGCCATGATGGTGATTCTGGGCCAGCTATAACTTTTTCCTGTGTCTCTTTCCTTTTGCTTACTCAGGTTGAAGTAGCATGCCCAATCTTGGTCTTGCTGCAGAAGGAAAAAGAAATGGCAAACCACATGATAGCTTGCAAGCCTTTGCCCAATAAATGGTATCTGTTGTTTCTATTTGCATTCTACCAGCAAGGTCCTATGACCTTTTTTTTTGGTCGATCATGGGGTTTGAACTCTGGGCCTGGGCGCTGTTCCTCAGCTCTACAGTTCAAGGCTAGAGCTCTACCACTTGAGCCACTTCCAGTTTTCCTGCGTGGTTTATTGGAGATAGAAGTCTTGTGGATTTTCCTGCCCGGGCTGGCTTTGAACTGTGATCCTCAGATCTTAGCCTGCTGAGTAGCTAGGATTATAGACGTGAGCCACCAGTGCTTGGCAGGTCTTGTGACTTCTGATTGCAGTAGAATGTGAAGATACTGCAGGTGCAGCCTTTACGGGACACACAAGCATGTAGGACACATCCCTCCTCAGAGAAAAAGCAAATAATTGGGAGCAATAATAACTTCTCTCAAAGTCTAATTCCTTAGTCGCAAATGTTTACCCCCACCCCTTTGATAGAAAAAACACTCCCCAGAGTATGACATCCCAAAGTCTCAACCAATCATATCATTAGAGTCAAAGTTTAGTATCTCATAATAGCTCCCACATTGTCTCTCCCTACAGCTTTTATTAATCTACAGTCTTGTGAAATTAAAAACAAATTGTCTACCTCCCACCTATACCTAATATGCAATGACTGAACAAAGACAGCGTTAACCCTGGACTTAATACATTCAAAAATGGACAGAGTGGGAGGCACATGACCATCCAAGATTCTTAGAATTCCAAAATCTTGCTGGGCAAGGAAACATTTCTTGATTTTCTCCCACATCAGTTGCTTGGAAATAAGCAGCATTATTTTTCAAGGCTCTTAGCTTTATATTCTGGAAGGGTCTTTTCTTTGCCATTACCTTCTTGGCCATATCAAGAAAATTATGTTCCTTGGAAGCTAAGTAGATAAGAGGCCTGGAACTTGAAAGAAAAAGTTGTCTGAGCCACTGATGTGGACAGAAGCTAAAAGGGAAGATGAGGTCTAAAGAAAAGGGGTAGAGTGAAACAGCAGAGACCTGGGGTAGTACCCTTGAGCATGGACCATAGAAGAGCTCCCAGCTCTTCAATCTGAGTTGGAATGAAGAAGTGGCAGTGTGCAGTCTGGAAGTCAGGGCACAACAAGAGGGGTTTTGAGAAGAAAGGTAGGGTCAGCCCTGATACTGCTGCCTCTAGGCCTTTCTTCTTGGCTGGCCCAGGAACATGTCATCATCATCAAGTCCACTCAAGAGTGAGTTCACCATTTCTCCCTTGAGTATTCTACCTCAGGAAAGCCTCAGAATTGGGGCAGAGGCTTCTGGGAAGAGATCTCTTGTTCATCCCTCCCTTTGAGTACTGGGTTTAGACATCAGACCTCAAGCTTTCAGTTTCCTGGGCTTCCATTTAAGCCATAACCCCAGCTCTTTCATTGCTATTTCTTGGGCTGGCCTTGGAATTCTCCTGCCTCTGCCTTCTAAGTAGTAGGGATTACAGGTGTGAATTACTACACTCAGCTTAGGTTCTCTTGCTTCTAGGAGCCATAACATTAGAAGAGGCTGCCCTTTCTTCTGTCGTATCTTGTAGAACTTTCCAGCTACAACTTTACAAATCAAAGGATAGGTAGCCTATAAGTCTTGTTGATATACCTCTAGTGAAGATGTAAGGGGAAAAATACCTTGATGCTTGATAAGGCTATTGGACTGCTACGTTAGCCTAGCCCTGGAGCTTCCAAATACGTGTGTGTGTGTGTGTGTGTGTGTGTGTGTGTGTGTGTGTGTGTGTTTCTTAGCAAGATAAATGAATGGGCCTTGCAGATTCAGAAAAAAAGCTGGAAATTATGCTAATGGACACAAATTGTCCAGTCTCTCACACCCTCCCCAGACTAATTAAATGAGAAATTGATTCTAATCTAGGATTCGGGATAGGTCTTGATTTGTTTTGATCAGTCATACTATCTCATCCTCAATAACTGGTCAGGATCCCTGAGGTTTGCTCTGGACACAGGGATTAGCTCAAAACACCAAGAACAGTTTGAGCCAAAGAGGGTTAGCTGCCCCCCTCATCTAGAAAATTGTGACAAGAGAGATATTCCTCTCTTCTCTTTTTCCCCTCTCCTTTCTTCTCCTCCCCTCCTCTCCTCTCTCTCCCATACTCTGACTTTAAATGGCTACATTTTACACCATAAGGAAAGCCAGATAAGATGCATTTTCACATTTCAGAGAGCAGAGCTGAAGAGTGGACACAGCCTGAGTTCCTGGAGTCCCTGAATCTACCTGCATCCCTACTGGCTATGCTGTTACATGAGTCATTCTTTCCATTTAGTGCATTTGTATGTAGCTGGTTTCTATTGCTGACAAAAGCATGGCAAAGCATGGCAGTGTTACCATACCCTGCCCCAGCCAGACGAGTCAGGGGCTGCTGAGTTGATCTCTCCAACATCTTTCCTCTCATCTCCTCCATCCCTCTTTCCTCAGCCAGTCCCCTGACTTCTCACCTGAATTCCTGCAGACTCCTTCTGCCTACCTGAACACCACCTCCACTTCCATCTACTTCTATGACTGCATGCTGCCAAAGTGAGTGAGCAATGACAGATGAGGAGCTGAGTGTGTTACCTCTGGCTTCAGACCCTCCTCTCCACATGCTTGTCCTCATAGCTTATTTCAGTCTGCTTTCCTGATACCCTCAAGCTGTCCTATGACTTCTTTAGCCAACCATAAGGACCAAACTTTAGGAAATACTGAACTGCATTATGTGTTTCCTTTATTTATTTATTTTTTTTTGTAGTACTAGGGCTTGAACACAGGGCCTCACTCTTTCACTTAGCTTCTTGGCTAAGGGCTGGAGCTCTGCCACTTGAGCCACAGCTCCATTTCCAACTTTTTGGTGGCTAATGAGAGATAAGAGTGTCATGGACTTTCTTGCTCGAGCTGTTTTTTTTTTGTTTGTTTCTGTTTTTGTTTTCCAGTCCTGGGGCTTGAACTCAGGCCTGGGCACTGTCCCTGAGCTTCTTTTGCTCAAGGCTAGCACTGTACCACTTGAGGCACAGTGCCACTTCCGACTTTTTCTGTCTATGTGGCACTGAGGAATCCAACCCAGGGCTTCACACATGCTAGGCAAGCACTCTACCACTAAGCCATATTTTCTAGCCCGTTCAGGTTGGTTTTGAACCATAATCTTCAAATCTCAGGCTTCAGATTAGCTGGGATTACAGGCATGAACCTTGGGTGCCTGGCAACATTATAGTTTTTTTTTTTCTCTCTCTCCTCCCTAGCAGGTGGGTAGATCCATAACCCCAGACTCCTGAGTGAGCCCAGCTAGAATTGTCATCTCTACTGTCCCTTATAATTACAAACAGAGAGTTAGCCAAACAGCCATTTCAGCTAATTCACATTAAGAACACTGGACTGTAGTCCATTTTGTTTTACTTCACAACTAATAAGCTGGGAGGACCTGGAAATACCCAGGCCTCAACTCAACTCACCATCTGCAACATGGGGCCCTGCAAGTACCTTAGAGCTAACGGCCTACTGCTCTTTGGAAGGGGATAGCTATTCTGCCTGAAAACTTTCTTCTATAGCAAAGACACCAAAGTGGGGGAAAGGGAAACTGATGGGAAATAAAAAAGGAACACCAAACTCTTTCACAGTAAGTTTATTTTCTACAATTTACAGCACAGGCAACAGAATTGTGTCCCAAATATCTGGAAAAACAGAAATAAAGGCAGTGATTATGAGCACTAGCAGTGGATGCACAGGACCACCAGACAAACAAAGTACCCCTTTCCCCTGGTGGGGTGGAACTCAGAAATGTCAACTGCTTCATCACTGGGCAGCCTGGCTTGGCTGTTCTCACCTCTGCTCAGAAGGGGTACTGGTAGGAGAGAGCGATGGCTCTTTACACACAGAATGATTTAATACCACCACTGGCGACATGACAGATAAACTCACGATTCCAAATCACTAAGCTGGGGTTTTTTCCACCCATATTTATTTGGTTGTTTGCACATAACAACAGTAGCATTTGTGGGTGAGCAGATTTGAGGACCTGGCCATTACTGCTAGCAAGAAAACACAAACAAGTCAGGATGCCCCAGCCAGGTCAGCAGCCTTCACTCCTGTGTGACCACAGGGTAGGGGGCCCAGGGCTGCCGTGATGGCTTGAGGTGGTGTTGGAACAAGCTAAATGTGTATCCTTTACTTAAAGTGCTAGTATTCCCTCCATCTCAAAACTTTGGAAACTTTTGGATGTGATGGAAATGTGGCCTTGGGATCAAAATAGTCTGGAGCCTGTGGCTGGCTAGATTTATTTTTAGGATTATAAGAAACCTCTATCCAGCCTCTTTTATTTTGAACCTCAGTTTCTCATATGTGGGATTAAGAAACCATAGAAGATTGGGGAAGTAGAAAGAAGCTGGGATTGTGGTCAGATGGTCCAAGATTTGAGTCTCAGTACCTCCTACCAATTAGGTGATCCTCAGTATGTTACATCTTAGAGCCTTGGTTTTCCCATGAGAATTACCCACTGATTTCATTGTTTCATTCCTTCAGTAGACATTTGTTGTATATTCCTTTGCATTAGATAATACCCTGTGTGAAGTGGACACAGCTCCTGCTCACATGATATTTGTGCTCCATTGTGAGAAATTAAGTACAGATAGAAGCCAGGCACTGGTGGCTCACACCTGTAATCCTAAGCTCCTCAGGAGGCAGAGATCTGATGGTCATGGTTGAAAGCCAGCCCAGGCAGGAAAGACCTGTGACACTTATCTCTAATTAACCACCAAAAAGCCAGATGTGGAGCTGTGGCTCAAATGGTTGAGTGCTAGCCTGAAGCATAAAGCTCAGGCCCTGAGTTCAAGCTCGAGGACCAGTACAAAAACAAAAATCACACAAAAACATAAATAGATATGATGTCCTTGGTACCATGCCTGGCTTTTAATAAGCATTGAATGAGTATTTTGAGTTGGCCAGAAATTTAATTCTTAAAATTCAGTAGCATTTAGGAATACATCAATTCCTTTTTCATTTCTTTCCTGCCTCAGGACCCTTGTACATGATACACTGTCTGGCTAACTCTGTCTTTCCCTATCTATCGATATGGCTTCCTCTCTTACGTCATACCTATACTCAGATTTCACCTCTTTAGAAAAGCCATTCTTGGGAAGGTGGGCTCAGTGGTAAAGTGCTTGCCTTGTATGCATGAGGCCCAGGGTTCCATTCCTCAGCACCATATAAGCAGAAAAAGCCAGAAGTGGCGCTGTGGCTCAAGGCTAGCGCTAAGGGACAGCACCCAGGTCCAGAGTTCAGGCCGTACGACCGACACACACACACACACACACACACACACACACACACACACACACACACACACACACACACACACACACACACACACACACACACACACACACACACACACACACAGCACAAAGCCTTTTTTTTTTTTTTTGGTCGGTCGTGGGGCTTGAACTCTGGGCCTGAGTGCTGTCCCTCAGCTCTACAGCGCCACTTCCGTTTTTTTTTCTGGTGGTTTATTGGAGATAGGATTCCCACAGTCTTTCCTGCCTGGGCTGGCTTTGAACCACAATCCTCAGATCTCAGTCTCCTAAGTAGCTAGGATTACAGGCGTGAGCCACCAGCATCTGGCTACACAAAGCCATTCTTAAACATCCATGTTAATAATCCTCTTGGGAGATGGAGATCTGGAGGATCATGATTCAAAAAAAAATTTTTGAGACCCTATCTCAACCAATGAAACCTGGCTGGCATGGCATGCACATCTCATCTAGATACTATCAAAGCATAAATAAAAAGATCACTGTCCAGACCAGCCTGGGCATTAACAGGAAATCATATTTGAAAAATGACAGTAAAAAGGATTGGTGGTTTAGGTCACTTGGTAGAATGTCTGCCTGACAAGCAGAAGGTCTTGAGTTCAAACTCCAGTACCAAAAAAAAAAAAAAAAAACACAAAAAAACCATGTAACACTTGTGGAAGACACTTCAGCAGTTTCTTATACCAAGTATTTGCCTAAAATAACTGAAAACATGTATACATACAAGAACTTGTATATGATATATTCATTGCAATATTATTCATACTAGTTAAAACTAATAACAACCCAACAGGGTATCACTAAATAAATAGATAAAATGTGTGTACACACATGCACACATGGAATACTAATTAGCAATGAGAAGGAATGAACTTGTAAATGCTACAACACGTCTGATTCCATGGACGCAACATTCTGACATCAGATAGGAGTGATTATGGCTAACATGAGGGAACTTTGGAGGATGGCAATATCTGATGGTGACCTGGATATAATTGCAAATACTCACTGAAGATACTGAGGATGAGTGAGGTTAAAGCCACAAAATTATGCTGACTGCAGGAGTCTTGTGTCAGGATTTGGTACATTAATTTTTCCTGTTTTGCTTGTCTCAATTTTATAAACTTTTTACAATGATTATATGGTGCTTTGTAGAGAAAGGAGAAAAACCCAGTAATTGTGTTATTCAACAAGGAATCTATTTTGCTTCAACATTGTTTGCTTGTCATGATGCCCGTATATTACTGCTGTCATCTGTCTTTCCTTTGTGGCACTTCTGAGGGGTGAGCTGAGGAAACAGAGGCAGAAAGGTACAGAGCTTAATAGCAATGCTTTGTTCTCCTAGTTCTTGCCTTGGCTTGGCTCTCACCTGTGTGTGTGGATGAATATACAGTAGATTACTGATAGGGGACTCTCGCTCTCCTTTGCCAACTCTGCCCTCCATTCCAACTCAAGTCAACTCATGCGTCTTCCAGGCTTCAAGAGAAAGCCAGCGCCTAGGGCTGGGCAGACTGTGGTTTGTGGGCTGGGGCGGCACCCACCTCCATCGCACATTGGTCAGTAGGTTATGCATGGTCTCAGGAAGTCAAGAGCCTATTCATCAATGGAGACTCGCAAGTAAGACACCACAGGACACGGCGTCCCTCCAACAGGGCCTCTGGGTGAGGCTTTGGTGTCAACAGGCCTGTGGCCCATCCCAGACTCAGTTCATCTCCCAACTTCCCACCTATGAAAGGGCAGTCACCTCAGGAGACCCAGCCCTGCCACAGGCAGAGGATGGCTGATCAGGAGAGGCCTACATGGCCTGTGGCCTGTCCTTCCTTAGTGCCATGGTTGAATAAGACGTCTCGCTGGTCCCCGGTGTCAGGACACAGAAATTCAGGGAGGACAAAGAAGTTATCATTATAAAAACAGTTCCTAGCTGGGCGCCAGTGGCTCACACCTGTAATCCTAGCTACTCAGGAAGCTGAGATCTAAGCATCATGGTTCAAAGCCAGCCTAGGCAGGAAAGTCCATGAGATTCTTATCTCCAATAAAGTGACACTATGTCTCAAGTGTTAGAGTGCTCGTCTTGGGCTGAAGAGCTTAGGGACAGTGCCCAGGCACAGAGTTCAAGCCCCATGAATGACAAAATATCAATCCATCAATCAATCAATAAATGAAACAAACAAACAAACAAAAAACAGTTGCCAAAAAAATATACCATGGGTAGATCATACAATATTTTAGCCTTTCTAGTCAGGCAGGAAAGCTTGGGGAGGGAAATTTTGAGCAGCTGGGGTGGGTTCAGGGGAGTCACACACACATCAACTATCCCCTAAGTCTCTGCTGGATCACCTGTCATTTCCAGGTTGGAAGAAATCTTGGAGTCTGTGTCCTCCATCCAGGCACTGTTTTCAAAAATCACTTCATTATGTGAAAGCTCACATATTATTTGTGATCGTAGGAAGGTGTAAACCAAGCAGGAGTCCATGGGTAATAGACACACAATGGAATATCATTTAGTTTTAAACAAGGAAATTCTGACATGTACTATAACAGGGAAAAACCTTGAAAAGCATGCAAAGGAGGGAAGCTGCTGCACGGCTTCACTTATACAGGTATGTAGAAGAACCAGATTAAATAGAAAGCAGAATCGTGATTGCCAGGGCTGGGAGGAGGGAACAGGGAGCTCCTATCTAATGGGAACAGAGATGCAATTTGAAATGATCAAATAGTGCTAGAAATTTACCCTAGTGTGAATGATGACACTGAACTGTGCACCGAAAAATGGTTCAAAAGGTAAATTGTACATTGTGTATATTTTATCACATACATAAAGAAACACAATCTCCATACAGACTCCCTAGGCCTCACTGATTCATAAAAAAAAAAAAAACCATCAAGTTGTACCTATCATTATTTAGATCAAGTCTCTGGACAGGCAGGTATGCCCTGTTTTAATTTTTATTGGTATCAGGATTTGAACTCAGGGCCTTGAGCTGGTGCTCTATCACTTATGCCAGACCTCCAGTCCAGCTTTTTGCTGTTTATTTTAGAGAGGAAGTCTCATGGATGTTTCCTCCCAGGTTGACTTTGAGTATCTAGGGTTGTAGGCATGAGTCACAAAGCCCTCTGAGATACAAGTAACCCAGGCTGGCCTTCAACTCATGATTCTTCTGCATCCACCTCTTAAGTGCTGGGATTGCAGGCATATGCTCCCATACTGGGGCTCTGATTTTAAAAAAAGAAAGAAAGAAAGAAAAGATAATAGCAAAATAGAGGGCAAGAGAAGGAGTAACATTGTTCAAAAAGAAATTTACTCTTTACTAACTTATGTAACTGTAACCCCTCTGTACATCACCTTTACAATGACAATAAAAAAAATAAAAATAAATAGCAAAATATATGACTTGAGACCTATGCATTTCTTTGGCATTCACAGTCTCTCAGGACATGTTATCTTTGGGAAAAGCGAAGAAGTATTGTGGAAAGGCTGGTTTGGGAAAGTATCTTAGTTTCTTCATCTTAGAAAAGCTGTGATTTCTGTGTTTTGGGGAGGCCAGTTTAAAGAAGAAAGACTCCCAGAAAGAGGCCAGATGTGTTTCAGACAACTCCTAGCTGGCTTCAAGGACAAATACATGGGTTCAACATGGCTCTTTGGCCTATTTTTAGAGCCTGGAGTCAAAATTCTTCCCAGTAAACAGCCAGCAACTCTCAGGCCTATGTGACACAAGACACTAACCATGCAGGCTGCCAGCCAGGGCTACTGAGAGGTGGGCAGCATGACATACCCTCTCTGAGACCCTTAGCTAGTATTTCCAGACTCACAGGAGCTTGGTAGCCTGCTCAGCACATGGGGCAGACACTGTGCACGGGGCAGACACTGTACACAGAGCAGCCGAGGCCAGTAGTTACCAGAACAAATATAAGAGACTTATTTCCCAGTCCAAGTGCCTGGGTACCAGGCTTCCAGATCCACAGGTGTTCAGAGTCAACAGGTAGGAAACATATGAAGATTTCTAGTGTTCCTCCCCAGCCACACCAACCTTCCCTGAAAGGCACAACACAGTGTACGAAGAACATTCCAGAAGAGAAATTCTCATGTAAATCCTGCCTCTAGTATCCCTGTGATTTTGGCCCTTTTGGGCTTCAGTTATTCGGTTTGTGAACTGGCAAGAATAACATTTCCTTCAGCCTCACTTGTGTGGGTTAAGCGACAGAGTCAGGGGACATGCTTAGGCACATGACTACTAAGGTGTTTCCAGTCCCCACATAGTTATAATACTTAGTGTGGAATAAACAGAGTCAAGTCATCCTGTGTTGAGTCCCCTACCTCATCCCCTTTCTCAGAAAATGCTTCTTGTTGGTCATTAAAGTTCCAGCAATTTTGGTAACAGAATTAAGAAGGAAATATCTAGTGCACTGCAAATTATTGAGGCACACAAGAACCACCACAGGCAGCGCCATTTCCTCCCACCTCCTGGACATGTGCCTCACTTCCTCCAGGTGATGCAGGTGCATTAGGGGGAGCCAGGATGATTGTGGGATCCCCTGGGCCTTCTCTTTCTTCAGGTCCATGACTCACATGTTGGGGAGGTTGAGTTTGTCCTTCCAAAGTCCCCAAGGGCACCTGGCTGAAGCTTCACTTGGCCATCTTCTCCCTCCCAGTAAGCTCCTGCTTACAGAAGACTTGCAGCCTCAGTAGACAGATGTGTTTCCCAAGATGGGAAGTTGATATTAGCTGTCTTTCCAGATGCCTCATGTGTTTCACACTGCAAGTTCTGCCTGGGTCTGGAAGATAGAGGTGGGACAGGGTCCCTTCCTTCCTTCTGAGGTCCAGGCCCCCAGCTGCATGGTGACATCTTGGTAGGGAATAGCCCTAGACATTTCTTGGAGTAAGACCAACTTACAATTAGAGCTGGCAGGGGCAGCACACTCAGTTCTTCCAGGAGAAGTTCTAGATGGAGTACCATAGCCCACAGAACTCGGAGAACTCAGTGATTCATTCAGAGAATAACACACAGGCCTCCTTGGCTCCTGGATATTTTCTGCTAGTTTGGATTTACTTATTTCCTTGTGCCTCCACCTTAGGGGGTCTTTAGGAGACAACTGGAGCTGGCTGAAAGCAGAGAAACTGGTTCAAGGAGGATTTCCAGCTGAGAGACCTTGCTTAGCCACTGTTCCTCTCTAGGCATGAGTTTCTGCATTAGTAGAAGGGCGATAAAGTCCACTCAAGCTGGGTGCCGGTAACCCATGCCTGTAAGCCTAGCGTACTTGGGAGGCTGAAATCTGAGGATCACAATTCAAATTCAAAGCCTGGGCAGGAAAGTCCATGACACTCTTACCTCCAATAAACTACTAAAAAAAACAAAACAAAACAACAAAAAACCCACAACTAGAGCTGTGGCTCAAGGGCTAGAACGCTAGCCTTGAGCAAAAGAAGTTCATGGACAGAGCCCAGGCCCCGAGTTCAAGCCCCAGGACTGCACCAAAAAAGATGAGGGTTGTTCGGTTGAAAACACAAATGACTGGAGGATAGTTAGCGCTCTCTCTCCTTCGTTGCCGCTATCTGAGGGTGTGGCAGCAAAGATGCCATCGTCAACAGCTGGACACTGCGTTGGTTTTGAGCAGGAGGCACCCGAGCACGCTCTCCTACACACTGGGAGCCACAGGCTGGCCGGTACCATCCCTGGATCTTCTCAGATGTTCCAGGCTGGGATGGTGAGCGGTCCTTTCCGGGGCACATCCTGATGGTGGGCCACTCGCCCATTGCGCAGAGGGAGACGGCTCGGCTTAGGACCCCCACTGCTGGGCCCCGATTCGGATGGCAAGCCAGAGTCGCTGGGCTGCACATCCACCAGGACCCGCCTGCGCAGGAACCCTCCGGGCCGCTCGGTGTAGGCCTGCTGATGATGATGGCTGCCCCACTGAGCCGGGCAGAGCTGGGCCCGGAAGGCGGCCTGGAAGCCGCGGCGGAAGTTCTCGTTGAAGTAGCCGTAGATGATGGGGTTGGCGCTGCTGTGGAAGAAGGCCAGCCAGTGAGCCAGGGGGAAGGCGTACACCGACATGAAGTGCAGCTGCGGCTCGCTGAGCTCCGCGTAGTCGATGAGCAGCAGCAACGTCCACAGCGGCAGCCAGGACAGCGAGAAGAACAGCGCCACCATGACCAGCATGTGCACCACCCGGGCCTTGCGGCGCGCCGCGCGCCCGCCCTCGGCCGCCGCCGCCTCCTCGCCGCCGCGGCCGCTACCGCTGCCGTCGCACGCTGGGCCCGGCGGCGCCCGGCACAGCTTGCGCGCGATGCGTGCGTACAGAACCACCAGGAGCGCCATGGGCACCAGGTAGACGTGCGCGAAGAGCACGGCGGTGTAGACTTTGCGCATGCGCTGCTCGGGCCACGCCTCCCAGCAGGAGTAGAGCGGGTAGGAGCGGTTGCGCGCGTCCAGCAGAAAGTGCCGCTCCTCGCGGGTGACGGTCAGCGTGGCGGCCGACGGACACATGATGAGCAGGGCCAGGGCCCAGATGACCGCGATGGAGAGCAGCGCCTTGCGCACCGTCAGCTTCTCGCGGAACGGGTGCACGATGCAGCGGAACCTGCAGCACCCCTCCCGGGGTGGAGGAGAGAGGAGACAGTAGAAAGGGCGTGGGGAAGGGGCGGGGGGGTGGAGGTAGTGGGGAAGGGGAGCAGAGCTAACCTCGGGAACGGTTGGTGGGATGGAGATACCGGATGGATGCTTGTGATCTCACACTTTGGGCATGGCTCAGATACTGCACACGGAGGAATTTGCCAGCAAATTGAAGGCAGCTCACCCCTCTAATCCCCCCTCCCCCTCCCACATTGAGTGGTTAAGAAACCAAGGCAACCACACGGTTTAAAGAGATGGGACCGAGGGAAGAGCCAGCCTGGGAAGAGTGGAACCTGTGTGCGCGCGCGCACTTCTGGCGATGAAATGTTAGCCGACAGCAGGCAACGCAATCTGTGGCATTCGTTCTGTCTTTGGGAAAGCTAATTCCACCTATCAGCAAATACAAGTGCTTAGCTGGTTAAGGATGCCCCCTCACTACCATCTGGGAGCTGGGAGCTGGGGTGTGAAGCCTAAGTAAAAGGCTGTCCCTGTGCCATTTCAGCCAGCCAGCACCCTTCCGTACCTGAAGAGAAGTCTGCTGAAGGTCAACCAAGGGCCTTTCTGCTTCACCTGTACCCTGTGCTCTTGCCATCCCTTTCCCCAGCCTGACTGCAACTAGGCTGCCTCAGTGGGTTTGACCTTGGCCTTCTGGCTTCACAGCTCCACACATTCCAGAAAACACCAGAGAACAAGTAACACCTAAGACTTGTACTAGCCAAGTGTGGTGATCATGCCTATAAATCCCAGCACTTGAGAGGCTAAGCTAAGGTAAGGAGTCTAGAAGAGTTTAAGACCAGTGCAAGCTTCATAGAGAGACCCACTTTAATGAATTAGTTAATTTAAAAGCATGTCGTATTTGCAGTAAGTACAATAGCACTTAAAGGGTGGGGGAGAATCCTGGGGTAGTCTAGGAAGGCTTCTTGAAGAGGTAGAGCTGGAAGAATCCTGCAACCCAGCGCAACCCTTGGGTGAGGGTGCACCTCTCATATCACTCAACAATGTCAACAAAACAAGGATTGACAACAAAAACTGCTCACATCACCCAGACAGATAGTGAATTTGAGGTTAGAGGAACCTGGCTTCATCATGCCAGCTGCCTATCTCAATGGGTTGATGAGAAGATGAGGACACTAGATTGTAGAAGGGGCAGGGCTGAGAAGGGTTCATGATGAAGAGGGGACAAGGAAGAGGATGTGGAATTAGGCAAGAAACAAATAACATTGGCGCTTGACATTTGTGCTCTGAGCCGGAAGCTGTGCCCAAGCTGCACAGATAGAATTGTCCAAAGCCTTCGCCACCCTGTAGAGTTTTTACCATTTTACAGATAGGACTGAGGGGGCTCAGTAACTAAGTGAACTACCAGCAACACACGGTGAGGCAGTGGTAGGGACAAAAGACAAACCTGCTCCCTATTCCCTGGAAGGCAGACAAGAGACTTCAGCTGCACTGAAGATGCTGAGGATGAGGACTAAGAAGTCAATGCCATAGGAAGGTTCACAGGCTTGATGCGGGTCCAAAGGCCTTCTGAACCACATCCCATGTCTCTGGCCACATGTACAAGACTGTACTTAGTCAAGGATCTGCAGGAATTTGAAGCTGAGTAACCTAGGAATGCTGGAGATGGGGACTGAAAGCATGGACTTCAGCGACTAGCAAGGAATTATGGGCTAGAGTGAAGATGCAGGGCGAGAAGCTCCTTCCCAGGCTCCTAGCTCTGACTCCTGAGGCTGGGGTCAGACTATGGGAGGTGGGTGGGATTCCTCCCTCAGGATGAGGGCCCCCTCAAAGCTCCTCCAAGGTCCCCCAAGAAGCCACAGCAAGCTCCCTCAGGAGGCCTCCAGATCTTCCAGAAATGGGTGGTGCTGTTGTTAGCAGGTCCCTCAACTCTGAGGGGCAGCCAGTCCAGGCCTCACCTTTATGGCTCAGGATTCAGTCTTACCTGCAAAAGAGTGGCCCCGCCAGTATGGCATGGGAGACAGTGGCTCTCAGTGCTAGCCCCACCCTAGGGAAACTCACCTTTCCACTGCAATGGCCACCAGTGTGAAAACAGAAGCGGACACAGACATCCCCTGCACCAAGCCGCTCATCTTGCACGTGGCGTTGTCGAAGGGCCACCCTGCAATGACAGAGGACCCCCATGGAATGAAAGAAGCTTGGGAATCTTTCCTCCTTGTCTTGCTAGGGGTCATGCAGCCTCTGCTTACCTACATCCAGGAGAGAGGAACTGACCAACCTGAGCCATGTTTAACTATTAGAACGTTGGCCCAAATGGGCCCAAATGGCCCATTCTCTTGACCCATTTCTCTCCATGAGCATTCTCTTTGTCCCTACCTGACTTTCTGCTTCCACAGTCCTGTTTAGGTTTGAGGCCATTTCATCCTTACACTTGAGTTGTCAAGGAAAGGGAAAGGGGATGATACTAGGATGGTTCTTATCATGTAGGTCCAGATGGTCTCAAACTTTTAATCCTCCTGCCTCCTTCCACCTTCAGAGTGCTGGGATTATAACTGTGTACCTCCACACCCAGCTCATCACTTATGGTCTCCTTGTCCCTAAATCACTGTGGATTTATAGTAAGAGTCCAGCCTAGATGCAGGGGAGTTGAAGTCACAAAAGCTAGCACTTCCTTAGACAGCAAGCTGGTTCTACTTTGGAAAACTATGTACTGTATGTGCCAACTCTCTGGCCATCAGTTCCTCCCAAAGTTATATCCCAAGGACATCCGAGTACAGTCCATAAAAATCTTCACTACAATTTGTCATGATGGAGACTTGCAAACGGGGAGGCTGGTAAATTAGCTTTAAAAACAAAGCAACACCAAACCACACCTCAAAGCCCTGCTTTGTAGCATTTGCCAATTTGTGTATTATAAATCTCCTTGCTTAGCAAAGTTCAACTTCATCCAATGCAGTTGGGAAGAAGTGTGCAATTGGCTCAATGAGCTGGTCTAAGATGGCTCTAGCTACTCAGGAGGCTGAGATCTGAGGATGGCAGTTTGAAGCCAACCCAGGCAATGAAATTACTTGCCCAAAAGCTACAAGTACAGCTTTAGCTCAATTGGAGCCAAGGGGTGCCAACCTTGAGTGGAAAAGCTAAGCAATAGCACCCAGGCCCTGAGTTCAAGCCCAGTACCAGCACCAAAAAATTAAAACAGGAAACTATTGAACACAATCAGTACAACCCAAGATCCCAATTGGACACCTAGACCAGACAGTGCTAGACATAGCCCTGAAAGACAACCCAGAATACCATAGAGACCAAAAATCTCTGAACTTATCCAAAATCATATTCCTGGAATCAGATCCTGAAAGCCACAATTTAAAAAAAAACAATAAAAACCTCTCTTTTAGACTGGAGGAGGTAGTAACTGACTATTAGGGAAGGTATTATTGCATTGCTAGCTGTCCACCGTCACTTGTGTCCTATCAGAAAGGACGGACACCTAGCAGGCTACAGAGTACCAGCATTACTTTGGATGTTGCTAGAAGAGATCAGCTATGAGCCTGAATAGACTAGGCAGGGAAGATCCACCAGGTGGAAGAGAATGAATGTGAAGACACTCTCAGAAGACAGCCAGGCCCGCAAAGCAAACAAGCAGCTATTATTTTTAAATACGAGACTTCAAAACATTGTTAATGACCATGAAAGTCAGTTAGCCCATGGGGAACACCTCTGTATATTGCTCATAATTGGTCCCTGCCAAACATTTTTTCATAGGATTTGGGGTTTTGTTGTTTTGGTTTGGTTTCAGTTTTCTTTTTTGGTTTTTATTTTTTTATTTATTTTTATTTTTATTTTTTTGTCGGTTGTGGGGCTTGAACTCTGGGCCTCGGCGTTGTCTCTCAGCTCTTCAGCTCAAGGCGAGCGCTCTACCACTTGAGCTACAGCGCCACTTCCATGGTTTTTATTTTTTTAATGCTTTCTCACTATTTTTTTTTTTTTTTGGTCCGGTCGTGGGCTTGAACTCTGGGCCTGGGTGCTGTCCCTCAGCTCTTCAGCTTAAGGCTAGTGCTCTACCACTTGAGCCACAGCGCCACTTCTGGCTTTTTTTTTCCTGCTTATGTGGTGCTAAGGAATCGAACCCAGGGCCTCATGCATGCAAGGCAAGCGCTCTACCACTGAGCCACCTTCCCAGCCCCTCTCACTGTTTTAAATTGTTGGTGTTTTTATTGCTGTTAATTGTGTGGTTTGTTTACAATTCACCATGCCATGCATTTTATCTTCTTGTCATCTCCAATACTGGAGGTAGAAATTGTGATGAGTTTTACAGTTCTCTGTCTCTACACACACACACACACACACACACACACACACACACACACACACACACACACACACACACACACACGTAAAGCTTGAACTCAGGGCCTGGGCACTGCTCCTTAACTTTTTCTCTTCAGGTTGGCACTTCACCACTTGAGCCACAGCCCCACTTCCAGCTTTTTGATGGAGATAAAAAATCTCATGGACTTTCTTGCTATGGCTGGCTTTAAATTTTAGTTCTCAGATCTCAGCCTCCTGAGTATCTAGGATTACAGATGTGAACAACTAGCTCCTAACTTGATTTGTCTTATATGTTTTTATGTTTTGTTTTGTCATTCTCAGATTTGACTGCACAAATGCATCAAGACAACAATTGACAAAGCAAAAGCCTTCAACATTGAACAAATGGACTTTTGCACATTGGAAACTGCAAAATGCTCAAGATCATGCTGCTTTGTGGGCAACTGCATATGGGTTAGTGACCCACTGAGGTTTTTGAGCTTGTGGGAGGATGACTTGTCTGTTACAATAGATCAGTTGACTGAAGTCAGGCACCAGTGGTTCACACCTGTAATCCTAGCTACTTAGGAAGCTGAGATCAAAAGATCACAGTTCAAAGCCAGACCGGAGAGGAAAGTCTTTGAGACTTTTATCTCCAATTACCCACCAGAAAACTGGAAGTGGCAATGTGGCTCCAGTGGTAGTGTGCCAGCCTTGAGCTGAAGAGGTCAGGGACATAGCCCAGGCACAGAGTTCTAAATCCCATAACCAACAAAAAAAGCTGGGTTGGGCTGGGAAGTTGGCTCAGTGGTACAATGCTTGCCTCGATTGCATGAGGTCTTAGGTTCAATTCTTCAGTGCCACATAAGCAGAAAAAAGCCAGAAATGGAGCTGTGGCTCAAGTGGTAGAACGATAGTCTTGAGCTAAAGAGCTGAGGGACAGCGCCCAGGCCTAGAGTCAACCCCCATGACAAAAAAAAAAAAAAGCTGGGTAATTACAGTTATCTACTATAATCAGACATTTTGCACTTGACCTACTTTTTCTTTTTTCATTATGTTTCCCATGTTGGCTTTGAACTTACAGTCTTTCTGCTTCAGCCTTTCAAATGTTGATATAACAGATATGCACTAACATACCCAGAGTTCTTTATGAATACAGCTCATCTCCTCAAAATGGTTGTACCTATAACTGTCAATGTATATCTGAGTTTTGGTCTACAAAAACATGTAATATGATTGTGCATTTAATTGGGCAAAGTGGTCTTTGAAGTAGTCATGTTTTTATAAAAGTTTAAACCTTTTAACAGATGTTGCTTTTTGTTCTTTGGTTGGCTTTCCTAGAGCCATGGTACTAGAATTTAAACTCAATTGCTAGGCAGGTTCTCTGCTGCTGAGTCATGCCTCTTGCCCTGTTTTGCTCTGGTTATTTTTTGAGATAGGGCCTCTCTTCTTGCCCAGGTATATATCTAAATATCTGCCTATTTTATAATTCCACAAAACTAAGTTGGTAAGTATACTTCACAACACCCAATTATTGTTTGAGGAAAGGTCTTTTGAATTTGGTGACAGGTGAGTAGACCTGGATTGACCTCAAATTGCAACTTCCTAAGTATTAGGATTGCAAGCATGAGCCACTGGCCTGGTTCTTTTTAGAAATTGTATTTTCCGGGGGTGGGGGAGGGGGGGAGTATTGGGTGGGGGGACGAGGGAAGGCTGGGAAGGGATGTGAAGGGTAAACAAAGGAGGAGGCTGCAATGCTTGATAAGAAATGTACTCATTATCTTGCCCATGTAATTGTAATCCCTCTGTACAGTATGTTCATAAAAAATAAAAAAAAAAAAGAAATTGTATTTTCCAGAGTTGTCTTCTGTGCTGTTCTTTTAAATTTGCTATTGCAATACCTTAAGCTAATTTTGTTTAAAGTACATGGGAACTCTGTACTAGTATGGCAAATTTTCATTGTCTTCAATTATTTTGAAACAGTAAGGAGCAAAAAGAAATGCACAGTTAATTCCAAAGGTTGCCTACTGTATGATTCTACTTAATGACTTTTGCAAAGGACAGACTATACTTTCTGTCCCTGTAGAAAACAGATTTGTGGTACAAATCTCCCCTGCAGTACAAGGGCAGAGGCAGGGGCCAGCTTACAAAGGACAAAGGAGAGCTTTGTGGGGTGGTGAAATTGCCCCATGTGTTAATTGTTATGGTACCTGTGTGATTATGTGTTCATCAAAGTTGTGGAACTGTAAGCTAAAAAAGATAGGTTTTTTAAAATCATATGTTAAATTATACCCTAACAAAAGTAATTTAAATGTAAAACACACACATTTACAACACATTTTCCAAGAAGCTATGATAATGAAAAGACATTAAATATAATCAAACAAAACTCCTGTGGATTGTAGAGGGAGTAGGAGCATGCCTAGACAGGAATGAACAACAACATAAAAACCAAGAGCCTCACAAAAAAAGTGAAGTCACACCATGCATGCCATGAACTATGTCTGCCAGGACTCATTTAACCCTCTCCACTACAGCAAGGGGAGGAGGACGAAGGAGGAAGGGAAAAAGGGAGGGGAGAGAGAAAAAGGAAATATTATGGTTTCATTTAACTGCAGATTATATTAGAAACAACCAAATATCCATAAAAATAAATTGTAGTAAATGCATCTAGTGGAATTCTAAGCAGTTGTAAAAATTTAATAATGTCGTCTATTAACATGTAAACTGGTTTGAATAAGTCTTACAACATACTTTTTTTTTCTTTTTTTCTTTTGCTGGTCCTGGGTCTTGAACTCAGGGCCTGGGTGCTGTTCCTAAACTTTTTTTGCTCAAAGCTAGTACTCTACCACTTGAGCCACAGAACTACTTCTGGCTTTTTATGAGTAGTTTATTGGAGATAAAGAGTCTCATGGAGGGGGCTGGGAAGGTGGCTCAGTGGTAGAGTGCTTGCCTTGCATGCCTGAGGCCCTGAGTTTGATTCCTTAGCACCACATAAGCAAAAAGAAAAAAGCTGGAAGTGGCGCTGTGGCTCAAGTGGTAGAGTGCTAGCCTTGAGCTGAAGAGCTGAGGGACAGCACCCAGGCCTAGAGTTCAGGCCCCACGACCCCCCCCCCAAAAAATAAATAAATAAAAAGAGTTTCATGGACAAACCTGCCCAGGCTGGCTTCGAACCACAATCCTCAGATCTCAGCCTCCTAAGTAGCTACAATTATAGGTATGAAGCCATGCAGCCAGCTACAAGACCATTTTCTAAAAGAAAACAACTCATAGGACTGGATTTCTAAGTCTTTATTCAGAGCAAAATCTGCCTGTCCCTCCCTTCTTCCCACAGTTTCTAGTTCTGCCCCTGGGAGCTACAAGGGGGACTGAGATAACAGAGTGTGATTGCAGATAGGTTGTGAGACACTTATCAGCTTTGTAGCTACAGAGCTATCCCTTAACTTCTCTGACCCTGTTCTCTAATAAAGAATGCTTCAGTGAACTGCTGTGGGGATTAATTAAGATAAGACACGATCCACGAGTAACAATGCCTGCCACAAAGAAAAACATTAAATCAGTGCACCTACTATTTCTAGTCTAATCCCTCAGCTTCAGAATTTACAGTGGCCTCCTGGCCTTGATACTAGCCCAGCAATGATCTCTGACTGCCAAGCCTTTTAGCTTGTTGTTGTTTTTGTTTCCATGCTTTTATAGCTAAAGAGTGGATGCTGTCCCTGGCCCACACTCACCAGTGATGAGGTTGTCCACCAGGGTGGTAGGCATGCAAAAGATGCCCACCAGCAGGTCACTGATGGCCAGGTTGAGGATGAACATGTTGGTGACGGTGCGCATGTGTCGGTTCTTGAGCACGATGAAGCAGACCAGCGCATTGCCCACCATACAGAGGAGGAAGATGAGCACATAGGCCACGATGAACATGGCTGCCACAGGGGAGGAGTGCTGGTAGTAGGAGGAGAAGGTGAAGTTTGCAGCCAGGGTAGCCTCATCATCACTTTCATTCTGACTTAGGAGCCAGCTACCATTGAGAAGTTGGGAGGGCTCTCCTAGGACCAAAGAGCATGAGTCTTGGGTCAAGGAAAGATGACTGACATTTTTACCAATGAACAGTCCTACACCATGAGCCTGCCCCAGTACCCTGATTATGTGTTCAACAAATTACACCCCCACCCACTCACTCACATCCTGATCTCATACCTCATCTTGCCCAAGATGTATCCCCCAGTGTTAGTTATACATGCACGCACACACATACACACACACAACACACACCCTTTCCCTCCCCCATATCAATCCAGGTTCTATTCTTCTGGGCCTTACCTTGGGCCTCAGAGAGACTCTTAACTTCTAAGGATCATATGGCCCAGGTTCCTTATTCTCTGGTTGAACCTCTAGCTGGGTTCAGCCAACGGGAGGCACCAATGAAGTTATAACTCCTGATTCCCTCCCTGCCTGGTCCAATTCTGCCAGCTGATGTTTTCTTAATATGGGCACAACTCAATCCCATTGGGTGACTCCTGAATGTGTTTTGAATGTATCCTCCAAAAGTTTATGTGCTTAATACCCCAAATCCTGTGTTAGTGGTATTTGGAGGTGAGGCCTGAGGGAATGGCTAGGATTAGATGAGATCATAAGGATGGGCCCCTGTGAGAGTGTTAGTGGCTTTCTATGCAGAGGAAGAGAGTCCACAGCTAGCACATTTACACTATCTCACCACATGATGTCCATGCCACATTATGATACACCAGAAGCTGGAGCCTTACTTTTGGACTTGTAGCCTCCAGAACTGTTAGTCTTCATAAATTTGCTCAGTCTCAGGCATATTGTTGTAGCATTCCTCTTCTGTGGCTCTCCCTCTTCCAGACTACAGCAGCACGGTTCCCTCTCTGTGCACCAGTCAGATTTCCCACAATGAGTCCATGGCACAGGTGGCCCCACGCTGTGGGTTTCTAACTCGGGACTAGGTATGTGTTTCCCAAGCAGTGTTTTGAAGGGCTCAGTGTCCAGCCCTGCTCTTCTGGGAAGTCATTAACTGTGGTGACTCATGATGTTGTCTCACAAACTCCCCTCCTGACTTCCTCTGGGACTGGATGTGGCCCATTCCAGGGGACGGTGATTCTCTGGGGAGCCTTTTCTTCTGTTTCACTCAGGGCTTAGCCACTGACTGGGAGAACCACTAGAGGCTTAGGACCTGGGGGCTGAAGACACTCAGAGAGCTGGGAGGAAGAGTGGGACCAATGAGCTGGCACTATCAGGGCTTCTGGGACCAGCAGGGGCCACAACAGATGCCCTGGCATCTTTGGTAATAGGGCGTCGGTAGTCATCTGGCTATTTCCTGCTGGACAGGGGCACCGTGGGGCTGTATGCCGGTTGTCTAGTATGCCAGAGGGGTAGCTGGCAGGCGAGTGTACGGTTGGAGAAGAAGCAGCTGATTAACTGTTCCTCTGGTCATTTCTTGGATGTGGCTCTGGATGAATCTTTTTCCTCTAGCTAGATGGAGGGCCCTTGTAAGGGCCACCAATTCAGCCTCTTGAGATATTGTTCCCTCAGGGAAGCGCTGGGCCTCTACCATCTCCCCTTGACTGGAGACAATAGCATAGGAGGCCTGTCTTTTCCCTGTGAATCCATGCCCTTACTTTTAAGGTGATTAATAATGAGCCACAGACTCTTGACAGTTTTACCAAGATGGGAAATTGAGATGGAGCAGGGAAAGAGGAGAGGTCTTTCTGATGGATAAGAACAGGCTGATGGTGCGTTGCCACCACAGGGGAGGAGGTATCCCATACAATGGGATCCACCAAATCAGGGGAAAGGAAAAGGAGGAGGAGGAGGAGGAGGAGGAGGAGGAGGAGGAGGAGGAGGAGGAGGAGGAGGAGGAGGAGGAGGAGGAGGAGGAGGAGGAGGAGGAGGAGGAGGAAGAAGAAGATGACATGGGCTCATTGGGGGAAAAAACTAATAACAGAGGCTGCCAAGGCCAAATTAGGAGGTGTCCAGATCAAAGTGGCATGTAACTTAACAAGTAGGTCTCACCCCATAAGGGGAGTAGGACAGGAAGGCATAACCAAGAAGGAATGGAAAAATGGCCAGTCATGGATTAGGTGCTAGGAGGTAAGTTGGCGCTGGAGTGAGGATTAGAGATCATGGGGTAGGAGCCAACTCACCTCGCCCTTCAGTGCACCAATCCTGACTCTGTATATCATAGCCAAGTTAATTTCATACCAGCTTACCCATAAGCCCCATTTTTAATACATACTCATACTATTTGCTACATACTTAAACTTTCTGAGGTTTGTCTTCTTTCCTTTTGGAACAAACATTTTCAAACCCTTTCTTATAGGAAACCATTTTTTTTTCAATTCTTTTCCCAAGACTTTCTTTACTATCCTCTTTATAATTCCTTGATCTTTGTGGCTAGAGTTTAAAACTGCACATTTTTCCTTTGACTTGTGGAACTGGGTTATCTCAGAATTGCCTCAAGGCACCGCTTGGGTGGAGAAGTTCGCTAGATTTTAAGGCTAAGGGCAGGGCTAGGTCTCATTCCTCTTAGAACCTCCATTGTGTATCATGCATGTAAGAGGGCCCGTTGCTAGTGGCTGGGAGGGAAGTCCATCAGCTCCCATAACCGAGACCTGGGAAGGAATTAAGGGGCCCGAGTAGGAAGGGAAGACCAAATAGGTAGCCCCTGTATCGTCCAAACAGGAAACGGCCTTACCCACTACCTGGATCGGTTATCCTAGGCTCCAGGGTGATTGGGGTTGGCGAAGCAGGGCTTCCTCAGTCTTCAGCGGCCAGGACCTGAAGGGGGCAAGTCAGGGGAGGGAAGAACTGTACCTCCATGGCTAGGCCCAGAGGGGCATTCAGTCTTCCAGTGTCCCCTTTGATTGCACAGCAGACATGGGTTCTGGGGAGGACGGGGCTTGGGTCATTTCCTTGCTCAGTGCCCCTCCTGGCCACACTTGAAGCAGGGTCCAGGTAGTTGGCACTTTTCTCCAGAGTGTCATAGAAGGCCTTAGGGCAGCAACCAGAGCTTGGGTTGGTAGGCCACCTTTTGGCAAGAGTGGGCTTCACATTCAGCCTTTTCCTATTCCTCACGGGCATGGCAAACTTTAAAGGCCATATTCACCAGGTCACTGATAGGGGTTTGAGGGCCATCCTCTAACTTTTTCAGTTTTTTCTTTATGTCTGTGGCTGAGAAATAAAATGAGAGGCCAAAAAGATTGCCCCAGCCAGAGAGGTGGGATCCAAATGGGTGTACTTAGTCAGGGCCTTAGTAAGTTAGCTAGGAAGGCAGCAGGATACTCATCCCGAAGTTGAGTAATTTCCTGCAGTTTGCAAAGTTAATAACCTAATGGGAGGCTGCCTGTATTTCCAAAAGCCACTGAATCATCTTATCTCTACACAAGGGGCCATTGTGACTCTCAGCTATGTCTGTCTGGTATTGGCAATGAGGGTCCTGTCTGGGGACTGCCTCAGTTTCCACAGGCATGGTTGCATCTGTAAGGAGGATCTCATCCCCAGCAGCCTGGGCAGCCTGATAGACTTGCTCACGCTCCTCCGTAGTGAGAGTGGAGGAGAGTATAACATGGAGGTCATGCCAGGTGAGACATTAGACCCTCAGCTCAGTGGGGTCAGAGAGCGCGTAGGGTGGTGGACGTGCCACAGGTGGGGAGGATAACTGAGAGTGGAGAGGGTCAGGAGAGGAAGGGGGGAGCTTTTGGAGGGATCTTGCTGCATGAGCAAGATTTGAGATATGGGGCGGGAGAGACAGAGGGAGGGATGGGAATATAAGTAGAAGTATCCCTGGACATAAGGAATTTCAGCCCACTTTTAATGTCCGCTCACAGAAATTGCGGAGATCAGTTAGTGTATTGAAATTGAAAGTCCCATTTTTCAGGCCAGCACTACTGGTTATCGAGCTGGTATCTAGGCCATTCCCAGTTACAGAGGAAGATTAAGATCAGGTCTTAGGCCTAGAGGTTTGAGATTAAGCCAATAAGCAACCTAGAGGAGTATACGGGTCCAGTTTGGAATTTTGGTTTCCCATGGTGCCCAGGCAGCCTGGGGTAAAACTAAGGCTGAAGAAGGCATCCCTGTCTTAGCCAAAGAGTTACCAAATAAAAACGGAGGTGACAGAGAAGACCAGGTATCCCTTGATTGTTCTCAGCACCTAGACCAAAGACCAGAGGGAGACCCAGACATGAGCTCGTGATTTTATGGAAACGGAACAGAAGGGGCCGAGTTCCGGAGAGCAAGCCAGGACACCCTGGGAGGGTAGATGGGGACTCACCCAATCCAAATGTGGTTGGATGTGCAGAAGGCTGAGGTCCTGGTCTGATGGGGGGCAGGTGAGAGAGAGAGAGGGGTAGAGGTAGAGGCCTTGGCTGGGTTTATACAGATAACCAATAATATCCCAAGCCACTAGGTGGTCATCCATGGGATATGCACCTCTTAGGCAGGCAAAGGCCACAAGGTCTTTTCAGGTGGCTGTTTACCCCAAAGTAAACTGGGTGGGCTCTGTGCTCTGATGGAGGAGGCCTCCGGAAAGGAGGGAGGAGAAAGGCCAAGAAGGGGCAATGCCCGTTGGTCGCCCTACCGCCTTCCTGGGTTCTGCACCAGATGTAAGGTTTTAGGTGAGGAAAGGACATGCAGGAGAAGGTAAAGGTGAAGGAAGAAAAATTTATTGGGGTACGCTCCCAGGCTAACTCCCTGGTCTGGATCAGAGGTCGCACAGAGTCTGGTTGTAGCAGGGTTTATATGGCTGGGGACAGCAGGAACTCTTAGCATGTAACTTATTTTGCGAGTTTGAGCAGTTTTGGGCTAGTGCCCCCCGAAGAATGATTGGGACAGGTGGTGTATAACTGGGACAGGTGGTGAATAAGGAAGTGGCTTTTCTTGGCTGCCTCTGCCCTCCAGAGGCCTGTCACTCACAAGTTCAAAGCCTGCCTGAGCTACATAGCTTGGATTATTTCAAAAATTACAAAAAGAAGAAAGAGGAAGAGAAGAAGAAAGAGGAAGAGAAGAAGAAAGAGGAGGAGGAGGAGGGGAGGGGGGAGATACCAGGCTTTACCATATTGCAGCTGTGTCTAACCTTAGAGTTCTTCTGGTCTCCAGAAAACAAATTTCCTGGTTGTTTCACAAGTTATTAAATTGTTTTAAGTGAAGATCCAATTGAGATTTCTGTCTTTATCATTTGTTTCTATGTGACAACACTTAGTAGCATGCCACTGTGACATGGCAGGTGGATGGCTCTTCTGCGAGTTTCCCTTGGGATCTCTCTTAGGGCTGCAGCCACATCCCTGCTGTGACTGGCGATTAGTGACTGGTAGCTGGGGGGCCACAGTTCTCCACATCTTCTCTTCCCCCAGGAAGCTAGATGGTACTTCTTCAGGTATGTTGCTCTTCAGGTTCCAAGAAAGCTAATCAGCTTCCTTCTGCCACATTTTTATTAACCAAACTCAGTCTCCAGGACAGCCCAGATTCAAGTCAGTGGAGAAATGGCTTTCATCTCTTGATAGGAAGAACAGCAACATGATCTGGCCATGGATGTGTGGCTTATTGAAGGTCTTCATTGAGCCAGGTACTTGTGGCTCACACCTGTAATCTAAGGAGGCTGAGGTCTGAGGAACTTGGTTCACAGCCAGTCCAGGCAGGAAACTCTAT
Source organism: Dipodomys merriami (assembly GCF_024711535.1). Taxonomy (NCBI): domain Eukaryota; kingdom Metazoa; phylum Chordata; class Mammalia; order Rodentia; family Heteromyidae; genus Dipodomys; species Dipodomys merriami. The sequence continues at coordinate 19,056,871 of NW_027202715.1, read as the reverse complement.
GAGTCTTTTATCTCCAATTAACCACCAAGAAGCTGCATGTAGAGTTGTGACTCAAGTGGTAGAGCATTAGCCTTGAACAAAAGAAGGCCAGGCTCTGAGCCCTAGTACCAGTACACACACACAGACCTTTATTATAATTAATATAATCTGCCACCTCGTCCATATTGCATTTGGTTGATGTGGTTCTTTTTTTTTTTTCCCGGTTGGTCATGGGGTCTGAACTCTGGGCCTAGGCACTGTCCCTCAGCTCTTCAGGTCAAGGCTAGCGCTCTACCACTTGAGCCACAGTGCCACTTCTTTGATGTGGTTGGTTCTTGAGTCTCTTAGTTTACAGGTTCCCCTCTGTCTTTCTGCCCCCTCCCACCCGCTATTTATTTATCATGAACACTGCATTATTTGTCTAGAGAGTTTCCTGCAGACTGGATTTTTTTTTTTTTTTTTTTGCCAGTCATCATGGGGTTTGAACTTTAGGCCTGAGCACTGTCCCTGAGTTCTTCAGCTCAAAGCAAGTGTTCTACCACTTGAGCCACAGCGCCACTTCCAGTTTTCTGGTTATTAATTGGAGAGAAGAGTCTCATGAACTTTCCTTCCCTGGGCCAGTTTTGATCCTCAGATCTCAGCCTCCTGAGTAGCTAGGATTATGGGCTTGAGTCACCTGTGGTTGGCCAGACTGGATTTTACTGATTGCTCACGGTGGTCTTGGGGCCTTGTGTTTCCGGTAATTAGCTGACCAATGGGAAGGCTTCATCACTAGATTGTGTCTGGGGCCCTGGCTCTCAGGGGCCTCAGGTGGCGCTGTCTGATTCTCCACCATCAAGTTCCCCAGCAACTTTTCACTTAATATTTTCAGCAGCCACTGATAAGCATTGCTTACACCCCTAATTGCATTTTACATATAATCCACAGTCTATCATGGCCTCCAGCACTCTGTGTGGTCTGCTCTCTGTTGACATGTCCTGGTCTCATACAATGTCACTCTTCCTATCTCTTTCTTTTTGCTGTTGTTAGGGCTTGAAGTTAGGGCCCTGTTCTCTCACTTGGCTTTTCTACTCCAGGCCAGCACTCAACCATTTGGGCCACAGCTTCACTTCTGGCTTTTATTTGGTGGTTAATTGGAGATAAAAATCTATTAGACTTTCCTGCCCTGGCTGATTTGATTCATGATTCTCAGATCTCAGCCTGAATAGCTAGGATTTCAGAAGTGAGCCATTGGCACTTGGCATAACTTTCCCGTGCCCATGATGCTCTGTCCACATTGACATTCTCTTGGCTTCAACACACTCTTGCTTTTCCCAACCCCAGGGCTCTTCTTTTGGCTGTGAGTTTAAACGTTGCCTTCTCAGAAAAGGCCAACTTGACTACTCTAAATAAGTGTCCCATAATTGTCTGTCCAAGTGTCCTGCGGACACTCTTCAATCCGTCAATATTTTGTTTTCAGGATGACTATTCCCCCCTACCCCCCACCCCCACCCCGTGCTTAAGAGTTAGCTCCTGGAGAGCAGGGATCTCCCTTGTCATCTTATCATTTATTGCCTCAATGAATTGTGATTCAATACGCAGTCAATGATAATGAAATGAATTAATATTTGTAGGAAGCAGGAAAGGAGGGAAGGATGGATTCTGACACCAGGTGACACCAGGGTCCTGCACAAAGCATCTGTGTTCTCCAGGCCCTTCTAGAAAGAACCCCCAGGAAAGCCATCACTTATCACAGTCTGGTGGGAGGGCTCCCCAGGCAGCTTGCTTTGCTGATGCTCAAAATCAACACTGAATGAATCCCCACAATTGGGGGAACTGTGGCTGCAGAGAGATAGGGAAATTGCCAGAACCTTTTAGGCTGCATGCCAGCCCATCTGCTTCCCCTGATGGCTTCCCTTGGCCCTCAAGCAGCTCATTCTCCTTGGCCTCTGTCTCTGGTGTCTCACTGAGCCTAGACATTCATCTCTTGACTTAACTCAGTATCCCACAATGCACACTGGTCATTTATTATTTATTTTTGAGACAAAAGCCTAGGTTGGCCTAAGCTAGCTTGGAACTCACAATTCTCCTGCTTATGCCTACTAAAGGTTGGGATTACAGAGGTGCATCACAAGGAAAAACAACTCCTTCCTGTTCTTGGAAGCTTCCCGCTGGCACTCAACCCCACTTGAGGGCCATGCCAGCAACCAGAGACCTCATTAACACCTTGGACTCGTTCTTTCCGGGACTTGCCCAGTACCCTTGTGGTTATATCCTGTGAAATTTGTTCTTACGCTGAACTCAACTAATCCATTTTCCTTACTGAAGGAGCTCTGGAAGTCTTAGGATGTACCGATAGCTGTCTCCAGGGCTCTCTGATGAGCTCAGAGACTGTGCTGTGGATCACTGAGAGCCGGGGCTAGAGAGAATGGGATTCAGCAGTTCTTAAGATGTGGTTCCGCAACCTGCAGCATCAGCCTTTCATGGAACTTGTTAGAAATGCTCAGGCCTTGGAAAATGGAAACTGTGGAGGTTGAGACCTGGTTATCTCTTTGGGATCTTAAAGCATTGGCTGAGATTGTAACTCAGTGGCAAAGTACTTGTCTAGTATGTGCAAGACCAAGTGTTTGGCCCCCCAGAATTGGAATCCACTCCCTCTTTTTAAAGAACCCTCCAGAAGATTCTGTTGTACTCTCCAATGTGAGAGCCTCATGGCTGAAGGACTTGGAACTTTCTGGTAGGGAAAGCACACACCAGGAAGTCCCAGCCCTCCTTCCTGGTTCCTGGCCTCTTATGATATAATAGGTATATGGAAATTGCTTTTGTTGAAAGGCCCTCACTCCTCCTTTGGGCCTACACAAGTCCAAAGGGAAACTAAAAGCAGGTGCAAAGCTTGGCATCTCTGTCTCCATTTTTGTTTTTTGTTTTATGTTTTGGTGCTTGTCCTAGGGCTTGAACTCAGAGTCTGTGCGCTGTTGCTGAGCATTTTTGCTCAAGGCTAGCACTCTATTACTTAAGCTATAGCTCCACTTCCAGCTTTTTGGTGGGTAATTGGAGATAAGAGTCTCACTGACTTTGCTGCTTAGGCTGACTGTGAACTGAGAGCCTCAGATCTCAGATGTCCAAGTAGCTAGGATTACAGGTGTGAGCCATTGGCTCCTGGCTCTGTCTCTATTTCGTATCTGACTTTGCTCTGAACCCTTCTCTCTGCAGTTACATTGCAGTCATTTGGAGATCCAGGAAGGACAGGACTGGCCACAGACTGACCAGTAGCATCTTGTGAGAGGAGTAAGAACTGCTGCCCCCAGACAAAGCCTTGTTTATTATGACCAGGTGCTCTCTGACCATCCAGATGATAAGGAGACCATACTGTGACCAGGACTGTTTGTCTTACTTTGTACTGGTATTTGGGGCTTGAACTCAGAGCCTGGGTGCTGTCCCTCAGCTTTTTCTCTCGAGGCTGGCTCTCTACCACTTGAGCCATAGCTCCACATCTGGCTTTTTGGTGGTTAATTGGAGATAAAAGTCTCATGGACTTTCCTGTCCAAGCTAGCTTTGAACCACCATCCTCAGATTTCAGCCTCCTGAGTGGCACTAGAATTACAGGCATAAGCCACCAATGCCTAAAGCCCCTATCTATATCCTGGATGCTTCCTTTCCCTCTTCTTGTGGTATGTCCATACCATATAGTTAACCTCCTTTCTCTACCTTTCACTCTCTCTTTATTTGGCATATTGGGCTGAGGGTCCATACTGGACTTGTGGAACCTGGGGAGTTGAACTTCTGGCCTAGAGCTTCAAGCTACATGGGTTTCCATTGCTCATCTTTAAAGACAGAGAGACAGACAGACCAATATTTCCTGGCTCTGACCTTGGAAAGGTCATATCACCTGTCTAGAAACCAGATTCTTTGTTGTTATGATAGAAGTAAGTAGAGATTCAAGGGAATCATGCATGAGAAGAGTTTGGATGACATAGTACATAGGGGCTCAAAGCATTGAAGGTCTTTTCTGAGTGTATTAGGTGATGCAGTAAGTATAAGCATAAAACTTACATAACTCTTAGTTTGGGCCTTCCTGCTGGCTTGAGAGATGTGTGACGAGAAAGCAACTGGCACAGTACCAGTTAGGGTATGCCTTGAATGCACCCACTCCCACTAATAACTGTACCAATGCTGCCACCTGCTGGTTTGTTCTGGAGACCTTTGGTCAATCATTCCACAGGATGCACTGGAAAACACCACAGCATAAAACAGAGCAGGACAAATGGCTAAATAACCACATAAAACAAAAATTTCAAGTTTGTGGGTAATGTGACAAATGATATTTCAGAAGAACCTTTTCTTTTTTGGGGGAAGGGTCCGGTCGTGGGGCCTGAACTCTGGGCCTGGGCGCTGTCCCTCACCTCTTCAGCTGAAGGCTAGCACTCTACCACTTGAGCCATAGCGTCACTTCCAGCTTTTTTCTTTTTGCTTATATGGTGCTGAGGAATCGAACTCAGGGCCTCATGCATGCAAGGCAAGCGCTGTACCACTGAGCCACCTTCCCAGCCCCAGAAGAACCTTTTCATCAGTCAGATTGGTAAAGAGAAAGAGTGCTGAGGAGGGCCAGATGTGGCTGGGCACTGCAGCAGGAACACCAATCAAGGAGCTCCCCAGCCAGAAAACACCTAACTAGGGACCTCCTAGATTCACCATTACCCTTCAGAGGTTTATCCTAATAAATAGTATGGGGCCCATGGCCTATGGAAAACATAGGCTATAGGTCACAATGATTATAAAACAATATACACATGCATTATCAATCCTACTTCTGAATAAAACGTGGGTTCATATAAACTGTCCACAAGAGTGGTGTTTTCCTAATTGATTTTCTTAAGAATTTTCAATTAGCATAATCAGTTATCCCAGGAAGGATTCATTGTGACATTTACACACGTGTCCAATGTATCCTGATCCACCCTACTCCCTTTCTCTCTCTCCTTTACCCGCCTCCCCTTCTAAAACAATGTCTACAGGTTTCACTGTCCTAATTCCATATACACAAATAATCTATGTTAACCATATCCACCTTCATTTACCAGCTCTGTTTGCCCTCCTCCCTTCCCCAATACCCTCCCCCAACAGGATTAGTTTTGTTTGTTTTTTTATGAAGTGGCAGTATCAGCAAGCTCAGCCTGCTGGCTCAGCTGACACTCTACCATTTGAGCTCTATCTCCAGCCTCGCTTTTTGCTAATGTTGGAGGTAGAATCTCATGGACTTTTCTGCTCATGCTGGCTTCAAATCTTGTCCTTCAGATCTCAGCTTCTTTAGTAGCTAGGGTTCCAGACATGAATCATCAGTGTCCAGTTTGATATCTGTGTCTATATATCTGTATCTATATCGATATCTATATCTATGGTGCTGTCCCTTAGCTTTTTGAGGTTCCAGGCTGTTGTTCTACCTCCTGAGCCACAACTTCATTTCAGGCTTTTTTTCTGCTTAATTGGAGATAGTAGTCTTATGGACTTTCCCTCATGGGCTGGCTTTGAACTATGATCCTCAGATATCAACCTCCTGAATACCTAGGAATACAGGAGTGATCCATCAACATCTGGTATTTGTTGGCTTTTTAAAAGATTTAAAAAAAATTAGAGCAGCTGGGCACCATTGATTTATGCCTGTAATCCCATCAACTCAGAAGGCACCAGAGTTAAACTGTCTAAACCTACAGCAACACACCATTACCCTCAAGTTCATATATGCATTGGTGTGCATGCTCACAAGAGTGTCTGTTGTATATCTTATGGGTTTGAACAGAACAGTTTCTGCTCTAAAAATCCTCTGTGCACTGTCTTCATGTCTCACTCTCCTGGCAACAGGAATCTTTTTACAATTTCCATAGCTGTGGGCTTTTTTTGCAGGATGTCATAAGCTGAAATCGTATAGCCTTTGCTGATGATCTCCTTTCACTCAGTAATAAGCATTGAAGGTTCCTCGTTTCTTTTCACTGCTTGATGGCTCATTACTTTTAAAATACGAAATAATATCCCATTGTCTGGGTGTTCTGTGGCTTTTTCATTCTCACATCTACTGGCTTCCAAGTTTTGGCAATTATGTTCAGAGAGCTCCTTTAAATGGTATGTCAGATTTTTTTAAAAATATGAATTGTATGATAAGGGTATGTGGAAGGTTTTTCTTGTTGCTTTGTGTTTTGGGGCTTTAACTCAAGGTCTTGTGCTCTGTCTCTCTGTCTCTCTGTCGCTCTGTCTCTCTGTCTCTGTCTCTGTCTCTCTCTCTCTCTCTTTCTTTCTCTCTCTAGGTCATAGACTGGGACTCAAACTCATTACCTACCACCTTCAGCCACTGGCTAGCACTCTACCAACTGAGCCATGGCCTCCAACCCTAAAGGGCCTCCAACCCTAAAAAGGCTTGCTTGGCTTTTTCTACTCACAGCTGTGTCACTTGAGCCAAATCTCCACTTCTGACTTAATTGAAGGTAAGAGTCTCAGTCTCATGGATTTGTCTTAGAAACTTAATCCTCAGTTCTCAGTCTCTTGAGTAGCTAGGATTTACCAGCATGAGCCACTGGTGTCTAGCTATGTGTAGACTTTTATTAAAAAAAAAACTACTACAGAATTGCCTTCCAAAGTGACAGTGCTGTTTTGTATCCCCACCATCAAGGAAGGAGATCTCCTTCTGTTTGTGTTCTTGCTAGCATTTAGTATTGCCAATATTTGGGGTTTTGCCATTCTTATGGTATGTAGTAGCACCTCCTGGTCATTGTAATATGTAATTCCCTGATGACATTCCCTGATGGACACTTTTCCTAGGCTTACTTGCATCTGTATATCTTCTTTCGTGAGCTGTCTGATCTGATTTTTTGCCTATTTTTAATCATGCAATCCATTTTTCTTCATTGTGTTTTAAGTATATTTTAGAGAAGTTGTTTGCATGTTTTCAATAAGTAGTACTTTATCAGATTTGAATTTATTTTAGAATTATTTCTTTCATTTTTCAGTTTCTTCTCATTCTCCCTACAGTAGCTAGGGACACTTTCCTTCAGCTTTTTCATTCAAGGCCAGTGTTCTACATTTGAGACATAATTCTACTTCTAGCTTTTAGTGTTAATTGGAGATTCGAATCTCATGGACTTTGCTGCCTGAGCTGGCTTCAAACCTTGATCCTTAGATCTCAGCCTCCTGAGTAGCTAGAATTACAGGAATGAGCCACCAACAACTGGCTCAATAATTTCTTTCATGGGTCATACTGTTGGCATCATATTTAAAAGGGCTTTGCCAAGGTCTAGATTTTCTCCTATCTTATCTTCTTGGAGTTTCATAGGATTTTTGTTTGTTTGTTTGAGACAGGGTCTCCCTATGTATATAGCCCAGATTGGCCTTTAATGGAACTTCTTGTGCCTAAGCCTTCCAAGTGCTGGGATTATAGGCATGTACCACCATGACTGATTCCTAAAATGATCTTTTCTGAACAGAGTAGGTGGTACTGTGGTTTGAACTTACTCTTGCTAGGCAGGTATTCTATTGCTGAGCCATGCCTTCAGCTTTCTCAAATAATTTTTCTTTTCTTTTCTAACTTGCATTTAACTTCTCAAATTAGATACATGAGATAAAATACTGACTCTGTCAGAAGCTGTCAAATCCTGGCTGATATCCAAATCACCTAGATTTTAACAATGCACACTCTGCTCCTCCTGTTCCCCAAATGAACCAGAATCTCCAAAGGGTGGTTTGGGGGCACTAGTGTTCTTTTAAAAAGCTCCTTTGATAAGTTCCATATTGAACTGGATTTGAGAACCACCAAATTGTGTAGTCTCTGCCCTTAAGAGCCAAGATTTAATGGGGCTTAATGTTTGGGGCTTGCCAAACTCTTTGAGACTGATGAATTTTATTGCATTTCACTGGCTTTCTCTTGATACAGCATGAAATAGTCCCTGTCTGGAGGGAAGCTGTGGCTTTTGAGAGCAAAGGCTCTTCTTCCCAATGCGTGACCCATACTCTGATGGAACAGGTGAGCACTGAGGACATGGCTCACTTTGTATCCTGTGCCCAGCATAGTAACATTTTTCCTTGGAGACCTAGCCCTCTTCCCTGCATGCATGTTTCAAAAACTGTTCTTCCCTTCTACTAGACGACTACCACCCCTTTCTAGTAGATTCCCATTGTTGGTCAGTTAGCCAGACCACATTTCTGTTGCTTGTAACCCCAGTGTCCTGGCCAATACAATGGGATTAAAATAAAGCATCCCGAACCTCCCAGAGTCTGCAGACTCTTATATTCAGAATATCAGTAAGTATAGGCATGAACCACCAGCACCTGGCAGAATGGTTGATTTGAGGTGATATTGCCTCCCTAACGCACTTCCAGCTTTGTAAAGTTGATACTGTGAGTACTGTGTGTATCATCTAATCCTTGACCAAATGGCAAGAAGCAAGGCCAAAGCTATTTGGATCATCTGAGAAGTAATATCCAAAGAGAAGTAATAGATAAAAACACCTCACCCCTCAGGAATCCATTCTTCCATGCAATTTATTTCCCAACCACACATCACTAGCCAGAGTCTCAGCCTCTGAGTTGCTTGTGTTTGTGTGTGTGTGTGTGTGTGTGTGTGTGTGTGTGTGTGTGTGTGTGTGTGTGTGTGTGTGTGTGTGTGTGTGGAGAGGCTTGGACAGATTTGTTCACTTGGATGAGGAAATGACTCATGACAACAAGCAGTGCTATATCTTTTGGTCATTTCCATTTCAAAAGGAGTCAGACCTTCAATCAGAAAATGCAAAGCTCTTGACCAAATTTGAGTTCCTAATGAGAGCAGCAAAAGGCTTTGGAGAAGGGGAGACTGAGTGGGATTCTTTTTATGTTTATATTTTTAGAAGACTTCATAGAAATTAGCCATGTTATCTGTGCCTGGGTTTGTAAACTCAGCTTTGCGCTGTTGCTAAGCACTCAATGATTGAGCCTAAGAACTGATCCTGTCTCTCCTCAACTCACCGCTGTCCACTGGATATGGCTCCAGTGAGAACTGCATCAATCTGTTCTCAGTTTCCCCAGCAGCAGCTGACATCACTCCTGTTTCCCACTCTTAGCCAGACCACAAAGTGACAAAGTCACCGGGAAAAACCTGTTTGGCTGGGCCCCACAAGGCTATACCCTGGAATGTCCCTAGAATCTGGGCTACTTGTGCAGAAAGAGCCAATGGAATGACCAGAGCCAGTTCAAGGCAAGCTGTATATGAAGGGGTAGGCTTCACTCTGTGTGTGTGTGTGTGTGTGTGTGTGTGTGTATATTTGTTCAAATCCTGGGGACTTGAACTCAGGGCCTGGGCCCTGTGCATTAGCTTTTTCATTCAAGGTTGGTGCTCTATCATTTGAACCACAGCTCTACTTCTGGATTTTTTTTTTTGGTGGTTAATTGGAAATAAGAATCTTGTGGACGCGGGCTGGGAAGGTGGCTCAGTGGAAGAGTGCTTGCCTTGCATGCATGAGGCCCTGGGTTCGATTCCTTAGCACCACATAAGCAAAAAAAGCCAGAAGTGAGGCTATGGCTCAAGTGGTAGAGCGCTAGCCTTGAGCTGAAGAGCTGAGGGACAGCACCCAGGCCCAGAGTTCAGGCCCCACGACTGAGAAAAAAAAAAAAAGCATCTTGTGGACGGGCTGGGAAGGTGGCTCAGTGGTAGAGCGCTTGCCTTGCATGCATGAGGCCCTGCGTTCAATTCCTCAGCACCACGTAAGCAGAAAAAGCTGGAAGTGGCTCTGTGGCTTAAGTGATAGAGCACTAGCCTTGAGCTGAAGAGCTGAGGGACAGCACCCAGGCCCAGAATTCAGGCCCCATGACCGGACCCCCCCCCCCCAAAAAAAAGAATCTTGTGGCCATTCCTGTCTGAGTTGGCTTTAAACTGTGATCTTCATATCTCAGCCTCCTACACAGCAGGGGATTACAGGTGTGAACCACTGGCACCTGGCTGGATTTCAGTTTTATCATCTAAGTGGGGACGATGCTGTCTCCTTGTAACCTGCCTGGGCAGCTCGAGGGCAGTGAACTGCTTTGTGGAAAAGAACAAGGCACATGGTCCCTGACAGCTGCATTTTCAAGGGATACAAAAAAGCAGATGATGGAGGGGGCCTGGGTAGCTTGCTCCTGTCTCTGTTCCTCTCTCCATGAAATCCTTCCCTTGCATGGGCCCTTCTTCACAAGAATGCTCACCTCCAACCAATGTGGGCATCCATCCTGTAGCTCAAGTTCCCAGGCTGGGTAGACAGTTGTGAAGATTGCCAGGGGCCCTCAGAAAGCTACTGCTTTGGGGTTCAGCTGGGCCTGGGCTTGGGGAATGGATCATATCTGCTGACTAATCCCATAGCCTATACCACACTATGGCTGGTGGAGAAGGTAAATAGGAGGGGGAAAGGGATCACTGCCCAGCTAGCTCTAGCAACTTAGCTGGAATTCAACAGGCTGCCTGTCTCTTCCTAGGGGTTAGGAGAAGGCTTTGGGCCCTCAGATACCTTCCAGATTATATTTTTGGTCCTGTCATCCAAGAACTCTCTTTCTGACCCAAGTCATTAGTCAAATCTGTCAGGCCTGTGGGTTCAAGGAAGCTGGGAGCTGAGGAGGCCCGCTCTGAGTTGTTCCTGATGAGGGACTGAATTATCTTACTGCAACATGTCCCCTGTAATCCTAGGTCTTCTCCTCACAGACATAGAACCAGAGCAAGCCCTGGCCCCAGCATCACCCTCCTGTCCCTTGTCTCTATCCCATGCTGCCATCCCAGGACACAGGCCCAGCTACTGGTCAGTCTCCCCAGTAAGCTTTTCTAAGAACATAAGCCATCATCTTCCATTGCAAATTGATGCCATTGATTTTCTGGAACTTCAGGGTTCTAGCTTTCATGTGCATTTACATCTCATCGTCTTAGTTCCAATTAAACTTTCCAGTGGGTAGAGATAACACCCTGTGGGGGTTTCGGCTCCTGGCCACAGATTTGATAAGCATGTGTGCTATTTTCCCTGTCAGGAACTCTGAGATTGCTATCAAGGCTTTAATAACTCCCCCCATTCTGCATTGTTTATCCTCCGATATTCTTGCCAGGGATCTCTATCAATTGTCAGAGGTTTCATGAGATTTTTTTTTTTTTTGCAATATCCTGCTGAACTGATGTAAGTCATCGTTTCACCTCTCAAAAACCAGACTGAAAGAAGAAATTTGGCAAGTTCAGCACAACTCAATGAGCATTATATGATTGTCTTTCTTTTGGAATTTTTTTGTTTGCTTGTTTGTTTTGAAGTGCTAGGGATTGAACCCATAACTTGAGGCATGTCTGGTAAAGTGTTCTACCACTGAGCTACATCCCCAGCCCTGAACATGCCTTGTTGTTGCTGTTACGTTTGCGTGTTATAAAGCATTTCTGAGCAGAGGGGGCAGGGGGAGAGAAAGAGAAAGAGAGAGAACAAGAGCAGTGTTTGTATGTGTGTGTGTGTGTGTGTGAGAGAGAGAGAGAGAGAGAGAGAGAGAGAGAGAGAGAGAGAGAGAGAGAGAGAGAGAGAGAGAGAGAGAGAGAGAGAGAGAGAGAGAGAACATCACTGAAATTTCACACTCAGCTATAACTCAGATGAATGATGTGTTTGGAAGGTTTTGCACCACATTTTCTTGACTCAAAGATTTCAGCAGAGGTACATGCTTTTTGTACTGCCCACAGACCCATCCTACCTACTCCTAGAGGGGGCTCTGCTTTGCTTTCTTTGAAGCCACAACTAGTCGCAATCCAAACTGTAGGAGCAGAGTCACCTTCAACCAGCAGTCCTCGAGGGGCAAACAGCGGCAGTGCCCCATCCTCTGTGGGGCAAATCACCCATGTACTCTGCAATTTTCTCAGAGGATTTCTAGTGGGTTGCAACCTTCAAATGCCCATAACTAAAACTAACTCATTAATGCACCTGTTTTCTGTCTTCTTTTGTTTTTAATAGGTATGTGTGTGTCATGTCAACAAATAAGATTCTAAGCACAGTCTTTAGTGTAGGTCACCGCAGGCATGCCTCATCTTCCATTTAATGTATTCAATTTATAGACATTTAGATGGTCTCTGGTTCTGCATAGCCATCAGCCTGCTCATGCACACATCCTATTAGGTGTCAGGACAGCTCCCTTTGGAAGAATTGTGGATTGTGTCATTGCTTTGTTGTCTCCCAAGTGTTCACTTTGTGTTCCTAATTTCCTCTGGAATTTTAGTAGAGGTCAATATCAACCTTTGCAGTTTAGAGGCTTTTAGAAAAATATCACCTATTTTCTCTTTTTTAAAGAAAAATTAGGATATTTACCCATTTTCAGGCTTTTGGGTACTTTTTTTTTTTTACATTCCCTGTAATTTCTGACAGTGTTTACATGCTCTGGCGCCTCCGGCTCCCTGAATTGTCACTTGTCTGGTTTTTGAGAGGTGAGCTCTTTGCAGGTGGCTCAATGCTTTTTTCTCATCACACCCCGGTAGTGATTTCCTCTTTATGCTCTTTAGCTCATAATTTGAAATGAAATTGCCTATACCCTGCTCTGCCTGCCCCAAAGCCCTAAGTCCTGAATAGATTTTTGTTTTTGGTCTTTACTTAGTCTTTGAAAGCTCTTTGCTCTGCCTTTGCCAATCCCCCCAGCTTTTGCTCACTCCATGCTTCATTAATGTTATTCTTACAAATCCCACCAATCTTTCAGCTTCATGTGGGGCCATATATGCCTTGCATCTCTAGTATATGTGTTCTTCAAACACTTGCTTTCTGGAAAACTCCAAGTGCAGTCCTCCAAGATTTTCCATACCCTTCGTTAGTTCTCTACATCAAGGTTTGCAATAATTGGAATTTCAGCTTTATGAGTCTTTGTAGTAGCCTTCTCTTACTAGCATGGATTTGTACAATATCTTGTCTTCTTTTAGGCTCCCTGATACACTGTAAATGTAAGTTCTGTTGATCAACAGATGGGTGACAGAAAGATATAGGCACCATCTCAGAGACATCCAAGAAGCCAACAGATTAACACTCACTCCTCTTGTTTCTTAGCTTAAATATAGTTTCCATTGTCTGCTTGAGAGGAGGATCTGACTCTTCCCACACCCTCCATATACTTGGTAAAACAGGAGCAAGCAAGGAAGCAAGCAATGCCTTACACCATTGTCTCTTCCTGTCCCAAGGCTAAGAAATCTCCCTCTCTGTTTCCAGAGACAGAATTCCTGTCTGCGTGGAAGCATCTTCTCCTGTCTCCTCTGTGAGGTCTCCATCTCCTCCTCTTCCCCACCCTGTGTGCAGGCTAAGTTGGCCACAGTGTCTCTACAGCCAGTAGCTAAGCTGTCCCCACTTGAATCCAGACCAGCCTCTGCTCAGACAGAGATGTGTGCAGACATAGAGATACCCCCTCCATCTGTCAGTGTGTCTCTCTCACACAAGACACAGAGGCACCCCAGATTTGTCTCTTTTTCCCTCTCTTAGTGTCTCTGTCACACGCATGCATACATGCACTCACACATACATGCACACACATACATGCATGTGTGTGTGTGTGTGTGTGTGTGTGTGTGTGTGTGTGTGTGTGTGATTCAGCTCCTGGTTCTAGACAATCACGGTGTCTAGTCCTATTGCCCCTTTCCTCTCCTTCGACCCCCTGCTCTTGAGTCAGTCCCCCACCCCAGCCCTGGGGTCACTCACCCTCCATATCTCCCACTTCTGTTTGTCCTGGTACAGTCTCCGGTGGAGGGAGGCAGCAGACACCTTTGGTGGGCAGGGGCACAGGGGCGTCTCCAGGCCTCGCTCGGTCAGCCCTGCGCCCCTGCCTGTGCTGTCTGCGGGGTTAGGGGCCGGGCGGAGGCGGGCAAGGGGCGCTTGCAGGTCTCAGGCCCCGCGGGCTCCAGCCGGCTCCCCTGGGGTCCAGGCTGAAGCTCCCGTACAGCTCAGCTGTCCTCCGGACTCTGCCGCCTGCCCGCAGCCCCACGCCTGCGGGGCTGGAGGGAGGAGGGAGGGGGCTTGCGCGGCGCTGTCGCCATAGCACCCGATACACCTGTGCCGGCCGAGGGAGGGCGCCCTGGCTCGCGTCCCCCTCACCCTCTCCCCCCAGAACTCCGTGCCCACCCAGCAGCCCCGCGAAGTCCCGGCAGCGACACACCCATCGCCCACAGCAGCCCTGACAGACGCGCCCTACCAGTGCACCCACATCCCAGCCTCTGTCCCAACTCTCCGCTCTTTATTCCACCCCAGCCTGAGCCCCACCCCCCATCCCCCACCAGCCACCCTGATGTCCAGGGCGCAGATCCTCCTGGAAGGAGATGAGAAGTAGGACTTCACAGGAGGACCACCAGGAAGGAGCTTGGAGGGAGCTCCATCAACTTCTGTGCTTTCCCAGAAGAGGGGACAAGTGTCCAGTAGATGACCCACCGGCTTTGGAATTAGCCAGCCCAGACATTCCGCAGTTTACCCTCACTGCGCCGGACTCCGTTTCTGCTGTAGTGACTTTGAGGAGCGTAAAATGAGGATGGCAAAGTATCTTCCCTGCACATGCTAGCTGCTTACTAATAGGATTGGGGCCACTAGTAGGATTGGGGACCATCATACCCTCTCACCAATTCCAACCCCAGTCAGACAACCAATAGACAGCCCTGAAGATTGGAGGTGGGGGGGTTGGGGGCTTGAACTCAGAGCCTGGGGGCTGTCCCTTAGCTTTTTTGCTCAAGACTGGTGCTCTAACATTTGATCCACACCTCCATTCCTAGCTTGTGTGGTATGTTAATTGGAGATAAGCATCTCACAGGCTTTCCTGCCCAAGCTGGGTTTGAAATTTGCTCCTCACATCGGAACCTCCTGAGTAGCTAGGATTACAGGTATAAGCCACCGAAGCCCTGCAAGCACTGCAGATTTTTCATCATCTGAAGGAAGATCCCAGGTTCTAGACAGAAGAAAGGGAATATTCTGTTCCTTCCTTTCTTTGGAGTGCTAGAGTTCCCTTCTGAAACTTCTTATATCTCTGTGGACTAGCAGTCCTCAATCCTGGCTCATACATTAAAATCATTTGAGGTGGGGAAGTGGTGTTTCAAATACAATAAGCATTGCTGACACTGGGGCAGGTCAATTGCTTCTCACTTGATCCAATGGGATCTGTACCCATGGCTGGTGAAGGCACCTGAGCTTCCTGGTTGGTTTTCTCTTCTTCCTTTTTTTTTTTTAAACTCCTTTCAAAATTCTACCTTGTATGGACCAAGTAGAGACTTATTGCTGCAATCTTTCACCATTCCCCCCCCTCCCCTTGGGGTCCTGACTTCACAGAACTCACGGTCAGCTGTGGGAGATAAAAGAGTGAATGAGTGCTGGCCTTGCCATCTCCCCTATCCCAGCTACACTTCCTAAGTCTTGTACATGACGTCACCCCTCCCCAACTTACAGCCCCTTTTGGGCTGCCAGGTGTCTGCTCGTTTAAACCTGCATGCTTCTAGGTTCCTTAAAAACAGCTCATGGCCACGTGTTGCCCACTTCTCCAATCCCATTGCATCCAATCCCATTGTATCTCGCTCCAGAACTGGACATGTTCCTCACTGACAATCTGGTACTCCTCTTACCCTCTGCTATGCCTTAGTGTGAGCTCTACACTCTGACGGGTGACCATCTATCCCTTTTACTGCCTATCAGCCTGTGTCCTGTGCCACACTCAGCTCTCTGCTCCCTGTGTCTAGAACAACTTGCCTAAAAGTTGTGTGTGTGTGTGAGAGAGAGAAAGACAGAGAGAGAGATAAAGAGAAAGAGAGAGAGAAAGAGAGAGAAAGAGAGAGAGAGAGAGAGAACACAAGCACATGCACATGTGTGTGCCTGTACTGGGGCTTGAACTCAGGGCCTGAATGCTATCCCTAAGCTTCTTTAGCTCAAGGCTATCACTCTACCACTTGAGCCACAGCTCTACTTCTGGGTTTTTTTGTTTTGTAGTTCAGTGAAGATAATGGTCTCATGCACTTGCCTGCCCAGTTGGCTTTGAACCACAATACTCAGGTCTCAGCCTCCTGAGTAGTTAGGATTACAAGCATGAATCATCAGTTCAGCTACCAAGGACATTTTAACACCCTCTCTACCGGTGCTCATGTCTCATCCCTACCGATAAATCAGTAAGTTTGGGGTGGGATTCAGATCAGTAGCGTGTGAAGATCCTGGGGGCTTCCAATGTACAACAGAGTTGAAAACCACTCAGCCACATTCTAGTAGCAGTTATCTTCCTGTGCCTGCCATTCTAGTTGGTGTGTGATCTTCTTCCTTTGGAGTAATGCTTTTGGGTAGTAATGCTTTTGGCTTAACAGTAGAAATGCATTTAAGCTCTGCTGACAAATTGAAGATCAAAGATTCCTGCCTTCTCAGAACTTTCCAGCACTCACTGCCTGCCTTTGATATCCTCACAGAAGTGTGTGTGTGTGTGTGTGTGTGTGTGTGTGTGTGTGTATACCAATACTGGGGCATGAACTCAGGCCTGGGCACTGTCCCTTAGCTTTTTCACTCAAGGCTAATGCTCTATCACCTGAGTCACAGCTTCACTTTTTGGTGGTAGTTAATTGGAGATCAGTCTTTCAGACTTTCCTGCCCTGGCTGGTTTCAGATCTTGATCCTCAGATCTCTGCCCCCTGAGTAGCTAGGATTTGAGATGTGACCCGCTGGCACCCTGCCAATATGTCAATTTTGAAAAAAGCACCCTCTAGAGCAGAGCCTGTCTTCTCATCCATCACAGTGACTACCTCACACAGCAGCCTCGCTGGATGCCACTGGTGTCAATGGAAGACTCAAGGCCTGGGCTGGCCTCACACATGAACTCTTCTCTAAGTGCATTTGGAAGCAGGTTCTGAGATACCCAGGAGAAGGGTTGTCATGAAGCCAAAGAGTGCCCCGAGGAGAAGCTCCCCTGTGGTAGCGATGTCAGGTATTGCCCTGGCTGGAAATGCACATGGGCCTTTGGGGAAAGGAAAGTCATTGGGGTAGCTGCCATTTTGAAAAGGCTCAGAATCCCCAGGGAAAGGGGTCTCAGGGTGGTGGAAATGTGGCCCGTTGCTGGCATATGATGAGCATATTTGATGGGCATATTTTGATGGGGATGTGGGGGTGGGAGTGGTGACTATCCTTCCCAAAAGCCAGAAACCACTCCTCTTCTCTGAAGCCAGGCTCTGAGGAGCCCTTCAAAATGTTTTTTTTTTTTTTTTAATGCTTATTAGTAGCCAGGTGCTGGTAGCTCTTTCCTGTAATCCTAGCTACTCAGGAGGATGATGTCTGAGGATCATGGTTTGAAGCCAGCCTAGAAAGTAAAATCCATGAGACTCTTATCTCTAATTAAGCACCAAAAAATCCAGAAGCGGAGCTGTGGCTCAAGTGGTAGAGTGATAACCTTGTGCAAAAGAGCTCAGGGACAGCACCCAGGCCCTGAGTTCAAGCCCCTGACTACCCCACTCCAAAAAATGAAATCTTATTAGTGAGCTCTCCCCAAGGAAGCAACTATGCATCATTAACTGCATTTATAAGTGACAAGATGGGTTCTGATGGCTGACTCACTCCAACTTCACATGGAGGGAAAGAGGCCAAGAGCACCAAGTTGGTGCTGCAGGTCTCTACAGGCTGCAGGAAGGACCTGGCACCTGCTAGGAGCCAGAAACCTCCAGGAACGTGGTGTTCCCATCTCTGAAGTGGGATTTCTTTGAACTGGAATAACTTTCTCACTCGGAGAGTTTACCTTCTCCCCACAGTCTAACTGTGTCTGAGAAAGGACCATCAGACACACTGAGAAGACCAGTTCTCGGGCCTGGGTTTGTGCTCTGTCCAGTGAAGTTATATGTTAGCTGTGGATTTCTTGGCAGGAGAAAATATATGCCCACCACTGGTTATTTATTGCTTGTTAAAGCATAGATTTTAGAATCTAGATTTCTTTTTTGAAGGGGTTAGTGATTGAATCCAAGGCCTCATAAATACTAGGCACATTCTCTACTACTGAGCTTGCTCAAGATTCTACCTTTTTTTCTTTTTAAAAATTAAATTAGGGCTGGGAAGGTGGCTCAGTGGTAGAGTGCTTGCCTTGCATGCATGAGGCCCTGGGATCAATTCCTCAGCACCACATAAGCAGAAAAAGCCTGAAGTGGTGCTATGGCTCAAGTGGTAGAGTACTAGCCTTGAGCTGAAGAGTTGAGGTACAGCACCCAGGCCCAGAATTCAGGACCCACAACCAGAAAAAAAAATTAATTTACTTAAATTTACTTTTGGTAGCATGGGATTTGAATTTTTGGCCTTACATTTCCTAGTCAGCATTTTATCCCTTGAGCCACACTTCCAGTCCCTTCTCCCCCAATATGGACTTTACTATTTTTTAAAAGAATCCTTTTGAACACTACAAACTACAAAGTAAAAGGAGATTGCTAGAAACCTAGTGAATACATTTTACCTGCATGAAAAAAATGATCAAAACCACTTATTTAATAAATTTGCCCAATCACCAGTTATCAGTTATGACATTCTTCTTAAGGTTACTGTATCCTCATTTCAAATCCTATTACATGTTATCTCTTCAAGATGGACTTAATGGGGCTGGGAATGTGGCTTAGTGTGCTTGCCTAGCATACATGAAGCCCTGGGTTAAATTCCTCAGTACCACATAAACAGAAAAAGCCAGAGGTGGCACTTTGGCTCAAGTGGTGGAGTGATAACCTTGTGCAAAAGAAGCTCAAGGACAGCACCCAGGCCCCAAGTTCATGCCCCAGAACTGGCAAAACAAAAACAGAAACAACAACAAAAAGATAAACTTTACCAAATTTATTGGCTAATAAGAATGTCAGCATTTTTTTTTTTTTGGGTCCAGTCGTAGGGCCTGAACTCTGGGCCTGGGTGCTGTCCCTCATCTCTTCAGCTCAAGGCTAGTGCTCTACCACTTGAGCCACAGCGCCATTTCCGGCTTTTTTCTTTTTGCTTATGTGGTGTTGAGGAATTGAACCCAGGGCCTCAGGCATGCAACGCAAGCGCTCTACCACTGAGCCACCTTCCCAGCCCCAGCATTTTCTTTTATCAATTAAAAAACTCCCAAAATATTAAGGCGTGACATGGATCAAGATGCATTGTACTCATAAACTGATGTTGAATGGAAACTACTTTGTACAACTTACTTAAAGATAAAAGAAGTGCAGGGCACCGGTGGCTCATGCCTGTAATCCTAGCTACTCAGGAGGCTGCGATCTGAGGATCTCGGTTCAAAGCCAGCCCGGGCAAGAAAGTCCGTGAGACCCTTATCTCCAATAAACCATAGAAAACCAGAAGTGGCACCATGGCTCAAGTGGTAAAGCACTAGCCTTGAGCTGAAGAGCACAGGGACAGAGGCCAACCCCAGAGTTCAAGCACCACGACTGACAAAAAAAAAAAAAAAGATAATAAAAGAATAATTAAAAAGCACTTTCCAAAATATTCATTTTTAACATGTCCTTTCATCCCAGAAAAAAGGGGCTACATTTTCTCCCTATTGACCAAATACGCAGATAAATAACAAGAAAGATAAAAATAAAAAGGCAGCCATTAAAATAAATACATTAATTATTTAGAAATATTTGGCTTATGACAATTTAAAAAATGGCAAATAGGGTATGTTACTAGCCACAGGCTTGAATGTTCTTCATTTGTAGCATAGCCTTTGGGTGCTGTTGCTGCTAATTATCTCTAAGTACAAAGAGTCTCATCCAACCCCTCTACTTTGTCTTCAGGACTTCTTTCTCAATTCCAACAAGGATTATAATAAGACTGCAGGCAGAGAGCCATGCCTGACCCAAAACAGCAATCTCATAAAGGTGAAATTTCAGGCAATGAGACCAAAGAACAGGGTTTCTATGGGTAATAACTCACTCTCTCTTGGGCTCTGTATATTGGTTCTGAGATACTCCTCTTAGGAAAAGACCAGACACAGCTGGGTGCAGGTATCTCATGCCAATAATTCTAGCTGAGACCTGAGGATCACAGTTCAAAGCCATCCCGAGAAGGAAAGCCAATAAGACTTTATCTCCAATTAACCAGCAAAAAAAGCTAGAAATGGAGCTGTGGCTCAAAGAGCAGAGTACCAGCCTTGAGCAAAAAAGGCTAAGGGACACCCTGAATACCAGCACAATTAAGAGAAATAAAAAAAGAAGCAGCCTCATGTTTTGTGAGGGTCTGGGGAATGTCAAGGCATGAAGGATTTCCTATTGATGTTCAATCTTGTTCAGCTAGTCAATGATAGACATTCTGTACCTATGATGTTCCAGGCATTGCTCAGAGCTGGGCACACAGCAGAAACCAAAACAGATAAAGAAGCTGGTGAGAGTCTGAAGACAATAAACAATAGATAAAATAGGAATTAAGTATAGTTGATGACAAGCATTGTGAATAAAAGAAAAGCTGAGCAGGCTAAAAGGAAGATACAGGTAGCATAGGCTAGTTAGGGTAAGCCTTGATTTGAGCAGACATGATTGGGCGGGGCAGGGGGCAGTGGGATTGGCCATGAGAATATAGGGTGGAAGAACAGCATGCAAAGACCCTGAGACACGCATGGGGAGGGAGGGGGAGAACAGCTGGGAGCCAGTATGTCTTGTGTGTACTGAAAGAAACCAGTGAAGTCACAGAGGGCAGATAACACCATGCTTGGAAGACCATCATGGGGCCTCAACATTACCCTACAGGGAACGGATCCGAAGCTGATGAGTGACTGGTGACCTAGAACTCTGCGTGCTTATGTGGAGGGTTCATAGGAATGTGTCCAGGAGCACAGCTGTTGGCTTTATTTCCTGTCTGGTCCACTGGCTCAGATCCCTAGGGAAGATGATGCCCTAACTTAGGTGCTCCCCATCTTCTGCAAGGAAGTGCACACACCTAGACTCACACCAGGCTGCAGCTGGCTCCTGGTCAAGGCCTTGAATAACTCATTATCCAGCCTTGTTAGTTGTCCTCAGAGGCCTGAAACAGAGTGTTGTTTAACCACGCACATGGGATGAGCAGAAAGCTGTCAGTTTCTCATTTTTATGAATTAAATGTTCCATCCGCTTTTGGATATGCTCCAAGGATATGTGCCATACAGCTCTGCAGTACCACTAGAAAGGCAAAAGACTTGTCTGAATGCAGAAGGTTTTGCCCACAGTGGCAGCATTAAGCAGTGGTGAGAGGAAATTCTCAGGGGGTGTGAAGTAGGCACAATATTGAGGTAATCACCTGCATCATGTGTTGTTAGCTGGCATGAAATGATAACCTAAGACATACGGTCTAATGATTAGACACCTGTTTGATTTCTTATTTCTTTGTTAAGTGGTCCTTTCATTTGGTGGTCTGTACGGGGATAGGTTCCCTGGTGGATTTGCTCCCTTGTTGCTTTAATTAGAAATAAAAGGGCTTTTGTGACAAAGACTCCTTTTGCTACAGTTCAAAGCCATCCTGGGCACAAAGAATCCCTCTAAAACTCTATCTCCCAGCTAATCAGCCCAGAGCCAGGCTGGAGGCATGGCTCAAGACTCACCTCTAAGTATCCAGCCGAAGGCTGAAAGTGGCATTGTGACTCTTTAGAGCACTAGCCTTGAGCAGAAGTGCTCAGGGACAGTGCCCAGGCCTTGAGTCCAAACCCAGTAAATGCCAACCGGGACAAGCTATCCCAGCAATGGATGCTGAGACACTCACCAGGACAAAGTCAGTCCTGACAACGGAAAACCATGGAGAGGCATAAGAGGAGATGACATCCTAAATGGAGTCACTTTACGCTCCCCCTTTCAAAATTAATCAGAGCCGGGAGATAAAGAGAAATAGTTGCTTGCCCACCTGATGTCCATACCTGTCTACCTTCTAACTGGACAGAAAGTTACAGTCTTGCCTTTGTTACCTGCTATTTGTATTTATAGCAGCCTCTGACTTGTACTCCCAACCAATCCATGATAATCTCCCCTACCCAGTTGCCCAAAAGACCCTAGACACCCCCTTTCTGTCTTCCTGCCCCAACTCCAGTTATTCCTCCTTCCCTGTAGTGGGTGGCAACTGGGCTTATACTCCAAATGGAATGTTTCTGGCCCATGGCCAATGTGTGTTCTCCTATATCATCCATGTTAACTGACCTTGTCACCTTGGCAGCTGTTTGCCTGATCTTTCCAAAAGTCTCTTTCAACAGGATAACATCCCCCGCCCAGGATACCATCTGAGAACAAGTCAAGGCCATCCTGTTCCTACAGGTAACGGGAGACATCACTTACCCTGCCCTGCCTTGCCCAGTCCGGACCCGGACCCTAAAGATCCTGGCACCAGGGATTCCTTGAAATTCCCTAGGCCAACAGGAAATAGCCCAAAGAGCCCTTGACACCCCTTGGCTCTGTTATCTTTAAATATCTCTGTTACCTCCTCCTCAGGTTACTGTGATCCGAAAGCAGGAAAAGTCTTACTCCCTTCCTCCAGGATGCCTGGAGGCAGGTACCATGCTATGTCTCCAATCCGAGACAGAAAAGGCAATTTCAGGTCTTTGATAGCCCCTTCTGGGAATCAATCCCTCCATGGTATATCCCTCCATATCCCTCTCTTGGGCTGCTAACAGCAGCCTTAACAGCAATTTTGCCTTTTATTAATTGTCTCGCATTTTAGATAACTGTTGTCATGGAAAAAGGAGGTCCTTTACCAACCAAACTGTCAAGCAGATGCTTCTTGGATGGTACCCGGCTGAGCAATGAAGCAGGGACCCCTGACTATTTCACCCCTTTACAGCAGGAAGTAGCTCCAGAAGAAACAACCTCCACCCGTACCCCCGGGCTTGGTACCCCCAATTTTTTTATTAAACAACAGAGCAGGGGAATGTAAGCATTATGCCCATCTTTGGTCCTCAGCTCCACCCAGACCTGAGCTCCTCCTTGTCCTGGAGTTCCTGCCATACAGCTGGCCTCTCCCTGTCTCTACCCAGACCCACCTGAGCTCTCATCTACCTCACTTCTTACTTCTGCGAGACCCTGCTGTTACCTAGATAGTGGAGGGTGCCATGTGCTCCTTCTCTGGGGGAAGTATGGCTCCTCTAATAAACCTTGTAATAATCTTTCTCCTGTGCCCTGCCTGCCTCTGTGTGGTCTCCTGGGATGGATGTGATGGATCCTTTCACTTATGACATGTCCCTTTTCTTAGGAATAGGTGGTCCAGACTCTGGCCTCCCTGGCACAGACACCAGTCAGCATACAGGTTGAACCCAGCATCCCAGAGCCATGCTCTGCTCTAGGCCTGCCCTCTTTGGTCTTGGTGTTTCTCCCAGGGCTCTTTAGAGGCCTCTGGGATGGCTGCCAATTCACCCTGCCAAGAACTCCCTGCTCCCCTGGCTGGATTTCTGAGAAAGGACCTACACCTTCTAAAGAGTGGCTTCAAAGTATTCTAGGGCTCAATACAGTATTCTGGGGAAAATTTATCATGAAAAACTGGTAGTCACTCTCAGCTTTGTGTCTGCATTAGCTCCATCAGTTCTTCAACTTCTTCAATTTAGCTGCACAATTCCAGGAAACTCATACACACAAGTCAGATGTAAAGAACTATTGCTTATCCCAGGAATTTCCAGAATCACTTAAAGGAACATTAAACTACTTCATGCTCTGTGTGTGTGTGTGTGTGTGTGTGTGTGTGTGTGTGTGTGTGTGTGTGTGTGTGTGTGTGTGTGTGTGTGTGTGTGTGTGTGTGTGTGTGTGTGTGTGTGTGCACATGTGCGCATGTGCACATGTGCCAGTACTAGAGCTTGAACTCAAGGCCTGGACACTGTTCTATTTAAATTTCTTTTTGTCTGTCATGGGGCTTGAACTCTAGACCTGGCTGTTGTCCCTGAGCTCTTCAGCTCAAGGCTAGTGTTCTACCACTTGAGCCACAGCACCACTTCTGGTCTCCTGGTGATTAATTGGAGATAAGAGTCTCATGGACTTTCCAGCATGGTCTGGCTTTGAACCATGATCCTCAGATCTCAGCATCTTGAGTAGCTAGGATTACAGGCATGAACCACCAGTCTCCCACCCCCTTTTTTCCCTTTTTTTTAAAAAAAATTGGAGGACAGCGGGCTGAGGATGTGGGCTGGGCTGCGCCTCCCAGTGTGTGTCACTGCGGGCAGCTGCGGGGACCTCACGGAGGGAACGGAGTGTTCAGGGAGCACGCCTCTCGATTCCATCCGCACGTGCTGATTCAAAAGCTATTAATGAGGGGGGACCAAGATGGCGACGGGGCAGTAGGGAAACGCCACAGCTCTCTCCAACCAAAAAGAGAGTTCGAGTTCCAACGCTTAATCTCCCCAAGAGACCGACAACAACAAAAAGACGAACACTCAGAGAAAAACCAGAGGCGGAGAATAACAAAAAAGAAAGAGGAAAAGAATTTCAAAACAGAGAAAAGCGAAGACCCCTCCCCCAACCTTTACTGGCCGCGCGGCAGCGCGCCAAGCCGCCGGCCAGCCGGCCTGGCAGGGGCTGTGGGAGCCCCAGAGAAACAGCAGAGACACAGGGGGCCACTTTCAGAACATCTGGTACTGGTTTGCAGAACAGCAGATCACCAGGAACAGAGAAACCTACCAGCCGGGAGTCTCCACGAGGATCCCACCCCCACCCCTCACTCTCCACCCGAGCAGAGAGGCTCCATCCCGCCAAAGTCGCTCGGCATCAGCAGAGTGACAAAAGGACCTGCGGCAGACCACCCGGCCCGCCGGATCGCGATCTCAACGATCCAGCACTCTCCACCCGAGCAGAGAGGTTCCATCCCGCCAAAGCGGCTCGGCGCGACAAAGGGTCCTGTCTGCAGACCACCCGCCCGCCCGATCACGATCGCAACAACCCGGCGGGGTCACTTGGGCCCCAGAGGTACCGAGAAGAAGCTGCCTGAGCGTGGACACTCTTGACCCAACAGCTTCGACAGAGGCAGAGACAGAAAAGAATCACACAGAGCCACCACCGCCCAACCCAGCCCGGATTGCAACAACAACTGACGACCTACACCACACAGAAACAACCAGCTCCAGGGTGAGTACCCCACAGGGGAAGTGTATCCCTCAAGGGAGACCAGAGCTGGAGGGAATCCCCAGACCCTGACCTAGACTCCCTACCCCAGCACCCGGACCACAGGACCCACTAAAACTGGGAACTGTTTGAGAGCTCCACCAGCCCGTGGAGCACACTCAGCTGGCCAGGCTAGAGCAAGAGCACCCCTGGAAGGGAGCTTAAATGCCCAAGCCAGGAACAGCGCCCCTGGGTCAAGACTACCAACAGTAGAAGAAATTTGAACTGTGTCCCCCAGGCTGTATAACCTAGGGGGTATACACATCAGCACAGGCCTAACAAGCGCGCTCCAGGCTGGGGCCGGAACCAAGCCCGGGGATCCGGCACCTGAACAACACAACCAACTCCTCCCAATTGAAGTAAAAAGCTGAGCATACGCCTCAACAGAGGGGAGAAAACCAGGAAACAACACTCCCCCGGGAAGCACGCCTGTGACAACAAAAGACCTGGAGGCCCAGGACAAGAGAAGCCCAAACCCCACCAAAACTCCACCCATATACCCTAGACTGGGAATTGGGCAACACAGGCTGCCAGCACCTGATAGTAAGCAGGAGCTCAGACTGTTAAGGCGGCTCAGCAATAGAGTGATAGTCTTGGATGTATGAGGCCCTGGATCTGATTCCTCAGCATCACAAAAGCAAAAAGGGTCAGAAGTGGTGCTGTGGCTCAAACGGTAGGGTGCCAGCCTTGAGCTGAAAAGCTGAGGGACAGCACCCAAACCTAGAGTTCAAGCCCACAACCAGCCCAAAACAAATAAACAAAAACACATCAGGAGCCCATAGCAGACTCCAGCATTTGGGAGAGTGCATCCAGAGCATCTGTTCTTCACAAGAGCACCCGTAGGAGCAAACACAAGCAGTCTAGGCTGCTCAACCCTTCCAAAGGCGGGAACTGTCAGCAATCTACAGCAGAGAGCTGAGAATCCTAAGTAAGTCAGAATAGCAGCTGGAAATAGGCTCCCAACAGAACCCAGATCAGGCACAGACTCTCTCTACCAATACAGAATCAGCAACCAAGCAAAGACAGACACACCAAAACAAAATTGAAGAGCAGTCTCCTGAACCTCCATGCGAAAATCACAGAGAAAAATCACAAGGTTTACTACCACCCAGGACAGCAAGCTCACCTCAAAAGCCAGCAGCCACACAGGGGAGAGCCCCAGTGGGAGCAAAGCAGGAATGGAAGACAAAGGCTACTTCCAAGGGTTGCTGGAGGCAATGACTCAAGAAATAAAGCGAGAAATTTATCAGAAATTGAAAGAGCACAAGGATGAACTATCCAAAGAGATACAGGGTATCAAACAAGAGATGCATGCAAAAATAGAAGCTGCACAAACCTCAATAAGAAGTGAGATAAACGCCAAATTAGAGGTAATGCATACCTCATTGAGAGGTGAGATCAGTACTCTGAGAACCAACATTGAATCCATAAAGGGATCCATTTCCTCCATGCAAACCACAATAGAAGCCACTGTCAACAGAGTGAATGAAATGGAAGGTCGAGTGTCAGATACAGAAGACAGAATACACCAACTGGACCAAAAAGTGACAGATATGGAAAAATTACTCAAATTAAACCAAAGGGATATTCAAGAGCAAGCAGATAATGCTAAAAAATTTAACCTTCGCATAATTGGAGTGGACGAAGGTGAGGAATTCCAGAGCAAGGGAATGCAACACCTATTTAACAAGATAATCAATGAAAATTTTCCCCACCTCAAAAACGACCATCTTAACTACATCACAAAAGCTTATCGAACACCCAACAAGCAAGACCCCAGGAGAAACACTTCTAGACACATTATAGTAAAAATGATAGATCTGAATAATAAGGAAACAATCCTGCATGCAGCAAAAATGAAGAAGGAGCTATACTACAATGGGAAAAAAATAAGAATTACTGCAGATCTCTCCACACAAACAATGAATGCAAGAAAAGCCTGGGAAAGCACCATACGAGCCCTGAGAGCCAATAACTGCCAACCCAGACTGATCTACCCGGCAAAGCTAGCATTCACATTTGATGGAGAACTGAAAACTTTTAATAGCAAAGAAAAACTAAATGAATACATAAACATTAAGCCAGCATTACAAAGAATTCTAAGAGGGGGGACACAACCTGAAGAAAGCAGCCAGGAACTGGGGCCTGCCCCAAACAGGCATTACTCAAAGTCTAACTGAGCAAGCACAGGAGGAAAGGAAAAAAGAAAAACTTAGGAAAACGGAATGGCAGGGACAACAATGCATCTCTCTATACTTTCTCTTAATATAAATGGGCTGAATTCGCCAATTAAAAGAAAACGAACTGAGGACTGGATAAGAAAACAAGACCCATCCATCTGTTGCCTTCAGGAGACCCACCTCTCAGCCAAACATACAAACAAACTCAGAGTGAAGGGGTGGAAAAGGATCTACCAATCAAACGCCCCCAGTAAGAAAGCAGGTGTAGCTATCCTGATATCTGACAAAATAAACTTTTCATTAAAATCAGTACAGAAAGACAAGGACGGACACTACATATTAATAAAGGGAACAATCCAAGAGGAGGATATAACCATCATCAACTTATATGCCCCAAATATTGGTGCACCCAGATATGTCAAACAAATGCTCTCAAACTTACAGAATAAAATAGATCCCAATACGATAATACTAGGAGACTTTAACACACCACTCTCACCAAAGGACAGGTCTACCAACCAGAGGATTGGCAAAGAAGCTACCGAATTAAGAGAGGCCATACTTCAAGCGGAATTAACTGACATCTACCGAGTATTTCACCCTAAAACAACACAGTACACATTCTTCTCAGCAGCTCACGGAACTTTCTCCAAAATAGACCATATCATAGTTCATGCAAGGAACTTAAGCAAATACAAAGGGATCGACATAATCCCCTGTATCCTATCTGACCACAGTGGAATCAAGCTAGCTCTCAATAACAAAGCATACCGCAGAAATTTCTCCAATACATGGAAATTGAACAGCACACTCCTTAACAATGCCTGGATAACAGAAGAGATCAGAGAAGAAATAAAGCACTTCCTACAACTCAATGAAAATGAAAACACCTCACAAAGAAACTTGTGGGACACAGCAAAAGCAGTCCTGAGGGGCAAATTTATTGCCCTCAGTGCCCACATCAAGAGAATGGAGACAGACCAAGTAAATAACCTCATGTTGCAATTAAAACAGCTAGAAAAACAGGAAAAAATGGAACCTAAAGCTACTAGAAGAAGCCAGATAACCAAATTAAAAGCAGAGATTAACCAATTAGAAAATCAGAAAACCATAACCAAAATAAACCAAACAAAAAGCTGGTTCTTTGAAAAAATAAACAAAATTGATGGCCCATTGGCTAGATTAATTAAAAAAAGAAGAGAGGAAACCCATATTAATAGGATTAGGGATGCCACGGGAAACATCACCACACGTACCCAAGATATCCAAACAATTCTAACAGACTACTTTCAAAAGCTATACTCTCTAAAGGAAGAAAATCGGGCAGAAATGGATGCATTTTTAGAGAAATACAAGTTGCCCAAACTGAGCAAAGAAGAAGTTAACCAATTAAATAAGCCAATATCCTATAATGAGATACAGGAAGCTATCAAAAGTCTTCCAACAAAAAAAAGCCCAGGACCAGATGGATTCACAGCAGAATTCTATAAGACCTTTAAACAAGAACTAATACCCATACTCCTCAAGCTCTTCAGAGAAACAGAGAAGGAAGGAGCTATCCCAAACTCATTCTACGAAGCCAATATCACACTCATCCCCAAACCAGGCAAAGACCCAACCAAAAAGGAGAATTACAGGCCAATCTCCTTGATGAACACAGATGCAAAGATCCTTAACAAGATTCTAGCTAACAGAATCCAGAAACACATAAAAAAAATAATTCACTATGACCAGGTAGGCTTCATCCCAGAGACACAGGGATGGTTTAACATACGTAAGTCAATAAATGTAATCCAACATATCAACAGAGCCAAGGTCAAGAATCACATGATTATCGCTACAGATGCAGAAAAGGCCTTTGACAAAATTCAACATTCATTCATGCTAAAAGCTCTGGAGAAAATAGGAATAGAAGGAACATTTCTAAAAACAATAAAAGCCATTTATGACAGACCAATAGCCAATATTATACTTAATGGGGAAAAGCTACAACCAATTCTCCTAAAATCAGGAACAAGGCAAGGATGCCCACTGTCTCCACTCCTCTTCAATATAGTCCTAGAACCCTTAGCCAGGGCAATAAGGCAAGAAAAAGACATTAAAGGGATCCTCATAGGAAAAGAAGAAGTTAAACTATCCCTTTTTGCAGACGACATGATACTATACCTCCACGATCCCAAAAACTCCATCCCCAAACTCTTAGAAATCATAAATCACTTCGGCAAAATAGCAGGATACAAAATAAACCCACAAAAATCAGTTGCCTTCCTATACACTGATAATGTACAGGAAGAGAGGGAAATAAAGGGAGCAACCCCATTCACAATAACCTCCCGAAAAATAAAATATTTAGGAATTAACCTAACCAAAGATGTAAAAGAACTATTTAATGAGAACTATAAAAAGTTAAAGAAAGAAATTGCAGAAGACACTAGGAAATGGAAAGACCTCCCATGCTCCTGGATAGGCCGACTTAATATAGTAAAGATGGTAATACTTCCAAAACTAATATACAAATTCAACGCAATTCCTATTAAAATCCCAATGACGTACATCACTGAAATACAGAAAACAGTCCAAAAATTCATATGGAACAACAAAAGACCTAGAATAGCCAAAACAATTCTAGGGGATAAAGACAATATGGGAGGGCTATCCATGCCGAACTTCAAACTCTACTACAGAGCTATAATAACAAAGACAGCATGGTACTGGCACAAAAACAGACCCGAAGACCAATGGAACAGAATAGAAGATCCAGAAATAAATCCACAGGCCTACAGCCAGCTGATATTCGACAAAGGAGCCAAAGACATACAATGGAAGAAACACAGCCTCTTCAACCGTTGGTGCTGGGAAAACTGGGCAGCCACATGCAGAAAACTAAAAGTGGACCCCAGCCTATCACCATGCACCAACATCAACTCAAAATGGATTAAAGACCTTAACATTAAACCTGAATCTCTGAAACTACTGCAGGACAGAGTAGGAGAGACACTTGAACTAATAGGCACAGGAAGGAACTTCCTGAACAGAGTCCCAGGGTCACAACAAATTGGAGAGAGACTCGACAAATGGGACTACCTTAAAATAAAAAGCTTCTGCACAGATAAAGCTATCGCAACCAAGCTAGAAAGACAACCAACTAATTGGGAAAAAATATTTACCAGCAATATATCAGACAAGGGGTTAACATCCTGTATATACAGGGAACTCAAGAAACTAATCCCTCCCAAACCCAACACACCAATTACTAAATGGGCAAGGGAACTAAAGAGGGACTTCTCAAATGAAGAAATAAAAATGGCAAAGAAACACATGAGGAAATGTTCATCATCCCTGGTGGTGAAGGAAATGCAAATAAAGACAACCCTGAGATACCACCTTACCCCAGTCAGAATGTCCCACATCCACAAATCAGCCAACGACAAATGCTGGAGGGGATGTGGAGAACGAGGAACGCTATTACACTGCTGGTGGGAATGTACACTCATACAACCACTTTGGAAAGCAGTCTGGAGGGTCCTTAGAAAGCTAAAGATTGACCTCCCTTACGACCCAGTCATACCACTTCTAGGCATCTACCCTGAACAACAGGAACCAATATACAAGGACACGTGCACCTCCATGTTTATTGCAGCACTGTTCGCAATAGCTAGGATATGGAAACAACCTAGATGCCCCACCACAGATGAATGGATCCAAAAATTGTGGTATCTATACACAATGGAATATTATGCAGCCATTAGAAATGACAAAATAATGGCATTTGCAGGGAAATGGATGGAGCTAGAAGGAATCATGTTGAGCGAGGTAAGCCAAGAACGAAGAGACAAACAGTACATGGTCTCCCTGATAAGTGGATGATGAATCCAAAATGTTAGGTGATATGACAAAACTAACAGGACTTAAGAAACAAAGAACTCCCACTCATCTGGTTGAACCACTACTAAATATCCCCATGCTGCTGATCACATATATGGTATATAACATATGAGCACCGTTATATATTACAGACTGTGATAGACAATTTGCTCCAGGAAAGTTAGAATGAACTTGTGACTTTAAATGAGCATCATTATTCCACAATACTGTGAATTTCCGGAAATTAAGTAATCACTTAATCACGATCAAAAAAAAAAAAAAAAAAGAACCTTGGGGAAGGGAGGGAGGGAGGGGATGGTAGGGGGAAAACAATGGAGGGGGTAACAATGTTCAAGAGGAAGTGGAAGTGTACTCATTACCTCACTCATGTAACTGTAACCCTCTGTATAGTATCTCTACAATAAAAAAAATTAAAAAAAAAAAAAAAAAAAAAATTAAGTAGCTGTACAAAGGGTTTCAGTTCTATAAGTTAGGTTATGAATATAATGCATCTTGATCAATGTCACCCCCTTCCATGTTTTCCCCCATTTTCCCTCCCATCCCCTACCCTGTTACATAGTTCAAATATTTACATAATGTGCATTGAATATAATGATTGTATTTACTCACTCTTCCTCCCTCCATTCCTATGCAAACCCCTACCCCCATCTCTTATGTTGTTTTGCTCAAGGTTGGCACTACACCACTTGAGCCACATCTCCACTTCTGGCTTTTTGGTGGTTAATTGGAGATAAGTCTCTGACTTTTCTGCTGGGATGGCTTCAAACTGTGATCCTCAGGTCTCAGCCTCCTGAGTAGCTAGGATTACAGGTAAGAGCCACTGGTGCCCAGGTCTCCTAAATGCTTAGTAGCACGGAGAGACATTCTATCTCAAGACTCTGAACCTTTACCTTGAAATGCCCCTCCACTGTCTCCACCTATCCTAACCTAGGCCATGATCTTTACCAAATCCTGACCCAGATTTCTTCCCTTGCCATGAAAGGCCCTGCCTAAAGTCAGTGCCAAAGTTTCATTCCCTCCTATGCCATCTCAGATACCCTAGGAGGAAACGGCAGTGGACTCTCCAAAGGTAGGCAGAGTGGGACAAGCCTTTGTGCAGGTGAACTGGATTTGGCAGACTTGGCCTCTTGACCTTTGGTATAAGGGGCTGATCCCTAGGGGACAGCTGATCTTGAGTAGTGACTATGAGCTCCAGAAAGGCCCTTGGGATCTCCTGGTATAGCCTCTGTACTTTACAGATGGACAAGGCCTGCAAGGAGCGGGAGGGGGAAAGCTAGCTAGGATTACCACAGGGGATAAAATGAGCTAACATCTGTAATGTGTTTAGACATTGCCTGGTACCCACTGAGCTCAGGCCTCTCGTGGAATCTGAACTGTTATCGAGGACAAACTCAAGTGGGCTTCTCAGAGTTACAGAATAAAATGCAAACTTCACCTTGAACTTAGAACATTTAGAGCTCAGAAATGGAGTGTTCAGATTCCGAACGAGGCCCACATCGGCCTGAACGTCTGACTCCACAGTTCTGAGGCGGGTTGAGGATTTCTCACACCTCCCTGGTGCTGTTGTGGTCCACAGCCTCTCTTTGAGGACCACAGGCTCAGAGGAACAAATAACAAGTGGGGGAAATGGTGGCGCCAACCGTGGCAATGGGGCTAGCAGGTCTCTCCATCCCTCCCCAGGGCCCATGGGCTTCCCCCCAGGGCCAACACTGGCTGTTCTGCAGCAGCAGCCTGTGGACCATTTTGCTGCACCTGGGCCCACCTGAGACTGTTCTGTGTATTAGCTTGGTCTAGCTGCCTTTACTTTGTGCTGCCCACAGAGGGGGCAGTTCCTCTTTGCAGGTGTGCAGGTATCAGGCTCCTGGAGGGCTGTGTAAGATAAATCAAACACCAACCAGGGATATGAGCCAACACAATCTTTATTGCAAACTGAAGCTTTTGGCTCAATCACACTGGGAGCTTGGATTTGGGGTTTTTTCCAGTTGTCCAAGCTTGCTCAGAGAAGCCAGGGCACACAGTGTAAGCTGAGCAGAAAACAGCTTCTAGAACAATCCCCTCAAAGAGCCTGAGGAGAGGACCTGGGGATGTAGGCACATAGGAACAAACCGGAGTTAGGGTCAGAGGGCCAGGCACCGCATCTCCTGGTGACCATGACTATTCCCACTGCTGGGACTGTCAAGCATTCTGGAAAGATCTAAGAGGCCAAGGGTTTCCCAGGGCTGGTTAGGAGGAGGTGGGGAGAGCTGGGCGAGCTTTCCTCTTACCCTCCCAGGACATGTGACAGTTATACCTGTAAAGTGATTAGTCATTTGG
Source organism: Dipodomys merriami (assembly GCF_024711535.1). Lineage (NCBI taxonomy): Eukaryota > Metazoa > Chordata > Mammalia > Rodentia > Heteromyidae > Dipodomys > Dipodomys merriami. Next base: position 19,023,526 of record NW_027202715.1, on the reverse strand, counting down.
GGATCTTGTGAAAGATGCAGATTCTGACTCAGAAAACCTGTGTGTGTTCGGGTGTGTGTGTACGGAGTGGGGCTGAGCCTCTGCATTTTTATTTTCATTATTCTATTTTTGAGACAGGGTCTCACTAAATTGCCAAGCTGGCCTCAAACTCTTGACCTCCTGACTCCAGTTCCAGAGAGCTGGGATCACAGATGTGCAGCACCATACTGGATCAAGACTTCATTTCTCAGCAGCCTTTGTACAATGTGGACAATCCTCATCCCAAGGACATGAGGGTGGGGGTAAGGGTGGGATGGGCATACCAGCCTAGACTGCAATTCAGCCTTCTCTTGTCTCAATTATCCACAGCTATTCTCAGTAGCCCTGGAGATGTCCTGACATCTTCCCTTGGAGACTTTTTCCCCCAGTGTTTGGCAGACCAAGTCTTGGGATAGTAGGCACAGGCTGAATAGGACTCTCTGGGACTCAATGATCAGGGCTGGGTCTTTGGTCTAACCTGTGAGCTCCTGGGCCAGGGAAGGGATGTGGAGGACATTCTGAGTTGGGATTCCTGCTCTGAATGGTGAAAGCAACCTAGCTCTGCCCACGTCCTGGAGTGTCAGGAGCCTCCACAGAAGTAGACAAAAGCTCTAGGCCAGTGGGAGTCTGCGGCAGCAGAACCCACTGCTTGCACAGGGGAGGTGTGGGAGGCAGAGTCCTAGGGGGCCAGGGCTTCTCTAAAGCAGAGACTGGTTTTTGTTTGTTTTTATGTTTTACCCAGAACAAGAGCTCAGCCTTCTCCTGGTAGAGGGCCAGCCATTCCTGCTTGCCCGGAACTGTGCTGTCATTAGCAATGAGAGTCCCATGGGAAACCTCTCAGTCCTAGGCTGAATAATCATCCCTAGAATCTGGGTAGAGGGCCCCCAAATGGTCAGATGATTGGGGTTCGGTGGTGGTCTCCAAGCTGGCTCATCACATATCTGGTGATCTGTGGTGCCTTTGTTCCCAGGGGCTAGATCGAATAGCCAGGCCACTGTTGGAGGGAGGCTGAAGTGAGGGTGGTCATCTAATGTCTGGGACCAGAACCACAGGCATAGGTAGCTTTGTTGTCTCTGGACCAGTCTGCTGTGGCTCAGGGGGCGGTGACCAGGCAGACCCTGGTCATTCATAGGGAGGGGTGAGGCACCCAGAATTCTCTACCCTGCCACCGCCTTCCTCTTCTTCCTCTTCTCCTCCTCCTTCTTCTTTTTTTTTGTCTATCATGGGGCTTGAACTCAGGGCCTGGGCACTATCCCTGAGCCTTTATTTTCCTCAAGGATATCACTCTACCACTTTGAGCCATAGCACCACTTCTGCTTTTTTGATGGTTAATTGGAGATAAGGTTCTCATAGATTTTCCTGCCTGGGTTGGCTCTGAACCATGATCCTCAGATCTCAGCCTCCCAAGGAGCTAGGATTACAGATGTGAGCCAGCCTGGTGTCCAGCCCCACGGATTTCTTAATCATGAGGAAGTTACAGAGCAGCCTTGATTTGCTCCCCAGTGTCTCATCCTGCAGCTCCCAAGCTTCTTCATAACTGTTTTCGCCCAGCTGTAGGGCCATGCCACACCCTCCACAGCATCCAGAGGACTCCTGGTTCTGGTTCCTGCCAGTCCTGGATATGGCCAAGACCAGGGCACTGTGAAGAGCTTCATCCAGCTCAGTTCTCAGGAAACAATAAATAGGTGTCTTCTCAGCACTAGGAATAAGACCTCTAACACGAAGAGATCCCTTCCACCCCCAGAAGTTCAGCAGGGCTCATCTACAGGCTCAGGGTGGGGTGGTGTCTGAGAATGTGGAGGAAAATCCTCCCAGGGTCTCAAAATAGGCAAAGGCTCCCCATCACCATTGTTCCTCTAAGTAACAAGGCTCAGAGAGGGCAGGAATTCTACCCAAGTTTGCACAGCAGCTATGAGTGCCTAGAGCTTAGGCTCAGGTGGGCCCTGGCCTCCTCCCTCTGGGCATCCCAGGCTGCCTACAGCACTAAGCTAGCTATCCAGGCCTGGCTGCACCCCTCACTCTGCGCTGGTCAGCCCACCCATCCCCACTCCCCCAAGTTTGCCCTCCTATGGGCCCCTGGGTCTCCCTCCTCTCAGGGTGCCAGGCCAGTGGCCACTGTCCCTTGCTGGGTGGGCACGAGGAGGGTGGTCTACGGTGGAGGGGCCCGAGCGCCTTCTGGAGACAGGAGCATGTCAAATTTGATGAGGGGTGGGGCGATCACGCGCACCTCGGCATTCAGTGGGTTGAAGCGGAGGTTGATGGTGCGTAGGGCAGGCATGGCGGCCAGCTTCTCCACTGGCACATCTGTGGAAACAGAAGGAAGAGGTTAGAGGGGTGGGCACACAAAGAAGGGCAATGGGGCATGCACATGCCATGGTACAAGTGCTCAGCTCTAGCTACAGGTACAGTGGTAGGGCTATCAGGAGCCCTCCAGGATATCTGCAGCTACTTGGAGGTAAGAGCTTCTATGAACAAGAACCAGTTGTGGGCTGGGAAGGTGGCTTAGTGGTAGAGTGCTTGCCTAGACTGCATAAAGCCCTGGGTTCAATTCCTCAGTACCACCTACACAGAAAAAGCCAGAAGTGGCTCAAAGTAGAGTGCTAGCCTTGAGCAAAAGAAGCTCAGGGACAGGTTCCAGGACCTGAGATCAAGCATCATGGCTGATAAAAAACAAAACAAAACAAAAAAGTTGCTTCAAAAAGTTAAAATATAGGATTGCCGGGGCTGGGAATGTGGCTCAGTGGTAGAGTGCTTGCCTTGCATGCATGAGGTCCTGGGTTTGATTCCTCAGCACCACATAAGCAGAAAAAGCAGAAGTGGCATTCAGCCTTGAGCTGAAGAGCTGGGGGACAGTGCCCAGGCCCAGAGTTCAGGCCCCACAACTGACTCTGTGTGTGTGTGTGTGTGTGTGTGTGTGTATGTGTACACACACATATGTATATATGATTGCCAGGTGAGGCAGCACATGGACCCCTAGTAGGATGGGAAGAATGAAAGATAGGTACTTAAATGCTGGTACAGGAGAGCTCACAACAGAACAATTCACAACAGCCAAGTGTCCATCAGTATACACATGGAATATTATTTAACTGTAAAAAAAATTAAGTTTTTTTCTGGTCTTAGGGCTTGAACTGAGGGCCTGGGCACTTCCTTGAGCATTTTTTTGCTTAAGTCTAGCACTCTACCACTTTGAACCACAGCATTATTTCCTGTTGGTTTTTTGTTTGGTCTTGTGGGTTTTTTGTGTGTGTGTGTGGTTAATTGGAGATAAGAGTTTCACAGGCTTTCCTGCCTGGGTTAGCTTTGAACCACAATCCTCAGATCTCAGCCTCCTGAGATGCTAGGATTATAGGCATGAACCACCAGTGCCAGGCAGGAATGAAATTCTGATACATATTTTGACATAGATGAACCCAGACAACACTGCTAATGAGAGGGGAGGAACCAAAGGACAAATACTGTATTATTCCCTTTCAAAGGCATGTAGAATAATGATGTTCATGGAGACAGAAAGTAGACTTGGAGTCATAAGGGACTTGGGGAAAGGGCACTGAGGCATCATTGCTTAATAGTTAGAGTGTCTAAGTGTAGAAACCTTTTAGAAATGGATGGTGTCCATGGGAGTACAACACTGTAAATATCACTAATGCTACTGAGTAGTGAAATGGTGAAAATAGCCAGGGATAGTAAGGCATGCCTGTAATCCCAGCACTTGAGAAGCGGAGGCAGGAGAATGGTGAATTTGAGGACAGCTTGGGCTACACCGGAAGTTCCAGGTCAGCATCAGTAACATAGTGAGTCTTGGTTTCAATCAATACATAAAATGGCAAAATTTGTTATGTATAATGTCACGATTTTAAACAATAATATCCTATGTCAAAACCCACTGACATGCCAGATGCCAGTGGCTCACACCTCTAATCCTAGCTAATCAGGAGGCTGAGATCTAAGGATCATGGTTCAAAGCCAGACCGGGCAGAAAAGTCTCCATGAGACTCTTATCTTCAATTAACCACTCAAAAACTGGAAATGGAGTTATGGTTCAAAGTGGTAGATCACTAGCCTTGAGCAAAAAGAGCTCAGGGACAGTGTGCAGGCTGATTTCAAGCCATATGACTGACAAACAAAAAACAAACAAAAAAACCAACACTGACTTGTGTACTTCTAATATATGAAATAAGTGACAAGTGAATTGTACGGCTATGAAAACACAAAGTGCATTATGCTCATAAAGGGAAGAATATTCGCCGAGAGAGAAGAGGCTGCATTTGCTCATAGGTGTAATTCTTGATGGCTTTGGGGCCATTCTCCATCTTGCCCTGCCTTTCTGCCCCCTGTGAGCTCCTAAAGAGGGAGACATGACTGTCTTGGCCCCACCTAGGGCAGAAATGTGACCTCATTAAGACTCATCATGGGCCTCCCTCCCTCCTGTGTCAGTGCTCTGCAAGAGTCTCTGGTCTGGGACTTTCCAGGTTAGATCAATGCAGATCATCACCCGCACATGGAATGTTCTCTAGAAGCAAAGCCATTTATCTCCAGCTACAGCTCTGCTCTCCAACCTTCAATGTATAGAAATGGGACATCTAGTTTCAAATCATCATCTACTGGATTGATGTGAAGATAGCAGGGCATGCCTCAAAGATCACCTAGAAAGCCACTCTGCAGCAAATGCAGAGTTAACAGTGGATCTCCTTATACCAGTAGGCTGTTATAAGTGAAGAGCCAGAGCACATCATCTGGATCTGGAGTGCGGCAGACACTCAGCCTGAAGCCCTAGCGCTACTACTTTCTGGCATCATCCCTTCCTACCACTGTGACAGAGAGCCTTCCTTTTGTGTTATGATGAGATCAGGAGTATGTGTCTTTCTCAGGATACCACACCAGGAGGCAAAAAGCCCATCCTTTCTCATTCTTTTTTGAGCCATTCCTTTGGCCCTTTTTGCTATCATCATCATCATCATCATCATCATCATCATCATCATGATTATTGTGTGTATGCACACAGCGTGTGCCAATCCTGGAGCTTGAACTCAGGGCCTGGGCCTTGTCCCTCAGCTTTTTTGCTAAAGGTTGGAGCTCTACCACATTTGGCTTCTTGGTGGCTAATTGGAGATAAGAGTCTCATGGACTTTCCTGTCTGAGCTAGCAGATCTCAGCCTCCTAAATAGTTAGGATTCTAGGCATGAGACTTCAGGTCCTGGCATCATTATTTTTCAAACAGGGTCTCAAATTTATGGCCCAGATCGGCTTGGACCACAATCTTCCTATTGATAATTCCCACATAGCTAGGATGACAGATGCACACCACGCTTCACTTTTCATTGACTGGGATGGGAGAACTCTCAAATTTTTTGACTAGCCTTGAATTGTGATCCTCCCAAACTCCCCTTCTCAAGTACCTAGGATTATAAACGTGAATCACCGCACTGATTACAAAGCCATCTTGAATGTTAATTTTGATCATCTGGTCAGTGTGGCATTCTGTTTCTCCACTGTATAATTACTATTGGTTTTTCCTTCCTTTGCAATTAGCAAGAGATCCATGGGGACATATTTCAAGAAGCATGCAAACATCCGTCTCCTAGCCAACATTTCACATCCCTTGCCCCTAGGTTTAGCAGACACAGAGGGTTCTCACTCATTTGATCTTCACAAACTAATGATCTTCTAATACCAGCCAGCTCTCAGCATGTCTAAGTAGGCCATAGCCTGCTCTCTGTTCTTATGAACCAGTTTATTACTAACATGGACCCCCATGGATCTAGTGATTTGTAGGTCTTTATTGTATTTGATTAATTTGGTGCTCATGTTATTCCAGATTTGGCCAGTGGGAGCCCCTTGAAATGGCTCCTTGGATGGCACCCAGGGCCTTGAACATACTAGGCAAGCACTCTACTACCAAGCTCTACCTGCCCCCGTCCCCCCACTCCCCCAGAAGCCCAGTCCTTCCCAGGGCTGCTGACATACTCCCAGCATTTTGAGACACGCTTCCTTAATTTCTGGAGATTCATCACAAGCCTTCCCTGCTCAGTCCTAGAGTCATCCACATCTGGGAAGAATTCTGAGTCCTTTTCATGGCAAAGGGCATTAGTGCCCACTAACAAGAGTGCTACTAAGGCACATTGTATAGTCCATGCATAGAGCCCATGTATAGCTCACCCACCGGCTAATATTGCTGCCATGTGCTCCATGCCATGACCCTGGTGCACTCACCTCTCTGCTCTGCCAATAATGGATAGCCAGGTGGCTAATCTGTCCTTAAGGGCTGCTGTGAAAATGTCTTTGGATACACATAACGAGTGGGATCAATTGCTCCTTCAAAGGATGTGTGTGTGCATATGGTAAACCACTGCTTTTCTGAACTCCAGCCAGCTTTCTTAAGCCTCTAGTCTCCCTGTCCCTGTATGAACTTACTAGCCTCTCAGCTTTTTTGGGGGGTGGGAGGAAGGGGAGTGTTGGAAGATAGTGCTTGTGTTAGAATGGGGTCCCAATTCACAGGAAGAACACTGGCTACAGGAAAGACAGTGGTTTTCACTAGATGTCTGGCAAGGGGGTTAAGAGAAGGACAGGAGTGAGCCCTGGAAGAGGTGCTGAGGAGGGGCTGGTTCTAGAGACTGGGAAGGCTAAGGTAGGAAGGAAGACAGGCTGTTCCCAGAACTCAGAACACAGGGCTACGTGGGGTAGACCTACCCCAGGGAACAGAGAAAAAAGCTGAGTGATTAGCGTTCATTAACACCACCCACCTCCTTCAGATGCAAATGTGGATGACACACTTGCCAGCAGCCTGGCCTGGCTTCTCCCTGTTGCCTGTGGTAGTTGTAGGCTCTCTTCTTTCAAGGTGGCTCCCACTTTCCCTACCACTAATGACAGAGGAGAGAAGGGCTTATTGTTAAGCTGGGTGTCACTGGCTTGCTCTTGCTTGTAATCCTAGCTATGAAGGAGGCTGAGAGTTGAGGATAGTAATTCAAAACCAGCCTGGATATTAAAGCCCATGAGATTCTTAACTTCAATTAACCAGAAAAAAAAAATTGAAAGTGGAGCTGTGGCTTAAGTGGTAGAGAGCCAGCCATGAGAGAAAAAGCTCAGGCCTGAGTTTAAGCCCCAATACTGGCACGCGCGCGCACACACACACACACACACACACACACACACACACACACACACACACACACACACACACACACACACACACACACACACACACACACACACACACACACACACACACACACACACACACACACACACACGCTCCTTGGACTATGCTTTCCCTGACCAGGTGTGTGTGGGATCCCCTCTGTCTTTCATCATCCTTTGCAACTGCATTTTAAGCAATGAAATAATTTCATAGGCATCAACTTCCATGGAACACAGAAGTAAACCAAGGCTCAAGGTCTTGCCTAAAGGACCCAGAAAAGGAGGAAGATGCTGGGCCCTGCTCTACAGAGTTCCTCATGATGACCTATTTTGTACATAAGGAAACCATTGTCACCAAGCCAGTGAGTGGTGGCAGTCCTGATCGCGAAGCCTAAGTGTTTCATCCCTCACTCAGGGAATCAAGGCCAAGGCCAAGACCAGAACCCAGTCTCCCTGCTCTGACCTTCAGCCTCTAAGGGTTGTCAAGACATCCTTTTTTCAGGCTGAGAATGTGGCTTAGTGGTAGAGTGCTTGTCTGGCATGCATGAAACCCTGGGTTCAATTCCTCAGTACCACATAAACAGAATAAGCCAGAAGTGGCACTGTGGCTCAAGTGGTAGAGAGCTAGCCTTGAAGAAAAGCTCAGGGACAGTGCCCAAGCCTTGAGTTCAAGCCCCAGGACTGGCAAAAAAAAAGAGAGAGAGACATCCATTTTTCAGGGATGGAGGAACAACTTTTGCTAATCTATCTCTCCTGCCACTGAAGGTTATTAGTGATGCCTCAGTTTCTCCAGAGAGGGTTATATTGGAAGCTAAGGACCCTTTCCATGCTAGACTCCACGGCTTCTCTGTTCCTCAGCCAGGTTGGTCTACAGCCTGCACAGCAGCCAGGGAGCTCCCTGGAATGCCATTGTCCTGGGTCTTCTGAACATGACACAAATATCAGCTTTAGCCCAGCCCTGCACCTCCAGGTCTAGGGAGAGCAGCACTGCCTGGTTCTCAGCCTGTCCAAAGTCTACGACACCTCTGAACCACTCTGCGAAAGGCCGGCCTCAGTCTCCACAGGTGCAGAGAAAGAGTGGACTGGATCTTTTTCACTCAATTTATCTGTTAGAAGGCATCCAGGCAGCTAGATCAGAGGTAGGTCACCAGAGTGAGTCAAAGCTGGTAGAATTGGCCAATCAGAGCAGACAAACTAGCCAGTGATAAGCCCAAGAGGTTGGCTGAGAATTTCCAGATAAACGCTTTAGGAATTTAATTTATCCTCCCAGCACAGAGAGAGAGAGAGAAAGCTGAAGTGGAGGATATAAAACACCTGCATTTTGTAGACAAAGAAACCAAGGGTAAAGGCATCAAATAAGCCTCAACCATGTTAGCCCACCAGTAGCACAGGTAACAGAAGCTAGCTTATTGGCCTTTGGCACACCTGAAGAGGAAAGGAGCCTCCTTTTTTCCTTCCATACTGTGGGCCACTCCTCATCCCCAACCACCAGAGTCCTGCTGTTCCTCAAATCTCAGCTGAGAAGCCACCTCATGTTGCATACTTTACCTTGGTCTCCCTTTATTTACTTCTGTGCAGGTACTGACAGGCTTGAACTCAGAGCCTGAGCACTTTTACCACTTAAGACTGGTGCTCTACCTCTTGAACCACAGCTCTACTTCCAGCTTATTGCTAGTTAATTGGAGTTAAAGTCTCTCTGACTTTCCTGTCTAAGCTGGCTTCAAATCACAGTCCTCAGATCTCAGCCTTCTAAGTAGCTAGGATTACAGGCATGACCCAATGACACCTGGCTTTCCTCCAAACTTTCTTAACTCACATTCCATAGCTTTCTTGGTAACCTGTGTGTTCACACCTGTAAGTGTGATCTCTCTAGCCAGTGCCCAACCGGTTCAGTGCCTGTTGGATGAATAAATGAGTATTTCTTAGACCAGAAGTCCCTTCTGGCTTAAAATCATCCTGATCTGGGTATATAGCTACCTCCTTCCCCGCTCACCATCACTGCCTTTTCAAGTCTATAACCACAGCTGCATTTATGAGTTGGAATCCCTAGCTGGCGAGATGGATCACATTTGTAATTCCAGTTACTGGAGAGTCAGAGATTGGGAAGAATGAAGTTCAAGGCTGGCTCTGAGCAAAAAGGCAAAATTTGCCAGGCATGTGTGGTGGTATGTACTTGTCACTTGAGGAAAGCACAAATATAGGAAGATCATGGTCAAAGCCAGCTCACACAAGAAATGAGATCCTATCCCCAAAATAACTCAAGCAAAAAGGGCTAGAGTTGTGGCTCAAGTAGTAGAGCACTTGCCTAGAAAGCATGAGGACTTGAATTCAAACCCTAGTACAGTTTTAAAAAAGCAAAAACAAGAGAACAAAACAATACCAAAATGAGTTAGAATCCATCTCCAGCCCAATCTATTCTATGCACATTTGCCAAACAAGGCCAAGTCTCTGTGAACCAAAATTATGACAATTTAGAGAAAGGAAGAAAAATATTGATGAGCAAAAATAAAATCCCCGTAACTCAACACCTGGAATTAGTGGCTGCTAACGTATTAGCAAATGGCCTCTTAGACGCCATGCTGGAATAAACTTGTGCTCCAGATGGATTTTAATCATCTTTCAGATTACAAATCAGTGACAGTTTTCTGGTATGGATGAGCCACTCAGACTCCTGCTTCTGCTGTTGGACTGACAGCTTGTCTCCAACTTACTTCTTCCTGTTTCCGATAATGACAGGCTAAGTCCAACAAGCTATGAGTTATTTCCTTCATTTTTGGCCAACAACTGTAGAATGTAGGATATGAGTTAGGTTCTACAATCCTTTCTGAAGCCAGAATGACTTCCCTTAAATCTCCCAACATTCCCAAGTACACAAAAGGGACTTCTTTTTGCAAACCCTCATGTCCTAGGTGAGAACTAATGTCAAAGACTCAGTAGCTCTTGGCAGGGAAGAAAGCTAGGACAAATGAAACAGCTACCTGCCTACCTGGCCCTCCTCCCAGCTCAGACAGGATCTACCTGGCTTCCTACCTAGCCATACCCGGGGAGGCTTAGAGTAATTAACTGTGGCAGAGTTCTTGATATTCATAAAAATCACTTCCTAGGCCAGCTTGACTTCATTGCGTTAACCATTAGCATTATTGACTGGTCAACTTGCTTTATGCCAGCTGAGAAGCAGAAAAAGTAAATAAGATCACTCTGGAGCACTGTTATGCATCCCTATGACTCCATGGTCCCAAAGGACCCCAGGAGGAGGTGGGTCCAGGGAAGTGAAGGACTGGTGAGCTCCATGCACACAAGCAACCCAACAGAGAAGAGAGAGGGTTAGCGACAGCTAAGATCAAGGACATCTTGCTGAAAGCTGGAGGTGTGCTCAAGTGGCAGTATACCTACAAAGGAAGAACAACATACTAAACACACACACACACACACACACACACATACAAAGCAGGCCAACTATGGGAAGCTGGTGAGGAGGGAGAGGTGCCTGGGATAGGTATGCATTTGGGTCACACTCGCACATTTTTCTTAGACCATGCTCACAGCTGGGTGGAGCTAAGTGGGCACTAAACCTCTCCCAACTACAGAAAGCCTTGAACATCTCTGTGGGAACAAGGCAGGAAGCCAACAGAAATAGAACAGCCCTTACCCCCTACCATTTGAGCTACAGCTCCACCTGCAGCTTTTTGCTTGCTAATTGGAGCTAAGAGTCTCATGGAGCTGGTTTTGAACGTCAATCCTCAGGATCCTAGCCTCTTGAGTAGCTAGGTGTGAGCCTCCATGGAGGGCTGAGCGGGACCAGAGTATCCAAGTGCACTGATGGAGAGACTACAGCCACAGACTGAGGCTCCAGATTTGACTCAGCCATTCAGGGTAGTACTACCTCCGACAGGGCCTGAGCATTCATCAATCTCTGTCTTGTAAGATTAGATCTTGCTCTTTAGCCCAAGCTTGCTTCAAACTCTCAATTTGTGTCAGCCTCCCAAGTGCTGTAATTACAATTGTGATCCACCACACTTGGCTCTTAATCTCTCATCTTTAAAACAGCCTTTCTGCCTCTTGGTCTGTCAGTGGGGCCACAGTGACATGGAGAAGACCACAAGATGCTATCCAAGCAGGATAGTTACTAAGGTGCAGAATGTGGTGGGCAACCCTGTGCAGAGGATGAGAAACCAGGAACATTTTAAGAATCCACAATGAGCCTAAAACATATGCACGTTTGTGTGCCTGTGTGCTGGCCCTGGGACTTGAATTCAGGGCCTGGGCGGTATCCCTGAGCTTTTGTACTCAAGGCTAGCATTTTACCACTTGACCCACAGTGCTACTTCCAGCTCTTTTGGTGGTTAATTGGAGATAAAAATCATGCCAGGCACCGGGGACTCATGCCTATAATCCTAGCTACTCAGGAGGCTGAGATCTGAGGATCACAGTTTAAAGCCAGCCCAGGCTATAAACTACTAAAAAACCAGAAGTGGCACAGTGGCTCAAGTGGCAGAGTGCTTGCCTTGAGCTGAAGAGCTGAGGGACAGTGCCCAGGCCCAGAGTTCAAGCCCCATGACCAACCAAAAAAGAAAAAAAAAGAATCTCATGGACTTTCCTGCTCAGTCTCGATTCTCAGATTTCAGATTCCAGAGTAGCTAGGATTACAGGCATGAGCCACCAGCACCCAGGTACAAACACATTTTATATCCTTGAATTTAGGAGCTTCCAGGGGAGAGAGAAAAGCAAAGGAGAAAAGCACGAGTTTCCATTCCTTCCTCCTTACCCTAGTTGGGACAGCAAAGTCAGGCTAATAGACATAGAAGACAATCATTGGCCACACCTCTCTGACATGCAATCAGAGTCTACTCACAACATTTCTCTTAATAACATTGTCTTCTTGTGGCTCTGGAGATAGCTTGATGAGTAGCTCAATTTACCAGGCCCATGCCTAGCAGTTATCAGCCTCCTTGGAGCCCTTCCTCCTCCCACTGCAGCCTTGCTCTCCACCACTGGAAGCTCTTACTTAGATGCTCTGGAAAGGGCCTCAGGGATAATGACAATTTCCTGTCATTGTGGCTCAATTGCCTGTCTTGTCTAACTTCCAAGTGCATGAACAGAAGGTGACAGGCTGCAAGACAGAGAAGACAGAGCTGCCCTTCTCTTCTCCTTGGTGGTGGTCAGGTACTGATGGCTCCTTTCTAAATCCTTCTCCATCAGGGGCAATTAATGTAATTAAAACCGACTGTGTTAACCTTTCTGGGCATTACCTGGTAAGACCCCCTTCCAATTGGAAAAATGAAACAACATTCAGGATAACCCACTGGGTGAGACCTGCCCTGAAGTAACGAAATAGGCTAAATGGGAGGCATGCTGGAGATGAGGATACAGGCTAATGGAAAGGATGTCTGCAATGCCAGGGAGTTGAGGAAGGGGCAAGGAAGTGGGGTAGGTCTAGTCTACGGTATGCCAGCATGTGTCCAACAATCTACTCTTGCATTTGTAGCGTTTGTACACTTTTAATTTTCATAGTATACATCCTCTCACCAGGCTGATTTCAAACAACCACCCTAAGGGTCCTCCCAAACATAGCACCCTGGCCCGACTATGTTGAATAACACATCGGACCAGACTGCAGGCTCCTGGGAGAGGGAACTACAGCTTGGTCATCTCCCCACCAACACTGGGATTCTTTTACATAAACCTGCACTTTAAGACTGGCCTGGTGTTTCACTCTCTGGGGGGGTGTCAGTTGCATTTGGCTTTCTGACATTCCTGCCAGTCATGCTAAGGGAAACTAGGAAAGGGAGGTTCATGGGCCTGGGTTGGGCAAAGCAGCAAGCCCAGGGACATGTCAGACAGTCAGCTGGAGGGAAGATGCAAATGCAGAGAGCTGTGCCCTCCAGCCAACTTCTTCTTCTGGTCCCAAGTTTGTTATACTCTTCCCAAAGGCACTGGGGGATGGGGATGGGTATAGCTCCTCCAGGAGCTAGAATGAGGTTTTAGCAGTGCACATTTATATCCATCTCCCTTCATGCTTGGTTCATGTGTGCTCCTAAGCAGAGATGAGACTCCATGCCTGGAGCAGAAGAATGCTCAAAGACGCTTCTGTCTTACTTGCACACAGAAATCATTTGGAGTTCTTGAAGGTCATGAATTTGGAGTCTATTAGATATTCTGATTTAATGGGCATGGGATGCAGTCTGGACTCAGAGGTGTAGAAGCTTGCTGGTTAATGTGATCAGGCAGCTAGTTTGCACACCTCTGTGAGGATTAATGACAGAAGCTGGTGAAGTACTGGCAGGGAGCATTCCCACACAGGAAACCATCTTCCTGTGTGGTATGAGCCATCAGGACGAGGCTGATTGCCTGTGGGATCTGTCTCATTACCTTGAATTGTCTCTCCATACCAAGCAGGAGCGTCCTCCCTCCCACCCACCATTCTACCCCTCTGTCATAACTTCCCTATGGCTGTGGTTCTGCAACTATGTGCCAACTTTTCTCTCCCTGTCCAGCCCCCACCTCCTGAAACCAAACCAAAATGCTGTCCTGAAAAGCTGGGGCTTTACAGGAAACTGCTTGGCTTAGAATCCTGGTTCAAACCCAGATGGTGTGCTCTTGGCCAAGTTCCTTAACTTTCCCTGTGCTTCAAGGTTTCAATGAGAATTAAGCCACAGCATCCTTGAGAAGAGCTGGGGTAAAGTGGGTGGTCACTAATGACGTTACTCTAACCCACCATACAGGAGTTTCTCTTCATATCTCAGCTTGGGACCTGGCACAAAGTAGACACTCACATAAATCCATGTCTATGCCTCTACAAGCTTCTTATGCCCTGGATAAAGGCTGGACTTGATCATCAGGACTATCGAGTGTTCTCCAGCACTTTAGACAGAGCCAGGGATGGAACTGGCCAACGAACACAGTGTGGAAGCATTTGCTTGTGTTTTAATCCAGTGTCAACCAATTCCTTGCTGTTCACCTGTGTGCTGCCCACAGAACACCAACAGTATTCTGGAGTCCTGGTTTATCAAGGCCTTACCACACAGTAGCCAGCACAGAGAACGCCATTTGGACAGAGATGAAATGTGCGGGAAGTCTGCTTAGATGTCCTGTGTGCAGACATGTGTGGGTAGAGGCTGCAAACAGGAGCTGATCTCATCTGGAGTCCACGAGTCACCGCTTATTTGCATCAATCGATATTGAAGTCTGTTTGTTTACTTTCAAACCTGTCCCCCCACCAGGACTGCACAGCAGGTGGGCAAGCCCTGCACCATCTGCTTAATCGCTTTCCGAAGGCTGGCAGGCAGGAACTCTGCCTGCACCAATTACTTAATGAGCTCTAGAGTACTAGAAGAAGAGTGTGACACAGAGGGTACCAGGCTGCTACCACCTTGGAGGGTAAGCCATCCTTCCCAAGGGATCAAATCCTGACCAAGCTTGAAGGTTGCTTTGATTACCACCTCTTCTCAGATACTAAATGGCCATCTCAAATCCCTTGGTGAGGAAGAAAGGGAGTAGGGGAGAGGAAGAGGAAGGTTCTGCCATGCTAGCACCTACTGTCAGTTCCCTGCAGTTGGCCTGCCAGTTTGTACAGCCAAATTGTTACTTCTGAGTCTTTCCAAGTTATCTCAAGATCACCGACTGACCTTGGGTGACTCACGGAGGTCTTGCTCAGCTCTCACAGTCCATGATTACATTCTTACTTGCCCTCATCTCGCCTGCCCTTTGTCTCCTAACAGCCACCACCAGCTAAGCAGAGCTCCTGGCTCATCAGCACTGCTCTAAGTTCCACATAGATAAACTCTCTCAGAGGAGGAAATGGAAAAGATGAGAAATAAAACAAATTGCTGGAAAGAGAAATCCACTGACTTCCCTGAGCCCTTGCCATTAGGGGCAGCTCCTCAATCTCGCAGTTGTGGAGGGTGTGAGGCTCACTTCAGACTGTCAGGGCCCCACCCAAAACCGTGACACCCCCCCCCCCCCCCGCCCCGCCCTGACACCCATAAGGCAGCCTTGAAGATCTTAGGCTCCACAGCTGCCCTTCCTCTTCAGTTCTTCACCTTTCTGATTACTGGAGGAATGAATTTCTCTGGAGAGTTTCACTAATGGCATTCTGGCAGTAATTGTTGACAGCCTGGCCTTCAGTGATTTTTTTTTTTTTTTGGGTCCCATCGTGGGGCCTGAACTCTGGGCCTGGGCGCTGTCCCTCAGCTCTTCAGCTCAAGGCTAGCACTCTACCACTTGAGCCACAGCGCCCCTTCAGCTTTTTTCTTTTTGCTTATGTGGTACTGAGGAATCGAACCCAGGGCCTCAGGCATGCAAGGCAAGTGCTCTGCCACTGAGCCACCTTCCCAGCCCCTTCAGTGATTTTTGGAAATACCCTTTCCCCCTAGATCCCCAGGAGGATTATTGCTTCCCCTAATCCATGAGCCCAATGGGTGAAGCCTAATAGGGGAAGGTGCTTTGTAATGAGACAGTGAGACAGCTACTTCTAATTATCTACACAGCCAAGACTTAAAGAGGCCTCTCCAACGTACACTCTAAAAGTGCAAAGGTCTTGCTCAGCAATACTACTCCACAAAGAGGAGCTTTCCACTTTATAAAATGCTGTGGCTAGTCATAGTGGCATACATTTGTAATCCCAGCAACCAGGAGAAGAGACAAGAGGATTATGAGTTTGAGGTCAGCCTAGGTGACACAGTGAGATCCTGTAGAAATAAAACAAAATAATAAAAGCCGAGTATTCATCAATGCCATCGGTCCTCTAAAGGGCTGTGAGGATACAGACCATCCTTTCTAGTTTTGGATGAGGAAACTGAGTCACTGTCTTCAATTAAATGACCTTAAACAGGCGTCAGTAGTGAAGCTAAGAACTAGATATAGATCTTCAGCTTCCATTGATTCTACCATCCTTAAAGTGCGAAGCAGGAAGCTTATCAATGTCAATTATCTCCATGGCAGAAATGGCTTGGTCCCTGTCTGTGAGCTGCATGGGGCTAAGTGACCTGGAATGGTAAAGAATATGCTTCAAGGTGTGTGCATAGGGCAGGAGGAGGGGAAAAGGACTCCTAAGGGCCAGGCAGAGTGCCACAGTTCCATTGGGGCTGCCACATGTAGAGTCCTTCTGAAGAATGATGGGTGGTCAGCTGACCCCTGCCCTGCATACCGCGGCCCATAAGTCCCACCTCTGTTCAGCTCTGAAGCAGCATCTTCTGCCTCATGGGTCCTGAGTGTTAGCCTCTAGGTAAGTCACCCAGCAAACTGGAGGACAAGGAGTGAGAATGAGGCTGCTCATGGCCAGGATTGGGGTGCTCACAGCTGTATGTGGCTAGTACTAGAGTGTACCAAGTGATAGGAGAGATGGCAGGTGATCACAGACTCCCAAGACACCAGCCCTGAGTCTGGGGATGCAATCAGTTTCTCTGTTCTGCAGACAAGGCAATGGAGGCTTGCAGAGATACTTGTGTCTGCTTGTGTCTGCAATGTGCCTGGGGCTTCAGACTTGTGCCTTTTCTGCCATTAGACACTGAGAAGCAAAGGAAAGGAAGGAGGCTGCACAGGAGGTGACTATGGACGGTGGTCAGGGTTGAGTGGAGAGGACCTAGATAAGCCATGGGGAGAGAAGAGTACACTGACTTCTATTTTTTAAAATCACCTTGGGAGGTAGCGGGTGAATGATCTCCCTTCCTGTGCTAACCAGAAGAACAGGCAGGTGCACTTGGGGCATACACTGAGAAGTTCCCCTGCCCCTACAGGGTTCAAGGTGCCTTGTGCACCAAGGCCACACAGTGTGACTGATGTCTCCCAGACTGCATAGCTTCCCTCTGTGCCCTGTGAGAGACTCTGGCCCTGGGCTATAGGCAAGCCTACTCCCACGCCACCTAGAACTTAATGGGGCAAACAATTGTCAGGGGACCTTAGTAAGCATGTGACATCCATCTTTCGCTGTAGCCACAGAAATTCTGATTTAGGAAGTGTGAGAAAAGGGCCAGGAAGCTGCACTTTGAATAGGTGGTCTTGGGTATGGGCTCTGAAGAGCATGCCCAGGAAATTCTTCAAGTGGAAGGAGTTGTGCTTGGGAGAATGGTGAGACCAGGACCCCAAGATGGTACCTGCTGCTTAGGAGAGGGTCCTGCCTTGATGCTTCCCAGCTACACAGTTCACCTGGGATCTTTTCAGCTGCACATCCCGATTTGGAAGGCAGGAAGTAGAACTTGAAGTTCTGAGTTTCTACCAAGCTCTCAGGGGATGAAACTGGGAAGTGAGAGCCCAGGAGAGGTTCTTCAGCAAGCATCACAATTACCTGAAGAGGGAGGCAGCTAAAGCAGACCTTTGTCCTCCACCTGGTTTCTGGGTTGAGTAGGTCTGGGATAGGGACTGCGAAAGGGCATGTTTCAACTTCTACTGATCCTAGGACCCCACATAGTGAGAAATGAATAGCACAGGGACAGAATGGAACAAATGAAGCCTGAAGCATCCCTACAGAATATACAGGGTCTCTCTCTCTCTCTCTCTCTCTCTCTCTCTCTCTCTCTCTCTCTCTCTCTCTCTCTCTCTCTCTCTCTCTCCCTCTCTCTCTCTCTCTCTCTCTCTCTCTCTCTCTCTCTCTCTCTCTCTCATGTGTGTGTGTGTGTGTGTGTGTGTGTGTGTGTGTGTGTTTGTGTGTTGGTCCTGGGGTTGAGTACTACGTGTGTCGGCCTAGGTACTGTCCCTGAGCTTTTCCATTCAAGTTATCATTTGAACTACAACTCCACTTCTGGATTTTTGGTGGTTAACTGGAGATAAACAGATCATGCACTTTCTTATCTGGGCTGGCTTCAAACTGAGATCCATAGATCTCAGTCTCTTGAGTAGCTAGGATTATAGGCATTAGCCACTGGTGCCCACCAGTCTCTTAACTGCAGTTGCTTTGTTTGATAAAAGCACTTGTTCTTTGTTCTCTCCAAAGGAGTGTGAGGCAGAGTGGGGAAAACCAGGGAATTTAGAGTTACAGGAAGTTAGAATTCTAGCTTAATTGAAATAGTCTCTTGCTTGGCAAATAAAATATTCTAAATTCGTGATTTCCTCCTCACCCCCACATGTTCTGGCACTGAATTGCTATGTAGCAGCAAGTTAGGAGAAATTCATGATGCTGCCATGCCCACCTTCAAGTCATGTGTCAGTTACTGGGGTGAGAGAGCTAACTCCTTCATCTTCCCAAGACTCGGAACGCGGGGCCCATCGTGGACCCACATCACTGCTCTTGGTCACACTAGTGCCTCACCTTCTCACAAGTCCTCCCTGGATCCTCCTGGGAGCCCCATCCCTCAAGGACGTACTGCAAGGACACCTGGACAGCTGTGTGCTCTCTCCCTGTGGGCCATGGTGCCTCCCCTGCTGCTGACCATTTCCTATCTGGTGGCCTCATGCTTGCTCTCACTAACACCTGCAAGCAACTCGAGACCAGGATATGCAGTTCTTTCACTCAATCGCTGCAAACTCCCAACCTCTCCAGAGACCAAGTCTCCCCAAGCACTCTTGTCCATAAATACTTAAAAGCTTCCATATAGAGTTGATGCCCTGTATCCCTATGTTCTGCATAAAAAAACATTTGTATCTGTACTGAGCATGTACAGTCATTATTCCCTAAGCAATGCAGTAAAGCAACCATTTATATGCATTACAATGTGTTAAATATCATAAATTTAAAGTAAATGAGAACAGATAATTATATAAATACTTCTATCTTAGATAAGGAAACTTTAGCCTATACAGGTTTTGGTAACCCCAAGGGTCCCAGAACCAATCCTCCATGAATACTAAGAGACAACTGTACCCTTTTCTGGCTTGAAAAATATAGACACCATCTCATATCTCAGCAGCAACTTGTAAATGACTGCTTCCTGAACAAATGGTCTAAGCTACAACCCCTCCTTCTTCGGAATGCTCATAGCAAACAAGTGCCTCACAGGCCAGTGCCTCACGACCCAGGAGGCTTCCCACCTGAGTGGAAAGATTAGGAGGCTAGATGAATGAAGCTCCTGACCTGCTCCACTACTGTTCATCTGAACTGGGCCTAAGATTTGGCCACAGGCAGAGGGAGTAGTAAGATCTGAGGAAGGACTTCCAGAGCAACAACACAGGTTATTTGGGGATGAAAGCGAATGAGGAGGGATGGAGATTGTATGGTATGGAAGTATGGGCTGGGGCAGATAAGAGGCAGGCATCTAAATTGACTGAGAGCAGACACAAGATCTCTGTGGAACAATTTGGTATTTTTTTAAACTATGCCCAACAGCAAGAAATACAATTTTCTGTCATGACCTACCCCCGCCCCAGAAAATATATATGCATATATGTATACCTGTGCATGCATATAGTAAAACTGAAATTAAAAGTTACACAATAGTAATTACCATGTTACATGTGACATAGCTGACATTTTTTATTCTACTGAAAATTACTGGTCTCAGTCTAATAATTTGTCATTACAGTTCCCTACTGGCTCATGACCTGTGACAGAAATAACTGCCTCACTGGGTCTTGAGTATGTTCCAGGCATCCAGGCTATGGAATTCTGCTCTACCATTCTCTCAAGCAACAGAGTGCCTGCTGGGTACCTGTGGGAGCTGGTGTATCTACAGAGGGGAGAGCAGAGAAGAGTGACATATACAGACCAGAGGGCTCACTGTACAAGATGGTGGCAACCAGGGCAGCTGCATGCTGCAGAGATCCACCATGTGAAGACATTCAGCCACCAGGACAAACATTGCCACTTCCAGGGCTGAACTTTGAAAAGCAGACAGCTCCCAGCCTGAATGCCCCAGTAAGGTCCCTGTCCCTCTCTCCTCCAAGAATGGAGCCCTTGGCTCTTTCTCTTCCCCTTGGAATAGTCTAGAAGGGGGAGGAAGATCAAGTGACAGGAGGATGGGGAACAAGATGACCAAGTTGATCTTGGCAGTGTTCAGCTGCTGTGAGCCTCCAGGTTTTTCTGGAGCCAGGCCAGAGCATCTTTGAGGAGGTTTCTTAGGACAGATGTCCTTCTAATGCATTTGGGGCCTTTGTTTCAGAGCCATTTGTTCTCTACTTACTGAACTAAAGGTCTAAGGTAACTCATGTATCTCTGAGGTAGTTCTCATTTAAAATTTGTTTTATTTTTCTAGCACCCACTGAGGGTTCTGAAGGGAAAAGATAAACCCCTTGGAAGGCATCCAAAGCTCCTACTACTGTTATTCCAACGAGATCCTTCAGGGAATCAGCTACAACTTGAGAATAGCAAAAGCTATTTCCACAGTGAAGAACATGCAGCTGGAGGCTCTCACCTCCCTCCAACAAAGAGCCATGACAAATGGGGGCAGGGAGGTGGGGGACAGTGGAGAGGAGGCTGGGAAGGTACTACTGGTTTGGGAGTGTTAAAGCTCCCAAGTAGCAAGAATGGATCAGGGAGAGAAAGAAGTAGGCAGGGCAATGGCTGCCCTTCCACATTTCCCCTCCCTCACACTGGGGAGTGAAAAATGACCCAAGACTCCTGCAGTGGGATGGCTCCCTGTGAACAGTAAGGCACCTGCTGCTTAGGGAAAAACAGAGGCCTCTACTGGACAGGGGTAATTCTCCTATTCTCCTGCCCCAGGATCTTCATATCCCCCAACCTGGCCCAGGCTGGGCTATGCCACAGGCTGAATTGGAAACAGCTTAGTCACTGCTGTATCTCTTGCCTGGCCAGCTATGCAATAAGCACTTGGCCTTGAATTTCTCTTCAGTTTCTAGGACAGTCAAGTAGGGGTGATCACCCTGCAGATGCAATGTTGGTAAGCTGTAAGATGATCCACGTGTAACAAGTTATTACTGTCACTGTAGAAAGGCAGAGGCATGTGACTGTGGAGCTTCCACTGCAGGGGTGCTGCTGTGAGATATTATCTCTTGTGGGGAAAGACGCATGGCCCACCTTGCCTCCCAGAGACCAGTCAAGAAAACCCCATGACAGATACGAGGTTGAGACTTTGGAATCATGTGTTTTCCTCTTGGCACTTCTACAGTTTCTCTGCAACCTGATGCTCTCTCCTAATGTCTTAGGACCGGAGTTTACTCATCCAAACAGACCTGGGACAGCTCTCATGGATGGTTCCCACCTCCCACCCAGCGAGGGTCTGCCTGCTGTGGGGCTCAGAGATGGGCTCATCACAGCATGAGACAGCCATTCCTATCAGGCAGTCCAAAACAGCCCCTCCCACTTCCCCTCCCAAAATAAAACCCCTTGCTTTTAGTCAAACGACATAATGACTATAAAAGGACTTAAAAAAATAAGAGCAAAATTGAAAAAGATTAGAAGTAATAGCAGTAGCATTAGAATAAGCATTAAAGTTAGAAGCTCAGTGAGGTGAAATGCGGCCAGGCCAGCTGCAGGAGCAAGATAGAGAAATGAGGACCCAGAGACACCCAGCGAGTGCTCAGCTTCCTCTGGGAAGATGAGACTACCGGCTGAAGAGGACACTCAGTTCTTCAAAGTCTTGATGAAGCAGATATGGAAGTGCTGCCAGAGAAGGGAGGGTCTTCCTCCAACCTCAGTAGACCCCAGCTCCCTGGGGCTGTAGTTTGGAGAGGATATATATGGGATTCTTGGTCTGCCCCCACCCACCCACCCACCTACCCGTGGTGGGACCACAAGAGGCTGGGAGAGGGTATGTTTACACCAGGGAGAGGGTATAAACATATTACACCAGGAGCCACACAGAAGGTATTGTGGCATGTCTGCCCCGTGGCCCATGCTCATGCACATGGAGGCCTCTGTGAAGGCAGGGGACTCGGGCAGGAATCAATGTTGAAAGGGTTACAGTTTAAGCGTCTCAGAGATAGCCTAGGCTGACACATAGAGACCCAGAGAGGGATAGCTTGTGGTCCACAGTAGTTCAGCTCTTTGAGGAGCTCTGATCATCAACCTGCAGGATCACACAGTGGCTATCTTCTCAGGAGTCCCTCTCCTGACTGTGAAAGCGGAACCTCAAAGTTTTAGGCCCTGCAGAGTCTCATGCAACAGCAGCCCCAGACTGGGCTGGACTCACCCACAATTTCATTCTCCTCTAGGTTAATAGTCTCCAGTGCTGGCAGGGTGGTCAGCTGCTCAGGGAAGTCTTGGAACTGGTTCCGGGACAGATCAATAGACTTGAGGTGTTGCAGGCTGCTGACCTCATTGGGGAGACGATGTAGGAAGTTCCCTTCCAGGCGGAGTTCTGGAAGAAAGGAAAGAGAAATGAATGGGAAGGGGGCCTGCTCAGAAGGGCATCAAGGAAATCCCAGACCCCCCTCTCCCCTACAGGAAGTACTCTCAAGTAACTGATTCCATGTGTGTCCTACAGGAGGGTAATGTGCCCACGGCTGCATGGCCTGCCACCATCTTTCCAGCAGTGATTGGTTTCTTTTGTGTTAGAATGAAGATTTTCCTGATAGAAGCCTGAGACTAGTCAGAGTCAGGATTCTGGGATGGGCAGTCTACCTAAGAGATACCCAGTTTTCAAGTCTTTCCCTGATCCAGAGGCTCCAGGGCCAGCCAAGTTCTTCCGTGTGTCATGAGTCCTTGTTCTCTGCTTAGCCTTCACTGACCAGACATGGATGGATCCGTGCCCCAGAGAAGCTGCTCCAAAAGCTGACTAGCAACCTATGCAAGGACCTGTGCATGAAGAGGTTGGGCCAGACAGTGACCAGAGACTTTAGCATAAAGGCTAAAGCTGAAATGCTGACAGAGAGGCTGAGCAGCCCCTGGGGGACCTATGTGAGGGGGAGAACCAAGATCAACAGGTGGGAAGCATAAGGCGGGGGCTCAAGGGGAGAATGGGGAATCCTGTTGCTTGGTGCCAGGCCCAACCTGCCATCTCCACCTGTTTACTCAATCACTTAGCCTAGTTAGGTCTCAGTTTCCTCATTCTAGCAGAGGGCTGATAAGTCCTGCCTCACAGGACCACTGAGGATTGACTGAGTCTGTTAACACAGATTAAAAGCACCAGGAGAGAAATAAGAGGGGGGTCCTAGCTCCCATTCATATGTGACCATCCTGTGAGCCCCTCCTCTGTTACAAAAGCCTCCATATCTTGTCTGATTCAAAGGAAACAGAGGCTCAGGAATGTCATATGACCTGAAGAACATCTTCCCCTCTTCTCTCGAGGCCCAGCTTTGTGAGCAGATGACTAGTGCAGCCATACAAGATCTCATGTTTGGGCTGGGAAGGTGGCTCAGTGGTAGGGCGCTTGCCTTGCATGCCTGAGGCCCTGGGTTCGATTCCTCAGCACCACATAAGCAAAAAGAAAAAAGCTGGAAGTGGCGCTGTGGCTCAAGTGGTAGAGCACTGGCCTTGAGCTGAAGAGCTGAGGGACAGCGCCCAGACCCAGAGTTCAGGCCCTAGACCGGACCCCCCCCCCCAAAAAAAAAAAAAGATCTCATGCTCAGAAGGGGCCTACCCTTGTGGTGGAATGTTCTGTAAGGCCTTCTCCAAAGTCTTCATCATTTTACCTTTGAATCATTGTTCAGTAAGTATAACTAGGGTGGTAGAGTCTGAGCTCAAACACAACCCTACCTTCCTGGTCCCTCTGGGATGAGCTGTCAGTAGCTCTTGCTCCCTGGGAGGGCCCTGGACTTGCTTGGTATCCTTTAGTTCCTATTCTGTGACTGATACAACCTCTACCCTTAACAGAGAGTCCAAGTCAGGCTCTGTGTTGTCAGGAGATCAAGGTGGGAGCTGTTCCTAACCTCTGGCCCAGAATCCTTAGTATGCCAGTATCCATCAGTATGTCTGGTAGGCGGCCAGCTAGAGGCTGAATTTTGACAAGTGTAAGCTCCCACCCTCTCGAAGCCTGTCCTAGCACCTACTGTGTTAAAAGACTCTTGAAGTTACCTGGCTGCTATGGGATAGGCCAGGGCAAAGCAGTTGGGAAGAGCAGAAAACCAGCCACTGCCAGGCCCAAGAATGCATGTGTGAGAGAGGCGGACTTGCATTGGGGGAGGCCCTGGGCATTTGTGAGCCTGTGTTGTCTCTGTTCCTCCTTCCAACCTTTCCTAGCAAGGCTGGAGTTCTTTCTGGCTCACTCAAAACACCTCCAGGAACCAGGCACATAATACAGTTGTATAATTTCCTGATCTCATATGTGAGCTAAATGCTCTGATAATGGCACATAAAGCTAGTACGCACAAAGCTAGTAACACAAAGTTGAATGGTATAATTAGCTCTTAGCCTCCATTTTTTCTTATTGACAATGACATTAAGTAACCAAGCGCAGAGTTGGCAAAAGAAAGGAGGCAGCTTTCCATTCACTTTAAGGCACTTCCCTCAACTGGCAATTTCTTTTACAACTACTTAAAGATAATAAAAAAGTTTTAATTTTTTGAAAGTCTTATACTTCAAGTTGGGGGGGGGAGGGTGTTGAGCCATTGTGATGCTAGCCCCACCCCTCCCCCAGGGCTCTGTACTATTGTACAGCTCTAGAAGGTGACCTTGGGTTGAGGGAGATGCTCTTAAGTCCCAACAGCCCACCAAGGTTTGGTTGTACACACCTATACTACCAGCATTCAGGAGGGCAAAGCAGGAAATTCCAAGTTTAAGGCCAGCTTGGGTAACACAGAGAGTTCCAAGCCACCTGGGTGGGCCTACACAAGGAGACCCTGTCTCCAAACAAACAAACAAACAAAACCCTCCAACTGGCTCAGACCTGTAATCCTAGCAACTCAGGAGGATGAGATCTGAGGATCAAGGTTCAAAGCCAGCCTGGGGAAGATAGTCCATGAGACTCTTAACTCCAATTAACCACCAGAAAATTGGAAGTGGAGCTATGGCTCAAAGTGGTAGAGTGCTGGCCTTGAGCGAAAAAGCCCTGGGACAGTATCCAGGCCCTGAGTTCAAAACCTACAACCAACCAATTAATCAATCAATCAAGATAAACAATTTGAAAAATACCAAGCCAGGTTCCAGCTATTTGGAACAATGATCCTTAGATTTCAGCTTCCTGACTTAGCTAGGATTACAGGGGTGAGCCACCAGCAACTGACTTTACTGTGTCATTACTGAAATGTTAGTCCATCTAAAAGAAGAATTCTTCCAGCTGGTTTTTGTCTCCTCCCCTACAGTATTCATTTCCAACTATTTTCCAACTGCTGACCTCCTCCCATGAGAACACTGTCTGCATGAATATGGGGCTTTCAGAAAAGTACTCACAACACTGCCCAGAATAGTAAGCACTCAGTCAATATGAAGGTCTCAGAGACCTTGTCAGGCAACCTGCCCTGGCCGAACTAGCTCTCAGGCTAGCAGCGTCCCTGGAAAAGGGAGCCTCACTTCCCTGGAAGGTTCTGATTGGTGCTCATGGCAAGAACTTTCATCTATCTAATCAAGGAAGGTTAAAACCAAGAGGTAGGCTCTATCTGATACCCTGGAGGAGAAAAAATGAGGCCCACCACCCAATTTAGTAGCTCTCAACATCCCTCATACCCAAGATAGCATGTTTGGGGTCATATTTGGAGCTGAGTGAAAGACAATGATGTCTGTGAGAGGCACAGACTGCTTTCTGAGAACTCCCATGGACTTGTACCTAGGGGCACTGCTTGCTGCTCATGTCCATGTCGGAAAGGACTGTGTGTTGCTTCTGCCTGGCTCCAAAGTCCTAGAGACATAGACCAAAGGGCTTTTGACTGGTCCCACTGCTACCTGTGTCCACCCACAGGACACAACCCCATCTGGTGCTCACATATCACGAGGGCTCACATATCACTGAGTGCCCTCGGAAAAGACTTTGGGTCTGGGCAGGGAGGGGCATTGGTGTCTACTGGTTTTCCCAGGATCCCTTGCTGCCCCTTGCTTCTCACTCCAACCACGTCACTGCCTGCTTCTACTACAGAGACCAAGACCTGTGGTCAGGAAGCCCTAGGCTGGAGAAAAGAGCAGCTTCCCAAGAAAAGTAGACTGGAGCCAAAGGAACAGTGGGCAGAAACAGGGATAAATGGCCATGTGGGGGCCGGAGAACCTGGGCAGCAGCGCTGATATCATCCTGAAGTTCTTTGTGGACCCTAAGCACTCAGCACAGGACCTAACATAGGGCATGCTGCTGGAAGAGAGCACATATTTCTTGAATAAATGAACAAGCAGATGGAGGACCATTAGATGGTTACAGGCTGACTTGACCTGAATTCCCTACTCTCCCTGCTATTCCCAGGTCTGCACAAGACTAGCCCTGCAGTGGGGTAGTGTGGAGGTAGGGAGAGCTCTACAACCATCAGCTGAAGGAGAAGCTTCCTCTATAAGTCTAGGCTCAGACCTTCTCTCTGTCCAGAAACAGTGGGGTTCAGAACACAGTGGCTAGCCTCTGTGTCATCGTGTCAAGCTGCCAGATAAAATGCAGGACATGTCAGGCATGGTGGCTGGATGATAAAATTCCTCTGCTTTCTTTCTACTCTATTCTGCCAGAGTTCACCATTGCACTCAGATGCTGAGTGCATCATGTATTGCCTATTCAAAAGCAAACAAGATGGACTTCCAAATGAAGCAGTGGAACGTGGCAAGTGTGATTGAAACACAAACATTATTCAGAGACAGCAACAAATGGAGTGGAAAGACAGGCTATGAGGGGCCATGAAGCACTCTAAACTGTAGAGCAGAGCAAAGGAGACTTGCTGGAAGGGCAAGGGAGAGGACTGCAGTCCTCTGTCACAGAGCTCAGGCCCTGGAGGGTACAGACATGGAGTTGATTCAGTCACAGCCCTAGTGTTCCAGGTCTGCCCCCTCCCCTTGTGTACTGATGGGCAGAGGAGCTTGCTGGAGCCAGCTGTCTTCCAGGAGGGAGGAGGTGTCCCCTGCTTCTAGGGCAAGAACACCTATCCAGGCTCCCTCCAACAGCTCTCCTGGGGGACTGGAGTTGTTCCTTCTAGTTCTGAGTTGGTTGATCTTGCTAGCAGATGTTCTGCTCTATGTAGCGGCCTTAAAATGCATAGGCTCTCACCTCCATAATTGTATCTCTGATTTTAGCCTAAGGATATGGAGGCCTGTGAGATTGGGTTCCTTAAACCCTGCTAGGGAGGATGACCCTGCTGTTAAGTGTGCACACAGAAGTCCTGACAGGCCTTTGCTCCACTGAGGTCATCCAGGTAACCTCAGGGGCCAGAAATCCTTCAGAGCTGATGGCAACATAGCATGCGAGGGGCCACAACACCATCACTGCCTCTGTATCAGAAGGATCAGCAATAGGGGAATGGCTCATTTTGCACAACTTAAAGGAGTTGGACCCTCCAAGACTCCTCCATTCCAGGGATGGAAGATGTGAGGGAACAGAAAACGTGGTCCCCAGCAGTAGATCTGATAGCTCAACTACAACCAAGACATCAGAAGCTGATTTCCAGGTCTGCCAGTATTCCATGGCACATTTCTGAACCGTCTTTGGTCCACTAAGAGACATGAGGAGAAGTAAACTCAGAGGACTGAAGCCACGTGGGGAGTGGGGCAGAACAGTGCTCTGTGACTTCATCCTCTAGTGCACTGGGGTCCATGACCTTTCCAAGGATGCCTCCATTGGTCCTCAGCTTTGGAGATTTATCATGCCCAAGGTACCCCCTTCCTTATTCTTCCTTCCCAGAGCACTAGGAAGCAGGCCCTCCCAGGGCACTGTCCACATTATCTATGATCCTTCCCAGCCTCCTCCAAGTACAGAGGCAGCTAGGAATGGAGAGAGTAGCCCTCTCTCCTTCACCCTTTGCCTGTCTGTGTGAATGCCCTCTGTCCATGTCATCCTCAGACACCACATTCAGGGTGCTCAGAGCAGAAGGCTGCTCTCCCAGGGGCTTATACAGGAAATGATGCTATGTTCTCTCTGGTATACCCTGTGCCTTGTCAGGGGGAGTAACAGAGCTCTCTTCCCACCTGTCATGTTGGCTGAGGTAATAAGGAAAACTGTCAGCTTTATTTTTGTGTGTGTGGCAGTAATCAAAGAGCCCTGTGGTGAGGACACAGGGCTGCCTGGGGAGCTGGGGAGGCCTCATAAAAGGCTCTGTGGGGTGTCCATTTTGAGACCCCAGGCTCTGAAGAGATGGAGGCACTTATTCCCTACCAGAGAGCAATCCAAGAACCCAAGCTTGGCAAAAACATTAGAAAGAGACAAAAAAAAAAAAGCCTGTCAATGATGGGGGGAAAAAATCAATAAAAAATGAACTACAATCCAGGCGCTGGTGGCTCATGCTTGTAATCCTAGCCACTCAGGAGCCTGAGATCTGAAGATTGTGGTTCAAAGCCAGCCCAGGCAGGAACGTCCATGAGACTCTTATCTCTAATTAACCACCAGAAAAATGGAAGTGGTGCTATGGCTCAAGTGGTAGAGCACTTGCCTTGAGCTGAAGAGCTTGGGGATAGCATCCAGGCCCAGAGTTTAAGACCCACGACTAACCCCACCACCACCTCTAAAAAAAGAACTAAAGTCCAAGACAATGTCTCAGCTCCACACTGCTTGATAGATAGGTTATTATCCCTTACCTAGTGCCTAATCAAGAGTTATCTCTGACAGGCCAGGCTCCATTGGATCTGGTTTTCTCCAGCTTCATGGCCCTTCATGCAGCAAGCCTCCACAGACAGCCTGGTCTGACTGACCAGAATAGCACAAGACCCCCTGCCCATCCTTGTCCACAATGATGCACCCTGTAGCAGTCCCACTGCTGCTCCAGGGGACATATGATCTGCTGAGCAGGATCTTGGGACTTGGATGAAGATAAAGCCTGGGGCTTAGCCTTCAAGGTCCCTCTATCTTCTTCATCTTCCTACCTTCATGCCTCAACTTCCCATACTTCTGCTGTGTGGATGCCTCTCAGCTTTTCCATGGGCCTATTCCAACCATCCTCCCAGGGTCTTTCCACATTGTTTCCATGCTGGCAGAGATGACTCCTTGGGTCAGGCCCCGCCAACACATCTATATCTCTGCTCTGTGACATTCATTCCTGTTTCATCTTTCCAATCATTTCCCCAAACACACTTTTTATCTTCTAAAAGATGCTTCAGAAATTATCCCTTTATCTGGCAAACACCTACTCATCTATCAATTCCTGCTTTAAGCAATTTCCTCTGGAAGCATTTTGATTTTTCCCCACTCACCAGAACAGAATTGATTTCCACCTCCTAGTCATCCATGCACTCTTGAGTTGATGTCCACCACCCGCCCCTCACATTATCATGTGGCTGTGTCTGCTCAGATGCCTGTCTCCCTTGCCAGGCGGCCCCACATCTATTTCAGTATTCTTGTTCCCAAATGATATGGGTGTGTGAGGGATAAACAGTTGCCACGGAGCCAGATAGCTGTGCGCCTGGTGAATTGGAGCATTCATTCTGTCACTCGCCTGGGCAACCCCTCACCCTCTACTGGACCAGGACAGAGGCACAAGCATCCATGGGACTGAGAATGGCAGGGGGGAGAGCTTGAATGTCTTGACAATGGTTCCATCAAAACAGAACTTTTTACTCTGAAGCTACTGCAAGAGAGTAGAAGAGACATTAGAACTTACAGTTACAGGCAGGGACTTCCTGAATAGTCCCAGGGGTGCAATAGATAGGAGACAGACTCGACAAGTAGTATTACATTAAAATAAGAATTTTCTGCACAGTGAAGGACATAGTTACTAAACTAGAAAGACAGCCAGCCAATTGGGAAAAGATCTTTACCAGCAATATATCAGACAAAGGCCTAATATCCAATATATACAAGGAACTCAAGAAACTAACTCCTCCCAAACTTAATACACCAATTACTAAATGGGAAAGGGAGCCAAGAAGACACTTCTCAGAAGAAGAGGTAAGAATGGCAAAGAAACACATGAGGACATGCTCATCATCTCAGCCATAAAGGAAATGCAAATCAAAATAACCCTGAGATACCATCTTACCCCAGTTAGATTGGCTGACATTTTGAATTCTAACAACAACAAATACTGGCGGGCGGGGATGTGGGGGAAAAGGAACCCTACTGCACTGCTGGTGGAATGTAAACTAGTACAACCACTCTGGAAAGCAGTCTGGAAGTTCCTCAAAAAACTACATTCCTACAACCCAGACATACCACTCCTTGGCATCTACCCTGAGCATCATGAGCCAGGAAATGATAAGGACAGTTGCACATTCATGTTCATTGCTACCCTATTCACAACAGCCAAGATAAGGAAACAATCCAGATGCCGCGCAATGGATCCAAAAATGTTGTCTTTATATACAATGGAATTTTACACAGCCATTACAAAGAATAAAATAATGTCATTTTCAGGGAAATGGATGGAACTAGACAAATCATGTTAAAGAGAGCAGAAAGACAAACAGCATGTGTTCTTCTTGATATATATACAAGTTAGATCTACAACGTACTGGGATATGACAAAGCACACAGAATTCTAGATATCCACATACAGAGAGACCAAAAGATAGTCTTAGGAGATAATCACAATGTGAAATACCTAAGCACTTCTTCATATGCATATAAAATTATATATATATATATATATATATATATACATATATATATATATAAACAAACTCCAAAGATATAAAAACAAATGACTTTTTTCTTAATTTGCTTTTCTCCTTATGTTGACTCTGTATTTCTGGTATTTCTGACATTGCAGAGGGTGGGGAGAAGGTGCAGAATCAGAGGAAAAAGTGTGGAAAATGCAGCAGTGGAGCACACTGGCTGCACTGGACATTGATGAAAGTGAACTATGCAACTCATTGGTGGAGATGGGAGGGAGGGAATGAGGGAACAAATGGCACTATGCAAAAGGAAATGTACTTATTACCTGACCTATGTAAAAGTAACCCCTCTGATATCACCTCTAAAACAATAAAGTAAATTAGAAAAAAGTGATAATACTTCTATTAAAAATAGAATTTTTTGTCTACAACCTGCAGCTAGCATTTGCTCAGTATCCTAACCCATTATCTATAGCACCAGCCCAGGATATGGGACAGCTGCAATTATTAACTGTAGGAAGTCAGATTGTTACTTGTAGCAACAATGCAAAAGGCCAATCAATAACCCTGTAACAACTGGTCCTGAATGTCAGGACTCAATAATTTAGAGCTTCCCTGATTCGTGTCTCCTCTTCCAATGAGGAACCGGAGAAACACACACACACACACACACACACACACACACACACACACACACACACACACACACACACACACACACACACACACACACACACACACACACCGGAGAAACACACACACACACACACACACACACACACACACACACACACACACACACACACACACACACACACACACACACACACACACACACACACACACACACACACACACACACCTCTGTCTGAAAAGCTCCTCAATTGATTCTGATTTCAGCTAGGGACAAGTAGGTGAGGAAAGCAAGCAGAGAAAAGCAGGCCCAGGCACCAGGGATGGCTCCTGGGAAATGGACCCGCAGTCATCAGAACTTTTCACTTTATAGGTATGAAGGCAACGAGCATTGTGAGTCTTCCCAGAAGCGACCCTCCCCTTCCTCTGTACGATTCTCTGTGAACCTTGCTGGTAGCCTTTCCAGGACCTCCTGACCCCCTTCTGAGCCATTTTGCACAAGCTTCTTCCTATTGGAAGTAGCGGGACTAGGTTTGTCCATTGCCTTCTGGGCATGCCTCCTCAAGGAAGCCTGCCAAGCTTAAAACCTGCTGCGTGAGGTAGACTTGCCCTAGCTGCTCCTGTGCCACTGGCAATCTTAAATCCTTCTCATGCCTTAGCAGCCAGGGAACCCTCGAAGGCAGAGACTACCTTTCCTAGGCTTCTCCTGCTCTCTCCCATCCCCCTGCCCTATCATTCTGCAAACACACAAGTGACTGGGTTGTAGCATCTTGGCACAGGTGGCAGGAAGCAGCGTTGCCTTCAGAGAAAGGAGTGGGTGCCATGGTGTCAGCATCAGGCTCAGCCATCCAAAAGAGCCATTTCCGAAGCTCTGCAATGCCCACCACTGGCTTCCTGCCCATCTGCCTCCTGGCACCACAGCTGTGTGCTCTGTGTGCCCAGAAAGAAAATGCCAACTGGCATCATTCACTCCTAAGCTAGGAATGCAGCACGGTGAACAATGCTGCATGGGGTATGTAAAGGCCCTCATTCAAGTCTACCAAGAATTCATTATTGCCGGGCCTCAGGGCCTAAATGCCCTCTCTGCTGGTCTGTTCAAAACAGAAGAATCAATGGAAGACCCACACCCTTAGCCCTCACTCAATCTGATTCACAACCAGCTGGGGGCTGATGTTGACTCAGGTCTCTCTTCAAAGTTGACCCCTAGGAATGACTTTATAGGTTGGCTTGACCTAGGACTGGCTTTGGTAATGTCCCTCATACAGAGTGAGAGCCTGGAGGACAAGGGTTTGCCACTCCCTGTGGGCCTGAACTGTTGACCAGGGCCTACCTCTGAGCTGACTGAACGTGGTCATAAACTTGCTGGTGAGGGACTTGAGCTCATTGTTCGCCAGCGTGATGAGGTGGATTTGGTCAGAGACATTCCGCAGGACCTTGTAGATGCCAATGGGGAAGGAAACCAGCTTGCACTCTGCCAGGTCTGCAGCCAAAGGACAAACACAGATCAGAGTTATCAGCCACAGCTGCTGAAGAAACTGCCCAGACCCACAGGGACCCAACACATCTCTCCTCCTGCCTGTCTCATTCCTGACTTTAGAACCTGCCCTTTTTCTCCCAGAAGGCCCCTGTCAGCAACATCTAGTACTTTCTTTTTTTTCTGGGGTCCAGTTGTGGGGCCTGAACTCTGGGCCTGGGAGCTGTCCCTCAGCTCTTCAGCTCAAGGCTAGCACTCTACCACTTGAGCCACAGCGCCACTTTCGGCTTTTTTCTTTTTGCTTATGTGGTGTTAAGAAATAAAACCCAGGGTCTCAGGCAGGCAAGGCAAGTGCTCTACCACTGAGCCACTTTCCCAGCCCACATCTAGTACTTTCTGTGTTACTACTGCCTGCTAGCAGTTGGTCATGGGGCCTGAACTCTGGGCCTGGGCACTGTCCCTCAGCTCTTCAGCTCAAGACTAGCACTCTACCACTTGAGCCACAGTGCCACTTCCAGCTTTTTCTGCTTATTTGGTGCTAAGGAATTGAACCTAGGGCCTCTTGCATGCAAGGCAAGCAGTCTACCACTGAGCAAAAACCTTGAGCAAAAAAGCTCAGGGACAGTGACCAGGCCCTGAGTTCAAGCCCCAGAAATGGCAAAAAAGAAGGAGGAGGAGGACGAGGAGGACGAGGAGGATGAAGAGGAGGAGGAGGAGGAGGAGGAAAGAAGAGGGGAAGGAGAAGGAGAAGAGAAGGGAAGGAAGGAAAGAATGGAAGAAAGAAAAAGAAAAAAGAAAGTAAGAAGAAAGGAAGGAAGGAAGGAAGGAAGCAAGCAAGCAAGCAAACAAACAAACAAGCAAGCAAGCAAGCAAGCAAGCAAGAAAGAAAGGCGAAAGGATGGAAAAAAGGAAAGAAAGAGTACAATGCACCCAGGCCTGTCACAAAGCTGCCAGGCTCCAAAGAAGCAGCCAGGAAGCTTCTATGCATAATTTCCTGGTGGCTCCTCAGTGATTGAACAGTGACTGTGTGACCCCTGAGACCACTCCCCCATATGCACCCAGGAGAGTGTAGACACAGACCCACACATACAACCACTTTACATGATGCAGTGTTATGCATAATAAAGTAGAACAAGCCAAATGTCCATCAATGGTCCATCAATGAGAAATGGACCAACTACATATGTCAAAAAATAAATTAATTAATAAACTCAGGCATAAAAAGGAAATGCCAAAGTGTGCTAGAATATGATGGATATAAAAACATGATGCCAAGTCAACCCTATCACAAAAGCCACACGTTATATTGCTCCCCCCCCTTTTTTTTTTGTTGGTTGTGTGGCTTGAACTCAGGGCCTGGGCTCTGTCCCTGAGCCTCTTTGTGCTGATGGCTAATGTGGCTCCCTTTATAATAAATGCCAGATGAGGCAAGTCCACAGGGACAGGAAGTATATTAGTGGTAGCACAGAGATAGAAGGGAAGAGATGATAGGGGTGATGACTATGGGGTTGGGGGCTCTTTACAGGGAAAATAAAATGCTCTTAAATTGGATATTGGTGATGATTGCACAACCTTATGAATACTGTATAACAAAGCCAAGGAATGGTACATTGTTGTTATTTTTTTTAACTTTATCATTTGATCCATGTGTCAACATAGTATACTTTAAATGGATGAATTATATGGCAAGTGAGTTACTCTCCATGATGCTGACATATGGGAACACGTGTGTATGTATTTAAGGTCACACCCAAACACCAAAATCTCAGAGCTCAGAAATTAGATGGAAATTAGACTGCCTAGCTTATCCTCTAGGTTTCCTCATCTGTAAAATTAGACTATTATCCTATGCCTGCAGGGTTGTCATGGAAACAATCATAAAATGATGGCTCACAGATCACCTGGAAGCTAAGTGGGCAGAGGGCCATCTCTGTTGTCTCCTCCCCTCCCACTGTGCTGTCAATCTCCTCTTTACTCTATCCACCTCCTCCTTGCCTCTAGACTAGCACCCACCCCACATCTTCCTGAAGCATGCTGGGGAAATGATTATCTCCTGATCCTGGTCCCCAGGAGATCTCATGACTCTGCCAACATCACCCCATCTAGCTCAGCAAGACCCTTTTCTCCAGAAAGGCCAAGCCCTTCCAAGCCTCTGAACCTTTGCAGATGGCTCTAAAACAACTATGTAAACTTCCATAACATTTGTATTATACACCAGAATAAGCCAGGTGCCAGTGGCTCCCACCTGTAATCCTAGCTACTCAGGAGGCATCTGAGGATCGTGGTTCAAAGCCAGGCTGGGCAGGAAAGTCTGTGAGGCTCTTATGTCCAATTAACCAAAAGTAGCACTGTGGCTCAAAGTAGAAGAGTGCTAGCCTTGAGTCAAAAATCTCAGGGACAGCCCCCAGGCCCTGAGTTCAAGTTCCCATGACCAACAACAAAAAAAAAATTTTTTTTTAAAGAAAAACAAAGGCATGGATTTAAAAGGCCCTATTCCTAACAGCAACAATAATACAGAGTATACTATACAGAAATGGTCATAATTAAAACTCTTCTCCTTCAACTGCCCTATGGAATTTCTACTCTTGCTTTAAGACCCAGTTCAAATGTCATCTCCTCTTTGAAGCCATCTCTGACTGCCCTAAGCAATTACTGCCCCAGCCACTTTTCCCACTAATCTAGAAATATACTACCAAACCCTACCCTCCCCCCAAACAAAACAAAACAAACAGTGCCTAATATTCAACATAGGTGGCCTTGCTGAGCTGGTCCGAGAAAAGGAAAAGGACAGACAGACAAAAGGGCAAAGGTCCAGATGACTAAGAGTCTATGGACTTCTCTGCCAGGTAGCCTGTCAAGAAGTATGATCAGTGCCTCTCGGTCCAGGGCTGCAAATAACTATAGTCCTGCTGTTTGTTATTCAGTGTCAGGGCCACCAGCCTGTATTAGCAAGTGAGGTCAGCAGAAGAGAGGTCAAGTTCCAAGTAGGAACAGATAAGAGAACAAGCTTCAGAAGAGACCAAGAACTGAGCTGAAAGTTTACCAGCACTTCAGACTGAGACTCTGGGGTAAGCTAGGGATTCTAGGAAGAGCAATATTCAAACAATGAACCCCTTACTGCTTTGTGCCAGATGCACAAAGGACTAGAAAGAATTTTCACAGAGTCCTTTGGTTAGGAGCAGGCCAATTTCATTATATAGGTCAGAAGCAACATCAAGGATACTGCAGTTTTCCTTAAAACAAGATGTATCTGAAGGATATCTTCATGGGCACCAGTGGCTCACACCTGTAACCCTAGCTACTTAAGAAGCTTAAGATCTAGGATCATGGTTACACACACACACACACACACACACACACACACACACACACACACACACACACACACACACACACACACACGTCTTTAGTTTTCAGCATCCCTGAGTAGGTCTTGAAAGTTCTAGCCAATGAAAGAAAAAGCACAGACATCTGGTACAGGCCCCCAATATTATTATGTGCATATAAAGTGAATACACCAGCTCAGAAATGCAGAGCAGTCATGTGGAAAGCCACAAGCATTAAAAAGTGACCAGCAAAGCAATCAAAATAGGCTGTCAATTCATAACAGCAATAAAATAAAGTTTTTAAAGAACTTGTTCCAAGTCTTTCCATTTCCTAACAAATGGGGCAATGTCATTCTTAAGTGAAGTAAGTCAGGCCCAAAGAAACATAGGTCCCATGGTTTCCCTTATTTGCAATAACTAATACATGTGTAGGACAAGTAGAAAAGGCCAAAAACTATGTACATATAACCATATAAAATGATGTTAAGTGAAATGAACCCCAAGATAGGGACATAAATACCTTTTTTTCTTTCTTGCTATTGTTTCTAACATATTTATAATGTACCATGTGATTTTTTTGTTGCTTTGTATGTTCCTCCCCCATGGTATAACCCCTGTTTTCACTGTATTTGATGTCGGTGCCCTGCATCCTGTATATACACTTCTCTAATTTGGGGAGAGGAAGGGAAAAAACAAAATGCTTAAATAAGGATGCTGGTTGACCCATTGTAACAATGAGATGTACAAAACACTATGTTGAAAATGAACTTTACAACTTGGGCCGGGGAAGGGTATTGTAGTTGTGGAGGTAGGAGGGAAGGGATGGTAGGGGGAAAACAAAGGAGGAGACAACAATGCTCAATAGGAATACTTGTTAACTTGCTCATGTAACTGTAACCCCCCTGTGCAGCATTTTTACAATAAAAAAAAGTATTAAAAAAAAGAACCTATTCCAAATAACAGCAATAATATAAAATAGACAATCATAATAGAAAATGTATCTAACCATCTGACCATTAAGAAAAGTTCAGAAGCCTTTTTTGTTATGCTTTTTTATTTTTAGAACCAGTACTGAGGCTTGAATTTGGGAACTTGTGCTCTTGTCTAACCTTTTTTATTCAAGGCTGGAGCTCTACACTTGAGTCTCCATTTCCAAGTGTTGGGTTTTTTGTTCATTTGTTTGTTTGTTTGCTAGTTAATTGGAGATAAGAATCTTGCAGGATTTTTCTGCCTTGCTGGCTTTGAACTTAAGATGTTCAGATCTCAGCCTCCTGAGTAGTTAAGGATTACAAGTATAGGCCACCAAAGAATGGCTTAATACATGTGGTTTTGTCCAAGTGAAATTTAAAATAAAAGAGAGAAAAAGCAAAGAGATTTCAGAACAAAACATTTAAAATCCTATATGCATATAAAGCATCTAAACTAACAAGTCCCATGCTTTGGTCAGCTGTTTAAATCACTGTGTGATCTGCTGAGTAGTTCTATATCCTTAATTTTGCAAAAATACAGTATGAATCCAAAAGAGCAAATGGTATCCCAAAAGCAAGGTTGAAAATACTGTGCTTAATTTAAGAGAAAAAGTGAAAAGTTTTAAATTGCCAAAAAGCAGCACTTCTTTAGTGGAAGTCAGTGGTCTTGTGGGAAAAATGAACTCAAGTATCTACAGCGAACTCCATGTGTCCTGAGCATATATAGGTTTTCCTCAATGACAATCCTTTGAACCACATTACCTATGGATATCAAGGGTATACTGTTAATACATTATTATATAATGACATATTAACCAATGCTAAATTAAGGAATGACTCATCAACTAAATGTCTGAATTGGAAAAACAAAAAGGGCTCAATCTAAGAATAAAAATCAATTCGAGATAGATTTTATACTTTATATATTTTATTGAAATA
Source organism: Dipodomys merriami (assembly GCF_024711535.1). NCBI lineage: Eukaryota > Metazoa > Chordata > Mammalia > Rodentia > Heteromyidae > Dipodomys > Dipodomys merriami. The sequence goes on along the minus strand of NW_027202715.1, from coordinate 18,985,609 downwards.
CAACCAGACAAAATCAGAATAACAGAAGCTCTTAACTGAGGGTATTTTTCCAATCTATGTGCCATAGAACAATCATTAAAAAACAGACCCAGGGCTGGGAAGGTAGCTCAGCGGTAGAGTGCATGCCTTGCAAGCATGAGGCCCTGGGTTCGATTCCTCAGCACCACATACACAGAAAAAGCCGGAAGTGGCGCTATGGCTCCAGTGGTAGAGCGCTCGCCTTGAGCTGAAGAGCTGAGGGACAGCGCCCAGGCCCAGAGTTCAGGCACCATGACTGGCAAAAAAAAAAAAAAAAACCAGACCCAAATTGTATAAAAATATGAAACACTAGACACTTAAGAAATAAAAACAGACTATGTGCCAGTGGCTTATATCTATAATCCTAGTTATTCTGGGCTCTAAGGATTGAGGTTCAAAACCAGCCTAGGCAGGAAAGTCTGTGAGATTTCTTTTTTTTTTTGGTCGGTTTTGGGGCCTGAACTCTGGGCCTGGGCGCTGTCCCTCAGCTTTTCAGCTCAAGGCTAGCGCTCTACCACTTGAGCCACAGCATCACTTCCGGCTTTTTCTGCTTATGTGATGAATCAAACCTAGGGCCTCATGCATGCAAAGCAAGCACATAAATAAAACTTCTTTTATTATTAAATAAGGATTTAAAATAATCTACAAATATAATAAAAACTGTTTTTATTATTGAAGATATTATTAAATTTAAAAAAATTAAGACCAATTAGAAAATCCTCTTTGCTATTATGATCAGGATTGGCATCCTACACTTTAATTGGAAATGCTGTGAGAGGAGCTCTTAGGCAGGGAGCAGGTAATGTTGACAACCAGTAATGTTGACAACTAAAATGAAAAGAGCAACTCACTGGCCCTTATGGGATTTGCAAAGTGGTGGGCAATTATTTTTCCCTGCATTTTCATTAGCCTCAATTATATGTACAATAGGGCTTCCGTTTGATATGCCCCCATATGCATACAGTGTACCTTGATGAGACTCACCCCCTCTATCACTCTCCCTCCCTGCTTCCCAATCTGCAATTCTTGATAAAAGTAAGGAAAAAAAAAAGAAAATCAAATCTTCTTTTATTTTGTATGAGCATTGCAAAAATGGAAAATTTAACAGATAGTAAAATCTATTCAACATTTTTGAAATTTGCAATGCTTTCACTAATGAGACTGACCATATCATATTCCATAGTGAATTGACTATTTTTATGTGCCCTATGGAAAATCCAGCTCATGTCTCTGGCTATTTTTCTAGCTGTTTATCACTGAAAGGCTGGTAAAGTTCCTAAACAGAGCCCAGGACCATGAACTGAAATCTCTGAAGCCAAAATAAGTCCTTCCTCCCTTACATTGTTCATGCCACACAAAGTGTGACTAATATAGTAGACATGTCCACAGACAACAAAAGGACTGTGTTTCAAGCTTGGTAATTAATATCAGGTCATACTGGCTCCTTTCTCAGCACTAGACAGCAGCTAGACCCCACATGTCTTTCCCCAGAAACTTGAGCAATTATAATTATTGCCAAAGGCCAACGAGAATGGCCTTAAGTCTCCAATTAGAACAGTATTTCATGTTCATAAAGAAACCTGTTAGCAGAATGCACAGATCCTTTATGAAAGCTATCACATAATTAATTCTAATGAATAACTGATGAAAATTAACCTTTGGGCAGAACCAAGTTAGAATAAACAAAATCCAGGAAGGAAGCAAATCTTTTATATGAAAGTAAGAAGACTGAGCTGAGCTTGCCCTAGGGCTTAGAGAGACAAAACTCTGACCCTGCCAGTCCTTGTTAAGAAGTAGGATTGGCACAGTGAAATCAACAGAGAATAGTCTCAGGAGAAAAGCACCAAATTGTACTACCTAAGCACTTCTTCATTTGTATATAAAATAATATGCATACTGAAAAGAACTCCAAAGATAAGGAAACAAAAGAACTCTTCTTAATTTGTCCTATTGTTTTTAGATGACTCTGATTCTTCACCTCAAATATGGTGTATCCATGTGTACATCTAAGGGAAGGTGGGTGCAGAGCACAGAATCAGAGGGGGTCCATCAGCTGCACTGGACATTGATGAAAGTGAACTAAGCAACTCAAGGGCAGTGATGGAAGGGAGGAAATGAGAGAAAGAGGAACAGCTGATACTAAGCAAAAGGAAAGAAAGGTACATACTACCCGATTTGTAAAAAAATAGTTTTATTGTTAAAGGTTATAGAATTCATAAGCAGTACACATTAAGATAATGATGACTAGCACTGTGAAGATCAAAAGGTGTTTGTGGCTTACCTGGGACAGTCAGCTGCTGGGGAGGGAAGAATGGGTTATCACATTTCTGGTGTGCAGATAGATCTCCCATGGTTCACAATGAAACACTACAAACTTCAGTTTCCATGGAGTTTGAGGAGGACTTGAGTTGAAAGGGCAAATGTAAGAAATATCAAGGTATACCAGGAGTTTGCATTTGTCACTTACTGCAGAGCTCAAGAGCCTCTTATGCCCCTGGCTACATCACTAGCCAATCATCTCCAGAGACCTGGTATTTGCCATTCTGGACTCCAGACAGTGCTGTTCAGACTTGGCCTTGCACTGGACGTGCCTGAAGAGGTGTGCAGACCTCTAAGAACTAGTCTCATCGCAGAGATGCAAATTCAGTTAGTGGGGGCTGGGATTTGGAAGTCAGGCTTTTGAAAAGCTGCTTGGATTATTCTAATATACTAATGGGGTAGAGCTACTCTAATGTGGTAGAGGGCTTACCTAGCAAACTCAAGGCCCTGATTTCAAACCCCAATACTGCCAAAATGTGAGTATCTTGTATGCATGGAATACAAAGTGCCCAAGGACTTTATATACTCTCACAACCACCCCACCAGCAGTAGAGAACCAAGAGCAGAACCATTCTGCTCCTCCATACTATTTTACCACTGTGGAAACTCAGCCAGAACAGGCAAATGGAGGAGCTGGAGCCAGGATAGAGGTTGAGGGCCACAGAGAGCTCTCACCCAGGGGCTTGATCTCACAAAAAGAGATTTTTCTGGAACATGAAAATGAAAACCAGATCTAGGCCCACTGGGATGAGTCAGGGCCCACTTTGCCAGATGAAATGACAGCACCTCCAGGAAGAAGCAAATACTAGAGACTCAGCATATATCCAATGGGAGAGTCAGACTTCTAGTCTCTGAAATGCTACTTAGTCTGCAGAGCAGGGACATGCTGACAGAATTTAGGCAGCAATAAACTGCCTCATTGCTCAGGCATCACCCAGCACTGTGGCCCACAACTCTTAGCAGAAGTGCCTGACCCAGCATTCACCCTGTAGCTGTCAAAGGCCCACAGAGCAGCAGGAGCCCCATCCCCTTGACTGGTCCTCTCTCCATTCTCTTCTTTCTCCTTTCCCTCCTCCTCCCCTTTCCTAAGACCTCTGTTCTCAGGCCTTTGGGCCCTGTTTTGGTGTTTAACTTCTGATCTCTACAGCAGTGTTTCCCTCTTGTTCCCTGTGCAGTGCCACTTATAAAGGGACCAGCACAAGAGGAAGTGCTTAGTGAGCATTACAAAAGTCTAGAAAGTTCTAGCACAACAGCAGTAGCAAGAAGGTCAGCAAGAGAGACAGGCAGAGGCTACTTCTGGAAGGGTCATTTCTGGGATGCAAGGAGACCATTGTCTGTGAGTTTAGGGTAGGGGGTTCACTTTCTACTTCATGAGCACCTGAGTCACATGGAATTTTTAGATCAGGTGCTGTGACTTTTTGTTTGTTTGTTTTTGTGACTTTTTATAAATACCCTCAGTTTAAAGTAAATGACATCCCTAACATCTAGCTGTCCTTGCTAACAAAGCTGAGTCTACAGAGACTTGGTCCAATAGGAATGGAGGGCCAAGCTCCAGTAGCTATGGAGCATGGTGGCTATACCCTCAAGATTCACTACATATTTGAATCCTGAATCTCATAGGTACTTTATCATCAACCTATGTGAGACCCCAACCTGGCAAGCTAATGAGGTAGCTGCAGTGTCTTTGCTTTGAGGTGAAGACTGGGACCTGGGTTCCGGACTCAGGCATCACACATCCAATCAGGACACATGCTACTGACCCAAGACACAGACTTAAGAAGGAAGATCTCAGGTCCAAACCAAGGCTTTCCTGGGGCCAGTTTTCTAGTTGTGGGACCATGAGTAAGTTACCCCAGCTCAAGGTCTTCTTCAGTACAGTGAAGAGGGGATTTCACCCAAAACCAGCATGTAAATCTTCACAACTTCATCCTTCACAACAGCCTGAAAGTAGAAACAACCCAAATGCCCACCAATGGGAGAATGGATAAACAAAATATGATCTATCCATACACTGGAATACTATTCATCCATAAGAAGGGATGAAATTAAGCCAGGTACAGTGGCTCATGTTTATAATTCCATCTTCTTAGGAGGTGGTGATTCAGGAGGTTTGAGGCCAGCCTGGGAAAAAAGTTATTGCCCCCTTTTGTAATCAATAAAGCTGGCATACCTATTATCCCAGCTATGCAGGCGAACTAAATAGGGGTTCACAGTCCAGGATAAAAAATGTGAGGTTAAAATGTGAGCTACTATTTTAAAAGCAACTAAAGCAAAGAGAGGTGGGTGGGGGAGGTGGCATGGAGGCTCAAGTGGTAAGGTACCTGCCTAACAAGCACAAAGCCCTGAGCTCAACTCCAGAACTGGGAGAGGAAGGAAAGAAAGAAGGAAGGAAGGAAGGAAGGAAGGAAGGAAGGAAGGAAGGAAGGAAGGAAGGAAGGAAGGAAGGAAGGTAGGAAGGGAGGGAGGGAGGGAGGGAGGGAGGGAGGGAGGGAGGGAGGGAGGGAGGGAGGGAGGGAGGGAGGGAGGGAGGGAAAGAGAGAGAGGGAGAGAGAGAGGGAGAGAGAGAGGGAAAGAGGGAGGAAGGGAAGGAAGGAAAGAAGGAAGGAAGGAAGGAAGGAAGGAAGGAAGGAAGGAAGGAAGGAAGGAAGGAAGGAAGGGAAGGAGGGAGGGACGGACGGGAGGGAAGGAGGGAGGGAGGGACGGGAGGGATGGGAGAGAGGGACGGGAGGGAAGGGAGGAAAGAAATGAAATTCTGACAAAGGCTATAATATAAATGAACCTTCAGGGTGCTAAGTAAAAAAAAATAAGCCAGGAAAGGACAAATGTTTCATGATTCTATTTATATTCAATGTCCAGACGAGGGAGACAGTCTACAGAGTCAAAAAGCAGACCTATGTTGGCCAGGGGTGGAGGAGGGCAGGGGAATAAATAGAGGTATGGGACTAACTGTGACTATGAGGAAATAAAGCTCTGTTTCATAAGTGAAGGAAATGCTGTAGAATTAGAGAGTTGTGGTGGCTGCCCAACCTTGGGGATATACTAAAGGCATAAAATGAATGTCTGCACAGTGTCTGGCAGACAGTTACATTGGGTAAACAGGAGCTGCTGCTATGAGGATTCAAAGATATTAGTTTGGAAACAAGTTCTCACTATGTAGTCCAATTTGGATACAAACTTTCCATCTCAGGTCTCTACTACCCAAGGGCCAGGATTACAGGTTTGCATGCACTATCATGCTCAGCTGCAAAGATAATTAATTTTTGTTGAGAATCTATTACAGCCGTGCTCTAGCTAAAAGAAAAGGACTCCTAGCCCTGCACTTAGTCTAACAATTTCACAAGAAGCCAGCCACATGTGCTATCACCATATGTGAGGCTTTCAGGGAAAAGCAATCCCTGTTTATTCCTGGCAAACCAGTCAGCCACAGTAAGAAGAAACCAAGCTGGGAGCCAGTGGCTCATGCCTGTAATTCTAGCTTCTCAGGAGGCTGAGATCTAAGGTTCATGGTTCAAAGCCAGCCTGGGCAGGAAAGTCCAACAGACTCTTATCTCCAATTAACCACCAGAAAACAGGAAGTGGCACTGTGGCTCAAGTGGTAGAGCACTCACATTGAACAAAAGAGCTCACGGACAGCGCCCAGACCCAGAGTTCAAGCCCCACAACCAACACACACACACACACACACACACACACACACACATACACACACACACACACACAGAGGGAGGAGGAGGAGAACGAGGAGGAGAGTAAGAAGAAAGCACACCAATATGGTAATTTAAAACAAAAATGAACTCTACATAGAGTACAACCAAATGCCAGTAACTGATTTGAGATAGTTATCTGATTTAATGTAATCAGTGACTCATTGCAAATACATTGTTATGAAAAGGAGTCAAAACAGCCTCAGTGATGATGACAGTACTGTCACTGAGAGCTCTGAGGAATGTCAGCTGGTCCCAGCGGAAGCCATGAAGGTCAACCTGGGCCTTTGGAGGCCTGCATGGGTCTTCTGTTAGGATAATCACCACAGTCAGCACTCTCACCCCCATGAGTCTTGACAACCACCACCACCAAGGGAGGGGGCTGATATCCATCCTTTTCTGCAGATAAAGAAATTAAGGTCCAGGGAAGTTAAGACTTTGCTCAAAGTCACACAGTAAGTAAGGAAAGGGTGGAACTTGACTTCCTCTTAAAGATCTTGCCCTATAGAATGGGGAGCAAGATTCTAATCTGCTGCTGCCCTTCATGCTTCAAGTGACCTTGGACAGGTCACTTTCATGGTCTCAAGTTCTAGGTTTATAAGATATATAAGATACTCATGTCAGCCAGGCACTGGTGGCTCATGCCACCAGCAGGCTGAGATCTGAGGATCACAGTTCAAAGCCAACCTGAGTAAGAAAGTCTGTGAGACTCTTATCATCAATTAAGCATCAGTAAACCAGAAGTGGCACTGTGGCTCAAAGTGGTAGACTGCCAACCTTGAGCAAAAAAGTTCAAGGACAGGCCAAGTTCAAGCATGATGACAGACAAAATTTTAAAATAATAATAATAAAAGATGTCCATGTCCTTATTGCATATTTACCAGCTCTGTCAGGGCCCCTCCATCCTGTGATATCTTACATATCCCTAAGTGAACATAGCAGTTCATAACATAAAGCAGTTATTTATGCATTTGTCTCTCATCTTGCCTTTTTCGGGGCAGGAATTGCGTCCCCCATGGTGGGTGGCACATTGAAGATGGCACAAGAGGTTGATTACACAAGAGGCCAATAGAATCAAGTTCAGATTCCCACACAAGCATTGCTGGCTGAGAGAATCAAGGCAAATCTTTGCAACTCAGAGCCCAATTTCTCCTTCTTTGATATAAAATAAATAAATAGTCACATCTCTCCAGAGCTGTTGAACAAACCAGACACACTCATTCATTCCATAATTATTTCCAGGGTACCCACATCTATCCTTGCCCAACAATGGATGGAAAGCTGGATGGAGGCCCAGTCTGGGAAGAGCTTACATTCTAGTATTATGGGGAAAAAGGCAGTAAACAGAGATGTGAACACAGAGAGAAAATGTCTAGCAAGGAAACAAAACAGCATCCTAGGACAGCAGGTGATAATGGAGGTGGAGAGGAAGCATTTTCCACAGAAAGCAGCATTTAGCTAAGGCAAGAAAAAAAAAGGAGCAAGATACATAAAGATCTGGGCAAAGGAGGGCTCAGGCAGGAATAACAGGCAGCACAAAAGCCTAATAGGACACCTGCTAGGACTCAGTAATTACCTCCCCTCTTCCTCTCACCTTCCCAGTGTGTCCTCCTCCGCAGGGCGGTGCACAGAGATAGCACATAACGAGTAAATGTTTGCCAAGAAGAATTTGACAAAGTAAGTAATCTTAGGGATAAATAAGAACATGACAAAAAAAATATACATTTTAGAAACTATTCAGACAAGGCAAGGCTGACAACAATTAGAAGGATCTTAAATTCATCCTCATCTTTGACGATAATGACCTTTTGCTACACCTAGCTCCAGGAACTGACTGTAATTTCCTGAACTTAGTGATCAAGAGCTCACCCCAAGTGGGCAGTTGCCACATTTGCAGCTCAGATTTCGCTACGGGCTGCACTGGAGAATGCCTGACTTTGCTGGGTCCCTCCAATCTGTACCTCTGTCACAAGCAGCCTAATCAGTCTTAGCCACTTTGGTATTTCTGAAAGGATTTAGTTTCAATAAACACCTCAGCCTGGTTAATTTGCTTACCCTAAAGCTAACAGCTACATGCTTGAGCCATCTTTTAAAGTTTCCAAATTATCTATTTGGTTATTTCTCTGAGGTAGGGCATTTCTATTCTTCTGCAAACATACTTTTTGAAGCTGCAGAATTACCCATGCAGTTGCAAAGATATTTTCCCCTTTTAAAAAATATTACTCCAGCCGGGCGCTGGTGGCTCACGCCTGTAATCCTAGCTACTCAGGAGGCTGAGATCTGAGGATCGCGGTTCAAAGCCAGCCCGGGCAGGAGAGACCGTGAGACTCCTATCTCCAATAAACCACCAGAAAACCGGAAGTGGCGCTGTAGCTCAAGTGGTAGAGCGCTCGCCTTGAGCTGAAGAGCTGAGGGACAGCGCCCAGGCCCAGAGTTCAAGCCCCACGACCGACAAAAAAAAAAAAAAAAATTACTCCAGGGCTGGGAAGGTGGCTCAGTGGTAGAGCGCTTGCCTTGCATGCCTGAGGCCCTGGGTTCGATTCCTCAGCACCACATAAGCAAAAAGAAAAAAGCCGGAAGTGGTGCTGTGGCTCAAGTGGTAGAGCGCTAGCCTTGAGCTGAAGAGCTGAGGGACAGCGCCTAGGCCTAGAGTTCAGGCCCCACGACTGGACCCCCCCCCAAAAAAAAAAAAATATATATATATATATATATATATATATATATATATATATATATTGCTCCAAGCCAGGTGTTGATGGTTCATGTCTATAATCCTAGCTACTCAGGGGGCTGAGATCTGAGGATCACAGTTCAAAGTCAGTCCAAGGAAAGACTATGAGACTCTTATCTCCAATTAACCAACAAAAAGCCAGAAATGGAGCTATGGCTTGTAAGAACCCTTCACAACCATCCCAGGGGACCATGTGGAGGCAAGCAGGCACAGAAGAAAGATTATTATAAGGTTTATTAAAGGGGCCATATCTTCTGTGAGAGGAAACGCATGGTGTGCCCCATCCAAGTGGCAGGTAGTTCTGGGGCCCATAGTGAGGTAGATGCATGCAGAAGTAGGTCTGGGTGGAGAGAGGGAGTAGCCAGCTGTATGGCAGGAACTCTAGGACAGGAAGGAGCTCAGGTCTGGGTGGAGCTGTGGACCAGAGGTGGGGATAATGTTAACATGGCTAAGTGGTATGGCACTAGGCTTGAGCGAGAAAGATAAGGGATAGCACCAAGGCCCTGAGCTCAGTATTGACACAAACAAGTAAATACTGCTCCAGTATACCAGGGTCAGGCAGGGCTCTTCTGCAGAAATCTCCAATTCCAGCTATCTTGAAGCATGTTGTACGGGGACCCCCAACTTATCCTAATCCCATTATCCACCACCAAGGGCCCAGGCTTCCCCAGATAACCAGGTGCTCACTTGGCCCTCTGCCCTCTTCATGTGTCTCTGCCCACCAGCTTTACCTCCTGAAGATGCCACTTGGCATCTTACACCTATCAAGTTATCATCCTAAACCTGGCTAGGTCACGTCATTCTCTTGATCAAAAGCCATCTGAGATTCCTGTCACCAAGCCAGATCAGGGATAGCAGTGACAGCTCACACACTCATTTAACTTAACTAAATTAAGAGGCTACCCATGTGTCTTTAATAGGAAATTATTTCCTTACAGCACGAGTTTGCTGTGCACAAAACAGCACCTCCTAACCATCCAAACAACAGTCTCTGCAAGGTTAAGCATGTGGGCTCTGCCCTTGTGTGCTTTGTACAAATCCCCTCCCAACCCTTTCTTATCAGTATGGCCCTATGGGGGAGTTTGCTTTGCCCTTCTGTGTCTCAGTTTCCACCCTATAATATGGGTTAACTACAGTTACCTCTAAGAGCTAATGATGGTTAATTAACTCAGGAAATGTGTAGTACATGAAGCAATAAGGCACTTGAGGGATTGTATGCTCTTTCCTTCACAGGTCATTTTGATTCTGTGTGTGTGGAAAAAAAATTTTTTTTTGGTCAGTTATGCAGCTTGCACTTGGGGCCTGGGCACTGTCCTTGAGCTTTTTCACTCAAGGCAAGCACTCTACCACTTTGAGCCATGGCACCACCTCTAGTTTTCTGGTGGTTAACTGAAGACAAGAGTTTCACAGACTTTCCTGCCCTGGCTGATTTTGAACCACAATCCTCAGATCTCAGCCTCTTAAATAGCTAGGATTACAGGCGTGAGCCACCAGCGCCCAGCTTCTGTGTGAGATTTGGGGGGGGGGCGGTCGGTCCCTGCACTCTTCAGCTCAAGGCAAGCACTCTACCGCTTGAGCCACAGTCACAGTGCCACTTCTGGTTTTCTAGTGGTTTATTGGAGATAAGAGTCTCATGGACTTTTCTGCCTGGGCTGGCTTTGAACCATGATCCTCAGATCTCAGCCTCCTGAGTAGCTAGGATTACAGGCGTGAGCCACCAGCACCCGGCCTGTGAGATCTTTACCCATATTCTCTCTTTCAACTCTAACTCCTGTGTGAAGTAGAGTCAACCTCTGCTTTACCTTTGGCTTAACTCCTGCTATCCTGTCCTTCCCCATAGGAGCTACTCCTTCCCACCTGCAGGATGCCAGACCTTTACCCTCACAGATCCCTTCACCTAGGATCCTCTTTCCCCCATGCCCACATCCTACACCTGGTTCACTTAAAGGCTCAGCTGAATTGCCACCTCTTCTAGGCAAAGCCCCCAGCGTGATGCTTCACCAGCATCCTGTGTGTTCAGCACCAGAGAATGCAAGCAGATGAACCCCTTCCGGCTGCCTGTCAAGTCTGTGAGTATGGTGTATAGTCACAGGACTTCCCATCAGCCAGGCCAGCTAGGAACCTGCCTCTAGGGCTGCGTTTCCCCTACAGATCACTGCTCCATCTGAATTTCAGTGTCCTTGCTGTGGAGAGATACGCTCAACCCCCTCTATGGGGCTTCCCTGGTGACAACTCAGAACCATCTCCACAGCAGAAGGTCCAGAAGGGGGAAGAAAGAAGATTGGGTGGTTCATACGGGATGAGGAGATTCGCTCAATCATCACTGTGACTGGTATTCTGAGTCCTCCCCTGGGGGAGCACGGTGGAGAACAGGGCACATAAGACATGAGTTGGCTGGGTTTGGGGTCAGCCCCTGTTCCTCCATGACCTCTACTCTTATCCTTTCTCCCTCTGGAAGTCTGAGATCCACAGAGGAGCTGGACTGGAGTGGGTAGGGATTTCGGCCATTGAGACTTTAAAGCTCTAGAAGGGTCCAGGGAAGCCCAAGGAGGAGACCTGGGCCATATCTGCATGGCTTTGGGTGTGGTGTCTCCCTCCACTGCTACGAGTGGAACAAGTCCTAGGACCCCAACCAACCAATCTCAGCCCTAGCCATTTCAGAGGGAGCCAGCTTGACCCCAACAAGGCATCACAACTGCTCCTCTGGTTCCACAAGACACTGTCCTGTAGGAGGAAGGGACTGGGAGACCAGAGGACAGGGCAGGGGAGGCCTGGCTTCTCTCAATCTACCCTTCTATGCCTCCTGGTCTCTGGCCCAAAAATTACTGTTGCTTTTCAATGAGACACGTACACGTTTTAAATATCCTCCCAAGTGGGAATGACAGGGGAAATCTGTTCTTCCTCCATCCCAGAAACTGCTTCCAATCCCCATCACTGAGCTGCTCCTGTTCCCTCCACCCTCCTATGCCTTATGCTGTGGTGTCCAGAGAGGCCCCCACAGAGCTCCACAAACAACCTGGGCACAAAAAGGCAATGCTAGCCCAGTCACAATGGGCAGCATTTGCCAGAACCCCACCTGCTCTCTCCTCACCTCCCAGCAGGCACTGTCTGCCAATGTCTAGACAGGACTCACTGTACCTCCCTTTCTAAGCATTTGCTGCTCTCAAAAGTAGCTCAGAAGCAGCCAGAACCCTGCAGATACCCAGGGAAGCTGACACTAACCATACACCTCTAAGACAAGCAGGCAATCAAGCCCAGATCCTGTATTTCTGCTGGCTGCTGCACAGAACCAATTTGCCTTCAGCGAAGCTGCCTTGCTCCTTGAACTCTAGTGATTTTTTTCCCCCTCAAGTTGGTTATTTGCATCTGAGTAATCACCTCACACCCCCACTGGGGGCTCAGCTACACTTCCTTTCTCTGTGCTCGCATTCATCTTACCAGGCACAGCCCCTGACCCCTGCACAAATGTTTACTGACCGCCTCTGCAGCCATGGCCAGCCCACGCTCTCCCACTCCAAGGGCCAAAGAGAATGTGCATGTATCCAAAGGTGTAGGGAACAGCCCTATGTGAGCAGAAAGGAGACTAAGCCACAGAGATGTTTCCCAGCAAGGCTGTGGCTGAGCTGAGACTCAAGTCCACACCCATGGGCATCTGTGACAGGGCGCTTCCTGTCACCACACAGCCCTCTCCTGACATGGGTATGAAGAGCCACAAGGGCTCCAGGATGCACAGAGCAAGGCCTGGGTAGCCTTGAATGTCCATAAATAGCAGTGTAGGTCAACTCACTGGCGTATGTGCACTCGATGAGAAACTACACAACCATGAAAAGGTCAAACTGTGGTATAACCAACCACTGGAAGAGTCTTAGAAGCATAAAGCTGAACAGCTGAATGTGATGGTACACACCTGTAATCCCAGTCAAATCAGAAGGCAGAGATAGGAGAACAAGGTTCAAGGCCAGCCTGGGCAAAAGCTAGTGAAGACTAGGGTACAGCTCAAGTGGTAGAATACTTGCCTAGCAAACATAAGGCCTTGAGTTCAAACTCCATTAACACCAAAAGAGAAAGAGAAAGAAAGAAAAAGAGAAAAAAGAAAGAAAGGAAAGAAAGAGAAAGAGAAAGAATAAAACCAAACCAAGCAAAGCTATATTGTTTAAAGGTACACATACAGAAAGTACTAAAGAGAAGCACCAACTAGAGACAAATATATCCCAACAGTGAGAGCTAGCTCTGGGGTGGGAGGGGCTTCTAGGGATTCTGATCATGGACTCTGAGAAGACCTGGAGAGTAGTTACATGTTCATTTGCTTTATAACTACACAAATTCTGTGTGTACATGTATATAATGATTGAGCTTGGGTACCAGTGGTTCAGTTACCTGTAATCCTAGCTATTCAGGAGGCTCAGATCTGAGGATCACAGTTCAAAGCTACCCTGAGCAGGAAAGTCCATAAATTAAACACCAAAAAGCTGGAAATGGAGCTGTGTCTCAAGTGATGGAACACTAGCCTTGAGCAAAAAAAAAAAAAAATGTTCTAGGATGGTGCCTGATGCTCTGAGTTCAAGAGCAGTGTGTGTGTGCGCGCACTCACACACACACACACACTCACACACACACAAATTGCAGGACTCAAGTTGCAGATTTTCTATTTATGTGATGGGAGTTCTCTCTAAAGAATAAACACCTAGCCACATGCAGGTTCATGCCTGGAATCCTAGCTACTCAGGAAGCTGAGATCTGAGGTTCAAATCCATTGCAGGCACGAAAGTCTGTGATATTCTTTTTTTTTTTTTTTTTGGTCAGTCGTGAGGCTTGAACTCTGGGCCTGGGCGCTTTCCCTCAGCTCTTCAGCTCAAGGCCAGTGCTCTACCACTTGAGCTACAGCGCCACTTTGTGATATTCTTATCTCCAATTAACCAGGAAACCAAAGTGACACTGTGGCTCAAAATGGAAGAGTGCTAATTGAGCTCAGGGACAGTGCCCAAGCTCTGGGTTCAAGCCCTACAATGGACCAAAAAAAAAAAAAAAAAAAAAAAAAGAATGAATACTTAGGCTGAGCCTTAAAATATGGGAAGGGTGGTGGCTCACACTTGTAAACCTAACATATTTAGGAGTAGAGATCAGGAAGACTGAGGTTCAAAGTCAGCCCTGGCAAAACATTGCTTGAGACCTCCCAAAACACAAATAAATCATGGAGGAAGAGAAGGGGAGAGGAAGGAGGGAAGAAGAGAGGGAAGGAGAGGTCTTCGGTCATCCATAGTTTTGTGGGATAAACTTGAGTTCTACCCTTAGAGCAAGCAGCCACCAGTGAGGATTTAACAGAGACAATGGCGGAAGGTCAGGGATGCTTCTTGCACTTGACAGATAAGAACTGGATCAATGACAGGCAGTTGAAGTAAATCCTCAACTCTAGCTTCCTCATTTCTGACCAGTGTCCTGACTACAAACCTGAGCTCCCCTCTTCCTTTCAGCTCACAAAATCCACTCTCCTGAAAGTCTGCCCTGCAGAACTAACTGACAGGCACCAACATGGCACACACCTCTTGGAGCTCTGCCCCAGGAGACATTTGGCAGTGTTTAGAAACAAATCTGATAGTCACCATTGCAAGACAGGGGTACTTACTCTGGTGAAGGAGATTAATAATGTTGTATCTTCTATCTCCCCCGGCAATCTGGGTACTCCCTGAGCACCTGGTCTTTGGGGTTGGGTACATACAAGTGGCTGCTCAGTGTATATTGAAAAAGAGTATCCACCCAGACTTGGGATCTGGCGCCTCTCCGCACCCACCCGCAGGAACAGCCCAGTCCTGGGTGGTGGCAACGGTGACAAACGACTCCAGACTCGCGGCAGGGCCCTGGCATCTCTGCACCAACCTGCATAAGTGGCCCAGCCCAGTCTGGGGCTGCAGCAGCAGCCAAGGTGAACGACCCTAGACTCGCGGCTCGGCACCTCTCTACCCCAGTCCATGGAAGCAGCGTAGCCCATCCCGTGGCAGCGGCGACCGCAGCAGTGACATCAAACGACCCCAGATTCGCACAGCCCTGCGCCTCCCTGCACCGGCCTGCAGAAGTGGTCCAGCCCAGGGCAGCAGCGTTGAGAAACCCCAGACCTGTGGCAGCTGACCTGGACAGCATAAACAGTGGCAAAGGCTATGAAGCACAGACCCAGACAGCACCACCACCCAGCATAGCCCACAATCATCTCAACGAACTCGGAATGCAGCGGTAACCAGCAAACTACAGCACACAAAAACAGCGATCTGCAACAGCACTGCTGGACAGCTCCTAATCAGGATAAATGTACCTCACAGGGAACATCCCTCCTTCATCTAACACCTCCCCCCCCCCCATGGGAGACCGGCACTGGTGATAACCTCCCAGAACTTGACTTGGACCTACCACCTGGTCTACAGGTCCTAAGGAAGCTGGGAGCTGTGCAAGTGCACCAGCAACCAGCGGGCACACTCAGCCCACTAGGCTTGATCAAGAGCATCCCTGGGAGAGAACACAAGCAGTTTAGGCTGCTGGTCCTTGACTAAAAACAGGAACTGCCTAGAATATCTAGTAGGCAGTTGAAGGAACCTGACCTGCATCCCAGGCAGGAACTCTAGCCATCTTAACTGCCTGCCCCTGACTGGTCAGGATCTGAGTGCACACCCCAGCAGAGGGCGGAGTGTGTTTGCCAACCACAAACTAACAGGAGTAAGCCCTACCTGAGTCAGAGCAGAGCAGCTGGAAAGCTGCCCCTCCCACAACAGAACCTCTAACCAGGTTCTCTCAACCAGCCCAGCACTGAGAGCAAGCTACATCAATTGCCACATCCAGAACCAAGCAAAGATAGCCACCTAGTGACTAAAACAATCAGAGCCTGGAATTGGTCTCCAACAATCCTGAAACCACATGCAAAAATCACAAGATTCATCAACAGCCAAGATAGTAAACCAGACTCAAAGGCCAGCAACCACACAGGGGAGAATGCTGGTGGAAGCAAAAAAGAAATGGAAGACAAGCGCTACATCCAAGAGATGATAGAGGCAACGACTCAAGAAATAGATCAGATATTTAAAGAACAAAGGAACAAGCTATCAAAAGAGACCCAGGCATTCAAATAAGAAATGCACTCAAAAATAGATGTAGTACACACCTCGCTAAAAGATTAGATTAATACTCTATGGAACAACATAGAAATTATAAATGGTTCAATTTCCTCCATGCAAACCACAACAGAAGCCACAGTTAATAGAGTGAATGAAATGGAAAATAGAATATCTGAAAATAGAATATCTGATACTGAAAAAAGTTAGAAATGGAAAAAAAAACACTCAAAATATGCCAAAGGGAAGTCCAAGAACAAGCCGACTGTGCCAAGAAATTTAACCTTAATATAATTGGGGTGGACAAAGGGGAAGAATACCAGAATAAAGGAATACAACACGTATTCAATAAGATCATCACCAAAAATTTCCCCAGTATTAAAAGAGAAAATCTTACCTACATAACAGAGGCCTACAGAACATCTAACAAGCAAGATCCCAGGAAGAACACTGCTAGGCACATTATAGTAAAAATGTTAGCTCTTAACAATAAAGAAACAATCTTGTGCACAGCAAAAGCAAAGAAGGAGCTATACTACAATGGGAAAAAATTAGAACCACTGCAGATCTCTCCACACAGACACTGAATGCAAGGAAAGCTTGGGAAAGCCCTGAGAACCAATAACTGCCAGCCCAGACTGTTATATCCAGCAAAGCTAGCATTCACATTTGAGAAACTAAAATTTTTAATAGTAAAGAAAAATAAAATGAATTCATGAACAATAAGCCAGCATTACGAAGAATATTAAGAGAGATATTACAATCCAAAGAAAGCAATCAAGAACAAGGATCCATACCAGTTAGATATCATTAGGAGACCAACTTAGTAAACATAGGAGGAAAGGAAAGAAAAACTTAGGAAAGTAGGAAAATGACAGAAAACACAATATACCCCTCCATAATAATTGTAAATATTAATGGACTCAATTCACCAATCAAAAGAAAAAGAACTGCAGATTGAATCAGAAAATAAAATCCATCAATTTGCTATCTTCAAAAGACCCACCTCACAACCAAAGATAAAAGCAAACTCTGAGTGAAAGGATGGAGGAAGATCTACCATGTAAATGCCCCCCACCAAGAAGTCAGGAGTTGCCATTCTGATATCTGATCAAATAAACTGTACATTAAAATAATTATGAAAAGACAAAGAAGGTCACTACATATTAATACAGGGAACAATCTAAGAAGAGGATATCACCATTGTCAATCTATATGCCCCAAACATTGGTGCACCCACATATGTTAAGCAAATACTCTCAGATTTACAGGAAAAGATGGATCCAAATACAATAATACTAGGAGACTTTAATACTCCACTCTCACCAAAGGACAGGTCTACCAACCAAAGAATTGGCAAAGACGTCTCTGAATTAAATGACACCATATCTCAAGCAACAACAACCCAGTACACATTCTTCTCAGCAGCCCAGGAAACTTTCTAAAATACATCGTGGGGGGGGAGGGGGGTATGATTGGGTGGGGGGGAGGGGGGAGGCTGGGAAGGGAGATGAAGGGTAAACAAAGGAGGAGGCTGCAATGCTTGGTAAGAAATGTATGCATTATCCTGACAATGTAATTGTAACCCCTCTGTACAGTATGTTCTCAAATAAAATAAAATAAAATTAAAAAAAATACATCGTAGCTTAGCTCATACAAGGAATTTAAGCAAATACAAGAGGATTGACATAATCCTCTGTATTCTATCTGACCAGAGTAGAATCAAACTAGTTCTTAATAACAAGGCATACAGTAGAAAAAACTCAAACATGGAAATTAAACAGCACACTGCTGAGCAACACATGAGTCACAGAAGAAATTAAAGAGTTCCTACAATTCAATGAAAATGAAAATATATCACAAAGAAACCTATGGGACACAGTGAAGCAGTCCTGAGGGGCAAATTTATTGCCCTCAATGCACACATCAAGAAAACAGAGACAAAGACACTAGGAAATGGAAAGACTTTCCATGCTGTTGGAGAGGCAGACTTAATATAATGAAAACGGCAATACTGACAAAATTAATATACAAATTCAATGCAATTCCTATTAAAATCCCAATAACGTACATTTCTGAAATACAGAAAACAGTCCAAAAATTCATATGGAACAACAAAAGACCTAGAATAGCCAAAACAATTCTAGGCAAAAAAGACAACATAGGAGGAATCTCAATGCCGGACTTCAAACTCTACTATAGACCCATAATAACAAAGACAGCATGGTACTGGCACAAAAACAGACCCAAAGACCAATGGAATAGAATAGAAGATCAAGAAATAAAAGCACACACCTACAGTCTGCTGATATTTGACAAAGGGGCCAAAGACATACAGTGAAAGAAACACAGCCTCTTCAACTACTGGGAAAACTGGACGGCCACATGCAGAAAAATGAAAGTGGACCCCAGCCTTATCACCATGCACCAACATCAACTCAAAATGGATTAAAGACCTTAACATCAAACCTGAAACTCTGAAACTATTGCAGGACAGAGCAGGAGAGACACTTGAACTAATAGGCATAGGCAGGAACTTCTTGAACAGCATCCCAGTGTCACAACAAATTGGAGAGAGACTGGACAAATGGGAATGCCTTAAAATAAAAAGTTTCTGCACAGCTAAAGCTATAGCAACCAAGCTAAAAAGACAACCAACTAATTGGGAAAAAATATTTACCAGCAATATATCAGACAAAGCGGTTAATATCCAGTATATACAGGGAACTCAAGAAACTAATCCCTCCTAAACCTAACAAAACAATTACTAAATGGGCAAGGGAACTAAAGAGAGACTTCTCAGAAGGAGAGATAGAAATGGCAAAGAAACACATGAGGAAATGTTCACCATCCCTGGTTGTGAAGGAAATACAAATAAAGACAACCCTGAGATACCACCTTACCCCAGTCAGAATGGCCCACATCCTAAAGTCAGCCAACGACAAATGCTGGAGGGGATGCAAAGAAAGAGGAACCCTATTACACTGCTGGTGGGAATGTACACTTATACAACCACTTTGGAAAGCAGTCTGAAGGGTCCTCAGAAAGCTAAATATTGACCTTCCTTATGACCCAGTCATACCACTTCTAGGCATCTATCCTGAACAACAGGAACCAGTATACAAGGACACATGCACCTCCATGTTTATTGCAGCACTGTTTACAATAGCCAGGATAAGGAAACAACCTTGATGTCCCACCACAGATGAATGGTTCCAAAAATTGTGGTATCTATATACAATGGAATATTATGCAGCCATTAGATAGAACAAAATAATGGCATATGCAGGGAAATGGATGGAGCTAGAAGAAATCATATTGAGCGAGGTAAGCCAAGAGCAGAGACAAACAGCACCTGGTCTCCCTGATAAGTGAATGTTAAATCCAAAATGTAAGGTGATATGACAAAATTAGCAGACTTAAGAAACAAAGGACTTCCACTCATCTGGTCGAATCACTACTAAATAACCCCATGCTGCTGATCACATATATGGTATATATGTGCACACCAAGAGGGAAACCAGAACTAGAGGGAATCAGGAAAAACATACAACAGTGGGACCCATCAGATGCACTGACATTGACCAAAATGAACTAAACAACTCAATGGCAGTGATGGGAAGGAGGAAACAAATGGGAAAGAGGGAACAGCTTATGCTATGCAAAACAAAGGAATGTACATATCATCCAATGTGGAAGAAATAACTGTATTGCAAAGCTCATAGAACTCATAAATGTTATAGACCATGATAGAGAATTTGCTCCATGAAAGTTAGAATGTGTTTGTGACTTTAACTAAGCATCACTATCCCACAATACTGTGAAATTTGGGAAATTATGTAACCACTTAATCACAATAAAAAAAATTGAAAAAAGAAAGAAAGAAAGAAAGAAAACAGAGACAGACCAAGTAAACAATCTCATGATGCAACTAAAAGTGCTAGAGAAACAAGAAAAAGTTGAACCTGAAGTTGCTAGATGGAGTATGATAATCAAATTAAGAGCTGAAATTAACAAGATAGAGACTAAGAAAACTATAAATAAAATTAATAAAACAAAAGGCTAGCTTTTTTAAAAAAATCAATAAAATTGATGGACCATTGGCAAGATTAACTAAAAAAAGAAGAGAGGAGCCCAAATCAATAAGATCAGAGATGCCACAGGAAAAATTACAACAAACATCCAAGATACAAACAATTATAAAGAAATATTTTTTTTAAAAAAAGAAATATTTCCAGACTATACTCACAAGGGAAGGAAAACCTAGCAGAAATGGATGAATTTCTAGAGAAATACAAATTGCCCAAACTGAACCAAGAAGAAATAAATCAATTCACTATGCCAATAACCTACAATGAGCTAGAGGATGCAATCAGAAGCATTCCAACAAGGAAAAGCCCAGGACCAGATGGATTCACTTCGGAATTCTAAGACCTTTAAACAGGTACTAATACCCATATTCCTCAAGCTCTTCAGAGAAATAGAAGCAGAGGGAGTAATCCCAAACTCATTCTATGAAACCATTATCACACTTATTCCCAAACCAGGCAAAGATCCAACCAAAAAAGAGAACTACAGACCAATCTCTTTGATGAACACAGATGCAAAGCTCCTCAATAAAATTCTAGCCAACAGAATCCAGAAACATATTTTTAAAAATCATACATTATGACCAAGTAGGCTTCATCCCAGAGATGCAGGGATAGTTTAACATATGTAAATCAATAACTGTAATCCATCACATCAACAGATCCAAGGTCAAGAACCACATGATTATCTCCGTTGATGAGGAAAAGGTTTTTGATAAAATACAGCACCCATTCATGTTAAAATAGGAATATAAGGAATATTCCTTACAACAATAAAAGCCATATACGACAGACCAATAGCCAATATTATACTTAATGGGGAAAAACTACAACGAATTCCCCTAAAAATAGGAACAGGGCAAGGATGCCCACTCTCTCTACTTTTCAATATAGTTCTGGAATCCTTAGCCAGAGCAATAAAGCAAGAAAAAGACATTAAAGGTATCCACATAGTGGAGGAAGAAGTTAAACTATCTCTTTTTGCAGATGACATAATTTTGTATCTTAATGATCCCAAAAGCTCCAGCCCCAAACTCTTAGAGCTTATAAACCACTTTGGCAAAGTAGCAGGATACAAAATTAACACACAAAAATCAGTCGCCTTTCTGTACACCAATAATGTACAAGCAGAAAGGGAAATCAAGGAAACAACCTCATTCACAATAACCTCAAAAAAAATTAAAGTATCTAGGAATTAACCTAACCAAAGATGTGAAGAGTCTATTTCATGAAAACTATAAAAGCCTTAAAAAAGGAATCATAGAGGATACCAGGAAATGGAAAGACCTCCCATGTTCCTAGACAGGCAGAATTAATATAGTGAAAATGGCCATACTGCCAAAATTGATATACACATTTAATGCAATTCCCATTAAAACCCCAATGATGAAATCAACTTGAAGTTCAATAAAGCTTTTTCAAAACTCCTTCAAAAGCTCTTGCTCAGATTTATTGCTCAGAGATGGATCTCTACCACTTAAGCCATGATTCTAGTCTGGCATCTTGCTAGTTCATTTGAAATGAAGTTTCACAGACTTTTCTGCTCAAGTTAGCTTCAAACCTCAATTGTCTGATCCTAATCACCCAAGTAGGTAGAAATATAGGCATGAGCCACAGGGCCCAGCTTAATTACAATATTTGTTGTTCCCTTAATTGGTCAATGAAGTTCTTAGGTCAGCACAAAGTTCATAGAAAGTTAGTCTTTCCTTTTATTTTTCTTTTCTTTCAAAAGGCAAGTAGATGAAGTAGTATTCTGTTTTTAAAATGAATTCCATTCACTCATTTATGCTTTATAGTAAGCTGCCTATTTTGTCCTATTAAATATTTTATTAGAAAAAAAATAAAACCCCAATGATGTACTTTACTGAAATAGAGAAAACAGTCCAAAATTTCATATGGAACAACAAAAGACCTAGAATAGCCAAAGCAATTCTGGGCAAAAGAAAGAATGCAGGAGGGATCACGATACTGGATTTAAAGCTCTACTATAGAGCCATAATAACAAAGGCAGCTTGGTACTGGCACAAAAAGAGACCCAAAGACCAATGGAACAGACTAGAGGACCCAGAAATAAAGCTGCATATGTACAGTCAGTTGATATTTGACAAAGGAGGTAAAGACATACAGTGGAATAATCATAACCTCTTCAAATATTGGTGCTGGGGAAACTGGGTGGCCACATGCAGAAAAATGAAAGTGGACCCTAGCCTATCACCATGCACTAACATCAACTCAAAATGGATTAAAGACCTTAACATCAAACCTGAAACTCTGAAACTACTGCAGGACAGAGTAGAAGAGACACTTGAACTTATAGGCACAGGCAGGAACTTCTTGAACAGCATCCCAGTGTCACAACAAATTGGAGAGAGACTGGACAAATGGGATGCCTTAAAATAAAAAGTTTCTGCACAGCTAAAGCTATAGCAACCAAGCTAAAAAGACAACCAACTAATTGGGAAAAAATATGTACCAGCAAAATATCAGACAAAGCGGTTAATATCCAGTATATACAGGGAACTCAAGAAACTAATCCCTCCTAAACCTAACAAAACAATTACTAAATGGGCAAGGGAACTAAAGAGAGACTTCTCAGAAGGAGAAATAGAAATGGCAAAGAAACACATGAGGAAATGGGAATGTATACCAATACAACCACTTTGGAAAGCAGTCTGAAGGGTCCTCAGAAAGCTAAATATAGATCTCCCCTATGACCCAGCCATACCACTCCTAGGCATCTACCCTGAACAACAGGAACCAGTATACAAAGACACATGCAGCTCCATGTTTATTGCAGCACTGTTCACAATAGCCAAGATTTGGAAACAACCCAGATGCCCCACTACTGATGAGTGGATCCAAAAACTGTAGTGCCTACATACAATGGAATATTATGCATTAACATTTGTCCATTAGAAAGGACAAAATAATGGCATTTTCAGGGAAATGGATGGAACTATAGCAAATTCTTTTGAGTGAGGTAAGCCAAGAACAAAGAGACAAATGGCACATGGTCACCCTGATATGTGGATGCTAAACCCAAAATCCAAGAAGATATGACTAAGTAAACAGGACTGGAGAAACAAAGGACAGCCACTCATTTTGTTGTATCGTTACTAAATGACTCCATGTTCTTGACCATATATATGGTAGATATACGCACACAATGGAGGGAAGCCGGAAGGAGGAAACAGAATAAGTGGGAAATGGAACAACATACAACAAAGGAGCCCATCAGCTGCACTGGACATAGAAGGAAAAGAACTAAGCAACCCAAAGACAGCGATGGGAAGGGAGAAATGAGAGGGAAAGAGGGAACGGCTTACACTAAGCAAAAGGAAAGAAATGTGAACATCACCTGATGTGGAAGAAATCATTTGTATTGTAAAAGCTCATAGAATTCGCAAACTTTATAGACCATGAGAATGACAATTTGCCTTGCGAAGGGTAAAATGTGTTTGTGATTTTAACTCTCAATATTCCACAATATTGTGAAATATGTGAAATTTATGTAATCACCTAATTTCCATTTTTAAAATAAAGTGAGAGAAGGGATGGGTTAGGAGCGATGGGGTCAATGTTATCAGATACCTTGTATTCATATTCTGTTTTGTAGAATGGGGACTTCTTTGTACAAGTACTTAAAGATAATAATAATAATGATAATAAAAATGTTAAAATGCTTTTTTTTAAAGCATCCAGTGGTAGTTTCTGATTTGGGGGTTCTATAGTAAATACTTCCTGAGCACTTTTACTCAAAAAAAAAAAAAAAAAAAAAAAGTACTATCAGAGCCCTGCAGTGGCTGGGAAGGAGTAGGAACAAAGTGGATCTCAGGTTCCCAACACCACTAGACCAATGACAGAACGCCATCTGCTGGTAAATATGGGAGAAAAGCACTTGGCCAGTACGATGGGAAGGGGCCTGGTCTCACAGCCCTGGTCTCCCTGCTGGGTTATTTCAGTTTCCAGCTAGCTGCTTAGTCCTGGTCTTTCCCGCCTCCCCCACCCCCACCTAGTGGTATGCCACATCCCAGTATTGCAGCCCATTTCTATCTGTTACCTCTGTACCCATGCAGAGGTCTGCCCAGCCCTCTGTAAGCACCAGGGGAAAGAATTTATTTACAAAATGTTCTCAAAATTTGAGGCAGATCACCAGTCCCCTTCTGAGAGTTTGTAGATTCATGTTGTTTACCCACTACTTACATGATTCTGACAAGAAGAAATCTCTGTGCCCTTGAGTCAGGTACCTAGACAATACCCAAATTACCATTTATAAAGGAAAAATGAAGCTGAATGTCAATGGCTTATGCTTGTAATCCTAGCTCCTCAAGAGGCTGAGATTCAAAGGATTATAGTTCAAAGTCAAGGAGGCAGAAAAGCCCTTGAGATTCCATCTCCAATTAAGCAGCAAAAAGCCAATTTGGAGATAGCCACAAGCAAGCAAGCTCAAGTTCAAGTCCCAGTATCAGAAAAAAAATTATTTTTACTTTATTGTTGTTTTAGAGGTGATATACAGCATGATTACCTTTACATACTTCAGGTAATAAGTACATTTTCTTCCACTTTGAATAGTACCATCTGTTCATTTATTCTCTCCCATTCTCTCCCTCCCATCTCTGCCCACAAGTTGCCCGGTTCACTTTCATCAATGTCCAGAAGAAAAAAAAATTAATTAAACTTCAAATTAACAATATCTCTTCCTCAAAAGATGCTGTGAAGAGAATGAAAGACAAGGCAAAGGCTGGAAACCATAGTACAAAACACACGCCAGATAAAGAACCTTGGAATATATAAAGAGCCTTCAAAAGTTAATGAGAAAAAAGTATACATAGACATTTTATCAAAGACAAATGGATGAAGCCTAGAAGGATCAACTCATACCTATATTCCCCAGCTACCCAAGAGGATTGTTGTATTTCTATAAATACAGTTATCCATGAGGAACCGGTTCCAGGGTGACCCCTCCATCCCAAAGAACAAAATCCAGGCACACAGCAGTCTGTGTGTTTCTGCCTTGGAATGGAACAGGGCACAGTAGTCTAACCCCACAGACCATTATAGAGAAGGGCAAGATCAGACTAAGACCCTGGGTTGGGGGTGGGGTGGGTTTTAGGACCCAAGGGAGTCAGTCCAGACCAGCCTGAGATGGCACACAGAGGAAGTATTAACTTGAGGAGCCAGGAGGGGTCAGAAAGGAGGGTGAGATTTCAAGCCCCACGACCGACAAAAAAAAAAAAAAAAAAAAAGAAAGGAGGGCTCCTAAAAGTCTAGAAAACGACGCTGGTACTGGGAGTGGGGGGAGCTGGGACAGGAGTGGCTTCCATTCAAGCTGGGGGACTTCAGAGGGCCAGATGGAAAGGAGCCCACTTGCTGGGGGAGAAAGAAGCTGGAGTGGGAGGTTGGCGGGCTGGGATCCACAGTTCAGGTTACAGGTTCAGGAGATAGAAGCTGGACCCAGCTGCAGCTTGGGCTCTGAGGCACCCGGAAGGCTGGAGGAATGAGGGTGTGGAGATGAGAACAGCCATAATTAGCTATTTCCAGCCTGTTTCCAGGACTCCCACGCACCTGCATCCCACCGGTGTAAGACATAAGAGCTGCCTAATACACCAGCTATTCTCTTCTTCTCAAGTTTTGACAGTAATAAATTCATCACAACGCATTTCAAAAGTGCAGGTGATCATTTCTGAGTCCCTTTTGCATCTTGTTTTATTTTCTTCCATCTTCTCTTCTACATATACACATATGTTCTGCATAATCAGTACCTTACTGAATACACAGATTAGGACCTTGTGTTTCCCAATGCATGTAACATGAGAATGTTGTCGATCTTTATCCAGGAGTACAGTGAAATGTTTCTCACCACTGTTATGGGCTATATAAATGACACTGTATAACTGTGTGAGAACTTATTTAAACTACTTTCTGCTTTCTGATGCTGTATGTTTAGTTGTTTCACATTGTTTGCTTTTTTTGGTCGTTGTTGTTGGTCATGGGACTTGAACTCGGGGCCTAGATACTGCCCCTGAGCTTTGTCATTCAAGGCTAGTGCTCTACCACTTTGAGCTACAGTGTAACTTCCATTTTTCTGCTGGTTTACTGGAGATAAGTGTCTCATGGACTTTCCTGCCTGGGTTGACTTTGAATGGCGATCCTACTGCTTACTATTGTTATACGAGAATCATATTGATTACCTTCACTTATCTTTCAAGACCCAATTCAATTCCCACCTCCTCCAGGAAGCCTCCCAGGACTACCTCACCTGCTGTCTTACTATCTCACAGGGGGTAGGCTGGTCTCAAGCCCAGGGCTCACCTACCTCCCACACTTTGTAAACAGCAGGTACTGTGCTGACTATGTACAGCCCAGACTGGATCCCATGCCCACACAGGCTGAAGTCCAGACTCCCCAGCACAGCCTTCCAACTGTGTCCCTCCCAATGCCTGGGATGGTCGTCTCCTCCCCCAGGGGGCTTCCCCAACTCCCCAGGTCAGAATTCAGTTCTCTCTCTCTCTCTCCCAGGATCCTTCAGCCCCCACACAGCTGGATAAGATGACGCTGCACACATCCTCCCACCCCCTGACACTTTAAGTCAGAGAGGTCATGCAGAGACTTGCCAATCTGTTTTGCACTCTGCACTAGGAAGCAATGGGAAACAGCCAATGGAGACCTGTCTGTGACACCTGGCATGGTGTTTCCGTGCTGTGAGGGCTGAGGCCCCACTTCCAGCCATGGGGGATGAGGAAACATTAAAAACAATAGCTTCCAAGCTGGGCTTCCATGGCTAACACCTAGTTACTCAGGAGGCTGAGATTTGAGGATCACAATTTGAAGCCAACCTGGGCAGGAAAGTCTGTGGGACTTTTATCTTCACTTAACTACCCAAAAAAGCCAGAAGTGGAGCGGAAGCTGAAATGGTAGAGTGCTAGCCTTAAGCCAAAGAAGCTCAGGGACAATACCCAGACCCTGAGTTCAAGCCCCCAAGAGAAGAACACACACACACACACACACTGCCATTTTCTGAGCTCACAGAATGCCAAGCACATGACAGATATCATTTTATCATCCAGATGAGGGAGACACAACATCCTTATTCATAGATGAAGAAATTGATGCTTAATAGGTGAGCCTCAGCAATCTGACAGGGTACCAGATTGACAACTCAGGCCCCTAGCACATAAAGGCTGGCTTGTTGGACGCAATATTAGTGATGGAGAACTTTGAACATGGGTAGCATATTAGTGATGAGTGCAAATATCCAGACATTTTAATGGGGGCCCAGAACCAACAGCTCACCAGGGGTAAGACTTGCTCAGAGACTCAGCTCCAAATTCTACAGAGAACAAGTTAGATCTCTGGTAGAAGAGACACTGTATATACTTTGGCTCAGTTCAACAACCTACCCTGCCATGTGCTAACAGTTCCTAACTAGCCTTAGTGAGGACTAGAAGGGTACAGCATGGGAGCAGCAAAAGACCACAGGGTCCATACCCTCTAGAAAGGCTCTACAGAGAAAGGAAGGGTGAATGGGGTAAGGCTGGGGACTTCCTGGAAGAGGCAGTGTCCATCCTAAAGATTGAATATCCCTCCATATCCTGGGCCACCACCCCTTGACCCAAGTCTTTATTCTAGACACATTTGATGAGTCACAGCTCAGAAAAATACTCTACCTTTCTAGTCTGGGTCCTTGCTCAGCAGTAACCACCACAGAAATGCTCCTCTGTCAGCTGCAGAGATGCAGACACACAGCCCCAGGAAGTTTACTCACCTATAAACTTCTACTCTATAGCTGAAGCCTGCCTGTCTGTAACAATAGGTGATCATCCAAGACAGTACTCTGCTCTAGTCCCCTGGGTGCCCAAACATGCCTGTAACTCCACAGTGGTGGAGCATACGCTCCAGTGGGATGGACAGACAGACATGGACACACACACATACACACAACACACACACACACACCACCACCACCACCACCACACTCATGCCCACCAAACATACACAGGTAATTTGCACTGTATCCTCAGCTGTCCTTCGTCATGAACATCTGCTGATGCTGGAGGCAGTGGTACACACCTGTAATCCTAGAGCTACTCTAGAGGCTGAGAGGTGATGATTGCTATCTGAAGCCAGCCCACGCACTCAAGTGAGACTCTTATCTCTAATTAACTACCAAAAAGCTGGAAGTG
The DNA here is from genome assembly GCF_024711535.1 of Dipodomys merriami. NCBI lineage: Eukaryota > Metazoa > Chordata > Mammalia > Rodentia > Heteromyidae > Dipodomys > Dipodomys merriami. The sequence goes on along the minus strand of NW_027202715.1, from coordinate 18,957,472 downwards.
GAGCCGTGGCTCAAGTTGTACAAGTTCAGCCTTGAGAGCAAAAGCTAATGAAGAGAACCCTGGAGATCCCGAGTTTAAGCCCTAGCACAGGCATAAAGTACAATCAAATAAAAGTAAAATTTGCCTAATTCAACTCAACAGGATGGTCTACTTAAATGCTTGGAGTGTGGGAGTAACTCACAAGCTAAAATGCTACAATCAATGCAAAACAAAAGACACAACTCAAGTGAAATATGGAATGCAAGGAGGCCTCCCGAAAGGGCTAAACCCCCCAACACTCACTTATCTGTTGCCCCTCCCTCTTGTCCTCATCTGAAGAAAGAATAGCCATGCCTGTCATCAGTCACCATAGAAGGGCTGTGACAATCCAATAAGGTGACACAACACAGGTTACAGTGACAATCCAATAAGGTGACAACACAGGGGCCTGGAATTTGTGCATGGGGCAACCAGCTGGTGCCACCCTGCTATTTCAGTCAGTCCAAGGGCAAGTACCCAGGATCCATCACTCAGACCCCATAGTAAGAACTATGTCTTCCATGGGAACCCAGACCACACACAACTGCCACAAGCACAGCCCATGTCCCATCAAACCCTTGCCCTCATGGTCAGGGCACACCTCACCTGGGCCCCTTCATCTCTTCCCGAGTCACTTCTAAGCTGACTTCACAAACCATCCCAGGGCAGTGGAAAAACCAGGCCTCACTCACCCAGGGTGTCAGAGCCGCTCTCCACTGTTTCGTTGACCTTCCTTGCAACTCTGGCCACAGCCTCACCCATTTTCTTCAACATGCAGCCGTAGGTAGCCTGCTCCCAGCCCCCAGGCTGGTCTGCTTCTCACAAAGGGGCCTGTGTCTGGGGAAAATGCAGGGCCATGAAGCACTCTCCTGCCAGCTGGAACCCCACCCTCCTCAGCATCCTCTTCCCCAAGATCCAGGTAGCTAGAAAGCCCCAGGACAGGTCCAGGCCACCCACCTCTCTTGTGAGGCAGAGCCTAGGCCACAGTCAGAGTAGGCTTTGCAAAGGCTCATCGCGTATCAGGAGAAGACAGCTGGCCCCTCCTGCTTTTCTGGTAGGAAGTACACATGAGTATGACCTCACCAAACACAGGACTCAAGCCTGAACCTGTGGCCAGATAGGTGAGAACTCAGGTGTATGCTGATCTATGACTCAACAGGTAGGATGCTGGGAAGAAGGCGGGCCCAGCCAACTATAGAAGAAAGACACCTGCCCTCCACCCGCACTGTGCCCTATACTTGCACTTCCTCCAGCTCACCCCATTCCCATCTTCCAGGCTCCTCCTGCACAGCAGGAAGTGGGCACGCCAAGGCAAATGAAGCTCACAGTCTGCAGGTGGTTGGGCCCTCAGCATGAACTTCCTTCCCTTGGCCAGTCTGCAGGGAAGGTTACAGCACTAGCCTGTACACCTGATTATCAGCCTGATGCTGAGTTTATCTGCAAGCAGGGGGGAGGTGCTGGAAATGAGAAAAGGGAAATCTGATCACTAGGGGAGAAAGGCTACAGAAAACAGCCAGAAGTCAGTGGCTCACACCTATAATCCTCTTCCGGAGGCTGAGATCTGAGGATTGAGGTTTGAAGCCAGCCTGGATAGGGAACTCGGTAAGACTTATTTACAATTCACCAAAACTCAGAAGTAAAGCTATGGTTCAAGTAGTAGAATACCAGCTTTGAGTAAAAGAGCTAAGGGACAGTACCTAGGCACTGAGTGCAAGTCTCAGTACCAATACACACACACATACACACACACTATCATCTATCTATCTATCTATCTATCTATCTATCTATCTATCTATCTATCTATCTATCTATCTATCTATCTATCTATCTATCTATCTATTTATCTATCTATCTATCTATCTATCTATCTATCTATCTATCATGTTAAAGACATAGTCATCATAAAATTATAAGCACGAGGACATAAAAGACATAAAAATGTTCCCAACTTTCCATTTATTACAGAGTGGGAAACTAAGACAGAAGGAGTAGCTAAGTGACCAAGACAAGGTTAAAGTGACTGAGTAGCAAAACCCAGGCCAGGCCAGGCCAGGTCCATGTCCATCCTACCTGTAGCTCTCTATCTCCAATCCCAGCTCTAAAGGCAGCTTGAGGAGCTCTACCCAAGGCCAGAGGCAAGTCTGGGAGGGCACAGAGCAGGGGGTGGGAGCAATGCTCAGAGCTGACAGCAGATAGACACAATGCTCCTGGACTCAGCTGAACAAGCAGGACAGGTATGGCCAATCTACCTCTCCTCTCTATGTGTTTCTCCAAGGGGCTGACACATGGTGCACTGGTACAGGCCAAACGCCCAACTCTACTACTTAGTAACTGAGAAGCTTTGGTAGAGTTTCCCAACAATTGGGCCCAGTTTCTTCATCTGAGTAAGAAATGTGTCAATATTCAATTTCCTCAGTTAACACCACTGAGAAAATATATGGATCTGCCTAGATCAGAACCTAGGACACATATCCAACAAAGGCTACTTGAAGAAACAAAGCAGTATACATGAAGGTATGACACCAGCAGCGAATCCCCCAGTTTCTTACTCATATGAATCTCAGCAAACAACTCAGTGAAACTCATCCTTAAGGAATGAGTAGAATTCCTGCTTCTCCACCTCCAGGAAGTCTCCCCAGACTGCCCTAGCCTTCAAGATTCTCTCCTCCCTCTGAGTTTCAGTAGCACTTAATGACTTAGGACAAGTCATTTAGGTTGTTTATGAGCTTTAAAACCACACACACACACACACACACACACACACACACACACACACACACACACACGCACACACACACACACGCACACGCACGCACGCACGCATACACATACACAAACACACACATGCACACTCATACACACACCATCTCACCTGGCTATCTCTCTCCCAGGCCAGATAACAAAACATACAGGCTCAGGTTGTATAGGGCTCAGGATAAAGACTCCAGATAGAATAGAGAACAAACTTGGGATGACGTGGGGCTGGAGTGAGTTCCAAAAATCATCAACAAAATTACTACTTCACTCACTGTTCCTTTTACTCCCAAGGCAGAGTCAGTTTGTCAAAAATAACAAGAATTGCTGGGCACCAGTGGCTCATGTCTGTAATCCTAGGCACTCAGAAGAGGCTGAGATCTGAATATCATTGTTCAAAGCCAGTCTAGACAAACAAATACTGAGGTGATTCTTTTTTTTTTGGGGGGGGGCGTCAGTAGTGGGGCTTGAACTCTGGGCTTGGGCGCTGTCCCTGCGCTCTTCAGCTCAAGGCAAGCACTCTACCACTTGAGCCACAGCGCCACTTCCAGTTTTCTAGTGGTTTATTGGAAATAACAGTCTCATTTCCTGCTCAGGCTGGCTTTGAACCCTGAACTGAGGTGATTGTTATCTTTGGAGATTCTTATCTTTAACTGACCAGCCCAATACAGAACTGGAGGTGTGGCTCAAGTAGAGTAACAGCCCAGAGTGGAAAAAAATCTGTGATAGCCTGAGACCAGGACTTCAAACTGTAGTAACAACAGCAAAAATAAATAAAAGAAGGAGGAGGAGGAGAGCAAGAGGAGGAGGAAGAAGAAGAAGAAAATGAAGAGGAGGAGGAGGAGGAGGACTTTAGTATCAACCAGGAGCTCAAAAAGAAAGGCTAAGGGAAGTGGGATAAAGAAACTTATTTTTCCTTTAAGCTGTAGACCTGCCTGGAACTTTCTGCAAAAGCCCCTGGGCTAGGCTGCCCTGGGATGTGAGGGGCCCCAGTGTCTACAAACAATTTGAGTCAATCAGAAATCATCATATGTCAGCACTGTTTGAACAATCAGGATACAAGGGTGGCCTTGCTGGAACCACAACTGAAACACAGGCCCCCATGGCAGCTTCATAGGCCAAGTTCTAGCCTCCAAGAGACACAAGGGAGTTGGAGAGAATCCTAAAGGGGAGAAACAGGAGCCATGATCCAGTCTTGGTCTTCATCTATGGACCCTCCAGCTAGATGGCACTAGTCCCAGGTATTAGAAAGGAGGCTTTAGAGGGGCTGGGAAGGTGGCTCAGTGGTAGAGCCCTTGCTTTGCATGCTTGAGGCCCTGGGTTCGATTCCTCAGCACCACATAAACAAAAAGAAAAAATAAGCCGGAAGTGGCGCTGTGGCTCAAGTGGTAGAGCACTAGCCTTGAGCTGAAGAGCTGAGGGACAGCGCCCAGGCCCAGAGTTCAGGCCCCAAGACTGGACCCCAAAAAAAAGAAAGGAGGCCTTAGAAATGTTCCAGGGGGGACTGGGAAGGTGGCTCAGTGGTAGAGTGCTTGCCTTGCATGCATGAGGCCCTGGGTTCGATTCCTCAGCACCACATAAGAGCAAAAAGAAAAAAAGCCGGAAGTGGCACTGTGGCTCAAGTGGTAGAGCGCTAGCCTTGAGCTGAAGAGCTGAGGGACAGCACCCACGACCGGACCCCCCTAAAAAAAAAGGAAGAAAGAAAAAGAAATGTTCCAGGGGGCTGGTAAGGCTCAGTGGTAGAGTGCTTGCCTTGCATGTGAGGCCCTGGGTTTGATTCCTTAGCACCACATAAACAGAAAAGCTGGGAGTGACGCTGTGGTTCAAGTGGTAGAGCACTAGCCTTGAGCTGAAGAGCTGAGGGTCAGGGCCCAAGCCTAGAGTACTTCCCTGTTCCCCTGCAGACATGGCCCCAGGGGAAGGAACAAGGTCCAAGAGCTGGACACCTGCTTCCCATAGGCCTATCCTCTGACTGGAGCAACTAATCCAAGCAAAGTTTTGGAAAGTTGAGGTGTGTACAGCAGCCTCATTTGTAAAATGGAAATGCCACCTTCAACTGGACTGTCACTTCAAGAAAGGCCCAGCCAAAGCATTAAATGTACAGTACATACAGGAAGTTTGGATATAATAAACTGAAATACAGGAAAAAAAAAAAAAAGTTGCCCTAAGCCTGGCACTGGTGGCTCACACTTACAATCCTAGCTACTCAGGCTGAGATCTGAGGACCAAAGGTCCAAGTGAACCCCAGGCAAAAACTCTGTAAAACTCTTTATCTCCAACTAACCAGCAAAAGGCAGGATGTGGAGCTGTGGTTCAAGTGGTACAGAATCAGCCTTGAGCAAACTACCTCAAGGAACAGATCAAAAAGGACAGTGCTTAGTCCCTGAGATCAAGCCTCCTAACAGGTGCGTGGGTGCAGGAGAGCATGCACCCCCCTCCCATATTGCCCTGCTTTGTGGGAGGTGCCAATACTGTCCTCCCTGTGTGTGAGAGAGGAGAGAGGAGGCAGCATTTAAACCAACTAGCCCGGTGACTAGCCCCTTACAGGCAAGAACTCTACCTTATCTGCGGTCCCAAGAGCTCTGCAAAGGAGCCTCTGCGACACCACGTCCGCACCAGCTGCTCCTATATTTAGTTTCTGGTGTGGTCAATTGGGAACTTTAGAGCCTGGCAGCCGCTCTGGCCAGCAACCGGAGCCTCCCGAGCCATGCGCGCCAGCTGCCCCCACTGCCGGCTCTAGCCTGGCCGATCGATCATGCCAGGGTGAAGATGCGGGTGGGGGGAAGGAGAGGAGTGGAGGGCTTGCTCCCGACCCCAGTAGCCCCAAAGGCCCACTCGCGGCAGGACAGGGCTTGACCCACTTTCCCACCCCCAGGAAGAGAGACCGCTGGGGCGTGATCGGGACGCGACGGCGCCTGGTTTCTGCGCCATGGGGTTTGAGGAGCCCCACGTGAGCTCCCTTATAGGTTCCTCTGCACCCCTGGACTGCGTCTCCCCTGAACTGTAAGGGTGGCCAGGCCAGGATTCCCCGAGCACTGCACATCAGGTTCACCTCGATGCCTGCAGCGAGGGGCTCAATGTGGGACCCCCAGCTTGCCTGGCAGAAGCGGACGAGGCGGATAAAGCAAGCAGGTGGGGCCGTGGGTGGACGCGGAGGCCCGGGGACTGCTCTGCGGGGAGACGCGCTGCGGGACAGGGACTACAGACCCCCGCAACCCCCCGCTCCTCTCGAGCGGAAGCAAACCCCGAAAAGTGTCACTCTGGGGACGAAATACACAGCAGCATCTCCCGGCAAGGGCGCCTCCCTCGAGAAACGGAAGCCCACCCAGGAGCGCTTCCTCCGGGCATCCCGGTACCCACTGCTCCCCTCCCCGGGCCATCGCGGTCCAGCCGCAGAGCGCAAGCCACACCGGAGACGCCACGGCCCCCTTCCCGCCACAGCTGGTGACGTGGGGGGGGGGAGGGGACGCTGCAAATACCCGGACACTGATCACCCTCTCCCCCCCCAACACACACCCTGCAACGCTTGGCCTCGGACTATGTTTACTTTGCGGGGCTCGAAGCGTGTGGCCCGATCCCGGGAGGCTTTGGGCTCCACTTACAGCAGCAATGCCTCCCAGCGCCCCGCGCAGCGCAGTCACGCTCCCGCGGTCACCGGCGACGCCCCTAGCAAGTTCGGAGCTCCGCGGGGAGGAGCGTGCGAGGCCGCAGGGCCTGTGCGCACGACCTCTCGACCAATCGCTGCTTCAGGATGGACTCGGGGGAGGAGCTAGCCCAGGTCCCGAACCGCGCGCACCAATCAGCGCGCGGGTCCTTACGCGCGCTCCCGAACGCAGGGAGGGACCGCTTTGTGTTCTGTTGTGAGTGCGCTTGCCGGGCGGGCGTGCAACCTCGGGTGTGCCTTGTACCCCAACATCCAGAGGACTGAGGTGCCGCCAAGGTTGGTTTTTCTCGAGTATTGGAGCAGAATTAACTGGATCAGGGGTACTTTTGAGGAGAGAGGAAGAGAGAGGAGAGAGACAGAGAGACAGAGAGAGAGGATGGAGCATTGGAAAACTTCATGTGGTGTCTTCGAGCGCCCATTCAGGTTCTGGCTGTATTGTTAATTCAGCTTTGGAAAGCCCAATGTTCTTTCCCGTCCGTTATCGGGAGTTAAAAGTGTTTAACTAGCCGGGCGCTGGTGGCTCACGCCTGTAATCCTAGCTACTCAGGAGGCTGAGATCTGAGGATCTCGGTTCAAAGCCAGCCCGGGCAGGAGAGACCCTGAGACTCCTATCTCCAATAAACCACCAGAAAACCGGAAGTGGCGCTGTAGCTCAAGTGGTAGAGTGCTCGCTTTGAGCTGAAGAGCTGAGGGACAGCGCCCAGGCCCAGAGTTCAAGCTCCACGGCCCACAAAAAAAAAAAAGTGTTTAACTACTTCACGAGGTCGTTATAAGGATTAACCCAAGGAAGATTTAGAGAAATGCCAAGCCTACCCATGACTGGGGCTTCCCAGTGGTTCCTAGTTTGAACTCAGGGCCTCTGGCTTGCTAGACGTGCTCTACCACATGAGCCACGCCTCCAACACTACTTTTTACTGGTTATTTTGGAGATGGAGTCTCACAGACTTTTCTCCCAGAACTAGCTTTGAACCTTGATCCTCCAGATCTCAGCCTCCTTGAATAGTTAGGATTATAGTCAAGAGCCACTTGAGCATGAATCATAGCTTTGTGTGTGTGTGTGTGTGTAGGTAGGTACTGGGACTTGAACTCAGGGCCTGGGCACTGTCCTTTAGCTTTTTCTCTGGAGGCTGGCCCTCCTACTTGAGCCACACCTCCACTTCTGGCTTTTTGGTGGCTAATTGGAGATAAGAGTCTCATGAAAGTTTCTGCTAGGCTGGCTCCAATTCTCAGATCTCAGCCTCCTGAGCTAATGAAGGACCCTAGGCAGGACCCACCAAACAGCCTTTATAGGCAATATGGGAAGACAAAAGAGATGGGGCTCTCACTTCACACAGTGACAGTGATAAACATGCTAAAGCTCTGTTACACAGAAGCAAGCATTAAGTATGGGGAGTCTTGAAGGAAGTATATTTCATTCTGTTCTTGGGGGTCTTAGGAAGTCTAAGGACCACATATTCCCTTGTGACTTGAGGTTATGGGTTGAATTGTGCCCCCCCACAAAAAAAAGATATGTTAAGATACTAATTCCTAGTACCTCTGAATGTGACCTTATTTAGATGTAATTATAGATGTAATTATAGGGTCATTATAGATGTAATTAGTTAAGGTAAGGACAAACTGGAGCAGGGTGGGCTATTAATCCAGTATGATTGATACTCTTAGAAGAGAAGGGACCCATGGAGAGAACACCATGTAAATCTGATGGAGGCAAAGATAGCTTGATGTGCCTGCAAGCCAAGGAATGCCAGAAGATGAGGACAAGGACCAGACTTTCTCCACATCCTTCAGAAAGGAACCGACCCTCTCAGTATCAATTTCAGATGTTTAGCTTTCTGAATTATGAAATAATACATTTCTGTTGTTTTCATTACCCAACTGGACACAGCAGTGCCTGTCTGTAGACCCAGCTATTCAGGAGGCTGAGACAAGAAGATCATTTGAGCTTATGAGTTCAAGACCAGCCTGGGCAACATAGCTAGTTCCTAGTATAACAGGTCCTAAAACCTACTTCTACTAAAAAGCACTGACTCCTTAAGTGAGCCTACAAGTTAACTAAAAGCAGGAGAAAAGCCAGACATCTCAGCCTTCATTTTTAATCTGGCTCTTTCCTTTGTCTTAAGACTTAGGTTCAAACTCTGGCTGAACTCATATAATCATGTTACTCACTCACATGTCCATGTAAAACCAACACCTAACCAATCACCCCCTTCAGTGCTTCCACTATCAGCCTCTACACTATCCTCTTCCAAAATCCCCCAAAGACACCTGGAAGTCTCCACTCATTGTCCCAAACCTGCAGTATCCATTGATTCTGGGAACATCAGAGACTCCTACATAGATCACCCCAAGAAGAGATGACACCCCCAACTCAGAGCAGTTATCTCCTGAGAGCTAGACTGTCCCCATCAAGCGACACTTTGAAGATTACTTAACCCTGCATACCTCTCACTCTCTGCCTCAATTCTTTCTCTATTTTTTTTTTTTTTTGCGGGGGGTCTGGTCGTGGGCCTGAACTCTGGGCCTGGGTGCTGTCCCTCAGCTCTTCAGCTCAAGGCTAGCGCTCTACCACTTAAGCCACAATGCCACTTCTGGCTTTTTTTCTGCTTATGTGGTACTGAGGAATCGAACCCAGGGCCTCATGCATGCAAGGCAAGCGCTCTACCACTGAGCCACCTTCCCAGCCCCTTCTTTCTCTATTTAAACTGAAAGCTAGCCAGATGTCAGTGGCTCATGCCTGTAATCCTAGCTACTCAGGAGGCTGAGACCTGAGGATCGTGATTCAAAGCCAGCTGGGCAGAAAAGTCTGTGAGACTCTTATTTCCAATTAACCACCAGAAAACTGGACATGGTGTTGTGTCTCAAGGTGGCACTATCCTTAAGCAAAAGAGCTAAGAGACAGCACCCAGGCCCTGAGTTCAAGGCTGATGAATGACAAAAAACAAAAAACCCTAAAGTTCATGAGCTCAAATGCTTACATTTCCCTCTTCCCAACAGAGCTGTGTTGATTAAACCCTTTCCTGTCCCTGAGCTCTCTTGCTCAAGGCTAGTGTTCTACCACTTTGAGCTACAGCTCTACTTCTAGCTGTCTAGTGGTTAATTAGAGGAGAGTTTCATGGACTTTCCTGCCTTGGTTGGCTTTGAAGGGTGATCCTCAGATCTCAGCCTCTGATTAGCTAAGATTACAGGCATGAGCCAATAGTGCCTGGCTTTTGCTGTTGCTGCTGCTTTCTTCATCTCCTCCCCCTCCCCCTCCTCTTCCTCCTCCTCCTTCTTCTTCTTGTCCTGGGGCTTGAACCTCAGGGCCTGGGCTCTATCCCTGAGCCTCTTTGTGTTCAAGGCTAGCGCTCTACCATTTGAGCCACAGTGCCACTTCTGGCTTTTTCTGTTTATGTTGTACTGAGGAATTGAACTCAGGACTTCATGCATGCTAAGCAAGCACTCTACCACTAAGTCACATTCCCAGCCCTTGCTCTTTTTTTAAATGGTACTGGGGTTGAACCTAGGGCCTCATGCTTACTAGATAGGTACTCTACTACTGTGCTATGCATCCAGCCCTTTTTTACTTTTAGTTATTTTTTCTGATACAGTTTCAGGAAGACATTTTCTTGGTGAAAAATCTTATCCAGCTCCAACCATCTCCCCAGAAGAGATCCAGAGCTTCCTTGGACACTGGCACTTAAGGGTGTGGCACAAGTCTGGTAACCTAAGTTCAAAGTCACATACCCTTCATCCACAGAGACTCATATACTTTGCCAAGGCTCAAAAACAGCCCTTCTTGCCGGGTGCTGGTGGCTCACACCTGTAATCCTAACTACTTAGGAGGCTGAGATTTGAGGATCACAGTTCCAAGCCAGCCCGGGCAGGAAAGTCCGTGAGACTCTTATCTACAATAAACCACTAGAAAACCAGAAGTAGCGTTGTGGCTCAAGTGGTAGAGCGCTCCCCTTGAGCTGAAGAGCACAAGGACAGCGCCCAAGCCCAGAGTTCAAGCCCCACGACCAACCAAAAAAAAAAAAAAAAAAACAGACTTTAGCCAGGCATGGTGACACATACTTGTAATCCCAGCTAATCAGGAGACTGAGGCTGTAAGGCTGTGAGCTCAAGGTAGGCCTGGGCAACATAGTGAGACCCCATTTCAAAAAACTAAATGTTGAAGTTCTACTCCTTACTACCTCAGCATGTGATCTCATTTGGAGAGTTCACAATGGTAATCAAGTTTAAAGTGAGGTCCTTAAGGTGGGCCAAGGCAATATGGCTATGTCTTTATAAAAAAAGGGACATTTACATACAGACAAATATACTCACAGAGAAGACAATATGAAGTGACACAGAGAGAAAATGTGTGAAACAGATCTTTCCCTCAGTCCTCAGGAAGAAACAGCCTGTGACACCTTGATTTTGGACTTCTAGCCTCTAGAACTAAAAGACAATAAGGCAATGAACCACAAACCCACCTGGTCTGTGCTCCGTCCCTCCCTCCCTTCCTTCCTTCCCCCCACCCCTCTCTCTCCTTCTTTTCTGATGGTAGTGGGGCTTGAACTCAAGGCCTGCGAATGCTGTCCCTTAACTTTTTTACTCAAAGCTGGCACTCTACAACTTGAGCCACACCTCCACTTTTGACATTTTTTTCTGGTTAATTGAATATAATAGTCTCATGGACTTTTCTGCCTGAGCTGGCTTCAAACCTTGATTTTCATATCTTAGCTTCCTGAGTAGCTAGGATATGAGCCATCCCAGCTTGTTGCGTTTTCAACAGCAGCCCTAGCAAATGGATACAAGGCCATATACTTTTCCTTCCTTTTTCTACTCTCTTCACATGAGCCTGTACTTCACACTTCTTATGGGGAAAGAGCATCTGAATGGAAGCAAAATGTGATGTCTCATGGACATGTGTGGTCAAGAACCCCCCCCTCCCATCATCCTCTACTTCCCCATATCTCCCACTTGAATGTACCTCTCTCTGCTGAGTCACCAACAGCCAAGGACTCTTAAACTGTTGTCCTCAGACATAAGGGCGTCCCCCAGTGCACCTTCCAGAAAGTTAAGCCTGGTGACAAGTGTCTACAACCAGGTACTATAAGATTTGAAAAAGGGATTCAGAATCCTCAGGACACTTGCATTCTACCATGGGAAGTATGATTCACACTAGTGAAATAAAAAAGCATTTCTCAAGCCCCAGGCTTTGCAAGCCACTTTCTTGATTTTTCTGTTGTCTGAGCTCCCCCTAGTGGTGAGGCTGAGGACTCATGTGGTGAGGGGGTGTAGGGCCGGTGGTTTACAGCTTGCAAATCTTCAGCATGTTCTACAAATCAGGGACAGTGCCTAGGCCCTGAGTTCAAGCCCCACAACTAACAAAAACAAAAAACCAAAGAGATAGAGGCAGGACAATCAGGAGTTCAAGCAGGCTTGGGCTATATATCAAAGGCCTGTCCCAATATAAGTAAACAAACAAAATAACAGGAATAAATGCCATTAATTTCTGCAAATAACTCATGTGACAAAGCCTGCACTGGGAACCCTTTGTTCCTTAAGGAGTCTGGCAAGTGTTAGGGGGGATAAGAAAGACACCTTAGTTGATTCAAAATGATTGATATTTGTGAAGCCCTAAATTGGATCTCCAGCATGGAAAGGAAAAACATAAGGCAGAGGGAGGGAGGGAGGGAAGGAAGGAAGGGAAGGAAGGAAGGGAAGGAAGGAAGGGAGGGAGGGAGGGAGGGAAAGAATTTGTGAAGGCTCTAGACATGAGATAAGAATAAAGTAGAAAATTCTGGGCTAGGAAGGTGGCTCAGTGGTAGAGTGCTTGCCTTGCATGCATGAGGCCCTGGGTTCGATTCCTCAGCACCATATAAGAAAAAAGAAAAAAGCCAGAAGTGGCGCTGTGGCTCAAGTAGTGGAGCACTAACCTTGAGCTGAAGAGCTGAGGAACAGCTCCCAGGCCCAGAGTTCAGGCCCCACGACTGGAACCAAAAAAAAAAAAAAATTCTATATGGCATAATGGCATAAACAGGTTGTTCTTATTTCATGGGGACTGGTGACAATTTTATGTTGGGGTGTCATCTGGCGTGCCATCACTTGAGAGCCATCCCCATGGGGAAAGTGCATTGCTGCACAAGCCAAGTGGCCCAAGGCTGATTGAAGGCCTCTGGTACTGGCAGTGGTGTTGCAGGTGGGGGATCTGGGAAAGGAGTGTGGATGGTGTAATCGGGAGCAGGGATTCCTTGTGTAAGACCTGTGAGTAATTGCAGAAACTGTTTATCTGTAAAAGAAAAAGAGCTGTGGGGAACCTGGAAGCCTTATTCCAGTGCAGAAGGGCTTTCTTGCATAATCACCCTCTTACACTGGAGGGCAGAGCTGAATCTACTTAAAGGAGTTCCTGGCCAGATCCATTTCAGTTTACTATAAGCACAAATTTTCACCAATCTGACTTTCCCAGTAAAGGTAACTACCTGGAGATGGGTTTCCCCACTCTGGAACAGCTCAATCTTCACCTGAGTGACAGTTTATTAATAATGTACATGAACGCGCTGAAGTGGAGGTAGGACTTTAATCGCCATTTTCTAACATTGACTCCTGGGCTTGGGAGGGTGTGATCCAGGCACACTTAAGTTGTGAAATAATGTGCTAGTAAAGCTGACAAGCAGAGAGCATGTTTATGCAAGGCTCTGAGCTCAAACTGTACCACCAAATAATAGTAGTAGTAACTAAATAAAAAGCCCAACTTCTAGGCTGCAACTTAGATATATAGGAACAGGGACTATTTGGAAATAGGACTCAAGAACTTGAATGTAGGGCTGGGAATGTGGCTCAGTGGTACAGTGCTTGCCTAGCATGCAGGAAGCCCTGGGTTTGATTCCTCAGAACCATATACACAGAAAAAAAGCCTGAAGGGACGCTGTGGTTCAAGTGGTAGCATGCTAGCCTTGAGCCAAAGAAGCTCAGAGACAGTGCCCTGGCCCTGAGTTCAAACCCCATGACAGGCAAAAAAAAAAAAAATAGAAAGAATGTGTGATAAGCTCAGGAAACTCAGAGCTTGGAACCCACTACCTTGGGGCAAAGTGAAACAAAATGAACTCAAAGTCTTGAAACGTGATGATGAAATTGTCTACAAAACCCATAGAGATGGTGCCTGTATTTCATGTCCATTTAATACAACATAGTTTATTATTGCTTACTTACAAGTTAGGTTAGGTATAAAACAACCAGTTGTCCAACCACCGACATGAACTGAAAACATTAAGATGTTTTTATAGGAAGATATACTTTGAGTTTGAAAGAAAACGTAGCTTCACGATAAAGAAAAGGAGTAGTAGAATCTAATTGTGAAATATGTGCTTGTAATGCTGCCAAGCAGATAGTGTGTTAGAGCCAAAACTTGTTATTTACAGAATCAGTGACTCATTCTTTCCTAGCTCAGATCACATGCTATTAAATATATGTTTGTGCCTATGGAAGAGGACTTTCATTGAAACTTCTGTGATTTTTTGGAGGCATTTTCTTGGATATTTCATCTTGGATAGCTTGAGTGACTAGCCCGTTGCTGAATTATTTAGGATGGGATGGTAAAGTGGCTTTTTTCTACCAGAGGCCTTACACTACTTATGCAATACACACACACACACACACACACACACACACACACACACACACACACACACACACACTTTGAACATGAGGAAACTAAGGCACAGAGAAGTAAAAAAAAAAAACTGTTAAAGGTCACACAGCAGTCTGGAGATGTAGCTCAAGTGGCAGAGTGCAAAACCCATAAGAGACAGCCATAGAAAGGGCTATTGTGAGAAAAACACAATATCTGAACATCTGAAATGCCATAGTAAAGCCTTTTGGTGAATTAATCTGTGCTAAAAAGAAATGACTAATAGGAAAATAAAAGAGGCTCTGTTGGTGCCAGTCAGAGGGGGTGAGACTTCAGGGGCTTGAATAAGGATGGATGCAGTTAAAGTAGTTTGTATGCATGAAAATAGAATAATGGAACCTGTTGAAGTGGGTAAAGGAGAGTGGTAGGGAGGGTGAGGGATATATTTATTCTTGTGGAAATTTGTACAAGACTCCATAACACTACATCTTAAATAAAGTCATTTGTTTCTCTCTCAGGAAACAAATAATCCAGAGGAGGTTGATAGTCCTGCTTCAAAACCAAAACTGCCAGTTTCTTTGTCATCTTTAACACCATCTTGCCAGCTCTGGGTATAAGAGTGCAGGTGTAAATATACTGCTTCTAAGGTAGCAGGACCAGGACAAGTCCCTTTGCCGTTAACAGATGGTTGAAGTCAGGTACCATAGTTCATACCTGTAATCCTAGCTACTCAGAAGGCTGGGATCTGAGGATCAGGACTCAAAGCCAGCTTGGACAACAAAGTCCATGAGACTTCTATCTCCAATTAATACCAGAAAGCCAGAAGTGGAACTGTGAGTCAATTGGTAGAGCTACAGCCTTGGGCAAAAAAGCTAAGGGCAATGCCCAGGTCCTGAGTTCAAGCCTCAATACCAACACACACACACACACACACACACACACACACACACACACACACACACACACACACACACACACACACACACACACACACACACTAGAACAAAACAAAGTAAAACAGAACAAAACAAGATAAAACAAAACAAAAACCCAGAAACAAACTGCACACATTACTTTTCATTTATGCTCCAAAGTCCTCATTTAAGTCATTGTCTATGGCTACCTAGTCATGTGCCTAGCCACAGCTTCCAGGTTTTTCAGAAGGTGCGTATGAATCCCAAGAAATAAATATTGTTTCTCATGTTCAGCCTACTGGACCTAAGGAAATATAATTTATAAATATAGAGCTTGTATCTCTATTCTAAGTATGGGCTCCCTGAAGAAAGGGCTGAGATCAACAACACTAAGGCATCTGTGATGTGGCACAGGGCTGGAGAGTGCATATGCTTAGATGTTTCTGATTATTTGTTTAGATACAAATAGGGCAGGCAATCCTTAATTTGTCCATCTTCAACACTCTGGTAGCTCAGGCTTCCTTGTTTCTGTCTCATCAGGATATCAGCAGGTGATGTGTATGTGTTGTTAGTCCAATACCTACATCCCTCTTTCTTCTACCAATAGATCCCCATTTCATAGAGGGGCAGTTGTATGCCAAATAAACTGTCATTTTCTCTATCTCTCTTGAAACTAGGGGAAAACATGTTGTGGCCTGGCAATTGTATTAGTTTGTGACATCTGCTCCAACAGAGGACTACAGAGTAGTTATAGAGAAATATATTATTGTTAGGCTTTAAAGGCTAGAAGTCAGAACCTGAGGTGTCAGCAGGACTGGTTCCTTCTGAGAGCTGTGAGAGAAAGATCCTTTCCAGGCCATCTGTAGACGGTCATCTCCTCCTGGTGCTTGTTACACATGATTTCCTTCACTGTACATCTGCCTCTGTGTCCACATATACCCTTTCTATGATGACCAGTCATAGTAGATTGAATTCACTCTGATGCCTTCAGTTTAACTTGATCACTGCTGTCAAGATCTGTCTCTAAGATCCTGGGGATGGGGGTTAAAAAGGCTGAGGTCAAGGTGCTGCTGATAGCTTCTTGGTAAGGGATCTCTTGCCAGCTGCTGGTACCTGTCGTCTGGGTGATCCTCATATGGAGGACAGAACTCAGCAACTCCTAGCAGCCCTATCAGACTAGATCTCTACCTTATGACCACATTTAACCCTAATTACTTCCATTTTGTCTCCATCTGCAAAGACATCTTGTTTTAGGGCTTCAATATAAGAATTTTGATGAGGCATCATTTAGTTCTTAGCATTTCATGTATTCACCTTTATATCTATACCTATGTAGCATTTCATGGGCCTTTCTGGTATTTGAGGGTTATTGTTGTTATTGTTGTTTGTTTTTAATAGGGTCTCAACATTGCCCACTCTGATTTCAAACTCCTAGTGATTCTACTACCTCAGCTTCCTGAGTAGCTGGGATTATATGTTTATGCCCTATACTTGGCTAATGGATCTTATTAACCCAGAAAACTAGATTTTCCCTCCTCTTAACTGTACCCCTTCCTTCTCCTCTTGTCCTCTTTATCCTTCTCAGCTGCCTTCCTTCCTTCTTTCCTTCCCCTCTCCTCCCCCCCTCCTTTTTTTGTTGGTTGTTCTTATTGTTGTTATGATTGCTTGAGATCAAACCCAGCACCTCAGACATGGCAGCCAAAGGCTCTTCCACTGAGCTACTCCCCAGTCCCAGCTTGCTGAGACAGAGGGTGGGGGAAGAGAGAGAGAATCAGAGACAGGTAGGAAGACAGAATGATTGACTAGTGTGAGAATTCTACAAGATGTATTCTGTTACTTTTGCTATATTCTATTGGATTGCAAAAAGTCTCAGGTCTAAGTCTCAGGACCCATTTACACTCAAGTTGTGACACCAGGAATGGGGATCATGAAAGCCTTATTACCCAACAACCAGGCAAATGAAATCACGTGCATAAAGGTCTTGGGAAGTAGGGGAGCAGGGCCCATTGGAAAGACAGAAGTAAAGAAAGCAAGAGAGAGAAGGGTAAGAGATGTAGCCAGACTACATAGAACTCTACAACATATTCTAAGAGGCATGAGGAGCTATGGAAGACTATGGTGACACAACCCAAAACTCACAGGCTGTCACTACTACCCAGAGCCTGAGTCCAATCCAGCGTAGATGGGTAAATAACCCCATCCAAACTCATAAGGAAGACAGGATTGCAAGGCAGATAGGACTTATTGCTCGATAGTCTAGGTTTGTCCCTTGACCTGGCGGTGGGGCCACATTAGGGGCTGAGTAAAAACTTCAGGATGAATTGGATAGATACTGGAAAGCCACATAGCTTATTCAGACCCTACATAGAGAAACAGATCTGTAATCAAGTCAGTCTTTTACCCTGAGCCCAACCACACCCACTCAGTCACCACAACAAGATTCCCTGGAGAATCCTGGGCTCCACCCAACACAGGGCAGAATCTCCCAGATACAGAATCTCTTGCCTCAACTTGGCAAGTTCTGCCCTTGGCTCCAGGTTCAGTACACAGTGTACTTGGCCCTTGGGCTGTGGCCAGCCCAGGGTGTGGTACATGGTTCAGTATATTATGACTGTATTTCATTTCAAAAGTGCTCTATCACCCAGTGTGGAAGAAATACTGTATTGCAAAGCTCATAGAACTCACAAATGTTATAGACCACAATAGACAATTTGCCCCATGAAAGTTAGAATGTGTTTGTGACTTTAAGCATCACTCTCCCACAATACTGTGAAATTTGGGAAATTATGTAATCACTTAATCACAATAAAGAATTTGGCAAAAAAGGTGCTCTCTTTTGGTTGAACTTAAACTCTCAAATCCAGCACATCCATATCCCCCAGATGTAGTGAGGCCTTAAGTATGTTGCTCTCTCTGACATTGCCTTCACCCTGCAAAATGGGAGTATAGAATGAAAGTTGGACCCATGAAGGGTCTATTATCAAGATACAGAAGAAAGGCAGAAATGGCAGGTGCTGAATTATAGGAGTAAACAGGCAGATAGAAACTGGTTTATTTTGGTAGAGAACTTGAAGTAACTTTGAACAAGCTATACCTACAATAACCGAGAAAGAAAACTTATTACCTGATATGACCCTCTCTGTTCCGACTCCTGGCTGTCTTGCCTCTGGCACTTTCCTAGATCCAGTTTGGTGCCTAGTCATCCTCCCTACCAGCCAAACTTTGGCTTGCCTGACATTTAATCCTCAGAATGGCCTCTAAAGGACTTCTTCCTCCTGCTTTTCAGACAACCTGTGCTCGGTGAACTGTTCCTAACAACTATGAGAGGCCAGAGACATTTCTACAGATACAACAGATCAGTTTGGGCAAGCTAGCTTCTCTGGGGCTGCTTCCTTATCAGTAAAGTATGGCAGGCAGAGGATTATTAGAGATGAAAGCTCTCAAGGCATCAAGCATAACACCTGCCCTTTTTAGATGCTTAGAAATGCTATCAGGTAGCCAGGAGCCAGTGGCTCACAGTTGTAATCCTAGCTACTCAAGAGACTGAAATCAGAGGATCAGGGTTCAAAGCTAGTGGAGGTGTGTCTCAATGGTAAAATGCCAGCCTTGAGAGAAAAATGCTAAGTGAGAGTGTGAAGCCCTGAGTTCAAGCCCAGTATAATAATAATAATAATAACAATATCTGCTATTTCTACTACATGCACAATACAGCTTGTCTCTTTGGTTTCAGGAGTTTAGGAAATGGATTATGAAGTATAATCCCAATGAGTTTAGCATATTTGGTAATCAAGAGTGGGTGGCCAAAGGACAGGTCACACTCTAGGAGTACAGAAAGTGTACAGGACTACCAGCCAGAAACATAAATTCTTGTTCCAGCCCCATCAGAAGCCACCTGCAAGACCTTGGAGAAGTCAGTTATCTTTTTGGAGTGTTTCTTAATCTGTAAAATGTAGATAAGACTAACCAGCAGCCTGCTTCTGTCACTGGGCTGTGGCTAGTCCCCATAAGGGTTGTAAGAGTGTTCTGTGTATTGGAAAATGGTTATCCAGTTTCAAGGGAGGGCTATTCTTGTGATTCAGATCTAGTGTGGGGGTAGCTGTGCACAGCCAAGTGCAGCCCCCTGCAGCCCTGGGAAGGAAGGAACCAGAGGGGATAGGGGGGGCAAGTGGGGGCAGGGAGTTAGAGGGAATAAATGGGGGGGGGAGGAGGGAACCAAATGCTGGAGTATAGGAAAGTTATCTCCAGGTTAGGGACACCAAGGCCACCTCCTTTTGCTTCCCCTCAAGGGAGGGTTGAACCCAGGACCTAGCATATACTAGGTAAGCACTCTTTCCCTGAGGTAGGTCCCTAGTCTGATCACTTCAATTTTTTTTAAACTCTATTAATAATATGTATTGTGTATGTTGGTCTTGGGGCTTGAACTCTGGGTACTATCTCTGAGCTTTCTTGCTCAAGGCTAGTACTCTACCAATTGAGCCATAGCTCTACTTTCAGCATTTTTGTAGTATTTTATTGGAGATGAGTCTCACAGGTTTTCCTGCCTAGGTTGGCTTCAAACCATGACCCTCAGATCTCAGCCTCCTGAGTAACTAATAGATGTGAGCCATCCTGATCTGCTTAATTTTTTTCAGGGCCTGGGCACTGTCCCTGAGCCTCTTTGTGATAAAGGCTAGCACTCTACCACTTGATCCATAGCACCACTTCCAGCTTTTCCTGAGTGGTTTTTTGGAGATAAGAATGTCATGGACTTTTCTGCCTGGGCAGGCTTCAAACTGTGATCTTCAGATCTCAGCCTACTAAGTAGCTAAGATTACAGGCATGAGCCATCGGCGCCTGGCTGACCTGCTTAATTATATTAATGAAAAATTTTAAACCCTAAGACAGGATTGCCGATATGTAATATATTTTGAGGTCCTGTAAAGAAGGCATGGTAACTCCTACCCTGAATGGTGGGTGGGGTATTAGGGATAAAATCTCTGGAAGGCATTGGGCACAGCACCAGCCTTGAAGCTTGCAAATGCTATCTGTTAATATCACCTTCTCATTACAATACAGTCTGCCTCTTCATTTTGGTGAATAACGTGCTGTCTCTTCTATTGCTATCTTGATAAGGATACAGGTAGGAATCTAGAGGGTCACAAGTGCTCAGCAGCTATAAAGATAATACCTAACGTACACATTCAGGGCTAGAAGAGGCCTCCTGAGCTCTCATGGTAGGCTCTAGAGAAGAGGAGAGTTATGTTTTTTCTTATGGTATATCCATAAGTGACATACTAATTAGCCATAAAAAGGAACACACTACTGCTACAAGCAACACATTATGGAATTAAAAGGCTAGGTACAGAAATAGTACCTACAGGGGCTGGGAATGTGGCTTAGTGAAAGAGTGCTTGCCTAGCATACATGAAGCCCTGGGTTAGATTCCTCAGTACCACATAAACAGAAAAAGCCAGAAGTGGCATTGTAGCTCAAGTGATAGAACACTAGCCTTGAGCACAAAAAGGCTCAGGGACAGAGCCCAGGCCCTGATTTCAAGCCCTAGGATGGAAAAAAATTGTACATACAGTGTGATTCCATTTATATAAAAATTTAGAACAGATGAAATAGTATGACAGAAAGCAGAATATTGGAGCTTGGATCTGTGGCTCATACCTATAATCTCAGCTACTCAGGAGGCTGAGGCCTGTATAGATTGTGATTCAACATCAGCTTGGGCAGAACAGTCCAAGAGACTCTATCTCCAATAAACTAGCAAAATGTCAGACTGAAGGTATGGCTCAAGTGGTAAAGGACCAGCCATGAACAAGAAAACGGAATGCTGCAGCTACTAACAAAATAAATGAAAGGCAGATGATGTCCCTTCACCCCAAGACTTGGAAATACTACTCTGGTTCAGCTTTCTTTCATTTCACTTTGCTTCAGACAATTTCTAGTCCTGCCATCTATGTTTAACTTTTCTACCATCTTCCTCCTTTGCACTGGCATTCTGTTCCCAGAATGCTAGAAATCTATAATTATAGACAGATCAAAGAAGGCTACATTTTGTAAACCATACACATCATAAGCTCTCCACAAGTGTAAACTTAGCATTGTGCCTTTCCTTTCCACTAGAAATGTCTCTCTTTTGACATATCAGAAGCCTCAGAGTCTTTCAGGGTTACGTTCAATCTTTATGTCCTCTATTCTGGGGGCTCCAGAGTACAGGATAGTCTGAGGATTCTTCTTTCTGAACTCTGGGCTCTTACCATGAAATCAGTACCATGTCATATCCTGGCTAGGACCTGTGCTCTATGTTTCTTTACCTATGTCAAGTACCTGTTTGACCTTCTCTACAATAATCACAGTTGGGTTAAATTCTCAATACCCCTTAGGCTCAGTTTCACCATTTGTAGCACAGAAATGGTGGCAGCTTTATTGGGCCTAGCCATAATTCTTTTGATCCTGTCTTGAGCCTATTGTGGGAACTTAGCACAGCAGTTCTCAAAAGTGTGGTTTGGAAAGCCTTGTGAGGTCAGCAAACTTCCCTTTTCTCAACTAAATAGCCACGTGATGCTCTTTTCTTCATATACCCAAAACAAAAAACAAAAACAAAAACCAAAAACATGACCACAGGTTGAATGAAGAAAGAGCTATGAGAATATAGCAGCTTTCTATTCAGCCAGATATTAAAGTGTTTGCAAAAAGTGAAACACAGCCACTCCCCCCCCTCTTTGGAAAACATAGGAATTTTGAAAATAAAAATATACCATTATATCAGCAATGTGCTATTATTTTATGATTTAAATCTATCTAGTGTCAATTCCTAGTGTAGTAATTTGCAAAAGCTCTTTGGATTCCTCAGTCATTTTTAACAGTGTAAAGAGGTGAAGAGATCTACTACTTGAGCCACATTTCCATTTCTGGCTTTCTGGTGGTTAATTGTGGATCAGAGTCTCATGGGAGGCCAGTGGCTCATGCCTAGCTACTTAGGAGGCTGAGATCTGAGGATCATGGTTCAAAGCCAGCCCGGGCAGGAAAGTCTGTGAGACTCTTATCTCCAATAAACTAGAAAACCATAAGTGGCACTGTGGCTCAAGTGGTAGAGTGCTAGCCTTGAGCGGAAGAGCTGAGGGACAGCACTTAGGCTCAGAGTTCAAACCCCATGACTGACAAAAACAAAACAAACACAGAAAAAAAAAGTCTCATGGGAGAAAGAGGGGAAAGAGTGACATCGTTCAAAAGAAATGTACTATTTATTTATTTTATTTATCCTGGTCCCGGGGCTTGAATTCTGGGCCTGGGCCCTGTCCCTGAGCCTCTTTGTGCTCAAGGCTAGTGCTCTTCCACTTGAGCCACAGCACCATTTCCGTTTTTTTCCAAGTAGTTTATTAGCGATAGTCTTACAGACTTTCTTGCCTGGGCTGGCTTTGAACCATGATTACAGGAGTGAACCACTGCCACCCAGTGAAATATATTATGACTTAAATTAAGTAACTGTAACCCCTTTGTACATCACCCTTACAATAACAATAAATAAATTGTAACAAAATAGACAAGTGGCAGATGTAAGCTAAAAAAAAAAAAAGTCTTATAGACTTTCCTGTTTGGGCTGGCTTCGAACTTTGATCCCCACATGCCAGCCTCTCCAGTAGCTAGGATTACAGGTGTTAGCCTCGACTACAAGTCTCTTTCCTTCATGCTTATATTTTGCTTTGCTTATACCAGGATGGCCTCTGGAAGGATACTCAATAATTGGTCCCAGTGGCCTCTAGAGAGGAGTCTTGGGAGACAGAGTGATCCACCGTTGCACGTATCACCTGTATTTAATGATAGACAAATGAAAGCAAACAACACTTGTAATGGATAGGTGCTCAGGTTGTCCCAGGGAAAGTAATGCTGACTGACAACTGAAAAGACACAGACCACTGGAAAGTGTTTCTCATCTCACTTGGTTTGGATCACACCACACAGATTGCCTTGGCCCCCAGTGCCCACAAGCCAGAGTTCAGCCGGGACCACCTTCCCCCCCGCCCCGCGCGAAACCACCCCTGGCGACGTCACTTCCGGCGGACTGGCTTTCCTGAACTCCCTCTGGCTCCCGCCTTCGCCCACTTCCGGTCGTCGTCGCCGCTGCTGCCGCTGCTGCTCCTGCTGCTGAAGCTGCTGGCGGAGGCCGGAGGATCGGGCGGCGGCGGCGGCGGCGGCTGAAAGGGCGGCGGCGGGAGCGGAGCGGGACGCGGAAGCGAGAGGAGGCGAGCGAGGAGCGAGCAGAGCACCCCCTGCCGCCCGCCTGAGGAGCCGGAGCCGCCCGGGCCCTACGCACGCCGCCGCCGCCCGCCCGCCCGCCTGCTCGCCCGCGGGACAAAGCCGAGAGCCCGTGCCAGAGCCATGTCCTCGTCCGCCGGCAGCGGCCACCAGCCCAGCCAGAGCCGCGCCATCCCCACGCGCACTGTGTCCATCAGCGACGCCGCGCAGCTACCTCATGACTATTGCACCACGCCCGGGGGGACGCTGTTCTCCACCACGCCGGGAGGTGAGCGCCCGCGCGTCCCGGCTTCCCGCCGGGTCTCCGGGACTCCGTGGGGGGCGGGTCCGCTGAGCCCCCGGGCACCCTGCGTGGTCTTTCGGAACCCCTTCGCGTTGCATTCTTTCCGTCCCGGGACGGGAGCGCGCGCGCGCGTGCGTGCGTGCGTCCACTCGAGAACGCGGAGAAAGCGCTTGTTCCCGCTCCGTGGCAGTTTTCCGCGCTTGACCCAGTTTTCTCCCCTCCCCGCCCCTCGGCCGCACTGGGCCTTGCGTGACACCCTGCGTTGCCTCCCCTCCCTCTTTCTTGCAGCTTTGTTGTGCCTTTGGTCACGTCGGCGCTGCCCCACAGGCCTCTGTAGGCAGAAAGTTGGGCCGAGGAGTTTGGGGTAGGACCCTGCCAGGATTTGTTTTGCCTCGTGTCGAACGCCCTGGACAAGGCTGGAATGCAATCTAGAAGCCTTGCCCCGCGTGATCCTGCTTTGACAGTTAATTGTTTACCGGGCTAGACGGAGGCCTTTCAAAAGGGGGTGATGGGGAGGGGGATGTCTCCAGGCTGGAAAGAAAAAGTGATAAACTAACACTCTTGCAATACTCAAGGGATAGGAGGTTGGAGTGACAGCACCAGCAGCGGTTGGTTGGTGGAAGTTGGAGGGGGCTTTATCTAGCAGGACATGTTACTCGGCTGCGTTTGCCTGATTTGGGGGGAAGGGGAGTGCTTGTAGAGCGAGCTGGTGCCGAGGGAGACGGACAGGGAACAGCCAGGGACTGTTGACAAGCAACACTGGGTAGAGGTGAAGCATGTAGATAAGAGTTGGTCACAGGAGAAAAGGAGCTCAAAGGTTGTCTGTGCCCAGCTTGGGCAGTTAGCCAGAGGGTGGAGACTGCAAAGCGTTGGGGAGCGGGCCGGGCGGGGGAGGGGGGAAGGAGAGGGAAGCGGAGGAGGAACTTACTGAAGGGAAAGGGGCTTCCTTTTTAACCTCAGAACTTTGCCTTCTTTTGGTGGTCTGTTGGCTGGCCTCCGGCTAAAGGGTGGAGACTTGGCATGCAGCCCCAGCAGCCTATGTGAAAGCTAGCCTTCCTGTGGGCAGGACCCCTGAGTGTTCAGCAACCAATCCTATGCAGTTGGGCCTGTGTAGTCTTCGAAGCTGTTGCACAATAATAGGCATGGAGTGAAGAGGGATCTCCTTGCCAATTCCAAGGAAGAAAAATGTAGAAGAAAACTTTTGAGACAATCTAACAAGGCCACTAGGGGTAGTATGACTACCTTGAAAAGCTAAGTATTACTCATGCCCCTGAATTCATCAATATGTATACAGAGTCAGGTATAGGAAAGTATAGAAACCCTTGCACTACTTACTGCACAGCAGTGGAGTTGCACTGAGTTGGTTTGCCGCACTCAAGAGTGCTCCTTCCTGATTTCTTAAATTTGCCTAAGGCCAGCTCCAGCTCCTATGAAGAGGTTGTTGGTGGTGGTGGTTCTTTTATTTTTATTTTTTTAAGAAAGTTTCTAAGTAGCCCATGCTGGCCTGGAACTCTGTGATCCTGTCATCTCAGCTTTTGAGGTGATCTTACTACAGGCATACCTAACATGACCATTATCATGAGGGTTTTTTTGTTTTGTTTTGTTTTGTTTTGTGGGGAGGAGGGTCAGTGTGGGGCTTAGACTCAGGGCCTAGGAGCTGTCTCTGAACTTAAAAGACTAGCGCTCTACCACTTGAGCTACAGCTCTAGTGTAAGCTCTTTTTTTGCTGATTAATTGGAGATAAGAGTCTCTTGGACTTCCCTGTCTGGGATGGCTTCTCACCAGATCCTCAGATCTCAGCCTCCTGAGTAGCTACAGTTACAGGCGGGAGCCACAGGTGCCAGGCAATCATGAAAGATTTCTAAAGGTGAAAATCTGTTTCAGATAAGTTGCTTTGAACTTAAACTGTTAGCTTTTAAGAAATGGAGATTCTTTTCCAAGGTGAGGGATTATAACTTATTCAAATGCCTGTGCTCCTTGAGAATACATATTACAATAATACTGGTACTCAGCTTTAATTTATTTGGGGAAGGAACTAAACCTTTAGCTATATATTAATCTTATTCTTCAAAGGAAAGAGCCATAAGGGGAAGTATTCTCTTTTAGCATATTTCAAGCACTATGCTGTTGGGCTTTTCAAATAAGTGCATAGTTTTTAGCATTGTTTTAAAGATAGAAGCCTGTCTCATAATCTGAATTAATTCTTAAAATACTTAGGGAGATTCTTCCAGAAATACTAATCCATTTACCCTCTCAACACACATTATCACCACTGCTTGATCAAATATCCCCTACCCTACCTCCAGATAGCTTCTGCAGACACAGGTTTCTGTTTTTGGTTTTTTGTTTTGTTTTGTTTGTTTAGTTTTTTTGGTTTTGTCAGTCATGGGGCTTGATTTGGTTTTGTTTTATTGTTGTTTTTCCCCGTCCTGGGGCTTGAACTCACAGCTTGGGCACTGTCCCTGAGCTTCTTTTACTCAAGGCTAGCACTCTACCACTTGAGCCACTGCTTTTCTGTTTATGTGGTACTGAGGAATTGGATCCAGGGCTTCACGCATGCTAGTCAAGCACTCTACCACTAAGCCACATTCCTGGCCCACAGATTTTTGTTTTAGATTTAAGTACTTGATATTGGCTCATCTAGATCATTGAGCCTGTCTTTATTGTTAGAGCCCATGGTAGTGATCTTTGGTTATTTTACACACAAGGGCTTACTATTTAGAGTAGTTCAACATCCTTACAATTGGATTTCATCAGTATTTTATAGCAGTTAGCTCAGTGCTGTTTAGATGCACAGTACTCATTGAAATTTCCCCCTTTGGAAATTTTCTGCCCTGTGATGCTTTGTTCCATTTCTGTTGCTGCATTTCTACTCCTTACCATGGAATTTATGTTCTTGGACCAGGGTGAAGTCATTTGTTATTTGATCACTTCTAGAAAGCTGATTAATGTGATTATGAATTTTTAGTGAGGCCTGTGCTGTGCTTTGCACAAAACAGAACAATAAACAAAAGTAGAAATGCAATCCTTGCTCTGGATGCTTTTAAAATCTTGATTTGGAAGGCATGGAGGCTATAGATAAGATTTTTATTTCTGAAACTATATATGTTGAGTTACATTATTTTAGAAAAACATTTAGAAAAATGAATCAGTAGGCTTCTGTTAGATAACTCAATTGAGTGAGAAGGGAGAGGAGTGCATCTCCTGCTCAGACTTCTGGAAACTTGAGAGTGTCACACTGGTCAGAACTTTCCAGTGTAACAGTTGATGTGCTAAATGCCCTAAATGATCAGACAGGGCAGGGACATTAATCCCATAGCTAATTTAGGATTTCTCCCCCTTGAGAATCCTTTCTTTATTGAACATCACATGATAGAGCCTATCCTAGAAGTTTCTCAGAATGGCCTTGTTGTGGTTTGGGAAATTGTGAATTTCTTACATTGGTAGAATAGTATTTTTTTTTTTTTCATTATTGAGGGAGAGGAAACTTTAGAGAAATGGGAATGTTAATTGGTTCTATCATTGAAAAGCTTCTAGCCTCAGTGCAAGTTAAGATTAGTATGGTTTAAATTTTATATCATTGGTTAGCTAGAGAAACCTAATGACTTTGGTAAATTGAAAGAAGTTCAGTCTCTCCCTCCCCAAATTAACTTTTTAGAATCATATAGCCATTTAATGTCTGAAGATTTGTATCCTGATCATTGTTCCATATCCCTACCCCACCCCAACTGTCTCAGGCTGGTTATATTATTAGGAAAGAAAGAACATTTAAAGAGCCTGGAAAACTAGCTGATGGGATTCTCTTTGCTACCTTGTTTAGATTCTAGGTATGAATCCATCTCCTTCTGGGAGAGTTGTACTCTGGGGAAAGAACAGAAACAAGAGACCTCTTTTTGCCTGTCTTAATAACATTCTTACCAGCGTTTTGCCATCTCTTTATGACTGTTCTTAATAACAATCTCATCAGCTGTGGAAAAGTGTGCTCTTCCCACAGCAAGAGGGATATAGGGTCACATTATAATGGTCTGAAATCTGATTTTTGTCCTACCTCTTCCTCTCTGCTAGCGAGTTCCTCTTTGCTGAAGGCCATTGGAAGGCCTGGAAATTGAAGAGAAGGTAAAAGAAGGGAGAACTGGTCCACAATTATATCAAAATAAGAGAATTTGGGGAAACAAAGTTTTCAGTCAGGTTCCTTTCTTGTAAGGATGAATCACACTTAGAAAAGAAGGGCCAGATTTCTGACCCTGTCATAAATTTCATTGTTAACTTTGAGCTGAATTTATTCTAGGCCACTAACTGTTGAACCCACAAATGTACTCATTTAGCCCTGTAATTTAAGTTCTTAGCACAAGGTTTCATAATTAGATGTGAGAAGTGCTTCTACATTAAATGAAGGGAGTTCAATTAGTTTGTTTACAGTTGAAAAGGGTGACATTTACTTATCTCATAGTAACACAGATTAACTAGTGTTATGATTCTATAGGAGACTCAGCTATAGTCCTATGTGTAGATAGGATAGATGTGTAGATAGTTGCTAGAGCATATATAATAGAGGTGGTCCTTCAGCTTTTGCTGGGGAGGTACTGAATTCTGAGCTTGGAGGAGGCAGCCTTTCTCATCTATAAGGCAGTGTAGTATATGGAAGTGAGTGCCTCTGCCTGACCCAAGACAGATGCAGGGTGATGGGGTGCACTCCTATAGATTTTTAGTGCAGCATAATGACAGACCTGTGCATTGTGCCTTCTCCCCCAAACCTGCTATATGAGATAGCAATGGAGAACTGACAGATCTGTGTACTGGCATCAGAGTCAAAAAGTCATTTGGCCTTTTGAGAACTAGAGTTATTTATTTATTTAGGTTGGTTTTGGGGCTTGAACTCAGAGCTTGGGCACTGCCCCTGAGCTTTTGTGTTCAAGGATAGCAGTCTCCCACATGACCTATAGCTCCTTTCCTAGGTTTTTGGTAGATCAAAGTCTCATGGACTTATCCACCTGGGCTGGTAATGTACCTCAGTTCTCAGACCTCAGCCTCCTGAGTATCTAGGATTATAAGCATGAGACATTGGTGCCCAGTAAGGACTAGAGTCTTAAAGATTCAGTTTTCGAGGTAAGGGGGCGGTTTGTGTGGTTTGGACACACTGTAGACTTGATGGTGTCTGTGAAAATCTGCAGCTCAACATAGGCACCAGTGTCTCACACTTGTCATTCTACTTGGGGACTAAGATTGGGAGAATCACAGTACAGGCAGAACACTTCAGGATATCAACTTCACAACTCATACATAGCTGGGCAAAATGGCACATGCCTTTCATCCCAAGCTACATGGGAGTCTGAGATTGAAAGGATGGTGGTGCCAGGCAACTTGGGCACAAAAGTGTGATATTTTGTTTCCACTTAAGGTATTTGGAGGCCATGGCCTACATCTGATCCTAGAGTTGCTAGAAATCTACAGATAGGTGAATTGTAGGCCAGGCCCCTGCCAAGGCAGAAATAGAGACCCTATCCTAGAAATAACCAGCTTAGCAAGTATAAGGCTCTGGGTTTAAACCCCAATACCCCTATCCCCCAAAGAAAAAAATTTTAAAGATTTGCAAATCAGACAGAGAAAAATTAATTTGGAGAAAGCTACTTTAATTAACCTGGTGGTCAATAGGACACTTTGTTGGTGAATAGCAGAACTTTTTCTTAACTCCCAAGACTTATAATAAGCAACTTAATATTTAGATTTTTGGTTGTCTGATAGAACAAAAGTTCTGTTGAGTCAATAAGGCTGTCTTTCTCAAATTTGTTTAGCCTGTTTTCCTTATACATGTCAGCTCTCCATCTGAGTTGACCTGGTATTAAAGGTTCTCAGCCCACACAGCTTGAACCCAAAACTAAGTGTTTACCTCTAAAAAAAAAATCATGGTTTAGGTTTCCAGGGCAAATGGGTGTGTGTGTGTGTGTGTGTGTGTGTGTGTGTGTGTGTGTGTGTGTGTGTGTGTGTGTGTGTGTGTGTGTGTGTGTGTGTGTGTGTGTGTGTGTGTGTGTGTGTGTGTGTGTGTGTGTGTGTGTGTGTGTGTGTGTGTGTGTGTGTTCATGGTTTAGGTTTCCAGGGCAAATGGGTGTGTGTGTGTGTGTGTGATTATGGTTTAGGTTTCCAGGGCAAATGGGTGTGTGTGTGTGTGTGTGATCATGGTTTAGGTTTCCAGGGCAAATGTGTGTGTGTGTGTGTGTGTGTGTGTGTGTGTGTGTGTGTGTGTGTGTGTGTGTGTGTGTGTGTGTGTGTGTGTGTGTGTGTGTGTGTGATTATGGTTTAGGTTTCAAGGGCAAATGTGTGTGTGTGTGTATAATCATGGTTTAGGTTTCCAGGGCAAATGGTGTGTGTGTGTGTGTTAGACTTTTTATCATTGTGACAACTACCTGAGAGAAACAGTTTAAAGGAAGAAAGATTTATTTTGGCTTGTAATTTCAGAAGTTTTAGTCCAAGGTTACTGACGAGATCCATTGCTTTGGGCTTGAGGGCAGGCACAATATCATAGAAGACCAGGCAGAAATAAACATTGGAAAGAAGCAAGTAGTTGGGTTGAAAGCCAGGTTTGAATCTGAGTGTTTTCTCCATGCCATTAAGTAGTTGATCTTTAATTTTAGCATTACAAATGATGACATAACAACATCTGTGAAATCTAATGCAAATAATTGACTCAAAATGCAGCTAGTGGGCTGGGAAGATGGCTCAGTGGTAGAGCGCTTGCCTTGCATGCCTGAGGCCCTGGGTTTGATTCCTCAGCACCACATAAGCAAAAAGAAAAAAGCCGGAAGTGGCGCTGTGGCTCAAGTGGTAGAGCGCTAGCCTTGAGCTGAAGAGCTGAGGGACAGTGCCCAGGCTCAGAGTTCAGGCCCCACGACCGGACCCAAAAAACAAAAAACAAAACAAAACAAAAAATGCAGCTAGTAATCTGGCAGATCCAACTTGGAATCAGAGCCAGGCATTGCACTGAAGAATATTTGCAGGTGTATGTTCAAGCCCAGATAGCAGTGGGAATGTTTGAATGCTTCATTTAAACTTCCTGATAGTTGAGGTTAGATAGACTTAAAGTCAGTAGACATTTTTTAAGGTTGGTTTGTGAGTCTTATGTAATTTTGTACCTTTAGTAGCTTTAAATAACATCTTGTTTAAGCTACTTTGCAACCCAGACTCATACAACAGATTTTCCTAAAGTACTTGTATTATTTGTTCTGCCTCCTATCGCCTGGGGTACTGTTACTTTTTGGAAATACTTTAAGCTTCTCTGGACTTTAGTGTGTCCATCTGTAAAATGATAGGCTTCTGCTAGATGTTTTCTAAGGCCTTTTCTGACACTGGATCTTTTGAACAAGGGTATAGTCATTGTCATCTTCCTTTTTAGCTTAGGTGTGTAATCTGTTGTGGAAACATTCTAAGTGACTGGGCAGGGACCATCCATCCTTAGACATTAACATCTTAGAAATACTTGATCCTAGTTTTGAGTCTTAGAGAACTATTTGATAGACCTTTCACGAACCTTGGATATCTTCTATTTGGTCATATTTATTAACAGTCCATGAAGTTCCACTAATACCTTTCGTTGACAATAAAAATAGTCTGTTGGTTTTATTAGCACTTCAAGAACTTAACGGTTGTACATCCTGAATGTGGAACTGAATGTGGACGGCTATCACCAATCTCCCCAGAGAATACTGACTTAGGCAGCTTTTAGTTTCCTTTGGATCACCTACCCTAGAGCTCTTCTATTTATCCAGATCCTTGGAGAAGAACAGACATTTAAACTGAAGTTTGTGTGTGGGTGTTCTCATGAGTAAAAAAGACCAAGAGTAAAGCACCCTTTGTGCTACCTCTACGGGGAGGGAGAGGGTAAGCAGGTACAGTCTTCTTTTCTGAGTATATTTAAATTACTCATTACTTACCTTTTTTTTTTTTTTTTGGTCTGAGACTAGGACTCAAACTCAGTACCTGACACTGTCACTCATTGGCTGTCGCTCTACCAGCTGAGCCATACCTTCAACCCTAGACAGGCAGTAGATCCAGGCCCTTGTGAGAGATATAGCTGGAGAATGAATAGTCAAGAACTCCCAATAGAATACTTAGATTATTTGCCTAGTGCCTTGTTTCTTTTTACATTCAATATCTAGGTTTGAAAGATATCTTTCATGATCTTTGCTGCCCTGACAATATTGTCCTATTATATGTAGACCTATAAAATACTTTAGAAATGCCTTTATATATTTTTTTATTACTTTTTTTTGGGTGATCCAGTCGTGGGGCCTGAACTCTGGGCCTGGGCGCTGTCCCTCAGCTCTTCAGCTCAAGGCTAGCGCTCGACCATTTGAGCCACAGCACCACTTGCAGCTTTTTTCTTTTTGCTTATGTGGTGCTGAGGAATCGAACCCAGGGCCTCAGGCATGCAAGGCAAGCACTCTACCACTGAGCCACCTTCCCTGCCCTAGAAATGCCTTTTTTATGTTTATTTTTTCATTTTGTTTTTGAGATTTGGTTTTGCTGTTTTATAACTCAGGCTATCCTAGAATTTAAGACATTCTTATCTCAGCCTCCCAGACTCTGGGATTATAGGCATGTGACACCATACCTGGCTTTTCCTGGTAAAATATATATACACCATAAAATTTATCATTTTAACCATTTTTAAATATGCAGTTCAATGGCAGTTACCTTCCCCAGCTGAAATATATCTATAAACAATAACTCACCATTTTCCTGCTTTCAGTCTTCATGAACCTCTCTACTCTAGGGATCGAATGTAAGTGGAATCATCATGTATTAATTGTCCTTAGTGCTTGCAACAGAATTGTTTGGTAACATGAAATTATGAAATCACCATTTATTTAGCTTAGCTTTTTTTTTTTTTTTTTTTTTTAATGCAGTACTGGGGTCTCAAAGACTTACTCTTGCTAAGCAGGTGCTTTACCACTTCCATTTCCAGTCCCTTTTGCTTTAGTTTTCAGGAAGGGTCTTGCTTTTTTTGTCTGGAATAAGCCTGGACTTTAGTCCTGATTTCTGTTTCCTGAGTAGCAGAAATGACAGATGTTCACCACTACATCTGGCTATTTTTGTTTTTTTAAACTTGTGAAAATAACAGCTTTATGCCATTTAGGCTAATTACAAAAATCAACATTCTCATTCATGATCCATCCTTTATTGTCATTCCTACTCTGCAGAAAAACTATCAATCTTATACATTAACAATTAGTTTCTTGCTTTGGAAGATAAGGATTTAGTTCCTTTATGCCGACTTCTCTCTCTTCCTCTCCCTACTCTTCTTTCTCTCTTTATTGGCATATCCATATGTGGACAATGTGCACACACACATGCACATGTGTGCATACATACTTCTGTATCCTATTCTCAGTTTGATTTTTAACCTAGTTTAGTTAATACTTACATAATATTTAGTAAATTGAGGTAAATCTAAAACACAGATGAGGCTCATACTCGGTTCCCTACCATTCTCTCTTCCATGCTGCCACAGATTTCCTCATTCTTAGTGGTCAAGGCCAGGATGTACACAATGGCTACTTTGTCTGATACAGTCGTGGCTTCACAGGGCGACTGTCCAATTCCTTGAGTAGATAGTTCTATTGATGAAGTATCCTGTGAAAGTATAGTATAAGTTAACCATGTTACAGCTGACTTCATTGTATGTGTTTTTTCCCAATTAATAATATTCTCAAGTGTATATATAGCCTAATACACAGATTAATCACCATTTAAATTAAGCTACTTGGTCTTGCAAGAGTCCCCTAAGCTTGAATGACATTGTCTCTTTCCCAGTGATCTTGGCCAGCATCATTTGGGCTTTACTCATTGGCTTTGTTCTTTTCTTTCTCTTCTGTGTTTCTCTTTCTCTCTCTCTCTGTTTGTCTCTGTCTCTGTCTCTCTCTGTCTCTGTCTCTCTTTGTCCCTCTCTTTCTTTCTTTGGGCCTGGGCACTGTCCCTGAGCCTCTACCACTTGAGCCATAGTGCCACTTCTGGCTTTTTCTGTGTATTTGGTGCTGAGAAATCATGCATTCAAGGCAAGCACTTTAGCACTGAGCTACATTCCCAGCCTGGCTTTGTTCTTTTCTACTATTTGAGAATCACTAAGTTGTAGATCAAAAGGGAGAACATTCATCTTTCTGTTATTCTCCATCTTCTGTTATTCTGTTATTTTTTTTGGGGGGGGGTCCGGTTGTGGGGCCTGAACTCTGGGCCTGGGTGCTGTCTCTCAGCTCTTCAGCTCAAGGCTAGCGCTCTACCATTTAAGCCACAGCGCCACTCCCGGCTTTTTCCTTTTTGCTTATGTGGTGCTGGGGAATCGAACCCAGGGCCTCATGCATTGTAAGGCAAGCGCTCTACCACTGAGCCACCTTCCCAGCCCCCCCCCTTTTTTTTTTTTGTCAGTCACGGGGCTTAAACTCTGGGCCTAGGGTGCTGTACCTGAGCTCTTCAGCTCAAGGCAAGCTCTCTACCACTTGAGCCACAGCACCACTTCCCATTTTCTGGTGGTTAATTGGAGAGTCTCACGGACTTTTCTGCCCAGGCTGACTTTGAACCGTGATCCTCAGATCTTAGCCTCCTGAGTAGCTAGGATTATGGCATGAGCCACCGGCATAAGGGTCCCTTTTTTACTCCAATATTTTCCTCGTAATGTTAGTTTCTACAGCATGTAGAATCAAAGTATTAGGCTTATCCTAATAATATGGTCACTGGAGGTTGAAAAAATGATAAATAACATAGATCTAACGGTTCCTGTTAATTATGAAGTCCATACATGAAGATTAGGTCAGGCAGTTTTTTAATTCCTTTCCATCTCTTGTTTCTAGTGGTTGTTTTTTTTTTTTTTTTTTTGGTCATGGGGCTTGAACTCTGGGCCTAGGTGCTGTCCCTCAGCTCTTCAGCTCTAGATGAACATTCTGCCACTTGAGTCACAGCGCCACTTCTGGTTTTCTGGTAGTTAATTAGAGATAAAAGTCTCACAGAGTCTCCTACCCAGGCTGGCTTTGAATGATCCTCAGATCTAAGATCCTCAGATCCTAACTAGCTAGGATTACTGGCACCCAGCTACCTATATCTTTTTACCTCTTTCCTTTTTTTTTTTCCCCCCTCTCTTCCTGTCCTTCAGTCCTCTTTCCTTTGTACATACTATATAGCACTCTCCTACTGAACTATATCTCCAGTCCCCAGTTGGCAGTAAGTTTATTATTATTTTTGGTTTCTCTGGTAGCTACCTTTAAAACTTAAGAGCCAGGCATCAATGGCTCATGCCTGTAATCCTAGCTACTCAGTAGGCTGAAATCTGAAGATTGTAGTTTGAAGTCTGCCTTGGAAGGAAAGTCTATGAGATTCTTTTGTCCAATTAACCACTAAAAAGCTGGACATAGAACTGTGGCTCAACTGGCAGTGTGCTAGCCTTGAACACAAAACTTAGGGATAGTGTTCTGGCCCTGAGTTCATCCCAGGACGGAGACAGACAGACAGACAGACAGACAGACAGACAGACACACACACACACACACACACACACACACACACACACACACACACACACACACACACACACACACACACACACACACACACACACACACACACCTCTAAATAATAGTAAATCTCTGTCTCAGTCTGTCAACTTTAGCTCTCCATTATATAAGACACTATTCACCTGTCCTCCTACTTCCCTAGGAAGTACATCAAATTATAATTATTGCAGGGCACCGGTGCCTCACACCTGTAGTGGCTACTCAGGAGGCTGGGATCTGAGGATCGTGGTTCAAAGCCAACCTGCGCAGGAAAAGTCTGTGAGACTTATATCTCCAATTAATCACCAGAAAATTGGAAGTGGCACTGTGGCTCAAGTGGTAGAATGCTCGCCTTGAGCTGAAGAGCTCGGGGACAGCACCTAGGCCTAGAGTTCAAGCCCCACACAACCCACCAAAAAAACAAACTGATTCTTTTCACTTTTTACTTCAGCTTGATTTAAACATTGAAAATCAGTTTTAAAAAAATACAATATTAGCTGGGCGCCAATGGCTCACACCTGTAATCCTGGCTACTCAGGAGGCTGAGATCTGAGGATCACGGTTCAAAGCCAGCCCATACAGTAAAGTCCCTGAGACTCACCTCCAATAAACCACCAGAAATCGGGAAGTGGTGCTGTGGCTCAAGTGGTAGAGTGCTTCCCTTGAGCTGAAGAGCTGAGGGACAGTGCCCAGGCCCAGAGTTCAAGCCCCATGACTAACAACAACAAAAATACAATACTGTGTAGCTATATATATATATATGTAATTTTTGCAAGTTAAAAACAACGAATATGATTATTTTTATAGAAGACTTTGAAAAAGAAATGGAAAACTAACTAGAAGGAAAATGCTCCATTTTACTATTGTGTCATACACATTTTACTATTGTGTCATACGCAAGCCATGGACTTCTTTTTTTGGGGGGGGGGGGTCGGTCGTGGGCCTGAACTTTAGGCCTGGGTGCTGTCCCTCAGCTCTTGAGTTCAAGGCTAGTGCTCTAGTGCTTGAGCCACACTGTTGCTTCTAGCTTTTTCTGCTTATGTAGTGCTGAGGAATCGAACCCAGGGCCTCATGCATGCAAGGCAAGCACTCTACCACTAAGCCACCTTCCCAGCCCAAGCCATGGATTTCTTAGCTGGTCCTTCACTTTCCTCCAGGAATTTAAGGCTAACTTGTCTCTAGTTAATTTGTGCTGTTGGTTATTGATGTAGCACACAGATTGGATGAAATGTGTATTACAAGGAAGTTCTTCAAAACCTTTTTACTGATGCATGATTATAAGAGATCTTGAATATTTTAAGTTTCTGTCTTAGAGGGTTTTTTTCTTATATTTTTATAGTATACCAAATGTCTTTATAAAAGAAACTGAAGCATTTTGTGGCATTTTGCTCATAGTAAAATCTTAATATTTTTTGTTGTATAGTTTCAGTATTTTGAATTTTTGGTCAGTATTTTTTTTTTTTTGGTCAAGTACTTTTGACTTATAACTTAGATTACCTTAATCCAGTGCTAAGGCTAATTTCTTTCTTTCTTTCTTTCTTTCTTTCTTTCTTTCTTTCTTTCTTTCTTTCTTTCTTTCTTTCTTTTTTGCTAAGACTTAAAATACATACTTTGGTAGTTATATTTCCCAGGGTCTTAGTTTTTGTCAGTAAGGAGTTTAATTTGAAGGGTGGGAGTGTTATTTTTGAGATAGACCCTCGGATTCTGCCCGGGCGAGACCTGGGCATGCCTCACCTATGTTAGGCTTCCTGAGGTAGGATAATAGCCACACACCCTGCATCCAGTTCTCTGTTGAGAAGGAGTCTCAGGAACATTTCTGCTTTACTGATCTTGAATTATGAGCCTCTCAAGTAGCTAGGATTACAGATGTAAGCCATCAGTACCTAGCCCAGAACCATGTTTGAGACAGTTAACAGCATTTAATTGTCTCTTGTGTCTTGTCTTCTGAATTACTTACTGTGTTTATATTCAAAACGAAATCTATCTTTAAAACATACTTTAACAACTATCAGAATATTAGTGCTGGTAGCTCACGCCTGTAGGAAACTATAGGAGGCTGTGATCTGAGAACTACCGTTTGAAGCCAGCCCAGTAAGGAAAATCTGCGAGACTCTTATCTTCAAAGAGCCAGAAGTTGAGCTGTAAACTCAGTGATAGAGCTTTAGCCTTGAGCAAAAAATTTCAGGGTCCTGAGTTCAAGCCCCAAAGAAAAAAGACTAGAACAGAAACAGAAAAGTGAATTGCATCTTGTACTAACTAGCATTGAACCACCCAAAAATGAAATTAAGAAAATAATTATGCTTATATTAGTTTAAAATAAAACACATACTAACAAATTAACCAAAAAAGCGTAAACCAAGTTACCTGACAACCACAAAATGTTAAAACAAACAAACAAGCAAACCCTAAAAACCGTTAAAGAAGACCTGAACAAATGGAAGTATTATATAATTGGAAGATCTTATATTGTTGGCTATACTCTTCAAAGTGACACATTCAGGGCAATCCCCTTTAGAATCACAGCTGATGTCTTTGAGGAGATGACTTCAAAACTCATGGAACTTTAAAGGACCAGTAGCCAAAACAGTCTTAGGAAAGAAACACAAACTTGGAGGACTCAACACTTGTGATTTAAAAATGTGTTGCAAGTTATGACAGTGTGGTACTAGCATATGAATAAGCATATAGACCAATAGCATAAAATCAGTCTAGAAATAAGCCCTCACTATTATGGCACATTAATCTTCCAACAGTTCAAAGCAATTAAGTTATTTAAGCAGTGTTTTAAAATAAATAGTGTCGATACAACCGGAAACCCACATTTGGATGAAGTTGGGATGGGCCAGTGGCTCACTCCTATAATCCTAGCTTCTTGGAAGGCTGAGATATGAAGATTACAGTTTGAAGCCAGCTTCAGCAGGTAAGTCCATGAGACTCTTCCAATCAACCGGCAAAAAGCCAGAAGTGGAGCTATTGCTCAAGATGTAGAACACTGGCCTTGAGTGTTCAGGCCTTGAGTTCATGCCTCAAGACCGGCATCAAAACACCCAAAGTTGGACCCCATAGTTCAAAAACAATATAAGGGCTAAAACTAAAAAATTCTTAGAAGTAAACAGGCATAATTCTTTTTTTTGTTGTTTGTTTTTGTTTGGTTGGGTTTTTTTTGTAAGTTGTGGGGCTTGAACTCTGGGCCTGAACACTGTCCCTCAGCTTCTCAAGTCAAGGCGAGCACTCTACCACTTCCGGTTTTCTGGTGGTTTATTGGAGATAAGAGTCTCACAAACTTTTCCTGCCCAGGCTGGCTTTGAACCATGATCCTCATCTCAGCCTCCTGAGTTGCTAAGATTACAGGCTTGAGCCACCAGGGCCCAGCAGCCACAAATCTTTTATGACCTTGAACTAAACATTAGTTTCAAAGTCACTAGCCATAACAGCAACAAATAAATTGTACTTTATCAAAATTAAAAATTTCAATGTGTCAAAGAACACCATCAAGGGGGAGAGGGGAAGCCACCCACAGGGCAGGAGAAAATATTCATACATGATAAAAAAAAATTTGTATCCAGAAAGTTTGTTGGTGGTGGTGGTCATGGATCGTAAACTCTGGGCCTGGACACTGTCCCTGAGCTCTTCAGTTCAAGGGGAGTGCTCTGGCACTTGAGCCATAGCTCCACTTCCGGTTTTCTGGTGGTTAATTGGAGATAAGAATCTCATGGACTTTCCTGCCTGGGCTGGCTTTGAACCGGGATCCTCAGATCTCAGCCTCCTGAGTAGCTAAGATTACAGGCATGAGGGGCTGAGAAGGTGGCTCAGTGGTAGAGCGCTTGCCTTGCATGCATGAGGCCCTAGGTTTGATTCCTCAGCACCACATAAGCAGAAAAAAAAAACCCGGAAGTGGTGCTATGGCTCACGTGGTAGCACGCTAGCCCTGAGTTGAAGAGCTGAAGGACAGCACCCAGGCCCAGAGTTCAGACCCCACGACCGGACCCAAAAAAAAAAAAGATTACAGGCATGAGCCACCAGCACCCAGCTTGGTATCCAGAATATTTAAGGGATCATTGCAACTCAAGAAAAGGACAGCTGATTAAGAATGGGCCAAGGATCTGAAAGACATTTCTCCAAAAAGATATATATGGGAATGGCCAGTAAGCATATGAAAAGAGCATGCTCAACTTAATTAGCCATCAGGGAAATGCAAATTAAAATCAAACTACAAACTGAAAACACTTCACATCCACTAAGATAATTGTAATCAAGAAAAATAAATGTGAGCTCAGTGTAAGGAAATCAGAAGACACACCCCTGCTGATCGGAATGTAAATTATACAATCACTTTGGAAAACAATCAGTTCCACAAAAAGTTAACAACTGATCAGCAATTTCACTCGAGTATGTGCCCAGTAAATGGATGTCCATGCAAAAATGGCTATCCATGAATGTTTAAATCAGGGCCTGGTTGTTGTCCATTAGTCCCTTAGCTGCTTTATGCTCAAGGCTGTTTCTATATTACTTAAGCCACACATCTACTTCTTTGGAGATCAGTGTTTCTTGGACTTTCCTGTCCTGGCTGGCTTTGAACCTGGATCCTCAAATCTCACCCTCCCAATTAGCCAGGGTTACAGGTGTGGTCACTAGTGCCCAGCAAAACTAGGTTCTTGAACATGCTAGACAAGCAAGCACCCTCAGCTATACCATATTTTCTTTATTATTTTCTTATTTTACCTGTTAGGAATAATGCTGCAGTGAGCATGGAAGTTTACTATCTCTTTGAGATTCAGTTTCATTTAGATATAATATATATCTCCAAAAGTAGGATTGGTAGATTATATGGAAGTTGTTTTTAATTTTTAGAAAACCCTCTATTGTTTTGTATAATGGCTATACTAAATCTCTTGTGGTTTTGATAGTAGTTACCCTATCAGATATAAAGTGATGTCTCTGTGATTTTGATTTGCATTTTCCTGGTGATTGGTTTTGTTGCACACTTTTTAGTGTACCTGTTGATTACTTGAAGCATAACTATCAGGGAAGATATACTCTGAACTACTGTTTGTAAGATATTGCAGAAACCCTGGGGAGGATGTTAATGCTTGTTTAGAAATCTTTGGTGACTATTTTTCCACATAATTGTTTATTCTTTAAATTTTTTTCTGAAGATTGTTTTGTTAGGATATATGTCAGATAGTTTCAATAAGACATAGCCCTGGCATAAGAAACTGAAAGACTGGAGAGAATCTAATAAACAAGAGTCCCATGATAAGTGATATATGAGATGGGAAAGAATGGTTAAAGAAGGGGAAGAAAGGATGGCTTCATGGAGGAAGAAATGTTGAAGCTGGATGTTGAAGGAGGAGTAGGAGTTTGCTGAGGAAGAGGAAGGAAGGGCAAATGGTAGAAGAACCTGTTGACACATGGGATGTTAGAATTTATCCTTTTGGCATGAATTGGAAAACCCTTAAAATTTTCCAACAGACTTTAAGCTGAACTTGTAGGTAATAAATATTATGTGTTGGTGGCTCAAACTCTTCAACCCTATTTTCCAGGAACTCGAATCATTTATGATCGAAAGTTCCTGTTGGATCGTCGCAATTCTCCCATGGCTCAGACCCCACCCTGCCATTTGCCCAAAATTCCTGGAGTCACCAGCCCTGGCACCTTAATCGAAGACTCCAAAGTAGAAGTAAACAACTTGAACAACTTGAACAATCATGACAGGAAACATACAGTTGGTAAGGGAATGTTGTGCTGGGCACCAAGAGGGTGGCTCGGGGAAATTGAATGCCAGTTTTTGTTTGTTTGTTTTTGTTGTTGTTGGTCGTGGGGCTTGAACTCTGGGCCTGGGCACTGTCCCTGCACTCTTCATCTCAAGGCTAGTGCTCTACCATTTGAGCTACAGCACCACTTCTGGTTTTCTGGTGGTTAATTGGAGATAAGAGTCTCATGGCCCTTCCTTCCCGGGGCTGGCTTTGAACCATGATCCTTAGATCTCAGCTCCTGAGTAGCTAGGATTACAGGCGTGAGCCACTGTCTATAAGTTGAAAGATGTTAATTCATCAGAAACTAATATGTATCTCATAAGGTTCCCTGTCTCCTACATGGTTCATGAAAATACTAGGGGTTCCAAATTATAATCAACTCTAGTTGGCTAGGGGAGAATTATCCAAAATGAAAAGATGATGAGTCCCAAAGGTGACTCTTGAAGGACTGCCTGACAGACTTCACTGGGCTAGGGGTCTTGATCTCTGCCCCCAACCCCATATAGACACGGTTGGGGAGGGGTCTGGGCGCGCGCACTTGAACACTGTTGCACTTGTACTTAATGACACCTGGGCCTAAGCCAGCATTGTGCTATTTCCAGTTCCAGTTGAGTTTTTAATGGACCAAGTATTGGACAGAGCAGGGCCCAAGTTCAAAGCTTTAGAAGAATATCTGACACATGACCAGGACAGTTGTGTGGTCAGTCTTTGTGTAAAGTACTGGAAAAGTTCACTGTGTCCTTTCCCCTTGGTCTGTGACTGACTTAATTTTTCCTGGATTAAAAAATTAGCCAAAGCAAAGTTGAATAAATGGTGAGGTTTTTGTTTTGTTTTTTTCCATTTGTTTCAGGTGTTGAGGCAACAGAAGATGAGACAGTTTGAATTATTTTTGACGCTTTTATATAGGTAATGTTGTTTAACACAGGTTGCTTTTCCTTTTCCTGCTTAATTTTTCATTGTCTTTGTCCTACTCAGGAGATGATGCTCAGTTTGAAATGGACATCTGACTCTTCTGCAAGGTATAGAAGAGAAGCGGCAACATGGATGCCTGTGTGTACCTGATTTGGCGAATTGCAACATTTGAAAGACAGAAGATGCAGTACCAGCAATCCCCAGTGCAGCCTCACCTCCCCCTCTCCCTTCGGGTGCCAAATGATAGAGGATAAGCTTCATCTGACCATTTCTTCTCCCTGTTTGTTGCCCTTTGCCCAATTAGACAGATTAGTTTGAAGGCCCTTTGTTATTTCTATAGAACTAAGCATTCCTTAGAGGAAAACAGTTAAACTGTGGCTTCCTGGTCATTTTCTATTGAGAACTCCCTTTTCATTCTCAGATTTATCCCAAATGTAATATCAATCTATCAACCGCGTCCTGACTAGGATGTCTGGGGAAGAGGTGTGTCTCTTCTCTACTAGCCCATTGGTGATTGATTTGGTGCTGGGGAAATGACTTTTTTTTTTTTTTTTGGTCTTTTTAATTTAAAGAGAGAGAGCTGCTTTCCCTTTTGCCTTGCTGTTTGTCCTTAGGGATAGAGCGCAGCTTGCACAACTCCAGTAGCAGTACCCTGTGACACTGTTTTGATGTCTGCTTCCCCTCTTTATTCTGAGAGGAATGTCCTATATCTTTGGTATTCTAGTTCATCTTCCCATTTCTTTTCTTACTACATTTGTGCAGATAAGCTTAAACTCTTCAACAGAAGAAAGCCCTTGGTGATTGGCTCTTCTCCTGTTTTTAGAACTGCTTGTTACTGGCAGAGTCTTGTACTATGTGATCCAGTGATTTCGTTTGCTCCCACTACCGGTCCATATGAAATAATAGAGGGACTTGGGCCTCCACTTGATGCATAAGGCCTGACTGTGGTATTCTGCTAGATAATACCTGAGAATGACCTCTGAAGAATGTTGAACCATTTGAGTACCTTGTTTCAGTAGTAGCCATGTTAAAATCCAATGAACATTGATATTTTTGTCTTGGACTGTAGTTTCTTATATTTAAGTTTAAATTCGACTTTCAGAATATTCTTAGGAAAGAACTACATTTCTTTTCCAATATGGTTCTACTTGGGCTGTTGGGACAGACCTGGATGGACTTAAAAACGTGTTCCTCCCAATTTTCTTGCCATTCCTATTGTACTCTGACTTCCCTTTCCTTTTTTCCCTCTTTCTCTCCCTCTCCTCTTCTGCCAGGCCATTTTTCAAATCTAGATCAAAGATACCTCAAGTGTTGGTATCTGATAATATCTGTCATTCCTCTTATCTGAGGAAGTACCTTTTATTTTTAAGATGATTACAGACAAACTTATTTTTAGATACGTTTCAGTACAATTTTGGGCAGCAACTTTTAAACTAAACATCTTGCAGTGTAAGGAAAGTAAAAATGTCCATAGGCAAATCTGCCGTTCTTATGTCACTCACTGTCCTTTGTCTCCCCCTAGCCTTTCTGAGCTCTTTCTTGCTTGAATTTTGGGTGTGCATGTATGGAGTTTGTAAAACTGAACTGTTCTGCCTTGCTGTGGATTGTTCAGGAAAGCCTCATTCTTGGCCTAGGCATTTTTGTTATGC
Organism: Dipodomys merriami; assembly: GCF_024711535.1. Classification (NCBI taxonomy): domain Eukaryota; kingdom Metazoa; phylum Chordata; class Mammalia; order Rodentia; family Heteromyidae; genus Dipodomys; species Dipodomys merriami. The sequence continues at coordinate 18,914,150 of NW_027202715.1, read as the reverse complement.
TTCTTCACTAGTCTACTCTCCTGGTACTGTAGTCTGGTTTAATAATCCCAGGAGAGTGACTCCTTGGAAAAAAAGACTAATGGATTGTCCCTTCAAAGGAAGAAAAGCAAAGTAGCCACTGGTGTCCTGGCAATTTCTGGCTGGACTGGAAGCCCTAAATCTTGTAGTAAGAGATCAGATCCCAAGGTGAGAGAAACAGACCTACTGGCTAGGAAAATAAAGCTGTTTTTCTTTTGACTATGGAAAGACCTTATTGTGAAGACATTTTAGAAGACATTTATAGAACGTTGTTCTGTTTTTTGCTACAAAATGTGAATAGTGTGAAAATCCTTTTGTGATGGTTGATATCTCTCAGGAAAAAGCTGGGTCCTCAGTATTTGGGGATGCTTTGAGTCTCAAAGTTGATCATCAGAAAAGTTTTTTTTGTTTGTTTGTTTGCTTAGTGTATTCCTGTTTTGATTTTAGTTAAAACTCCAAATTTTGCTTTACATGGTCCTGGAAGAGCTTAAGCTGTGCTATCATTGATGTAGGAGCTTGCCCACAACCTCATTTTACCCAGGAGCCTGGTTCCTTAGGGATGAAGCTTTACATTCTTCATAACCTGGCAGTGTCATCCTGAGGAATCTTCCTCCAGCTAAGAGCCAGGACCTCAGTGAGCAGAGAAGGATACACTTCTTGATCAAATTGCCAGCTACAACAGCTTAGCTTGCTCATTGACCCACAACAGGGAGTAGATTTATGAGAATTTGAGTAATACCAACATATCATTTTTCCCTTTCTTACTATCTTGGGGAAATCTCTGTACTTCCTCTAATGAGAGGCCATGTGTTTGGCATTTCTTGGAAGTGTCAGCTGCATAACTCAAGAGCTTCTGTATCCTTACTTTTCTCTGTCAGGACCTCCTCACTGTTTGGTGCAATTCTTTCTGGAGGCCATCTCTGCCACACATACTTTTTTTTCTATAATATAATAATCGTTGTGAAGATGATTGCACACAACAAGAAAAAAACTTCCAGCAGATGACATCTTTATGCAGTGCCTCATAGGATTGTTTTCAGAGCAGGTCATTGTCCAGAGGTGGTTTACCTCAGTATGTTTAGAATGAACCTCATAGGGGAAGCTCTAAATGAAAAATGTAGCCCTCCTTGAGGAAGGAGTATCATAATCATCTGAGTGAGACAGTTCTTTTAAGTTTTAGTGTGCTTTTATTTTCTCTTTTTATGGGGAACAATCAGTCTTCAGGAGAAATGGCCTCCCTCCAGATAGTAGGAAAAGACGTATACATGGTTCTCTGGTGTGGCTTGCTGAGTTTCAAGCTCATGTTCTGATTAGATAGTTGTAGCATTCTCAAGAACACAGGAATAGAGATACTACCTCTAGATAATGGGCTCTCAAGGCAAGTTTTATCCTAATACCTGTATGAATTATCTGTTCAACAAATTGCCTATAAATTTGTCTCAAAGTAGCAATTTTTTTATTTTAATTAAGTCTTTTAATTGTGAAAATACTGTACAAAGGGGTTACAGTTACATGAGCAAGGTATAAAGTAGCAAATATTCTGTTACTTTCTCCAGGTTAGAGATTTGAGAGCAGCTAATTGTGGGAGTTTCTACAGGCAAGACTATTGGATCCAGCTGGAGCATGCCCTTCCAATTCCCTCTGTGACTGTAGAAGGACACAGTTTGGGAGAAAGTGACATGGTACCTTTAAACCACCACACTTGCAGCAAAGGTAATCAGGTGAACAGGGAGGTAGGTTGAATATAAAAGATACACATGCCTTGCTACTAAAAACCGTTCTCTTAACGTGTGTATCACCAACCTGGGAGATAACACAAACTTTCCTGAAATCTACCTGTTTTATACAAGTGGCAAAAATATGATAGTTCCCAAAACTAAAGTGTGTGAAGTGCCAGCAGCTCAAGGATGGTCACTGGAGATCTTAGACTTCACGTCTCCGAGGCTTATTTGCCCCTTTTATTTTCTTTTATCCAGTAGTTGACAAAGAGAAAGAATTGGGGCCTTCTGGCTTGTCCAGCAAATAGGAATTAGATGTTAGGTTATTATGTGGGAAAAAGCCATTCAGGTAGATAAACTGGTGTCTGGGAGCCAAGTCTCCACCAAAATCACTGGCTGCTATCTGCTGTCTCCAGCTTATCAGTTCACAGATTTGGGTCAGAGCATCTAAGAAGCAATGTGTATAAATTAGGGAACACTGGAGATTTCTTTGGTACCTGCAGTGTTGCAGGGAAGCTCTCTGAGCCAGTCTTGTCCTAGGCTTCTTCATGGAAGATTGAATAGTACCCCTTTCATCCTCAAGAGAAACTTAAGGCAGCTTTTCAGTGCAGCATATGCTCAGTGAGTGCCATTTGTTTCTGACACCATTCCCAAACAAGTCTTTAGCAATTCAGATATCTTAAAGATACAAATTCTAGTTTATACTGAAATACCTTCCAATGAATTTTGGTTTTCCTTCTGATTTTGAGGAATCATTTTTATTGTTTTGCTACTTGGGTTGTTGTCTCTTTGGGACTCTCAGACCTCACCTTCTCAGTTCAGACAGCTTGAAGTCTCATCCTTCAGTCAGAATGCAGCAAGGTCTATGGTTCTATGGTTTCATTTGCCCAAGTCCATTCCTTAGCCAGTGTGTGTAGTGCCTCCTTAGAGTCTAGGCACTGAATCCACAACAGGCACCAAGTAAAGGGCTTAACAAATTGGCCATTACGTTCCAGGGAGGAATCTCCTTCCCTTCCCTAATCTTGGATGCCAGCTGCTTGAAGCTGAGCTCTTCTACCTTTTACCATCCTCTAGAAAGAAAGCGATATACTGCCCAGCCAGCATTGCCCTTCTCTGCATGCTTTCTAAACTGCATGTGTCTGGGCAGCTATTTATTAATTTGCGTAACCCAATCATTTGCCTACCCTTACTATCTGGGAGGGCAGTTTCTGTCTGAACCTTGAAGGGGCATAGCTGCCTCACTGCTTTTTACAAGATGAAATCAGATCTTGATGCAGGCAGGTCAGTGTTCCTTAGAAAGCTTCTGCTCCAGGGGCATTTCCTGTTGTAACCAAGACTCTGCATCCTAGTAGTGGTGGTTCCTTGAAGCTAGCTCATAGAAATGTCTAACTGAAAACTAAGAATGATTGATCCATACTCATTGGTCTAATTGGCCATTCATGACACCTTTCTCACCCTCTGGAATTTTAACTGTTTTCTCTAGGCTAGTCCTGGAAGCAAAGCTTATAATTAGAAGCCTTTTGGATTTCTGTTCAGATGGCCTGTGGTTTCTCTTTGCTTGCTAACTTCTGCCTGCAGACCTGGTAGAACATACTATATGTCATGAGTGCCCAGTAGAAAACATTACCAAACTGAAACACATTTCCCAGGGTATTTAAACTTTTACTCTGTTATTCTGCCACCTTTCTAAGCTGGGAAGCTGGCAGAGAAATGCTGTGATACTTGATAGCTTGATAATCACTTGGCCATGTTGAAATTTCCAAAAGGAGCTCTTGCCTGGTGCTCAAAGCCAAAATTCCTGGACACTTCAAACTTAGAGAATTCCATGAATCCAGCACAGAATATCTATTCTTGCCTCAGTGTATCCAAACAAACCAAACCCAAGCTCAGGCCAAGAGGACTTGTTACTGGAACCCAGGAGAGCAGGGGAGGAATACTTGTGCCAGTGCCTTTCCTTTACCTGCAGAGCCAGCTCCACTGGGAAGGCTCCCTCTCCCACCCTAAACCTGAAGGACCGGACCCCAGGGACACTCAGGTTCAGGATCCCATTTTAAGCATCTTTATAAATGTTTTGTATAAGAAGCCCTTCCCTTTTCAGCCACACGGAATGGGAAGGCAAAACTGCCAGCACCTTTGGTCCTACTCTTCTCTCCATGTGTTGTCCCCTCAGCCCTCCCTCCCACTCATGATGGCAGAGGGCACCTTGAGGCAGTCCTGGTGTGTGATTCCATGACCAGTTTTTGTTTTAACTGTTCTTCCAAACCAGCAGGTGTTTGAGAATTAGGGAAAAAAATAAATTCTCACCAACGGTTGCTGTTACAGTTAAATCAATTAAAGACCTTGAGTGTCAACTTGGTGGGTTTTGTTTGTTTGTTTGTATCTGTGATGCTGGGGATTAAATCCAGGGCACATACTAACCATACTTTACCACTAAGTTACTCACCAGCCCTGATGAGTGGTTTTTTTGTTTTGTTTTGTTTTGTTTTAATTTCAGATGAGGGGTTAGAGGTGTAGCTTAGCCAAGTGGCCTGGTTGTTCACAGCAACTAGATCAGGTTTGAGTTGTTTAACAAAAACTGGTTTTGAACTTCCTGTACCATCACCAAAGTGGCTCCATGGTTATATCTTAGCCCTGTCTTAGAGAAACCCAAGGCTGAGACCATAAGAATCCTGTTGAAGGTAGCACTCCTAGACTGACATTCCAAACCTCTACTCTGACAGGAAGACATCAATCAAACCTAGCTTATCCTGTGGGCCTCTTCATTGTGTCTAGCACTAAAAAGGACAGAGTTCTGTCCTTGAGTTACTAGACAAGACTTAAATGCTGTGTTAATTAATGCAAGGTGGTATATATGCAGTGTTATCCAGCCCGGTTTAAGACATCAGACAAGATAGATTTCTGGGCCAGGGTGGCCCATCTTCAGAGAAGGAAAGGACTGAGCTTCCTCAAGACCAGCACCCAGACAAAGGCTTCCTTGGGTGCATCTAGTTCACTATATACATGCCTATCTGTGCTCCTGAGCTCAGGACTTGGTCATGCTCCCAAGAAAAGGATGGTTCACCATTTCATCTTCCAGGAATGTCAAAGGGTCCCATTAGTGTTCAGAACAATGCACAAAGCAGCCAGCTTACCCTGTTCTCCCCTACCAGCCACCCTCCAAATGGGAAATAACCCTCAACAGGGGCACATTTGAATTCTTGGCAGAGACTGGGATTTGAACTCAGTACCTGATACTTTTTATTTACTCACTTATCAGGCAACCAAGGAGTCAGGAGTCCAGTTTTTCCCATTCATATCTGACTTAACACTGCTTCACAAACAGCAGGTTTGCCTTGAAAGCAGTTAAAATAACATGTTGAGCCCTAGGTTCAGGCAGAATAATTCTCAAGCAGTTCTTTCTCTAAGATGATTAAGCCTCCATACAAGCAGCCACTGCTGAGAGGCAAAGCTGTTCCCTGGGCTCTAGTGGGTAGTTTTTTTTTTTTGTTTTGTTTTGTTTTTTTTGCCCAAATGCCTCTGGCCCGCATCAGGTGACTCATACAAGCACCTGTCTGTGTGCAAAGGGGATTTTGCCACTTTGTGCCAGCGCCTTCTGCTAAACAGGCATGCCTTCCAGCATGGAGGTCTGTCCTCCAGTAGACAAAGAAGCTAGCTATACACACTCCCACAGGCCACAGGCACAAATAGTTTGACCTTTCTCTTGAGTGCTCCCACCCCCATACAAGAAATGTTGGCCCCTGAGTAAAAATACTTCCAAGCCCTGGGCTGGGACTTTAACTCCCCAGAGCTTTAGATTAGGGAGTAGGGAGAAGAAGGGTGTTCAGACATTTGGCCCCAAGGTCTAAGGCTTAATCCAAAGTTAGGTGAGCCCCTGAGGCTCAAGAGACCAAGTTATTTTCTGGTGTAGCTATGCCTTGAGTCATTCAGGAAAGGGAATTGGACCAGCTGATATCACAAGGCTAGGCAGGGGGGGGGGTATGGTTGTCAAAAATGAAATCAGATTATGACTGAATTGTCTTTAACCCCAGGCAGACACCTTCCCAAGAAAAGCAGCTTGCCTGTGTTGCTGAATCAAGGCCTTGAGGTTTCTCAAGTCCATCCTTGGCTCTAGCAAACCATACTCAGCCCCTGGCTGGGCCAGGGCTACTATCTTTGATTCAACTAAGGTTGTGCTCACTGTGCTTCAGACTTCCCACACAGCTGGGGCCCTTCTAAGGCCTAAGCACAAGTGGAGGGGCAGCCTGGGAAATAAGATGGGGGCTTGACTTGTGTGGACTCATTCCCAGCAAAATGGCCCACTCAACCTACCAAGGAAACTGCCCCCATTTTGGTGATATATGGTGTACAGCTAAGAGCAGAAGGGCTGCCTTTGGGAACTTTCTGTACAGAGGAAGACTTGTGCATGGGAACTCTACAGGAAGCTTAGGTGGTTTTTGCTGTGCTGCCACATGGAGCTAAGTCCAAAGGAGCTGGTAACATTGAGGCAAAAAGGAAAGAGCTTGGGCCTTAGGCTTAACAGGCCTTGGAAGCATCAGAGGGAGAATGGGGGTAAGGCCAAGAGGGCCATCTGCCAGCAGACATCCCTTGGTGCTGGGGATTAAAGCCAGGGTCTTGGACATTTAAGGAAATGCTGTCCCCATTGACCCATGCACCCCCCCGGCGCTGACAGACACGTCCTAAGTGCATTAGAATCTACCACCTTTGAGGGTTTTGTGTGTGTGCCAGTATCAGAGCTTGAACTTAGAGCATTGTGTTCTTGCTAGGCTTTCTTGCTCAGTTAATGAGCTCAGTTAATACCTCCTGAGTCCAGCATTTTGCTGACTAGAGATAGCATCTCACAGGTTTTTCTGCCATCCTCCAGATCTCAGCTCTGTGAGTAACTAGGATTATAAACATGAACCATCAGTGCCCAGCAGTCACCTATGATTTTATATGAAGAGGCTGAGCAGTGAATACACATCTCAGTGGTTGATCTGTGACCACTCTTCTTCCACCTCCTACCACCCAGGTAAAGTTCACCCTTGCTAGATAGGAACCTCCACGGACCTCATTCACAGTACACATTGAAACTGAGGTGAATTGTCACCAACTTTAATAGATGTGGGTCATATCTGCCAAGCAGACTGATTTAGCAACATAGTGTAACGGCTCCAGCTTCTGCAGTGTAACATGGCCAGTCCTCTTGGACAAGTTCCCACCTCTCTTGTCAAAGGCGACAGCTGGCCTAGGAAAACTAGACAATGGTTTGATTGTAACTCAGCAGAGATCTTGCCAGGAAGCCTTGGCACAGCCAACACATTGCTGCTAGCCAGCCAGAAAGATGGGGCTCCCCTAATACAGTGTGAGGCAGGGGGAGCCAAATGACCAGTTTTAATCTCATAGAATGACACTAATCTTTGGGGAAGGACAGTGGGTCACAGACCACTTTTGAGACACACAAACACAATAGATGGCCTCAAAAATAAATGCATGTATGCCCCCCCCCCCAACTCTGGCAACAATTCCATAGGGTTCACAAGTTTAAAAACTTGGGGAAAGAGTTGTTGCACTTGAGCTTTTAGTTGCCACTGTCTTCAGTGAGCTCCCTGCCCGGCTTCCTTGTCCCTCTCCCTGACAGGGGCCTCTGGGCCCAGCAGATGGGACAGAGCCTTGCATTTACAGTGGGCAGCCCTTCCTCTTCCGGTCTGACGGACACAGCTGCTTCTCCTGTTTCTCCTCCCTGGATAGATGTTATCATGTCTTCCGGGAGCTTCCTATCCTTCTGGAGTACAAGCCAGCTTGGCCTTCCTCAGGGGCTGTCAGAGGCAGCCACACTCTTCCACGATCATGTCCTCATGGTGCTCCAGGAGCACTCTGCCATTGTCCACATACAGCATGCTTAGTGGCTTGGTCTTCACCGGGGCACAGCACGTGGAAGGAACCCGGTGGGGCTGGTATCGCTTCAGCAGACTCTGAAAGAGAAAGGAAGAGAGGAAGGTCAGGTTACATCCCAAGAGGCTAAAGAGAATGAAAACCAGTTTCCTGGACAAACAGGAAAACTTATCTTCACAAAAGGATCAGCATGCCAATATGTTATCAATGATTAACATCCCAAATAAACTAGCTTTGTTCTGTTTCTAAGCAGAGAGATTCTAAAAGTTAAGAGTGAGCTGAGGGTGCAGCTTAGTAATAAGAGCACTTGTTTAGCATACACAAAGCCCTGGATTCTGTTTCCAAGAGCCCTAAAAAAAAAGTTAACAGCCAGACACTGGTGGCTCACACCTGTAATCCTGTCTACTCAGGAGGCTGAGATCTGAGGATTGTGGCTCAAAGCCAGCCCGGGCAAGAAAGTCTGTGGGACTCTTATCTCCAATTAACCACAAGAAAACTGGAAGTGGCGCTGTGGCTCAATTGGTAGAGTGCTAGCTTTGAGCTAAAGAGCTCAGGGACAGCTCCCAGGCCCAGATTTCAAGCCCCAGGACCACCACCAACAACAAAAAGTCTGTCATCCTAGTTATTCAGTATACTCTACAGCATCCCTACCAAATATGGCATGGCCCTATAGGTGGGGGAAACTGAGGCTCAAGAGAAGCAGCAATTGCATACACAAATTGCTAATGAGGAGGAGTCACACATAGTGTGAGGCATCTCCAATCAGATTCTAAATTTCCTGAGTGCTGAGGCTTTCAGTGCTATCCACACAGTACACAAAAAACTGCCTATGGGACCAGATTCCACCCTGTGATGGGACAGCTGTTTCCTCCCGGGACTTTTCACTGAATCTGGCATGTTTGAGGAACTCAAGTGACTGCTGAGCGACTGAACAGGAAATATGATAGCAAAGGTGGAACAATGTCTCCCTGTCCAGCAGTCTGCCTCAAGTGTGGGCACCATACCTGGATGTATGCATGGTTGGTGGGGTGGAACTCCTCCCCCACAGGGTTAGGACACTCGCCCTCACAGCGATAGGCATTGTACTGCTTGGGGTAGATGATCCAGGAGCCCCAACCAATCAAGTTGAAGTCTACCTGGAACTTGACCTTCCGACACAGTTGGCTTCTGTCTGGCAGTGGATGTCGGCGCTGCCTCTTGCCCCACAAACTCCTCTCCCGGGACAGCTGACCTTCCTGAGCTCGCCAGGAGCTCTCGGCTTCCCACAGCAAGGTGGCACCACCCAGCCGTCTTTGCTCCCGTGACAGGTTGGAGTAGAGCATAAGAAGCACATTGGTGTTGGTGACAGGTGGGGTGGGTGTCTGCAGCCAGCACTCTCTATTCACACTGGACATCTGTTCCTCCAGTGCCCTGGGGTTCTTCAGCCATTTAGAGAGTGGCCTGGTCACCTCCAGAACCATGCTGCCTGAGGAGAAGGTGACTTGGGATGGAGTGACAGTGAAACTCTCCATCTGGAAATGTTCTGGGCATTTAGCCAGGTCCTGCTCTGCATCCAGCTTTGGCTGGTGGAAGATCTTGATGGTGAGTTGACCATCATCAGGGAGGTCTACAGGGCTGGACAGCTGCAGCCGGAGCTCAGCCCATGCCAGGTCCTCCTCTTGGTTCAGGAAGGAGAAATCAAAAGTGAAGGTCCAGTTCTGCCCATCTACCTCCACAGCTAGGGGGAGAGAAAAACAAAGAGGGGAACTGGTGAGAGGCTCCCTCAGCCTGAGTCATGCCACAAACCACCACAGCTCATAAACCAGTCCTTACTTTTCTGGGAGGAGGGAGGGGGTTGGTCAGTTGGGGCTTGAACTTAAGGCGCTATCCTTGAGCTTTTTAACTCAAGGCTTGCACTCTACCGCTTTGAGCCATAGCTCCACTTCTGGTTTTCTGGTGGCTAATTGGAGATAAAAGTCTCACCAACTTTCCTGCTTGGACTGGCTTTGCACAGAACTCAGCCTCCTAAGTAGCTAGGATTACAGGCATGAGCCACCAGCACCTGGCTCCTTACTTTTTTGTCAGCCACTTCTCATGTTTGCCCCACCTCTTCCAGCTACTGACATTTGAGTCCATTTTAAGGATGGGGAAAATGGAGGTTGCTCCTTGCATCCATCTTGAAAGGTAACAAGTAAACCTAGATTTGCATGAGTGTAAAACATAGACCCCAGCCTCTCTTTAAGAGCCCCTCCAAGGTCAAAGAACAGCAGATAAGTGCTGCCTTCCTTTCTCTCTCTCTCTCTCACGGTCTGAGTGCTGAGCCTGACTCTAGGGCTTCCCTTTGTCCAGTGAACCTGGAGCTCGCCACCTCCTCTGTTTTCTCATTGAATAGGGTGGCCTGCTTCACTGACACACTGAATTAGTTGTATCATGAGACCCCAAGAGCTGGCCATCCTCTCCCCACTTGTTCCTACCTAATGAGGGAGAGAAAAACTTCCTCCCCCCCCCCCTCTGGTTAGTTGTAGGGCTTGAACTCTGGGCCTGGGCGCTGTCCCTCAGCTCTTCAGCTCAAGGCTCATGTTCTACCACTTGAGCCACAGTGTCACTTCTGGTTTTCTGGTTTCCTGCCCAGGCTGGCTTTGAACCACGATCCTCAGATCTCAGCCTCTTGAATAGCCAGGATTACAGGTGTGAGCCACCAGCGCCTGGCTAAAACTTCGATTTTTAGCAACCTCGCAAGTAGGTTTCTATAGTCATTCTAGGCATGATTTCACAGGCACCTCAGTCTTCTACCCAGGGGTCTTTCCTGTCTTACCGGCACACAAAGCCACACCTGCCAGTGCTCCTGGTGTAGACACACTGCAATCATACATTCACACATAGCCCTGTACCACCCACTTAAGACAGCCAAACCATACTAGGTGATATGGAGTGGGATAGCATTTTCTGTATGCTTTAGTAATTGATTAAAAAAAATTTTTTTTTGCTGGTGCTGGGGCTTGAACTCAGGTCCTGGGTACTGTCCCTGAGCCTCTCTGTGCTCAAGGCTTGCACTCTACCACTCTACCACAGCTCCATTTCCATTTCTTTTCTCATGGACTTTTCTGCCCATTCTGGCTTCAGACCTCAATTCTCTGATCTCAGCTAGGGGTATTTACAGGTATGAGCTACCAGTACCTGGCAGTAAATGTTGATTTTTGTCTGATGTCTAGCACATATCTATAGATTTTCAGGCCAATTAAAAAAGCGATCTTGGTGTCTCCATTCATGTGTATGTCTGTCTGTCTATGTGTGTCTGCATGTTTGTCTCTCTGTGTCTGTTTCCCTATGAGAGCACCCACATTCTTCTAGAATGTGCCCCTATCCTGTTTGTCTCCTTTTTTGTCAGTCTGATTGCCTGTTTGTTTACCTACTTAGCTCTGCCAAGTTTTCTTAAAAAAAAAAAAAAAAGCAACCTTATAAGTATTTGCCTAGGGTATAGGTTCATACCTATACCCTAGATACTGAAGAGGCTGAGATCTGAGGATCACAGTTCGAAACCAGCCCAGGCAAAAAAAACCACGAGACTTTTATCTTCAATACAGGCAAAAAGCCCAAAGTAGAGCTTCAGTATAAGTGGTAGAGTACTAGCTTTGAGCATAAAAGCTCAAGGATCATGGACTGACCTGGAGTTCAAGCCCCCAGACTTGGCAATAACAACAACAAAAATGATCTTTTATCTAGGCTCCTGTGGCTCATGCCTCTAATCCTAGTTGCTAAAGAGGCTCAGATCTGAGGATCAAAGTGTGGTTCAAGTGATAGAGCATTAGTCTTGAGCAAAAAAAGCTCAGTGAGATCTTGAGGTTCTGAGTTCAAGCCCCAGTCAGTACTGGAACCAAGAAAAAAAAAGTGATCTTTTTTTCTCTATTTTATTGTAATTATAAAAGTGAGATACAGATGGGTTAAAAAAGTAATCTTTAACATTTTCCAGGTTGGTTTCCTTGTCTGCAATAAGAATAATAACACAGTCTTCATCCCTGCATCATCACAAGGACTTAAAGAAATAAAAGAGGTTTGATAATTGCTTGCTAAATAAAAAACAAAAACAATGAGTGTTAACCTGTTTATAAGTAGATCATCACTGTTAGATGCAGCGTGGGTGAACCACAGAACAGCTTTTTTTTTTTTTTTTAATTGTCCCAGATCTTTGGTCTGAATGTGGATTTCTCTGGGAAAACTTGTCTGTATGTATTATAGAAGGCCAGTTCTCAGCTTCAGCTGCTGGCATCTCCCAGCCCATTTCCAGCTGCCCTTTCATTTCCACTTCCCTCCTCATTAGCACCTGCAGGAGGCAATAACCCGCCCTGACTAGCAACTCTCCTCAGAGGTGTGGGGAGGATATCCCAGGTCACATTCCTATGCCCTACCGGACTGAGAGTTAGGTGGTACCCCATAGCAATTCCTATGCCAGCAGGCCTGTGACTTGAAAATGTTTTATACCAAGTATTTGCAAGTGGTCTTTTAGAGAAAAGTACTCCTGCTTAAATATTAAGAGCAGGAGCCCCACGGTCTCCCAGTTAATGGCTCAGTTTCTGCCACTTGATGTTTGACATTGATGCCAGGCTACTTTTCTCTGAGCCTCAGTTCCCTTCTTTATAAAAGGGAGATGACCACTTCTCTGAGCATTAATGTTAACTGAGATAACATATGTAAAATGCTTTGCTGGTACAACTACCAAAAGATCAACGCATGTTAGCTGTCTTCAACCTCCTAATTATAATACCTAAAGCCAAAGTTTGAAGTGAAGGTGTGGGCCAGGCAGTGAGGCCGTGGACAGTGACAGAGTCACCCATTTGGGAAGTGGACATTGGCAGAGGAGGGGGGAGGGGACTGCTCTTGCCACTGGATTTAGCCTGTGACTCCCAAATAATACAACAAATGTGATTTGAGGTGGGCATGAAGGGGTCCCAACATTCTGAACCCTGTCCATCTATGCACACAGCCCAGTGTTATCCTATCTTGATCCACTTCCAAATCTAAACAAGTGGTTGGAGTGTGGGTCCTTGGCTTCCCCACCTAAACTAGGGTCTCAGTAGAAAAGATGATAATAAGTAAAAGTCATAACCATATGCTATCTTCCAGTGCCAAGGGCTTTACAAATACTGTCTTCTTAAATCAGGTAAGGAAACGGAAGGGCCAGGGTGAAGAAGGGTAGACAGTGATGTACACACAGGCAAACCCAATTTGCTCAGGCACCCCCAACTGGCTCTTTATATTATGGAGGTGCAGCTTTCAAAGGAACGAAGACAGCTTGGGACATCCCTTCTCTAGGCTGGCTGTTCTGGCTGCTCTTAGAAAAGGAAGCAATCTGGTATAAGAATCACAACTTAAAAATTGTTTAAATGAGCTGAGTGTGGTGGCACATGCCCAGCTACTCAAGAGAGGGAGGCAGGAGGAGCAACCAGAGCAAAGGTCTCATTAGAGACCTGGCTGCAGAAACAAAATGCAAAACAAAACAAAACCCACAATGCTGGGGGACTTGGCTCAACTGCCCTGGGTTCAGCCCCATTACCTACAAAAAAAAATGTTGAAATGGTAGTAAGCTTTGTCGTGCATGTTTGCACACTCATCTAACCCAAAAGACAGCAGTTGTCTACCAGACCAGTGAGCCCGTGGTGCCACAGTCTCTCCCGTACCCACAGAGAAGACATTGTCCAAAAAGCAATGCATTCTTTACCTGACTTATGTAGTAACTGTGACCCCTCTGTACAACACTTTTATAATAACAATTTTTATTTATTTATTTTTTTTTTTTTGTCGGTCGTGGGGCTTGAACTCTGGGCCTGGGCGCTGTCCCTCAGCTCTTCAGCTCAAGGCAAGTGCTCTACCACTCGAGCTACAGCGCCACTTCCGGTTTTCTGGTGGTTTATTGGAGATAGGAGTCTCACGGTCTCTCCTGCCCGGGCTGGCTTTGAACCGAGATCCTCAGATCTCAGCCTCCTGAGTAGCTAGGATTACAGGCGTGAGCCACCAGCGCCCGGCAATAACAATTTTTAAAAAATGATAAAAAGGAAGAAAATGTAAAAACAAACCATTCAAGAACTTTCCATAAGAAACTGAACGGGAATGATGACCCCCACCCTCCTTTCCCACCTCCCACCACGGTGCGTTCCTGTCGAGCAGCGGTCCAACTAATTTCCTATCGCTTCGCCCTCCGAGGTGTCCCTCGTCTGGCTGGTCCCCCGATGACCCTTCCGGAGAGGGTCACTGGCCATCTCACCCCAGACGCCGCGGGCAGGGGAGCTTGGAGCCCCGCCCCCAGGCCAAGAGGGCGGGCGGGCGGCGCACAGATCAGATTGGCGGATGTGGATTGCGCCCCAGTCCCGGGCTGGGCCGTCTGGCCCCCGCCGGCCGAGGGAAGTGCGTGGCTGCAGAGAGGCTCAGGTGACGGGTGGTGAGTTTGCACCAGGGAAGGGGGTCCCACGCCAACGCCCCTTCCCTTTGACGTCCACCCTCCACACCACTGCTGCAGGTGCCCAGAACGCGCGGCGACTTTGCTCGTCCCGCAGATACCCTGTGGTCAGTGCGGTCCCGAGCACACAGTCCCGGTCCCGAGCACACAGTCCCGGTCTCAAACAAGGCTCCTAACACAGAGTCACCAGGGACACTTGACAGCACCCCATCCCAGGCTCGAGGACACAAGGTGGTCTCAAGTGACCTCGGGACACCCCATCCCTAATCTGTGATCTGAGATCTTAATCCCTGATGCCTCCTCCAGATACTGTCCTAACTACGCCAGACTCGGGGGACCCAGTCCCCCTCACTCGGCAAAATGAAAAAGGATATTTAACCAAATCACAGCAATAATGGCCTTCTATTATTCTAAGCCGGCTCGTGGGGTTGAGCGTTTTCCTGTGCGTTCAGCATCAATCCTCTCCATTGTCTCCTGTGCAAACGAGAGCGCCCAGGTGCGTGACGCCGGGACCGCGGAGGAGAAGCAATACGATCAGACTCTCCCATCCCCACTCCCAACAGTACTGCGCTCTAAGCACCCCAAATCAGGATCTGGGAGTCAGTGGTTTCAGTTAGAGACATAACCTGGATGCCCAAGTCCCCTCCTACTTGGCCACCAGCCCTGCGCCCCAAGGCTGCCGGCGCGTAAACACAGACACTGGCTGTGCCCATGGAGTCCTGGACCAGGTACCCCCAGGAGCGCGGCGACCCCAGACCCCAGCCACAGCTCTCCGCGCACTGGCAGGGTGCCGAGACGGACGGTGGCCTGAGGGGATCCCCAGGTACCAGCGGGGCGCACAGCTCACCTTGCGCCTGCAGGCTGCGGATGATGTCTGCCCCGGGCAGCGGGTCGCTATAGAGGCTCAGCATGTACGCGAGAGGGGACGGCGACGAAGGCTGACCCCGCGACCGTAGAGGCACGGCGGCCACCGTGGTGGCTCGGGCCAGTAGCAGGAACCACCAAGCACGCAGGAGGAGGAAGGGCAGGTGAAGGGCGCGCATGGTGGGGTGGCTGGAGCTGAAGGCTGCGTCTCCGCCCCTTATATGCTGGGCTGCCGCTGCCCCGCCTCCGCCTATCCAGTCTCCTCCGAAACTTTAAGAACCTATAACAACCCCCCCCCCCGCCCCACCCAACACCCCAGGATAGATGGGCGGGGGGGGGGGGGGGCGGGGGTTAGTTTCCTGGGAGGCCCTGCTGCGAGGAGGTTGAAATCTGTGTCTGAAGGAAAAAAGACCCTCAAAGCGGGGAGGAGGAGGAAGGGGATGTAGAGGAAGTTGGGTTTGGATCCAGGGTAAATTTGGTCTCCAGGTTTGCAGGTCTAGGCGGTTTGGCACCCTGGTCCTCTAGCTAGGACAACCTTATTGCTGAGACAGAGCAGGCTTATCTTCCTCAAGCTCTCAGCTCAAAATTGTAGTTTCTGTGGGCTGGAGGTAGAGCTCAGGATCGTTGCACTTGCCTGCATTCAGGATGTTCTAGGTACTTACACTCAGTACCACCAGGAGTCCTTTGCCCACTCCTCTCTTTCTGGCTCCATTAAAGTATGTGTGTTTGGCTCAAAAAGCTGTAGGGTGTGTGTGTGTGTGTGTGTGTGTGTGTGTGTGTGTGTGTGTGTGTGTGTGTGTGTGTGTGTGTGTGTGTGTGTGTGTGTGTGTGTGTGTGTGTGTGTGTGTGTGTGTGTGTGTGTGTGTGTGTGTGTGTGTGTGTGTGTGTGTGTGTGTGTGCGTGTGTGTGCGTGTGTGTGTGTGTCCATGTGCTCTCTCTCTCTCTCTCTCTCTCTCTCTCTCTCTCTCTCTCTCTCTCTCTCTCTCTCTCTCTCTCTCCAGTTATGTCGTTGGGCTCGTCTGGAGGACAAGCCTGAGGTACTTGCAAACCTCAGGCTTGTCCTCCAGACCCAGCTGAAAGCCTCAGGGATGAATGCCAGCTTCAAATATGGAAGTGCTCCCTTGGGGATCAGGGAGGATGGGACTAGGAGGTAGGTTTTAGCCTTGGGAAAGGGAGCATCTGCCTAACCAACCTGGACTCAAGTCACCTCAGTGATTCAGAAGAAAAGACGCTGCCCGTGTCTTGCAATCCTGGCAGGGCCACGGGAGACCTGAGTTTTAAGCTCAGACCCATTCATTCCATCTCTGGTCCCTGCACCTTAACTAACAGCAGAGGAAGGAATTAAACCTCGATTTGCGTTTTTATAAAAGTAGCTTTTTTCAAACATATTTCTTGCTCAGTATAATCGTGGATGTGGAGAAATGCATAAACAGGGCTAATGTTAAGGGTAGAAAAAAGTCGGTGTATTAGTTGTTCATATCAGAATTAAGGGTTAGATGTTTAAAATCACAGGGATAAAGGAGTTAGGAGAAGGGTCTTGATAATGAAATTGTTTGAAAATATGCTTGAAATGCTACTAAGGATTACTGTTAAAACATTATTATAAGAACATTAGTATATTATTCTGCTATGAAAAACAAGGTGAGCAAGCCGGTGGCACATTCCACAGGTATGAAAGTTCTTTGCCTAGCCAGTCTCAACAGGGAAGAGCAGGGCTAGAATGACCTTTAAAGAAATGTAAATTTCTCCCCTAAGTGTCTGGCCCCTGTTTTCCTCGACGCTGAAGGCCTTTCTTCTCCGAGGTTCCCCACCCCCACCCCTGTCCTTGCCCTTGGCAGGCCTCAACAAGCACATTAACAGCTCCCTAACATTTACCAAACACCTACTACGTGCCAGGCATGGTAGTAAGTGCTCTATCCACTGCAGCTCTTTTACAAGATGCCTGCAGTTCCGCAAAGTCACAGCCTCAGACCTGAGCAGGTGCTAGAAGATGGAAGGACTGCAAAGCCACTATGTCTTCCCAGGTGTGCTGTCCCCCCCAGCTCGAAGGGGTCTCACCTACTTGAAGTTGTCCCGGGCATGCACACCAGCCACCAGTTGGCTCCTGTGAGCGAGGACTGTAGTTTGTTCTGCTATCCCATCAAATGTAGAGTTGAGGCCAAGGAAATCTCACTGAAATCCAGGCTGGCTCTGTATCTCCTCTCTGTCTCTACCAGAGAAGATGCAGCTCCAGGGGTGTTAAACACAATTTCTGAGTCCCAGTCAGACTTTCAGAATTTGAATTTGGAGAGAGGGCGTGGAGATTTGCATACTTAAGCACCCAAGTGATTCTTATCCAAAGGCTTTCAGGAAGCTGGGTGGGTCAGGGTTCTAGTTGTAGCTCCTACCCCATCTCTAAATTCATTTTCCTCTTTTGTAAAACTAGCTGGAGATACCCTTCCCAGGCAGATTAAAGGAAATGAATGTAAAAATGCTTTGCATGCTCTGAAACTAGTGAAATTATAAAGGATTATCCATACAGTTATTATTAAGTGTGTTCCTGGTGGTTGTCCATCTGCCCTAGCCTAGGGGTTCCCTGGCTGAGAGTTGGGAACTCCTCCCCAGAGGCAGAGGATCCAGCGCACCTTGCTCATTTGCATATGTGTATCAAACAATCCTAGCTTGTGGTTAGTGCTGGAGCCCTAGGCCAGGATGTAGGCAAAAGAATGAAAGGCAAGCAGGCCCCAAAGACTCACCCTTGTAATCCTAGCTACTCTGGAGGTTGAGATCTGAGGATTACGGTTCAATACCAAACCAGACAGGAAAGTCCATGACACTATTATCCTCAAGGAACCAGCAAAAAGCTGAATGTAAAGCTGTGACTCAACTGGTAGAGTGCTAGCCTTGAGTGGAAAAGATAAATAAGAACACAAAATCCTGAGTTTAAGTCCCAGTACCAGCACACACATGCATGCACACACACATACACACACACACAAAGAAGAGTGATAATAACATAACAATGATAATATTTGTTGATGAGGAATGTACCAAGTATTCAGATAATCCTTGCATTGACTTTATCAGCATCTCCACTTCAGAGAGGAGAAAAACAGAAGCTCAGGGGGAACAAAGTCCCTTGCTGGAGGAAGCAGCCAGCAGGTGAAGGGTAGTAGGTTGCTTGTCACCCCAACCCACATCTTTAGCACCTGGACTTTCTCCTAGAAGAGGAATGGAAATATTCCTGTGTTTTCCAAGCTCTCCAAGTCTTGCCTTTCCTGAGTTGGCTGCCGTAGACAGAGCTCGTTTCTGATGTGTATTGGCCCCAAGTTGCCTGGGCATCTGGAATTTCTCTTACACCAGAAGAGCCACTGGACTGGCTGACAAAGCTCATCCATCTTCAGACTTTCTCAAACTCTTGCACCATGGAAGAAGCTGAGTCTTTGTGGCCACTTCAAGACTTGGTCCAACAATCATCTTTCCTTTTTTAAAGACATTGGTTCACCCAGGTCTGTTTTCTGCAAGAAAAACCAGAAGTGTCCTTTTTCCCACATGAGAAATGACACCTTTTTACTTCCCCTGCCCTAGACAGACTGACCGACAGATCACCTGACCTGGGAGATAACCTCTGAGGCCAGCCCAACTGGCTGGAAGGTTGGGGCCAAAGTCCCTTGAAGTCCCCCAGTGCTTACCATCTGGCTGTGAGGACCTTCTCCAACATGAGCAGCAGTGTGCATTGTGACTCAGGGGTCAAAGGATCCTTTTCTCTTACCACTGCCCATCTTGAAGCTCCTGCTTGCCTGGCTATAAAATGGAGGTAAATAATATCTAGTTAAGCTGTGTGCATGCATAAACAGCATTTGGTCATTCCTTTGTTTATTCACTAAGCAGATTTAATGTAAAATTAAGCAGATTTCTTGCTGGGTGTTGGTGGTTCACGCTGATAGTCTAGCTACTCAGGAAGCTGAGATCTGAGAATGTTAGATCAAAGCCAACCTGGACAAAAAGTCTGTGAGATTCTTACCTCCAATTAACCACCAAAAAGCTGAAGCAGAGCTGTGGCTCAAGTGGTACAGCACTAGTTTTGAGCAAAAAAATCTCAGAGAGTGCCCAGGCCCTGAGTGTAAGCACCAGGACCAGTGTCTCCCTTCGTACCCCCCCCCCCCAAAAAAAATGATTTGGCCATCCTTGGAATCTACTATCTAACAGGGTGGGAGGAGGTTAGAGGTCCTGGAACAAATCTCCTGCAGATACTCACAGACAATTGTGTCCACATGGAGGACATTCCTCCTCCATGGAGGAGGAATTACATAGCAACTGTTGTAGGGGTGCTGGTGGCTCATGCCTGTAGTCTTACCTACTCAGGAGGCTGAGATCCAAGGATCGAGATTCAAAGCCAGCCCAGGCAGAAAAGTCTGTGAGACTCTTATCTCCTATTAACCACCAGAAAACCAGAAGTGGAGCCGTGGCTCAAAATGGTAGAGCACTAGCCTTGAGCAAAAGAGCTCAGGGACAGTGCCTAGGCCCTGAGTCCAAGCCCCATGATGAATAAAAAATAAATAGCAACTGTTTTCTAGGGGGTGGGTACCTGCCTGATCAGACCCCTCCTGACACATAGACACAGACTGCCAAGTGGATGGACTCCCATCTCTCAAAGTAAAGAACATTTCACCCTTCCCTTGCTCCTCTGCTGTTCCCACTGTTTCTAGCCAGGGCAAAAAGTGAGATCTCATTTCAGCCAATAAGCAGGGCATGGTGGTGCACACTAGTCATCCCAGATAAGTGGGAGGTATAACTAGGGGGATTGATGTCTAGGCTAGCCCTGGGACTTGCAAAAATGCAAGACCCTATCTTTTTTATTTTTAACTAAAATAAAAAATGCTAGAGGCGGGCTGGGAAGGTGGCTCAGTGGTAGAGTGCTTGCCTTGCATGCTCGAGGCCCTGGGTTCGATTCCTCAGCACCACATAAGCAAAAAGAAAAAAAGCCGGAAGTGGTGCTGTGGCTCAAGTGGTAGAGCGCTAGCCTTGAGCTGAAGAGCTGAGGGACAGCGCCCAGGCCCAGAGTTCAGGCCCCACGACTGGACCCCCCGCCCCAAAATGCTAGAGGCATGGCTCAAGGGGTAGGATGCCTAGCTAACAAGAGCAAAGTCTCGAGTTCAAACCCCAATACTGCCCCCCCCCCCAAAAAAAGCTCCTCCACATTGGCTCTTTAGCAGAGCCCCCTTCTAAGTAAAGTATTATATAGTAGTTGTCCAAACTCCTTTTGGTGACAACTACAAATGGTTTGCTCTCTAGAAATGGGCTCCTGAATTCATTTATCTTGGAAACTCTAGTCCTGGTTCATACAGACCATTACATTCTGTGATCTGCTGCTCTAGTTACAGAATCAGCCACAGGAATTATAACAGTGGGTCCAAATATAGGCTTTCTCTCTCTCTCTCTTTCTCTCTCTCTCTCTGGGTTGGTCATAGGGCTTGAACTCAGGGCCTAAGCTCTTTTGCTCAAGGCTAGTGCTTTCAGCCACAGCCCCATTTCTGATTTTCTGGTGGTTAATTGGAGATAAGAGTCTTATGGACTTTCCTGCCTGAGTTGGCTTTGAACTGGTTGATCCTTAGATCTCAGCCTCCTGATTACAGGTATGAGCCACTAGCACCCAGCAGGCTTTCTCTTTTCTGTATTTTTTCAGGTGCTTCTAAGGTTTGAGCAAGGAGCCTTACAATTGAGCCACAACCTCTGCCACCAAGTAAGGTTTCTTGCTTGTAATTTTAGTATGCCTCTATCTCTTCTGTAACTCAATTTCAGTATGCCCCTACCCCTCTCTACCCACCCAGTGGCCTAGAGGCTGAGACCCAGAACTGAGAGGTGCACTTTAGGCAAGTTCTGGGTACACAGGGTTCTCTGTGATCTCCAGCTGCCCTGTTGCACATAGCATTCCAAACTTCCCAGACCCCAGGCCGTGAACTCTGGCCCCACAAAAATAACTGTCCTTCCCCCAAATTTCAAAGCTGTTCTTTTTCTGCTGGAATGATTTTGTTCCTTCGTTATTTCTATACAACATTCCCATTAGCTGGGCCCAGTGGTGTGTGCCTATGGTCCTACATACTGGTTTATGAAATCCATCCTTGGGTGTCAGGAGTTTCCCACCGGGAGGCCTGGTGCCTGGTTTGCTCCCTATTCTGCAGCACATTATTGCAGAAAGCCTGGCATTTGATAAGTGGAAAGGTTGCACACTCTACCACCTGCAGCCAGCCTTAGCTGATGGCAGTATTTTGTTTGCCACGCCCCCCCCCACACCAGGTTTTTTAAAGTTTTAAGTAAACTATCAATAGTAAAAATGTATAAGATTTTGCATAAGCTAGATAGACTTCTTATACTTTTCCTATAGAAATAGAAAGGTTTGGGCCCTCATTCCAATATGGTGAACGTTCCCCAAAGCTCTTTGCTTTTTGCCTACGATTAAGTATAGCTGGGTGCTGGTGGCACATGCCTATAATCCTAGCTACTCAGAAGGCTGAGATCAGGTTTGAAGCCATCCTGGGTAGGAAAGTCTGAGAGATTCTGATCTCTAATTAACCAGTAAAAAGCTGGAAGAAGAAGCTTAGTGTTTTCACTAAGCAAGAGCTTCAGGACCTGACTTTGAGGCAGTTCAAGCCCTAGTCTCAGAACACCTGTACACACACACACACACACACACACACACACACACACACACACACACACACACACACAATCAATAGTAAGACTGATCCCTAGTGGTTCCTTTCTGTAGCGGGGTCTGTTCCTTGCAGTGTGCTAGGAGCCTCACACTCTGCTACCCATCACACCTCTTTGTCCAGACCTAAAGACAAATGGGTTTGAGACCCTGTCATATGCTGGGTGAGGGAAAGCCACTCTGGAGTCAGGAACCCAGCTATTGTCCTGGGTCACAGGGACTAAGGTGTGGATGGATTGTGGGGCGCCTGGCCCAGGCTAGGTAAATCAGAAGGGCTTTGTCCTGAGTGTGCATTGTAATGCACTTCTGTAATCTAAGGGACCCTTGGTCACTTCTCTAAATCATATGGGGTGCTTACTTTCATGTTATTGGAGGGGAAAGTGAGGCTCCGAGGGACTAAGGGCATACCCAAAGTGGAAGAGCTAGTGGGTAGTAAGCTATTCTCAGGAGGCTGAGATCTGAGGATAGAGGTTCGAAGCCAGCCCAGGCAGAAAAGTCCCTGTGAGAGTCTTATCTCCAATAAACTACTCAGAAAAAGCTGCAAGTGGCACTGTGGCTCAAGTGGTGGAGTGCTAGCCTTGAGCACAAAGGGGCTCAGGGACAGTATGGGCCCTGAGTTCAAGCCCCAAGACCGGCAGGAAAAAAAAAAAAAGAAAAGAAGTTACCTTTGTTTTTTTCTTCTTCTTCTTTTGAGCAGTGTTGGACTGTGAACCAGGTCCATTAGCTCAGTTACTCCGTGTCCCCAGGTCTCCATATGGTGTCTGACATAGGCCAACACTCAGGCCATGTGTGTGAGTCTCTGCTCTAGGGAGCTTAGGGGTAAGGGATGAGGACAGGGTGGGTGCTTCAACAAAAGGACGTGAAACCCCAGGTAGCCTTCCTCTTGGGTGTCGCCTCACTCCTTGAGTGCATGACTCAGGGACACCTGTCTTGGTGTGACAGTGTCTGCATACCAACCACTGCCGGTTGTGCATTCCTGTGTGCAGGCATCTGCTACTCTAACTTCCATCCCCTCATGTTGCAAGGAGACTGGCAGGAGACCTGAGCACTGCTGATCACCACTGGGTGACCCACTCGAGATGCTCCAGCTCTGGGGACCAGGCCTGGCTGAAGTTCTGTCTGCTTCAGCTTCTCAGCCTGTTATTTTCTCCTGCTCCTCCTGGGGGAGCCCAGGCCACTGGTGCTTCCCACAGGGTCAGGAGGTGAAGGCTCCCCTGGCCTGGGAACCCCAAGGGCGGCGGAATGGGAGGGTTCTGTGAAACAAACAGATACCACCAGGTTGTCTTCTCCTCCCACCCCTAAAGACCACTCTGGAGATTCCCACAGACATCCAGCTATGTCTGCCTGCCACCTCCCCACCCCGCCTCCCCTTCTTCCCTTGTGTCACTGCAGAACTACAGTTTAGCCAGAAAAGAGTGCTCTGTGTGTGTGTGTGTGTGTGTGTGTGTGTGTGTGTGTGTGTCTGCAGACCCTGAGAAAATGTTCTCTGTGTACTAGGTGCTGACTGCCAAGGATTTTATATGCACAATTAGTGTCATGTCTCTCAAAATTGCTTTATGATAATCATTCTGGGTACTCATTAGGAATAAAGAGAAAGCCAGGTGCCAGTGGCTCACACCTGTAATCCTAGCTACCCAGGAGACTGAGATCTAAGGACTGCTGGTTGGAAGCCAGCCCCAGCAGGAAAGCATGAAACTCTTATATCCAATTAATCTCAGAAAAAGTGGAGCTGTGACTTAAGTGATAGAGCATTAGAGACAGTGCTCAAGCAGAGTTTAAGCCCCAGACCTGGGGTGGGGGTGGGGGGATGGGGACAGGAAAACTAAAGAGAAGCCAGGAGCTTGCTGGCTCACACCCATAATACAAGCAATTCAGGAGGCTGAGTTCTGAGGATTGCAGTTTGAACTAGCCTAGGCAGGAAAGTCCATAAATCACGTATCTCTAATTAACTACACTCAAAAAGCATGAAGTGGTGCTGTGGCTCAAGCCATAGAGTGCCTGCCTTGAGCAAAAAAGCCGAAGCCTCAGAGCACGCGCGCATGTGCACACACACACACACACACGCACACACGCGCGCACACACACACACACACCACAATCCCTAAATCATAGGGCACTTTTTTGGGGTGGGGAGGCATTACTGCTTTTGTCCAACTCAGTATGGAGTTCAAACTTTGAACTCAAGCCTGGAGTTTACTCATAGCTGGCACACTACCACTTGAGCCACACTTCCTATCTAAAATCTTTCTGATTTATTGGAGATGGAGTCTCATGGACTTTTCTGCCAAGCCTGGCCTCAAACCCCCATTCTTCAGGTCTCAGCCTCCTGAGTAGCTAGGATTACAGGTGTGAGCCTGTTTTTGTTCTAGTACTGGGGCTTGAGATCAAGGCTTTGTGCTCTTCTTTGGCTTTTTCACTAAAAGCTTTTCACTCTACTCCTTGAGCCACATCTCAACTTCCTACTTTTTTTTAAGTGTATTTTTAAGCTGTAATAACTTCAAAAGTATACATGATAGAAATTTACAAAAATCATCCTGTAATCATTTATTTAATCTGTTTTATTTAACCTTGCTTGATACTAAGGAGTTTATACATTTGAATAACACATTTTTAGGACTTTATTTCAGTCAACATTTGCTATTTTCAAACAGAATTTGTAGTAGAATTCTATCATGAATTAGCTGGAATCATATGGAAACATGGGGAACATGAAGACACTGTGAGGAAACTCACAGGAGGGTAGAGAGGGAAAAGGAAGAATAATAGATTCTGACTAGATTCTAATATTTCCTTGTGTGAATTACCATAAAGAAACCCCTTCCTACAATTAATATGTACTTAAAAATGGAAACCAGGAAAGCAAACCAGGCTGTGTTGGAGATGGGCATCAGCAGGGGTAGCAGGGCAAAAGGAGAGAGTGAATGAGATTCTATCCAAGAAATGTATATGCATGTATAAAAAATAGAACAATGGAGTGCCTGTGGCTCATGCCTGTAATCCTAACTACTCAGCAGGCTGAGATCTGAGCATGATGGTTCAAAGCCAGCTGGAGCAGGAAAGTCCATGAGACTCTTATCTCCAATTAACCACTAGAAAACTGGAAGTGGAGCTGTGGCTCCAAGTGGTAGAGCTCTAGCCTTGAGTAAAAAAGCTTAAGGATAGTGCCCAGGCCCTGAGTTCAAGCCCCTTGACCAACAACAAATAAAATTATTTTAAAAAGGGGGAAAAAGGACAACGAAGCCAGACATTGCTTGCTCATGCCTATAATTCTAGCTACTCTGGAGGCTGAGATCTGAGGATTACGCTTCAGAGCCAGCCTCAGGCAGCAAAGTCTATAAGACTCTTACCTGCAATTAAGCACCAAAAACAGCTCTAGTGGTGGAGAGCTAGCCTTGAACATAAAGCTCAGGGACAGTGCCTAGGCCCTGAGTTCCAGCCCCAGGACCAGCACAAAAAATGAAAATAAACAGAACAATGAAACCTGAGACTTGGTAGGCCTGGAGGGGACTCAGAAATTCTTGTTCTTCTTGAACAACGTTTGTTTCCTCCCCCTCCCCCAGGGAGCAACTGAAGTTTGAACTCAGGGCCTTGCACTTGTTTAGGAAAGTGTTCTACAACTTGAGGCGTACCCTTATCTCTCTCTCAGGAGTCTTACTGGGTATGATGGGAGACGGATTTTTCTCCTCTCTGGTCTGTCTGTTGGTCTTGCTCTTTGTCTCTCCTGCATCTGGTAGACATTTCTGCTGTCTTTTTTTTCTGGAAGGATCTGAGGCTCAGAGGCTGGGTGCCTTACCAAACATCACACAGTTAATAATAGCACAGTGGGCTTTGGGGCCCAGGCAGTCTGACTCCAAAGCCCACACTTGGGGTCACTCAGCAGTTAGGGTGGGAGCACTTTCATCTCTTCACTCACCCAGTCACAGTTGGCCACTGAGCTTAGGACTCACAGGATCCCCAGGCTGGGGCCTCCCCCATTCACATCAAATGGCCCCAGACTTCAAAGGCAGCTTGCAGGGAGATGCATACCATACTGGCTGGGATAGCTAATACGATTAACCAGAGACCCAAAGGGGGCAGGAAGTCTCTTCACCACAGAGAATTCACTAGAAGTGAGAATACATTCTTGCCTCCCCAACACACTCAGAACCTTTATTTACAGGGCTATTAACAAAGCTTTCTGGTCACTCGGGGATGAGGGGTGAGCTGGGTTGTGCCAAGTGTGTATCCATTCCATAGATGGAAAACATGCTTAGAACTGCGGCCACCAAATCTGGGCAGGACTAGTACCTTTGACACATATCTCCCTCTCCCTCCACTTTTTTTTTTTTTTGTCAGTCCTGGGGCTTGAACTCAGGGCCTGGGCACTGTCCCTAAGCTTCTTTTGCTCAAGGCTAACCCTCTACCTCTTGAACTACAGTGCCACTTCCAGATTTTTCTGTTTATGTGGTACTGAGGAATTGAACCTAGGGCTTCATGCATGAGCACTCTACCACTAAGCCACATTCCCAGCCTGCTTTTTTTTTTTTTAATGTGGGTGTATGTCACAACTGGGGTTTGACCTTGGAGCCTGGGCAGTGTACCTTAGCTTTTTCACTCCACTTCCTGCCTTTTGCTGGTTAAATGGAGATAAAGGTCTCATGGATTTTCTGTCTGGGCTGGTCTCAAACTCTGTTCAGATTTCAGCTTCCTGAGTAGCCAAGATTACAGGCATGTGTCACTAATACCAGATCTTGTCTCAGTTTTAATCCTGGAATTAGTACACACAGCTCCAGGGATTACCATTTTACTGATTATGAAAACAGAGGCTAAGGTCACTTTCATTACCTTCCCGTGGTCAGGTGGATACTCAACAGCTGAACAAGGAAGTGAGTCCTGGTCTGTTTTGATTCCAGCCTCTATATCCTGCCACGTGGGTCTGGATGGGAAAAGCCGAAAAGGCCTCAGTGTGTCCTGGCCTCTCCCTGGACTCTGGCTTGGCGCCATACACTTAGGGAATATTCTTTGCAAGTCTGTAGTATTTGTAAATTCATGCAACTTTAGGGAGTGGGGATAAGCAATCCAGAGCTGAAATCACGTATCCCTGATCGAGACCTTAGAAAACCACAAGCCCCCCTTCTCCATGATTCCCACACAAATCTCCCCAAGCCCTAGCCATTTTCTCACCAACCTGCAAGTCTCCCCATTAAGGCTGTTGTTCCCGAGCCAGGAGCCCTGAGGGAGGCTCTGAGCTGGGGGCTCTGGCTGACCAAAGCCCGAGGAGACTCCACCCCTGCCTCCCTGGCCTATTCTCAGCCCCCAGGCCCGGGTTAACCCCATTTGCATCCTTCTTGTGGACTGCCCCTGAGGACCCTGTTGCTTCCCCACGGCTGAGTTCTAAGGTCATGTGATCTGTGCTTGTGGCCATCTGAGACCAGTGGGTGAAAGTAGTTCTAACACTCAGATCTTGTACATGAGCATTTCAGGGGTACCCCCCCAACATTCATGCAGGGCAACTCATATGCTTAGTTGTGCTTATTTTGTGCTTTTTTTTTTTAAATACACACTGTATAAGATGTTCTATAAACAGCTTCTTGCACAAAACCCAAACATATTTCCATACCTGTAAGTACTCTTTCTCTACTGCCATTTAGGAACAAAAGATTGGCTGGGAATCTGGCTTAGTGGAAGAGTGCTTTCCTAGTATGCATGAAACCTTGGGTTCAATTCCTCAGTACCACATACACAGAAAACACTGGAAGTGGCACTTTGGTTCAAGTGGTAGAATGCTAGCCTTGAACAAAAGAACCTCAGGCACAGTGCCCAGGCCCTGAGTTCAAGCCCTAGGACTAGCATGAAAAGAAAGAAAGAAACAAACAAAAAGATTATTATTCTTCAGGACTCCTTTAGGAAGCCAGCCTAGATTTCTCCAGCCCAATTAGCCTCTCTCTCTGGATGCTTTACACCATCTCCTCTTAGATGGTGAGCTTTCAGGGAACAGACACCTGTGGGACTCCAGCAAGCACACTATAAACCACATAGGTACTCAGTAATGAGGGCCGGAAAGATGACTTTGCTTGTGTGGGAGATGGCTGAGGTTGAGGAAAAGGACTCTGGCATTGCTGTGTTTGTAGGAAGGGACTTGTGTGGTATGTGGAGGGCGGTGCCCAGTGTTGCCTGCTGGGCCCTGGCCTGGTGCCTGGCACAGCCACTGACCCCACGGATGCAAGCGGCATGGCAAGGGCGACACAGCTGGGGGGGTGAGTGTCCTGATGGCCCCAGGCTGCTGGGAGCCCAGGCTGTGCATGGTGGGAAGTGAGGCCCACCAGCCCTCTGCAGAGCACTGTGACAAGACTCGGCTGTAGAGTGGTGAGTGTCCAGGAGGGCAGGGGCAGGGTGGGGCTAAACTGTCAGTGTCCGGATGTCAGCTCACCCTGAGCGGCAGCTTCCTGGCCCTGTGGTCCTGCAGGTGACTCTGCAGCTGAGCTTCAGCAACAGGGGTACTCTAGCCCTGTGCCCGCAGGGTGAGCTGGAGCCAAGGACCACATTCTCTAGCAGCCTCTGCATAGGGAGGAGAAAGTGCCGTCCCATGTGGGTACCTGGAGATGAATCACAGTTTAGGGCCATCTGTGGAGCCCCACTTTGTGTTGGGGGACCATCGCTGTGTTCCTTCCAGTCCACAGTACTGGCCCTGGACTCAGGGACAAAGGCACTCCCTGCCTCTCTACTTCCACAGTCATGTTTATTAAGCCATTGCCACCATTCATCCAGGCTTGTGATAAACACTGCACAAGTAGGGGAACAACCCCACTGACACCACAGTTACTGTGAGCCCCCTTCACAGAGGGCTCAGTGAGGTGATGTCACTTGCTGGAGGTCATGACAGTCAGTTCTGGGTCTTGAACTCAGGGCCTGGGCACTACCTTTGAATCTTTTTTTTTTTTTTTTTGGCGGTTGTGGGGCTTGAACTCTGGGCCTGGGTGCTGTCCCTCAGCTCTTCAGCTCAGGGCAAGCGTTCTACCACTTGAGCTACAGCGCCACTTCTGGTTTTCTAGTGGTTTATTGGAGATAGGAGTCTCATGGTCTCTCCTGCCCGGGCTGGCTTTGAACCGCGATCCTCAGATCTCAGCCTCCTGAGTAGCTAGGATTACAGGCATGAGCCACCAGCGCCCGGCTTACCTTTGAATCTTTTGTCCTTCAGGGTAGTGCTGTACCACTTTGAGTTACAGCACCATCTCTGGCTTTTTGGTGGTTAATTGGAGATATGAGTCGCATGGACTTTCCTGCCCAGGCTGGCTTTGAACCATGATCCTCAGATCTTAGCCTGCTGAGTAGCTAGGATTACAGGTGTGAATCACTGGCGCCTGGCTAGGAATTTTCTATTTAATATTTTAGGATTGCCATTCACCCCAGAAAGCAAAATGTTGGGGGATTGGAGGGGAAGAGGCTGCTCCCTCCCCCTCCCTGCCTTTGCTTCTCTAACTCTGCTCTGCCTCTGCTCTGTCCCTCTACAAACTTCTGGAGGATTTCCCTTCTCCTGCCACTTATTCCTCATGCCTGTTGTGCCCCGCCTCTATCCACACCACTTGCCCTGTCCTCTGGAGCCTGCATCTCCTGGCCCTGGCCTCCCTAGCACCTTTGCCTCCAGGTATCTCTTCGAGGTTCCTTTGCAGTAGAGCCCTGATACCTGGTCCTTTCCTCCTAGCAGCAGTATACCAGCCAGCCAGCACCAGCCCTGCAGGGCCTGATTCCAAAACTGACCTCGAAGGTCTTATTGCTCCTCTCCTCCTGGCTCTCCACTGCTCTCAGGACATCTGGACACCCAACTGGCTCACTGGAACACAGAAGGCATCCCCTCTGAATCTGGGATAGACTTTATACAACCTCTGACCCACCTGTCTCACCCCTTTCAGGTTTAGCTGCCTTTCCTCCAGCCCTGGAATCCGTTGTGCTGTTCCTACTTCAGTGCCTTTTGTCCTGACGATGCCATCTGCCTGTCATGCTCTTTCTCCCAATCTGTTAGATTAAATATGGTGCCCATGGGGTGGGGAGCTTCCCCACTACTGTGTCTAGAGACAACCCCCTCATCCTCCCTAGGAGCACTGTACCTTTCTTTTAGAGCACTTATTTTCAGCTGTATCAGAGTCTTTATTTGTAGGGCTCCTGATTGATGGCTGCCCACCCCCCCACACACACACACACTGCAAGCCCCACCAGGACTCTCTGGGTTATGTCTGCATCCCCACGCCTAGCCCCATGCCAGGCTCCCATCCGGCAGAGGAACACTAGTTAGGAGTGAGAGGCAACAAGGCTGGGCTGTTGAGTGGCTCTTCTGCCATCCATCCAGCAGGTGGCATCCCAGGTCTGGGCTTGGCCTCTGAGGGTGGGCCTCACACTGGTGTGAGTTGAGATCAGCTCCTTCCTCCCTGTCCCAAGTCCCTGCTGACAGAGGCTGGGCCAGGCTGCCGTCAGCCCTTGTCTTGCTGCTTTTAGGGTTGGCCTCATGATCATTTACATGCATCTCCTGCAGGGACTGAGCACAACTCAAAGATAGAAAGTGACGTCACTTGCTCCCCTTTTTCTGGGTGCTGTGCAGAGATGAGAATACAGAGTGAGTACTGGCACTGACTGCCAATTCTGCTGAAACTCTGCTTAGCATTTTTTTTTGGGGGGGTCTGATCGTGGGGCCTGAACTCTGGGCCTGGGCGCTGTCCCTCAGCTCTTCAGCTCAAGGCTAGCGCTCTACCATTTGAGCCGTAGCGGCACTTCTGGCTTTTTTTTTTCTGCTTATGTGGTGCTAGGGAATCGAACCCAGGGCCTCATGCATGCAAGGCAAGCGCTCTACCACTGAGCCACCTTCCCAGCCCATGCATTTTTTTTTTTTTTGGTTGTGGGTTCTGAGCCTTTCCCCCTACCACTTTGAGCCACAGTGCCACTTCCAGTTTTCTGGTGCTTAATTGGAGATCAGTCTCACAGCCTTTCCTGCCTGGGCTGACTTTGAACCACAATCCTCAGATATCAGCCTCCTGAGTAGCTAGGGTTATAGGCATGAGACACAGGCACCCATCTTCTGCCTGGCTTTTAATCCAGGCTCCATAGTTTTCTGGTTGCTGGGCTTTCCTTTCCTGCTCTGTAAAGTGGGACCAGCACCCGCCTCCCAGGATTGTTGCGAGACCAGAATGAAGAAATACATGGAAGGTCTTTAGAAAGGTTCCCAGCATGTAATACATGCTCAGTGAATGAGAGCTTTATCAAACAAGTCTTTGCTTCCTATTGGCACTCCTAATCCTAGCTGAGGAGAGGCTGCTTGGTGTTGTCTTGGGCACAGTTGTATATATGCTTGTTCATTGTGTGTGTGTACATGCACACACACACACACACACACACACACACACACACAGAGGTAAAAGTGCAAGAACAGCTTAATTCTCAGCTGCAGCTTAAGGAGGCCAAAACTTCCTCACTAGAAAGGGTGCGATGGCCAGCAGATGCTCTGGCATCTCCTTAGCCCTGTGCCTGCTGCACTTAGAGCCACTTGCTTGGCAAGTTTCCATGGCAACCAATGTCCTGGCCTTGTTGGACCTCTCTGACTTTTTGGAAAGAGGTGGCTTCTTGCCAAGGCACAGGCCTTCCTACTGCCCAGCTGCAGCTACCCTGCCATAATCAAAGCCCACCCACAGGCCTCTGACCCTGAGAACTTGAGACTGCGCCATCCCTGAGCCTGCTTCTGGCTGCTGCATGTCCTTCCCCACAAGCCCTGGGCAATGTCCTCTGCCCATTCTCCACACCCCACTAGAAAAGACTGGCATGATTCATTCTCCTCTATTCTCCATTCCATTGTAAGCTTCTGTGGTGGGCTGAGCCCTGGTGCACAGCCTCTTGAATAAGTTTCCTGGGAGAAGAGAAACACAAAAAATAACTTTCTTCTCACTACCTTGAGCAGAAACAGTCATGAGAATAATCTGGCCTGCCAAGAGGCCTGTTCATTCCACAAGCATTTAGTTAGCACCTTTTGTATACCAAACCAGACTTTGAGACTTTCAAGTTCACCACCCCATTTCTGCATTGTGTGGGGGCTCCACCTCCACTGGTTTTCCTGACTCAGAGCCAGACCCTTAAGACCCCTGGGACTACTTCTTAGAGAGGCCTACTTTGGGGTTTTACTTGGCAGTTATTTTCTCCCATTCTGTGGGTTGTCTTTGTGTGTGTGTGTGTGTGTGTGTGTGTGTGTGTGTGTGTGTGTGTGTGTTTGCACTCTGGCCTGGGAGCTGTTCCTGAGCTGCTTTTGTTCAAGGCTAGTGCTCTAATTTGAGCCATAGTTCCATTTCTGGCTCTTTTTTTTTCTTTTCTTTTTTTTCTTTCTCCTGAGTAGCTAAGATTACAGACCTGAGCCACTGGTGCCTGGTCTTTTTCTTTTCTTTCTTCAATGTGGTAAAGATGCACAATAGGACTGAAGTGTAGTTTCGTGGTAGAATAAATTCACGTTGTGCAGCTGCAGCCAACATCCATCTCCAGGACTTTAGGGATCTCTCAGTCCCCATTACACCTTAACTTGGGGAGGTTTATTTACTAGTGGGTTTTTGTTTGTTTGTTTTTGATTTTTTCTCTTTGGAGCAGAGAGAAGAAGCAGCCTGTGACAGGATGTGAGAGAATTTAGACTATTCTGGGGAAGAAAGAAAGGAATTTGAGTGGTGAAACCAAAGCCTCAAAGGAGGAGGCTCAGCAGGCTCTCCTCCAAGATCCATTGGGTTTTATGAGTCCTTGCACATTGGGCTCTTTTCTTTCTGCCTGCCAGGCTCTGCTTCCATCCTGGTCTCTCTCCTCCATACAGTGGGCACTGCACTGCCTCCTGCTGGCAACATCCTAATACTGCATTATCTTCAAAGACAAATGGAGGGGGGTGAAGGTCTGGGAAGTGGGTGGGTAGGTTTTAGAAGGTCTACAGAGGTTAAACTCCAACTAGGTGTGAAGTCAGACCCAGGAGCCCAGCTTCTGGGTGGTATGGGAGGTGCTGGGTAGAGAGACAAAGAAGGGCTTCATTCTTTTTTTGAGTCCCTTGGGAAAGACCCCCAGGGAAGGTAGAAGGCTTCTTAAGGCCCCTTTTAGTTGTAGAGCTTCCCAACAACCTTTGAAAGTTCTGGGATGTTTAGATAGACACAGTTAGGGCTAGGGTATGAGATAGTTGGAATGCAACCCCCCTGGGAGAAGGTCACGTATGTCCTGGTGGTCCCTGCACCTGCTGGGGAAGGAGGGAAGTGGGGTGACAGGGAGCTGAGGGTCAGATTCAGAGAGCAAGGATAAAGAGCATGCTGATACTGAGTCCAGATTTTCAGGAACGAGGATTGCCTCCAGAGAGTGTGCTGTCTATTGCAGGGAGGGTTCAAGTCAGGCTGCAGTGGGTGGCTGATCATGAGGATGCTGGAGCTGAAGAGGGCTGAGGGATGTTGGGGCAAGTTCCTCAGTTGCTCTGAGCTCTGGTGAAGGCAATGGTGGATTCTGCCTTAGGGACTTTGAATGGAATAAGATGCTGAGCTGTTTCTAGAGTCTTCCAGAGGTTGACCCTGTGTGCATGAAACTTTGAATATAAACATACTAGTGAGTGTGTGTGTGTGTGTGTGTGTGTGTGTGTGTGTGTGTATGTGTATGTGTGTGTATACACACTGGAGCTTGAACTCAAGAGCCTCTTGATCTTTCTGAGCTCTTTTCGCTCAAGGCTCTCACTCTACCACTTGAGTCAGACTTCTACTTCCAGGTTTTTGCTCACTATTGGAGATAAGAATCTCTCAGATTTGCCTTTTCTGGGCTGGCTTCAAACGGAAATCCTCAGATCTTAGCCTCTTGAGCTAGAATTACAGTTTGATTTAGTTTTGTTGTTTTGTTTTGATAATTTGAAAGTGGTACTGCATCCACACGGAACAAAACTCAAATGCACAGTAAGAAATTTCTCTTTTGCCTGAGGCTCTGGCTCACAGTACTTAAGGCTACCTGTTGTCTTGGTGCTGTTGAATACCTGTCCCTCAGATATTCAAGACAACATGAGTATGTATGTATGCACATCCTTTTCCTAGCCCCTCAAGCACTAGAATATTATGGTCTGATCTGCATTTTCCCTTCTTATTCCCTCAACTTAATCTCCTGCTCTTTGTCAGCTGCAGAGTAAATGTGCCCTTACCCCATAGCACATCATCATAATTATCATCATCATTGTCATCGTTGTCATCATCATCATCATCATCATCATCATCATCATCATCATCATCATCATCAGTACACTGGTGGCTCATGCCTGTAATCCTAGCTAATCAGGAGGCTGAGGTCTGAGGAACACAGTTGGAAGCCAGTCTCAGCAGATAATTCTATGAGACTTTTATCTCCAATTAATCACCAAAAGAGTCAGAAGTGGGCTGGGCACCTGTGGCCTATAATCCTAGCTACACAGGAGGATCTCAGTTCAAAGCCAACCCAGGCAGGAAAGTCCATGAGACTCCTGTCTCCAACAAACCACCAGAAAATCAGAAGTGGCGCTGTGGTTCAGGCGGAAGAACTCTCATTTTGAGCTGAAATGCTCAGGGATGGCAGCCAGGCCCAGAGTTCAAGCCATACAACCGACAAAAAAAAAAACAAAAAACAGAGCCAGAGTGGAGCTGTGGCTCAAGTGGTAGAGCACTAGCATTGAGCAAAAGAAGCTCAGTGACAGCACCCAAGCCTTGAGTTCAAGCCCCAAGACCAGCACAAAAACAAACAAACTTCATCTCATTCCATTTTCTCCTAGCACCCACAATAGTATGTCTGATAAAAGTATTCACACAACTTATCTGTCCTTGGATGAAAACAGCCCTAGCATTCTGTGTGTAAGTGCACTGTGTTACATCAATGGTATCCTCTCATACATGGATACAGTTTCCAAGCTCATCCAGTGTTCTAATATGGAAGAGTTAGAACCTGGAAGGGCCAGTGTGGGATCCATGTGACTTAACTATTCCCTCAGGGATAAACACATTAGCTGCCCCCACTTCATGAAGAACAACAGCCTGACTGACCCTGTCCACCTCAGGACCTGGTCCTCCATTCTTGTTTTCCACCTTTTTCACCACTGCAAACCACTGCCCATTTGCATGTTCACCTACATGCCAGCACACCTCTAGGCTCAATTCCCACACACAGGCAGACTGGTTAGTATAGAGAGACTGTTTGTCATTTGAATATGTACTAATAGGTGTGAATCTCTTCTCTCCATCCCTCATCAATGCTGATGTCTAGTGCTAACATTTTTTTTTTTGGTTGGTTGTGGGGCTTGAACTCTGGATTTGGGTGCTATCCCTGTGCTCTTCAGCTCAAGGCAAGTACTCAACCTCCTGAGCCACAATGCCACTTCCGGTTTTCTAGTGGTTAATTGGAGATAAGAGTCTCATGGACTTTCCTGCTCAGGCTGGCTTTGAACTGAGATCCTCAGATCTCAGCCTCCTGAGTAGCTAGGATTACAGGCATAAGCCACTGGTGCCCGGATTTTTTTTTTTTTTGTCTGTGTGCTAGTATTGGCTGTGGCTTGAACTCAGAGCCCAGGCACAGTACTTTAGCTTTTCTGATCAAGATGGTATTCTATCGCTTGAGTTACATCTCCACTTTTGTTTTTTGGTAGTTTATTAGAGATAAAGAATGTCATGGGCTTTCCTGCCTTGGCTGGATTTGAACTTCAATCCTCAGATCTCAGCCTTCTGAGAATCACAGGATCAGTAATCTGAGGATTACAGATGTGAGCCACTGGCACCTGGCTAATGCTGAGTTTTGATGGTTAGAGAGGGTGCAAGGACTGGCAGGACAACCCGTTGATGAGGGTTTGCCCTAAGACTGGATCTCTTAGGAGAGAGGCAAAATATCTGCTTCTGAAGCACCCAGAACTTCTCAGTCAGTCTGAAGTCCTCAGCCTCCCCAATGAGCAAGCACTCATGAAAGCCCACTGAGAGGGGACAGGGGGTGGGAGGGTTGTCTCATCCAAGGAGCTCTGGCCCTGGGCAGTGGGGGAATTGTCACATGAAGGCCCCTGGGAGGCCCTGATGTCAGGCTGGTCTGCTTGGCTCTCATGCCCTGCTCCCCACCATCCCCTCCCCTGCAGCATCTTCCAAAATGGCTCTGTCACAGCGAGACATCCTTGAGAGCCTGGAGTGGGGCTGCTTGGAGACAACCGGGCAACGGATCTGGATTATTTAAAGGAGAGAATGGGTGGGAGGGAAGGGGTGACAGCCAGTTTATTCAGGGATGGATGGGCTCCCGGCTGCAAGGGTGGGCAGCCCTCCCCCCTTCCAACCTCCTCATTATGTTCAGTGTCCAGGAAGGGTCTGGAATTCTGCACGGAGGCCACTGGGAGCTCCTTCCTGACAGCAGTAGGGGTGGCTCAGCGTCTGTGAGTTCCAGAGGGCTCTGAGCAAGTGCTGGCCAGTGGGGGGGGGGGTGGTGGAAGGGGAGGGGAGGGTGACAAACTGGAAACAATCTTCTGGAGCGGAAAATAACTTCTTCTGTACTGAGCTTCCTCTTGGACAGCTATTTGTTACAGGCTTTATGTTTATTTAATCTTAAAATCCTATCAAGGTGAGCCAGGCACCAGTGACTCAAGCTTGAAATTCTAGCTACTCAGGAAGCTTAGATCTAAGGATTGAAGTTTGAAGCCAATAACAAACCTGAGAGACTCAGCCAAGAGCTGGAAGAGGAGCTATGGCTTCAGTGGTAGAGTGCCAGCCAGCCTTGAGGGAAAAGGCTAAGGGACAGTGCTTGAAGTTCAAGCCCCAGTACCAGCACACACCAAAAAAAAACCCAAAAAACAAAAACAAAAAAAACAAAACCAAAAACCCACGGAAAACAAGACAAACCCAACAACCTGTGTGTAGCTGATGCCTGTGTACCTGACCTGTGTTACAGAGCCAAACAAGGTCTTTCCCTGTCCTCATGGGAAGCAGAGCAGAGGACCTCAGAACAATGTTTTCTCTGCAGTCATGAGGATGGGAACAGAGTGCTGGGAAAGCAAGGAGGACCACTGGCTGAGCAAGGATGCCTGGCCTTCTAGACCAGCCTGACATAAAGCAGGGGCCACCCAAGGGTACTGCCAGCTCTAACAATATAGGATAGCCAGATACTGGTAGCTCATACCTATAATCCTAGCTATTCAGGAGGCTGAGATCTGAGGATCACAGTTCAAAGCCAGCCCAGGCAGGAAAGTCTGTGAGACTACTTGTTTGGTTTTTTTTTTTTTGGGGGGGGGGTCGGTTGTGGGGCTTGAACTCTGGGCTTGAGCGCTGTCCCTACGCCAAAGGTGAGCACTCTACTGCTTGAGCCACAGTGCCACTTCTGGTTTTCTGGTAGTTTATTGGAGATAAGAGTCTTATGGACTTTTCTGCCCAGGCTGGCTTTGAACTGTGATCCTCAGATCTCAGCCTCCTGAGTAGCTAGGATTACAGGCATGAGCCACTGATGCCCAGCCTATGAGACTCTTATCTCCAATTAATCACCAGGAAACCAGAAGTGGAGCTGTGGCTCAAAATGGTAGAGGCATTAGCTTTGAGCAAAAGAGCTCAGGGACAGCACCCAAGCCCTGAGTTCAAGCTCCCCATGACTGACCAAAAAACAAAAACCAATGTGGGATGGTTTGTTTCAGCCTTCTACATTAGAGAGACCTGACTTTGAATTTCTGCTATTTAGAGGTACGATCTCAGGCAAATGAGAACAGCCCTGCCTGGCTGGCTTTGAACTACAATTCTCAGATCTCAGCCTCCTGAGTAGCTAGGATGACAGGCATGAGACACCTGAGTTTGGCTGCACAGCCACGTGTTTAAAGAACAATGTACCCAGGTGCTCAGATGCTCGAGAGGAGCTGAGAAAGCCTTGTCTTTCTCCAAACAGCTCAGTGGGGACCAGAAGAAGCGGCCCTTTGTCATCCCTTCTACCCACCAAAATGGCAGCTGCAGAAAGCCAGGGCTGCCTGCCTTACTCAGCAACAGGGCAGTGCATGCAGAAAGGACTCTGCGGTGTGTGCTGATTCACTTGAGAGCCTGGTTGAATGAATGAGCCACCACTTCTCTCCCCCTCCTCTCCTGCTCTGATACAGCTTGTAGGACTTTATGGGGCTGGGAAGGTGGCTCAGTGGTAGAGTGCCTGCCTTGCATGCATGAGGCCCTGGGTTCGATTCCTCAGCACCACATAAGCAGAAAAAGCCGAAAGTGGCACTGTGGCTCAAGTGGTAGAGCACTAACCTTGAGCTGAAGAGCTGAGGGACAGCACCCAGGCCCAGAGTTCAGGCCCCATGACTGAAAAACAACAACAACAAAAAACTTGTAGTACTTGAAAGTTATTGTGGAGACAATCATCCTCTGCCCTCTTCTGATATCCAGGGCCTTTGGCATGTTCAAGTTGCAGGTCACAGGCAGGATCAACAGAGGGCACTACAGGCAGCAGTAACCACGAAAAACAGGGTGAGGTGGAGTGTAAATACACTGTGCTAAGGCTAAGTAAGCTTTGCCTTGGTGAAACCCACACATATTCACTTAACTGTGTAGCTGGTCCCAGCTTAAAATGTATTTCTTACTTTTGGGTCTTGGTCAAAAATGTTTGAGGGGGGTAGGGAAGGTGGCTCAGTGGTAGAGTGCTTGCCTTGCATGCATGAGGCCCTCGGTTCAATTCCTCAGCACCACATAAGCAGAAAAAGCTGGAAGTGGCACTGTGGCTCAAGTGGTAGAACGCTAGCCTTGAGCTGAAGAGCTGAGGGGCAGCGCCCAGGCCCAGAGATCAGACCTGTGACTGACAAAAAAAAAAAAAAAGAGAGAAAGTTTGAGGGGCTTGGGGATATGGTTTAATGCAAAAGTGATTGCTTAGCTCTGGGTTCCAGCAGTACAAAAATGAAAAAGAATGAAAAGAAAGAAAGAGAGGGGAGGGGCTGGGAAGGTGGCTCAGTGGTAGAGTGCTTGCCTTGCATGCTCAAGGCCGTGGGTTCGATTCCTCAGCACCACATAAGCAAAAAAAAAAAAAAAGCCGGAAGTGGCGCTGTGGCTCAAGTGGTAGAGCGCTAGCCTTGAGCTGAGGAGGTGAGGGACAGCGCCCAGGCCCAGAGTTCAGGCCCCACGACCGGACCCAAAAAAAAAAAAAAAAGAAAAAAGAAAGAGAGGGGAGAAGGAATGAAAGAGAGAGCAAAAAAGAAAGGAAGGAAGAAAAAGTCTGAACCTCAATTCTGAACAATTTGAACCTTATGGGTGAACTTGGGAGAGAAATGAAGATTCCTGGCTTAGGCCCAAAGGAAGGTATGTATGATATGATACAATCACTAATCCTGTAGATTGGATATCATTGGGCAAGGGGTTCTGGTTCCAGGTCCTAGCAGGGAAGTGACTGAGAGCAGCTAGAGATCCTGTGGGCAGGTGAGGGAAGCATCAAGAGAAGACTGCATGGAAAAGGAAGAAGAGGAGAAGAAAGAGAAGAAAACAGGCTGGGAAGTTGGCTCAGTGGTACAGCGCTTGCCTTGCATGCATAAGGCCCTGGGTTCAATTCCTCAGCACCACATAAGCAGAAATAGCTGGAAGTGGTGCTGCGGCTTGAGTGGTAGAATGCTCTCTTTGAGCTGACGAGCTGAGGGACAGCACCCAGGACCAGAGTTCAGGCTGATGACTGACAAAAAAAGAAAAAAGAAAAAGAAGAGGAGGAGGAGAGGGTTCTTCAGCCTGGAGACTGTAGGACCCAGTGTGGGCTCTGTGGCAGTGACAGTAACAGCTGCTACCAGTCAGCCCTGGCTGAGTGCCAGGCCCCCCTTAGACCCCCAGACATTCTCAGGAAGCAAGAACTGCTCTTAGAGCCATTTTTGAATCCAGGAGTCTGAAGAAAATATGGTAGCATGCACGGTAAGTGATATTAGATCCAGGCTCAGATTTGCCCAGCTCTGAGCCCTCATCTTTAACCCCTGGATCACGCACAGCAGGCTTGAAGGTGATTCCTGGAGATGGAGCTGTGGGCCTGCTATAGAGGATGGCCAGGGCAGCCAGAGGATCCCTCTGGATTTGGACTCAAGTGGCTGGGATGAATTCACTGACACTCAGAGACCCCCCAACTCAGGGGGAAGCTACTGAGACATACCCTGCTGGGCCCAGATGACAGTAATGTGGTCTCATAGAGCAAGGCCATGTCGCCACCGACTTGGCACCACCTACTCCTTGGGCCTGGTGTTTCCAGCCCTGTTGGGCTTGGTGGGGAGTGGGGAGCTGAGAAGAACAGTATGCCTGTTTCACATTGTTTGTCAAGTCACATCTTTGTTGGTTTAGACTCAGCTCTTCTGTCTTCCAGCAAGTCATTTGTGCCTGTCAGGAAATAACTCTTGGCTTGTGTGTTCCCACGAGAATCTGGGATTCCCACAGCTTACATTTTCTGCCTAAGGACTGAATCTGGGAGCCAGTCTCTCCCTCCACCTCTCTTTCTCTGTCTCTTTAGAGCACCAGCACCTGGTTTGAGCTGAAGGGGCTGTGGACAGCCACAGGCCACCCTCCAGGAAGAGGAAGCCGATGCGTAAGTACTGGGATTACTCATTATTCTTTGCAAGCCACAGCACTTCTGGCTTTAGATTATGGTGAGGTGCTCTGTGGGTGCTGTACACACAACACAGACATATACACACATACACATAGTTGTGAATCCATGGACCACCTTCACAAACATGCAATTCACATCCCTGTACAAGTTCCTCCATGAGCAACACGAACACAGGCTGCACACACATGTTCCCCACAGCATGCACCTATACAAGGCCCCCGGCCTTCTCTAGGTAACAAGGTGGTGTCTCAGTATTAGAATGTGTAGGAGGTAGAAGTGGGGGGTGGCTGGGTGAGTGGGGGTGGGTTCTGAGCCCTCTGCTTTCTGAATTCCTGGGCTTTGCTCTGAGCGCCTGCATCCAGCATCTCAGGAGCTTCTGCTGCTGTTTGAAAGGTTCAGATTGGCTCTACAGAGAGGAGAGAACCAGCTTCCTGATTCTTTTTTTTCTGCCAGGTCCAGGAGAGATGACAATGTGGTTCCTCTGTGTAGCCAGGCTGCTCTATGAGCTCTTCTCTCTCACCATTTACCCATGGTGGACGAATCTGGTTCTGAAGGCTTTTGTATGGTTGTGGGAACTCCTCTTCCCAGTCCTCTCTCCAGCTCCTCATGGCTGGGGCAGCAGGACTTGCTGCTTTGAGCAAGGACTAAGCAGACCCCAAGGGGGTGAGGGGGGCTGGTAAGGCTAGGCACTGTGGTTTGCATGTAGTCTGTAGTCTGTCCCTGAGACACTTCTAAAACATTTATGTCTGGGGTCTGTGTGTCAGCTGAGTTCTGAGGTTGGTAGCTGTGAGCCAGAAGGGCTGTGATCATTGTGTTCCTATGGACGTCTCTGCTCTGGGCTTTTCTCTGCTAGGTTCAACAGAAACACCTGCTGTGTGCATGCTGAATACAAAGGAATGAATGAAGATGTGGCAGGCAGGTACTGGCACCAAGAGATAGATCAAAGATATTTCTACCTTCAGACTAGAGAGGCAGGTGGTCTGGTCCCAGCAAGTGCATGTGGGTGTTGTGTGTGTGTGTGTCCATTCATGCTCTTGCCTTCATCCTGGCCACAAGGAGCATATTGTCTTGAAATGCATCCTTAAGAATGGCAGGTACGGGTGGGGGGAGGGGAGTAAAATTGGGTGGGGGGAGGGGGGAGGCGGGGAAGGGAAGTGAAGGGTAAACAAAGGAGGAGGCTGCAATGCTTGGTAAGAAATGTATGCATTATCCTGCCCATGTAATTGTAGCCCCCCTGTACAGTATGTTCTCAATAAAATAAAATACAATTTAAAAAAAAAAAAAAAGAATGGCAGGTGCATCAGTTGGGGAGCCCAGTGAGGTGGGACATGGAGCAGGGCAAGAGGAGGATGGAGGAGAATGATGTCCAAGGTTGGAGCACAACGTGTCCCCACTAGAGCACACAGCCAGGAACTGGCAGCCCCTCTGAGGTGAGCTTGCTGGGCCCAAGGTTCACCTGCTTCTTTAGACCCCTCCCGGGCTTTGCTCCTCCCCTTATATATGGTGGGTGGGGCATGAGGAAGCCTGAGTCGTCAAGTGGTCCCTGGGCTGGGGTTTCCCTAATGCAGTAAAATAGGATATTGAGCCAAGTACAGAGTCACTTGTAATCCTAGCTACTGAGGATCGAGGTTCAAAGCTAGCCTAGGCAGGAAGGTCTGTAAGACTCTACAACTAGCCATCAAAAAGCCAGAAGTGGAGGTGTGGCTTAAGTGGTAGAACTACAGCCTTGAGCAAAAAAAGCTAAGGGGCAGTGCCCTGAGTTCAAGCCCCAGCACGCACACATAGAGACAGAATAATCAGCCAGGTGAGTCCTCTTTTTCTCTTTAGTTGGTCTTGGGGCTGTGAACGCCTTTCCCTATTGGGCTAGATCTTCCCTGGCCTGACTTTTAAGCCTTCATTCTGGGCTCATAGGTACCCCAGCAGGTCGGACTCCCCTACCAGCTCTGGTTTGGGGTTAGACAGGTAGTGACAGGCGAGGAAGAAGGATTTCCCCAGCGTGGAGTGGAGAGAGGGCGGAAGTGACTCAACAAACAACAAAGCAGGTCTCCCGGAGAGGAAGCAGCAGTGAGTGCCAACGTGGGTGCCAGCGGGGGCGCTTGAGCCCAGGGCTGGTCTCAGCAGAGGTGTCATGGGGGTGGGCCGAAGCCCGGTGCGAGCCAGAATGGCTCTGTTAGGCTGAAAGGCTTCATGGGACACATCACTGCTTGCAGCGGGGCCTGGGTCCCTTTCTCTTTGAGTTCCTGCCCTGTGGGTCCCTTTCAGCCTCTGGGCGCGTTCCCCTGGAAGTCCGGGGCTTAGAAGCCCACAGTTGATCTGACTGTCTACTCTTGAGGGGCTCGTCCTTGAACACCTGGAGTGAGTCGAACCCAGAGATGTCAATCTCTAGCTCAGGTTGCACTACCCAGCGAGACTAGTTCTGGAGTCCAGAAGCTCGTTCCCTCTGAGGCTCAGCCTGGCTTTAAAAACCAGACAGCGGGGGTCGAGGGAAGCCGGGTCCGCCATCTCCCGGCAGCTGGAGTCCGGGATGGGGGTGTGGCGCCCACAAGCGTTTACATTTTTGAGGCTGGATGTGGGGATTGGGTATCTTCCAGAACCAGCCGAGCTCAGGACGAGGGAAGAGGAACTGACTTCCCGGGCAGTCTCCTCCAGCGGAGGGAGGAAGCAGGCCGGGAAGTCGGGCACAGCGGTTTCCAGCCCCGGTAGATGGGCGGCTCTGGCATGCCGAGCGCGCGCCCAGACTTGGGTGAGTGTGTCTTTAAATCCGAGCCCCCCTAGGCGGAGGGGCCGGGGCTCCGGCGGGCCCGGGCCGCGGCGGCGGGCGCGGTGATTGGCGGCCCGGCCGGGTCCGCCCCCGGCGTGGGGGGACGCGGGCGCGGGGCCGCGGCGCGGCGCGCACTGGCCGAGCGCGCAGCGAACGGCGCGGGCGGCGCGGGCTCGGCTCTCGCGCCTTCGCCCCGTGCAGCACCCGCCCCGCCTGCCGCGGGAGCCGCCTACGCCCCCGGATGGGCTGAGGAAGTCGAGGAGCGGGGGAGTCGGGGATCCAGCCGGAGCCCGCGCGGGGAGCGCCCCGCCACTGCCTGACTCGGCGCCCGCAATTCGGGCGCGGCGCGCCGGCCACTGCTGCACGGATGTCCCCGGGCGCTGCGGGCTGGCAGGTACCGACGCGTGCGGGCCCGGGGTCGGCTCGGGGAGGGCGGATCGGAGGCCACGCACTCACTACCCAGCCCCCGGCGAGGAGAGGTCCTGGGACCCCCCTCCCCACTCCCCCAAACTCGCCCTGGGGCAGGCGGGACCCCGCAGACTGAAGAGAGCGGTTCTCCAGGGGCTTGTACGTGGGCCTCTGGGCTGGACCCCTGACCTGAGGTTCCCTTTTGAACTGGGGGCGACGTGGACTGCGACACCTCCACTTTAATGGTTAGGCCGGGAGCGTGGGTTTACTGCGAAGTCCAGAGATGGCGTCTCCAGGATCATTTGTAGGGCGCTTGAGGGCCTTAGCGGGCACAGGTTTTATGGCTGGTTCTGTGGGACCCTCTTTTTCTGTTCTGGGGGGCGGGAAGGGGGAACCGTCCGGGTTTCAACTTCCGAGACCAGGATGGTTGGAGTGCTGCCCAGAGAAGTCAGACATGGGAGAAAAGCCCCCGGTCTGGCTCGGGAAGCTTGGGGGCAGCCCTCCTATCCTGACCAGAGCCCCTGGCATCTGCCTTGCAAGAGCATACAGCCCCAGTGACTCAACACCTGTTGGATGCTGGGCTCTGGGCCAGGCCAGGGGAGGTTGGGGTGGTGGGAAGACCCCTCCCCCCCGTGCTTCTATCCTTAAGTGGCTTGGCCCTATAGGGGGAAGACAAGACAAACACAAGACGTCTTGGATGAAGAGTTTTGATGCCAATCCCGGACTGATCTCAGAGGGAATGCCAGGAGGCTTGTGTAGGCATGGGTCATTGGTGCAGTGATGCAGGTGTCCCTACTGCTGCCATACTGGGGTCTAGGTCTCAGGCAGCCTTGTGAATGTGTTTCAGGGGTCTGGTTGCATCCCATCCTCCTTTTTCATCTGCATTGTCAGAACCTCCATTCCCAAGGCTATGGAGAGTTTTGGAGGTCCTATCTCTACTCCCAGATTTTGTTTGGTCTTAGGGGCTCAAAACCCATTTGGTTTCTCCAGTCAGACTGAGCATAGGACTCTGCTAGCTGCTCTGGGGACTCCTGGGGTTTGGGGGTTTTAAAGCCAGCCCTGTAGGAGATTAAGCCAGCAGGAGGAAGTCCTCACTTCCTTTCTG
Organism: Dipodomys merriami; assembly: GCF_024711535.1. Lineage (NCBI taxonomy): Eukaryota > Metazoa > Chordata > Mammalia > Rodentia > Heteromyidae > Dipodomys > Dipodomys merriami. The sequence goes on along the minus strand of NW_027202715.1, from coordinate 18,869,750 downwards.
AAGAGCTTCCATGCCTGGGGGTAGAGAGGGGAGGCCATGGACCAGACGTGGTTTCCTGTGAGGGCAGACAGACCCAAGGTGCTAGGGTGCGCTCCTTTCCCTGGGGTTGGACTGTGCAGGGCGGAGCCTGGGACAGCTCTGATCTCTCTTCCAGCATCTGCTGTATCTGCAGCTCAGCCCTTCCCCCTTGTCCCTGGCAGAGCACCCTTTGTGGAGGTGGCAGTACATGCGTGCCCATGGCCTTGGGTTCTGCTCTGGGAGTGGGAGTTGCTGAGCTTGCAGAAGCCCTTGGCCAGCATTGTGGTAACACACCCACCCTCCTCCAACAGGTGCACACACACAGATCAGGTCACCCAGGCACAGGTTGGGATGCCTATGCAAGTAGGGACGAGATCGTGTGGGCAGAGTCAGAAGAACTGGTCATGTGTGTATAGGAGACTGGGCGTGGGAAGACAATGTGATGGACAGGCAGTGTAGGGACATAGAAACATGCAGGGACAGTTGGAATATGAACACGTCAGCGGGACCCACATCTGAGCCATAGACATGTATGGAAAGGGTCTTTACCATCCTGGGACTTGAGTCTACCCACATAGGAGGCAGATGTGTAAGTATAAGCAGATACACAAGTGGACCCACTAGGACACAGACAGGGAGGTGAGCTGACCTGAGCACACCGAGGCTCCCAGGGGAGATACTCAGCAGAGGTACCAGGGTGGGGGGGAGGGGGCTGAGAGATGAAGTCCGAGGGACACTTTGCTGTGTCATCACAGGTCCTATGTGTGACCCCTGTGTTCCAGACATTGTCCTGTTTGAGGTGGTGGTGAGACAAGGGCTCTTGTTGTGTGGCTTCATTTTTAGACTCCCACTTTGGGGTTGATTTGGGGACCCCAATGAGCTCCACTTCCTGCTTTATATTGAGTTATCCTGCAAATTACAGAACACCACCAACAGAAGGTGGTGTCCCTCCCTGTTCCCATCCTGATGCTTGAACTCTAGGTCTAGGCTGTGTCTCTAAGCTCCTTTGGTTCAAAGGCTAGCATTCTACCACTTGAGCCACAGCTCCACTTCCTGATTAATTAATTCTGTGATTAATTGAAGAGTCTATAGACTTTGAAGCCAGCCCCAGCTGGCTTCAAACTGAAACCCTCATTTCTCAGCTTCCTGAGTAGCTAGGATTACCTGTGTGAGCCACTGGCACCAACAGGAGACTTTTGAATCTTTGATTATTCCCTTCTCTGGCCCTCTGGGCTTCCCTAAGTTGGGCGAGGTGGCCTCAGGATCTCGGAAGAACCTGACTGTGGGATTTTCCTGTTGGACCCAAGCTTGCAGGTCTGGCAAGGATGGATCTTCCTGGCCCCCTCCCTCCTTTTCTGCAGATATACAAATGGGTCTGTGATGAGAGCCATTGCCCCTGGCATGGATGCCTTCCCTTCCTACTCTGGGCTTGGACTGGGCAGGGGCCTTTCTAGCCCAACTTGGCAGCTGGGATCAGCCCAGATCCTAGATACAATGTGACATTAATCGCTTGTGTGACCTTGCTTATAACATTAAGCAAGTTACTTCATGTCTTATTGCCTCATCTTTAAGTGGGGCCAGTAACTCCAGCCCTTGGGGATGTTGGAGGGTTAATGGGTGAAAGTCAATGGAAGACATGTGGCACTCAGTCAGCATGGGGCACTGATCAGAGCCTCCCTGGGTTGCCAAGACTCCTGGGCTTCCTCAGCAGTCAGGTGCCTGTTCTGGGGGTCTGGGAAGCTCTGATTTGAAAGTTGGAGTACTTTGTCCTCCCAGCCCACCAGCCCCTCCTGGCCCTGGGGGACCTCCGGGCAGGGTCAGGAAATGGCAGGCTGGGTGTGTAGAAGCTTGGGCCTGCTGCCTGCTGGGCCTCTGGGAGGGGAGCCAGTGGTTTGCTAAGAATAGCCCCAAATCATGGTTCTGGCTTTCCAGTGGACAGCCCTGCCTCTCTCATACCAGACCAAGGCTCTTTGCAGACGGCCTTTTTATGTTTCCTATAACTGGCATGTGGCATAGGGATGGGCTGGGAGCTACTGGCTCCTCTGGCTGAGGGCCCTGATCCTGTTCCCAGGCCTTTGTCTGAGACCTGGGAATGAGAAGTTGGTGGGTAAATCACTGGCTTTTGTAAAAATACCCCAGTTCTTATTCTACCCAGAGCTTGTCTTGACAACTGTTCCCCTGACTAGCTTCCTCTCTTCCCCCACAAATACTACCTGGGTCTGGATTCCTTCCCCTCCCTCCCTGGCCGTGTGGCCTTAGGCAGTAGACTTAATCTCTCTGTTTCTCTGTTTAATTGTGTGACATTCTCTTATAAGAATGCCTCAAGGATGAGCAGTGTTAGTACTTGATTTTGGGTCCTTGGCCCCTGGTTCAGTATGAGGTTTAGGGGAACCAGATGTGGATTAGATTCTGCCCCTTCCAGGAGAGGAGTAAGGAATGAGACAGGTACATGACACATATATGTGCTGCACCATACCCCACTGGTGTCCAATAAGCCAGGTTGGTGGTGTCCATGGCGGGAGCTGGAGGGAGGGAACAACTTACCTGAAGGGAGGTGACACACATGGGCATTGCAAGAGGGCTAGGAGTTTGCACATCTTCTCTAGAAGGATCCACTGGGCCAAGGTGTGGCAGCCTCAGGTACTTAGGTATTTCCTGAACCTGGCCTGTGGAATGGCAGTGGCCCTGAGAAGTGTTCTGCCTGGACTGGGGCTGGGACATTCTGGTGAGGGACACAAGTGGTCTGGGTTTTCTGCCGGCCAGGTTCTTGCACAGACACTGGGGTTCTGGAAACTGGGTAATGTCTTTGTGGACCCTGGGGGATGCCCAGAGAACAGAGCCTTTCAGGGGTTCTGGGAGAAAAGGATGTGGTGCCGAGCCAGCTGGGGATCCCCTGAGAAATGGTCAAGACTGGGTCTGGGACTGTGTAGGGGGGAGTGGTGGGTGTCCTCAGATGACCTGGGACCTGGCTAGTTGCTATGTCTTATTGAACTCCAGGCTGTGCCAGCCCTGCAGGCGGTGCCATTCTGTGCTGCCTCTTCCTAGAGTAGATTCTGTTTGGCAAGCTCAAAGGGGGAATGTCTCCCCTTTTCCTTTTGCTGGAACTGTAGAGCCTCATGACAGTGTTAACTCTTCTGCTGGTTATGACAGGCTGGCCAGTTGTGTCCTCTTCCATGGTCACCCTGCAGTGGCTTGGACCCCTGAAGTCGGTATTCAGCTCTCTACTCCCTGGGGCAAGCCCCCTCAAAAGCCCCAGGGCCCTGGTTGGTAGAGCCTCACCCGCATCCAGCCTGAGTGTTTGTGGGTAATTTAGCCTTATTGGATACCATCTTCATGGCCCCGTTCCTGCACACCCCCCTGTCCCAATGCAGCCATATCTGTTGGGGAAACTCAGGACCTAGTGTTTCCAGCTGGTATAGCTCTGCCTGGGCTACTCCAAGGCCTGTCAGCAAGCTCTGGTTTCCAGAATCTGGGGGAGAGGAAGGCTTTCCCTGAAGTTGAGGTGGGCTCCAGGGTTGTGGTACTGGTTCATGGGGAAGCCTGCACTGGGTCTCTCCTCCTGGGGGCTCTGGATGGGGCCTGAGGCATGGGATAGTAAGCTCTGGGCTAGCACTTGGCTGGACCCAATTTTCTGGGTGTTTTTTTTTTTTTCTCTCAGCTTGCTCTTTTTTTTTTGGTCTGTTGTGGGGCTTGAACTGGGCCTGGGCGCTGCCCCTCAGCTCTTCAGCTCAAGGCAAGCACTCTACCACTTGAGCCATAGCACCACTTCTGGTTTTCTGGTGGTTAATTGGAGATGAGAGTCTCACGGACTTTCCTGCCTAGGCTGGCTTTGAACTGCAGTCCTCAGATCTCAGTCTCTTGAGTAGCTAGGATTATAGGTGTGAGCCACCAGTGCCCCTGGCTCTCTGCTTGCTTTTTAAGAAGAATTTCTTTCAACTAAGGTGAGATTCACTTGACATAAAGCTTACCATTTTAAATGCAGATTCAGTGATGTGCATTTCATTCACAGTGCTGTGTAATCACTGTTTCTATTCAGCTCCAAAGCACATTCAGTACCCCAAAAGAAAATCTGTACTTAAGGAGTTACACTCCATTCCCTTCTCTAGCCCATTAAAAAAAAACAAAAACAAAAACAAAAAACCAAGTAACAAAAATAGTTGTTTGTTGAGGAATATACACTATGAAATCTACACCTGCTTTTCATTCATTTATTTTTGCCAATCCTGGGACTTGAATTTAGGGCCTAGGTGCTATCCCTGAGCTTCTTTTGCTCAGGGCTAATCATCTACCATTTGAGCCACAGCACTTTTTCTGAATAGTTTATTGGAGATAACAATCTCATGGATTTTTCTGCTCATGCTGACTTCAAATTCAGATTCTCAGATCTCAGCCTCCTGAGTAGCTAGGATTGCAGATGATAACTACTAGTGCCCGGCTTTTTTTTTCTCCAGTTCTGGGGTTTAATAGTGGGTTTTACTTTTTTTTTTTCCTGCATCCTCATCCTCCTATTTATACCTCTGACGTAATGGGTGTGTACCACCATGCCTGACTATTTTGTTGAGATGGAGTCTTGCTAACTTTTTTTTTTTTTTTTTTTTTGTCGGCCGTGGGGCTTGAACTCTGGGCCTGGGCGCTGTCCCTCAGCTCTTCAGCTCAAGGCGAGCGCTCTACCACTTGAGCTACAGCGCCACTTCCGGTTTTCTGGTGGTTTATTGGAGATAGGAGTCTCACGGTCTCTCCTGCCCGGGCTGGCTTTGAACCGCGATCCTCAGATCTCAGCCTCCTGAGTAGCTAGGATTACAGGCGTGAGCCACCAGCGCCCGGCGAGTCTTGCTAACTTTTTACCTGGGCTTGCTTGGAACTATAATCCTTTCATTCTCAGCCTCCCTAGTAGCTAGGATTATAGATAGAGAGTAAATGTGAACCCCAACTATGCACTTAGTTTATTCTTTCATTGTTGAGTATTCTAATGAATGGAATGGATTATAGTACGCTCACTTTATTTGTGGATTTATTTATTTATTTGCTTACTTATTTACTTACTTTTTTGTGCTAGCCTGGGCCTGAACTCAGGGCCGGGGCACTGTCCCTGAGCTTTCATGCTCATGGCTAGTGCTCTATCATTTTGAGTCACAGCACCATGTCTAGCTTTTTGGTAGTTCATTGGAGATAAGTGTCTCATGGACTTCCCTGCCCAGGCTGGCTTCAAATTATGATTCTCAGATCTTAGTTTCCTGAGTAGTAAGGATTACAGGCATGAGTCACTAATGCCTTGCCTTATCTGGATTTACCACATAAAGTTTTTGACCAAGTGTGGACAAGATATTTAAAAAAATTTAAACCAAAAATGTTAAATTATGCAGCATAGTTGATGCAGAGTTCTCAGTCAGTGCCGTGGTGTGGTCAGTTGTGCCCACATCATTGTGTGATCTGCTTAATGTTTCTTTGCCATTAATTTTGTGCAAATACAGTATCCTCCCCCTCCCCCCTCCCCAAAAAGCAAATGGTGCCTAAAAAGCAAGGTAAAAATAATGGTGAGTCTTCTAGCCCCTAAAGGATATGTGAGCTTAATGTAAGCGATAAAGTGACAATTTGGAGCTTTTGAAAGGCCTTTAGGGAAAATGAATGAAGCATCTGTAGCATTTGAGATAAGAACAAGGAAGAAGATTGGTTTTTGGTGGGCAGTATGCATGTGAACAGCAGTGATTTTTGTTTTAAGTTAAGGATGTTCAGAGCTTCTGTAGGTGCAGTGTGGGTGAATTTGAGGGTTTTAGAGTAATGAAGTTTGGGTCTTGAGCATTCTTGGCCATGTAGCCATGGATACCTAGGGTCTAATATGAGTTAAAAGTAGAAAGTAGTTATCTTTATAAAAGATTCAAATAGCAGCTTCAGGGAGAGAAAGCAAAATGTAGAATTCCCCTTTCCAGGCCCCTACCCCAGAATAGATGCCATCAGCTTGGCATTTGCCCTATGCCCCTACCTGAATTGTGGTTTTTGACTTGAGACTGTAGAGGTGGTGTTACTGGGCATGGCTATGGGACCTACTTATTCCATTCAGCCATGGTCCCAGGGACCTCCTCTTTCACACCCCCTGAGATGGGAGCCTGGGACTCATGAGCAAGCTTTGGGGGGACGGGAAGGGGGGCTCCCTAGAAGTGGTAAATTGAGAATTCAGAATAGAATTCTAGGGAAGGGAGGCACTGGAACAGAAGCCGTTAGTCTATCCAAAATAGCTGGGGATTAGTGCTGGGGCAGGAGAGTTGGTGGCTAGGGGTCTGGGTGAACATGTGTGTCCTCCCCCTCCTCCTCCTCTTGATCCCCAGTAGCCAGCAGGGGTTTCCTCTTCCTGTCTCGGTCAAGTGTTGCTGGAAGCAAGGGGCCCCAACAGAGGCAGTTTGTTAGGTCTACGGAAGAGCCTTGGGACTGTGCAAGAAGGGATGACTCCTCTCCACTGCTTGCTTTCTGGAAGCCCCAGGAAGTCCTTCCTGAGAACTTTCCTAGGCAAAAGTGCTGCTGGCCTTAGTAACAGCAGTCCTTTCCTCTGTGGTGTGTTTGTGTGTGTGCCTGTGCCTGCCTGTGTCTCCCTCCAGAGGAAGGGGCTGCCTGCACGCAGATGTTTGTGTTCCCTGCTTGTCAAGTCTTAGAGTCTTTGAGTTCCTGTTGTCTGTTTACTCCTTGATTCTGCCATGCATATCCACATCCACATGAAACCTATTCCTGCCTGTTTCTGACACTGCTGGTTGCCTTTCTTTTTAAAATGTTTTTCTAATTTAAGAATTCCATGGCTGGGAATGTGGCTTAGTGGTGGACTGCTTGCCTAGCATGCATGAGGCCCTGGGTTCGATCCCTCAGTACCACATACACCAAAAAAGCCGGAGGTGGTGCTGTGACTCAAGTGTCTTTAGAGTGCTAGCTTTGAGCAAAAAAAAAAAGCTCAAGGACAGTGCTCAGGCCCAGAGTTCAAGCCCCAGGACTGGCAAAAGAAAAAAAAAAGAATTCCAAGTAGTGTGTGAACCTTGTGTTACGAGCTTTGAGGCGAGTTCCAGGAGCCTTGTGTGGTGATGGCTCAGGCAGCCAGCTGAGTTGTCTTGCTGCCCAGGGTCTCAGCGACCCCATAGCAGGGGAAAAGAGAGAAGCCCTGGGAGGGAAGCTATTTCCCTGGGAATTCTCTAGCCTTGTGCTGTTCTGATGAGGGTAATATGTGAGATCTCCCCTATTTAAGCATAGTTGTATAAAGCATATAGTTTAATATATTAAGTTTTTAGTATATTTAGTATAGACCTGTGCATCTATCATTGAAAGCTAATTTGACATCATTTTCACCATCCTTCAAAGATACCCTGTACCCACTCATAGCCATAGCCTGGCCTAGCCACTGTGTGCTTTCTGTCTCTGTTGATGTGTCATGCCAATGTTCATAGTGTTCATGATGTTCATAATGTTCATGTAGTCTGTTCATAGGTGCTTTTTATGGACATTATTTTATAGGAAAACGACCCTTTACTTGTTGGTTTATATTACTCATATGTGAATATAACAGTGCTCATTCTCCTTCTTGGACTTCAATAGTTTATTTAGCTATAAAATAGACTGAAGGCACTAGGGATGGAGCCCAGTGGTAGAGTGCTTACCTAGCATGTGCAAGAATGACTCTAGATTGGATTCTCAGTACTTGAAAATATAAAACCCCTAAAATACTGAGGGAATCAGAAAGCCACCCCCTTTCTAGTGGGCAGTGCCGGTATCATTGGAAGGACCTTGGCTGCCACTGGTATTGCCTGTGTGGTGTTGGTGGCATAGTGCGTGGCCCCTCTCCCACTGCCCAATTGTGTGAACCATATGGGTGAGTGGATGCTTTGGGGGTAATCAGACATCACAGTTAAGCCTAGACTGCCCCAGAGTGATCCTAAACATCTGCTGCAGTGGGGCACCACATGAGCTGGCTCATTTGATGGCAGATAAGAGGAAACAGTGGTGTCATTGAAACCCCACAGAGTAGCTCTTCAGTCCACTCATGAGAATCAGGCATTGGCATGGTCGTCCATGGGCTTTGCCAGTTTCCCGTTGATGACATCCATGTGAGCGACCTGCTGGACTGCTGGGCAAGGCAGCCTTTCACAGGGTACCACCAGGCTCCCGTGCAGTTGGAGGAGGCCCGCCTTCCCCCTCTGTTTTCTGATTTGAACCTCAGCCTTTGTTTATGCCATCCCTATGTGATATCAGTGGTCTTCTTGGAGAAGGAGGAATGGAAACAGGAACAAGCTCAAGCCTGAAATTGTAAGGCAGGTTTGCTTGTGTGATGGTTGTGGGATGACCAGAGAATATGGTCCTCCCGCCTCTCTTTCTCTTTCTCCCCTTTCCTTCCTTCCCACCCCTTCTCCTTCCTTCCTGCCTTCCTTCTCTTTCTCTTTCTTTCTTTCCTTTTTTTTTTTGTTGGTCGTGGGCCTGAGCGCTGTCCCTCAGCTCTTCAGCTCAAGGCTAGCACTCTACCACTTGAACTAAGCACCACTTCCAGCTTTTTCTGCTTATGTGGTGCTGAGGAATTGAACCCAGGGCCTCATGCATGCAAGGCAAGCACTACCACTGAGCCACCTTCCCAGCCCTCCTTCTTTCCTTCTTTCCTTTCTTTCTTTCTTTCTTTCTTTCTTTCTTTCTTTCTTTCTTTCTTTCTTTCTTTCTTTCTTTCTTTCTTTCTTTCTTTCTTTCTTTCTTTCTTTCTTTCTTTTTTGTCAGTCATGGGGCTTGAACTCTGGGCCTGGGCGCTGCCCCTGAGCTTTTTTTTCTCAAGGGCTAGCACTCTACCACTTTGAGCCTCAACACCACTTCTGGTTTTCTGGTAGTTAATTGGAAATAAGAGTCTCGTGGACTTTCCTGCCCTGGCTGGCTTTGAACTGTGATCCTCAGATCTCAGCCTCCTGAGTAGCTAGGATTACAGCTGTGAGCCACAAGCTCCTAACCTATTCCTCTTTTTTATACTGGGATTTGAACTTTAGGCTTCACAATTACTAGGCAAGTGCCTCTTTGTGTGTGTGTGTGTGCGCACACACGTGCATGTGCGCATATCTTGGGGTTTGAACTCAGGGCCTGAATGCTAAATCTGAGTTTCTTTTGCTCAAATCTAGTGCTCTACCACTTGAGCCAGAGCTCTACTCCTGGGGTTTTGAAGGTAGTCTATTGGAGATAAGAATCTCATGGATGGGCTGGGAAGTTGGCTCAGTGGTAGAGCGCTTGCCTTGCATGCGTGAGGCCCTGGGTTTGATTCCTCAGCATCACATAAGCAGAAAAAAAAAGCCGGAAGTGGCGCTGTGGCTCAAGTGGTAGAGCGCTGGCCTTGAGCTGAATTGCTGAGGGATAGTGCCCAGGCCCAGAGTTCAGACCCCATGACCGGACCCCCCCCCCCCAAAAAAAAAAAAGAATCTCATGGACTTTCCTGCCTAAGCTGGCTTGGAACTGTGATCCTCAGATTTCAGCTTCCTAAGTAGCTAGGATTACATACAGATATGAGCCATTTGTGTCAGCTCTAACCTTTTTTTCTTCCTCTTTAAATTTTGGTGTGTGGAGGATCAAAGCCAGGACCTCAGACATGCTAACTATAAACTCTACTACTTAGCTACAACCCTAGTCTCAAATTAGGCATTTTAAAGTGTGAAATCTAGTGGCAGTTAGTACATTCATAATGTTGGCAATTGTCGCCTGTGTCTAGTTCTAAAACGTTTTTTAATCACTCCCCCAGAGAAGACACTAGGGCTATTAAATAGTTGTTCCTGATTCTTCCCGCCTGGCCCCTGGACCTAACATTGCCAGGGCATCGCTAGTTCTGGAAAGTCCCTGTGAGTGGCATTGTGTCCTCTCTAGATGGATGGGCTCTGCCTTCCTGTTGCACTGTGCCGACCTCAGAAAGTTCCCCTGTCCTCATAGGGCCCGGGACCTACCCCTTTTCTCTGAGATTGTGGAGTGTGGGAACTGTGGTCCCCAGCTATCTGCCTCAGCCCTCCTGCATACCTGCTCCCTGGCCTGTCCCATCAGGCTTGGTGGCTACCCTGGGACCCTCGCTGTCCAGCACCTATAAGTACCTACAAGGTATCTGTCACTTTCATTCAGAAATGGTGCGGACCATGGGAATGTGGCTTAGTGGTAAGAATGTTTGCCTAGTATGCATGAAGCCCTGGGGTCGATTCCTTAGTACCACATAAACAGAAAAAACGAGAAGTGGTGCTGTGGCTCAAGTGGTAGAGTGCTAGCCTTGAGCAAAAGAAGCTCAGGGTCAGTGCCCAGGTCCTGAGTTTAAGCCCCAGGACTGGAAAAACAAAAGGACAAAGACATGATGGGCCAGGAGGTCCTCCTCCTAAGTGTCCTTTCTCTTCTGGGTGGGTCATCCCTCACCTGTCCTGGGAAGTGGCCAGCTACCCAGTGTTACTCCAGACAGGGCTGCGGCTTCTGCCCTTGTCCCCTTGCCTTTTCCAACACAGCAGCTAGAGAGACTTTGTTAGTCATAGAAATCAGACCAGGGTGCCTCTCTGTCCTGGCCCCTCCAGTTTATGAACCTGTCAGTCAGTGGTGGCTTCTTGGACCCCACCCCAGTACCATCCTCATGCTCACACGGGCTGCTTCGGCTCCTTTGGCATGTCAGGTGCCTAGTAAATCAGAATCTTCGTCTGAGATGCTTTTCCTTTGGAGAGAACACTGTAGCTTGGAGTTTTCCTACAACTTGAGCCCTACTTATGGTGCCCTGTCTAAAATTCTTTTTTTTTTTCTTTTGGGTCCAGTCGTGGGGCCTGAACTCTGGGCCTGGGCACTGTCCCTCAGCTTTTCAGCTCAAGGCTAGCGCTCTACCACTTGAGCCACAGCGCCACTTCTGGCTTTTTTCTTTTGGCTTATGTGGTGCTGAGGAATTGAACCCAGGCCTCATGTATGCAAGGCAAGCACTCTAGCACCGAGCCACCTTCCCAGCCCCAAGAATTCTTATAGCTGCTCATACCATCTGTTTTCCCAGTTCCTGAGGTTTATTGGTGCATCTCCTGCTACCAAGAACATGGCAGGCACTCTTTTTCATTGTTGCCAGCTCCTTGAGGCCTGCCTCACATGTACAAATGCTCCAGAAATGTTTGTAGCATGGCTCTGTGATGGAAATGAAAGACTAATTTACAGATGAGCCTGAGAAGGTTGGAGGAGCCAGACACCATGGCTCATGCCTATAATCCTAGCTACTCAAGAGGCTGAAGTCTGGAGGATTGTGGTTTGAAGCCAGCCCAGGCAGAACAGTCTATGAAACTCTATCCCTAATTAACCAGTAAAAAGCTGGACTGGAGGCATGGCTCAAATGGTAGAATACCAAGAAAGCATAAGGTCCTGAGTTCAAATCCTAGTACCACTAAAATAATAATAATGTACAAAGAAAGGCTGGTGGAACCTTGGCTCTTCATTCCCTGCCTAACACTGTTTTGCTGAGTCAAGTGCACCTTCCTCCACCTCAGCTTACTCTCTCCAAGAATGTCCACCTGGAGGGCTTGAGCCATGGACGTGCCAAGTGTGCTGTTTTTTGTTTGTATGTTTTTGTTTTTTGTTGGTCGTGGGGCTTGAACTCTGGGCCTGGGCACTGTCTCTGAGCTCTTCAGCTCAAGGCCAGCACTCTACCACTTGAGCCACAACGCCACTTCCCCAAGTGCGCAGTTTGAGCTCTCCCCCATGGAGCGCTCAGGGCTCACTATGTGCTGGGCGTAGACTTGGCAAGTTGGGTGGGTTTCTCCAGTAAACCACACAGCGGCTGAGGCAGAAGCCTGTCCTTCCAGTGGGGAGGTGTGGAAAGCAGCCCTTGTTCTTTACCGCCTCAGGGTATTTGCATACGCTGTGCCCTCTGCTGGGCACGCTTTTCCACTCAGCCTGTGTCTTCCTGATCTTCATATGTCAACCTAGGCCCCCTCTGTGACTGCCATATCTAAAATATGTCTCGGGCCTGCCTTCCCCCTTCTGTCTCAGCCAGGTGTTACCTGCATCACAATGTACAAGATGTGCCATTGTTGTATTTCTTGGTTAGCTCTACTGTTGGACTGTTTGCTCTGCATGGTCTTCTGGTCAGGCCCTAGGAAGCAGATATCAACCTGATCTCCATTTTACAGCTTGGCTCAAAGAAGTTCATACTTGGGCCAGGTCACACAGCATGCCATTGGTGAGCCAGCCTTGGTGGCAGTGGGCCTATCTCTCCAGCTCCAGATGGGCCTCAGTGTCCTCGGTGCAGGGCTGGCGGGGGTGGGGTGGCCAGGGCACGTGAAGCAGGATGTTCTTCCTGGCAGGACTTTCCATGAACAAATAGCTACCAGGAGCTGTGGGACAGAGGGGACAGATAAACAGGAAGAGAGAGAGACGGAAAGCCTTTCTTTTCCTCTGTGCCTTCCTCCCTCTGTGGCCTCTGCCTTGAGTTCCAGGTTGTGGAGCTCCTTGCCAGGTACCACCCAGAGGCCTGGGGGGGGTTACCCCTTGAATCCTGGTGGGGCTTGTTTTGCCAAGTGGGTGGGGTGAGCCTGGCATTTAGAACTACCACTTCAAATCTTGGTGTTGTTATTCCTTTTTAAGTCCTGGTACTTGAACTCTGAGCCTGGGTGTTGTCCCTGAGCTTTTTTGCTCAAGGACAGTGTTCTGCTACTTGAGTCACCATTCTACTTCCTGCTTCTTCTGTGATTAATTGGAGAGAAGTCTCATGGACTTTCCTGCCTGAACTGACTTTGAATTGTGATCCTCAGATCTCAGCCTCCTAAGTAGCTAGGATTACAGGTGTGAGCAAGTGGCTCCCAGCCTGCCTTTAAAAATTTTACTTGAAATCAGGGCCTTCCAGCTTATAAGGAAGGCGCTCTAACCAGTTGAGTCATGTTTGAAGGTGTGTGTGTGTGTGTGTGTGTGTGTGTGTGTGTGTGTGTGTGTGTGTGTGTGTGTGTGTGTGTGTGTGTGTGTGTGTGTGTGTGTGTGTGTGTGTGGCCTTCCAGCTTATAAGGAAGGCGCTCTAACCAGTTGAGTCATGTTTGAAGGGGTGTGTGTGTGTGTGTGTGTGTGTGTGTGTGTGTGTGTGTGTGTGTGTGTGGCCTTCCAGCTTATAAGGAAGGCGCTCTAACCAGTTGAGTCATGTTTGAAGGGGTGTGTGTGTGTGTGTGTGTGTGTGTGTGTGTGTCCTGGGGCTTGAACTCAGGATCTGGGCACTGTCCCTGAGCCTTTTATGCTCAAGGTTATTTCTCAGGCAGGGTCTTGAATTTCTGCTTCACTGATTTTCTATCTCAGTCTTCCTACTTGCATCCCTTATCATATCTGTGATGATAGACAATACTACCATGCCCTCTTTGGTAGATGCGATGAGGTCTTGCTAACTTTTTGTCTAGGCTGATCTTGAACCGGGATCTTCCTGATCTCTACCACCAGGGTTGCTAGAGATCATAGCAAGCTGCTGGGGCCAGGGGGTGAGGAGCTGAGGCTGGAAGAAGCAGTCTGCTTGCTCAGTGCCCTATCTTATGGCTGTATTATGGCTTCCCTTCCAAATGTTGTTGGTGTTGATGACCTCAGGCCAGCTGAGCCTCGGGCCTCAGAGATTCTAGCAGCATATGTGGCTCTTGTTCAGGTGCTTTTGTTCCTGTTACCACCATACCTCAGCTGTCTGAGGTTGACACAGGCGGCAGTCAGGCCTCACTCCTGGTGCTGGGCCTGGCAACTGAGCATGCCCTGCAGAGTGTACCTAATATCCGGCCACCATCCTCAAGGCACTTGGACTTTTGCCCATCCCCTGCCCATCCTCTCTTTCGCCTGACAATATTGTATTACTCCCTAGGTGGCTGTGCATAGTGAAAAGCAGCCTGCCATTCCTGTCCCTTCCTGCTTACCCTTCCAGGTACAGCTCCCTTGCCTCTCCCTTCAGGAAGCTTTCCCTGCCTTCCTTCTGCTACATCGCTCGGTGGAGGGGAACAGGCCCTGCTGTTCGCCCCTCTGAGCCCCAGCCCCATCATCTGAGAATTGGAGCAGGGAGAATAGGGCCTGGTGAAACGTGGCCCTCTCAGGGTTAAGTCCCTCCCGTGCCAGGGCCGGAAGTGAAGAGGACAGAGTGTGAAATGAAGTCATTTTCCTGCCTGGGGTCTGCCGTGTGCCTGGCCTTCCGCAGTAAATCCTGTTTCCTCCTCTGCCTCCACATGCCCATACACTCCCGCTCCCATGACCCCATAGGCCTCCAGCAGGTGGGGCTCCCGATGGAATGTTGGCCCGTCATCCATCCGTCCATCCGGCAAGGTCCCTTCCTGTAGGGATAATCAATCCATCACCTTTCCTGTCTCTGCCTTACAGTGGGTGGTGATGAGAACCATGGCGTGGAGTCTGAGGGAAGCCACCTGAGGTCAAGTGCTATGTCCTTTTAATAGTGGGGACATCAAGGCTCAGAAAGGCAGACCAGAAGCTAGGCCTTCGAGGCATACACTCTAGTTGTGTATGTGTGGACTTTGTGGGCCAAGGTACCCCTTACAGACCAGTGGAGGGTGGGGAAGCTGTGTGCCCTCCTTGGGCTCCATTTCTTCAGGGGAACCTGGGCTGCCTGTGTGTCCTGGAGCTGACCTTGTCAGCTGGGGAACAGCATGACCTTGTTAACCCTCACCGCCCTGCAGGAACCAGGCACAGAAGCAAGGACTGGTCCGGGCTCGGGATAGGACAGTTGCTGCCTGTCTACCCAGGGCTGTCTGGCTCCAGTGACCTGATGTTTCCCATGGGAAGGTGTTTAGCACTTCCCCAGTGTTGGGGAAGGGTCAGCATAGCTTTGGCTGCAAAGCAGGTACTAAACCATGGCTGCTGGTACAATGGCCAGGCTGCATGATCAAGCAGGCATCCAGAGGCCTGGGGCAATTTAAGAATGATAAATAAAAACCAGAATAAAGATGTTCAGGAAGATGAGAAAAGCCATCTGGATTCACCATGGATGTGTTGAGATTGATCTTTTCAGATGTTCTGCGTGTGTGTGTTTGTGTGTGTGTGTGTGTGTGTGTGTGTGTGTGTGTGTGTGTGTGTGTGTGTATGTGTGTGTGTGTGTGTGTGTGTAGAGTGGTATTGTTTTCCAGTTTTGTATCTCTTTGATGTCCAGCCCAGTAGAAGACAGATGGATTCTCTTGTCTGCTTATGCCTTCAGTGTGTTGTGATTCAAGTCTTTGAAGAAGATGCAGCTTCCCATAGATAAGTAGCTGGAAAAGGGAAGAGTATTTTAGCTTGTGGATATTTTCCTTTAATACAACATACAGAATTGACAGGTGTCAGATTCTTAGTACTTAATTAAAATGTGGGATATATATAAAGTTTAGAGATACGGTCTCTCTTTGTAGTCCAGCCAGGATGGCCTGGGATATCCTCTCTCTCTCTTTCTATAGCTTAGACTGGCTTTGAACTTATAATTCTCTTGCCTTGGCCTCCTGATCGCTGGGATTGTAGGTATGTGCATCATCCCTGGCTTAATGATCTTTTTGTTACATTAAAATCCCTTGGATTATCTTGCACTTTGACTCTGTGTGTGTGTGTGTGTGTGTGTGTGTGTGTGTGTGTCTGTGCGCGCGAGATATTTTGTAACATCAAGCATTGGTCATTGGGAAAATTAGTGATACACATCTTCTAAATCTGAACAGACCTTGTGTCATCATTTCAAAATCATTGTCATTAATTGCCACTTAACGTCCTCACACATCATGAGACACACCTCTGAAAAGGGAAGCTGCTGAGCTCACAGTGACTGACCCAGGTTTTCCTGAATTCTGGTCTGTTGAAAGCCCAACTTCATCCATCATTGGTAATAAATGCAAACTTATCTTGCATCCTTTGGCGAAAATACTTGGCAAATGCTGCTGTTTACTGGACGTTCCCTCAAGTGGAAATGGTGCTGCCAGGACCAAAAAGGCCAGTTCTGCTCTGATTCTGCCTAGCTCATGTGCAGATTTGCTCTACACTTGCCATACCACAACATACCTCTCAGGCATGAGCAGCTGAAAGGCTTCATGCTGACTTCCCATTTCAGTATGCGGAACAGCAAAAGGCTGTGACTGAGGGGGCTGAGATTCAGGGAATGAATCATTTTTACTTCCTCATCAAGGACAGACACTTTTTTTTTTAATTGTGAAAATACTGTACAGAGGGGTTACAATTACATGGGCAAGATAATGAGTTCATTTCTTTTTTTTTTTTTTTTTTTGGTCGTGGGGCTTGAACTCTGGGCCTGGGCGCTGTCCCTCAGCTCTTCAGCTCAAGGCGAGCGCTCTACCACTTGAGCTACAGCGCCACTTCCGGTTTTCTGGTGGTTTATTGGAGATAGGTGTCTCACGGTCTCTCCTGCCCGGGCTGGCTTTGAACCGCGATCCTCAGATCTCAGCCTCCTGAGTAGCTAGGATTACAGGCGTGAGCCACCAGCGCCCGGCCTGCATTTCTTTTATGGCTAGGGAGGTTGAGCATTTCTTCATGTGTCTATTGGCATCCTTCTTAAGGACAGTCACTCTTATGTATGTGACACAGGCACATTTTGGCACTGCATGTGTGCATATATGCATAGACCAGCTGCTGTGGGGCCACTGCAGAAGGCTCAGGTTTCACCCTCTGTGGCTGTATGTGTGTGTGTGTGTGTGTGTGTGTGTGTGTGTGTGTGTGTGTGTGTGTGTGACTAAGATATGAACTCAGCGCCTCCTGCTTTGCTCAACTATTGTTCTACCACTTGACTCACTGGTTCCAGCCATCTACCATAGCTTTTGTGCCACCAAATATCATCCCACAAGGAAAGTAGAATGCTGTCCTGTCAATTGATTGAACCCATGGACCCCTGGGAGGAAGGTGACAGGAACCCTGGGACGGGGCAGCAGGCTTGCAGAACTCTGGGATCAGATGACTGACACCTGGCCTTACTTAGTATGATGCTGTACTCTCTTGGGTCGGTGCATGTCACCTGCTGCCAACAAGCTCTCAAGAAAGCAGTGTGAGAGCCCAGCTGAAAGCTCTTTGGGTTTAAGAATTCATTGTCTGTGATTTGGAGGAGCCCGTTTTTCTTGTCTCTCAGCGAGACAGGGAGGTATGTGACTGGATGGATGGAAGAAACCCAATGATGTTGAGCAGGTGACTGACCCTTATGGGTGGAGATCTGCTTCTCAGACAGGAGACCCCTGAGCTATCACTCCCCTTTATGGGATCCACAGTTGCTGGGCTCCATGTCATTAGCCTTAGTTGTATGGAATTCTGGGGTCATCATTCCCCAACTACTATTTTCTACTAGTGATCCAACATGATGGCTTGCCATAGAACTAGTATTATGTCCTGGGCTTTGGGCTGAAACTCTACTTGAGGTATCTTACTTGCTGGTAGCAGACATTGGCAAAGGTGTGTTTTTGTGTTGTTTTTCCTTAATTTTACTCATTCAAGTATTTGTGCCAAGCAATGGCAAGGCCTTGAGATGTTACTGAAGGCCCAGAGGCTTAGAGAGCCCTTTGTAGGGTGGGGGTAGAGTGAATGGATGGATGGGGTATTTAGGAAGGCTTCCTACCCTAGCAAGTAGGGTGGAGGGCAGGTAGGGTAGGCCAGGCAGGAAGCTGTAGAATTGGGTGCATGGGAGGCTAGAGTACGGCCCACAAGCCCCACCTGCTGCCCTCATACTATCCAAAGACAGTAAAGTATCTGCTTATGCCAGGTGAGACTGGACGGGACAGCTGACAATGTGATTGATTGATTGATTGTTGGTCGTGGGGCTTGAACTCTAAGCTTGGGTGCTGTTCCTGAGCTCTTCAGCTTAAGGCTAGCACTCTACCATTTGAGCCACAGTACCACTTCCAGTTTTTTGCTAGTTAATTGGAAATCAAAGTCTCATGGACTTTCCTGCCTGGGCACAATCTTCAGATCTCAGCCTCCTGAGTAGCTAGCATTACAGGTGTGAGCCACCAGCATCCGGCGACAATGTGATTTTTATGGACAATTTCAGGGCTATCCAGAGGCACAAGTCTGCTTTCTGTAGCCACCTCTACATCTGGTCTGCTGTCATATTTTATTATTAAGTATATGCAATGGTCTGTTGATGTTGCCCACTGTTCCAGGGACTGGGAAAAATTCACTCAGGTGGGAGTTGGGGCATGATAGGCTGGGACAGGGGGCTGGGTCTGCTCATGATGACTTACAGAGATCAGCATGTGGTTCCTCCTTGTGTCTACTTAAAGTCCTTTGTGCTGAACTGTCTCCTCTGCTCACTGTGCTTTGTCCTCTGGAGCAGGAGAGCTCTGCCCTACCCAGGGTCTTGCTGGGCCTTGGCAGTCATGGGCAAAGGAGATGTAGGGAACAAAGAATAGGAGGTGCCTTGTCCTGGTCCAGCCACCACTATCTAGTGATTGCACAGGTCTCTGGTGGCCTGTGGACCTGTTTTCTCCTCTGTAAAGTAAGTGGAACATATTGGTGCCCAAGGGCTTGTGTGTTAGATTCCATACAGCAGTGCGTGTGTGTGTGTGTGTGTGTGTGTGTGTGTGTGTGTGTGTGTGTGTGTGTGTGTGTGTGTGTGTGTGTTTGCATGCACACATCTTTGTTGGGAGTTGGGGGACAATTAGGGCAGAAAAGGGATTGATCTGAGCATCTGCTTTAGGCCTGAACCCAGCCCTCTGGCCCCATAGTAGGGGAACCCTGTAGCATGGAGACTTCCTCTGTGTTTGTTCTGAAGCTGGGGCAGATGTTTCCTGCAGCTGGCTGCTCAGTCGCCTCCCCAAGATGATGGACAGGCCTATTTTTAGCTCCATTGTTACCGCCTTGGGCATCTGGCTGCCAGGGGTGTGTTGGAGGCTGTGGTCCCAGGCCTTCCCCTAGGTCTGGCATGCTCTCTGCCTCTGCTAGTCCCAGCTCTTGGCCTCCCTACATCCACTGGCAAAGCAAGGAGGCCTCAGGGGAAAAAGGGACTCTTCTGGGGGCTGAAGCAGGAGAGAGAGCCCAGGCTTTCCTGTGTCATGCAGGGAACTCCCTGCCCCCTGTTGGTTTGTTCGACCTGCTGACTGGAACAGTCATTGGCGGTCTCTGCTCTCTCATAGAGTGCTAGCGTTCCCTTCCATGACATGGCACAAAATTCTCTACACACACATTGGGTCCATCCACGCTGTGAGCTGGAGGGTCCTGAACCCCAGAGGGGGGAGATGAGACACAGACTTGGCAGTCACCAGGGTGGGTGGGGTTCTACTGGCCTTTGGTGGTTGGGTAGAGGGGTGGGGATGGCCTAGGATATAGGGGCAGGGAGGGACTGTGTGTTCCAGGATGTCCTCTTGGTCTGGGGTTGCTCTGAAGCGTCTTCCTGGGAGGGGTTCCAGGGTGAGCCTGAGGACAGGGTAGCTCTGCAGCCTCTTTTGGAGCTGCCCTTGGAACCTTCCATCAGAGCCTGTCATCCACACAGTGGCTGCACCCTGGCCCTACTTTGAGCTTTTATGAAATGCTGTGACATTGCAAACCACCCCTTGTCTAGTCTCTCACTTTGCACATGGAAACCAAGTGTGGCTCAGAGGGGGCTGGGCTGACTCAGGGGCCCCAGAAAGTCAGGGCTGAGGGTAATGTGAGCAGAGGCTTCTCCTGCTTTAACACCATAGGGCAGATATGATTGGGCTATGCCTAGGAGCATAGGGATGGTATGGAGAGTGAGAAGGGGGAAATCTTGAGTGCCAAGCAAGCAAGTTTAGCTGGTGAGGGGTGCAGGGGTGGGAGGAATGGAGACAAGAACCAGAATGGACTTCCCTCCCCAGCTCCTTGAAATGATGCCCAAGTCGCTGTGGGGTTAAGGAAGTCACAATTGGGGTTCAAACACATGTTCCCGCAGGCCCTCAGAAAGCCAAAGAAAGCCAGCTGGGAAGGCCTGTTGGGGTCTCTTCTGACCTTGAAGCATCCAGGTACTGTTAGCCTGGTTCCTGTAGTCCACCCCCACCCCCACCTTTCTACCATGTGTTCATCCTCCAGGCGTTGCAGCCCGACTGTGGCTCCTTCCT
The DNA here is from genome assembly GCF_024711535.1 of Dipodomys merriami. NCBI lineage: Eukaryota > Metazoa > Chordata > Mammalia > Rodentia > Heteromyidae > Dipodomys > Dipodomys merriami. The sequence continues at coordinate 18,849,756 of NW_027202715.1, read as the reverse complement.
GAGCATTTCCACCCTCGTTGCTTCCTGAGACCACCAGCAGGGCTAGCTCTCGCTCCCACATGACCCCTTCTTGCTTTCCAGGGACTACCATGGCTCCCAAGGGCCCCAGAGAGACAGGGAGGGCTCTGCCCTCCAGATGGGTTATTCTGTGCTCTCCCTCTGTGGAGGGAGCAGAAGAGACCCTGCATTAGAACATTTTCCACTTCTGGGCTGCAGGGCATGAGGGTGTGCGGTCTTGAGTTATGTGTCTCTTTACCTGTCCGCAGAGCCCTGGTGCCCTTGATCTGTGTCTTCTGTATTCTTTGAAACCGCCACCATTGGATCCTGGCATTTCTTTGCCTGAACACTGACCCCCCGGGCCCACAGCAGAGCCTGTCTACCAGCAGGGAAACTTTTCCTACAAGGCGGGGAGAAATTCTGTCCCCATGGCCTGGGGTCACTGAGGGTCAGACCTAAAAATAACAGGAGTGTATTAGTTAGGATTGGAGTTGGCTGCAAGGAATAGGAAAGGCCGAATAACAGTAGTTTATACAAGATGGAAGTTTATTTCTTCATCCTGTCCAAGCCCAGAGCTTTGCAAATCAGGCCTGGCATGGTAGCTCTACTCCATGGTTTCCTTAGGAAACTTGGATCTCCACCATTCATTAGTGTGGCTTCTTGTGCTCTTGGATCAAGATAGCTGCAGAACTTCCGTCATCACATCTGTGTTCCAGGCAGCGGGATGGAAAGAAGGCAAGAAAAGACCTCATTAGGAAGGATTCTCTAACATGTGACATTGTTCTTTATGTCCTCCTGTTAGCTAGAGTTAGTCATGTGACCCCAGGACCCCAGGATTTATGAAGAAGGTAGGTGATGAAGTGTTGATCCTGGGTCAAGACTCAGTGAACCATCTCTACTCACATGCAAGATGAAGGCGTTGTAGGCATTTTGATTGAACTTGAGGCTGTTCCCAGAATGAGAAGGGGCCAGGTCTTTAAGGATCCACAATCTCTCAGAGGGAGATTCAAAGGTAGAGTAGGCAATCCTGCCTGGGGGCCAGGGAGAACATGCCCCAGGCCAGGAGGGAAGGCCCAGACTAGGCCTGGGGAGAGAAAGGTTTCCCTGGTGTTAGGGGCCAGCTTGGAGTGGAATACAGGTATGGGAGGGAAATCAAACCTTGCGGTGGTCAGATCGTGACCAATGGTTGGGGATAAGAGGCTGGAGCTGACAGGTTTGGGAAGAAGGAGGAGATGTTGCAGGCACCAGGATCCCATAGACCAGGTGTAGCAATGGAAAGATTAGATCCCCACACCTCTAGGGGTCAGGGTAGGCCCAGCCTGGTGGACGCAGGCTTCCCCGTTGAGGGAGGCCAACCCTGGCTACTTAGGGAGATGCAGAGATCTGGATTCTTATTGAGATGCTTGGTGTGTGGGCCCAGCTGCTACTTGGGGGGGGGGGAACCCAACCCTGTGAGGGCCTAGAATGTTCATGCGCAGTCTCTTCAGGCCTGCCTCTCTGTAAGCCCAGTGGTTGCAGACATCAATCTGCATTGCTGATTCCACCATGGCTCCTGGACACTGGGGCCTTCTTATATCTGCAGTGCAAGTACTTCCTTATCTTGTGACACTCCTTATGCAGATTTCCCCATTGTCCATATACTACCTGATGGGCCATTCTCTGCATTCTGAGACAACCCCTACCCTCAGAGACAAGGCTGTCCCACTTGGAGGCTGGGGACAGAGCCAGCTAGGACAGGTCCCATGTTCCAGAAACCTGTGGGCCTGGTGACAGTGACTGCTGGCTGACTGCTGCCTGTTAGGTGAGCGGAGAGGGAGGCTCACCCCGTTCTGGGACAGGTGGACACATCTGTGTTTGGAGCCCCCTCATTCCTCCAATGCTGTCCACTGAGCCCAGGTGGTCTCCGCGTGCATGACACTGATGGCACGCCAGCCCTGCCAAGACTCTGCCTTCGAAGGCTCTCTTTGCTTTGCAGGTTGAGCCTGGAGTTCAGCACCACCCACTGAGCTGGCCTCACATGCTGAACACATGGTCCTCTCCTGGGTCGGTGCTCCTCTGTCCTCTGAGGGTGTTAGAGCGACTAGTACACTCTTTCTTGATTAGACAGAATAATGATTGTTTTGAAAACCACTAAGATAGTGAAGAAAGGGCTCCTTCCGCCCAGCTTTGATGTTCCTAATTTACAAAGGAGAGGGCAGGGAGAGAGGTTGTGAAGGTACAGTAATGGGGCACCCCAGAAGATGAAGGACACACGACAGTGACCCTACTTTGCTTAGCTGTGCCACTGTGTGTGTGTGTGTGTGTGTGAGAGAGAGAGAGAGAGAGAGAGAGAGAGAGAGAGAGAGAGAGAGAGAGAGAGAGAGAGAGAGACTAGGATTTGAACAGAGCCATGTCCCCAATCCTTTTTGCTTTACATTATTTTATAAAAAGTCCCCCCCACCCTTTTTTTCTTTTGGCCTGAGGTTGACTTCAGACCACAATCCTCCCATCTGTGCCTCTTTGGTCAGAGTGTTGACACAGAGCCCTCATCCAGGCTGGTGAGTGGGATTAGTACTTGGGACTGTGGATTGCAATAGGAGGGACCTGGCCAAGGCTTGGATCCTGAGGTGCCCAGGAGCAGGCTGGATTTGGCTTCTCTGGGAGAGGAGTTGTGACCTTTACTCAACTTTGTAACAAATAATTATATTTTACATCTAATAATTATATTGTACAGGTAATTATATTTTGCATTATCATTCTCAAAGTAGTCAGGTTCATTATAGGAAATTTAGAAGTGTAACTAAGGAAAAAATAAAGAAAGAAAAAGATACCTGCTTGTCATGCCACTTAGTACTAAGTTCCGTGAGTGTTTAGTATACCCTATCTTGGGTGACTGCTTGTTGCTGCTGGGTACTGTCCTTGGTCCAGCAATGATGGGTGGGAAAAGTAATGGAAAGACTCTGCCCTTGTCTCCCCCCACTCCCCCCAGCTGGTTCTTATTGTCAGCCATTAGGTGTCCAGACCATTCTCCGAGCTGGGCAGCCACTCCAGGGCCAGGCAGGAGCCAGGCATGATCCCTGCCAGGAATAGCACAGAGTTCAGAAATCCATGGCTCCTGCTTTTTTTTTTGCCTGTCCTAGGGCTTGAACTCAAGGCCTGGTCACTGTCTCTGAGCCTCTTTGTGCTCAAGGCTAGCGCTCTACCAGTTAAGCCACAGTTCTACTTTCAACTTTTCTGAGTAGTTAATTGGAGATAAGAGGTTCATGGACTTTTCTGCCTGGGCACGCTTCAAACCATGATCCTTAGATCTCAGCCTCTTGTTTAGCTGGATTATAGGCATAAGCCACTGGTACTGACTTGGCTCCTGCTTTTGTAATGTTTACAAAGACTGCAGGTTGAGAGGCTGAGTTGAGCATGTAGTCAAGGCTGGGTTTTGAGGGTAGAATGTGGGAGCAGGGAAGAATGGAGGGGGAGGAGTGTGGTATGGAAGGCTGACACTTGCTTCTTGGTCCTGGGTGTTGGCTGCTCAATGGTTCTGAGAGTTGCTGATATCTTCACACTTACCGCCAGCCTTAGGCTGCAGTGTGCAGAGTCAGACTGTCCCACCTGTAGGGGAAGGGGTCGAGGGGTGGAGGGAGGCTGTTGGGACATACATAGTTCTGAAACTCAGTGGGGCCATCAGATTCCCTAACAAAGGATGCTCCTAGGCATTGAGGAGCCCTACGCCTGCTGACCACTGTCTGGTAGTGGACAGCAGTGGTTGACCACTTCTGTGTACTTCTAAACCAGCTCTACCATTGAGTCACAGAAAGCCACTTCTGGCTTTTTGGTAATTGTGTGCCGGGCTCTAAGGCCCAGGGAGGAGTAAGGACCAATCTTCTCTAGCCTGGGGACAACGGAATGAAAGCTCTGGAGTGAGAGTTGGGAGAGGGGGCTGCTGCCAGGTGAGAAGGTCCAGGCTTGTGCATTCCTCCAGACCTTTTGGAGATGGGTTCAGTTTTTAAAAGATTCTGTCCTTCTGCCTCCCTGGCAGCCTGTTCTGCTCTTCCAGCTGCAGCTGTACACATCTGTATTGTGTGCTGGCCACTCTTCCAAGGCACCAGCTGGGGCCTGTCATTGCCTGCAGGTCCAGGGGAGGCCAGAGTGGCTAGGGCTGGAGCTGGAGGGGGTGCAGCAAGCCACAAGGAGGAGAGGGTATTCCAAAGGGAACAGCCCCGGGTCTGGTCTCTGCTGCAGCTGTGGCCAGCTGTTATGTCCTCCGGGTCCTTATCCCATCCATGTTTCTCTCCATGGAGCTGTTGCCCACATCCCACTTGGCCAGGCTGCTGGGAGGGGACTGGGGAGCTGAGGTGAGCTCCATTTGGGGCCTGTGGAGTGGAGAGAGGTTCCAGTTGGGACCCGTGGAGATTCCTTCCCCCTTCCTTCTCCCTTCCTTCTCTCTCCCCTGCTCCGCTCCCTCTCTTCCTGCCTGCTTTTCTGTTTGGAGAAATATGGCTCATTCTTTCCACCACTGCTGAACTTAAAAGAAAAAAAGAAATTGGACAGTGTGTGAAGAGTGGGTGATGGGGCTCTTGTAAAGACAAGGTGCTGTTGAGAGACTCCTGGGAACTTTCAAGAATGTCAGAGCTGAGTAGAAGTGGGAAGGAAGCCAGCTGTGGTTTGAGAAGGTTCTGGAAAGGTAGATGAATCTGGTAGTCAGCTATCCTCTCTGAGTCCCCAGAGAAAGAGCCCGCTCTGGGGAAGGAGTCTGAGCATAGTGAGAGGCTGCCTGGGGGCCATTTGCCTGGGAGCCCAGAGCTGGGGTTCAGGGCTGGGAAGGGGTGTGCACTGAGCTTATTAGCGGTGGACTCCCCTGGCACCGGTTTTATGTGGACTCCATAGCCCCTTCATTCACATCTTGAGGTAACGGTGAAAGGGAATGTACAGTTGAAAGCAGAGTCCCTCCATGCCCTGCTGCATTCCAGGCTGCAGAGTGGAGCTGTCAGCATCGGTTCCTCTGGTCCTGGCCTGTGAGTATTAGGTGGAGTCTGTGGCCATTGAGCTGGAAATGCATGTGGCCCATCTGCCATGTCTGTCACCTTCAGCATGGGGTTCCTAAGCCTCTTCCTTTCTCTTTCTCCTTCTCCTTCTCCTTTCCCTTCCCCAGTTCTCTCCCCTGTTTTTTTTTTTTTTGTTTGTTTGTTTGTTTTTGTTTTTGTGGTCATGGAGCTTGAACTCAGGGTCTGGGTGCTGTGTCAGAGCTTCTTTTGCTCAAGGCTAGCACTCTACCACTTTGAGCCACAGCTCCACTTTCCATTTTCCAGTGGCTAATTGAAGATAAGAGTCTCGTGGATTTTCCTGCCCAGGCTGGCATTGAACCACAATCCTCAGATCTCAGCCTCCTGAGAAGTTAGGATTACAGGTGTGAGCCACAATGCCTGGCTTCCCTTGGGTCTTTCTTCCTTCATTCCTAGATAATTTTATTGTCTGTTCAGAGGAGAAAAATCACCAAATGCGGATAAGCCAAAAATGGAGGTAAAAGTTGTTATAATAATGTCATCTTTTGAAGAGAACTGGGAGCGTCTAATGTGGCCTTCGTGCTCACACCACCATCTTGAATGAGTGGGGAGGGGAACAGGTACTTCAGAACTCCCATGATTTATAGAGTACCACCTACTATTGGCTGGAGGCAGTTCCTAGTATTTTGTACTTGTAAACAACACTCTGTTCCTCAGATCATCACTGTGGTCCACATGTCAAACACATTTGTAAGTGTTTCATTAGGAAGAAAGAGTCCTACAAGGGAATTGCTGAGTTCCTGCTCAGTGCTGAGCTCAGGGGCCCATGTTTACTTTGACAAGGAGATCTGCTAAGAGCTCATCACCTGTCTGCTGTCTATGAACTCATGAACTCATGGCTGCCTCATCCTGTGTGCTTTATTCAGTAACACTGTAACTAAAAGTGGAAGGATACAGAAAAGATTCTTATGGCCATTGTGCAAGGATGATAAATTGAATTCCTCAAGTGCCCCTTCTCCCCAAGACTGTCCTTCAGCCTCCTGTGCTATTCACAATCCCTCACATCCAAGTGGTGCTTTCCTGTCTCCTTCCTACAGTCTTGCATTTGCTGCTTCTCCCAGCCCAGGCCTGGCCTTTGATCCCTGTCACTACTGAACCCCTTCCTGCCTTACTTGCACTAGGGATTATCAATTCATTGTTGTTACTGTTGTTTTGTGCTGGTACTGGGGCTTGCACTCAAGACCCTTAGCTTTTTTACTCATAGCTGGTGCTCTACCATTTGAGTCACAGAAGGCTATTTCTGTCTTTTTGGTGGATAACAGGAAATAGGAGTCTCAAAGACTTTCTTGGCCAGGCTAACTTCAAATCATGATCCTCAGATCTCAGCCTCCTGAGTAGCTAGGATTACAGGCATGAGCCACCAGTGCCCAGCTAAGGGACTATCAGCTCTTTAGGGGCTAGGATTGGTCCTTGTGTCTGTCTGCAGAGAACCAGGCACATGTCAGGCATCCAGGGGTCCTGAGAATCTGAGACCCAGAGTGAGCAGCAAATTGGCCTGCAACTCTGCGGTGTGTGTGTGTGGCCAGCCAGCGCTTTTCTGCTGTGGCTTTTCCAGCATTTCATGCTTTCTCATCCACAGGTCTGGGGTCCTGAGGCTGCCAGCAGACTATGGGTACAACGGCCAGCACAGCCCAGCAGACGGTCTCAGCAAGTGCCCCCTTTGAGGGTCTCCAGGGCGGAGGCACGATGGATGGTCGGCATTCCCTCAGTGTCCACTCCTTCCACACCACAAGCTTGCATAACAGCAAGGCCAAGTCCATCATCCCCAACAAGGTGGCCCCTGTTGTGATCACGTGAGTGCCAGGGGAAGACATGGCCCCGGGGACTTTTGTGGAGGTGCAGCGGCATACAGCCTTTAATACTTACAGATTGCTTGTAGTTTTGTAGATGAATACAGTGAGGCCCAGAGAAGCTGTTTTTCTGGAGCCATACAGCCAGAATGTAGCTGGGCTGGATCTCTGTTCTGAGTCTCTGAGCCCTTGTTACTTGTAACTCTTAGGTCCACAGCTGCATGGAGAAGGAAGTGGAGGAGAGGGGACTCAATATTGAAAATATACTTTTTGTTTTTGGAAGTAATGAAGTTTAAAATCAGGGCCTGGTCCTTGCTTAGGCAGGTATTTTAACCATTTGAGCCAAATGTCTAGCCTTGAAAAATAATTTTTTTTTCCCGGTTGTGGGGCTTGAACTCAGAGCCTGGGTACTGTCTCTAAGCGTTTTTGCTCAGGGCTAGCCCTCTACCACTTTGAGCCACAGTGCCACTTATGGTTTTCTTGTGGTTTATTGGAGATAAGAGTTTCATGGACTTTCCTGCCCAGGCTAGCTTTGAACTGTGATCCTCAGATCTCAGCCTCCTGACTAGATAGGACATTATCTAGCCACTGGTGTCCCGCTAAAAACTTTTTTTGTGTGTCTGTATGTGTCAATACTGAGGATTGAATTTCAGGCCTGGCACTGTCCCTAAGCTTTCTCTGCTCAAGGCTGGCTTTCTACTACTTGAGACACATCTCCACTTCTAGCTTTTTGGGTAGTTAATTGGAGATGAGAGTCTCATGAACTTTCTTGCCTAGGCTAGCTTTGAACTACAACCCTCGAATCTCTTCAAAGCCTCCTGAGTAGCTAGAATTATAGGCATGAGCCACTGGCACCTGTCTGAAACTTTTTTTTTTTTTTTGTCGGTTGTGGGGCTTGAACTCTGGGCCTGGGAGCTGTCCCTCAACTCTTCAGCTCAAGGCGAGCGCTCTACCACTTGAGCTACAGCGCCACTTCCGGTTTTCTGGTGGTTTATTGGAGATAGGAGTCTCACGGTCTCTCCTGCCCGAGCTGGCTTTGAACCGCGATCCTCAGATCTCAGCCTCCTGAGTAGCTAGGATTACAGGCGTGAGCCACCAGCGCCCGGCTTGTCTGAAACGTTTTTGAGTAAATGGTTTCAAAGGAGATATATATATATATATATATATACATATATATATATATATATACACACATATATATGTACATATATATAATTATATATACACACATATATATGTACATATATATAATTATATATATATATTGAGAGAGAGAGAGAGAGAGGGAGAGGGAGTTTCATGGAATTTAGGTGTTTTTCTTTCAAGTCATCTGAGTTGGGGCCTTCAGGGACATTTGCTGGAGGAGGCAGAGCATACTTTGAGAGACCTGAACACACTGCAGCGTGCAGAGGTGGTGGGTCAGGAAGGGACCTGAGACTATCTGTCTGTGGGGCAGTGTAGATAAAGGAGTGGTTGCTGGGAGCCAGAGATCAGGAGGACAGAGAGGCACTGGGCCTGGGTCCAGGGGAGTTAGGAAGTCCTATGCTTTCTATTCCTTCTGCCCACAGCAAGTCCCTACCTTTGTAGATACTGAGACATTGTGAGCTAAGAATTAAGTGTATAGCCCGCACAGGAGTTTGGCAGAGACTAGAAGATGGGGCCTTGCATGGAAAGAAGCCTGTGGTGTGGGAATGACCAAGCCTTCCAGTCAGGAAAGTCATTCTGATAGATTACTGACCTCCGGATAAGGAGAAGAAAGAGACGTCATATAAATGTCTCTGTTCTGACAGATGATAAAAGTGCATTTGAGCCTTGAAGGCAGTCTTTCCTTTGCAGGCTCCTTTCTCCGAGTCTTCGTTTCCTTATCAACATAACTAGAAATTATTTAACCAAATAGTGTACTCATGAACTGATATGTGGAATTGGTACAGCTAGTTAAATAAAACAATAATAAAATAGCCAGGTGGTACGACTCAGAGAAGTCACTAGCCAGCTGTGTAGATCTGATCTCTCAGGGGAAGACATATGGCCTAGAGCTGGCTGTGAGCACAGCCCACCTGGGCTGAAGCATGTCTAAGGTTGAAGGGACCTTAGTGATCATCCTGTAGGGAAACTGGCATGCTACATCCTGTAGGTCAAGTCTGGCTCATCACCTGTCGATGTCCTTAAGTTTTATTGAATGCTACCACACCCCTCACTTCCATTTTGTCTGGCTGCCTTAGCACTTCAGTGGCAGCATTGAGTAGCTGCAGCAGAGCCCTGTGGTCCACAAAGGACTGAAATAAACCCAGCCCTTGGCAGGAGAGGTTTGCCAGATCTAGAGAGCTAGGTGCTGGTGGCTCACACCTGTAATTCTAGCTATTCAGGAAGCCAAGATCCAAGTATCACAGTTCAAAGCCAGCTTGAGCAGGAAAAGTCTGTATAACTCTTATCTTCAGTTAACCACCCAAAAAGTCAGAAGTGGAATTGTGGCTCAAGTGGTAGAGCTCAGGGACAGCACCTAGACCTTTGAGTTAAAGCCCCAGGAATGGTACATGTGTACATGCACACACACAGACACCCCTTCCAAAAAAAAAAAGTCAGATCTAGCTTTGAAACTGAGTTTGAGTGAGGGAGAGAGTCCAGGTCTCCTGACTCCTTGTGAAGTGTTCCTCCAAACCACTCATCTGCCCCTGCTTTCCAAAAAGCAGTTCTGTTTTTGAGAACAGTATTAGGGTTTGAATTCATAGCCTTTATTCTTTTTTTTTTTTTGGGTCATGGGGCCTGAACTCTGGGCCTGGGCACTATCCCTCAGCTCTTCAGCTCAAGGCTAGCGCTCTACCACTTGAGCCACAGCACCACTTCTGGCTTTTTCTGCTTATGTGGTGCTGAGGAATGGAACCCAGGGCCTCATGCATGCAAGGCAAGCGCTGAGTTACCTTCCCAGCTTTATTCTTATTCGGCTGGTGCTCTACTACTTGAGCCATGTCTCCAGCTTTAGCATGATTATTTTGGAGATAGAATGTAATGAACTTTTTTGCCTGGGCTGGCTTTGAACTGTAATCCTCCTGATCTCAGCCTCCTGAGTAGCTAGGACTATAGGCATGAGCCAATGACACCTAATACTAAAGGCAGTTCTTTTGTAAAGAGGACCCCATAGCACACCACAGCTGTTTTCAACCAGCACTGTGGTTTTGTGTCTCAAGGGCTGTTGTTTTGCTCTTTGTACCTTTACCTGGCTTAGCATTTATATAGAAGTCATGATTTCTTACTTATGTGCTTGTTTCAAATGGCCCTCTGTGGAGACAGAACCACTGCTAGTAACATAACTATGTTCGTGAATGCTGCTAACTCTGCTCAGGCACTGAGCTGAGCACTTACCTTCTTAGTGCTTTCAGTTCTTACCAAAGTCCTTGGAGGAAGGAGATCCCAGGAGTAGAGCCACTATCCAAAGCCACAGAATCTCCCAGGGGCAGGGCTGGGGCTCATCTTACATACCTGTGGGTTGAACTACCACACGAGGCTGTGGGCCATGGAGTTGTCCCTGTAGGCATTGCTCTGCACACAATCCCAGCAGTGGACTGCATCACAGGAGAATCCCAAACTAGAGGCCTGAATCAAGGCAGGTCATTTCTCTTCACTTGGACTTGCCCTGCCTTGCTCCAGGGATCAACCTGTGCTGTCTGCCTTGTAGTCAGAGATGGCAGTCCAACTGCTGCCGTCAGGTCTGGACTTTGGCTAGGAGAAAAACAGAAGACATTGAAGACATTTCTTTTGGGAGTGGTCCAGAATTTGTTCCTCACATCTCATTGGCTAGGATATAATCACATGACCACAGCTAGCTGCAAGAAAGGTTCAGAAATACAGTCCACAGCTGAGTGGCCTAGTCGCCAGTTACAGTTCTGGGGTTCTGTGTCTGAGGAAGACGGGAGAAGCAGCTCTTGGGGGAGTCTGCCACAAATGGGTAGCCACATGGGAGAGGGGGCTTTCTGTGGACTTCGTTGTGGGTGGAGGGACCCTGACCCTGACCATGGCGGTCATCTGACTTGGTGTTTTCTCTGCCTTTGGTAGGTACAACTGCAAGGAGGAATTCCAGATCCATGATGAACTGCTCAAGGCCCATTATAAGCTAGGCCGGCTCTCGGACTCTACCCCTGAGCACTACCTGGTACAGGTGAGAGCTGCCCTCCCAGCCTCCTCCTGGCCTCTAGAGTCCTTCCTCCTCTTCTTCTCCTCTTTTCTCCTTTGCCTCAGCTGTTTGTAAAAGCAGCGAAGCTCACTCTTCCAGCCACCCTCTGGGGTTCTCACCTGCTGGTTTCCTGAGCCAGTCCCTCCATCTGTATTCTCTGCCTGACTCTAGTCTGCCTCCTCCTCCTCCTCTTCTCCCTACCCCACCCCTCCCCTGCCTCTTCCTTCTCCTCCTGGGGGACTCCAGCATCATTCCTCCACCCCCCCTCAGCTTGCCCAGGCTGGAGTCTCCATCTTGGTCTTTCAGAATTTCAGATCTTCTCTGGTTTAGCTACTCCCCGCCCCCCCATTACCCCTGGAAAGTGGAGTCCATGAGGGGTGATAGCTTCTCATCTGTATTATTCACTCCTGTAGTCTCAGAGCGTAGAACAGTTGGAAGCAGTGGAGATGCACAATAAGTATTTGACAAATGAGTGCCTGCTTGGACAACAGGCTGAGTGAATTTGAAGAAGGTGCTGGCTGGGAACTTCTGGCTTGGCTGGGACTTTAGGCATTGTGGGTATGAGGCCTGCTGGAGGTGGGGGCTTCAGGAGATGATTAGGGCATCTCTTTTCCAGGAACCAACTTTTTGGCTTCCTCTGACAGTACTTAGCCCTTTTTCCCCCCCCATGGGCTTTGTATACCTTTATCTCTGTCTGATATCCTCAGCAAAGGGTCCTCTGGTTCATTCCTGGTGCCCTAGATGTGACCCCTTCATCGGGCCCCTTCTCTATTCTCCACAAGAAATATCTGTCTTCTTCCAGGGGAACTGCAGGCCCACCCTAGCAGTATGTTCACCCTGTAGTGCCTCTTCTTGTTCTAAGCCTTGGCTCCAAGGCCATGAAGCTGTTTTTGATTCTCCGTTAGGAGTTGCAGCTTTTCTTTTTCTGTGCTTTATCATATATATATATATATATACATATATATATATATATATATATATATATATATATATATATATATATATATATATATATATATATTTGGGTCTGGTCGTGGGGCCTGCACTCTGGGCCTGGGTGCTGTCCCTCAGCTCTTCAGCTCAAGGCTAGCGCTCTACCATTTGAGCCCCAGCGCCACCTCCGGCTTTTTTCTTTTTGCTTATGTGGTGCTGAGGAATCGAACCCAGGGCCTCATGCATGCAAGGCAAGTGCTCTATCACTGAGCCACTTTCCCAGCCCCAGCTTTATCATATTTTAAAAACTGTTTTTGGTTGTCTTTTTTTATACTGGGGATTGGACCTAGGACAATGCAGTTGCTAGGCAAGTGCTTTGCCACTGAGCTACATCCTAGCCCTATGATATTCTTTTTTTTTTTTTTTTTTTTTTTTTGTGTCCAGTCGTGGGCCTGGGCGCTGTCCCTCAGCTCTTCAGCTCAAGGCTAGCGCTCTACCACTTGAGCCACAGCACCACTTCCGACTTTTTTTTTTCTTTTTGCTTATGTGGTACTGAGGAATTGAACCCAGGGCCTCATGCATGCAAGGCAAGTGCTCTACCACTGAGCCACCTTCCCAGCCCCCCTATGATATTCTTAAGAAGATCAGTTTTTCCCTTGAGCCTGCAGGCAAGAGAGGGCAGAACCATGTCTGTTTCCCTCCCAAGTCTCTGTCCCCTGGAGCCCAGGATAGATATCTGCTTGTAGAAGAAGCCACCCATCCTCAGGTCAAGGGTGACTCCCTGTGGCTCTCCTCCTGCCAGGGCCGCTACTTCCTGGTGCGAGATGTCACTGAGAAGATGGATGTGCTGGGCACCTCGGGGAGCTGTGGGGCCCCCAACTTCCGACAGGTGCAGAGTGGACTTCCTGTGTTTGGCATGGGGCAGCCTAGCCTCTCAGGGTTCAGGCGAGTTCTCCAGAAACTCCAGAAGGATGGACACAAGGTGAGCACACAGCTTCCTACTCCAGCCCCTAAAGCAGGGAAGGGGGCTCCCCGGAAGGGACTGGCTGTAAGCTGGAGAGGGCTGGGGGGTGGTCCGGACCAGGCTCTGATAGACCTTGTGTGCCAGGGTGGGCACAGTGGTTGGTGAATGTTTATTATTGCATTGTTCTGTATGGACATGGAATCCAGTCAGAAGCCCTCATACTCCCTACTCTGAGAACTTCCCTCGAAGGTAGGGGTAGTGAGAGGGACCAGACCACCAGTCCAGAGACTGCCAAACAACCATCACAACTGACCCTTCAATCCTGTGTCAACCTAGGAGGAAAGTATTGTTAGTCATATTTTACAGAGGAGGAAACAGGCCCAGATTGAATGAGACTTGTTCAAGGTCATAAAGCTCACGTGGAGGGCCCTAAGACTGAACCCTGGCAGCTAGACCCCAGGGGCCTGCTGTCTACTGCTCTTATCACCTGCCAGAAGCAGGCAGGTTTTTTGTTTGTTTTGTACTGGGGCTTCAATTTGGGAATTGGGTACAGTTCTTTAGCTTTTTTGCTCAAGGATAATGCTCTACCACTTGAACCACAGCTCTACTTCTGCCTTTTTAGTGGTTAGTTGGAGGTAAGAGTTTCAACAGACTTTCCTGCCTGGGCTGGCTTTGAACTGTGATCTTCAGATCTCAGCCTCTAGAATTACAGATGTGATTCACTAGCACCCAGCTTGAGGTTTTGCTGTCTCCTGGGCGGGGCTGCTAGCACCTCAGAGCTTCTCCACCCAGCCTGTGCATATCTCAGTAGATGTGGAGTAGGAGGATCAAGATGCTCAAGCCAAGTGACTAGGCTTGTGGATCCTCCTGGGCCCTGGGTTCCTCCAGGGCACGCTGTGCAGCATTGGAATCTGCCCCACAGAGTTACTTAGCTGGTTGCATGGCTGTAGGGGGTGTTTTTTTTTTTTTTTCCCCCAATTGATGTTTATCCAGCACCTGCTTTATCCAGTCTCAGTGCTGAGCCTTGAGGGCATGTGAAAATGACCAGCTTATGCTCTGCCTGCAGGTGTACTTGAAGTCCATCCAGGGGGAAAAGATGCACTTACTGATAATGTTAGTGAGCAAGAATTAACTCCAGCGGTTCAGAAAAAGCCTTTTGCTGACTGGGAGGGTCAAGAGCTAGAGGCACTTGGGCTGAACTTAGTTTCTTAGTTAGGATTGAGGTTGCTGACTTGGGCAGGTGTTGGGCCTGTGAGGAGGGGGGAGCTGCCCAGGCAAAGACCCAGAGGTGGTGCAGGGAACAGGTGTTGGGTGATGATGGTCTGACCTCCTTCCTACAGGAGTGCATCATCTTCTGCGTGAGGGAGGAGCCTGTGCTGTTTCTTCATGCAGATGAGGACTTCGTGGCCTACACACCTCGGGACAAACAGAGCCTTCATGAGAATCTCCAGGGCCTGGGGCCTGGAGTCAAAGTCGAGAGCTTGGAGCTAGCCATCCGGAAGGAGGTGAGGGCCAGTGGAGTGTGTGTGGACCGTTCTTCACAGTTAGGGAAGCTGAGCTGAGACCCCAGCCCACAGTCCAGCCCTCTCTCTACCTGGGCCTGCCCACCTGCCTCTCACTGGCCCACACACCTTGCTTTTGTGCCTCACTCACGTGGGTGAGCAGCTGGTTGCAAGGCTGGCTTCCTCTAGCCAGAGGAAGGATTTCTTGTCCTTGCTCTCCTGTCTCGGCCTCCCCAATCCCTCCACTTCTCCCACCACCCCATTTCTCCCTCAGCGCTCAATACCTGCACTTAGAAAGGGATCTTGCAGGTGAGAAGAGCCTTGGACTGAGAGGCCCAGGGCTGAAGCTTGTCTGCTTCTGTACTATTGAGTCCTAGGAAGTTACTCTTCGAGGCCTCTTGTCTGTCTGTCTCTGAGAGTTCCTTGTCCTCCTCTTTGTCCTTTTATAAGGATTGAGGCTTGATGGTTTCTGTGGTAGCTGACCAGCCACCAAGATGTGTGAATGGAATGTGGGGTCGCAGTGGTCCACACACTGTCCCCTCCCTGACACCCTTTCCGGCCTCCTTCCCACTTCCCACTTTCAAGCCTCACCCTGTCCTGGCACTCAGGTGGCTTAGCACATTCCTGCTGCCCACTGGGCAGAGCCCTCCTGTCTGCCCCGGTTGCGCTGGGACTGGAGACTTCCCTGATGCCTCCAGGACTCCCAGGAAGGCCATGGAGAGGGCCTCTAGCCACATGGTACCCTCTTGGAGGAAAAGAAGGCTGTTTGTGGCTTTCTGTATGGTCTGGTCACCAGAGGTCATCACAGTAGGAATGGTCGGGGAGGGTTCTGAAGGGCAACTCATGGTTCCCTGATCTGATGCACTTCATTCTAGATCCACGACTTTGCCCAGCTGAGTGAGAACACATATCATGTGTACCACAACACAGACAACCTCCGAGGGGAGCCCCATGCTGTGGTCATCCGGGGTGAGGACGACGTGCATGTGACTGAGGAGGTGTACAAGCGACCGCTCTTTCTGCAGCCCGCATATAGGTACCCATGGCTGGCCTTCCAGCTGCAGGCTGGACCATGCTCCTTGCACCCATGTCTCCCTTACTGGGGACAACGTCCCAGCTGCGCTTGGGAATGGGGCTTAGGTTGAGGCCTGAGATGGGGAGGGAGCCTGCCTGATGTGCCCCCTTTCCCCTGGCAGGTACCACCGCCTGCCCCTTCCAGAGCAAGGGGCCCCCCTGGAAGCCCAGCTTGATGCCTTTGTCAGTGTCCTCCGGGTAAGTGGGGGCAGAGGCAGTGTGTGTGTGGGGCACTGTATGGGGCAGGTGCTTTGGGATTGGTCTCCATGGAGACACCTGTGGTTGTCCTCACAGGAGAGCCTCATTCATGCTCTGTGTGTGTGTCCCTTTGTGGCATGTGTACGTGTCTCTACGTGTCAGCATGTGTGTGTGTGTGTGTGTGTGTGTGTGTGTGTAGGTGTGCACTTGCACACCCTTTAGGGGTCAGAGCCAGCATTGAGCACTGGGGGACAGGCTTGTGGCTGTGGTGCGGCTGGGAATTTGTAGTGTGGTCTTGGAGACGCCACCTGTCTCCAGACCTGCAGTTCTATTTCTGTCGAAACTGGTGGTTCTTGACTCAGACTTTTTAGCCAGTGGCTCCTCAGTGCTGATGACCCTTCTTTCCTACCCTGGTTTGACTGGCTGATTTGATAACGTCCTCAGCTCACTGCACACAGTGCACTGCTGTGGTGAGCTCCCTCCTGACTTAGTCCTCAGACTCAGGGCTTCTGGAACCTGCTGTTGTCTGATGTCATTCATGATCTTTTCCCTAGGAGACACCCAGTCTGCTACGGCTCCGAGATGCCTCTGGGCCTCCTCCTGCCCTCCTCTTCAGCTGTCAGTCAGGCATGGGCAGGACCAACCTGGGCATGGCTCTGGGCACCCTCCTGCTGTTTCACCACGGTGGTACCACCTATCAGCCAGAGTGAGTGGCCTGGGCCCCATCAATCCACAGAGCTCTCTGAGTGCCTGGAAAGGAGGGGGTGGGGCTTCCTGAAAATGCGGACATATCCAAGGACCTCTGAGCCAGAACTGGAAATGGGGTACCTGGGGCTCATTTTCTGGTTTGCTGTAGGCTTGCTGGGCCTCAGTTTCCCCAGGCAGAAAGTGCCCCCTTGCTTTTCCCCAAGGTATTTAGAAGGAGTGCAGTCTGGCGCCTCCTAGTGGCCATATGGGTGGTAAAGAATGGGCAGCATGGCTTTCCAGAAGCCTTGGGAGCCCTGATTATGCTCCTGACCCCCTACCTCGTCAGCGCTGCCCCCCCACAGACCAAGCAGCTGCCCATGGAGCAGTTCCAGGTCATCCACAGCCTTCTTCGTGCCGTGCCGCAGGGATGGAAGATGGTGGAGGAGGTGAGAGAGGGGCTGGGTGAGGAACAGGGCAGGGACCATGGAGGGACTGGTTTTGGCTTCTGCTGAGGGTGGTGTGTGTGTGTGTGTGTGTGTGTGTGTGTGTGTGTGTGTGTGTGTGTGTGTGTGTGTGTGTGTGTGTGTGTGTGTGTGTGTGTGTGTGTGTGTGTGTGTGTGTGTGTGTGTGTGTGTGTGTGTGTGTGTGTGTCATTCTCTGCCAATCCTGACCCTGTTCTCTTTCTCCTTGCCCTGGTCCCTGGCCCCAGGTGGACAGAGCCATCGCTGCCTGTTCGGAGTTGTATGACCTAAAGGAAGTGATCCTGGAGAGCCATAGGAAGTTGGAAGGTATCGGGCCAGAGAGCTCTGTGCAGGTGAGGCCTGGAGGGTGGTGTGAGAGCCTCTGTCTCCCCAAACCCTGCCCCTGATCTGGCTAGACCTGAGACTGGCTTCTTTCAGACTGACTTCTGGCTGCTGCCTCTCCTGTTTGTAGAGGGAGGAAAGGTCGGGGTGCAGGGCCTGGACATGGAAGAGGGGAAGTTTACTTTCCTAGACTTGGTCCCTGGCTGCAGAATAAACAGGATAGATAGAAGGGCTGCTGGCTGAGACTGCTGGATTCAGAGACTTCTCAGATCACCTGTGGTTCCTAGGTTAGGCAGCTTTGCATTACTGTATTGAAATACCTGAGATCATTTACTCGCAAAGATAAAAGATGGTGTATATCTATGTTATCCTAGCTACACAGGAGGCTGTGATCTGAGGATCTCTTTTGAAACCAGCTCAGGCAGATAGAATGCAGCCAGCCCGGAGCATATGTCTCTGGAATGTCACCTGCTGTGATTTACCAAACATGGATGAGTTATCATGTGTAAATACTTTTTGCTCTGGGCAACTTCATGAACATGAAAGCCTTTGTATAATCAGGACTTTTTCCTAGTCTAAATTATTTCCCCTTTTATCCCCCCACCCTCGGTGTGGATCAGGGGCCAACCAAGCCCAGCTCAGGGCTCATGCCCTGCTGCTACCTGTCTCTGCCAGGTTTCACAGCACCAGTCTTGCTGGTGGCCCATGTGTTGCCGGCACTGCTCTCCTGCTGCAATGGCAGGGTTGAAGAGCTATGGCTGAGACC
The DNA here is from genome assembly GCF_024711535.1 of Dipodomys merriami. Taxonomy (NCBI): domain Eukaryota; kingdom Metazoa; phylum Chordata; class Mammalia; order Rodentia; family Heteromyidae; genus Dipodomys; species Dipodomys merriami. Next base: position 18,831,838 of record NW_027202715.1, on the reverse strand, counting down.
GTGCCTCCACACCCTGTGTGTTTCCTGCCTGGCCCTTAAAAGGGCTTGCTGACCCCCACTGGAGATCCCCAAAGATGGGCTTGAACTTCACCCAAAGGAATGGACCTTTTTTCAGGCTGATTCAAATCTTACTTGCCTTCCCAAGGGTAGAGAGCTGGCAGGAGAACCCAGAGATGCAGGGTTTGGGGGAGACCCAGGGGGCTCCTCCTGTTAGCCCCCATAGCCCACAGGATTCTGGGCTGAGTTAGGATAAAGGAGGCCCTGCCTGTTTGCCTTCAGCTGTATGACTTGGAGGAAGTCACCTCATTTCTCTAAGTTTCCTTTTCTCCTCTGTAAATTAGGGGTAGTAATAATGTCCATGCGTACTATTGTGAGGGTGTCTGTTTTCCAGTGAGGGGTTCCTGGTTTATACAGGGCCTCCCTTTAAAAAGGGAAGGTGTTTGCATAGTTACTCAGTGGGTGCAGAACGAGACTTAAGATGGCAAAAGTCAGGAGCACAGTGAGGGACCAGCTTCCTGAACCTCCATCTCCAGACTGGTGCCTATTTGGAGAGGCAGCCCTTTCACCAGAGACACAGTGTCTGGTGTGGCCACCAGTTACCAGCCTTCTCCTTGTACCAGAGAGCAGCTGATGGAACAAAGCTAGATGCTTGGATGAACTTGTAGCCTGGCAGCGTTGGTATAAAGTGGAGTAGGGAGGAGATACTGGCTTATGGGATTTCCTGGGCTTAACTCTGACCCTTCCGGGCATGGAGAAGGGTGGCCTGAGAAGCCCTCTGTAAATTTTTAGCCAGATTTTCACTCTTGCCCCTCCTTCCTGTGCTTTTGTCAGGAAAGTAGTGGCCAGCACAATATGCGGCAGAGGGCGCTGAAGAGCCTGGAGCGGTACTTCTACCTGATTCTGTTCAACTACTATCTCCATGAGCAGGTGAGGCTGGGGAGACGCAGAAACCCTGCTTCCTTTCTGGAGGGTACCCATGGAACTGGGGAATGGTAGGGATGTGTGTGTGTGTGTTGGTCCCTAAGGAAGGCTGCTGGGGCTGAATTATGAGAGGCAAGGAGGGAGCCAGATGGAAGGGCCAAGCAGTCTTGTTCTAGGGAGGCCCTGCTGTTCCTTGCTGAGCCTCAGACTTGGTACCCTTAGCCTGGTCTTCTCTTACCTACTCCTCCTTCTTGCCCTGGCCTCCTTCTTGATATTTCTTGGGGCTTCCCTTTTGCAGGGTGGGCAGGGAGAGGTTGGGTTGGTGCCACACCCTTGAACACCACGTCTCTCTTGGCCTTGGGCTGTAGTACCCCCTGGCCTTTGCCCTCAGTTTCAGCCGCTGGCTGTGTGCCCACCCTGAGCTGTATCGCCTGCCAGTGACACTGAACTCTGCAGGTCCTGTGACTCCTGGGGCCCTCTTGGCCAAGGGCTCCCTGGTGAGTGTGATTGGCTGTGGGGAGGGGATGGGCATGGCTGGGGAGGTTCCCAAGGAAGCACCTGTAGCTTCCAAACCCAGAACTTTAGTAGAGGGTCAGGGGAGTCTTGGTCTCCAGCTTTTCATCTCTGAGCCTCAAGCCTCCTCTGGAGTGGGGCGGTCACCCTTTGTGTCTTCTCTGGGATGCCCAGTGTGCAGCAGGGCCCCGCACACTGTAAAGGGCTACTTCCTCCCTCCCTTGCTTCCTCCTACTCCCCACCTTGGACAGGTCTGAACCCTCTGTGGCTGTTGGTTGTTGTGGGTCTCAAGCTCCCTGCTCTCCCCACAGAAGGCGGACGATCTCGTCTCCCCAGATGCGCTCAGCACCCTCAGAGAGATGAATGTAGCCAACTTCCGTCGTGTTCCCCGAATGCCCATCTATGGCATGGCCCAGCCCAGTGCCAAGGTGCCTGCTCCTGGGCTGGATTCCCAGTGTGGGACAGGGAGACAATTGGCCTTGTTTCTGATGGCCTCTCTATTCCTCAGGCACTGGGCAGCATCCTGACTTATCTGATGGATGCCAAGAGGAAGCTGCAGCAGGTGGTATGGATCAACCTGAGGGAGGAGGTTGTGCTGGAATGTGACGGTCACACCCACAGCCTGCAGCAGCCTGGGTCCCCCATGACCCCTGACCAGTTAGAGGTGAAGCCTCCTGCCCTGTGCATGTCCCTGCCTTGGATTGCGGTGGGGGGTTCAGAGGGGCCCACAGGCCTGCTGTGGTAGAAGCTGAGGTCCTGATGGGTGGTCTCAAGGAGGAGCTGATTCAGGACTCATACTCCATCGTTCTCCTCACCTTCCTTGGGAGTTTCTGACCTGAGCCTGGGGAGGGGTCGGGGGAGAGGTGGCCTATCCCCTGGACAGATCATGGCCCCAGTAGGCTTTGATCTCTCAGGGCTGGCCTGGAGGCTACCTCAGTGGCTTCTGTCCTCTCCCATGCCCTTTCCCAGACCCTGGAGACCCAGCTAAAGGCCCACATGAGCCAGCCTGACCCTGTCCTGAAGGGCTCAGCAGCACCCAGGATCCAGACATGCCTCACCACACAGGAGGTCTTCAGTCAGCACCGCGGTGTCTGTCCTGGCCTCACTTACCACCGCATCCCTGTGCCCGATTTCTGTGCCCCTCGAGAGGAGGTGAGGGGCCAAAGTCTCTGGAGGGACTGGATTTCCCCCCCCCCCCTCCACTTCCCCTCAGGCCTGGGCTCAGGGAGGAGAATGATAGCCTGCTCTGCTGTGTTGTCGGGGGATTGTCTCACAGTTTTCAGACGTGCCCTTCCTGACCCTATGTGTGAGTGTGTGTGCACACAGGGCTTTGTTATTTGTTGTAGGTATGTGGATTGTGTGCTAAAAGGCTTTGTGTCCATATTGTGTTAGGTATGTATACACAGATTTGTGTGTGTGTTGAAGGGATACATATGAAGACGGTGGTTTATGTATTGTAGGTGTGTGTGACAGGTGCATGTATGGGAGAGATATGGATAAAATGTGAACACATGTTTATCATGTGCCACGGGTGTATGCACTCCATGTTACAGAGTGTACATGTGTGTTGGAGGGTGGTAGCCCTGTGGAGAGTGGGTTGGGTTCTTGTGTCTGTGATATCTGTCTTTCCTTGGGGATCATGGTTGTAGAATGAGCTTCACAGAGCTGTGGTGTTCAGGGTTGTGAGGAGGCTCTGGTGGGATATTGAAGCAATCTTCCTGTGGCAGATGTGTGTTTGCAGTTGTCCTGACACATCAGCATGCTTTGTGTGCCAGCATGTATTGTTTGGGGATAGCTGTGTGCTAGTGGTGTTCCCTGCTCAGCCTGTCCCACCTGGCTCTCTGTTGGGCCAGTCCAGTTGCGGCTTGTGGTGTGCTGCCTCCTTGTGGCCGTGCTCTGTGATGGTCATCTGAGCTCAGGACTTGGTGGGCTGGCTGCAGCTCAAGTCATCAGGGACATAGCAAAACACATGTATGTGTCCTGCAACATAGAGGATGGACACCTTACGGCTTGTGTGTATGCTGTGTGTTCACCTGTTCATCCCAGGTCCTGGTATAGTTACAGCAGTGCATCAGGATTCACATGCATGTGATCTCCTGTGTACCCCGTGTGTGTGTGTGTGTGTGTGTGTGTGTGTGTGTGTGTGTGTGTGTGTGTGTGTGTGTGTGTGTGTGTGTGTGTAAGGCTGTTGTGTATGCTGTGTGTTCACCTGTTCATCCCAGGTCCTGGTATAGTTACAGCAGTGCATCAGGATTCACATGCATGTGATCTCCTGTGTACCCCGTGTGTGTGTGTGTGTGTGTGTGTGTGTGTGTGTGTGTGTGTGTGTGTGTGTGTGTGTGTGTGTGTGTGTGTGTGTGTGTGTAAGGCTGTGAGCCTAGCAGTTTCTGAGGTTCAGCTGTTGGGGTGGCTGTTTGGAAAGGTCACACCCGGAGCCAGGGCAGCTAGACAGTACCCTGCATCTCAAACCATGGCCTCCTCCTCCAGGACTTTGACCAGCTGCTGGAGGCCTTGAAGGCTGCTCTCGCCAAAGACCCGGGGACTGGCTTTGTGTTCAGCTGCCTCAGTGGCCAAGGCCGGACCACAACTGCCATGGTGGTGGCTGTGCTGGCCTTCTGGCATATCCAGGTATGTGTGGCCTCCTGTGAGGACAGGGTCTGCCCAGTAGGGGTGGACATTAGGCCAATCTGCAGGGGGTGCTGAACTGTGGCATATGTGTCTGGACTGGGAGGGAATCCTGCCTCAACAGCTTTCCTCCCTCAGGGCTGCCCCGAGGTGGGTGAGGAGGAGCTTGTGAGCGTGCCCGATGCCAAGTTCACCAAGGGCGAGTTTCAGGTGAGTGTACTCCCAGGGGGAAACTGAGGAAATGCATGAAGAGTCCTGCCGGCAGCTTAGGGAGGGGTCTTCCCACTTCCCAGATGAGCCAGCCAGCGCCCAGGGCAGCTTGGTTCTGGGGCAGATGGCAGAGGGCTTTAGGAGAAGGGGTCCTGGGGCCTTTTACTTCCTGGCCGTGCCACATGTCTGGGTAAATGATGACTGCCCCCCCCCAGGCATCTGTAAACCCAGCTGTGGTTGGCATCTTTGCATGGGGTCCTAGCCCAGGCTGTCCTGTCCATTTCCCTGCCTGAGACAGACTGCTGGATGGACAGTCACTGGCATTTCAGTTTCAGTCACCATGCATCATGTACTTACTGCTTGTCATATGTCATCTCATACACTCAGTGGGGAATTGGCACCTTCTAGATACAGGCATGTGGCTGCCTGGCGGTGGACATCATGGTCAGCTGCCCTACACCTGGCACCTGCTCCATGTGCCCCTGCTGTCCTCATATACACAACAGCTTGGACCCACCAGGCTGGTGCATCTCTGGGCTTTTTGCACATACTTGTTCTTCTCCCTGACTTCTTTCTTCCTTCTTCTGGATGATTCTGATTCTTTTCATCTTTTTTTATTTTTTAATGTGTCTATGCCAGTACTGGAGCTTGAACTCAAAGCCTTGTGCACTTGCTTAGCTTTTTCCATTCAGAGCTAGAATGGAAAAATGGCTCCTTATACCTGAGCCATACCTCCACTTCTAGCTTTTTACTGGTTAATTGGAGATAGGAATTTTGTAGACTTTTCTTGCCCAGGCTGGCTTAGAACTGCCATCCTCAGATCTAAGCCTCTCAAGTAGCTAGGATTACAGGTGTGAGTTACCAGCACCTAGCTTCTTTTTCTTTTCTTACTAAAATATGTACTCAACAGAAAATGAACTTTTGTGGCTGCTCTTAAGTGTATAGTTCCATGGCATTAAGTATACATATGTTGTATAATTATCACCATAGTCTAATTCTAGCTCCTTGCAAATCAGAAACTCTGTAGCCATGAAGCAGAAACCCCATTCTCCTCCTTCCTCAGTCCTGAGCAGTCGCCTCTTTGTCTATGGGTTTGGCCACTGAAGGTAGCTCCTAGAACTGGAATCCACAGCCTTTTGTGGCTGACTTATTTCACCTAGTGTACTATCTCCAGTTTCATGTGTATTATAACAGGTCCACACTCCATTCCTCTGTAAGCCTAAGTCATATTCCATTGCATATACACACCACATTTTATCCAGAAAGCTTTCTCTGTTGGAAGCTTTGTCAGTGATACCTCTGTGAACACGGATAGAAAATACCTATTTGAATCCTTGCCTTCCTGACACTTTTTTTTTTCTTCTGAGCCTTAGTCTCACTGTGTGTCTCAGGCTGGCCTCAAACTCATGATCCTTTTGCCTAAGCCTCTAGTTTACAAGTGTGTGTCACCTTGCCTTACTGAGTCCCTGCTTTTTAGATATTTGGGGTGTGTGTGTGGGGTGTACACTAAAAGCAGTGTTGCTAGGTCAAGTGTAAGTTTTATTTGTGAAAGGAAATGGTAGCTTGGGGATGTGGCACTGTTTGCCCCCCCTCCCCCCTGCCTAAGAAGAAGGCAAGGTAAGTCTCTGTGGCTAGTGACACTGTATGTCGGGGGAGAGCCTGTCCATCCATCTGCTAATTGCTCCTCTTGCCCCAGGTGGTGATGAAGGTGGTCCAGCTGCTGCCTGATGGGCACCGTGTGAAGAAGGAAGTGGACGCAGCCCTGGACACCGTCAGTGAGACTATGACGCCCATGCACTACCACCTGCGGGAGATTATCATCTGTACCTACCGCCAGGTGAGTCCACCCAGCCGGCCCACAACACTTCCCCATGTGTGCGGCCCAGGTAGTGGCTTGTGTGACAGGTCCTGCAGGCCCCTCCTCAGCACTTAGTAATGTTGCCACCTTCACAAGTGGATGAGATCCTGGAAATGGAAAAACCCCAACCCATGCACTTGGTTTTGTACATGTGGGGTGTATTTAGGAGGGTGGGAGGAACAAGAGAATTTGATCCCTGCGGTGGGCCTGAGACCATGTGAGGTCCTGGCCAGTTAGGATGCACCCCTGAGACTCCTGTGGGACTAGGTGACAACCCGCTAGTTGTTCCTGGGCAGGAGTCAGCTGAGGAGCTAAGCCCTGGATGGCAGGGGCACAGTTCAGTATTTAACTCTGATGCTGTCCAGCAACAGGCTCTGGCCCTACATGCACTTATCTTGGTCTATGCTATTAAAAACCATTTTCGAATAACTCAAAGTTATTAAGGAAGATCTTTTTTTCCGTAACAGTTCAGAGTTTATGTAGAGAATCTGGAGGTTCAGCTCCCTGGCATTCCCTGCTGTCATAGTTGGCTCTCTTCTGCCAGTCACAGGACCCGGGGTCAGGTCTTTTTTCATGTGTGTCAGGGCCTAGGCTTTGTCCCTGAGCTGTTTTTGCTCAAGGCTGGCCTTCTACCATTTGAGCTCCACTTCCTGCTTTTCATTGGAGGTAAGAGTTTGTACTTTCCTGCCCTGACTGGCTTTGAACCTTGATTCTTAGATCTCAGCCTCCTGAGCAGCTAGGATTATAGGTCTGAGCTACTGGTGCGTGGCCCAGGGTGGGTTTTGGTGTGGAGCACCTCTGTATGCCTCTCCTGCTTTTCTCTGGGTCTGTGAATTCTGTTGGCTTCCAGAATAGAATGAGTACTGGAATGGGGGTGGGGGGTAGCATCCATAGGGCCAAGAGAAGCAATATGTGCCAACTTTGTGTTCTTTTCGGTTGGTCAGGGTCTCAGGAATAGCTGAGCCTACAGTCCCTGTAAGCTGGCCAAGAGCCCAGTCAGTCCCCTGTTTAGTCTGCAGCCAGGTACACATTGATCTGGACTAGCCGTTGCTCATGGATCAGGCTGTGGCTGAGGCAAGGGTAAGTTCCTTGGTTGGAGGCAGGCAGAACATCTGGGATCAAGCTGTGTCCAAAATCAGAGGTCATCTGGGAGAGGAGCTTAAAGACTTAGAGGCTGCCATGTTTGGAGCTAGGGCAGGAGCTTCTCAGAGGGAAGGATGTAAAGGTTAGAGTATATTCTGAGGCTCCTTTTGAGCTCCACTCTCTTCAGTTTCCTCTACTGTCACCAAGTAGCAGCACTGAGCGGAGGCTCTGAGAGCAGTGGAGAGTGAGAACTGAGCCTTCCAGTTGTCCCTGAAGGTGAAGGTGAGTAGTTAAGAGGGGAGGAGAAACCCTACCTCTCAGTGTGGCATCAGCCCACTCTGGCTAGGCTCTGTGAATCCTTCCTCTAGACTCTAACTCCAAAGCAGGTAGGCCCTCCCTGCCTCTGAGCTTTGCAGCCTGGATTACCCATGGTGAGTACTGGGAAGCCTGTATGGCAAAGAGAGGGAGAAGCCCACGGAGCTGGCCTCTAACAGATCCCCTAGAATGAGAGTTCCTGCAGGCCCAAGTGGGGGATCACATAGGCAAAGGTCAGGAGGCGGAAAGGAGAAAAGTATGTTTAGAGGCAGTGGAGTTGGTTTGCTCTGTTAGAGGCAGTGGAGTTGGTTTGCTCTGCTACACAGTTTTATCAGAAGTCATCAGAGATGAGGCTGGATAGGATAGCAGTAAGGCTGGAAGGTGGTGTGGTTGAGTCTGTTTAGAGGTGGTTGCTTGGGGCTACTTCCTGAGGTGGACTGTTTACTAGGGAGGGAAGAAGCTGACCCAGTGAGGACTCTCACCCTTTCTTACCAGTCCACCTGCCCCATTCCCAAGGCTGGCATGGTGCTGACCTCTGCAGTGGGAAGGTGGGAATCCATGTGCCTCATCTCAAGGCCTTTTAAGGACCGAAGGCCTCATGTAGTCATTGCCCAGTATAGCCACCAGGTGGCCCCAGCAAGCTTAGCTAGGTTAAGTCCCTCCCCTCCCCTCCCCTCCTCTCCCCTCCTCTCCCCTCCCCTCCCTTCCCTTCCCCTCCCCTTCTGTCCCCTTCCCTCCCCTCCCTTCTCTTTCCCTCTCCTCTTCTCCCCTCCCCTCCCCTCTCCTCTCTTCCCCTCCCCTTTCCTCCTTTCCCTTTCCTTCCTCTCCCCTCATCTCCCTCCCCCACCCCCCCACCCCCACCCCCGTCTTGCCAGCCACCCCCTGCATGAAGATCACTCAGGTTCCTGTTGAGTCTTTGGCTGCACCACAGGTGAGGTGGTGCAGTGTGCTGCTCTCAGGCCTGGTGAGGCCTGACAACTGTTTTGGTGACTGGCATTTATAGTGCACATTGCCTGAATTCCATATTTCATTTGGAATTTTCAGAGTGGTCATCTGTTGATGCCTCACGCTTTCTGCATTACTCATACCTAATTCCAGACTGAGAGGCCTCCTGAAGTGCTGGGGGGCCAAAAGACAGTTGCTTTCCTCCTTTGGTTTCCTTTGATTTCTGAGAATGGCTCGGTTTGGGAGGTGCTTGTCCAAAAACCAAGGGAAAGCTGTTGGATTCATTGAGGCTGCACGTTTCTCTAGACTTAGTTGGGGTTGGAGTCTCTAAAGAGGGCCATGTGCCTGGGGTGTGTGGTAGGGAGGAGGATGTGGGCATCTGGGAGTCACTGGAGACCAGCACTGGGGCCAGAGGGTCAGGCTCCCACATCCTGACATTCTGGAACCCAGAACCAGTGTGTGAAGTGTCTACACTAGACCAATGCATACTTTCACAGCCTCAGCCTGGCTCAAGCCTCACTCCTGCATGATGTCAGACCAGCTTTAGCTTCAGCTGTAGTTTCATGTCTGAGGGAGGGAGGAGGGCCTGGGCTTGTCCAAGAACACACAGCTGAAGGTGGCAGGAGGAGGAAGGCCAGACCCGGACCCTGTCTCCCAGACCATGTCCTCCAGGCCTCACTGCCTCCTCAGGAGACAGTTCTCCTTTCCCAGCTCACTGAAAGCATGGTTATGGAGAACATAAGAACTGGAGGCCATGGTCCTGGCCCAGAGATATTTCCAGACAACGCAGGAGCAAGGCCACAGGGTAGGAGCATGTCCCAGAGGCCATCATGGAGACAGCCTGGAGGTGGGAGCACTAAGCCTTCCCATCCTTCCCCCGGGATGGATGGAGCCTGCCATGAAAGCCTTGGCTGCTGACCTCTGCCTGTTTGAGCTACCTGCACTCCATGCAGTGCCTCTTCTACCATCCAGGCCTGGCTCAAGGCCTGATCACCTGTGTATGTGTGGGACCAGACAGAAGAACTGCCTGAAATAGCAAAGAGAATGAAAAGCCTTTTGAACGGAGCCATTTCATGAAGTAGGGATGGACACCAGAAGGCCAGGCACAGGCTGAGGAGAGTCCGAGAGGACTGCCAGCCCACAGCATGACACCATCTGGTGGATTAGTTGTTTCCTCTTGGGCTTGGAAAGGGAAAATATTTGTGACGGAATCCAAGGTAAGAGTTTTTGGAGGAAGCCCCTCGAAGATCATTAATGCCAACACCACATTTCCTTGGCTTTGGCTGGTGATGTTCATTCTCCGTGTTCTCTACAATGGCCTGTGGGTCTCCTGTCTTCCTTCCAGAAAGAGTCTGAGGCAGAGCTGAAGTGAAGGTAGCCCTGTGAGGCAGTAAACTGGGGTTGGTTAACACAATGGATGTTTTAGCTTGAGTAGCGCTGTTTTCTTAATTTTTCTCCTCCCCTCTTTTTTCAGTTTGGTGGTAGTAGGGATTGAACCCAAGGTTTCTAAGCCACACCCTACAGCCCTTTTTATTTTAATTTTTGTTTTTCAGACAGAGTCTCCCACTCACTAGAGTGGGAGGACTGGCCTAGAACTGAGATCCTCAGGTTTTCTCCTAAGTAGCTGGGATTACAGGTGTGCATAATCACTCCCGGCTCCTTTGGAGTTTTCTAAGAACTTAAATGATCTCTTCTGGCCTGCAGAGGCCCAGGACAGGTCTTATTAGATGCATTTTACTAGGGAAGAAATGGTTTTGTGCCTGGCTGGAGGTGGGACCAAACCCTGTTTTCAAACATTTCAGCTTATGCTTCTCTCCCTCCATAGTGGCAGCCAGGACCCAAGGGGCAATTTGTGGTCACAGAAAGAGAAGGTCTGTTGAGGAAGCCATGGGTTGCCTACGGTGTGCCTGCTGGTGCTGGTGTGGAGTTGGCCCTGCGAACAGGAGCTGCTGGGAGGCCAGTAAGGCCAGGTTCAGAGGCCATTTAAGAAAAAGAGAAAGCAACACAGCTCTGGCCCTGAGCCCTGGGTGGTTCCTTCTTGGCCTTTCTTAGGACTGGGGTGTGGCAGTTCCTGAGAGGCCTCATTCCTGTGGGTAATGTCTCCAGGGCTGGCCCCAAGCATGTAGAGCAGCCCTGGAATGCTGTGAGCTGTCACCTAAGACGAACAGGAAGGAAGCACTGATTCCCTACGTTCGCTCGGAACGCCAGCCCAGAACTGAGCTGGGGTGTTGGTACGGCCGCCAGATTGGAGTGTATGTGCATGTGTGTGTGCACTTCCATGAGTGTGAATATCATGGGCACACATATATGAGTGTGGGAGTGCATGTTCTTATGTACGTGTGGGCGTGTGCATGCTCTCCCCTGTGTGAATGTCATGAGTGTGCATGTGTGTGCTCTTGCACACAGTTGGTCGGTCTCTTAAGTGGATGCCATGGGCTTGGAATTTTTGGTGGTTCCAGGACGCCTTCAGCCCCCACACCATCATTCCCTGGCTCCCGGAACTCTCCCTATCTGGTGAAACTGGCCTCTCACTATCTGGAGTGTGGCCTGTTTCACCTGCAAAGCCCCAACTCTGCCAGCTTGGCTCCTGGGGCCCTGCTGGGCACAAACAGGACTCTAGTCTCTAGAGAGAAGATGACTGGCCGGATGGGAAGTGGAGTACATTGTCACTTAAATAAACAGGAAGCCGGTCCTGTGCACTGTCCCTCTGACTCTTTGCCCACTGGGCTGGTCTTGCAGGACAGGGAGCTCTCTCTAGGGATAGGCAACCTGGACTGTAGCTCTGCCACTGCCAGCGGCCTCCACTCTCCTGTCTGCAACCTGGATTGTTACCCTGGGCTGCCTGCCTTGAAGAGTACAGGGAAGGGGGAGTGACATGGGGCGTGGCAGGCTTGGGGTGATGTGTAGGGTCTGGGGTGGGCTCTACCTTGTTAGTGTGGAATCCCAGCATCCAGCCTAGGGGTGCTGATGAATAAGGTTGGTTGGGTGTGAGGCAGGAGAGGCCTGGGTGTGGGGTTAGTCCCTTTGTGCAGAATGAGATATGATGCCTCTGGAAACCCAGGGACCTCTGTGGGCTGAGGGCCATTGTGTGTTTGAGGAACAGAGCCAGAAAGTGAGGTGGGGAGGAGGGGAGCCAGTCAGAAGCTGGAGGACTGGAAGACTGTGTCTGCTCAGACTTCAGCCTCTGATCTGAGTGTTACAGGAGCCGGTGTAGGCTCAGAAGCACAGACTTAAAGTGCAGGAAGACTGACAGGAGTGGCAGAGGTGGTGCCAGGGAGGCCCTCTGGCTATTGCTGAGTTGAGGGTTGGGGGGGGGGGTAGGCAACTTCTGGAAGTGGTTTTCCTTTTTTGTTGTGGTTGTTTTTGGTTGGTTGTGGGGCTCGAATACTGGGCCTGGGTGCTGTCCCTCAGCTCTTCAACTCAAGGCTAGTGCTCTACCACTTGAGCTACAGTGCCACTTCCAATTTTCTGGTGGTTAATTGGAGATAAGAGTCTCACGGACTTTCCTGCCCGGGCTAGCTTTGAACCAGGATCTTCAGATCTTAGCCTCCTGTGTAGCTAGGATTACAGGCAGGAGCCGCCCGTGCCTGGCCCTGTTTTGAAGTGGAGCCCATGGGCTTCTCTGATAGAGTGGATGTGGAGTTGAAAGGGGGGAGAAGTTTGGAGTAGCCAGAGGGATGGAGTGGCCGATGTCATGGCACACTCGTTACAGGTGTGGGGAGGGCTGTGGGCACATTTGGTGAGGTCCAGGTGCCTGACCAGGAAAGTATGCTGGGCAGTACTTGGTGCAGGAACAGCTTCGGGGTCCACTTGGGGTTCCCAGCCATCTAGAGATGGCGATTAGAAGCAGTGGGAGATGAGCTGGGCAGTGAGTCGTTGGTCACAGCACCTGCTGCATACTAAGTCCTGATGTAGGCCATCAGGGCATGGCGATAATCTGGGCCTGGCTTTTGGGAAGACAGACCAAAGCAGTTAAACACGCTTTAAGATGGGATGTTTCACCAACATTTTAGTCTAAGAGCAGACAAGGCCCAGGAGTATGAGGTTGGGGGCTGCAGGACCACTTCACTCACAGGACTGTTTGGAGAGAATAGGATGTGCCCATCAGATCAGATGTGACACACTCAGCGTGGCCATGGTGTGCAGTAGGCCCTGGACATGCACTGGCTCCTATGGTACAGGCAGCCTGAGGAGGCTCCCAGCCCCACCTCTGTGGCCTTCTTCATGGTGGCCCAGGAAACCAACAGAACTTCCAGAGTCATACTGGTAATGCCAGGCCTGCACCTGTGCCAGGCAGACAGAGGTATAAGAGACCCAGCCTCCTCTCCTGCCCCCCCCCTTTCTATTTTGAGGTCCAGTCCCAATGGATGAGGAAGACTGGTCCAGCTCCACCACAGCTAATGACAGCCTGGCCTGCCAGGCCATTTAAAAACAGTGGCACTATTTTTATGTGTAAGAGGTGACTGGGCTGGCTGCCTCCTCCCGAGGTAGAGCTAGGTTTGGATGGTTTTAAGAAACCTGGGGCCTTCAGAGGCAGATGGGTCATTGTCTCAAATCATAGTCCTGCGATCGAGGGCAGGATATGTGCCTGGAACCTCTGGTGAGGTCGAATGTCATCTTTACCCAGTGGTCTGAATTTAGAGATAATTCTACCCTTGCCTACCAGTGACACTCAGAAAGGATTGCTCCACCCCTTCCCCTACATCCTCAGGCCTAATCCTTGCTGCTGCCTCTCAGGACAAGCAGGCCTCTATCCCTATGGGGTGGACCGTGCCGGTGTGGCCGTGGCCAGGTGACAGCCGAGGTCTTACTACCCACAGGATAATTCTTCTGAGCTCTTCAAGTAAGAGATGGTTAAAATGACCATCCTTGCTGGGTGCCAGTGGGTCAAGCCTTTAATCCTAGCTACTCAGGAAACAGATCTGAGTATTGCAATTTGAAGCCACCTCAGGCAGGAAAGTCTTGTGAGATTCTTCTCTCCAGTTAACCACAAAAAAAGCTGGAAAGGGAGCTTTGGTTCAAGTGGTAGAGCAGCAGCCTTGAGCATGAAAACTCAGGGATAGTGCTAGGCTCTGAGTTTAAGCCTCAGGACTGGCACGCGTGTATACATGCACACACACGCACACGCACACACACACGCACAGACTGGTCAGTGGAATTCCTGTCCTTCTAAGAAAATGTTTTAAATAGACTCCAGGCTCTGATAGAAAGTGGAAAAGGACAGCAGCCTGGGGGGTTGAGGTCCCTTGCCCTTCTGTGTGTCCCCAACTAGTCATCCTGGGCCTGGCAGCTAGGCAGGGACACATTATACTGACTGTATTTTGCATTTAGGTAAAATCTTTTTTCTCCCCTAATTTCCAAGATATAGATTCCTTTTAGTACCTGCTTAGTTGATCCTTAAAACAATAGGCTTCCTGCTCCCTGCTTGCTGCACTCATCCTCTAGTAAACAGCCATAGGGCCTTCCCTCAACCTCAGATCCAACTCTGGCCCTTGTCCCCATGGCCCTCTTGACTTGGCTCCCACACCAATATCTGGACCCTGCCCTCCCCCTTCACCTCCTGCTGCCCTCCCCCATGTCTGCCCTGGGTGGGGGTTCCCTGGGGACATATCACATTCTTGATACCTTCTCCCCACTGGGAACACTTCCCTTCCTCCCTGCTGCTGCCCTTTTTCCAAAACACACCTACTTGGTAGTCCTGTGAGCCTCTCAGAGGGCAGGGCCTGGGTGTGACTCCATGTCCAGCCCTGGGGTCAGTATGGCTTCTCATGGGTTCCAGATGTCATCTTACCCTTCACTGGGGGGCATGGGGGGTGGTCAGAGCATTGGCCCTGGTCCCTAGATCTCCTCTGGGCAGCCCACAGCCCATCTCCCGCCCCTTTCCAGGGCCCCTGGCTTTGCCAGTTACCATTTTTTTCCTATGACCAGAGCGTGTCTCTAGATGCAGAAGTGGGTTCTGGGAACTCCAGACCATGCACAGGCCCCACTCCAGCTCCAATGCTTAGGGCTCTGGGCCATGTCACGTCTGGGGTGGAGCCCATCCCAGAGTCCCCCACAGCAGCTGAGGGGGAGAAGCATGTAGGCCAACACTGTGTGCCTTCATGGCCAGCTATGGCCCAGCTGCTTCCCAGCTGTGGGGAGGCTGAAGCTCACTGTGTGCTCCCACTGATGTTCCTGGCACCCAAGGGATTTCTGGTGCCATGTCCTTTCCTGGAGCAGAGAGAGCTGCAGTGGGTGTGTGGGAGAGTACAGATGGAGAGGTACAAGGTAAGGTAGGCCTCACCATCCAGGTCCTCTCCATGGGGTGTGGTGAGGGCTTTGTGAACAGCACATGGTGGTTTAGAGAAGTCAGGTTCAGTGGCAGCATACATAGAGGCCAGCCTGGCTAAGAATGCCCTGGACCTTGTCCCCAGCCTGTCTCCCTGACCCTTGAGAGGATCACCTTTTAAGGCCCTTTCTTCCTGACCTGAACCTCCATTGTTCCCCTCACAGGCTCCTCCCACACTGAAATCTGGGGCTCCCCTCTGCTGAAGCCACAGTGCCCACCTTGGCCACTAGCCTCTAGAAACCATTCCACCCAGGCCTCACCCCTGGCTCTCACTGAGGTGAGAGAGGTCTGAGGTGGGGCCAGCCACCTACACTTTTAGGCTCCTGGCAGTTAGTCATGGGTAGCAAGCTGCCTTGAGCCCCAAGCTGCAGGACTTACTTCCTAGCAACATTGGTGGCTTCTGTAAACTGGCTCCATGTCCCTTCTTGTCCCTCAGAGGCCTCCTTCCAGCCAGGCCAGCTGTTCCTGGCCCCTTCCACGGGGCCTCATCCTCATCTTTGTGCCGCCCCGGTCTGGTGCTCCATCTTTCTTTGCAAGTGGTTCTTGTGACCCATCTGAAATCCTCCACTCTGGGAAGCTTACCTACGGTCACTTCTCCCTGTCACGGGCATTCCCAGAGAAAAATTGATATCCTGTCCCTCTGGCTGTGCACCTGGGCTCCCCGCCCCATCCTACTGTGAGGTCTTTTGTTTTTTGGCCAACGTGACTCTTCGCTCTGTTATCTGGCCCCAATCTTAGGACTGCAAGCACATCCCTGACACCCCTGATCATTAGCAGTTAGAGCAACATGGAAGTTAGGTAGGGACTTGGGGGAGAAGGGTAGGATGGAGAGGAGTAGATGTTCCCCCGGCAGGAGTTGGCAATAAGGATGCCCCCTGGTGGTTGGAGCTAGGCATCCATTGGGTCCTGCTGCCTAGAGTGCCTTGCCATGCCTTGGGCACTATAGGGCTTTCCTGTTGGCAGCCTGCCTCATCTGGTCACCCTTCAGAACAGGGTTGTAGTCACAGTTCTACAGTGAGGAAGGAGAGGCTCAGGGAGGCCAGGCAGCCTGCGTCATCTCAGTAGGAAGTGTGGCTGTGACCCTCAGCAGCTGGTGTGGCCCAGTGGGCTTCCCTGTGACCCTTCATCCTGTCATCTCAATCACCCTGCTGGGTACTCAGGCCAGGGGATGTGTGTGTTTGTGTTGGGGACAGTGAGTCCCCCACGCTGACCCTGCCCTGCCCTCTCTTCAGGCGAAGGCTGCCAAAGAGGCACAGGAGACGCAGAGGCTGCAGCTGAGGAGCCTGCAGTACTTGGAGCGCTATGTCTACCTGATCCTCTTCAACGCCTACCTCCACCTGGAGAAGGCCCACACCTGGCAGAGGACCTTCAGCACCTGGATGCGGGAGGTGAGAGCGGGAAGGGAGGCTGAGCCCGAGGCGGGGGGTGGGGGGTTCTACAGGGGTAGTGAGCTCACAGGTGGCTGGGGTCCTCCCACCTGGACCCAGGTATGGGGCTGCTCTGTGGAGGGGGAAGAATTCTTTCCTGCTCTGCAGGGTTGTGTTTCATGTAGTCATGGGTCTGCATTTAGGCGGCAGCCACAGAAGTGACAGCTGAGTGAGCAAATGAGTGGAGAAGGAAGTCAGGTGTGGAGTCAGTCAGCTGGGATCCTGTTCTGTGCATTCCCACAGCCAGCCTTGCCTAGGTGCCTGCTCTGGGCCTCCTGGCAATTCCTGTGCATTGTTGTGCCCAACCCCCGCCAGCATCCTGTGGGTGAAGGGCAAGGCTGTGGTGTCCCTGTTCCTGCCTCCTTGTAGCTGTGACCTTGGTCAAGGTGATCATCCTGGAACAGCATCACAGTGTTGGTGTTGGCTGGGAGAGTGGTGGGGATTCAGTGAGATCCATTCAGTGCCATCTGCTAGTCCTGGCGATAGCCACACATGCCTGAACAGCATGGCTGCTACCCTCCCGTTCAGAGGTGACAGACGGAGAGATTCAGGAACTTGCTTAAGGTCATCATCAGAGCTGGTTGGTTGGCTCCAAAACCCACTTTGTTCTGGCCTAAGCCGTCATCCTTACCCTTGGATCTCCATTCTTCTTGCTTGGACACCTGCAGCTCAGGAGAATGTCCTCCATCCTTCCCAGGGAAACCTGTAATTACCCGTGGCCAGGAAGCTGGCCCTCCTGACTTCCCTGGCAGATCCTGGTGGTTCTAATCTGGACGCAGACCTGGAATTAGCTCCTGTGAGGGTAGAGACCCAGCCAGAGTGGGTGGAGGATGGGGATGGAGTAGAGAGACCAGGGTATAAGAGGGTTCTGAGCTGTCTGGGACCCAGGCAGGGAATAGGTTTGGACTGATGAGGATGAACTTTAGCAGCTGTTCTTGGGATGTCAAAGTGGGCAAGCATTTGAGATGGGCCCTGTTCATGTGAGTGGGCCCTGAATCAGGAGACTTGATGGGGGGGTCACATTAAGGAAGCGGGGCCAGCCTGCATGAGCAGGCCTGGGTTCAGCATCCTTTTTCCTCTTTTGTGCCAATACTGAGACTTGAACTCAGGGCATTATGCTCTTGCTTGGCTCTTTCGCTCAAGCCTGGTGCTTTACCACTGGAGCTACATCTTCACTTCCAGCTTTTTGGTGGTTAATTGGAGATGAGATTCTCAGGGACTCAAAACTTGTCCATGCTAGGTTTTTTGTTGTTGTTGTTGTTGTTGTTGATTGTGGGGCTTGAACACTGTGCCAGGGCGCTGTCTCTCTGCTCTTCAGCTCAAGGCTAGTGCTTTACCACTTGAGCCACAGTGCTACTTCCAGTTTTCTGGTGGTTTTTTGGAGATAAAAGTCTCACAGACTTTCCTGCCTGGGCTGGCTTTGAACCATGATCCTCAGATCTCAGCCTCCTGAGTAGCTAGGATTACAGGCATGAATTCCAGCGCCCGGCCAGTCCAGGCTAGTTTTGAACCATAATCTTCAGATCTCATCCTCCTAAGTAGCTGGGATTATAGGCATAAATCATGGTTACTGGACTCTCAGCATCCTTTTGAGTCCCTGGGTGGGCTCTGGTGAAAGTGGAAGTTGGAAAAAAAATAACCGCTTTGAAGGGCTTGGAGGTGTTTGGCTCCATGGGTAGAGCACTAGCCTGTTAGCGAAAGCATTAGGTACCAAGTTCAAGAAAAGAAAAGAGAAGAGAGTGGCAGTTGAGACCAGGTACTGGGAGGAAGTATGATTCCCCTCTTCAGTTGAACCCGCTGTTGTGTGTCAGGGAGACATTAGGAAGAAGAGCTTCTGGTCCGGGCAGGAGCATGGTTCCAGCTGGGGGCCTCAGCCTCTTCTGGGATGATGCATGGAAGGCGGGGGTACAGATTTCTGGGACTGGAAGTAGCTCAAAGTCATCCCTTTATTCTAAGTGGAAAACATTCTTCTAGTGTTCCAGGTTGGTGGGGAGAGAAGGGATCAGACTGTTGGAAGTTGAGTTTGAGGCCAGGGCCTGGGTGGCTGAACCTCAGGGCTGTGGGGTGAGTGTCCTGGGAGGAGCTGCCCTCCCTGGGGCTGAGAACCGAGTGGCACTCACACGTGAGGGGCCTTTCCTTACTCTCCATTCAACATGGTGCAAGCTGGCCTGTCCTCCTGAGGACCCTAGGCATGCTATAGAGTATGGTCTGTTTGCAGACCCCTCTCCATGTAGTCTTATGAGTAGATTTTTCCGTTGACTAAGGAAATGGGCCAGAGAAGGAGACAGATGGACATAGAGACTTAGGACAGTACTAATCTAGTGGGAAGCAGCCCTGGGCCCCAGACTTTTCCCCATGGGCCTCAGATCCCTCTGAAGAAATGATGGAGGGAGTCAGGGGTAACCTGATGGTATCTTTCGTCCCCTGAAGCCCTCCCCCTCTCTGTTCATCCCCAGGTGGCGTCAAAGGCCGGAGTCTATGAGATCCTCAACCAGCTGGGCTTCCCCGAGCTGGAGAGCCAGGACCAGCCCCTCTCCAGACTGCGCTACCGCTGGCAGGAGCAGGGCCGAGACTCTGAGCTCTCTGCTGCTGACGATTACTTGTAGGGGCTCCTTATGCTACCCCCAGTCCTTAAGGGGGCAGTCTGGAGCTTGAGGTTCTCATCAGTGGAAAAGGTTCTCAGCATCCTGGAGATTCTTTTCTTGGAAAGAGGTTTTTATGGGACATGCAGAGAAGACACACAGCCATTCCTTGTAACCGCAGAGCCATAGGATGGTCTTCCAGAGAGGCCTGTGTGTGTGTACCTTGCAGACTAGCGGGCATTGGGCTCACTCCCCAAATTGCCCCAGAGCCAATGGTCACTTCTGGCCTCTTCTTTCCTCTTAGCAGTCAGACCACCTTGCCACGTTCCTTCCCATTCTTCCTCTGGCTGTTCTGCCCTTGCCTGTCTCCTTTTTATCATCCAAGCACTGCCCCGGGGGCTCCAGCTACCTGAGGGGGGTGAAGGGATGGCTCTGGGTGAATTTATTCCTTTTAAAGGCAGCTTTGCCCACTTTCCTTCTGTCTCTTGCCTGTCTCCAGCTTAGGAGACTGTGAGGGCCACCTGTATAGCTGGGCTGGCTAAGACTTAGCCTCTCCTCCTTTCCCCCTCTTTCTTCTCCTCTCTCCTGCTGTGGCAGGGGGTGGAAACATCAGATCGTCCCTCTCAGTGGGAGCCAAGAGCTTCCAGAAGCAGAAGCAGCACCATGGGGGAGGTCTGCTGGATCTGTTCCAAGTCTGAACAGCAGGTGTCAGGAGCCAAAAACCGGGAGCCATGGCCCCTTCTGCACCTTACCGTCCCCACAGCCTGGGGGAGCCCGAGGATGCCAGGGTCAAGAGTGGTTGCTGGGAGACCCTGGAGATCAGTGGGCTGTTAGGATTCTAAGCTGTTCTTCAGCTGCCTCCCCGGTGGGAAGCAGCTGGGACAAACCCTGATGAGCTGGGTCCGGGGTCAGCTCTACACAGTGGAGTGGCTGTGGGGATGAGATACAGAGAGTGCTATGCCTGCAGCTGAGGAGCCTGTTCATCCAGCCATCTCCTTGGGGCCGTGAGCTCATTTGGGCTCATGCTCTTCTGCTGAAAGAGAAATATGTCGTTATTTAAAAAGGGGAGAAGAGGTTGGAGTTGTTCACATCTACCCAGTATTGGAAAATATTGATCCTCTACGCTGAAGTCTTTTGCAAAAACTACTGTATGTCTGCTCATAACCTTTTCAGGGTTTAGTTTTTGTCTATATATATATATATATATATATATATATATGTATTTTTTTTGCATGTATGCAGAAGTGTTTGTTTCTTTGCAGACAAGAGCTAGTTAAGGAGTTGGAGACAGGGCTGAACTGGGATAGATTCTTTGCTTCTCATGGTTGGCTCTATTATATGTGTTGGGACCATTGGCCGATCATGTCACCTCTCTGCCTCAGTTTCCCCATCTGCAAAATGGGAGATAATACTTGCCTACCTACCTCACAGGGGTGTTGTGAGGAATCATTTGTGATTTTTTTTTTTTGTACAGAGCTTTTTTTTTTTTTTTTTTTTTTTTTTTTAGCATTAAATACAGCTTAACTGTGAGTTGTGTCTGGCTGTTTATGTGTCTGGTGGGAGGCAGATGCTCCAGACTTGACCCAAGTTAGGGTCCTCCCCTCCTTTAGAGTATGGGTAAGTACATAGCCAGTGGAATGCACCTACCCTTGGCATTCCTTTTGTATATGTGCTGGTCTTAGTGCTTGAACTTATGGCCTGGACTCTGTCCTTTAGATTTTTCACTCAGGTTAGTGCTGTATCATTACTTGACTTTTTTGGTGATTAATTGGACAGAAAAGTCTCATAGACCTTCCTGCCCAGCATGGCTTTGAAACATGATCCTCAGATCTCAGCCTCCTGAGTAGCTAGAATTACAGGTGTGAGCTACGGGCACCTGGCTGATACTTCTAATTCTCAGATAAGATGGACCTCACCCTCCTCTTTTCCTTCAAGACCCAGTCTGTCCAGCCCCTTCAGGACACTGGAAGATTGGACCTGGCTCAGGTTGTAAGAATTGTGTGTGAAGGGGTGGTGGGCCTTTCTCTGGCACTTGTGGGAAAAAAAATCATGACACTGGTTTCCAACTTCATAGACTACAATTCTACCCAGCATGCTCTGCCATCTCTACCAATAAGCTGCCAGTCCTGTGGATGAGAGCCAGAGAATTGTTCCCCTGTGGGATAAATGCGTGCACACACGCGTGCACACACACACACACACACAAGCGCACACACAACTGAAGAGGCTGTACTGAGTTGACTCCAGAGCCTGTGAATGGCATTTCAAACCTCTGGAAAAGGCAATGCCCAGTCTGAAGTTTTATTCCCACCCCTGCCCTCCACATGCACCTCCCATTTGTCCCCTTTCAA
Source organism: Dipodomys merriami (assembly GCF_024711535.1). Classification (NCBI taxonomy): domain Eukaryota; kingdom Metazoa; phylum Chordata; class Mammalia; order Rodentia; family Heteromyidae; genus Dipodomys; species Dipodomys merriami. The sequence continues at coordinate 18,810,680 of NW_027202715.1, read as the reverse complement.
AAATGGCCTACTTGTGGCAGACCTCTGTGGAACACTATCTCAATGGAAGAAGCTATGAGTGGTGGTTCATGTCTGTCATACCACAGACAATGGGAAAAACAAAATAGTCAAATCATGGTCTATGTGTATATTGGGCAGGAGAGGAGACCCTATCAAAAATAACCAGTGCAAAAAAGGGCTAGAGATTGCTCAGGGGTAGAACTCCGGTGTAGCAAGCAGGAGGCCCAGAGTTTAATTCCAGTGCCTTTAAAAAAAGAAGTCTTATTTGACAGTTTTAAATAGTAACTGTGGCATGTTCCCGCCCAGCCTGGGCCTGTACTACCTGCCACACGCTTTAAAACAAAGTTTAGCCAGTTTGATGACTAGAAAAGAAATTACACCATTTAATTTGTGTAACAAATACTGTAGCAAGATATGAATTGATTTCTACGTTTATTGTGCATTGCATTTTCTCTTCTGAATTGTCTATCTTTTGCTGACTTTTTTCTTAATTGGCTTTAGGATGGTAACACTTCATCCTATATGTTTCCTTTATTCTTAGCTTTAAAATACCTTCAGATCCACCTCAGATACAAGGAATTGTATCTCAGGCTCCCCTGGGACTGACCTGTTTCCCCCCCCACCCCATTAGTGACCTTGGCCTAATGTGATGATAATGATGGTATTACTACTACTACTATTAGTACTACTACTACTATTAGTGTTGGTCCTAGTGCCTGAACTCAAGACGTAGGTGCTATCTCTGAGTCCATCCCTCTCAAGGAACACTCTACCTCTCTTAAGCCATACCTCCACTGGTGTTTAGCTGGCTAATTGGAGATAAGAGACTCATAGACCCTCCTGCTGGGGCTGGCTTTGAACCAAGATCCTCAGATCTTAGCCTCCTGAGTAGCTAGGATTATAGGTGTGAGCTATGGGCACTCTCTCCCTATCTAACCCTTTTCCTTGTCTTACTATGCTTCCTAGTTCCATTTTCTTTTTTTTTTTGCTGGTCGAGGAGCTTGAACTCTGGGCCTGGGCACTGTCCTGAGCGCTTCAGCTCAAGGCTAGCACTCTACCACTTGAGCCATAGCACCCACTTCCAGCTTTTTCTGTGTATGTGGTGCTGAGGAATCGAACCCAGGGCCTCATGCATGCAAGGCAAGCGCTCTACCTCTGGAGCCACGTTCCCAGCCCCTACTAGTTCCATTTTCACTATGTATATTGAGTCTTTTATTTTTAGCTTTTTTATTATCTTTTAAGTGGTTGTACAAGGAAGTTCCCATTCTGCCGGGCGCTGGTGGCTCACGCCTGTAATCCTAGCTACTCAGGAGGCTGAGATCTGAGGATCGCGGTTCAAAGCCAGCCCGGGCAGGAGAGACCGTGAGACTCCTATCTCCAATAAACCACCAGAAAACCGGAAGTGGCGCTGTAGCTCAAGTGGTAGAGCGCTCGCCTTGAGCTGAAGAGCTGAGGGACAGCGCCCAGGCCCAGAGTTCAAGCCCCACGACCGACAAAAAAAAAAAAAAAAAAAAAAGGAAGTTCCCATTCTACAAAACAGTAGATTAATACAAAGTGTCTGATGTATATTGAGTCTTATAAGTATATTCACCCCACAGTTTCTCTACCCCCCACATTATTGAGTTATTTATTCTAGTACTTTCTCTGTCTAGCATCCTATTTGGCTTCTTTTACAGCCATTTTCGCATCAGCCTCCTAACATGATGACATACAACGCACAAGTTCCTCCTTCCTTGTTTTCCATGTAGAGATACTGCTTGTGTTTCAATTGCTGCTGGAACCAGCTCTGGGTGTGGAATCCTCTCTATATTAAGAAATGGCAAACCTGTGAAAGTTGAGGTGACTTGATACAGGGCCTGGGGGAAACATGATGATATTGCGAAGCTTCCCTTCAAGTTCAGATCTAATGCTGTTACACCCCAGGGTGCTTTCAAGGGTCTCTGCACCTCCATGGGAGATGCTTTTCTCTGTGAGTCATGGGTGGAGGTCTGTGCCTGGTAGGTGCCTTTGAAGTTTCTCTTCACACCTTCCCTCCTGTTTATACACCTGCCTGTTTCCTCAATGGATGCTTTGCTCCTCCCATGTCATACACAAGAAATCTTTAGGACAGAGTAGCAAGATCACTTCCTGCCCTATCAGAAAGTGATCTCAGGCTTCTTTGAGCTGCCCAGGGCCAGCTTCTGGGTAGCTTAAACACCAGAACTAGGTCCTTTCCCACCTCAGCATCTCTTTAATTTTTGCCTGTCTGATAAGGAAAAAGCAGTCTTGTATTATCATCCTAATATTACTTTCACAGAGGGAACATCTGTGTGGTGTAGTGTGGTGTGGGATGTGTGTGTGTGTGTGTGTGTGTGTGTGTGTGTGTGTGTGTGTGTGTGTGTGTGTGTGTGTGTGTGTGTGACATCTGGATTAACTTGTATTTTTGGTTGTTGGTCATGGGTCTTGAACTCAGGGCCTGAGCACTATCTTTCAGCTCTTTTGCTTAAGGCTAGTGCCCCACCACTTTGAACCACAGTGCCACTTCCAGTTTTCTGATGGTTAATTGGAAACAAGAGTCTCATAGACTTTCCTGTCTTTCCTGCCTCTTTCCTCCTGAGTAGTACCAGGATTACAGGCGTGAGCCATCAGCGCCTGGCTTGGATTAACTCTTAGGTAACTGCCCACTATTTTTTTAAAACTATTTTTGTTTTTTAATAGGCATTGGCCAAGTATAGTGATGCACACTTATAATCTTAGCCACTTGGGGACTCTTCCTCTCTCTGAGAATTCTTGTTCATAGCTGATAACTCACCACTTGAGCCATGCCTCCATCTCTGGCTTTATGATGGACTTTTCTACCTGAATTGGTGCTGAACTATGATCTTCAGATCTCAGCCTCCTAAGTAACTAGGATTGGAGGCATGAGCCAGTAGCTCTTGGCTCTTTCTTTCTTTCTCCCTTTCTCTCTCTCTCTTCCTTCCTTCCTTCTTTCCTTCCTTCCTTCCTTCCTTCCTTCCTTCCTTCCTTTCTCTTTCTTTCTTTCTTTCTTTCTTTCTTTCTTTCTTTCTTTCTTTCTTTCTTTCTTTCTTTCTTTCTTTCTTTCTTTCTTTCTTTCTTTCTTTCTTTCTTTCATTTCCTTTTATTTTTGGTCTGTCATGGGGTTTAAACTCAGAGCCTGGGCACTGTCCTTGAACTTTTGTGCTTAAGGTTAGCACTCTTCCACTTTGAGCCACAGCACTACTTCTAGTTTTCGTTTTTCCTGTGGCTAATTGAAGATAAGAGTCTTATGGATATTCCTGCCCAGGCTGGCTTTGAACAGTGATCCTCAGCTCTCAGCCTCCTGAATAGATAAGATTACTTGAGCCACCAGCGCCTGGCTCTCTTTGTCTTTCTTACTGTCTACGCATTTTGTAAGTTGTAGACAGAGAAGCTGTGACCTACTGCACTGATTTACTTTGCCCGCTTTGGTCTGCATGGTGGGTGTGTGTGACTGTGGTCAGCCTTTGAAAGCCTTGCTGTCTGCAGAGAGCTGTGTAGAGCTGAAGTCTTAGAAGTGGTGTCAGGCTGCTGCAAGAGGCGCCTGGTGGAGCTGACTGCCTTGGGCTCTGTGGAACCCTGGGCAGTGTTCCACCTGCATGGCTGCCCTTGGCTTTTCCTGGGTTTGTAAGATGGAAGTGAACCTGGGTATTTGTGTTTCATGCCAGGGAAAAACATGCCAGTATTTGGGCTCAGTTCTCTCAGAAGGGTGTTAGCTAGTCATAAGAAGCCATGAGTGGAGGCATGGAAGTCTTGGGTGGGTCGGCAACCTGTGGGGAAGAAGGAGGCGATTCCATCCTTCCCATCCCAAGGCTTAAGGTTGATACTTCAACAACAAAAGGCAGGTTAAGCCAGGTACTAGTGGCTCATGCCTGAGATCCTAGTTTACTCAGGAGGCAGAGATTTGAGGATCAAGGTTCCCAACCAGCCCAGGGAAGGAAAGTCAATGATCCCTGAGATTCTTGTCTTTGATTACTCAACTAAAAGCTAGAAGTGGAGGTATGACTGAAGTAGTAGAGCACCAAAAGCCAAGCCTGAGCACTGAGTTCAAGTCCCAACACTGGCACACACATACAAAAAAGAGAGAAAGAACATGCCACCCTTCCACTGCATCCCTTCTTTTAGATGTTGAGTTACTGTTTCCTTATTGAGTCTTGGCTCAGGAATTCCTGACCGACAGAAATGTTCAAGGTCACATAATCAGATACCCATGTCATAAGACCCTTTTGTTGTAACCACACCCTATATTTGATGTGGCCCCTTCCTCTGTTTCCATTTTGTGTCCTCTACCTCTGACCTCTGCCTGGCCTGACTTCACTTTTCTGCCTAATAAAAGAGACCTTAGTTGCAATAGAATTATACCATTTCTTTGCCAGCCAGGCTCAAGAAGACTTGGGCACCCTTCTCAGGTTTGGAGTCCAATAAACTTCTTGGTCTGTTAAGATTGCCACTCTGCTCCTTTCCTTATTCATACTCATGGTACTAGAAATACTTCCTTAATATTCCCTTACAGTGGGTAGCTGGGCAGTTTGAGTTGAGGACCCCTATGCCTCTCACCCCATCCTTTCCTTGGGCCCAGAAACATGCAGAGTACTAATAGTTTGCAAACCAATTTGTATGGTTTGCTTAATAAACAAATTTGCATGGTCAAAATGTTCTCCAAAGGCCTTGAAAACAGCTAGGGTTCTTAAATGATGCAACTCTGCCATCTCATTTGCTCTCTTGGTTCCATAGCCCTTTTGTTTGTGTTTTTACAAATCATAAACAGATGTGTGTTTATACAGCCGCTCCAGCTTGAACACAGGCCTTTGTGTTTCTGGTCTTCCTTGCACTCTTGTCAGGTGGGGAGGGGGCTTCTATCCAGGCTGGACACTTGTCCCAGGGCCACTCCCTGGGCTGCCTCCCAAGGCCAGCTTCTCCCTTAGCCTTTGTGGAGAAGAAAGCACGCAGGAATGGAAGAGGGGGGCTGACTATGAAGGAGGAACCTCTGGCCAGTCTGTGTGGCCTGGAGAAAACGTCCCTCCTGTGTTGTGGAGGGCTTCACCTGCCATTAAGGGGGTCACAGGTGTCAATGAGGGCCTGTCTGCCCAGTGCAGTGAGTGACATGCAGGAATGCTCTGTGAATGTCTCTACTTACCCTTCAAGCTTCCTGGAAGTCCCCTATCCACCCTCTTATGGTCCAAGGGACATTTTGAATATTTATAACATTGTTCCTGAGCCATACACAATTATCCATATGGACAGATGGCTGTGGACCGCTGACAAGAAGCCCTTGAGAAGCATTATGTGTCTGTCTGGTCATGAACTACATGATTTCACAGACCTTATGTGGCCCAAGGGCTGGATGGTGGGCATCGGGGGCTGGGGGCTGGGAGCTGTTCAGAGAGCATCTCTGCTCTGTACCCTGAGGAACTATATGTAGCTGTGGAGGTCTCTACCAAATTCCCAGGCAGCCCAGAGGGGCCTGGAAGATTTATGAACTTCCACAGACCAATGTGGAAGAAAGAGTTAGTACAGGGAGTATGTGGAGGACCCCCTCTCTGACCCTAGCTTAGAGCAGAGTGGTGATTTGGGGCACCGCCTCAGCCCTGCAGTAGCCAAAAGTCCAACAACAAGGGAAAACAGATGGTGGGGGGAGCTGGCGAAACAGGGCAGGAAGGGGACACACATCTGGTGTCATGGGCTACAGACCCACCTCCTTGGTTCAAATCTCGTCTCTCTCAGCAATTTGGTGTTTGAGGGGGGATTTTGGTAAACTACGGGACCTCCCCAGCCTCAGTTTCTTCATTTGTAAATGGGACTCTTTGGAGAATTAAAGAGATAAAACGAGATTACTACTATAAGCATTTAAGCTATGGTAGATAGAAGTCTTTTCCTGGCTTTGGGGTTTGTTGTGACTTTGTGCCTCTTGGGCCTGAGGGTGGGGACCTTGGCTGGCAGCTCTTGGCAGTTACTTCCAAAGATGCTGTGGGGCTCCAATTGTTTCCAGATGAAAGGGGCAGAGTGGCCCAACCTCTGGGAGGTGCCGTGAGCAGAGGCCTGGGCCCCCTGCACAGGATGCTCCTCCCCAGACAAGGTGTAGTGGATCAGGGCTCTGGTGTCTCCTCCCTCAAACCTGCTCTTTCTCCTATCCTTAATACCCTCTCCACCCTCCTTTCCTGTTGTAAGGACTCCATACCTCTAAATTGTTTTCTGTTGTTAGTCATGTTTGTTTGTTCACTTTGGCAATAGTGGGGATTGAACTCAGAGCCTCATGATTGCTAGGCAAGTGCTCAGTCACTTGAATCACACCCCCAGTCCTTTAGCTTTTAAATTTGTCAGATAGGGTCTTGGGGGTGGGGGGTTTCCTGGACTGTCCTCTGTTTCAGATCCTCCTAAACTCTACCTCCTTAGTAACTGAGATTACAGGCATTCACCACTATATCTAGCTTGTCAGCTACCTTCATTCACTTTAGTATAATGAATATTTTCTTGTTTGTGGATTTCACTTTCAGGCTGGCTTTTCAGACACACTGAGGTAATAAGCAAGCCAAGTCCTAACCCTTAGTGAGCTGCAGAGCTGCCCACACTCACTCCTCATTCTAAATGGATACTGAACACCAATTCCATGCCAGGCTGTGCTGGGGCTGTGAATGGGACTCTGTGATAAGGGCTGAGGAGACAGTTTGCATGGGGTTCTAGGAGGCCTAGCAATGGATAGCCGCCCACTCACCTTCCCATCTCTCCTTAGCCAGGGCTTCCTGATGTAGAGAGGGTATAAAGGAGGACAGAATGGGGGACAAGGAGGGCCTGGCATGAGGGCAACTTTGATGCCACATGGCTGAGCTGTGCCTGTGTTTGACTTAATAGTTGGGACATTGGGCCATGGCAGAGGCCAGCCGAGCAGCCAATGGCAAGCTGTGGGAAACGGGTGGGTGGCTTCTCAAAGGCTTTAGCAGAACTACCATGTGGCCAGAAGTCCCAAGCCTAGGCGTGTCTGTATAAGAGCAGAGAATGGGGGCTTCCCAGTGGGTATCTGCATACCAAGCTCATAGCAGCATTGCTCGCTATAACAACCCACGTGTCCAGTGGTGGAGGAATGGGTGTACAACAAAATGGGGTGTAGAAAAACAGTAGGATGTTATTCACCCACAAGAGGATCGATATTTTGATGCACAGAACACAACTAGACCTTGAAAACGGTCTGCTAAGTGAAATACACTAGACACAGAAGACTGAAAGTTTATGATTCCACTTAATGAAGAACCAAGAAAAGCAAATTCACAGAGCCAGAGATCAGAGTAGAGGGGCTTGAACTCAGGGCCTGGGTGCTGTCCCTGAGCTTTTTCACTCAAGGCTAACACTCTACCACTTTGGGCCACAGTGCCACATCTGGTTTTTTGGAAGTTAACTGGGGATAAGAGTCTCATGGACTTTCCTATCTGGGCTGGCTCAGATAGGCTGGCTCAGTTCTCAGCCTTCTGAGTGGCTAGGATTATAAGCATGAGCACAGGCACACACTCCGTAAATGCATTGACTGCCTCTGCAGGACACACATGGTGACTATTGTGAGTTTTCAGGTGGGTCCTTTGCAGCCACTATCTGGCATCATGTGGAAGATGGTTGTAGAGATGGTGAGGGAGGCCCTAGGGGAGGCTGTGTTTAATACAGTGGGAATCCCACAGTGGCTGGAGGAAAAGGAAACCTCTCCACTTTCTGAGCTACTTCATTTGTAGGATAGGAGATGGTGTCTGCTCCTGCTGGGAGATCAGAGAAGCTTATATCCATCCAGGTGCTTAAAATACTACAGGAAATGACACCTAGAATAACACATTAATGCTGCTGAAAAACAATGGTGGCCAATGGCAGAGATAGGGAAGGAAACCTCTCTCAGTTTCTCTGACTTAGACAAACTTTTCACAAAATGCGATCACCCACATCACCTGTGTAAGGACAGGTGTGGGTGGTAATGGCTTTCTCCCCCTTGGCAGGCCCCCAGGGTGAAACTTTTGTGCATAATGGCGCTGCTTCTCATGAATAACCAGATTCTAGTCAAGGGTGTTCTCTTCAAGGAGTCCTCATTGCACAGCTGCTGAGTGTCACAGTAAAGCTGGGCTTCCCAGGGGAAGAAAAACAGTGTCCTGCCAGTAAGATGACGCCACTGTCTTTTCAAGATGAAACCAGGAACCAGCTGTTATGGAGATTAACTGTGCGTCCAGATGTGCTATTGAAGGCCCACAACAAATCCTGATTATATGCTGCAAAACAAGAGCAGCTGCTCTGGTCTGGGCTGGTCAAGATTTAGATCTGGCTTCTGGGAAGAGAAGGGGAGAAGGATCCAGGGGTCTTCCAAGCCCAGGCACATGGTACCTTATAGTGCATGCCATGAGATGGGGCTTGGGCTGTGCAGCCCTCATTGAGTGTCAAGACATGCAGCTTGTGGAGTCACAGCCAGGGCTCTCTGAGCTGGGAAGCTGCAAAGAAGCCATTGTTTGAGTTTCCTCACTTCACAGCTGGGGACCCCGGTTTTATATGGCTGTAGTATATTCAAGAGAATTGGTAGGGACGGGGAGTCAGAGTTGGAGCCAATGTCTGCCGTCAGCCTCGGTGGGCTGGGTCTGAGTGAACGTGTGGCAGTGGTCTTTTATTTTCTTTGTGGGTGTCAAGTCTTGGGTTGCTCTCCAGCATCTGCCGGTGACATGTTTGTTCCTATCAACTCTAACCCTTACCACTTATGGGGCCTCCCATCCCCAGTGGTAGAAACCCAGCAGGGACTCAGTCGGTTCTGACTGGATTGGGTGTGGCCAGCTGGGCTGTGGATGGCGCTATAGGAAGGACCTTCCTGGGACAGAGCAGGGGAGGGAGGAGACACTGTGAGAGGGCTGATGGTGGACCTCTCCTCTCTGTCTCAGATGCTGCTTAACCTGAGGGGGCGCAGCAAGTAGGTCCAGAGACAGCCAGTTTTCTGACCTAGCTGGGATGGACCACAGTGCTGATAGGGTCCACTGAGAAATAAACCTTCCAGAGCCATAAGCGGTGGCCATCTCTTGCCATGACATTTCCTCCTGCTGCATTAGCTAGCATAATAGATGTGAGCCACTGTTCCCAGCTGAGACAGTGATATCGATGCCTGGGATAACTGGGCTATAACTAGCACCACGTCTTAGAAGGAGGCAGCTTTCTAAACTATAAGAACTCTGATTTGAACCTTCTTAAATGCATAGCAGCTACTATAGGAGGCACTGAGCTGTCTGTCTCTGGGAGAGTTCAGGTAGATGTTAGAAGAGTTCTTGGTGGGGTTCATTCATCTATTCATTTGTCATCCATTCAATCATCAAGGCAGGTAGTTCTTGTGGGAGTGACTCCACGAAAGGAGGTAAGTAAAGGATGGGGAAGTCAGCCAGGGTAGGAGAACCACCAGGAAAGGTGTACAGCCAGGCAAGTCATCACTCTAGGCAGCTGGATAGTTCTGGGACCTAGTGTGGGATGGGTCCCTTGGTTAGGCCTTGGATGAACTCTCACCAGGTTGATGGATTTCTGGGCTGAGTAGGGCAGAGGCACTGACCTCCAGCACTTGTGGGGTGAGGGATAGACCAGAGCCTGGCAGTCAGGGAGGAAGTTTCAGGTAGATTAATCCAAGCAAGAGATGTTGGTGGCCAAGCAGAAGTGCTGTGGTCCTGAAGACTAGGGGACAAATAAGTATGTTGCACCTCTTGGAGACAGATACGAGGGGATGGCAGACATTACAGAGAGGATGGGAGTGACTGGTGACCAGGGGAGGAGAGTCTAGTGTCTCAAAGCTGCAGCAATCCACCCCTTGTCCAGCTCCCCCTCCCCCTTTCATTCCTCCCTCCCTCCCACAGTCTGTTTTCAGTTCACACATATCACAGGCATCGGCTCACTGTCCCAGTTTGTCAGCAGCTCAGCAGAGACACTAGCACAGCCCCCAGAGACCACGAAGGTATGTGCAGGGCCTGTGCTAACCACTTCAAAACAAGTGCTGGGCTGATGCCAGTACTGATCCCTGGACAATGGGTGTAAAAATGAGACCATCTGTTGTATGAGGGGACCTGGGAGGGCCCCTCCCCCAACCCCTGCTGTGTGCCCATGCCCTGCCCAGTGGAGGGGAGGAGATGGGGATAGTTGGCGGTGCTTCTAAGGACACGGGCCTCACAGGGTAGGACAGGAGTCAGGTTTGAATGAACTACAGTTGGTGAAGATTTCATTGCCAAGAATATTGACTGGGTACCTCAGATCATCAGGATGGCGGCACAGCCTGAGCCTCTGGGAGCAGTGTTCCCAAGTAATGCCTAGAAGGGTCTCTGCCCTGTCCCCATCCCCCAGGATGCCCTGATGGGGACACTGCTGTGAACTCCTTGTTCCTGTGACCTGGAAAAGCCTTGCACAGTCTCACCCACAGCCCTGTAGCTCTTGCCCCAGAAACTCGCATACACGGTTGGCTCCAGATTCTAAGTATTATATTCTCTCTCTTCTCTCTGTCTGTGTCTCTCTCTCCTCTTTCTCTCCTCTTTCTCTTCTCTTCTTCTCTTTCTCCTCTTTCTCGTCTTCTCTCTCTCTCTCTCTCTTTTTCTCTCTCTCCGGTACTGGACTTTGAACTTGGGCCTTGTGCTTGCTAGGCAGGTGTTCTACCACCTTCCTAGTTATTATTATTACTACTGTTGTTATTGTTATTATTTTTTTGCTGGTCATGGGGCTTGAACTCTGGGCATGGGCGCTGTCCCTCAGCTCTTCAGCTCGAGGTGAGCACTCTACCACTTGAGCCACAGCACCACTTCTGGTTTTCTGGTGGTTAATTGGAGGTAAGAGTCTTATGGACTTTCCTGCCTGGGCTGGCTTTGAACTGCGATCCTCAGATCTCAGCCTCCTCAGTAGCTAGGATTACAGGTGTGAGCCACCTGTGCCCAGCTATTATTATTATTATTATTTTGCTTTAGTTTGTTTTTCATGCTAACTTACCCTGGACCAGCCTCAGATGGGGATATCCCCACCTCTGCCTCTTAAATAGCTGGAGTTACAAGCATGCACTCTGGTGCCTAGCCATTCCTCCTGTTACCAGCTTTTTGAGATACCCCAAGCTGGCTTCAAACTTGAGATTCTCCCACCTCAGCTTCCTGAGAGTGCTGGGATTACAGACATGCACCACCATACCCAGTCTTTCATCCTTTTCAGCAATATTATTTTGGTGCTATCTATGGCTTTGGACATGCAGCTCAGCCTTTGTTTCCTAGGGGCATTCTTGAGCTGCTGGGGTTTGTTCTGCCTGTGCCTTTGGTGGAATAGGAGTTTTAGGGGAGGGGAATTAACAGCCACCTCCGGGACCTTTACCCAGTAACTGGGAGATGCAATAGCAGGACTCCAGCTCCCTGGAGCCCACTGGGATAATTCCATCCTCTTCTCTGTCCACTCTACTATATGGTCAGCATCACTTGTATTTATTGGTCCTCTATCAAGCAGTGTACAATTTGTCTGAGAGGCAACAGAGAGGGCAGACAGAGCCACTAGAGAAGAGGGGTTAGATCAAGTATATTGAAGAGCTTGGGGCTGCACACAGAGGGTCTAAAGAGATGAGCATCGTCTAAACAGCCTAGTGAGAATGGCTTCCCTCTATCTGCCAGCTGGCTCCCATAGCCAAGGCTATGGTCTGTGCAGAGGTGATCAGCTGATCTGAAGATGTTACAGGCTGATACAATTTGGACAAGGAGATTTGGGGCCGAACCTGTGGACTCTGCTACCTCAATGAACAATGTCTGAGCCTCAGTTTTCCCCTAACGGGACTATGAAGACAGTCCAGTTGGCAGCATGCAGTGTATGCGCCCAAGCCTTCTGGTCCTCTCAGAGCTCATTGTGGTCACCACACGGCCCCACTGCGGTTTCCTGGAGGCTCCCCCAATAGCCCTTGGGGGGCATACTCCAGGCAGGTTCCCCCTCCCAGGTGGGGCAAGCATGTGGCCTGGTAGAGGAATTTCAGGTGCCCGTGGTGCAGGTGGCAGTTTTCCTTGTGCAAGCCAGATTTCAGAGACCAGTCACACGAGCCAAGCAAGTCATCATCCCAGCCATGGTCTGCATCCCAAACCTGCACCCTCAGGGGCCCCCCAGTGGCTAGAAGCACATCCCCAAAGTCCAGCTGGGTCTCCCATTTGGGGTTGTTATTGTTCCAAACTGTTTGGGTCCTCAGCTCCTGGCCCCCAAAGAAGACTTTTACATAGGCATCAGTGGCAGAAATTATGTCTCCCCATAACCCGTGAGCTTGGATGATGGTTACCCGTAGCCAGGCCAGGCCCCTCTGGCGTGGACAGCAGTCGTGGTTGGTGGCCACAGAGCTGTGGCACACACACTGGCATGGGTTCCGGTGGCTCTTCTGCTTTCCCGGTGGGCAAGGCCTGTTACAGTCTCTCCAGCGAGCCCTGCTCATCAGGTACTGGCTCAGGGCCTGCCTCAGTGCCTCTCGCCTTGGGTCCTGGCTCTCCACCAGGATGTGCAGGGGCTCCAGGCTGTAATTCACCAGGTCAGGGCTCCCAGGCAGTGAGGCCAGCCAGGCTGAGAACTGCTCAGGCGTAGCCTTGTTCCCAAACAGCAGGTCGGTCACGGAGGTGTGTTCACCACCAACCACTTCATTGTGGCGCTCATGGTAGACCTGGTGGAAGGAAGTGTCCAGTTTGTGTCTCTTCTTTTTCTCCTCACAGGCCTTGTATGCGGATGAGGAGCTGGCATGGCCCTCGATGCTGACCTGGGCCTCAACGGTCAGGCAATCTTCCACCTCATCAGTGGTGAGCCCATCCAAGGCCAGCTTGCAGGTGCGCAGGGCTGTGAGGGACGTGATGCGGCCACCCAGATCCATGGCCCGGATGAAGTGGGTGCCGTAGGCATTGATGAGGCCATGGTAATCAGACTCGGTGGAGGCATTAAAGTAGGGAGGCAGGTTCCTGAGAGCCTTCCGGAAGTCAGGGTGCAGTGGGGGCATATGCACCAAGTGAGAACTGCAGGGCGAGAAGATGGTTAGATGGACCCAGGGTTGAGTAGTATGTTCCCTGTTCCAGAGCTCCTTCAGCTGGGTGCCAGTAGCTCATGCCTGTAACCCTAGCTACTCAGAAGGCTGAGATCTGAGGAGCATGATGTGAAGCCAGCCTGGATAGGAAAGTTCCTGAGAACTTTCTCATTTTTAATTAGCCATCCAAAAGTCAGAAGTGGAGGGAGAGCTCAAATGGTAGAGCGCCCGCTGAGCTCAAGTCTCAGTCCAAGTGAAAAGGAAAAGAAGAATGCTAGATGAATGGAACAATGAGATCCAGAGAGGAAAATTGAATTGCCCAAGGTCACACAGCAGTGAGGAGGAAGGACCAAGCCAAGTCTCTTGTCTCTGTCCCTACCCAGAAAAGACCCCAAGGGAACTATATCTAAATAGCAGCCCTGTGGGGCTCTCAGGCAGTCTGGCCCACATCCCCCGTGCTGGTCTGTTATTGGAGCCTTTTGGATTTGGGCCCTCATGGAGATAGGAGTCCATAGGCTGCCCTCACCTGAGTGCAGGCTCTTACCTGTACAAGCGACACTCTACAGTGTCAGTGTTGAAGCTATACTGGTCCTGCAGGGCCTTCTGGGCTGCGAAGTTAGCTGCTTGGGAATGGGAGCCGGCCACAGACACATGCACATTCGTGATGGGCTTGAGATTCACGTCCAGCCCCACCTGCCAGTTATTGTTGATGCTGGCTGCTGCCCCCTTGGCCACATCCTCAGTGGAGCTGGCTTTGACCTTGGCCACATGATGCTGGCAGCCTGAGCTGTGGGCACGCCAGTGGGTGAGTGCCAGGGGCAGGCGCTGCAGGGCATCCCTCTGCAGGGCGTTTTTACAGAGTGTGCAGGTGCCGTCCGGCCGCAGGAACCTCTGTGTGTCTACAGGGAAGGAGCGTGAGCGGCGGAGGGTGGTCACATCCACACCTTCCCCAGCCAGCCAGGCACCAGGCACGAACTTTTGGTGCTTCTTACACTCTGAATGAGCTGCTGTGTAGCAGGGAGCTGGGACAGGTGATGGCAGTAGCAGGAGAAGGGCCAGGAGGAGCAGGTGCGTGGCCATTGGAGCTGCAGGCTCTCTGGGCGCTCTGGAAAGCTGTGGGCAGAGAGATGGAGGATGCCTGACTTCTCCACCTGTCACAGTGATTTCTCAGAGAGAGGGACTGACTTTGATAGTTGCCATAGGGCTAAGAGTTATGAGTTAGGGTTGCCTGGTAGTTCTTTGGAAAGTTTTACAAATCCTTTTACATCTAAAATACTATAAGTTAATTTTTTTAATAAGAAAATGGTTGAGAATATAATTTGTAACAAAAGCCATATCCTGACTAATCTAGCTGTTTCTCAAAGATTTAGAACAACCCTATGATCTACCTTGTGAGAATCCTATGTATTCAATTTTGCCTTTGAAAGTTCCCACTACAACATCCCAACTACAACACTGTGGTCCAGTAAATCTATTGTTGCTACTGTTCAATACAAACTAAGTTGTGGTCACATGTAATTAAACACAATAGGACACTGGGTGGCCTATGGAAGAGACTTTTCAATTCTAAGTTCAAGGCTTAATATGTCCATATTTTCCTGTTCAAGTAGACATTCTATTGAAAGAAAAAATTCCAAGCAGGGGGAAAAAGGAGAGGGACTGAAATTCTCTTAAGTCAATGAATGGCAGGGCTGGCTTGTCCCTCATAGGCATGGTCAAAACCCTATTTTGCACAGATGGTCCCAGTCATGGAGCCAAGAGAAGCCCTTTTCTAGTATTTTACTATCTAAATACTCCTGGGTATCTAGAATGATGGCTTTGTCCCTAGGACACACTGTTGTTGGAGGAGAGGTATCTGGTTACAGAAGGGGTAGAGTAGCTGTAGAGGCTTAGGGGAGGGCCTGGGCTTCAGAGGATGCCTAGGTTCTGGAGAAGTGTCATTTTGAACCCCAGATCAGGTCACCCTCTTCCCACCTGATGCTTAATCTGTTTCTGTCTCTAGCTCTGATCTGTTTCTCCCACCGAGTTATGGGATGGGGAAGGAAATGAGATTGTGCTGTGTCCTGACTCCCTTGATTCTCCTTGGGGGTCTCCTCTGGGCCTGAACTGTGAAATGACTGGAAGCTGGGGTGAGCCCTTGCTGTGGCCCTGGGCTCTGGTGAGGAGGGATCTTTAGGTTTTGTCTGGTGCTCAGGTCTCCTCTTTGGCATTGCCTGCCAGACTTGGTGACTCCTGCCAGTGGCAGAGACCTTTTCAGTCCTTTCCATCACCCCCTTGGGAGGCTCACACTGTTGGCAGTTGTAGCCCAGTGAATTCAGCCCTTCTTGGCATCCTCTTATTGTTCCAGGGAGCCTATCTTCACCCCAAGCTGGTCTCAGACTCGCTGTTCTGGGTGCTAGGATTACAGGGGTGTGCTACCACACTTAGCCTGTTTCCAGCTTCTTAGGACCCTTTAGCTGTCAGCACTTGAGGGGACCTTTGGGACTGTGTCCACTTATACACAAGGATGCCGAGTGACACACAGCGACAGATGGAGGACCAGGGCTGTCTGAGTCCCAGGCTTCTTGTTTTAGTGTCAGACACTTCTTGTTCTATCAGACTCTTCCCTTCAGTCAGCCCCACTTCCTGTAGCCCAGGGGTCCCCAGCCTCTCTGGTCCCCGCCAGCTTCCTCCTTACCTGGAGTCCTATGGGATGGGTCGCTCCCAACCCAGCCTTGCTCCTCACCCCGGGCTCCTGAAATGGTGGTGACAGTCACCAGGCTGGCCCACCCCACCAGGGCCACATTCAAGTCAACTTCTGCTTCCTGCCCCGCCTCCAAACTGTGGCCACAGGTCCCACTAGCACCCACCTTCCTCACCTCCTCATCCGGCCCTGAGACAGGCCTCAGGAAGCAAGCTGCAGGGTCCCAAGGGTCATCTGCCACACAGCTGTCCTATGGGGACAGTTTTCATGGGTGGAGTGACTCACAGAATATCTTCTAGAGTCAAAGAAAGAACCGCACTGGTTCTGGGTGGGGACAAGTTGGCAAGTGGTGAGGGGGGCTGTGTCTCAACACCTCCAAGGGTGTCAGTGATGGGAACAGGTGACCACATGTGACACCACATGTCAGGGGTCACCTCTCAAGGCTCATCCTTTCTGGGTCCCTACTCTTCCCAGAACTAGGGTTTGGGTAGTCTTCTCAGAACCTGGCTCTCTTCCTTGTTTCCCTTAAATCACAGCTTCCTGGGTCTTTCAGTCCCTGACTGTGGCCTTAACCTCTGGAAAGTGGAGGCTGGGAGGGAAGGTAGGTAGTCTCAGACCTGCCAGGAAAGCCAGTGTGAGCCATGTTAATCCTAGCTTGCATCAAGCAGCTTGTGAATAGCTGGTGTCTGGCAGATGGGGCTGATGAGGGACCACGGGAGAGCATTTACAGCTGTGCTCAGCTGTGTTCAGTTGGTGGTGATATGTGTTTGATGTGTGCCTAGCGTTTCCTTAGAGACACAAGTTGCCACAAGTGTACATGTTTGATTACCAGACTATACCTGGAGTTTTGTGTGTGTGTGTGTGTGTGCCAGTACTGGGACTGGATCAGGGCCTTTGGCTTTCCCATGACTTTTTCACTTAAGGTTAGAGCTCCACTTCTAGCTTTTTGCTGGTTAATTGGAGAGAAGTCTCATGGGTTTTTGTGCCCTGGCTAGCTTCAAACTTTGATCCTCAGATCTTAGCCTCCTGAGTAGCTAGAATTACAGGCACGAGCCACGGGGGACCAGCTGTGTGCAAGTTTTATGTGGATGTATGATTTTTTTGTCTTAGATTTATACCTAGGAATGGAATTACTGGTTAACACCAGGTTTTACTTTTCGGGGAACTGCTTGCCAAAGTGGCTACAGCTTTTCACGTTGTTGCCAGCAGTGCATGAGGATTTTAGCTTTTCTCTTTATTATCTGCCCTTAATACCATCTGTCCTTTTATCCTAGTGAGATTGTAGTAGTAGCTCATGATGGCTTTGATTTGGATTTTCCCAATGAGAAATAAATGCATGGTTTTTCATGTAATGATAGGACTGAAAAAACATCTTTGGAGAAATGTCTCTCCCTTTTTTTGGTGGCATGGGGTTTGAACTCAGGGCCTTTCAGATAAGTGATCTACCACTTGAGCCACTCTCTCAACCTTTTTGCTTTAGTTATTTTTGGATGGGGTCTCATGCTTTTTGTCTAGGTGGGATTCAGACCAATTTTCTTTTTTTTTTGCCAGTCATGGTGGCTGAACTCTGGGCCTGGGCACTGTCCCTCAGCTCTTCAGCTCAAGGCTAGCACTCTACCACTTGAGCCATAGCACCACTTCTAGCTTTTTCTGCTTATGTGGTGCTGAGGAATCGAACCCAGGGCCTCATGCATGCAAGGCAAGCACTCTACCACTGAGCCACCTTCCCAGCCCCAGACCAATTTTCTTACTTATACCTTCCACGTAGCTGACCTCCCACATGCCACATGCTCCTTGCCTTCCTGTGTCCTTTTTTGTGTGTGTGCCAGTACTGAAGCTTGAACTCAGGGGCTGATGAGCTCTCACTTGGCTGGACTTTTACCAGTTAAGCCATGCCTCTACTTCTGACTTTTTCCTGGGTAATTGGAGATAAGAGTCCCTAGAGCCTAGCTGAGACTTGACTGTTTATATCTCTCCAAAATTCATGTGAAGATTCAATCCCAGAGTGACAGAGGGTGAGTCTGGTCAAGGTACGTGACATGCATACATGGACATGTCAAAAGGAAGCCCTTTTGTACAGCTAACTGATGCTAATAAAAAATATGGCCAGGATAGGTCTCCTTGGCTCAGGCTGAAATTTTCTGAATAGAGACCCGGAAGCACAACAAATCAAAGAAAGGTTGGACAAATGGGATTGCATAAGGTTGCAGAGCTTCTGCAGGGCAAATGACATAGCTAGCAAGATCAATAGAAAGCCCACCGATTGGGAGAAGATCTTTACTAGCCATACAATGGACAAGGGTCTCATATCTAAAATATACTTGGAACTCAAAAAATTAAACCACCCAACAACAAATCCTCAAAGAAACAACTGCCCAATAATAAGTGGGCGAAAGACTTAAAGAGAAGCTTCTCCGAAGAAGAAAGAAGGATGGCCAATAGACACATGAAGAAATGTTCAACATCCCTAGCCATAAAAGAAATGCAAATCAAAACAACATTGAGATATCACCTCACTCCAGTTAGAACAGCAAAAATCAAGAACTCTAACAACAACAGATGCTGGAGGGGATGTGGACAGAAAGGAACCTTGCTTCATTGTTGGTGGGAATGTAAACTTGTTCAACCACTTTGGAAAGCAGTATGGAGGTTCCTCAAAAGACTTCACATAGATCTCCCCTATGATCCAGCAATCCCACTTTTGGGCATTTACCCAAATGTTTACAAACAAGACCACACTAAAGCTACCAGCACAACTATGTTTATTGCAGCATTATTTACCATAGCTAAGATATGGAACCAACCCAGATGCCCCTCAGTAGATGAATGGATCAAGAAAATGTGGTATATATACACAATGGAATTCTATGCCTCCATCAGAAAGAATGACATTTCCCCATTTGTTAGGAAATGGAAAGGTTTGGAAAAAATTATATTAAGTGAAGTAAGCCAGGCCCAAAGAAACATAGGTCCCATGGTTTCCCTTATTTGCAATATCTAGTATAGGTATGAGTCAAGCGGAAAAGGTCAGATAATGTGATGTTAGGAAAATGAACCCTTAAATATGTATTTTAATGTTTTCGTTTCTTTCATGCATGTGTTTCTAACGCATTTATAAGATTATTTTTGTTGCTTTGTATGTCCCTCCCCCACAGTGTAACCCCCGCTTTCACTATATTTGATGTCAGTATAACATGTGGAGGAGATGGGGACAAACAAGTCATTTAAGGATTCAGGTGGACCTGCTGCAACAATGAGAAGTACAAAATGTCATGTCAAAACCAGCTTTACAATGTCGGTGTGTGTGTGGGGGGGTATGATTGGGTGGGGGGGAGGGGGGAGGCTGGGAAGGGAGGTGAAGGGTAAACAAAGGAGGAGGCTGCAATGCTTGGTAAGAAATGTATGCATTATCCTGCCCATGTAATTGTAACCCCTCTGTACAGTATGTTCTCAAATAAAATAAAATAAAATTAAAAAAAAAATATGGCCAGGTGCTGGGCACTGGTGACCTATCATCCTAGATACTCTGGAGGCTGAAATCTGATGATTGAGGTTACAAGCCAGCCAGGGCAAGAGACCAAGAGTCTCTTAGGCTCTTATCTCCAGTTAACTACCAAAAACAAAAGCCAGAAGTGGAACTGTGGCTCAAGAGGTAGAATGCTAGCCTTTAAACAAAACAACTTAGACACAGTACCCAGGCCCTGAAGTCAAGCCCCAAGACTGGCACACACACACAAAAATTGGCTGGGCACCAGTGGCTCACACCTGTAATCCTAGCTACTTAGGAGTCTGAGATCAGAGGATTGAGGTTGGGAAGGCAGCCCAGGCAGTAAAGCCCTCAAGACTCTTATCTCCAATAAATAACAACAATTACAAAAAAGAGTCAGGGGACTGGGAAGGTGGCTCAATGGTAGAGTGCATGCCTTGCGTGCATGAGGCCCTTGAGTGTGATTCTTCAGCACCACATAAACAGAAAAAAAGCCAGAAGTGGGTCCTGTGGCTCAAGTGGTAGAGCGCTAGCCTTGAGCTAAAGCCCTGAGGGACAGCGCCCAGGCCCAGTGTTCAGGCCCCACGACTGGACCCAAAAAAAAAAAAAAAAGGAGTCAGAAGTAGAGCTGTGGCTCCTAGCTTTGAGGAAAAAAGCTCAGGGCCAGGGCCTGAGTTAAACCCCAGGACACTCTCTCTCTTTCTCTGTCTTTGTCTCTGTCTCTGTCTGTCTGTCTGTCTGTCTGTCTGTCTGTCTGTCTGTCTCTCTCTCTCTCTCTCTCACACACACACACACACACACACACACACACACATACTTCCTAACTCTGTAGTGAGGAATGGAGGGCTGCTGCTCCTAAATTAATGATAAAGACTGCAGGGGGCCTTTCTTTTCTGTCCTCTCCCCCTTCTGCGGAGTGAGGACCCAGCAGTGCAGGGCCATCTGTGGAGGCCTCTGCAGCTACTGAACCAGGCCTTGATCTTGGGTGTCCAGTCCCAGAACTTTGAGTCTATTTTATTACTTACAAACTACCCGTTGCTATGGTTTGAATGTTTGCTTCTCAGAAATAATGTGTTGGAAACGTAATCTTCAAAATCACATATTAATGGTATTTGTGAGGTAACTAGAATTAAATAAGGTCATCAGGGCGGAGTCCTCATGACTGCACTAATGACTTTATAAGCAAAGGAGCCACCAGAGCTGATTGGCTTGCTCTATCTTGCCTTGTAATGCCTCTGCCAGGTGAGAATACAACAAAAACAAACTTTCACTAGATGCCGAGCAGATACCAACATCATTAGGGCTTCCCAGGCTCTGCCATGAGCTAGCCAAATTAATTTCTGTTCCTTATAAGGTTCCTGGTCTTGGTATTTCATTACAGTAACATAAAATGGACTAAGACACTAGTCTAGAGAATTCTATTACAGAAGCAGGAACAGAGTTCTTATTCTGTTTTCTTCAACCAATTGTAAGAAGTGTGCCTGCCACCTAAATCACAAACATGAACAAAGATGAAGGGGTCTTTTAGCAAACAAGTGTTCAGATCATTATGAAGGTACATATGCTAATATCTACAATGCAGCCACTGACTTTGTTTTCTTTACTCAGTGGTACTTCCTTGATTTGGTTTTCTTGATATGTTTATGAAATTTAGGCTTTTCCTCCTCCTTCCTCCTATGTCACCCACAGCCCTGCTCTTATCCCCCATGCTCTCGTAAAATGCACTGAACAGCTCCAGTTTTTCCATTCTATGGAGCTTGTAGGTGTGTAGGTTTTTTAAATGATTAAGCCCATATCTTCAGAAGTTACTGCTTTAGCAGAATCTCTCTCTCTCTCTCTCTCTCTCTCTCTCTCTCTCTCTCTCTCTCTCTCTCTCTCTCTCTCTCTGTCTCACACACACACATACACACACACACAGAGGCATGCACACACAAGTTTTGGCAAGAGATTTGTTTTTCTTCTTTACTAGTCTATCTAAAATTTCACACTGTGGGCTCGAAGTTGTTAATAATGTTTTTGGCCTGTCTTTAAAACAAATTTCTTCTGAACCACACTAGTGGTTCAACCTTGTTTTGATCATAGATTTAAAAATTGGTTTTTCTTTTTTGTTTCTGGAACAGTCTTGTTCTAGAATATATTGCAGTAATGTTTCAAAGGACCTGTTCTTGGCTTTACTCATGCTCTGTATTGCAGCATTATTTTCCATTTTATTTCATTTGTGTCCTTTTCTTCTTTCTTTTTTCCTCCCTCAATTCTTCAGGCTTTTTCTATTCTCTCTCTCTCTCTCTCTCTTTTAATTGATCATGGGGCTTGAACTCAGAGCCTGAGAGCTGTCCCTGAGCTCTTTTGCTCATGGCTAGTGCTCTACCACTTTGACCCAAGCTCTACTTCTGGTTTTCTGGTGCTTAATTAGAGATAAGAGTTTCACAGACTTTCCTGCCTGGTCTGGCTTGAATTGTGATCCTCAGATCTCAGCCTCTTGAGTAGCTAGGATTATAGGTGTGAGCAAGTGGCAGTACCAAACTTTTTTTTTTTAATTGTATTTTATTTTATTTGAGAACATACTGTACAGAGGGGCTACAATTACATGGGCAGGATAATGCATACATTTCTTACCAAGCATTTTATTCTTTTTCTCATTTCTTGCAATGAAGTCATGAGTCAATAACTTTCAAGAAGCATTGGAAAGAGATACTCTACCTTGTTCTCTAAGAAGCTTAAGTTTAGCATGTAATTTTTCCAACATTGCCTTATTTTTAAAATTCTCTCTCTCCCCCCCCCTTTTTTTGTGTGCCAGTACTGGGGCTTGAACTCAGAGCCTTGGCACACTGTCTCTTAGCTTTTTTACTCAAGGCTGGCACTTTACCACTTGAGCCACAGCTCCACTTCCAGCCTTTTGATAATTAATTGGGTATAAGGGTCTCAAGGACTTTTCTGCCTGGATTGGCTTCGAACTGCACTCCTCAGATCTCAGCCTCCTGAATCGCTGGATTACAGGGATGAGGTAATGGCATCTGACTATTTGTTTTATTTCAGAACATTCGGGTAAGTATAGCAACAACCAGTTCGTTCACAGTGTTAGATGACAGGGGACACATTTTCCTGTTTGAATGCCAGGATGTAAGCCTGTGGTAAGTGATGACTGAAAGAATTCACAGCACTCACACATTCATGCACACAATATTTTCACATTCGATCAGCCCAACAGAAGCAGTGAGATAAGGGCTTGTATAACACCCTTGCTTTGAAGTTCACCTCATTAATCTCTATTTGGTTAAGAAAACAGAAACCTAGTTAGCCACTGGTGGCTCATGCCTGTAATCCTAGCTATTCTTTTTAGGAAGTTGAGATCTGAGATTGAAGTTTGAAGCTAATCCTGGGCACCAGTAAAAAGTCAGAAGTGGAAGTGTGGCTCAAGTGGTAGAGCAGCAGCCTTGGCAAAAACAAACAGGTAAGAGCTCAAGGCCATGAGTTCAAGTCCTTGTACTGGCATAAAAATTGGTATTGGTTTCATGAATGTATTAAGAGCCCATCTGTAACTTGGGCTAGCTGTTCTTCCATATTTGGTCATAGTTGGGAGTTTTCTGATGACAACTACTGACCAAGAGCTTGTGAAAACACAAATACGTCCCTGAGCTCAAACCTGAATGGAAAAAGCTCACAAGAACTGAGTAAGAGTTACTGATGAGTCCTTGGAAAAATTGATGGGTGGCTGTGAATTTTCCATCTATCCTTCAGCTAGAAAAATTTACCCCTAAGACTTGTTGGGACTGGGCATTTGGGTATCACAAAGCACTATGCATGTCCTCCCATTATGTTGCTTACTGAAGGAGTCTTTAATGAGCACCTGCTACATGTCAGGCACTGGGACTGTAGAGAAGGATCTAAAGACAGAGGTCAGGGCTCTACCCCACCCTCAAAGAAGCTGACAATAAAGACTTTCTCGTCCAGATCCCTGCTCTATCCCTTCCCACAACCAATCTATCTTGGATAAGTATCTGAGTCCTTTAAGACTGTGTCTTATCTGTGAAATAACACCAATATGTGTGTTTGTGTGTGTGTGCATGCACATACGTGTGTGCACATGTGTGCCAGTACTGGGCTTTGAACTCAGGGCCTGAATGCTGTCCCTTAGCTTCTTCACTCAAGACTGGTCCTCTACCACTTGAGCCACAGCTCCACTTCCAGTTTTTTTCCTGGTTAATTAGGACTAAGAGTCTCACAGATATTCCTGTCCAGGCTGGCTTCGAATCATATTCTTCATATCTCAACCTCCTGAGTAGATAGTTACAGGCGTGAGCCACCAGTGCCCAGTAAAACCAATACTTTTATCGATTCCACAGTTCTTCCACTTTGTTGCAGTGATGACATGAGGGAATCAGTAGAGAGGGTCTGATGCTGAGTAAAAGCTGTAAGTTAAAGGTCACCGACATAAAACTGTGTAGGTGTGGGACGTGGTGCTTATTCATGAGAGGCTGTAGTAGTCTTGGAGAGGGGCTGACACTTTGGGGTCTGGTAAACTCCATGATGTCATTAGAATAAGAAGCTCCTGTGGAGCTGACAGGAGGCAGGGACTATGCAGAGGTGTTGGAGGAGGAAGCAAACAACTGCTAGGGAAGAGAAGGGAGAAGGAGTCACACATGTGAAGGACACAAGCATTTGCCAGCCTTGTGTGGTGGTGTGCAGCCTGTGGTCCCAGCACTATGGAGGCTGAGACAGAAATCCAACCAGGGCCATGCAGTGAAATCCTATCTCAAAATGGAAACTAAAACCAAAAGCCTCAAGCAACCAAGCAAGCTAGCAACCAAGAACAATATGGCAGCTGTTGATGAGTAGGACTAATTTGCAGGTGGAAACAGGTGGTGTTAAGAGTTGCAATTATTTTTTTTTAATTTAATTTTATTTTATTTGTGAACATAATGTACAGAGGAGTTACAATTACGTGGGCAGGATAATGCGTACATTTCTTACCAAGCATTGCAGCCTCCTCCTTTGTTTACCCTTCACATCCCTTCCCAGCCTCCCCCCTCCCCCCCAAACCCAATCCTTCTCCTTCCTCCCCCTTCCCCCCCCCACCCCCCCGCACCGACGTTGTAAAGCTAGTTTTGGACATGACAACTTGTACTTCTCATTGTTGCAACAGGTCCACCTGTATCCTTAAACAACTGGTTTTTCCCCATCTCCTCCACAAGTTTTGCAATTATTGTAAGTACCTGGTATTGAACATTTGCTTTCTTCCAGGTACTTGTTCCTATGCTTTCAATTATACAAATGAATCTTTCCCACAACCCAAGAAATCTCCCATCAAGTGTTGGACCACCAGATTGACATCCTTTGTAGAAAAAGCTCTTCACTGAGGAGAGATGGCTTGCAGGCAGACCTTACACTGGACAGGACAGTGGGGAGGTGAGCCAAGCCAAAGGCTGGGCAAAAGTGGGAAAGGGTAACTGGTAGGTCTGGGGAAACCAGGTTTTAAAGACTTTTCCACCACTATAGAAGAGGGCGCTGTGGAGTCAAGCATCTTGGCCAAGAGATCCTGCCCCTCTCCCCATGGGGGTTTAGGCCTATCTCAATTACGACAGGAGCAACAGAAGTTGCTGTAGAGAGGAAACTCAGGCTCATTCAGAGCACTGGCAAACAAAGATCCCCATGTGCACACAACAGGTTGTCAAGTAATGGATAGCTCCAGAAAGACATACCTACACATGAAGAATTTAATTTACTATTTCTCTTTTTAATTTATTATTATTATGTGGTTTTACAAAGAGGTTGCAGTTCTGTAAGTCAGGTTATGTTAATTCAATATTTCAAAAACAAAAGCTTTTTTTAAAATGACAGGATGTGGAAAACTAAAGCAGAATTATAAAAATTAAAACTTGATATCATTGGACAAAATGAAGATTTTTTTTTTCTTTTCCAGGGCTGAGGACCGAACCCAGGGCCTTGCGCACACCAGGCGGGCGCCCTTCCGCTGGGCTAAACCCCCAGCCCCGAAGATTTTTTTTAATGTCACAAAATTCAGTAAAGAACAACTCTCTCTCTCTCTCTCTCTCTTTCTCTCTCTGTAGCTCCACTTTTGGCATTTTGGGTGGTTAATTGGAAATAAGAGTCTCATGGACTTTCCTGCTCAGCCTGACTTTGAACTGTGATCCTCAGATCTCAGCCTCCTGAGTAGCTAGCATGGCAGGCATGAGTCACAAGTGCCCTGCAAGAAAAGCCTTCTTTTTTAAAGAATGGAAATGGGAGGTAAGCCAAGCACAGAGAGACAGATAGTACACATTTTCTCTCATATGCAGAAGCTATATCTAAAATATGATGGGACATGATAAGTTATACAGGATTCTAGGCCTTCACACACAGAGAGACTACGGGAGGATATTCCTATGAGAGAAATGCAATGGCGCAATGTCTGTGCCTCAGATCATATACAATAATATTCATTGAAATTAAAAAAATGGAAATGAAACAATTAGAGTGAATTAACTAATTATGTAAATAATGTAACTAATTATGTAACTAAATAATGTAAACGAATTATGTAAATAATGTCCTTAGATGGAAAGGAGAATGATAATCATTTCTGTTGACATGGTTTTGACATTGTCTCCTAGTTAGTGACCAGGCATTCTGGATGTATCTGGCTCCTGAAAGAGTGTAGACCTTTTCTTTTTCATGTGAGACTGACTTCACCCCTGAATTATTTTGGGAGTGAGGCAAAACAGAAACAATGAGAAAACAGATGTGGAGGATCTAGAAAAGCGTTAACCCAGTTAGTTGGCTTCAGTGATGGATGCAGAAGCTGCAGAAGATGATCTAGCTTGTGTATAAAAGAAACAGACCGTGCCTGTGCTGGTCACTCATGCCTGTAATCCTAGCTATTCAGGAGGCTAAGATCTAAGGATCATCATTTGATGTAAGCCTGGGAAAGTAAGTCTGTGAGACTCTTCTCTCCAATTAACCACCAAAACCTCAGAGGTAGAGCTGTAGCTCAAAGTGGTAGAGCACTAGCGTTGAGCCCAGGCCCTAAGTTCAAGCCCATGGCAAAGAAAAACAAACAAACAAAACCAACCAGGACTGCCCCCTTGAGAAGACAACATAGGAATTCTTGCCAGGTTCTCAGTTGAGAACTTGATTTGGAATGCCTTGCATTCATGCGGGCCCTGGGTTCGATTCTTCAGCACCACATAAGCAGAAAAAGCTGGAAGTGGCACTGTGGCTCAAGTGGTAGAGTGCTAGCCTTGAGCTAAAGAGCTGAGGGACAGTACCCAGGCCCAGAGTTCAGGCCCCATGACTGACAAGAAAAAAAAAGAAAAAGAAAAAGAAAAAAAGAAATGGAGATGATTTGTCACTTGGGGAAAGTGAGGAGCATCCTGGGGTTATCCGCTAAGCATTGTTCTCCAAGATCAAAGAAGCTTGGGATTTTTTTTTTGAAACTGATACATACTTATATGAGAAAGGTGGGAACATTTCTGAGCACCCTCAGCACGGCATCAAAAAGGCAAGATGGCAGTCAGGTGCCAGTAACTTACACCTGTAATTCTAGCTACTCAGGAGGCTGAGGATTATGGTTCAAAGCCAGCACTGGATGACAAGTCTAAGAGACTCTTTTCTCCAATTAACCAACAAAAGAAGCCAAAAGTAGATGGATAGCTTACGTGGTAGAGTACCAGCCTTCAGTGAAAAAGCTAAGCAAGAGTATGAGCCCAGGTACTGGCACAAACAAACAAACAAACAAGGCGAGATGGTGACATGAATGCTATCAGGCATTCTCAGTGGTGCCACCATAAACCAATTTACTCTAGACTGCCTAATAGAATGAGTCAGAGTGACTTGGTGACCTTAGCCACCTCCTGGTAAGTTTTTTTCTTTTTTGGTCTGTCCTGGGGCTTGACCTCAGGGTCTGGGTGCTGTCCCAGACCTCTTTTTGCTCAAGGCTAGCGTTCTACTTTCTGATGGTTATTTGGTTAATTGCAGTCTCACGACTTTCCTGCCCAGGCTGGCTTCCAACTGCAGTCTTCAGATCTTAGCCTGTTGAGTAGCTTGGATTACAGGCATGAGCCACCAGTGCTGGCTTCCTTGTAAGTTTTTCTAGAGAGTTTTAACTGAAACAAAAGGAGAGTACAACTCTGGAGGTGTGCTACCAATCTTTTAACAAGGCAGCAACCTT
The DNA here is from genome assembly GCF_024711535.1 of Dipodomys merriami. NCBI lineage: Eukaryota > Metazoa > Chordata > Mammalia > Rodentia > Heteromyidae > Dipodomys > Dipodomys merriami. The sequence goes on along the minus strand of NW_027202715.1, from coordinate 18,783,343 downwards.
CTCCCCCCAAAATGTAGGGCTTTGCCCCATATTTAATGGCTAACCTTCAAAGCTGGTGGAGAGTCATTGAAGAACTCCAGCTGGGTCTAAGCTAAGCCCAGGTGAAGCTGGTGATGAAGCCCAAGGCAGGACAATGCTCTTCTTCCAGCCATTCCAGCTCCACTTCCAACATTTCTTCCAGTGACTGATAAGCCTAACTGGGGATGATGGGGGGAGGGTCCTACCTTTGCCCTTCTGCACCCTGACTGGGGTGTACTTGCATCACAAAGTCACTCACCAGCAACTGAGTATCTGACTCTACTCTCTCTGCCTAGGTACTCACGTCTCAGTGGGGTGAGGTCGTTGTGTGTGTGATCTCTACATCTCTGCTGTTCTGTGGGCAGTGGTGCTGCGTGGGTAGGGAGGGTGTGAGGGCCTATTTGGGAAATTCAGTGGAGATCAGTCACTTCCGAGTAGGAGGAAGCTTCCTCTCAGCCAGCAGGAGCGGGCTGTGGGCATTCATAGCTCCAGGGCCTGGCTTTGCATCTGGTAACATGCAATCTAGAGGTCTTTTTTAGCTCCATCCAGATTTGGGTCTTCACGCTGTACTTTAAGGCTCTTGTGATGACCCTGTGTTCCCACAGCTCCACCCCAGGCCTCTGCGCAGCTCCACTGGCCCTAAGTAGCCATCTGGTGACTGAGTCAGTGGCCTGGGGAGGAATTTCTGACCCTGTTCCCACCCTACCACCTCCCAGCTTCCCAGTGCTGACTTGGCTAATTGAGTTAGAAGCCTTGCCAAAGACATATTCCTGAGGGTATGTGGATGGGGGGGAGCTAAGATGTGGGGGCAGCGGGAGGGCCTGGCTAGCTTCAGCTGCTTGGAGTTATAAAAAGAAACAGCAGTGCTATGCGGCAGGGTGGGTGACTAACGTTGCAGAACTGGGCATCACATATCAGCCATTGGGGAAGGTAATCTATCCTTGCCACTTGGTTCCCAAGACCAAGAGCCTTCCTTACCTTCCTGTTCCTATATTTCTAATTTGGGCACAGGACTTGGCCAGTGGCCTTGTCTTCCCTGGTACTTGACTGTGGTCTAATCCAGGCCCAGACACAGTGACAGGCCATGTAAGGAGCCAATCTGAAGCCATGGCTTGGTGAGAAATTACAGATTAAGTGCTTGCAGCCTCGACAGGAGAGTGAAGTGTGGATTTTAGAGTCTGAAGAACTGACTTGCGGTCCTAATACTACCATTTACTAGTAACTTTTCTGGATCTTGGTGTGTCTCCTCTGCAAAATGAGGAAAATATCTACCCATGAGGGTTTTACAAAGGAGACAGGAAGCATCAGCTTTAACGTGACATGGGGTCTGAAGGGGAGATGTCACACGTGGCCAGGTCACGCTCTACCTATTCAGATATCCTGGATGTAGAATGAGCCCAGATGCCTTTTTTAAATTAATTTTTTATTTTCAATTGCTATTATAAAGGTGATATACAGAGGGGGTACAGTTACACAAGTCAGGTAATGAATACATTTCTTTTGGACAATGTTACTCCTTCTGTTGCTCTCTCTCAGTTTCTCCTTCCTGTCCCTGACACTTTTTCAGACAGAATTTTACTATGAAGCTCAGGCTGGCTTGGAACTCTCCATCCTTCTGCCTCAGCTTCCCTCATGTTGGGATTATATGTGTATGCCACCCAATGGAGCCCAATCTTTCTTCTTTCTCCTCTCTCTCTCTCTCTCTCTCTCTCTCTCTCTCTCTCTCTCTCTCTTTCTCTTTCTCTCTCTCTCTCTTTCTCTGTCTGTCTGTCTGTCTCTCTGTTTCTCTGTCTCTCTCTCATCCCCCATTACCCCTCTCTTTAATGTGCTGGTACTAGGGCTTGAACTTGGCTTGGGTATTGTCCCTTAGCTTTTTTCACTTAAAGCCTAGTGCTCTATCACTTAAGCCACAGCATTTCAGGCTTTTTGGTAGTTAACTGGAGATAAGAGTCTCATGATCTTCCCTGCCCAGGCTGGCTTCGAACACCATTGATCCTTAGATTTCAGTCTCCTGAGTAGCTAGGATTACAAGTGTGAATGAGCCCGAGTGAGCCCAGCCTCTCAATACATACTCGTATGAACTACTCCTCCTTTGTTTCACAAAGTGTCATTGTTACTATCATTCTGCTGGTAGGGAGGCTCTCTCCTTGGGGACTTTTGCCCAGAGGTTGGCTGGAGATACGGTCCTTGTGGGCTTGCTCTTGGAGAAGCCCTACCACTTGGAGCCTGGCTGCAGGTCCTCATACTAGGGCAAGTACGCATGATTTCTGTCCTAATCTAATGCCTAGCCTCACACCTTTTGTCACACAAGGACTTGCCCAATCCTCTGCAGAGTTTGCTTGCCCAGTGTGAAGAACTGGGGTGCTGAGGGAGAGCAATACACATTTATTGAGTGCCTACTGTATGCCAAGGTCTGAAGAGACAAGACATGTTCCTAAAGGCACAATGAATGCCTCTGTGCCTCTGAGCATATAAAATAGTATTGATCAAAAGGAACTCCAGGGAACATTAAAGGAAAATTCAGACCCTTCTACAATCCAGTTGTTCCAACTTGGTTCTGTCATTTTCATCTTCCTAATAAGCTGCTTTTCTTTTACTGTGAAAAAAAGAAATGAACCTCAGGGAATGGAAACAAAAGGTGTTTTTTTTTTAATTTGGAGTGTTGTTTTCTGTCTTGTTTGATCGTTTATCTGTTTGGGGGAGGGTAAGGGGGACACAGAAATGGAGGAACAGGGGTAAACAAATGCGGCTGTGGTACTCACTAGACACTGTTGAAAATGAACTATACAACTTGTGGGTGATGATGGGAGGAGAAAACTGAGAGAGTGAGGGAAGGGGTGACATTGTCAAAAAAGGAATGTTCTTTTTTTTTTTTTTTGGGTCCGGTTGTGGGGCCTGAACTCTGGGCCTGGGCACTGTCCCTCAGCTCTTCAGCTCAAGGCTAGCGCTCTACCACTTGAGCCACAGTGCTCTACCACTTGAGCCACATATCTTTTTTACTTTTTTTCTTGTTATTATAAAGGTGATGTACAGAGGGGTTACAGTTACATAAGTCAGGTAAAGAACATTCCTTTTGGGCTGGGAAGGTGGCTCAGTGGTAGAGCGCTTGCCTTGCATGCTTGAGGCCCTGGGTTCGATTCCTCAGCACCACATAAGCAAAAAGAAAAAAGCCAGAAGTGGCACTGTGGCTCAAGTGGTAGAGCGCTAGCCTTGAGCTGAAGAGCTGAGGGACAGCGCCCAGGCCCAGAGTTCAGGCTCCACGACTGGACCCCCCCAAACAAACAAACAAACAAACAAAACAAAATAAAATTGAAAAACAAAAGAAAGGAAGGAATGAAGGAAGGAAGGAAAAATGTGTAAGAAATGCTTTAGTCAAGAAGCCTTTGTTTCTCTGGACCACAAGAATCTTCTGACACTGTAGCTAGATCAGGAAGTCATAAAGCATTAATTCACATGCTTGTTCATTAGTCCATCAACTATCTGTAAAGCCTCTACCATGTTCCAGGTAGACAAGAACTAAAGATGAGTGGAGGCCTGTTGTATGTATGTGGGGGGGTTTACAGGAACACTTGGAACACATGGGGAATGGCATTCTGAAGAAACAGTTTGTGAGAAACCCCGGGGGCTGAGTCACCACTGTCTGGCCCGAGACACCACAGAGATGACCTCACCTCCCCACTGGTTGCTCTGCGGAAGCTGGATGCTCAGGGCAGAAGGGACAGCCTAGAGTTACCCAGCAGCTTAGTAGCAGACTTCTGGCTTCAAGTTGGCATCTTCAGTTTCTAGAGAGGTTTTCTCAGCATCACACACAGTACCATCTTTGTCACTTGTTGGGTCCCAGCACGGTCATGTTGAAATCATCTCAGTGCAATTCTAAAAGTGTAACAGTTTATTGGGCACTAGTGCTTTTCAGGGTACCAGGTACATGGCAGGTGTTCAATACATGCCAGAAGTCCTTTCATGGCTGGATAGAGAAGGAAGACATCTCCCCACCTCAGAGGACACACAGCGACATCTTTGTACTACGTGATGGCTTTGACATTGGGTTTTTGAATGCTCTAAGCACAGAGAAGGCAAGCATCTCAGGCACCTGCATTACTCAGCTTGAGAGAGTCAGGGCATCATGGAAATAACCAGATGCCACCTCTGACCACTGCCCTTTGAGTGCGGAGAGCTGGGGGGCTTCACCGTCATTTGAGGCTTTCCTTTTGACAGGACTTAGGGAGAAGCCGAGATAACAATGATGGTTCTGGGTCCATTTCTGCTTCTGCTTCGTTCAGAGAGAGAGAGAGAGAGAAAGAGAGAGAGATTGTGTGTGTGTGTGTGTGTGTGTGTTGTGTGTACACTTCTGCGTGCTGTGGCCTTGGTTTCAGAGGCCAGATGCTGCTATCTCATCTTTTTTTTTTTTTTTTTAATCTCCTGAATGTGGCAAATTGGTGCTCAATGAGGGAATCACACTCCAAGTTAACCTACTGGAACAAGATTGGCTTGGATAAAGGGAAACATCACCACCACCATGGCAAGGCTTCAGGAGCTGTGTCATCATGGGACTATCCCTCCATTATATTTAATTGTGCAACTAATGGGAACTATGCTGACTGCAAAGCTGGGAGGCTGTTCAGAGGTAGGGTGATTCCAGCTGCTGCTTGAATGGGACCTTAGTTGTTTTCACCCTTTGAGCATAGGTCTTGGGAAAAACCAGAGAACGATACTGTATCAGAGGTTCAAGGTACTAATCAAAGGCTGGGGTGTAGCTCAGTGGTAGAATACATACATAGTATGTGTGGACCCCAGATTCATCCTTAGCATCTACCAAAAGAGAAAAACATAAGTAAGAGAAGGTGCCCATCAAGTCGATTGAACTCTTTCTGGGTGTGGAGATGCCTACCTGTCGTCTTTGCTACTCAGGAGGCTGAGATGGGAGGATCATTTGAGCCTCAGGGATTCAAGGCCAGGCTGGGCAACATAGCAAGATCTAGTCTCAAAAAAAAAGAGGTCATTGGACTCTTGATTTATGGATATTTTTATTCATTTATCCAATCTTTCCTTGTTTCTGTTCACTAACTTTTGTTCTCTCTTAGTATTTCATTAGGAACTCCCCACAAAGCAAGTTATCTTTTTGGCTGTACAGAAGATTGCACTCAGGGCTTCACTCTGGGACTTCACCCCTTGAACCACCTCTCCAGCCCCCCTTTTGCCTTGGTTATGTTCAAGGTCGCATCTTTTTTTTTTTTTTGGGTCTGGTTGTGGGGCCTGAACTCTGGGCCTGGGAGCTGTCCTTCAGCTCTTCAGCTGAAGGCTAGTGCTCCACCACTTGAGCCACAGCGCCACTTCCAGCTTTTTTCTTTTTACTTATGTGGTGCTGAGGAATTGAACGCAGGGCCTCAGGCATGCAAGGCAAGTGCTTTACCACTGAGCCACCTTCCCAGCCCCTCAAGGTAGCATCTTGATTTATGGTCAAGCAAGCCTGGACTTTGATCCTCCTACTTGTGCTTCCCTGGGTCTCTGGGGGATGCACAGGACACTGCCCTTAGCCATTGGTTGAGATGGAGTCTCACAAAACGTCTTTTTTCCTTTTTTTATGCTCATACTAGGACTTGAACTCAGGATAGTCACTGAGCAAAGTGCCACCAGTGCCTGGCTGAGGCCTGACCCTCTTAAGAATCTACAAGGACACAGAGATTGGGAGAAAAGTTTTGTGAGGAATGTGCAAATCTCTCTGAGATTCTTTCTACCTTACCCAAGGGGCTCCAGGAAACGGGAAGGCTCTGCTTTCTGCTTTCACCTCTCTTGAACTCTAGAGGCCAATGTCAGGGGCTGTCCTGGCCTCTGCAGTGGGAGGGTGCTTGTGTTACAATCGCCAGCCTCCAGTTGCAGAAGGAATGGTGGAAGCATGGCTGGGGAACACAGCTGGTCTCTCTGGCCACATTCCTACAAGGGCGAGGAGACCTCTTCTCCTGCCCCTTCGACACGCAGCAACCGCATCATGCAACCGGACACGCAGGGCACAAACAGCATTGTTTCTTAATGATCTCACACTTCAGCTGGTCCCTGGGGGTGGTGGGGGTGAGAGGTTGTTCTGTAATATGCGTGACAAGTCACTGTGGTTAGCTTACCCCATCTGGGTCTCCTAGATACAGCCAGTGGATACCTGCCAAAAATGTCCAGCAAGAACACTGGGGAGAGGGAGGAGGAGGAGGATGTGGAGAAAAAGGCCACAAAGTACAGTCCCTCGTGGGGTGCTCCTGGAGCCTGCTTAAGCTTCGGGAGCTCAGATAAAGCTACAGCTCAGGCTTGAAGATTGTAATGGATGAGGGTGGTAAGCCTGAATGAGGAGCAAGTCACAGACTGTGGTTATTCTTCATTCTAATTTGACCCTAGTTTCAAGTCTGAGCCCCAGCTATGTACTTGGCATCCGCCATTCCTTCTCCTGCAACTAGATGTCTGTGATTGTGACTCTAGTAACCTCCCGCCCAGAGTCCAGGGCAGCCCCTGACATTGGCCTCTGGATGCTTAGAACTGCGATTCTTAATTTTGAACATAGGTCAGAATTTCCTGGAGGGCTTGTTGAACTACAGTGCTGCTCCTCCTCAGGCTCTTCCAGCAGGTCTGGGGTGCGGCCTGACAGTAAGCGCCTATGTGCTGCCCCCTGCTGGTCAGGATACTAAAACATTTCCTGATTTGAACGTGTGTGCAGGCCATGGCTCTCAGGTAGCAGGAGGAAGAGAGCTAAGCTTTCTCTTTCCTTCTCATCCAGGTGGGAATAAACAGTGGTGGCTGGCCCAACGTGGTTCTGAGATCACCCAACTAGGAGCTCTAAGGGGAGCTTTAGAGGTTCTGAATGACCTCGTTATGTGATCACAAGAAACTCATGGTCCCCTCTGGGCCTCAGTTGTCCCTCCTGTAAAATGAGATGGTGGCACTTTCCTGTGTGCATTATTGTTTTCACAACAGAAGAAAAATTCTTAAAAATGGAAAAGAAGACAGTGAAGCAGTTTGTCTCGCAGGATGAGAGTCTGGAAACCTGGGAGTTGGGGTCCAACTTGGTTTTGTTAGCATGAGGATTGGAGTGAGCTGTCCCACTTAGCAGGCCCCAGCCTTTCTGTCATCTACCAGTGAGGTAAGGATGCCAATCTGGGCAAGTTACTGAGGCAGGGGAAGTGAATGTGCAACAGTGCACCTGGCCACCGTGTCTCAGTGATGACAGTTTGTTTGCGATCTTGTTGAGGCTTAGGGGGATAAGGAGGCGGCCTCAGTCCCCATTGCTGCCACTCTTCAGGAGGGGATCTGGTGATGCTGATGTTGATGGTAGATTTATGTAATTCCCACATGTCTCAAAATTTCCTCTGGAATGATTGTTTTGGGAAATACTTAACTCACCAAGATTTTTATGAACTGTTCCTTCTCTAAGTCCTATTCATTTGATTGTTAGCTGAATATTTATTGAAAGTCTATTTGTCTTCCCAACACAGGACCGGCACTAGACAAATGATAAAAACCAACCATCCTACCCAGAAGCTATTCCTGCTCTGTAGATCTCACAAGATGGGGGGAGGATGATGTCTGCAAATTGGCTGGGTTAGCCAGGTGCCAGTGGCTCATGCCTGTAATCCTAGCTACTCAGGAGGCAGAGATCTGAGGATTGCAGTTCAATACTGGCTGGGGCAAAAAGTCTATGAGATGCTTATCACCAATAAACTACTCAGAAAAGGCTGGAAGTGATGCTGTGGCTCAATTGGTAGAGTGCTAGCCTTGAGCATAAAGAAGCTCAGGGACAGTGCCCCTGGATGGGTTAAAAAAAAAAAAGAGTCTGGGTGAAGGAGAGAATAGAGTCTTCAGAACATAGGAAATGGCCTGTGCAAAGCCCCTGAAGCAGGGTGCACATGGCCCCTGTAAGCTGTTAGGCTGGAGGACTATGGAGTAGGAGACAGGGGAGTCTAGCCTTTATGATGAGAAAATCAGAGCCTTTGGAGGTCTAACAGCAGAGAGGGACATATACTGTGAGTTAGGATTCAGATAGCTTCTCTGGATGCCATTGGAGAAGATTCTAGTGGCCAAAGCAGAACAGGGAGATCTGTTAGGATAAAACTATGTGAGTGCCCAGAGCAGAATATACTGATGGACCTTGTGTGTGTGTGTGTGTGTGTGTGTGTGTGTGTGTGTGTGTGTGTGTGTGTGTGTGTGTGTGTGTTTGAAATGGAGAGAAATAGCTGTACTTGGAAAATCTCTGGAGTCTGCTCTGTAAGATTTGGAGGTGACAAGTGCAGCCCCTGGCTGCCTGGCCTCCTGACTGGCTTACCTAGGTGCACAGCGGAGCCTGTCACTGAGCTAGGGGAGAATTCCTGTCTCCTCTCCTGAGTACTTCAGATCCGTACAGGTCATTGGTTATAAGACAAGGACCTTCTGCATATATTCTGGGTTCCTCACCTTTTCTAGGTGGCCACAGAATGTTTAGCACAGCAGCTGGTACTCAATGAACAACAGCCACTTGCTGTCCGTGTCCCCCCCCCCCCAAATGACAATGCTGTGCCTCTACCCATCCACTGCAACCTGTCAGAAGCTTTGGGCTCTGGGCTCTGGAGCATCATGACACCCTTTCTTCTTTGGGAGCCTTATGAAATTCCCTTTAAGGTGGGGAGACTTTATGTCACCATCTTCATCTCATCATGAATGCCAAGCAGGAAGAAAGGGAGAAAGGAAGAGAGGCTTGTCTGAGACTGTGCTTTTATGATTGATAGCAGGTGCCTTTGGAGTGAAGTCAGTGGGTGAATGGGGCTGGCCCCGCTCTAAACTAGCTGTGTGAGCAGTTATTTTGAGTCTAGAGTCCATTTCCTGCTCTAGATCTTAGTTTGCCCAACTGTAAAATGGAGCTGGAGCATTGGACTGGAGTTTGACTTTGCTCAAAGGAGCTCAGGCTAGAGGCTGGGCCTGCTTTCTTCCTAAGTGCAGGGGCTTTGTCTCCACAGCCCACCCAGCTGATTTTCAGACTTGTGGCAGCAAACCATTCCATACTTAGACCCTTCCACCTTCCTTTTCCTGAGTCCCACCCCCCCTTTTTTTTGGTCGGTTGTGGGGCTTGAACTCTGGGCCTGGGTGTTATCTCTCAGCTCTTCAGCTCAAGGCAAGCATTCTACCACTTGAACCACAGCTCTACTTCTGGTTTTCTTGTGGTTAATTGGAGATGAGGGTCTCACGGACTTTCCTGCCTGGGCTGGCTTTCAAATATGATCCTCAGATCTCAGTCTCTTGAGTAGCTAGGAGTATAGGCGTGAGCTACCTGTGCTCAGCTTTTCTTGGGTTCTTAAATCCTAGGTTCTTGCTGGTCTGGTTTTTCCTCCTCCTGACTGTGCTGAAATCAGGAAATTCCCTTCTTTATACCTCTCCTGTGGAGAAAGCAGCTGGAATCTAGTCTCCCGAAGTCTTCCCCTTGACCCATCCCCCTTCCCAAGGTCTCCTTAGTTCTCACTGGCAAGCGTCCTTCTATGGTTGCTGGCTCAACACAGTGCTAACTTCTTGTATTCCTCTCCCCAGGGCTTTTCACTGTGTAATGGAGAAAAGATTAGAGACCACTAACCAGAGAAGCCCCCAAGTCATTCTTTCCTGCATACAATCCCCAGGTAAGAGCCTGGGAAAGCCAGAACTCACATTCCCAGGAAGGTCCCCAGCTGATGCTCATAGATTTCTATGCTATGGCTCTGTTGATCTCCAGAAAATGGGGCCACTCAGCCATTTCCCCCAACTTCTGGCCCAGACTCTTGAGTTATGCCCCCACATCCAGTCCCCTTCTTCCTAACAAAGGCTTCCTCAGTAGAAAAAAAAAAAAAAAGCCTGGACACATAATACTTGCCAACAAAAGCAAGCATTGTCGCCCCAGGGAAGGAGGTGGGGGCAGGGAAGCAGGGTGAGGCCTGGCTTTCTGTTTGCCAGACTTTCTGTAGGGTCGGCCCCAGCCCTGGGCTGGTGACTCAGAGGCTGAGGGCCCAGCTGTACTCTGTCTTCTTGACTTGCTCTGCTGGATGCAGGATGGATCCAGGGACTCTGAGTTTTTAAAGGGAGTTTTCGCTGTGGGGACCTCTCAGCAGGAATCCTAATCTCACATGTTGCATCCTACAGCTTGGAAGATAGATACCCTGAGAAAGGGAATTATTATCTTGCAGTCATTTGGTGGGTTTCTAGACAGCCAAAGCAGAATGGCTCCACCTGCCCTTATTCCTGCATTATCAGTTTCCCCACAGAGCACCTTCCCTGGTTCTTGACTGCATAGATTTTTTTGGGGGGGGCGGGGGTGAAGCAGTACTGGAGTTTGAACTCAGGGTCTCACACTTGCTAGGCAGGTGTTCTACCAGTTGAGCCACACCCACAGACTTTCTAACTTTCATTATTTTTGAGACAAGATCTCCCATTTTGTTCTGGATAGTCGGAACCTAGCTCTATCCCCCTATTTACACTTCCTGCCCAGCTGGGACAACTGTGTCCCACCTTGCTTAGCTTTATTGGTTCAGATAGGGTCTTGCAAATTATTTGCCCAGGCTATCCTTGAACTGTGATCCTCCTGATCTCTGCTTCCCAAGCAGCTCTTATTACAGAGGTGAGCCACCATACTCAGCAACCTCACAGATCTTAAAGAGCCAGAACGAGTCCTCTGCTTCTGCACTTACTATAGATCAGCTTGGGGCGGGGGGTGCCATTTCCAAATAACTGGGATCTCCAGTGTAGCTTGGATGATGATACTTGTTGGCTCATTGAACCTGCTTTCGGAAATGAGCTGACCCCAAACTTCAGCATCATTTGTCAGACTTTATTTCAACAACAACAATAATAACAATAACAATAATTTAAACTTTCTCCACTCAGCCTTACTCTTGGCTGAGACTCAGGACACTCAGAACTCCCCGGAGGCCAAGAAGCTGTAATCTGCAAAATGGGTTGATGCAAGGGGTCGGCAGCTAGTGGGGCATCGGGGCCACTAGGAGAAGAGGAGGGCGGCTTTTTCCTGGGGGCGCACTCTGTTCTCCCCCATCCTGCCTCTGTCTGACCCCCTTCGGAGCTCAGGCTCTGAAGCATCACCCAGCAGCCCTGGAGCGGAGAAAGAGGCGTATTGGGGCCATCACTCCGGAAAGCTCCGGCGTCGGAAGGGATGATCGTCCCGTGTGTGCGCGCGCGTGCCAGGAGCCCCCGCTGCAGCTCCGCGTGGCACTTCCGATCCCGGACGCAGCCTGCCGCAGTCCCGCCCCGCCCCCGGGCGCCGGCGCCCCCCGCCCCGACCCGCGCCCGGCCCCGCCCCGCCCGCTGTGCCCACCCCTGGCCCGCCCCGAGCCCCTAGCCCCGTCCCGCCGGGGTCCCCGCAGCCGGCGCTGGGCACCGGGGGCGCTGGCACGTCGGCGGCTCCGCGGTCCCGCCCGCAGCTTAGCGGTCCGAGCCGGCGGTGGCACCGTGCAGGGGGCCCGGGAGCGGGAAGCTGCGAGGCCGGGAGAAGGCGGAGGCCCGAGGCCGGCGCTCGCAGGGGCGGCCCGGGTGCGCTTCGGCTTGGCCGGTACTCGGACGCCTGCCCGGCCCGCGTCGCCGCGCGCGCGCGCGCGCAGACACATGGCTGGGCTCCGAGCGCTGCTGTGCTGCCTGCTGCCCGTGTCCTGCGCGCTCAGCGCCGCCGCCGCGGGCAGCCAGGCCCCAGGTGCGTGTGGGTCGGGTGCACGGGGCCGCGTGGGGGCCGCGGGGTGCTGAGCCACCGGCACAAGGTTGGAGCATCTGATGGGAAGCGGTACGCGCCGTCGGAGCTGAGCTGTTCTTGCTTCTTCCCTTCGGTTTTCTCTCCCTTTCTATCACTATAGAGAGACACCCCCCCCCCCCCCCCCGGAGAGGATGTGGGAGCATGGAGTCTCTTAGTGTTTGTCTGTTTGTCTGTCCCTCTGCCACCTCCGGTATGGCCTTCATTTTCGGTGTCTGTGGTCTTCCACATGGGCTCGCCCGTGTGGGAGCATGCACTTGTGTATCTGGTTGTCTCACACTCGGTCGGGCTAGCAGGTGATGGCCATGCACACACACACTGCAGAGAACACTGGGCGCACACCCAGCCGCACAGAACCAGCTTTGCATCTTTGGTCCCCTCCAGCAGAATCTGCAGCAGCCTGGACCCAGCCAGGTGCAGGCCAGACACACTGTCTCTCACCTTGAAGCATGCAGTTGGTAGCGTGGGTAAGAGGAGAGTGAGCACTTGGTCACTGACTACCTTGGGAGTTTCAGGACACCGTTTTCTATGTTTTATCAGCACCGGGAACTGGAGAGATGAGAGAGCTGTGTGGAAACGAAAATTCCTCCCGAAGTTGTATCCATGAATCACTAGGCTTGGAAGCCAGGGAGCTGTCATTCCCGCCTGGCCTGTGTGAGGATGAGGTGGCTGGCATGTGTCCTGGAGCATGGGGCCATGACCTCACACTTAATTCAACCCAAGTGGGCAGGTCACCTCCATGTCTCCTTTTATTTTTGAAGATCTATATTTATCCTGCTTGGAGGTGGGCCATGTCGAAAGCTTTGCAGCCACTATGCTGCTTTGAAAAAAAGTTTTCTTTGTAACCTTGAGAATCACACACACACACACACATACACAGAGAGAGAGAGAGAGAGAGAGAGAGAGAGAGAGAGAGAGAGAGAGAGAGGAGAGAGAGAGAGAGAGAGAGAGAGAGAGAGAAGAGAGAGAGAGAGAGAGAGAGAGAGAGAGAGAGAGAGAGAGAGAGAGAGAGAGAGAGAGAGAGAGAGAGAGAGAGAACTGTGTATTCCTTCCCTTCCTCCTGCAGCCCCACCTTCCTCCTCGCCATGGGCCAGGCTCTCCTGGGTTTCTAGGTGTGTTTGTTTTGGCAGTGTATTCTTAGGAGCTTGGTGAGGAGGGCCCTACCCCTGTCTGATCTGGTGACTTCAGCTCACCGGGAGAGTTTGGGCAGATTGGGTCTTCCCTTCTCTTGCCCTGAAGGATTTCAGAGAATTTCAGCCCCTTCCTTGGCAATGCTCAGGGTTGGAAAGCTTGTTGTTAGAGTGATAAGGCTCTGTTTGGCTCATTTGCTCTCTTCTGCTAAATATAAAAAGGACCTGAGGGCTACAGGGAGCAATGTACGCCCCCACAAGTTGATATCTACCTGAGTATAGTTCTTCCAAGTGTAGAAATCCAGAGGCTCAGAAAGCAACCAGTGAAAGATGGAAGAACCTATGGGAGGAGGGGGTCCGTTGAAGTTGCCAAGTCCCAGCCCGTCCTCATGGCAATTCCAGCTTCCCTGTTACCTCTGCATGTGAAATGACCCTTTGTTTTCTTCTGACAGAGCCTCGCCTCTCTGGGAAGCTGAATGACTATGGTATGACTGTGCCCTGCAGTACAGATTTTCGGGGACACTTTCTTTCCCATGTGGTGTCTGGTCCCTCAGCAGCCTCCACAAGGAGTGTGGGTGTGGACCGGCCACCTCTTCCCTCATCGCACTCCAGTCACCGGGTGGCTCGAAGCCCCCTACGCCCGGAAGGAGGGCCCCGGCATCCTGGCAGGGCTGGGCATCACTTCCTCTACTTCAACGTGACTATATTCGGGAAGGAGCTACATTTGCGCCTGCAGCCAAAGCGGAGGTTGGTGGTGCCTGGGGCCTCCGTGGAGTGGCAGGAGGATTTTCAGGAGGTTTTCCGGCAGCCCTTGCGGCAGGAGTGTGTGTATACTGGAGGTGTCACCGGAATGCCCGGGGCAGCTGTTGCCCTAAGCAACTGTGATGGATTGGTAAGAGACTCAGCTCATATTCTTATAAGCTGCCAGCCCTTCTTCCCACTGTCCCAGCTCAAATGGTAATCTCCTGGGCTCCTCTGAGTTTGGCAATCCTATGGGCCTGGTATGTCATGGGGGCAAGCCTACCCATGATCAGCCTGAGACATGACCCAGCCTGGAGAAATATCACACAGGACTGATTTATCTGGGTCAGGAAGTATCCAGTGCAGCCTTTTTTTTTTTTTTGATAAATGAGGAGTATGAAACCCAGAGAGAGCAAGTAACCTCCTCAAAGTCACACAGCTAATGAGAACACATATTAGGAGGCCACCAACGCCAGCAGTCTCATCCCAGACAGGCCCAGCCCAGGCTCTCCAATTAGCCCCACCTCCACCCCAATGTCCAGAGCACAACTTGTCTCCAACACCCTGTACCATGTGGCCACACCATCATCCTCACAGGGTTTCTGCTCATGAGCCTTTTTGGTCCTGTTCCCTTCGGCATCTAGTGGACAATCACCAGGTGTCAGCAGATTCTTGAGCTGGTTCCATACCACAGGAGGTTCTCAGGAAGCTGCTTTAGTTGAGACATCTAGCCTACATTTACTGAACACCTCTGGCATGCCCCAGGCCAAGAGGGAAGTTATACAAGTGCCTGTCCTCCAGGCCAAGGTGGCACCCCCTACCTGCCCTCCCCTGAGTCCATCATCTCATTAGTAGAGACCTCCTCATTCCCAGCTCAGCCAGGACAATGCCAGAGTTCTGGGAGAGCAATGGCCACTTCTCACGGCCCTAAGAGCTTACCTTTGGATCAGGCATGCTACAGAAGCTCTGATGACTAGGTTCAACTTCATACTTTGATAAGGTCTCTGGATTTTAACCTCATATCCAACGTCTACAAAATATGCACCAGGCAGCTCTTCAGACGGGAGGAACACAGGACCTATGGTGGAGCTAGTTCGGGAGGAGCTGTGGGATGCAGGGGTGAGATGCAGAAAGGGGACCCCATTTCTAATTGGGGCTGTACACTCCCAGACCACAGACCATCTCTACTTTCCTGGGTCCTGAGTCTTGAGGCCATGGAGGCTTAGCTATGCTGCCTCCCTCCCCCCCCCCCCCCATCCTTCAGTGCCTCTGTGAGTCAGGGCCTGGCAAGGAAGTGGTCACACGTGTAAGATTTGTCACATCTGGTTCTGTTTTCCACTAGGCAGATCCTGCCTTGTTAACGGGTTACTCTGAGTAGACCCAGGCAGGCAGTGGGAGGGGGCAGGGAGGCAGAATCCCAGTCCTGTGAGGTCCAGGAAGCCCTCAGAGACACAGCTCTGCTATCTTTACAATGGGTCTGCAGTGACTGAAGAGTGAGTGCTCTTTCCCCTTTTCTTTGTCAGTGAAAATACTCAAAATCCGTATAGATCCTGAGCAGCAGTAAATGTGTACTTTAAGTGCTGGGTTGTATAGTGCGTGAACTGTTACAGGAAGTTCCTGGGCTACAGGAAGGCCCTGGAAAGGCATTGCTAGTGGTAGTTATGAGATGGTCTAGTCAGTGGAAAGTGTGGGATCTTCAACCCTAGTGCCCACTGTCTGTGTGACCCTGAGTTAAGTTCCTAAATCTCACTGGGCTTCGGTTTCTCATCTGTAAGGAAGGGAAGAAGAGAGCGGCGGTCTGTAGGAGGTTCAGAAGATTTAGTGAGAACATGTGATGTGTCCCATTGATGGTGGGGCCTTGACAAATGAAGATTATTATTAATAGTAACATTTATTGACTAGTCATTACTATAGTAATCATTACTAATGACCAATGTGAGGAAGATCACTAGAGTCTCTTGTGTTGACTTGACATGTAGATTATCCGCAGACGTCTGACAGATGTCTGAGGTTAGCTGCCTCCTTCTGCATGGTGTCCTCTGCCGGTGCTGGGGAGTTCCTGTACCTTCCTGGGGGCAGGATTGTGCTGAGAAGAGTTCACTGGAACATTCTACTGACCATATATGGGTCCTTGCCTCATGGCTAGGCCCTTGACTAGGGACTGCAGGGGTAAAAGTCAGCCCTCTTTTCCTGGGTCAGGAAGTGTACCTAGTATTACTATAGTGTAACAAGAAGGTGGAGGTGGGGCACTGGTGGCTCACTCCTGTAATGCCAGCTACTCAGGAGGCTGAGATCTAAAGATCTCAAAGCCAGCTGGGGCAGGAAAGTCTGTGAGACTCTTATCTCTAGTTGGCTGCCACAAAGCCAGAGTAGAGGTATAGCTTCGGTGGTAGAACACCAGCTTTGCGCAAAAGGCTAAGGGACAACATCCAGGCCATGAGTTCAGGTACCAATACTGCATTCCCGCTCCCCCCCAAAAGGCCAAATATCATGGGTTCTCACTAATTTGTAGAATACACACCAAAAATGATGATGATGGGACATAAGTATAAATGGGAGATAATCTGGGGGAGGGGTCAACCAGAGAGGAGAATAGGAAAGGATACTGAGGGGTGAAGAGGTCTATGTAAAGACAGTATAATTAAACCTACTAGACACTATGTATATGGAATTATCACAACTCCTCATATTACTAACATGCTAATTCAGAAAATATAGTAAAATAATCAGAGGCTTAGCTGAGTCCCTCTAGTGCATTTGTAAGGTGGCAATAAAGGCCCCACCTCTCAACCAGATCTGGTGGTAATTTGGTTTCAGTATATCAACATGGCAGGTAGGGACTCACTCCACTCCTAGCAGTGAAGCCCTCTGTGCTAGGAGTGAGTGGGTGACCCCAGAACCACTTGGATTGAAATCCCAGCTCTGCCATGTGCATGCGGTATGACCTTGAGCAGCTACGTAACCACTCTGTGCCTCTGTTTCCCTTATCTGCAACCTGGGAACACTAAAAATCATCCCTTCATAGAGCGGTCAGTGGGTAAAGGGCCACATAGTACTAGCGACATGTCAACTGTGGCTATGAGAGGTAGGGCCTCAGTAATAAGTCCATGGGGTCTGAGGAAGTTGGCAAAAAGAAAGAAATCCAGAGCATCCCATTTGTCTAGCTGCTGTACCAGAGGGGCCTTTGGGCCCTCAGCCAGATCGGCAGAGCCCATGCCAGTCCCAGCCTTGCCAGGCCTGGGTGCAGCTTGCTGTTCACCCACAATGGGTATGTGAGGAACCTGTCAGCCTGTCACTTGAGTCCATCCCTTGAACCTATACCTGCCCAAGTGCACTAACTTTCCCCTTGTGTGACAGCTTTCTGACTGTGAGTGAGCGCCTGGAGCTGCAGGCTAGAGTCAGCATGGGACTGTTTGGCCCTTGCCAGATCCTGAAATGCAGGCAGCAAGGTTTTCCTGGGGAAGGAAGGCAGCGTGGGCACATGAGTGAGTCAGTCATCCACTGCTGTGTAACAAAACATCCCAGAATGGAGGGACTTAAGAAGCACTCTGTGTCATTCCTCACAGTTCTGTAGATTGCTGGGCAGTCCCTCTCTTGGTTACTCTTGAGCTTTCTCTTAAAGGGTGGTCTAGAGGGTCCCACCTGGCCTTATTCACATGGGGGTATGATATTGGCTATAAGCTTAGTGGCCTCAGTCCTCTCCCTGCCCAAGGCTCTCTTCCTCCATGAACTACCATTGCCATAGTCCCTGGGCAACATTCCAAGAAGGGGAAGGCAAAAGCTGTACAACCCCTTAAGGCCTAGCTTCAGAAGTTGCTTGGCATTACTTCTGCACATTCTATTGGCTGAAGAGAGCCCTGGGCCCAGTGTGGGGACATGGATTTCACTGCTTGAGGGGAAGAGCAGCAAAATCTTACTGCAAAGAGACAGTTCATAGGGGCAGGAGGGGCTGTTGTAGCCTTCTTTGTAAACATACCTCCATATTGTCATTCCTGCACAGTGATGAGGCCTGTCTGAGCCTCAGCCCTGCCTTTAGTATACAGATATTAGTCACTGAAGTGCCCGGGACAAGAGATGGGAACATGTACTGTCACTGGAACAACACTATGGTGGGATACACAGAAGTTTTCTTGCAGGCCCACCCCAGGGCTCTTGCTCCTGCTCCCCAGATGGCCGATTGACCTGGCTGTGGCCTGTGTGAGTGCAGTCCAGGGGTGAGTGCTGGGAGATCAGTCAGTCCTTGAGGCTGTCTGGTCTTCCAGACTTGACTCGCTGTCTCCTCGTGGCTGTGCCTTGCTGTCTGCCCCGGATTAATAACTTATTTATGATATGGAATAAAAGCCAGACATCACCTCACTGCTGCTGCTGCTCTGGAACAGAGTGGCTTTTCCTTCCAATGAGGGCTGGTTGGATTTTCCTTCCTCCAGCAGTGACGGAGGCTACTTGGAGGATTGGGGCTGGGACATATGGAGGATGGAGTTTGCCCACCTGCCTCCCAGTGAGTCCTCAGGAGCCCTCCCAGGCCCCTTGCAGCCTGGAGCTGCTGTGCCAGCCCCCTGTGTCTTTTGCTGGCTCCTATCATGTATATACCATGTGGCGGGTCTCAGTGCAGCATGGTTCCCATCCTCTACCCTAGCCTTGGCCTGAGGTGGAGGTAGCTGTGGTGGGAAGAGGTCCAGCCAAGATCACCAAAGCTCAGGAAAGGGAAGAGACTCACCCAGGGTCACCTAGCAGCCAAACATTCTTTTTTCCACCATTCTTTGGCCTGTGCCAAGACGATGGATGAGGATACTCTATGTGACTTTAGACCATAAACCATATGAGATTCAATGACAGGGTAGCTATGGCAACAGCCTCAGGGTGATGGATGCTATAAGAGATTGTTCCCTGGGATCCCTGGGCCTGGTAGGGTACTTAAGGAGGTGCTTATGTGGTTCTCACTGCTGAGTTGGGCTGTCCAACTTCTCTGTGTTTCACTGTCTTCCCTAAAAAGAAGAGGCTGACTAAGAACACACATGGCAACGGGCCAGTTGGTAGGAGTTGATGCTCAAGTGGAACCTTCTGGTGTTATTATTTTTTGTCCCATAGTCACTACGGCTTCTGTTTTCTTTGTTTTCATAATACTGGAGGGGCGGTGGGCTGCTCTTGTGTGCATATGACCTGTCGTGGAACATTAAAAACCCCGGAGCTTCATGTACTCCAGTGACATGTGGGGGGAGCTGTGGATGGACCGCTGTAGAGAGGTCGGAAGGTGAGAGTCTGTCAGGACACATCTGGTCTGAATATGCCAGTTTTGTTCCTAGCAGGTTGCTGAAGGCCTCTGTCAGTCTTTGCTTTGAAGCTATTTACTTGTTTCCCCTGTCCAGAAACTGCTCTCCCTTACCTCCCCCCACTCAAGCCACTTTTCCATCCTCTTCTTTATACATTCTGTGTGACTAGATTGACAAATGTTCACCCAACATACCCAGCTTTTGTTGTTGAAATCCAGTCTTACTCACGTTTTCCCTTGAGCATGATTCTCCTGATCTCCACATCCCCAGTATCTTGGATTACAGGTATGATTCTCCACATTCAGCTAGTGCTAGCAATTCTAAAGGAAAAATGAATGACATAACAAGAACAACAAAAGCTGTGTGCTGGTGGCTCACGCCTGTAATCCTAGCTACTCAGGAGGCTGAGATCTGAGAATCGTGGTTCGAAGTCATCCAGGCAGGAAACTCTGTGAGACTCTTATCTCCAATAAACTACTCAGAAAAAGCTGGAAGTGGTGCTGTGGCTCAAGTGGTAGAACGCTAGCCCTGAGCACAGAGAGGTTCAGGGACAGAGCCCGGGCCTTGAGTTCAAGCCCCAGGACTGGGAAAAAAAAAGAATAACGAAGCACTAGGGTGCCATGAGCTTTCTGTTCCCTTGGTGGTAGGAATGACTAACCAAATCCATCACCCTTGTCCCACAGTCTACTCTCCCCCGGCAGCCAGAGCAGTCCTGTAAAAATCCTCCTCCTCCTCCTCCTCCTCCTCCTCCTCCTCCTCCTCCTCCTCCTCCTCCTCCTCCTCCTCCTCCTCCTCCTCCTCTTCCTCCTCCTCCTCCTCCTCCTCCTCCTCCTCCTCTTCCTCCTCTTCCTCCTCCTCCTCCTCTTCCTCCTCCTCCTCCTCCTCCTCCACATGGTTCCTCAGTCCTCCTTACTGTCCTCTTTCTGGGGACATCCAGGTATTGCTGGGCCCTGACTTTTAGTTCCCCCACCTCCAAGCAATTTTTCAACCATTGCCTTACTATGATCTCCTCTCTCTTCGACCTCCAGTTCTCTCCACCCCTCTGCTTCTCTTGCTCCATACCTTCCCTCTGTGCTGAAGGTCTGTGTATTTGTACCTGTCTCGCCCTCCATATCTTAGTATGGTAGCTCTGTGCAAAAAAGAACTTTTGACTGCATGCCCAGCATCTAAATGTGGGCCTGCTCTGCCGAGCTCTCATGAGCAAATGACTTTTTGTTGCAGGAAAGGATGGAGGAGAGGTAGAATGAATGGCAGATGTCTGAGTGGGAACCCATCAAATGGGCCTACTGGCTGCAATGTGGAGTATCTGTGCTGGTGACCGACAGACACACAGTGATGAGCGGTCAGAGTTCTGGAAATCTAGAACATACACTTATGCTAGCAGGAGGACTTGACCATTTCCTACCCCGTGCAGAGGAGGCCTGTGTCATCTGGGTGGCAGTATACTATGTATGTATGGGCTCTTTGTGGGGCTAGCACAGGGCAAGCACAGAGCTTCAGGCATCTAGGGCCACACCGATTGCCACTCTCCTATGCTGGCCTGGAGAGCCTCTCCTCAGCCAACTGCCACTCACTGCACGCTGAGTATTTGTCAGACTCCATGATAAGCATTTATATGAACGGTGGCACAGTTTACAGCACTGTCTGATCCAGGCTGCTGCAGGGTTGGCTCGGAGGGAAGGCCTGCTGGGACCCAGACCTGTCCGGACCTGCTCCTGCCAAGGGGCTGGATGTGACTTTACTCTGGTGCTGTCTTTCTGTTGGCTGGCTGGCATCGAAGCTGTGGGCTGTAGACTGCAGGACTTCCTTACAGGCAGCCGCTCATTAGCTCAGGGCCTGGCAGTCAGGCTGCCTCTTGGCATACAAGGGCTGCTTCCTGTCTCCTCGTCCCAAAGCCACAGCCAAGACTCAGGGCCAAGCAGGGGGCCAGGGAAAGCTCCCGGGCCCAAGCACGGTGGGCTGTAATGGTGACGAAGTGGGAGAGGCTCCCAGCCACGTGGCTCCCAGGCACTGGGGAATGGAAATGGGTTGGCTGTGGACCCAGAGAGGTCTGCCTTGGCTCTGGCTGGGCTCCAGGGAAGAGCTTGCAATGAAGGTGAGCCTCTGATCACCTGCAGAGGGGGCTGAGACAGGACCTCTGCTTGTAGGAGGTCTCCTGGGGGAAGGAGAGTATAGGGAAGAAATCAAATGTGACCCATCATCCCTCTTTCAAGCTTTTGACCCACCTGAGCACTTAGCTTTAGTTCAAGCAAGAGGATCAAGTTAATTATCACCTTTATTATCATCATGATCATTGAAAACATCAGCCTAGAGGTACCACAAATGATTGTCCTGTCTCCAGATTGGGTGGCTGTGACATCATCAATTTGCCATTGGCTGCCAGCAAATCACCCTCTTCAGAGCTTTTCCCCTTCCTCCATCCTGCTCGGGGAAAATTTAGAAATTATTCTTCATTCAGAGAGAAGATGAGATGGCACTGAGTCACAGATTGCATGTGGTCCTGCAGGCTTTTGGTCCTGTTCAGCCATGGAGGGGCTTACAATGCAGGAGCTGTACAGGTGCAGCCCTGCCTGAACTCCATCCTCTTCAGGACACACACAGATGGTCTGTCCATCTTTCTTTTCATCTTCTTTCTTTCTTTCTTTCTTTCTTTCTTTTCTTTCTTTCTTTCTTTCTTTCTTTCTTTCTTCCTTCCTTCCTTCCTTCCTTCCTTCCTTCTTCCTTCCTTCCTTCCTTCCTTCCTTCCTTCCTTTCTTTCTTTCTTTCTTTCTTTCTTTCTTTCTTTCTTTCTTTCTTTCTCTCTCTCTCTCTTTCTTTCTCTCTTTCTCTCTCTCTCTTTCTCTCTTTCTTTCTCTCTCTCTCTCTTTCTTTCTTTCTTTCTTTCTTTCTTTCTTTCTTTCTTTCTTTCTTTCTTTCTCTCCTTCCTTCCTTTCCTTCCTTTCTTCTTTCCTTCCTTCCTCCCTCTCTCCCTCCCTCCCTCCCTCCTTCCTTCCCCCTTCCCTTCTCTCTCTCTTTCTCTCTCTCTCTCTCTTTCTCTTTTCTCCCCCCCCCCCCATTCCCTGAATCGTGATGAACTCCTATTCTATTGGTGAAAAGAGACACAGGCAATTCATTCATACATTCCATGGGCTGGAAGCCTCTGGCATTTACAAGTGTGGTTCTCAGCACTGGCTGCACACCTGAGATCTGTTTGCATGCCTGGTAAGTGGCCCAGGGAACAGTAGTTCTGCAGACTCCTGGAGCGAATGAAATGAACATCCAGCCCTAAGCCCCGCTGCCATGGCCATTGGGAGAGTCTGCTGTGAGCGGGACAAAAGCTGCCATCAGGTGGTGGAGGATCAGGGAGCCAAGTGAGGAAGAAAAGAAGACCCTACCCTGCTGGGGACCCACTCTAGGATGGGCATTTCCTAGCCTTAGACTTCAGTCTTGGAGAGGGCTAGTGACACATACCTGGGAGGGAACCCCAGGTATGTATCCCTCACCAATGCAGTCTCTGAACCACTTGTCAGGAAGCCATGACAGAAGAGGAGGGCTACTTTATGTTAGTGCTACAGTTTGGATCTGGAGTATTTCCCAAAGGCACTTGTTTAAAGGCTTGGTCACCAGCCTGTGGGAAATGGGCCCCTGTGGAAGGAAGTTAGGTCATCGGGGGTGTGTGCCTTTGAAGGAGGTATTGGGACCATGGTCCCTCCTTTTGTTTTATTCTGTCTCTGTCTCTGACTTGCTGTCATGAGAAAAGCAGCTTTAATTCAGCTTGTTCTACCTGTTATGGTGTACTGACACCATAACTGACACCAAAACAGTAGATCCAAATGTCCAGTGGATGAAGCCTTCTGAAACCATAAATCAAAATCAACCTTTCTTCCTTCTAAGCCAATTGTCTCAGATATTTTGTCATAGTAAACCTTGCCTGACACATTTAACTTCTTTTGTTGAACTTCTTTAGGGGAGAGGAATTATATGATTATTTCATGCTTTGGGTAGAACAGGCATGCCATTGGAGATAAGGAAATCATTGAAAAGTTGGGAAGTACCTAAACATTTACAGAGAAAAAATTGTAGAAGATCTTACCACCCAGCACAACCCCCTAACAGCTGGGTACATTTCTGCTCCCCCACTTCTTGTCTGTACATGTTCTTTTCTTTTCTTTCTTTTTTTGTCAGTCATGGGGCTTGAACTCTGGGCCTGTACACTGTCCCTCAGCTCTTCAGCTCAAAGCCAGTGCTCTACCATTTGAGCCATAGCGTCACTTCTGGTTTTCTGGTAGTTAATTGGACATAAGAGTCTCACGGACTTTTCTTGCCTGGGCTGGCTTTGAACTGTGATCCTCAGATCTCAGCCTCCTGAGTAGGATTACAGGTGTGAGCCACTGGCCCCTGGCTCTTTTTAACCTTGAAAAACACCCTGTTTTTCTTGCAAAGAGTTTTTCTTCCACTGGCATTTCTTTCCCAGGTTTGTCTTCCCTTTTATAGGCAGGGGATCTGAGCAGGTCAAAGCCAGGCTACAGTGGAGCCAGAAGCTAGGGACAAACCCTCTAATATTTTGATGCTACAATGTTTCCAGCCCTGAGGGCACTGCTCCCTTCCTGAACAACTGGGGTTCCCAGGCAGAATTTGAAACATGCTGATGAGCATCAAGACAGCTACACTTTTGTAGCCCTCGCTGCATGGTCAGGACCACAGTAGGTGCTTTCGGTGTAATGCTTTCTTAGTATCTACAAAATAGGTACTACTGTAGTCTCAAAGCACAAGAATGATATATCACTTGCCCAAGATGACATGTAGCAGGAGTAGGAGAGCCAGGATTTGAACCCCAGGAGTCTCTAGCTCTAAGGTCTGTATTTACCCACCACACCTGCCATATTGCTTCTTCTCTGAGGTAGATTCTTGCTGCAGATGGCCTGGGTACCCAGCAAGATCTCAATGACTTTTACCCACCAGCCCTCAGGGCTAGAAGAGGTCCCGACCCTGAGAATGGGGTCTGCATGGAGGAACTGGCTTCTTGCCGCTTCTTCCTGCTCTGGGGTGTGAATTCTGCTGGTGTGGGGCACAGCAGAGCATGCCAGGTGTGGGCAAGCCTGGCTGTTTCAGACCCACTGCCAAATGTCTCCTTACCTCTGCCTGTCCCCAAGACTGAAGCTCTGTCTGAATCAGCTTGCAGATTTTTCTTGGCTTGGGCTGAGCCTTTGGCTTCCCTGAGGCTCCAGCAGAGTTCTGTGGTTGAGGCTTCACATCAGGTTTGAGTTACACGGAACCTCGGTGTCTACAGACTTTCATCTGAGCCATGTTGACTCACGCCTCCCCAGTAGTAGGCAGCTTTGGATGCCTCTCTTCTCCCTGAATGCATCATGATTTTTATTAACAGCCTGGAGATGCAATTCATGTACCATGTAATTCACCCATTTAAAGTGTACAATTCAGTGGATTTTTATTGTATTCACAGATATGTGCAACCTCTCTGCAGTCAGTGTTAGATTTTCATCACCTCATTAAAAAATATGTGTGTGCCTCCTTACCATAACCCCTGTAGCCATATTCTACTTTATGTCCTATAAATTTTCCTATTCTGGATATTTCATATAAATGTTCTTGTATGATGCATGACCCTTTGTATCTGGCTTGTTTCACTTGGTGGATTGTTTTCCTCTATGTTAAGTGTGTACTTAGTACTTCTTTTTATGGCAACATAATATTCCCTTACATGGATATACCACATCTTGTTTATACATTCTTTTGTTCAAGGGCATTTGGGTATTTTCCTATCAATAGTGCGTCTAAAAAATATCTATGGACAAGGTTTTGTAAATATATTTTTGTTTCTCCTGGGTGTATACCTAGCGATTGAATTTCTGGATTGTGCAGTAACTGTTGACTTGTTTGAGGGACTATAGGACTATTTTTCCAATTGACTGCCCCATTTTCCATTTCCCACCACAGTGTATAAGGGTTGCAATTTCTCTGTGTCCTTTCCAGCATTTATTAACTGACTTTGATTCTAGCCATCCTAGTCGGTGTGAAGTAGCTTTCAATTGTGTTTTTGATTTGTCTGGTGACTATGATACTAATACCTTTACATGTGCTTATTGGCCATCTTTGTATAGCTTATTTTAAGAAATGTCTTCTCAGATTCTTTGCCAGGTTTTAAATTGGATTATTTATCTTTTATTATCAAGTTGCAAGAGTATTTTTTAAAAAATGTGTTCCAGATACAGATTGCTTACCAGGGAGTGGAGGCTGGTCTGTCTCTTGTTGCCTTTTGTACCTGCCTCCCAATCCCATCATACCTAGTATAAGTAGATGCTTCTTAACAGATGTAGGGACATGTTGAAGAAGGTAGAGATCTGGGTTACCATGGAATGTCCTGGCAGGAGCTATGTTCCAGCATCAGAGGCAGTGGTCCAAGATGACCCATTAAGATGGTCTGGACTCTGCAGTTTATGTGAGGGCTGCTGGTAGCTGAGCTGACTTCCAGAACCAGCAGGGACTGTGGGACTTGATCCTTGATCCACCTCTCCCCTTTGAATTTTGGCTTAAGCGCCTGTTTTAAAAAGGTGCCATTTGCAGAGATGGAGAAGATGAGGAGGAGTGAATCTAGGGTGGAATCCAGAGTTCTGCTGTCAAGTGTGAGCTGCCCAGTGGTGATCCAGGTCTCTATGGAGGGAGTTGTTGGATAATCCTTTTAAGGAATTCTGGGAAGAACCAGAGAAATAGCCAGGGAAAGTCCAGGGCTAGGGGAGATCAGGACAGGAAAATGATTGCCTGGTTGTGCCACATGGCGGTCAAGTGAGCAGCTAGCTCCCAGGAGGTGGTGGTGACTGCAGAAGATCATTGAGGTAGACACAGAGGCAGTGGTGTAGACTGCCCTTTCTGCTATGCAGGGAAGTAGTAGCTGGACAGGGATGGCAGGGAAGGGATTCTGAGGATGCAGATACTCTGTGCACTTGGCTGTTGGGGGCAATGAGGGGAGTGTATCAGCTACAGGGGAGGAGAAGAGAGGAGGCCCAGCTGTGAGAAGGGAAGGGAGGGAGCCTGGGGCAGTGTTGGATGTCTGGAGCTGTTGTATGCTAGGGAGATATGGCAGAATCCTTGGCAGCATCATGGGCACATGAGATGTGTGGCTGCTACTTTCCAGTGAACAGAGGGCAACAGTGCACCAATGTCATCGATGCGTGGATGTGGAGGGGAAGACCAAGACAGAGGAGCTTCTTTTTGTATTTTTATTGTGCTTGTAAGGGTGATATGCAGAGCAGTTACCATTTCATAAGTCAGGCAGAGTACATTTCTTTTCAGAAAATGTCATTCCTTCCCCCATTCTCTCCCACTTTTCTCCTCCCATCCCTACCCACCAGTTGCATAGTCGTTTTCAACAGAATGTCTAGTGAGTATCATTGCTGCATTTGTTGAACCTTTGTCCCTCTATTTCTGTGCCACAGAGGAGCTTCTTTGGGAGAATGTGATATAGGGAGAGAGGGAGAAAATTAATGGGTGTTTGTAAGAGAACTATAGTGTATTAGATGAAGAGGTCAAAGATGGTGAGTTGGAAAGTGAGGGCTGGGAGGGGTGGAAATCAGGAGCCCATGCTTTGGAGGTCTCCACAGAGTTTAATAAAGGCAAGGTTGAATGTGCAGTTCTGTGATTGGAGGGGAGAGACTCAGAGGTTTTAAGCTGAATTTGCTGGAAGCCTAGAGCCCGAGACAGCACAGCTGGCAAAGGTGTGCCCAAAGCCCAAGTTCAGACCCAAGGCTGTACTCCTGGGGAGGTAATGGGATGGCTGGCTGGGCAGTGGCCTCTCCTCTGGGGAGACCTCAGATGAGCTGGCTATGCAAGAAAAAGGAAGAGAAGATCTGGCCCACTCACAGCTGTTTGCTGTGGAGCCACCATCTTGAAATAAACCCTTCATCCAGACCTTCGGAAGGTCATGAAGTCCAAGTGGGCAGTGAGGGGGTTGCTCCTGAGTTTTATCTTTCCTTCCTTCCTTCCTTCCTTCCTTCCTTCCTTCCTTCCTTCCTTCCTTCCTTCCTTCCTTCCTTCCCTCCCTCCCTTTCTTCTTCCTTCCCTCCCTCCCTCCCTCCCTCCCTCCCTCCTCCTCCTCTTCCTTCCTCCCCTTCCTTCCTTTCTTCCTTCCTCCCCTTCCTTCCTCCCCTTCCTTCCTTTCTTTCTTTCTTTCTTTCTTTCTTTCTTTCTTTCTTTCTTTCTTTCTTTCTTTCTTTCTTTCTTTCTTTCTTTCTTTCTTTCTTTCTTTCTTTCTTTCTTTCTTTCTTTCTTTCTTTCGTCATGGGGCTTGAACTCAGGGCCTGGGCACCATGCTCAAGACTAGTGCTCTACCACTTTGAGCCACAGCTCCACTTCTGGCTTTCTTGTGGTTAATTGGAGATAAGAGTCTCATAGAGTTTTCTGCCTGGGCTGGATTTGAACTGTGATCCTCAGATCTCAGCTTCCAGAGTGGCTAGGATTACAGGCATGAGCCACCAGTAGCACCCTAGTCAGTTGAAATGGTGTCAGAGCTATTTGCATCTGTTAGATTGCATGCTGGGTTCTTGTTCACTGACTGACAAGGCATAAATAGAGCCCTGCCCATAGCTAAGTTTGTATTTTTGCTGTCATAGAACATTTTCCAATCCTGAAGACTGCTTTGTTGGCTCAGTGAACCCAATCTACATGCATGTCCATGCAGTTTTAGAATAAACATGCTTGCACGTACATGTGCACATAAATGCATAAATTTCAAACTAATCGGGCTTTATAAAATCTTGTGACCTTGCTCTGACTGTAGGCAGCTTCTAAGGACTAACTGAAGATGCTCCATTTAGGGCCCACAGCAGCACATAAAGGTGATTTCTAAGCCATGCTTTCTTCAGATGCCCTGGGATTTCACCGTAGACTGGAGAATTTCCTTGAGGGGAACCTATGTAGCCAAACCTCACTTAGCATGGCTTGGAGGCCTCTGGATGATGAGATGAGAGCGGCTGTTGCCTCTGCCCTGAAATGATGTCACCAGTCATATTGGAAAATTCAAGCCATCTTCTCTGTAAACCCTTACCCATCAGCCACACACCTCCCAGGAAGGACACTTCAGAAGCAACCACATTAAAGGGAATTTAGGGCAAGGCTGGGTGGCCAGGCCTGCCTGTTGGAGAGTGTCTACTGGGGGAGGGAGGGCTGAGGCCCATGTGGTATGGGAGGCCCCACTGGATATAATCAGTGGCTCTTTGTTTTGTTTTTAGTGCATGAAGAAGCTCTCTCTAGTATATATTTCCTTCTTATGTACTATTTGCAAAAAAATAAGGTATGGGAAAGAGATACGGTTGACATTTATTTTCCAGACTACCAGAATTTATTTTCCCTCCCTTTCAGGCCTTGATGTCTTATCCAGAAATTTGATTTGATTTTAGTACTTTAAAATTAGCCACCACTTTTCAGAAATATAAACATCTCATAAATTGAGAGACTGGAGTAATTTGGTGAGGAGGCAGGGAGCCAGGAGGTCTGCTTGCCAGTCTGTCTGCCTTGCATGGTGCCTGGTTTCCTGGCCAGGCAGTGATTCAAGGAAACTCGGGCCAAACCTCTTATTATGCAGAGGGGAGACCCAGGTCCTTGGGAAAGGGACCAGACCTGTCCTGCCCAGGTAGGATCTCTTGACAAAAGCTAATAGTAGCTGGACCCAGCTGCTGGGCCAGGCCTGTTTTCCTAGCCTCTCTCAAGAAGGAGGTCTCTGAGTCCTACAGGGAGGGAGCCTAGAGCTGGACAAGGTGTAGATATCATAATAAATAATAAAAGGGACAAAGACATCTCTGAGGAGCTTCTTTCCTGATTCCTGAAGGTTCCAGTGACCCCCCAAACAAATGGAAACATTTCTTTCCTGGTTACTGGGTCTAGCTTACCTGTTCTAACAGTTAACTGGGATGTAGAAACAGATCTTTAGCACTCTCTTATGAGAAATGGGGGTGGGGCATTTGACTCTATTCACCTATGGAATCCACTGTGGTGAGAGGAGGGTGGGGGGCCCCCCAAGGAGCAAGAAGCTTTTTAGGCTGAGGGTTAAGGGGCTGCTGGGGAGGTCCTTTCTTTTCTCCTCCTCCTACTTTCTCTCTCATCTCTTCTCATTCTCTCTCCTCTCCCCTTTCTCTTCTTTTGTGCCAGTACTGGGCTTGATGCTTAGGACCTTGTTATCGTGTGTGTGTGTGTGTGTGTGTGTGTGTGTGTGTGTGTGTGTGTGTGTGTGTGTGTGTGTGTGTGTGTGTGCTTCTCAAGGCTAGTGCTCTATGACTAAAGCTACATCCTCACTTCCAGCTTTTTGGTGGTTAATTGGAAATAAGAGTCTCATGGACTTTTTCTGCCCAGGTTAGCTTCAAACCAGGACTCTCAGATCTCAGCCTCCTGAGTAGCTAGGTGTAAGACATCAGTGTTTGGCTCCCATTCCTTTTTATTTTGGCCACGTTGGGGTTTGAAATCAGGGTCTCATGTTTACTAGGGAGATAATCTCCCTCTGAGCTATGCTTCCAGCCCTCTTGTGCACTGGTTATTTTGAGATAGGGCCTCACTTTTTTGCCCGGGCATGTGCAATCATTCTCCCCTCTCCCCCCTACCTTATTTTATTATTATCTTTTAATTGTCAAGGTGATATACAGAGTGGTTACAGTTACGTAAGTACTAAGTACACTTCTTGTCAAGCTTGTTACCCTTTCCCTCATTTTTTCTCCTACTTTCCCTCCCCCCACATCCTCTTTATTTTGCAGACTCCCCGCTTCTTTCATTGAGATGAAGGTTTTTTCCTTCCCCTTTGGGATGGCCTGGAAATGTGATCCTCCTAATCTTAGCCTCTTATGTAGCAGGGATGACAGATGTTCTGCTCTGCTCATTTTATGGGCCACGTGCCGCTGTGTTCAATCTCCTCTGTTCTCTTGTCTATGGTGGAGGTGGTCTGGCTTCCATAGGCAGTTTTATCCAGGGGTAGGAAGTGAGCATCCTTGCTCTGCAAGGTCAGATCAGAGAAGAGGCCCAGAAAAGGTCTTTTACCTTGTTCCCACTGGCCCCATGGCCAGATTCAGGCCCAGAGATGGTTCCAGGCAATATAGCTTAGTGGTTAAGCATCATGTGTTGCTATAGTGCTGATACTTGTGTAACTTTGGGAAAATTACTTAATCTTTCTGAGTTCTATTTGCTTATACCTGAAATGAGTCTAGTATTAGTGCTGTATCACAGTGCTATGAAGATGAAATACTTTAAGATAATATATGCAAACCTAAGGACAGTCACTATTATTAATTGTGATAGTGAAAATAGACTTTATAATGGGTAGAATGTAGGGACGTGTTTCAGCTTAATAAAATGTTGGTGTGTCCCCCACACAAAATACGTTGCATCACAAGGGAGGGTATTTTCTGTCACTGGAGGCATTCAAGCAAGAGGCCTCATGGTTGCTTCTCTTGTTGAAGCAGGAAGCCTCTGTCTGGGACAGGCACGATGCTCTTGAAAGGTCTGTGGTCCATGATTGTGGCTTACTGCTTGGCTCTACATCATCAAGATCATGCTAGAAGTTGCAAGCCTCTTGTGAGCCATGTGAATTCATCAGGGCATAAAGCAGGGAATGCCAAGGTTTGGAGGATCCTCTGTGCAGTTTATTGAACAATTTCTAGAACAGGAGAGGGCCTTGGTGAAGAGGCCAGTATATGAGGAGCAGACTAGCCAAAGTTTTCTGCTTTGTGGTGTAGGAAATTCTCTGCCAGGTTGCTTCAAGATGTGTGAGAAGCCAAGATGACACAGACCACCAGCCTGGGAAGCCTGCTTGTGTGAACTTGGCCTGAGTGGGCCTGTACTGGAAGGATCTCTTGTTTTGCTTGTCCCAGGGGCAGGACCAGCCCCCACTAGGGATCAGAGAGGAGTACAGGAAGTAAATGGAAGGGGTGCAGCCACAGAGCTGTCGTAGCTGTCCCTTCTGCCTACAATGCTGCTGTACCCTGGAAGACAGGCTTCCCTTGGAGGGTTCTGCAGGTCCAGAGTAGCAGATGTTCTTGGGTTTGGCCATTACTTCTTGCCTAGGCAAAGCCTGTGCTGCTGAGCCTGAAGACCTGGGCCTCACACCTTTACCCTTCTGGTTAAGGGGTCTGGCAAGCATGCCAATTTCATGGTGCTGGACCAAACACAGCTCTCTGTTAGAATGTGTACATGAGCCTGTGAAAGAAAATCTCTGATGGCTGGGGGTAGGGTATAGATGTGCTGCAAGCATGGGGCATAGACAGCTTGTTGAAGAGAATGAGGCTGGTGCTAGGAGCGCATAGAGCATTTGTGTACCTCTCTTCTAGCCCTTGCTCCTGCCAAAATTTGTCACACATGCTCCTTTGGGCTAGAGGGTTCAGATTGAATTTCTTGCTTTTATAGCCTAGATCTGTTTTTTTTGGGGGGGTCCGGTTGTGGGGCCTGAACTCTGGGCCTGGGCGCTGTCCCTCAGCTCTTCAGCTCAAGGCTAGCACTCTACCACTTGAGCCACAGCGCCACTTCCGGCTTTTTGCTTTTTGCTTATGTGGTGCTGAGGAATTGAATCCAGGGCCTCATGCATGCAAGGCAAGTACTCTACCACTGAGCCACCTTCCCATCCCCTAGCCTGGATCTTGATGCATACGTATCCCTCAGAACCACCTCTAGATGCCTGATCACACCTGTGATAGCGCCAGGCAGGATATGCCTTCTCCTTGACCCCTCTAGAAGTCCATCAACTCACAGCCAAAGGCTGGGCCTGACTTACTAGTCTCCCCTGGCCCAGGGCACATGGCAGGTATACTTTGAGCCAATTTTAACGAGCACATCAGGACTTTTGCAAGCTGTGGAAAAGTGCCTAATCGTGCAGGTCCTATATCACAGTGATGCTGTCATCTTCCCTGGAGGTGTCCTCAGCCACTTCACCAGGTCTGTGATGGGGAACAGAAGGCAGCCTCTTGGTTGTGTGATCCAAAGTGATGTTTTTCAGTTCCATCAACAAACATGAAGAGACGTGACCAGGGTTGGCTGTTGCTGGGGGTGGGTGTTTAGAGGTCTCAGAGCAGGCTGAGCTGGGGAAGTGGGTGGAATTGAGCTGTTTTTAAGTGACTGCTTTTTTTTTTTTTTTAAAGAAGTTCCAATGGAGTGGATCTGGTGAGCTCATAAAAACTTCCCTCAGGCCCTGCTGTGTGTTCACAGCTGCCTACCTAGTGCCTGTTAATGCAGTGGTCACTCAATAGACGTTTGTTGAATGAACGAACCAGTTCCACAGCTCTTTATTTATTAAATATTGCCTGCTATTTTCCATGCAGTGTGGTAGGTGGGTTGGCATTCTACTTTATAGAGATGATGTGGGCAGGCTTGTCTCTACACATACGTAGGCACACGTAGACTAACGCACATCTATTTATATGTTCCATTGCCTCCCCTTGATTATTTTCTTCATTGGTGGCTTACAAGACATTTTGGGGGAGGTTTGGCCAAAATTACATATTTTTATAAGCAAGGCCAAACACCTGATCGTTTTGAAAGGAATATTTTGATGCAGACAAAATGGGATTGAAAGCAGTGAGCTGAGCCTCCCTTTCTCTTCCCTTCACTCTTCTGCCTGGAACCCTAGGCCCTGGAGGAAGAGCCACATGTGTGTGGTCACATATATTTACATTTGCCTGTCCTGTGCTATGTACTCACTCCTCCCCCTCTCTCCCTGCTTTCTCTTGCTCACCACATCCCTGCAGGCAGGTCTCATCCGTACAGACAGCACTGACTACTTCATTGAACCTCTGCAGCGGGGACAGCAGGAGAAGGAGGCCAGTGGGAGGACACACGTGGTATACCGCAGGGAAGCTGTCCGGCGGGAGTGGGCAGAGCCTCACGGGGACCTTCACAATGAAGGTAGGTAGTGGGCAGAAGCTCTAAGTACTACTTTGGTCCACGTTTCTTGGGTAACTTTTGACATTGAGCTTTCAGTGGTTGGCCTCAGTGTACTTATCTGCAAAAAGAGCTTGGGTAACACAGCACTGTACAGCAGAATAGTCTCAACAGGGCTACTATAACTGGTGGGAGCAGAGGCTAGAGGACCACAAAAGTCGTGAACCATAGTTCTCAGGGCTCCAGTGACTCCTGGGACAGAGGGAAGGAAGGTTCAGTCTTGATGTCAAGGTTATCTCTGAGCTGAAGCAGAGGGTAGAATGGCTACTGCTGGTTCTTCCCCCCTAGAAATCAAATGTACATTGTTGGAGTCTCAGCAAGGAGGTTTGTTGAGGCCGTTGTGGGAAGTTTGTGGTGTCCAGGCAGCCTGGGACCCAATGGATCATCTTTTTTTTTTTTTTTTTTTTTGTTTGTGTGTCAGTCATAGGGCTTGAACTCAGGGCCTGGGTGCTGTCCCTGAGCATTTGTACTCAAAGCTAGCACTACCCCTTTGAGCCACAGCACCACTTCTGGTTTTCTGGTGGCTAACTGGAGATAAGAGTCTCACAGACTTTCCTGTCTGTGCTGGCTTTGAACCAGGATCCCCAGATCTCAGTCTCTTGAGTAGCAGGCATGAGCCACCAGCATCTGGATCCCAATAGATCACCTTTATAGCTTGCCTCTGATTCTGTCTACTCTGTGACTTGAGTCAGGGACCTTAACATCTCTGAGTCTCATGTCCCCAGCCAGTAAAGTGTGGGTAGTAAGGGTCTACCTGGTAAGGCCACTTTGTCTTGATGAGGGTATATAGAAAACTTCCAGTGTGGCACATGGTGTACAGTAGGGACTTGATAAATGGGAGTTATTTGGGGTAGCTACGGGCCATAAGAGGGGCTATGTGCCTGGTGGCCAGCTCAGGGGTTCATATCCTGGCAGACTGTGGTTGAGTGAAGGAAACAGGGTCAGTGACAGGTGCTGGCTTTGGGCCAGCTTCATAAGCAGACTTAACTTTGTCACGAGGCCCCTTTGAATAAAAGGTAATGACGAGGGCTGGGCGGAATCTGGTCCTGAGTAGACACACCCTGTGCCAGGGCCCTGCAGGGCTGGGCCTCTTTGGAAGGAATGCCTGGAAGCTGGGTGTCCCCTATACAGTTGCCTCCCTTGGAACTCCAGCTGCTCCCCAAGTGTCACTTGTAGAGAAGCAGTGGAGGGGGCTGAAGTCCTGGGAGTGGATGCAAAAGGTTGGGAGGGGACTCAGAGGATGGGGGTGGCTTCAGGAGCTGGCTGGTGTTGGGTACTGTCCCTTCCACATGACTGAGAGAGTGATATGCCTCCCACTGGGCCTGAGCACTGTCCCTGAGCTTGAGCCACCAGTGCCCAGCACAAAAGACCTTTTTGATCTCTCTTTTTGGGGAGAGGTCCTGGAGGAATTGTGGTCTTTTTTTTGTGGTAATACTTTTTTTTTAAATTTATTTTTTGTGAACACACTGTACAGAGGGGTTACAATTACATGGGCAGGATAATGCATACATTTCTTACCAAGCATTGCAGCCTCCTCCTTTGTTTACCCTTCACATCCCTTCCCAGCCCACCCCCCCAATCCTCCCTGCTTCCCCCCCCACCCCCGCACCAACATTGTAAAGCTCCTTTTCGACATGACAACTTGTACTTCTCATTGTTGCAACAGGTCCACCTGTATCCTTAAATGACTTGGTTTTCGCCATCTCCTCTATAAGTTATACTGACATCAAATATAGTGAAAGCAGGGGTTATACTGTGGGGGAGGGACATACAAAGCTACAAAGAGATAATCTTATAAATGCGTTAGAAACAAATGCATGAAAGGAAAAAAACATTAAAATACATATCTAAGTGTTCATTTTCCTAACATCACATTATCTGACCTTTTCCGCTTGACTCATACATATACTAGATATTGCAAATAAGGGAAACCATGGCACCTATGTTTTTTTGGGCCTGGCTTACTTCACTTAATATAATTTTTCCAAGTTTTTCCATTTCCTAACAAATGGGGCAATGTCATTCTTTCTGATGGAGGCATAGAATTCCATTGTGTTATATATACTACATTTTCTTGATCCATTCATCTACTGAGGGGCATCTGGGCTGGTTCCATATCTTAGCTATGGTAAATAATGCTGCAATAAACATTGTTGTGCTGGTAGCTTTAGTGTGGTCTTGTTTGTAAACATTAGGGTAAATGCCCAAAAGTGGGATTGCTGGGTCATAGGGGAGCTCTATGTGAAGTCTTTTGAGGAACCTCCATACTGCTTTCCAAAGTGGTTGGGAATTGTGGTCTTTTGAGGTAGGGTCCCAGGGAACTCTGGGCCCCTGACCATGAGCTTGGAGGTGGACTCTTCATCTGGCCACACAGATGATAGCTGGGGAGCTAAGCACCTGCAGTTGGAGTCTAGGGAAAATATGGCAGACAGTCTGTGTTTCACAGCACCTGGATGAAGCTCCTGTGTGACAGCCTGTGTGGGGCTGGGGCTTGTCCATCTATGGTCCCTTATCAAAAATACAATCGAAATCTTTTTCTTTTTTTGTCTGTTGTGGGGCTTGAACTCTGTACCTGAGCACGGTCTCTCAGCTCTTCAGCTCAAGGCTAGGGCTCTACCACTTGAGCCACAGCTCCACTTCCTGTTTTCTGGTGGTTAATTGGACATAAGAATTTCATGGACTTTCCTGCCCTGGCTGGCTTTGAAACGTGATCCTCAGATCTCAGCCTCCTTAATAGCTAGGATTATACACATGAGCCACTGTTGCCCAGCTGGAAGACTTTCTTTAACATGGTACCTCTGGCTGAAGGCAGCAGGGGTGGGGGTGGGGAGAGCAGCCTGGAAGGGGATATGCTGGCCTTTGAGGGTCCCGCTCATCCTGGGCTCCCATTTATGCTTGGCCCCATCCTATTCATCTCTTTTATCTCCTGGTCTTGAACACCCTGACCACTCCCTACAGGCTGCAGGTCCTGGAGGACAGATATCAAGAGGTCACCTCACCTTAGTGCCCTTCTCCCCGTAAGGATGTCTAGTTTGTCTGGGGGAAATCTGGGCAGTACCAGAGACTCCACCATACAGCTTGCTAGCTGAGCTGTGTCAGGGGCTGCCTAAACCCTGGGCTCTTTTGTGAAGGGCTTCTGTGTTTACTGTGAACTAGGGCTGGAGAACACTTGTCCTCTTGACACTTAGGTACAGCTTCAGTGGCTGTTTCCCGAATGGAGCATAAATGTGCACATACACTCATCCCCACATACACAGCAAGTACACAAGCAATCCCTGCGTACCCTACGCTCTCATCCCTACTCATCTACACCTTACCCCCATTTGTTTCCCCACACATATTCACATTCACCCCACATCCGCATCCACCTATGTTCGTGTTAACACACCTCACACGCACTCACACACATCACTGGGCCTCAAAGAAGAAATGGTGAGAGATGGAGCCCATCTCAGTGCAGAGCTCAGACTCCAGATGTGAACTGCTGTATACCAGGTCCTCAGGTGTTCCCTTAAACCCTGCCTTGGCCTCAAGCTGTGTTCTGAATTCCCCTCTATGGGTCTCCCTCCCCCACCTCCCATTCTATCCAGGCTTGCTCAGGGTTACTTCTTCCCCTTCCCCATGCCACTCCTAAGAAGAGAACTAGGTGTGAACAGGCCCATTCTCCTATAGCTAGAGCTCTGGCTCTCAGCCAGCCTGGGGCTCAGGGCTGCTACTACTGATGTGGTGGTAGTGATTTCTTTTGAAGACTTGAGAAAAAAACAACCCAAAACAAAACAAATCATTTTAACAGTTTTTAAGTATGCAATTTGGGGATATTGTGGTGTTATTTCACTTTATCTGTATCTAATTCCAGGATATTTCCATTGCCCCGTAAAACTCTCTGTACCCATTAGCAATCCCTTCCTTTTCCCTTCCCCGCCCTTAGTCAGCTTCCTATTCCTGTAGATTTCCTATCCAGAATGTTTCCTCTAAGTGGAATCATGTAATGTGAATTGTTAGCCACTGGCTTCTTCTTCTTAGTGTTTCAAAGTTAACATGATGGCATGCCATTTTTATGACACAGTAATATTGTACCACCTGTTAGTTGTCTATTCCTCTATATAGATATTCATATTCAGGTGGCTCCTATATTGGGGCTATGGTGATCATGCTATAGGTGATCACAATACTTACTGTGAATGCTTGCACCTGAGTTTCTTGGGAACATATGCTCTGTTCCCATGGGTATAGACCTAGGAGTGGAATCCTTGGGTCATGTGGTGACTTGTCATTCAAGGTTTTAGGGCAGTGCCAACGGTTTCTTCAAGGCAGCATCATCATTTTCCATTCACTTGGGGTTTCTAGAGTGGGTTCCTTCCCCTCAAATCCCCTCAGGTGCTGAGAGGGAATTCTAGGTGAGCCCTAATAGGGTGTGGTAACGGAGGAGGGAAATTATGCCATTAATCACTGTGGAACTTAGATGAGTCAGGTGACCACTTTGAACCGCCTTTGACGGAGCTGGCAGGGAGGGCTTCTAGAAGTCAGGTTTAGTGTTCTATTGCTACTGTAGCCAGCTTCTGCTTACAGGCTGACGTGACTGTTATTTACTCTCCTGCTCCATGGGGAGAGCCCTGGCCCCTTGCTCTCCTCAATGAGCAGCCTTCCTCTTTTCTCCCAGGGATTTGTCTGAGCTGTGGGCTCACCACTGAGGCTGTCATGTCCAAAAGGTTTCAGAATTCACATGTTTGGATTAGGGTGCTCAGTTGGCAAAGTCTAAGGAAAGGGACACTCCATCTGTATGTGGCTACCATCAAATTCTTATTATGTCTCCCTTCCTGTCTTGGTTCCAGCCTTTGGCCTGGGTGACCTTCCCAACCTGCTAGGCCTGGTTGGGGAGCAGCTGGGGGACACAGAGCGGAAGCGGCGACACGCCCAGCCAGGCAGCTACAGCATTGAGGTGCTGCTGGCAGTGGACGACTCGGTGGTTCGTTTCCACGGCAGGGAGCACGTGCAGAACTACGTCCTCACCCTCATGAACATTGTGAGTGTCCCTGTGTCCTGGGGGGGGGGCGGGGCGGACACCAGCGCGATGCAGATACACCATCCTGTCCCAGACACGCCAGTTTTTCAAGGAATGTCAGAAATGCAGCTCTCTAAAAATATTTGTTTTAGAAGGTCCTTGTGGAAAATTTAAACCCCCAGTTTTTAAATGTTAAAGGAAAGGACCACCATGAGTGCAAACAGAACATAGCCACATGCCACATTTGGCCTGTGGGCTCCCGGGCCACCTCTCCCAGCCAAAGGGCAGAGAGGAGGGACAGCAAGAAGGAGGGGGGAGGGGAGGGATGGTGTAGAGCTAGTGCACACTTGCCTGTAACTGGGTGCCTGCCTCTGGGACTCCGGATGGACAGGAACCAGTCTGGTGAAATGAGACCTTAGGTGAAGATAGCACAGGTTCAGGCCCAATGTTGGGGAGAGGGCAGCATCCCAGGCTCTCTCACAGAAATCCCAGAGGAGAAGGTGGTGAGGAGTTGGGGGTCAGGCCTAGCTCAGTAGAGAAGCTGTGGCATCCAGACAGGAAGGAGGTGAGCGATGGCATGAAAGAGCAGATGGCATGTTGGCAGGAGGGGCAGGGCAGGGTCATACAAGTCCGTCTGGAATTTGAGAACTGGGAAGGGATGCATTGCATATACACATACATGTACACACATTCACACACACACACACACATGCACACGTGCACATTTATGCACAGGGTACCCGGAGAATCTGAGTGGTGCCCTTTTTTAGAAAGCTGAAGTTTGTGGCCAACCATGAGCCATTCCTGACCCTCAGGCCAGGGTCCTCGACCTGTTGGAAGAGAATAAAGAAGCTGGCTGACTGCATTCTCATGTAGACTAAAAGATAATTTCAGATTGGTCAGGGCTATGGCAAAATCCCCAGGGTAACACAGACAGGCTTTGGAGGCTCTGATGGACATGACTAATTACAAACTATGTGAAGGAAAATATTAGTGTCTCAGCTGGAGCCCAAGCCCTGACCATGCACTTCTTGCATTGGTGACCTGGGAGAAGAGTTACTAAACTAACCTTCTTGAGAATCTCATTCTGTGCTTGTGTTTATTATTATTTCAATTAAAAAATCTGTTTGTGTTTGAGTGCCTGTACTGGGGATTGAACTCAGGGCCTGGGTATTGTCCCTGAGTTTTTGTACTCACGGCTGACACTCAACCACTTGAGCCAAAGCTTCATGTCCAGCTCCCTTTTCTGTGGTAGCCTAATTCTGACTGACTGCTCTGTAGGACAAGTTCTGGTCACTAGCAACATGTGGCCGATTCCTATTCCCATAGGTCTGTGGCCAGAGATAAAAGAATTTTCTCTTTCAGTTCCCAAGCAAAAATCCCTGGGCAGGAAGGACTCTGATTGGCATAATTTGGATCATATGACCAATATTTGTACAATCAGTTTTCTAAAGGTAGATGAGGATTAGGGTATAGACATAGGCAGACACTCCCATTTATGTGGAGTACAATGGTTTACCTTCCTGTACCTCTACTTTTTCATAGTATTGTCTTTTCTTGGATTCATTATTATTTATTTATTAATCTACACTAAATATGTGTAGAATATTTAGAATGTGCATAGCATTGGGTAATATTATTCAGAGAGTGAGAGAGCTTTATCTTTGTGTATATGTGAGTAAGTTAGTCTTTGAGCCTCTGTAAAGTCCTTTGAGGGGGAGGGACTTTGTCTTACTCTTTTAGAACTCCAACAGCACCCAGCACAGTGTCTGAGACCTGATAGGTGTCTCAGACTGGTGTCTGAGAGAAGCAGGTGGCTGGTGTCCACACTCATGGGCAAAGGAAAAAGCAACAGAGTTCCGTCTGTAATGCTGGCATGGGCAAAAATGTAGAGCTCAAGATCAGCCTCAGGCACAGAAACTCCAGGGAAGGGCAGGTTGTCTGGCCCTGACATCTATCTCTGTGTGGATAGATGTTCCTTCTTCCCTTCTTAGAGTCTAACTGGTGTCTTGGGACCTAAGAGGAAAGACTCACTTGTGGAGCTGGCTGAAGAAGAGATGAAGGGAAGGATGACCATGAATGTGCACATGCCTACCTCCCTGCAACACTTGACCACCCAGACTCTACAAACCTCAGGCCCAGCCTAGGGCCACACAGCTGAGTCTAATCTCATTGGTCAAGCTGAGAGCTAGGTTGGGCCATAAAGAAAAGAGTAATGGAGATGCCTGAGAGGACTGGGCACCTGGTCCTGCATCCAAAGCTGGGGCTGACAGTGCAGGAGTGTGAGCCAGGCTGGGTGGCATTTCCAGGCTGCATCTCGTTGGACAACTATAAACATTTTTGTCCATGGTTTCTGTCCCTCCTCCCTAGCTAGCACAATGGTACTGTCCATCTTGCAACCAGATATCCTCTCTGATCTTGCCAGGCCAGCCCTCGCCCCGGAAATCAGGATCAGATGTGGTCACAGGCAGATGGGCAGGAGCAAAGAGACACCCTTTTCATTGGCTTTGTGGAGTCTCCAGGGGAATCTGTGCTCCATGAAGACAGATGCCTTACACAATGGACAGGAAGAGCTGAGGGTCTCCTGGGTAGGAGAGGCCATCCGCTGCCCATCCGCTCACCATCTGTCTGGTTGTCCTCTGTGCCCAGGAAGCTATAGCCCCTTCGACTTACTCCAGTGTCCAAGGCAACAGTCTCTTAAAGTACCATCCATCCTGGTGCTGTGAGCTCCCCTCATATGAGCTGGGCCCACCTACGAAGCTTTGCCTCAACTGAACCCATCCCAGGCCCTAGATAATTTTCAGAAAAAGATGAAATCATAACTTGCCTACAAAATTAAAATGCTGATAAGGTCTGTGCCCAGGAGAGGTAAGGGAAAGTATGAATACGTTGAGGGCTGTCCTGTCTTCCAGGTTTCATTTGCACTCATTTGAAGATGTACTGTAAAAGTAAACTTAGATTTTTTTCCCCTCATTTCTTTCCTCACTTATCTTTTTCTGCATCAGTTTATCCATATTACAGGGTCACTTTCCCTAAAATACTTTCAAATCTCAGAACCAGAAAACCATCTAAGACTTTAAAATTATTATTATTTTTAACTTAATTACTTTTTTATCGTAACAGTACTGGAACTTGAACTCTGGGCCTCTCACTCCCTCTCAGCTTTTTCACTTATGACTGATGATCTACAACTTGAACTGCCTCTCCACATGCGGCTTTTTTGCTGGCTAAGAGTCTCTAGGTTTTGTTCACCTAGGCTAGCTCTGTACTGATCTTCAGATTTCAGCTTCATGAGTAGCTAGAATTACAGGTATGACCCAGCAGTCCCTGGCCATCTGAGAGCTTTGAAACACGTGGAGAAGTTATTTCAAGCATTTAGTGAGCACCTTTTGGGTGCCTGTTATTGTAGACAGACGCGTTTCCATTCTAGAAGCTTTGCTCTGACAGCAAAAACAAGCCTCAGCCCCTTGGAATATCAGGGACTCATGAAGATGCTGCTGGAGGGGTTTAGAGGAGGTGGCCATCCTGTAGATGGGACTAGAGGAAGGCTTTCTGGATAGGGTTAGAGGCAGATGAGACAGCCTTGGGGAAAAGCTAAGTGAGGAGCTAGCAGGAGGATGTGGAGGGCTGTACATACAGGATGACTGAGGCAGATCAGGCTCTGTGGCAGCCCCTGTGGCAGAAAAGCCCCTAGGATGGTGGCATGGGCTCTTTTCTAAGGATGTAGGAGGAACAGTTTTGGATGATGGTTCTTCAGGTAGACTGAAGGAGAGGGCAGACAGGAGGCTGGTGGAGGCTGGGATGGGCCAGTGGAAAGGTCCAGGAGAGAGGGACCAGTCTCTCATGTCTGCCAGGGAGCTGAGCAGTTTACAGATGGCTTGAACCCCTTTGGCTGTCCATCCCTGATGCCTCCATGGCTTGGAGTTGCTAAGCAACTTGCTCAGAGTCCACCAGCCCCTAAGTAACAGAGTCAGACTTTGACTCTATATTTGCCTGATTACAAAATTTATGCTCTGTACCCTTCCACTGCCTCTGTTACAGAATGTGAGGACAAGCAGTTAGGGGGACTTGGGGCAGAAGGGGAGAAAGGAAGACCCTGGTTTGCAGCTGGGAGATGGAAAGAATGGTTTGACTTTTCAGGACAGTATCTGCCTAACATGGGTCTGATGGAGCACAGACTCTGTGCCAGACCCTACTCCAAGTGCTCCACATCTGCCCTCACCTTCGTCTTCCTGTCTCCACAAGGTATATTTCCTCCTCACCGTAGGTGAGTGCATGGGGCTCAGAGGGGTGAACTCATGGGGCAGCAGGAAGTGCAGAGCTCCAGGTGTCTCTGATTACACACAGGCAGGCCAACTTGGGGCATAAAGGCTGCTGCGTTTTGCAAGTAGGTCATGGGGGATAAAAGCTGAGCATTGTGAACGTGTGAAAGGGACTCTGTTGGGCTGGGCGGGTCCATGCCTGTGCTCTCTGAGCTACTCTGCACAAACAACCTGAGTATGATGGGGACTGAGCAGCTTGAACCCCATGGAACAGCCGGGGCCAGCCCACAGGCTCCATGGAGACTTGAAGAAGTGTGCTGGTTAACAGGCAGTGGACATACCAGGGTTACATGGTCATGAACTTCGGCAAGAGGAAATGAGGAAGGATACTCAACATCCTCAGCCTTACTCTGCCCCAAGAGAAGCTATAGCCTCCATGCCTCTCTGGTGTCTGTGGAGGCAGATCCTTCTAGAATAGCACACAATGGAGCCTAGTCCCCTGGCCAGATCTACGTTCCAACAGGGCCCAGGCCTGATTACTCTATGGTAGGTCAGCCTGAATCCCAGGGTGAGCATGATCTCAAGCTGTGGCAGCAGTGGATTGCTGATGTCTATCTAGTCACACCAAACACCCTCACTTTGGATAGAAAAACTCTGCTTGACCGCAGAGCCTCTTGGGGGTTGAACAAAGGAAGAGTTTCTTGTGATTGTTGCTTGGCTGTGTTGCTATTGACCAGGGAGACCTACCTCCACACACCTTTGGACTCAAGAAAGACTTTTTTTTGTGATCAAAAAGTCAAATGCACGGATATCAGGAGGAGAATGTGTGATACAGGTTCCAGAAAGTGCCAAGCATGGGGTCCAGCCTTTCTTCCTACTTCTCCTTCCTTGCCCAGTTGCCTGGCTCCTGGTTGATTTTCTGCTTTCTCAATCCATCCTTTTCCTTATCATCTTTGTTGTTCCTTTCTTCATAGGCCACCCATATTCAGGACCCAGGAGCGTGAGGTTCATCTCTCCAGCTCCTCTGGCTGTCCTCAGCTCACCTCCATGGAGCCTGGGTACCTCTACCAGTGCAGCCCATCTTCTCCAAAACACTGTGAAATTGACTGGATCATAAGGATCAGTCTGTGTTTCTACCCTTTCTGAAG
Organism: Dipodomys merriami; assembly: GCF_024711535.1. Classification (NCBI taxonomy): domain Eukaryota; kingdom Metazoa; phylum Chordata; class Mammalia; order Rodentia; family Heteromyidae; genus Dipodomys; species Dipodomys merriami. The sequence goes on along the minus strand of NW_027202715.1, from coordinate 18,740,142 downwards.
GGATAGGGTATACTTCTGAGGATGAGGAGACAACTTAAGGAATACATTGTGTTGCAAAGACAGAATGGCAAGATGTTCATGGCCAGGACCGGCCTGCAGTCCAGGTCCCAAAGTTAAGGTTTAGTCTGCTTCCTGCTGATGCTTCTTTCAGCCAAGTCAGGCCTTGGGCTGAAGAAAAGGACTTGTCCTTCCTCCTTTGAGCTGTGAACTGTCCTTATCTTCTGTCGCCCCAGCCCAGAAACTGGTTCTGAACAGCAGCTGAGCATAAATGGCGGGGAGAGGAAGGGCCTTGAACAAGTGTCTTAATCTCTCCAAACTTTGGATTTCTTATCTGTGAAATGGGACTAACTCTGCTTTGTAAGCTGGTCTTGAAGTTGTGTTTAAAGCCCTCACACAGTGCCTGACACACAGAGGGCACTCAGAGAGCAGCTTGTTTTACCTCCAACTCCAGCACTTTCTACCTGTCCTCTCTATTTGCTGCTTTGTCTCCCCTTGGCCAGGATCCTGACCTTTGCTTGTTTTTCTGGTATACACCCAGTGGCTATCTCAGGCCAATGTGTGATGTCAAACTCTAAACCTAGGGGTCCTGGCAGAGGTGACCTTGAACTTGGCTGAGAGATGAGAAGCAAGGGTACCAGACACGCTGTTCTTTCGGCCCTGTGGGTGTGTCTTGTCATCCTGCCTTGCTCCCAATCACAGGAAGCAATTCCTGATCACCCCAGAGCTGATTCCCTAGCATCCCCTCTAACATTTGGGTTGGGTTGTAGCCACAAAAGGCTGCCAGGGCCAAGATTTGGGTGACAGCCAGGCTAGAGAGCCTGTCAGGAAAACCCACAGATGTACCCCAGAGGGTATGAGGTCCTATGCTTCCCAGATAGGCACATCTCCTGACTGTGGTACTCTGTGCCTGGTGGCCTCTGATATTCCATCCAACATGGCAGCCCTGTACAGCCATTTCCCTGGCCTGCTTCTCTGCAAAGCAACAAGGCAGTTCCAGCCAAGTCAAAGCCACTGAGATCTCCACTGGAGGGTCAAGCTGGGAAGGGTATGTGCAGATGAGTGTGCTAAAGTCCAGAGAAGGACTGGACCAACGAGCTTGGAATGGAAGGGCCAACTCCATCTCCCAAATGACCAGAGATGGCAACCATTGGAACAAGGCCCGCTGAGATCTTGATGAGTGAATTTGATCTTCTAAGTGATGGACAGAGATGACTACTATTGTTCCTCAGCATCCTTGGGGATTAGTTCTAAGACCCCTATGTGTATGAATATCTATGGATGCATAAGTATCCTATGTAATCCATATGGTTCTCCGGCACTCTGAATCATCTCTAGATGATTCTTGATCTCTAGATGTGGTACTTGATGCAATATAGTTATTGCATGTAATAACTATGTAGAGTTATTAGACTGTATTGTTTAGTAAATAATAGCAAGAAAGAGTATACATGTTCAGCATAGACAACTTTGTTCTATAGATTTTCAGCGCATGATTGGTTGAGCCCATGGATGCAGGGCTGACTGATGCAGAGAGCCTGGGCTCTAGCAGATACCTGCCCCGTGATTCATCTCTTCTCTGTAGACAAGCATTGGGTTTAACATGGGTACCTGTGGTACACAAAAGAGGCTAGGAACCACTCTTGGTATACTCTCAAAGTGATACTGAAAAATCTCAACACCAGGCTCAGGTCCTTTGTCTCTATGATCTTGAAGAATGAGTCAGCAGACACAGAGGGAGGAGTAAAATGGCAAAGGTTTATTGAAGAACAGACTCAGAGGGGTCCTAAGGGAAGGCACCTCCAGGGGTGTGTGGTACAGGGGTTAATAAGATGTCTGTAGGAGAGAGCTATGTGACTCTCAAGATCATTGGACATCCTCTGCACCCTGTCAGTGTCCAGACCCCATCAGAGGCTCCAAGAAGCCCATACAAGCTCTTCATGTGTTGTACAGCCACTCTGATTAGATGGCCTATCCAGCATACACCTCCAGGTCCAATCAGTCCACTGTTTATGTGCAAGTCTTTCAGGGACAAAGGGCCATGACATGCTGCCCATGCGTCCGCATATGTGACTACTCGTGGCCATGGTGATGTGTTACCTAAAGGCCTGCATATAGGACTGCTAATGGCAATGGTGTGAACCTCTATGGGAGGGGGCCTTTGCCATGTTTTCCTAGCCAGACTCTTTTTCTGTTCTCCAAAGCACATTGGAGGATTCCTCCTCCCAACACTGGCCATATCACTGTGTGGAAGGAAGGCTGTAACCTGGCATTGGGGATGGTGGGAGGCCAGGTTGTTTAAGTCACTTTGCTGCAGGGCATCCTCAGGCAGCTAGGGAGCATGGGTGTGGGGCATGTAGGGCTGAGTGGACCTGCAGTCTTCCTGGGCCAAGCCTTCCTTGAGACTTGGGTGTGGGCATGCAGGTTGAGGAGGAAGTCGTCTTTGTGCTGTGGAGAACTTTGTTCCTGTGAAGTCTTTGCTGTGCTGGGGGAGGGCTGGACCCTTGTGCCTGTGGGTCTATGTGGCATGCTTTGGGATTGGCAGGGTCTGTTGCCCACAGTGGGGTGCTAGGCTTTGTTCTTAGTGCTTGACTGGATCCAGACATGGGTGCTGGGAAGGCCCGTGGCAGAAGCCTGATGCTGGCAGCTCTGAGTTGTGTACATTCATGCCCTGGGATTGATGCCAGTCCTGGGCACTGTGGGGCATGTGTGCCTCTGTTCCCACAGCTTGGCTGTGTCCTAGGCTGGCCTGGCAGAGGTGTGTCAGCCCAGGAGCAGGTGTCCAGCTCCTCTCCCCATGACACTCACACATGCGTAGATGAAAGCCCTGTTTCATTTGGTAGACAGTGGTCCCTTTGTGGGTTACAGGTTGATTGCTTTGCCTCTGTGTGTGGGAAAGAATTGATGGCTGAAGGGCATAGGGGAGATGGGATTGGTCAGAACAAGCACAGGCAGAAATCCATCCTAGCATCCAGGAAGCTGTGTGGGCAGGAGACACAGGCTGGCTCCCACTTCAGCCTCCATCACTGTTGCTAATTGTGTCCAACAAGCCCACGACTTACGTGTTTCAGAAAAGGAAACAGAGGTTTGAGGAGTTCTCTGCTATAGCCCAAGACACCTAGCTCATAAAGGGGCCAGGCTGGGATTTGAACCCTGAACTCTCCCCCAGAGCTTCTGCATTGTGTCCTAACACTGACTGGCTACGCAAGTGAGTGCTCCTCTTGGGCAGTCGCTTCTCTCCAAGACTCTGAAGCTCTTTCAGGTTTGTTACATATGCAGTGGTACAGCCCAGACAGACATCAGGGATGCTGTTAAAGATGCCATTTGTGTTTTCAAAGCAAGCAGACTATGAGTAGCACATTTTGTAAGATAACAGCCATACACATACACATATGTACATACACACATCACAGGAATCTAGGTAACTCTGCTTATTTTCTTTCTTTCTTTCTTTCTTTCTTTTTGGAAGGTCGTGGGGCTTGAACTCTGGGCTTGGGCGCTGTCCCTCAGCTCTTTAGCTCAAGGCGAACGCTCTACTGCTTGAACCACAGCACCACTTCCGGTTTTCTAGTGGTTTATTGGAGATAAGAGTCTCACAGACTTTCCTGCCTGGGCTGGCTTCGAACCGCGATCCTCAGATCTCAGCCTCCTGAGTAGCTAGGATTACTATAGGCGTGAGCCACCGGCGCCTGGCTTTGTGCTTATTTTCTATTTGGCTACTAGTAGATTATTTCTTCTTCTTCTGGCATTTCCTCCTCCTCCTCCTCTTCTTCTTCCCCCTTCTTGTCCTCCTCTTGTGCTAATTGTTGGGCTTGAACAATTTTTTTTGCTCAAGGCTAGTGCTCTACTATTTAATTCACAGCTTCACTTCTAGATGTTTTTGGTAGCTAGAGATAAGAGTCTCATGGACTTTCTGGCTTGAGCTGGCTTTGAATTATGATTCTCAGATCTCAGCCTCCTGAGTAGCTTGGATTACAGTTGTGAGACACTGGTGTGTGGCCTGTATTTTTTCAAAATTTTATTTTACAGCGAAATGTTATTTAAAATGAAAAAGCTAGAGTAACCAATGGGATACTCTAGAGTATCCAGTGTATATCTTTGGGAAAGCCATGTGTGGGTGTCATTTCTGGAAGGGCAGTACCATGGGTTGAATTCTGTAGTGACTGTGGAGGTACCTGGGCCTGTAAAAGGAAGGACTTGTCCTGAGCAGGGCTCCTTGAGCATGACTGTGTCTAAGAAACACCTGGGCATCTTGTACTAATGCAAGTCCTGATTCAGAGACTGGGGTGGGAACAAAGACTATATTTCTAACCTGCTCCCAGGTGATGGGAAGCTACTTCTCCAAGGCCCTTGAGCATGGCACCTAGATATTCCCTGCACAAGGAGCCTGGGCACATAGGGCGGACATCATCCCAGTGGTGGCTGGAAAGGTACACAGGCTGCACAGAGGGATATCAGGACAAGTAACTGGAGCAGAGGTCCCTTGAGTCAATTGACCTTTCTGGCAAAGGCTCTTCAGGGATTTGCAAGGATGAACATCCTGGTCAGGGGCTGAGTGTGAGACCAGATCCTTTCCATCCCACCTGACTTTGGCTTTGTGAAAAGAGTTCAAGATGGAGATTAAACTGCCCAGTATTTGAATCCTAGCTCTGAATTTTCTTTGCTGCATGTTCTTGGGCAAATCACTGTACCTCTTGGCCTCAAGTTTCCTTACCTATAACACAGGGGGAGAGAATGCCTACTTGAAAAGGACCTGGTGGATGAAAGGGGCACTATCTGTTAGGAATTTAGTTCAAGACCTGGCACACCATAGGGTGCTGGTGTGCTTGTTTCTGTTTAAAATGTGCCTACACTCCTTGCAGGTGGATGAGATTTACCATGATGAATCCCTGGGGGCCCACGTGAACATTGCCCTCGTCCGCTTGATCATGGTGGGATACCGACAGGTGAGTCCTGCTTGTCAGCTGGCTGGGAAGCCACAGTGCGGGATCAGAAACTGTCTCCAGAATCAGAATCAGTACTCTAGGTGCAGACATTGGAGGTGGGAGCAGGAACTCCAGGCTCCTTCAGTGGAAAAATGGACATCCAATGCCATGAAAGGGGGTCTGCCTTTTCTTAAAGAATTGAGAGGGAAATAAAGGAGGTCATGACCACGACAAGTCCTGGCTTGGGGGTGCTGGCACTTAGTCTGTCTAAATTGGGGGACAGACACAGAGCTTTCCTCTAAGGCTGCCGTGAATGAGATTAATGTCAAGTCCAAGGAAGTACTCAGCACAGCACCTGCCTTTGGATTAGTTGTGGTTTCTAATATACTTGTAAGTCACAGTGCATGGCTTGACACACAAGTACTCCCTGAAGCAGAGAGGGCTGTGTACCAGCAGCATGCCAGGTGGTAATAGCTGGTGATCTCTGGGGCCTTCACTGAAGTCCTGGGCCTCAGAACTCCCACCTGGATGTGGGAGGAGAGCTTCACAGTGTCTGGAGCTCTTACCACTCTGCTATCATCTCTCTGATGCCACCTGTAGTCCTTGAGCCTGATTGAGCGAGGGAACCCGGCCCGCAGCCTGGAGCAGGTATGTCGCTGGGCACACTCCCAGCAGCGCCAGGACCCCAGCCACACTGAGCACCATGACCACGTTGTCTTCCTCACCCGGCAGAACTTTGGGCCCTCAGGTATGCAAGGTACTGTATTTGCCATAGCCAGGTGTATGCAGCCTGCTGGGCACAGCTAGAACCTCTGGGCTGGGCTGTGGGGAAGGTAGAAGAGAAAGGAGCTGGATGGACATAAGGATGGATGAGCATTGGATGGTTTCTTGGGGGCCAGGACAAATGAAAAGGTCCTTACTCATGAATCTACTATCTTGGTCCGGTCCTGGGTCCTGGGCCTTATGTCTCAAAGGGACCTTCAAAGTGCTTTTGCCCACATCATGTCCTTGTGTCCTATGGGCACTTCAGGTATGGTTATGTCAGCTGCAGAGAAAGAAGCCCATGCTTCACTAGTGCGGGGATCCAAGTTCTCTTCAGTTGCTGGGTTTTCTCAACACTAAAATGGGGAAGATTGTATGTAACATATGCCTTCCTCCAGTTTGAAGCTGCTCACAGGACTTAGAGGTACATGTAATGCCTGTGACAGAGTATTAACAACCGTAAGCATCTGGAAACTTGCATAGCTTTCCCTTAAGGGGAAACTGAGACACTGGATGGTGAAGAGGCTTGCTCATGACAACAGCAAAGTGACAGACTTGAGACTAAACAGACTCTCCAGACCTCATGTTGAGGGCTTTGTGGGTTTTTTGTTTTGTTTTGTTTTGTTTTTTGGTTTAGTGCTAGAAATGAGTCAGATAGCCATACCTACCCAATCCTTATCTGAACCATGAAGCCCAAATATGGTATACAGATACATATACACACATACACACATGTGCTCAAATGAAGATGTGAAACTTGCACACATGTGTAGACACAAACAGATTTGCAGACACATATGCGCACATGTACAAGCACACAGACGCAGTACAAGCACACAGACGCAGACATAGGCACACACTTATGCATGCAATGACATGGTATATAACATAAAACCCCAGAACTCTAGGACAATAAAGGCCTGAAACCCCTTCCTGCAGCAGCTTTTTATTAAATTCTCCTAAACAAAACCTGATGGAAGATCATTTCAGCCACAAGCTGAGACAGAAACAGCTCCCTCGGGTCAACTGCAGAGGCTTTCCCCAGCTCAGCCTGCTCTCCTGGTTTGTAAATGAGTTTTTTTGGGGGGAGAGGGTGCTAGAAATTGAACCCAGGACCTATGCTTGCTTAGCACATACTCTTCCATTGAGCCACATCCAAGCCTGAGTTGCTTTTGAAAGCAAGCTGATAGCATAGGTCTCACTCACAGCAGTGGTTAGTGTGTGGTGGCCATGGCTGTGGCTCTAGGTCAGCCCTGCTGTCCTGCCCCAGTCCTGTGTGGCCTGTCTGTACCTTGGCTGGATCTCTGTTCTTACCAAAAGCCATTCCTCCCTTGAGCCCTCTAGTGGAAACCATTTTCTTCCCTTTCTCCATTCTGCCGGACACTTTTTCCTCCTTGAACTCTGCCCCTTCAGGCCCACCCCTAATCTAACCATCTAATCTCTGTGTCCACTTACACCTGCCTTAATAGTGGCATGTGCTGGAGGGCAGGAGAGAAAGGCATTATCTGAGTTCTCCATGGAATTTAGAAGAGTTTTATTTTTATTTTTGAGATTGTATCTCTACATTTCCCAGGCTGGTCTCAAAATCCTACTTATTCAGGGGGCTGAGATGTGAGGATCATGGTTCAAAGCTAGCCCAGACTAGAAAGTCTATGAATCTCTAATCTCTAATTAACCACTGGAAAGCTGAAAGTAGAGATGTAGCTCAAGTGATAAAAGACAAGCCTTGAGAGAAAAAGTTAAAGGACACTGCTCAAGCCTCTGTTCAAATCCCAGAACTGGCACAAAAAATATTTTTAAACTTAAAAAAAATTATGGGATAAGGAATCCTCCTACCTTAGTGTCAAGAGAAGCTGGGGTTACAGGTGTGCACCTCCACTGGCTCCCTGTAGTATATACAACACAGCCATTTTTTGCCTTCAGATAGAAAGTATTTTAAGCTTATTTGTTGACTGGAGGCAGAGAGAGAACTTGGAAGTAGAGTGTGCAGGCTTGGGTCCTGCCTGGAAATTCCATAACTTGTTCAGAAGAAAAGCCAACACACCATAAAGAACTATAGGGGCTGGGAAGGTGGCTCTGTGGTAGAGTGCTTGCCTTGCATGCATGAGGCCCTGGGTTCAATTCCTCAGCCCCACATAAGCAGAAAAGGATGGAAGTGGTGCTGTGGCTCAAATGGTAGAATGCTTGCTTTGATCTGAAATGCTGAAGGACAGTGCCCAGGCCCAGAATTCAAGCCCCACGACCAAAACAAAAGAAAAAGAAAAAAGAAAAGAACTATAAGCCAAGAGGGATTTCTCAAGCATACAGAAACTGTTCAGTCATTCTGAGATCATGATGTCGCTGTGGGGGCTGGGCTGGACAGACCTCTGTATACCTCACCTCACTTGCCTGTGATCTCTGTCTGCTCTCTTTTCTCCTTGTCAGGATATGCACCTGTCACTGGCATGTGCCACCCCCTGAGAAGCTGTGCTCTGAACCATGAGGATGGTTTTTCTTCAGCCTTTGTGGTGGCTCATGAGACTGGCCACGTGTAAGTGGTACCAGGAGGGTGGGCACCAGGTGGTGGCTCTTTGGCTGTGGGCTGTGCCTTGAACTCTGAAGAGTCTTGTGGATGAAAAGGCTTTGCCTAGGTCAGGCTGTGGTCCCAGAGTCCCAGGAAATGCCTGAGAGCTGGCTGTCCACGGTTTCAGAGCTCAGAGAGGGGGGTCCAGCTTCCAGGAGGAGAAATCTAAGGGGACCATAGCAGTTCTGTGCCTGCCTTGGGCTTTCCCAATGGCAGGTCATGGGGATCAGATGCATCCTGCCTTTGAAAGGGAGGCTCAGTGGCTGTTTTGCCATAGGCCCAGCCTGCTGCCTGGGTCTCTATCCCTGGCTTCTCTCTACTCTGTCATCACCTCAGCTGCTTACCCTGGCACTGCTGCTTATTGGCCTTACAGGCACATTTAGAGCCCAGGCAGTGGGCCAGGTACAGGACTCCGGCTCTGTGGGCTTAGTTGTTGTTTATAGCACATTCCTTGTTCATTCATTCATTCAACCAATAGTTCTTAGGCCCCTGCCATGTGCCAGGCTACAGTGGAGACCAGGGCAGAGAACCTCCTCAGGAAGCTACAGGGTGTCCAGAAACCCAGGAGTTACTGTCCACTATGTCAGGTAGTGCTGTACACAGACTATAGTTCTGTACTGGCCTTGTCCGTCTACAGGAACAGAGCCAAGCAAGGGACTCCATCAGCTCTGTTGGATTTCACCCATGCTCAGTTCCTTGACCTTGCTTTCTTTCCCTGGATCTCTGTGTCTTCCTGAGACATGGAGCTGACTCCAGGGAAACCTCTGAGGCCCTTCCATGCTGTGGGAACTTATGGTCCCATTTATTCTGGAGCCAGGAGCCTGTCTTCCTACATAGGGCAGAGGCTTCTTCCTGGGGAGAGATAAGGTCAAGCATCCACTTAGTGCCCAAGGCCAGGTGTGGCCACCTGGGAATATTTAAGAAATTAGGATGTCTAGTTTTGTCAGCTCTAAAGAACAAAGTGTTCAGTCCTCACCCTCACAGGGTAGATGTCTGTATGTGCAGAGCGCTGTGCTATGCCCCACAGGATCTGGGGGAGTTTAAGAGGCTGGCATACAAAGGGGTGTAATGAGTGAGGTTGAATGGATGAAAGGAGACCCTGTTTTGGCACTCAGAGGCTTTCTCTTTGGTGGCAAGTCAGTGAGCATGCACAAGTTGCTCATGGCAGCCCAGGTGGACCTTGCTGCAGAAGCCATCTTATGGACAGTGCAGCAGGGGCTGGTGTCCTGGAGCAGGTCTTGGGCTGGCCTCAGGAGCTGGAGGGTGGGGACTGGTAGCAAGGAGGAAAGAAAAGGGGAGTAAAGACTTGTACAGCAAGAGGGGTATTCCGCTCCCCCCACACACACATACTAGGGCAGTACCCACCCAGCAACTTTGAAGAGAGACAGAAGTGTTCTACTTTAATGCATGATTGGGAAACCCAGGCCAAGGAATAAAGTTTGAATTCCTAGTTGGAACTGGGTCTCCTGTCTCAGGCTGCCTTCCCAGGGCTGGGCTCCTCAGCATGACTCAGGGCTCATTCCTGTTCCCCTACCTTTCAGGCTGGGCATGGAACATGATGGGCAGGGGAATGGCTGTGCGGATGAGACCAGCCTGGGCAGTGTCATGGCTCCCCTGGTGCAGGCCGCCTTCCACCGCTTCCACTGGTCCCGCTGCAGCAAGCTGGAGCTCAGCCGCTATCTTCCGTAAGTCACCTGCCTCAGGGCTGGGGCTGGGGATCAGGTGGCCTGCCATTCCTTCAAGTCATTAGTCACCTGCCAGGTCTGACTCTTACAAGGCTCTAGTAGTCTAAAACCCCAGCTCTTCCCCCCCCACCCCTCAGATCTCTCAAATATGCTGATTAGAATCTGCTTGGTTGGATCTGGAAACCAGGATCAATGGGTACCTCAGGGAATATTACAATGAGGATTAGAGTCACTGGACTGGGGCTGAGTCTCTCTGTCTCCCCAAGGCCCCAGAGAGTGGCATACCAAGGCCTGAGAACAGCACTGAGTGGATGGGGGAGACAGTTGGAGGCAGACATGCAATCCTGACCTCCTATGGCAGCCTGCCCAGTGTACATGAGTACATGACACACACTGGGAACACTTTGCCTCAGGGTGTTAAGTCCTCAGATTGTCCACAATTCAATTCCTAATCTTGGCCATATATATACTGTAATATGGGTAAAACTGACCTTCTAAGGCAGCTATAGTTGGAGCTAAGTCCAGTCCTGGATGATCTTGTCCTTGGCTAGAGATCAGGCTCCCCTAGTCACTGACGGGGGGTGGGGTGGGGGTGGGGAGGGGTGGGGGGTCCAAGGCAGCCTATCCTCAGAAGGTACAGCTGGGGTCCAGGGTGTTGGTGCAGACTCCTGCTAGGCCTTTCTTGTTCATTAGAAGCCCCAGTTCCTGAGAAGGGAGGGCTATGGACTTGCTACCCCCAGTCTGGATTACCTTCCCTCTGTTTTCACTACAGCTCCTATGACTGTCTCCTGGATGACCCATTTGAGCGCACGTGGCCCCTACCTCCAGAACTGCCCGGGATCAACTACTCAATGGATGAGCAGTGCCGCTTCGACTTCGGCACTGGGTATCACACCTGCTTGGCAGTGAGTACCTGGCCTCTGCCAGGCCAGGGCATGGCTTTGTATGACCCAGGATAGTTGGCTCATGGGCATCTTCCATCACAGGCTTAGTGTCAGCCATGGGGGGCGGAGGGGGGGGAGGAGGGGAGGTACGGAACAAAGGGATGCAGGGCACAGGGCACAGGCCCCATCCAGCCCCGCCTGGGGACAGAGGCTTGAGCAGGCCTTATTCCTGGGGAAGGTAGAAGGAGCAGATAGCGAGAACGGATGATGAATGGGGCCCTGGCTGGGCTGGTTGCCTGGGGAGTTACCTGAGGGATGGGTCAGATGCTGGGCCTTGGGGTCTGGGGAAGGAAAAGTTTCCACCCCTGGGGTTTGGTGGGTCATTTTGCTCTAACTCTTTACTCCTCCACCTGCAAGTCACTTCTCTTCAGAGAGTTACTTTCTTACTCCCAACCTCATGCCTGAGGCCACAGATACCAGACAACATCCCTTGAAACCCTGGAGATCAGGCAGAGCTTTATAGGAGAGAAGCAAATGGGTTAACTGTGGACTGGGACTCAGAGAAGGGGACACATCAGGGTGGGGCTTTCTGAGGGCAAGCCTCAGTAACCTGAGTGTTTACCACCTGCAGGCAGGGAATACATCCTTCCTCACCTCCCAAGGCCTCTACTTGGCCCAGAGAAGCCTGTGTGAGGTCACCTCCTCTACTCTTCTGACCACAGTGGGACATGTGGTCTGACACAACACCATTTTGGGGATGGAAGAAAAGAGTGTGGGATCTTAGGTCTCAGATGCTGTATTTGCAGAGTGTTTATCTGCCTGAGAAAATAGTAAGGAGATTGGGCCTGTCCCAGACTATCTGGGACATAAGGTCACCAACCTCTGGCCTTGTTCAATGACCACATTAGAAGGAGATGGGGGTCACAATCTCATCTGAGTCTCCTCAAGATCCTGTGTGCAGGAATTGGGGAACATGTTGGGCCTAGACCTCTCAAGAGCTTCAAACTCTGGGCCGAGTAGCTCCTACAGTGAGAAAATGAGAGGCAAGTGTACCATGCCCAGCTCCTTCTCAGGGCCTGATGGGAGAGAGCCCGGGGCCACCTGCACTTGCTGTGGAGTAGAGCTGAAGGTTATGGGGGACAGAGGCTTCCTCTGAGTGCCCTGAGCTCCAGGATCCACTACACCCTTCTCCCTATCACTGTCCTTTGCCCCCAGGCAATTGTCAAAGCTGGACATCAGCCTAGTGAACTTTTCCCTTTGCCATGCAGTTTAGGACATCTGAGCCCTGCAAGCAGCTGTGGTGCAGTCACCCTGACAACCCCTACTTTTGCAAGACCAAGAAGGGGCCCCCACTGGACGGGACGGAGTGCTCACCAGGCAAGGTACCTGATGGGGGCTGCAGCTGTGCCTTTTGGGGTGGAATGAAGGCCGCTGGACACTAGCATGGATGCAAGTGCCAGGGCCTCCTGGCTGTGTCTTTGCAGATGGGGACAGTGCAAAAGGAGAGGCTGGAGCCCCGTGTTTGGCAGATGTGCCCAGAGGCTTCCCATGCCTTACCCACTCCCCTGCCTTTCTCTTCACATCATGGTCCTTTGCTTCACCTTGGCTGCTTTGCATGATCTCAAGGCCAACCATCAGAAACTTTCTCTCACTGTTTGGATGAAAAGAATGAAGCCTAGATTGATTATGGTCCCACAGGGAGGGATTAGCCTATGGGGGTGAAGGGAAGACTTCAGGTGTCCTGCCCCCTCCCCCAGGCTGTCCTTCCTATACACCTGATCTTTCCTCTTCCCCATCATGTACTTCTCATTTCTCCTATTTCTGAGTATGTCTGCTCCCTTCAGCCTGAGTGGGTGCTAGAATGGGGTTCATCAGGGGCCCTTGTGGCTGGCTGAAGAGAGCCCTGAGCTATGCTTTTGCTCAATTGTTGGCCCTGTGGTGATGTGGGATCGTTCATTGAACTTGAACAGCTCCTCCAACCCTGCCCATCTTGACCAATCACCCCTCAGTGTGGTTCTGCAGAGACTGGACCAAAGCAAGAGTAAGAGTTAGAAGCAGTAGTTGTGAAGAGGGATTTGCTATGAACACAGCCATGGTCATCTTGTCCTCTAACCTGTGACCTCTGACCTATCAGGCTCCTTCTGTTCCCACCTGTCTCTGGGCTTTGTGCCTTTATGGATAGATGGGGCCTCCTGTGGCCCTGCACAGGCCCTGGCAGGCTTTCTTCCAAGATCCTTGTACCTGCCTCAGGTCTTTCCCTCCTTACACCCTCCAGGCGTTTGGAGTCACAGGTCATTCCCAGTCACAGTTTCACATTCAGTGGGTTTCCATTTTGGCTGCATGTTAATTCATCCAGGAGCTGAAATCATCCTCATTACTGTAACAGGAGGTGATTATAGATGGCCCAGAGGATCTTTTGGGGAGGGGTGGTGGTGGAAATGTTCTAAAATTGGACTAGGGTGAAGGTTGCACAACTCTTTGAATTTATAAAAAAAAGTCATTGAAAATTGTACACTCAAAATGAGGGACTTTGTGGAATATAAATTGTCCCCCATTGTGGCTTCTTAAAGGCCCAGGACTGTGACTCTGCTGGTCTCCAGGCTTCCACAGTTCTAAAGTCCCCCCAGGTACCTCCAAGGTGGAGAACCACTGAGTTCACCTCTTGAGAAAGACCTAGAGCTTTGTTATATTTCTTCTGTGTTACCCTATAGTGAAAGGGAAGGGAGCTGCCTTTGGTGGCGTCCTTCTTGGAGTCACCAGCCCCATGCTCAGGCCCTTACAGCTTCCAGTTCTCACAACATTTCCATTTAATGATTGGGCAAAACTGAGGCTCAGCGAAGAGAAGTGACCATACACAGCTAGAACTAGGCTAGCTGGGATTCAAACCCAACCCTGCTTCTGTGCACATGCTCCCTCCTCTGCATGGACAGATCTCCATATGGTAGACTGTTTTCCCAGGGACACATCTACTTGTGGCCGAAGGAAGGTGATTCAAAAGGCAGAACCAAGATCAGCTCTAGGGACTGGGAAGATTATGGCTTTTCTCTGGTCTCTGCCCTTTATTTTGGAATGCGGAATGAAATGATAGTTCATTTATTATCATCATTAATCTCTTGACTAATACCTGCCATTTCTGGAGGGCTTTGTGTGCCGGGCACTGAATGCCACGGACAGAGGCAGTTATCCAGGTTCACAGATGAGGAGGAGGCCCAGGGAGGCAAATCATTTGTCTGAGGCTGTTCAGCTCCTGGAAGGGGCAAGGTTCTGTCTAACTCCAGGATCCTTCTCTCAACCTCTCTTTGTCTCTCGCTGGGCTGCCCCATGAGCTGTTCTACCAGCTGTTCCTTGTGCCCCCTTAGCACCCTCAATGCAGGTTGTGCTGCAGTGGCACGGGTGACCCTGTGCCCTCTACCCCACCCAGTGGTGCTTCAAAGGTCACTGCATCTGGAAGTCACCGGAGCAGACATATGGCCAGAATGGAGGCTGGAGCTCCTGGACCAAGTTTGGGTCCTGTTCTCGGTCCTGCGGGGGTGGAGTGCGATCTCGAAGCCGGAGCTGTGACAACCCCCCGTGAGTGTGCTTGGCTAGGGTGGGCAGAGCAGACCCCAACTCCTTAGGGCTGAAGGCCTTGGAGGGGAAGACAGTAGGGGGCAGGATACAGGAAAGAATGGTCCCTATAGGTAGTTATATGTTCTAGGCATGAGGACCCAACTGTTGAGGTACAGCAAATCACTTCCTCTTGCATTGGCTAGCCACCCATCAGTTCTGACTTCTGAGAATGTATCTGAATTAATGATTCCAAAATTGCCCTATACACAAGATTCCCAGAGAGTCTGGGTGGGCCCAGAGCCCCTGCTGCTTAAACAAGACCTCCCGTGATGTTGATCCTCTGGCTAAACTTCAAGTAAACACTGATCTAAGTGTGTTGTGTATCGCCTCCAAGTTTATGTTTTACCTCCTGTGCAAAGCGTTCTTACATTTTTTGACTTGCCTTCTTTTTTTTTTTTAACATCAAAGCCCTAAATTATTTAAAGCATTCTAAGGAGACATCTGTTTGTCACTTTTTACCCCCTCTGAAGGATCTCCATCCCTACTCTACTATGTTTTTGGAACTTCTGAACTACAGTTCCCCATGGCCTCCATTCTCCAGGCTGAAGCATTTGGTTTAGAACGGCTTTATGAGAGACAGGAACTTGTTAAGTCCACCATGGGGTCAGCTGGCCTAGTGGTTTCTATACAAACAGGACCTGGCCTAGCCTCTCTGAGCACTGAACACTTAGAAAGGCAGATAACAGGACCACAGTGGTTCAAGCACCCTAAAAAATAATAATATCTTTTGTATTCTGTTGTTTGCCTACAGGGGTGGGAAGCCTACTACCCTGTTTCTTTCTTAGACACCTATTCTGACATTTTACAAATGGGAGCTGTTTGTTCTTTTGTTAGACTGTCCTGATCTTCTACACACGGGAGCCTTGTAATTAGTTCTCCTGTACTGTAGCTACAGAAGCGGAGGTGATGGGAAGGCACAGTGGCACTGGCCCTGATAAATCATCTGGCAGTTATGGCCAACAGTTGTCACCTTGATGAAAGCTACCATTTATTAAGCTTTTCTGTAATAATAACTGTTTTTACTTTATAAGGTTTAAAGGAAATTATTTACATGCAGTACAGGTTAAGCACTTAATAAGTGACAGCTGCTTAATAAGTGACAGCGTGTGGAACACTCTGAGCTAGGCAGGAGGCTAAGTTCAGTCCCTGTAGTTCCAGCATCTCCATGAACAGGGCACTGTAAGGGAGAAAAAGACAAGAAAGGGATTTACAATATACAATATCCTTTCTTGTCCTTCTTCACAGCTCTTATTCACATAGAATAAGCTATGATGGATTTTTTTTTTTTTTTTTAGCAGTACTAGGGTTTGAATGCAAGGCCTGGAACTTGGTAGGGAAGCTCTTCACCACTTGAGCCACACATTTAAAAAAGTTATCTTCAGATAGGTTCTTGATTTGCCTAGATTGGCCTGGACCACGATCCTCCTATCTATGCTTCCCTCTTAGCTGAATTCATAGGCAAGCACCACCATACCCTTCTTATAGTGTCTATCTTTTTGCCTTCAAAGGCCTTGAACCACAATTCCTTCCGTCATTCCTCCTGAGTAGCTCCAGTTACAGGTGTCACAGTTTGCTATTACAGTTTCCTATTCCCCACCCTACATTTTAATGGACAGTTAAAACACTGCAAAGCTAAATTATTGGGCCAAGTGTACATGTCAGGTCTTAGATATTAACTTTTCTGAATCCAAATCCAAATCTCATTGACGACTTTCTCTTTCGTTTATTATCACAGTAAATGGAAGTAGATACAAACAGAAGTCATTTATTGAGTGCCTACTATATGTCAGACATAGTGTAACTTTTGGAGTAATACACAAGGATGATGAGGAATTAGAGATGGCTATCTAGTCCCTGTGTCTGTCTGTTTGGCTATTTTACTCTCCCTCTCTTTCAGCATATACAGTGGGACAGGTGGGGTAGACCTGAAGAATGGGACAGTCAGGAAGGAAAACTTGAAGTCTCTGAGCTCAGCAGCCCCTACACTGCCCTCACTTTTGAGTGGATAAAGTAATGGAGCCCTGTGATGCTGCCCTATGGAATCAGCCGCCCCTTGGGAGCATGTGGGGAGCTTCCCCTCCTTCCTCTGCCAATCCCCCCAGCCAATTAGGTCACCTGGCCTCTCTGTGTCACCTCAGCCCAGCCTATGGAGGCCGCCAGTGCTCAGGGCCCACATTCGAGTATCAGATCTGCAACAGTGAGGAGTGTCCAGGGCCCTACGAGGACTTCCGGGCCCAGCAGTGTGCCAAGCGCAACTCCTACTACATCCACCAGAATGCCAAGCACAGCTGGATCCCCTATGAGCCTGAGGATGGTGAGTGATACTCTTTGTCTATCCTCTCTACCATGCTGCTAGTGAAGTAGAGGGATCTAGGAGTGCAAAAAGGGAGGTTTGCAGTCAGCAGGCTTGCCACATACCTTTGTGTAGGCCTGGTGCATTGTGTGCCTCTGGGGCCACTGTCCCTATCAAGGTCATCCCTGGTCTGTAGGTTCAATGAGAGGGTCCTTCACCCAGAAGTACTATAGAAGTATGACAGTGCTGGGTTAGAACTGGATGCCCTTCTGACATCTGCCCTTAAGAAGAGGGTCCAGGGCTGGGAATGTGGCTCAGTGGCAGAGCGCTTGCCTTGTATGCATGAGGCCCTGGGTTCGATTCCTCAGCACCACATAAGCAAAAAGAAAAAAGCCGGAAGTGGCACTGTGGCTCAAGTGGTAGAGCACTAGCCTTGAGCTGAAGAGCTGAGGGACAGCACCCAGGCCCAGAGTTCAGGCCTCACAACAGGACCCCCCCCCCAAAAAAAAAGAAAAAAAAGAAGAGGGTCCAGCTGGGTACCAGTGGCTCAAGTCTGTAATCTTAGCTATTCAGGAGGCTGAGATCTAAGGATCACAATTCAAAGCCAGCTGGGGCAGGGAAGTTCTCCATGAGACTCTTAACTCCAAAACACCAGAAATTGGAGCTGTGGCTCAAGTAGTAAAGTGCTAGTCTTGAGTGAAAAAGCTAAGGGACAGCACCCAGGCCCTGAGTTCAAGTCTTAGGACTGGCACAGAGAGAGAGAGAGAGAGAGAGAGAGAGAGAGAGAGAGAGAGAGAGAGAGAGAGAGAGAGAGAGAGCACATGAGAGAGAGAGAGAGAGAGCGTGCATGAGAGAGAGAAAGAGAGACAGAGAGAGCACATGAGAGAGAGAGAGAGAGAGAGAGAGAGAGAGAGAGAGAGAGAGAGAGAGAGAGAGAGAGAGAGAGAGAGAGAGAGAGAGAGGATTCCAGAGAATCCAGAAACTTGTGCTGCGGGGGGAGTAACTAACCTTCTGGAATTTGTCTCAAAGTCTTACTGCCTGCTCACTTTCCAGCACCTCCTAGGGGTTTGGGCACTCTTCATTTTACCTAATCGGCATCTGAAGAGCTGAACCTATCATTGGTTCAGCAGTTGCTGAAGGTCATTTGAAAAGCAAGCAGGTGAGAGCCTGTGGAGTCTTCTTACTAACCTCTTCAGACTGCCTTAGGGAAAACTCATGCATAGGGTCTGGATTTGGGTAATAGCTGGTGCCAGCTGCCATGTGTTTCTGCCTTGGCCTCTGTTAGGGGTAGACCCACGGGGCATAGCACATGGAGTTTCAGAGCCTCTGGCTGGAAGGCCTTCACCATCCTCTGATCTTGCCTCACCTGCTGGCTTCTGTGTGTGTGTGTGTGTGTGTGTGTGTGTGTGTGTGTGTGTGTGTGTGTGTGTGTGTGTGTGTGTGTGAGAGAGAGAGAGAGAGAGAGAGAGAGACAGAGACAGAGACAGAGAGAGAGACAGAGAGACAGAGAGACAGAGAGACAGAGAGACAGAGAGACAGAGAGTGCCAGTCCTCAGGCTTGAACTCAGGACCTAGGCACTGACCCTGAGCTTGTTACCTCAAGGGTAGTGCTCTACCAGTTGAGCCACAGCTCCACCTGTGGCTTTTGGGGGGTTGTTAATTAGAGTTAAGAAGCTCACGGACTTTTCCTGCCTGGGCTTGCTTCAAACTTCAGTCCTTGGCTTCCTGAGTAGCTAGGACTTCCAGTGTGTGCCACCTGTACCCAGCTTCTCTGTGTCCTTTAAAAGACCCTCTGCTATGCTCCAGTGAGAAAAGTCTCTCAGGACCCTCAGCTCCTGTTCACAATGGCATTCTCCCGTTGGGAGGGACATCAGAGGCCCACCATTGCCAGCCTCCTGATGGGGGGCACTCCACCAGGGAGCGTCTTCTTTCAGCCTGGGTTCTTCCTGCTCTGGAGGGCTCACCACTCTCTTTCATCATCAGCTGGCTTCCACTGCTGCGGGGCACCTCCTACTGCCTTGTACAGGGCCAGGATGTGCTTGTCCTGTGAACAGTTGAAGCCCCCAGGTGGGGAATCAGGTGATGTGGGATGGGATGAATGTGGACTGCAGTCTTGGGTACTGGAGATAAGAAGCTACCTGGTATCAAGTAGCTGGGGAGGTACATGGGTCCCTAGGAGTGGGCTATGGGAGAGGCTTACTTTAAAAGCCTTCTAGGGACATTCTGAAGTCAAACCAGCAGCCAGGACTGAGAGGGGAAGGCAGGAAGGCCTTTGGGGTGGCTAGACTTCAGACTTTTCCCAGGACTGTGAGATAAATTCCAGGAAGTTAGCTAAGCCCCCAACCTTGCTTTTTCTAAGAAACACAGCAAATGTTTATATGCTCTCTGGAACCTCCTTTTAAGGACATCAGAAGTTCACAGAGAGAAAGAGAACATTCCATTGTTCGAACCAGAAAGGACCCTTGCATTCTGGCACTCCATTACCAACTCCAAATACAGGGCACTGTTCAGCCTCACACTCACTCCATCTTCTGTTGGGTACAAACCTGCTGAGATGCTAAGATGCCCAGCCATCCACAGGCAGTGGACAATGCCCACTGAAGGCTAACACCCAGGCTGAAACTTAGGCTGAGCCGCTGTGTAACCATGAGCAGTGCCTTAAACCTCTAATCTTCGGTTTCCCTGCACTGCTAGAACTTACCTTAGTGCAAGGCTGAGAAGGTTCAATGAGTTAATTCACAAGCATTTCAAATTGTATGTACATAAAGACTTCAGAAGTGTCTGGAACAGTTTGTTGTCATTTTCGCATTTGGTTTTTCTCAGTAACCTGACAGAGCATTTTATTGATCAAAGATAATGGAAATGGGGAGCTGGGTCTCAGGTGACATGGGAAGCCTTAGGTCCCCTCATGGGTCAGGAAGGGCCACAGCAGGGATTTTAAAGCCCCACACTGACCAGATCAGGGGTCACATGCTAGGTCATCTTGGGCCAGCTAAGTCCAGCAGGGATCAATAGAGTCTTTCCTCTCCCCACAGATGCTCAGAAGTGTGAGCTGATCTGCCAGTCAGCAGACACAGGAGATGTGGTATTCATGAATCAGGTGGTACACGATGGGACACGTTGCAGCTACCGGGACCCGTACAGCATCTGTGCCCGCGGCGAGTGTGTGGTGAGGGCCCCGTCCAGCCTCCACCCTCTGCTTGTTCCTGGGGCCTGGAGGGCTATGCTGCCCACCTCCTGCTCCCTGAGGAGGCCTGGCTGCTCCCATTACACTAGATTTCCACCACAGCCCTGTGCTGCTGGGCAGGTATCCCTTACTGCTGGCCTTGTTGAGGGGAGAGGAGGTGGCAAGAATTATTACCACACCGTGTTCAAGACCTGGTCAGGGCTGTGGGGTGAATTTTCAGGATAGCCCTGTTCTGGGAGCCCTCAGGCCAGAGTTCCTCCCTTGGCCAGGGTCTGAGGACCAGGGAGAGAGTCAGGCCTCTGGCCTGGTGCAGGGTGATGTGTGGTGAAGCCTCTTCTCACTGACCTTCCCTCTGGCCTCAGCCTGTAGGCTGTGACAAGGAGGTGGGGTCCATGAAGGCAGATGACAAGTGTGGAGTCTGTGGTGGGGACAACGCCCATTGCAGGACTGTGAAGGGGACACTGGGCAAGGCTTCCAAGCAAGCAGGTGAGTAGACTGGGGCATCCATAGATGGGTTTCCCTTCTTGAGTGATGCTTACCAGGGTTCAAGATAGGACCAGGAATCAGGAGCTTGGCCCCAGACCTTCCCAGGATGTTAGACATGGGTGACCCCATCTTTCCTGCCTGCTGTTCTTAGGGCTCAGGAGCTGTGAGCAGCATGATGCCCTACTGGGTGACATCTTATGACAGGAAGGAACCCAACCCTCTCTTTGGCTCTGGAGCTGTTGCTAGGATCAAGGGATCAGAGCGATCTGAGGGTGTGGCTGAGACTACAATGGTAGTTTTCCTGGCATCTCATTTTTTAAAATTTTAATAATCCGTGGCATCTCCTGCTTTGGACTCCTGGTATCTGTGAGTTCCTTAACTTCATACCTCCAGTCTGACCAAATTTGCTGTGGTAAAGGATCAGATATTAGTTTTTTATAGTTCAGTATGAATTAAATCTGTTTCAAAAAAGTCAAGAAAGTGTGGGAGATGATAATAGCACATAGGGCAGTGCTTGCAGAAGCCCTGGATTCCCAGGCACTTAGACTAGTAACGTATTGTCTGCTCCTTCCCAACTGTCCCTGCTCCCACCCTGGCTGGTAGGAAGAAGGTCCTACTTCTATTTTACAGATGAACAGACATGTTCAGATTGATTTTGTTCTTGTTCCCCATTGGGGTGGTGTGGGGTACTGAGCTAGGGCCACCTGCTAAGAACACTCACTGCTTTCCCTGGATCCTTCCCTGTGTCAGCAACCACTAAACTGGTGCAGATCCCTGCGGGTGCCAGGCACATCCAGATCGACATGCTGGAGAAGGCTCCCCACCGCATCGGTGAGTGCCAGGCCTGCCTGCAGGCATGAGCGTCAGTCAGGGAGAACAGGAGTGTGAATCCAGGGCAGGTGGAATTTCACAGGCTTGGATGGGGGAGGGGCAGAGAACTCCTTTTATTTTATTTTAATTTCCATTTTATTTTGTCAGTCATGGGGCTTGCACTCAGGGCTTGGGGGCTGTCCCCGAGCTCTTTTGCTCAAAGCTAGTACTGTACCATTTTGAGTCACAGCTCCACTTCTGGTTTTCTGGTTAATTGGAGGGGAGAGTCTCATGAACTTTCCTGTCTGGGCTGGCTTTGAACTATAATCCTCAGATCTCAGCCTCCGGAGTAGCTAGGATTACAGGCATGAGCCATCAGTGCCTGGCTTTATTTTATTTTGAAATGTGTGCTGAATTATTCAGACATCCCATGGTTCACATTTGAAAAGGTCTAGTGAACAGCCCCAGCCCCTGTACACCCTGGCCCCTTGGGCTAGTTTCTTTGCTGGAGACAATGACTGCTCAGATTTCTTGTGCATTTAGATGGCTTTTGAAGGAAAACTATTTAAATTTTTTATTGTTATTATAATGGTGATGTACAGAGGGGTTACTATTTCATAAGTCAGGTAAAAAGTATATTTCGCTTTGGATAATGTCACTCCTTCACTTGCTCTCTCCCAGTTTTTCCCTGCTGTCCTCCCCCCCCAAGTTGCATAGTTCATTTTCAATATAGTATCTAGTGAGTACCACTGCTCCATTTGTTTACCCTATATCCCTCCATTTCTGTGTCCCCCTTTACTTTTCCCAAAGACAGATAAATGAACAAACAAGACAAAAAGAAAAGAAAACAAAAATGTCAACAAAGAAAAAGCCTCTTGAGGAAAACTACTTTTATAGAGTATATTGGCCAGTTCTTGCTGCATATCATACCACTTGAAGCCACTGTATCTTGTTTTATATCCCTAGTCAGGGCTGGGTTCAGCAGCTGGTTCTTCTACTGGCTGCCTGGAGGGACTCAGGCAAAACCTAACAGCTGTAGGTCTAGGAAAGTGTGGTATTGGTACTGACTGACATTTGGGGTTATGAGGGTGACAAAGTATGGCCTCAGTAGGCTAAGCTGGGGTTCCTCCCATGGTGCTATGGTCTCAGCAGAGAGGGACAGGCCCAGGAGATAAGTACTTTTCAAGTCTCTGCTCACATTGTTTTCTAGCATCCCATTGTCTTCAATCACATGACCAAGGCCAGGTTCAAGGGGTAGAGAAACAGTGTGTGTGTGTGTGTGTGCGTGCACATGTGTGTATGTGCACATGCCAGTCCTGGGGCTTGAACTCAAGACTGGGTTATTGTGCCTGAGCTTTTGTGCTTAAGGCTGACACTCTACCACGTGAGCCATAGTTTCATTTATAGCCTTTTGGTGGTTAATTGGAGATAAGAGTCTTACAGACTTTCCTGACTGAGCTAGCTTCATAGTCCTCAGACCTTAGCCTCCTAAGAGGCTAGAATTATAGGACTGAGTCACTCTTGCTTGACCAGAATGTCTCTTGATGAGAGAAGAGTAGTCCAGTACAAGGGGGTGCTGCATGCAGGAATGGAGGGACTGGAGTGCTGTGTCTGTAGTCCAGCACACTGGCCCTTTACGTACCCTAATAATGCTACTTAACAAAGAGTCATAAGCATGCAGACTGTCTGTGAGCATGTGAAGGAGGCGAGCCTGGGGTAAAGGCCAAGACTGTCCAAACTCGAAATGAGTTCACCCTGTTTCTCACCGAAAGCTGACAGTCAATGAAGGAAACTGTTGCCCCGTTTTGCAGTTGAGGACACTGAGGCACAGAAAGGTCCAGAGTGGGTGAGTGGTGGAGTTGGAAGTGCATGGTGACATCATGCTGGTCTCCCCCCAGCCCTGGGACAGGGGTGTATGCAGGCGTCTTCCACCACGGCTGCTGTGAGCTGCCACAGTGATCAGGGCAGTGGGGGAGCTTTCTTACTCCAGCCTAAGAAGTCTGGGAGATTGGATAGCCCACGGGAGCACCCTGGGTGCGGAGGGTAGTGAGGGAGGATCTTAGGAAAGGCTGATGCCCTCTGGGCCCCCTTACCCTGCCCCTACACTTCTCTAGAGTTCCAGGCTCTGGCCCAGCTCTATCCCTAGCTCACTGTGTGTCCAGGATAAACTCCTACCCCCAGTAGAGCCTCTGATGGTATCCTGACTGCCAGATGTGCATGGGGATACAATTGAAGAACCCCTGGACACTGTCAGTGAGCAGTTAGGATGTTCTTCACACCAGATGACAAGGACTCCTCCTGGACACCCTAGGGCTCCTCTCTGTCTTTCCCCTCCTCTAGGCCACAGGCTGTGGCCCTTCTCCAGCCTTGGATGCTTCTGGGGTGGCTGAGGGTGCACCAGGACCTTGGCTGCCTGTTTTCATCTGCACAGGATCTCCTGCCACCACTTCTCAGCACCAACTTGCCAGCTGCTCACCCACTGGGACTTTACAGGATAGAGATCTCTGTATACTTGTCCAGCATAGGGCTCAGCATAGGACTCAGTTTACAAGTTCCCAAGAGGGAACAGTGCTACCAGGCTGCTGGGAGAGATGGGGTGTTTAGAATCACAGAAAGTGTGCAGAGCTGGGTATGGTTCTGTTTTCACACTGATAGCACTCAGTCCAGCACATCGTGCTCTCCACTGAGACTGTGCACCCAGGGCTCCTTGCAGCGCTCAGCAATGCCCCACAGGGTGGGATACTGCTCGCTGCTCCTGGGTGCTGTGTGCTGGCTACAGTGAACAATCCCACTTCAAAGATGGTTGCATGAGGGCTAAGTAGTTTCCCCAAGACCAGCCAGACTCCAGAGCAGGACTCTTAACCTCTCAACTCTGTTCTAGAAGCTGCAGGGGGGAGGAGGGGTGGTCAGCATCCCTGAGAGCAGAGCAATCTCAGATGGCTTCCTGGAGGAGGGGATTATGCTGAGCAGCAGCTGTGAATGGAAATTGGCTGGTCAGGAAGAAGGGAGTAGGTAGTGGTGTTGCACCAGGGTCCAGAGGCAGTTTAAGTTTATTTAGGGGGTTTTGTGTAAACACCCATGTGGTGGGAGGGCTGGAGAAGGGAGGATTGGGCCCAAGGGCCCTCTGGGAAAGTCTTTATTGTCATATTTATGGGCCCCTGTAATCAAGGGGAATAGAAATCTGTGTGACCCTCTTCCCTGGCCAGCGGTGAAGAACCAGGTCACCGGCAGCTTCATCCTGAACCCCAAGGGCAAGGAGGCATCTAGCCGGACCTTCACGGCACTGGGTCTGGAGTGGGAGCATGTGGTAGAGGATGCCAAGGACAGCCTCAAGACCAGCGGACCCCTGCCCGAAGCCATCGCTGCCCTGGTGAGCTCTCCTGCCTCTTGTCTCTGAGAGCCAGTCTGATGGTGTCTGCAGGAGACCAAGGTGCCCTCCTGGGACAGCTCCTCATTTGAGCCTGAGCACTGGCAAGATGGCGAGGAGAAGGAAGTGGTGTCTCCTTGCTATCAGGAGGGCCCAGGCTCTCCTTTACTGTAGGCTTGGAAATTGGAGCCTGGAGGAGACAGAGCGGATTTGGAAGTTCATCCAGCATCATCATTGTGCAGCATGATGTGGCCCATGCCCAAGTCCTAAAGTGTCTGTCTCAGGCCTTTAAGGCAGCTGACCTGCAGCACCACCTGGCAGTGCCAGTCTCTGAGAAGGGGACAGAGCCTTGGTCCTGGCCTGGTCCTATCTTTGCCCAACCCATTTAGCTAGGCCTGGGCTGGGGGTTAATAAAGCAGGAGAGCTCTGTCTGCACACCTGTGGCTCTGGTGGGCAACTGGGGGAATCTTGGACAGGCTTTGTTCCAGGTGTAGTCTTTTCTAGCCAGAAAGGTCTCTAGAGGGCAGGCTCTATGGCTGTTGATACTAGCATATAAATTGCATCCACATACTTTCTATTTGTTTTACCACCTGAATACCTAGGGCCAGCTGATTTTCAGCAAGACTATCAAGGCCATGAAAGGGGGAAACATATAGTCTCTTCAACAAATGGTGCTGAGACAACTGAACTTTCACCTGCAAAAAATGAATTTGGACCCCTACCTCACACATACACAAATACCAATACAAAATAGATCCAAGACCCAAATATAAATCAGAAAGCTACAGCTTAGGAGAAAACAGGGGTAAAATTTGATTGCCTTGGATTCTTAAGTATGAAGTCAAAAGCACGAAAGCAAAAGTGGATAAACTAGACCATTAAAACTGAAAACTTTTATACGTCAGAGGACACTCTGAGAAGTCAAAAGGGCTGTGAGTATAGCTTAGCAGTAGAGCATCCGCTTAGCAAGTACAAGGTCCTGAGTTCAAACCCCAGTACTGTCAAGAAAAGAAGGGAAGGAAGGAAAAAGGAAGGGAAGGAGAGAGAGAAAAGGAAGTAAGGAGGGAAGGAAGGAGGAAAAGAAGGAAGGAGGGAAAGAAGCAAGCAAGGAATTCCCAGAAGGAATCATCCACCAAATGGGAGGACATGTTTGCAAGCCATATATCTGACAAGGGTCCGGCACCCAGGCTACTTAGCAACCATCGCTTGCAGCCAGCTAAGGCCTAGGCTGCTATGAACAAGATCCATAGGCATGGCTCCTGCTCTTGCCAGAATGTAGGTCTGGCAAGGTGCTGGTGGCTCACTCCTGTCATCCTAACTACTCACGAAGCTGAGATCTGAGGATTGAGGTTCAAAGCCAGCCCAGGCAGGAAAGTCCATGTGAGACTCTTATCTCCAATAAACTATTCAGAAAAGGCCAGAAATGATAGTGCAGCTCAAATGGAAGAGCACTAGCCTTGAGCACAAAGAGGCTTAGGGACAGCACCCAGCTCCTGAGTTCAAGCCCCAGAACTGGCCAAAAAAAAAAAAAAAGTATGTCTGTGGAGGGAGGAGCATTAACCAGCATGGGGGTTGCTTTCAGGCTTGGCACATAGCCACTGTTTAGCACAGGGGGCAGGAGTTTGTCCATGGCCATCGATGTGAAAGTCCCATATGTGTAGCCACACCCAGCTCGCTCTCCATTCCATGCCTGACTCTACCTTGCTCCCTGCTTCTTATCTCTGGTCCCATGCCGCCTTTTTCTTGTGTCCCCTCAGGTGCTCCCCCCAGCGGAGGGAGGCCCCCGCGGTAGCCTGGCTTACAAGTATGTCATCCACGAGGACCTGCTGCCCCTCATTGGCAGTAACAATGTGCTCCTGGAGGAAACGGACACCTACGAGTGGGCGCTCAAGAGCTGGGCTCCCTGCACCAAGACCTGTGGAGGAGGTTTGGCTCTCCTGCCCTTCCAGTGCGTGGGACGGGCAGTTCAGGTCCTCTGGGGAGGAGAGAAGCCAGAGGCAGGGCTGATGTCTCCATACGATGTGTACCCTGCCTCAGATTCTCCTCAGAGAACTCCAGTGTGTGGAAGCTGTTCTGGGTAGGGCCTTGGGTTGGGTCCCAGGGCAGGGCCTCTGCCCATAAGAGTTCTCCTGGGGGTAGGGAAGAGGTAGTGTCCGGAACCAGCACTGTACCGGAAGCAGTCAATGGCAGAAGGTGTCCTGCAGCAGGTGGCTTGGGCAGGTGGAGCTGCAGGTAGACTTGTGCCTCCAGGCTTTTCCGAAGGTCCCCTCCCTTTGGATGTAGTCATAACAAGAGGGTCCTGGAGTCGATCCCCAGCACTCTGCCCTTCACAGGAATCCAGTTCACCAAATATGGCTGCCGCCGCCGCCGGGACCACCACATGGTACAGAGGCACCTGTGTGATCACAAGAAGAGGCCTAAACCCATCCGCCGGCGCTGCAACCAGCACCCGTGCGCCCAGCCCGCGTGAGTGCTCCCAGCCTGTGAGTGCTCCCAGCTTGCGTGAGTGCTCTCTGCCTCCCTGAGTGCTCCCAGCCTGGGTGAATGAGCCCATTTGGTGTGAATTCTCACATCCTGTATGAGTGCTCCAGCCTCTGTGAGTGCTCTCTATCTGTGTGAATGCTGCTAGCCTGTGGGGGTACTCCCAGCCCTGAATGCTCCAGCTTTGTTAGTGTTCTCAGCCTCAGTACTCACAGCCTCCATGAGTGCTTACCACTTCCCTGAGTGCTTCTTAGCCTGTGTGAATGCTCCCCACCTAGGTGAGCACTGCTGGCCTGTGAGTGCTCTCAGCCCTGATCACATGTCTAGCCTTGGGGCTCTAACAGCCTTCATGAGTGCTCCAAGCTTCTGTGAGCACTCTTACCCTGAGTAAGTACTTTCAACCTTTGAGCGCTCCTACGCTGAGTGAGTACTCCCAGCCCTGTAAGTACTCCCGGCCTGTGAAGACACTGAGGGATGGGCACCTTCTCCTGCCTTTCTGAGCCCTGTCCCAGGAAGAGCATAGCTGAGCCTGTTTCTTCAGTGCTGCCTCCTGAACACAGCCTGAAGCCAGGCTTCCAAATAGAGAGCAGCCCATGTGTGGGCTGTGACAGCCGTGGCAGTTGGGGTTTTTTGCATCACCTCCTTCTCTAGATGGAGGAAGGCACTGCCTTTGCTACCCCTCCCAATGTTTGCTCACAGACAACTGGTGATTTTCCCTAGGTGACACTGGGACTCAAAGAAAGGTAAGGCATTTCAGTTCTGCTTGGCCTCAGTCCCTGGCCACGACTCTGTCCATTGCCTCTTCTCTGCCTGTTCATTGGCAGTCTGTAATGCCAAGCTTGCCAGTCTCCAGCATGGGCTAGCCGGGGTTGGCATTCCCTAACCTCTTTTGATCACAAGGTCATGTTCTTTGGATTGTTGAGGGAATGGGAGTGGCTTCTGGGAAGTGAGAGTTGGGCTTGTGGAGGACTCAAGGTCAAGCCTGTGACCTTGCTGCAGAGTCAGCCCCAGGACCTCCCAGCTTCCCTGGTCTCCACTCTAGGCAGTGCCAAGGGTAACTTCCCTGTCTGGAACTGCAGAGGAGTCTTCCTGGGCAGGGCACAGGGTCACTATCTAGGTTTCCCTATGCTCTTGGACTGGAGGAGCCCCAAGACTAGACATGTGATCAAGGGCCATGACCGGAGCTAAAGGCCAGACCTTCATCCCCAGCCCTCTGGTGCTTGAGACAGCTTCCTCCTTCCCTCTGCACTTCTTTTCCATTTAATACTTTGCACTATCATTCACCACCAACTCCCCCATGGTGATTCCCCGATGTATGTGCAGGACTCACTCCACCGGAGAGCCTGGGTATCTACCTGGGCTGTGGCTGTTTACCCTCAACCTTGGACTTCCTGTCTGTTTTTTTTTTTAAAGACAAGGGCTGACTTTGGGAATGTAGCTCAAAGAGCTCTGGTTTACTAAAAGAAACATCAGGAAATGGGGAGGAGCTACCCTCACCCTCTCCCACCAGCACAGTTTGCTGCTAACTCATCCATGGCCAGCGTTAGATGCTGGTAGAAGTTGCTTTGCCCCTGAGATGCTTGCTGACCCCAGCAGAGGTGCTAAAGTGGTCCTAACAGCACTCCTGTCCCCATAAGAAGACACCTGAGAAAATGTGGCTTTGGTCCTTGCTAGGCCTTGCTGGGGAAGCACCTGCACACACTTTTACTGGGATATTTATGGGATATTGAAACCACCCTGGTGTAAAAGCGGGGAACTGAGGCCTAGCAGGGTTCATACATTGTCCAAGGACAAGTGGGGTGCCAGGACTTGAAATGTGCAATGAACTGTACTTGAGGAAACAGCAGAGAGAATAGAGACCTCTCTGAGGCCACGCAGGTCAAGGTGGACCAGTTGTCCTGCTCTCAGCCTTCTGAAGTCCAAACCTGCTGTTTGTGACAGGAATTGGTAGGCTCTAAAGAGAGGTGTCCCCTGGGTCTCACTTCACTCCACCTTTTGTCTTGTCTGTGACCAGGTGGGTGATGGAGGAGTGGGGTGCCTGCAGCCGGAGCTGTGGAAAGCTGGGGGTGCAGACCCGGGGAGTGCAGTGTCTTCTGCCCATCTCCAATGGTACTCACAAGGCCATGCCAGCCAAGGCCTGCCCTGGTGACCGGCCAGAAGCCCGGAGGCCCTGCCTCCGCGTGCCCTGCCCAGCACAGTGGCGGACAGGAGCCTGGTCCCAGGTAAGGGTTCCTCAGGAGTGGGAAGTACATGGGTAAGAGTGGGGTTTGGGATGGGAAGGATCTGAGGGTTTATCTGGTGTGTCTGAATATCTCCCCACATCCAGGCTGGTTTTTCTGGAAACAGAGTAGCTCCCACATATGCTGTGCTGAGGGTCTGTGCCAGGTTTTGGATTCATTTACATCTCTGCCAAGTTCACATGGCACCAGGAGGCAATTAGAGCACAGTCTTACATGCAAGAAATATATTCCAAGTACAGCTATATGCTAAGAGGTTGGAACCTGACATCAACCAGCAGGCAGGTTCTTGCCCTTGTGGACCTCAGGGTCCAGTAAGGGACTCAATAGATAAGTCAACTGATGACAGAAGTAATGCTTCAGATTCAAGCAGGAGCCATAATAGGGAATATGACCAAGGACACGAATAGAGAGTGGTCAGGTAGGGTCTGCTTGAAATAATGTATATTAGAGAATTTAAAAAAATTTTAGTGGTACTGGGATTGAACTCAGGGCCTTCCACTTGGTAGAGTACCTTTAAAGAACTAAAGTTCCTGAACTGGGCACCAGTGGCTCATGCTTCTAATCCTAGCTACTCAGGAGGCTTGAGGAAGAAAGCCCAGGCTGGGCAGAAAATTGCAAGAGAGTATCTCAAAAAACAAAACAAAATAAAAAACCCACAAACAAACAACAAAAACCCCAAAACACAAGACTTGAGATGTGGGTCAGGTGTTAAGGGTACCAGTTGAGGAAGCAAGCTGAGCGAGCATGATATCTTGGGTTCAAAACTCAGTATTTCCTTTCTATCTTTTTAAAAAAAGGAAGAACCAAAATTCCTCACTTGTGTGTGTGTGTGTGGGGGGGTGTAGCTCAGTGGTAAAGCATTTGACCAGCAGATAAGAGGCCCAGGAGTCAATCCCCAGCATTTAAAAATAGAGAGAGGACAAAAAAGATCCCTACTCAGTTCATGCAGATCTTATATTCTGCATATCATAGTTTCATTTGTTTTTACACAAGACATAAAGGTTGTAGGTCCTCCAAGGCCTAATCCAACATTAACAGTAGTCAGTAGCAATGTAGTCTCTTGGAAGACCAACAGCCTCTCAAGGCTGTGGTTTGGGATTTTTTGTTCTCATGAGCGGATCAGCCATGTTTGTTTCCTTGCCTCCCTCAATGGTCATGCTCCCCCCTCCCCCCCGCAGTACAAGTGAAGTTTTGTGAGTTCTTCGTCATCTTGCTAGATGCCACAGAGAGTGACCCAGTCACAATGAGCAGCCTTGCCTTTTTGAGGACCTTACAATGACATGTCAGCACCCCTCCCTGCTGACCCACTTGTCACAGTAAGAAGAGTGTCAGATACAGGGGATAGTGTCTGTGGCAGCCCTAGCACACAAGTTTCCCTTCTGCCCTCCAACCAGGGAGTAAGAGCTCATGTGCTGGCCTTTGGTGCTGGGTCTGTTGAATCCCTGGATCAATGACTGTCATACCAGAAGGGTCCACGGAGAACCTGTCCCCTAGCTCTCCTGCTTTACAGAACTGGAAACAGCCAGTGGGCAGAATACCCCTACATCATGCCATGTGGTAGATCAGAACAGGGAGCTTGCCAGAGTGCTACATGAAATATTTAAGAAGCAGGCACAGAGCGCATACACAGTGGACTCAGGTGTCAGTGGCTGCAGTAAGGAGCAGAGCCCAGGGCTCCAGAGCCCAGGGCTTACTGTTCAGATTGTGGGAGTGCCTGTGGGTCTCTAGCTCTTCAGCACTGCTTTGTGAGAACCTGCCAGTGGGGGAGGGGGTGTGTCCTGGTGGGGCTATTGAAAGCAATCTCACTATGGTCAAGGTGGGGGGGAGATATACATCTCCTTTGTACCCTTCCTGTCCTTGGACTGTGGCTGAACTCTGAGTTCAGTCCTCTGTCTCTGAGGACACCTACCCTCATATGGGTGCTGTGGCCTGGCCTGATCCTCCCCTGCAGTGCTCTGCCACCTGTGGAGAAGGTATCCAGCAGCGGCAGGTGGTGTGCAGGACTAACGCCAACAGTCTCGGGCAGTGCGATGGGAACAAGCCAGACACCGTGCAAGTCTGCAGCCTGCCTGCCTGCGCAGGTGAGCAGATGGGATGGGTGGCCTGGCCCAGAGCTTCTGCCCTGGTCCAGCTGAGCCTTGGACCCTGCCTTGCCTTACATCCTGGCTCTTGGAAATTCCAAATACAGGTTGAACATCCCTCCCTAATTTAAAAATCTGAAACCCATAACTTTTTGAGGATCGACAAGTGGAGAATTCTGTGCCTGAGCTTACAGGATAAGTCACTGTCATTCCCTCAAATTACCCAAAATATTGTACAAAATTACCTTCATCATACATGTCAAGAAACATAAATGAATTTCATAATTAGATTAGGTCCCATCCCCCGAATGCCTCATTGTATTTCATGTAAGTATTCCAAAATACCCTTCCCCCCAAATGCTTAGGCTAAACATTCTAGTCACAAGCATTTTAAATAAGGGATGCTCACCTATATACTATAGTTGCTTCTCCTTATGCACAGGAACTCTCCAGAATTCCACAGTGAAGGATTCTACCAACAGGATATCAGCAAGTAAGTGCACTCTAGGCCCTTCTCCTCCTCAAACCTTTCAGGTGCTTGTGCCCCAGTGTGGGCTATGCACGGAGCAGAGCTTTCATGTATCTGGGTGGCCTCAGTTTCCCTGGGCCTTGGAGCCTGTAGCTAGAAAATCGGAGCAGTGCCGTCCTGGCTTCTAGAATTACAATGTGCTGGGAGCTAAAAACTTCATTCCTAAATGTGTAGTGCACACAATCTCTGGTGACAAAAATCTGACCTGGATTTTATAGTTTGGTTGCAGAATGCTACCTTGTTTGGTAAGGTACCATCCCCAGTCTCTGTGGATGTTCTGTAATAGACATTATTCTTTGGATCCCAAAGTTTGGAACCATATCTGGTTCTAAGCATTTTGGATCAGCAATGGTGGAGCTGTGTTTCTTGGGGCTGCCAGGGGAGGGGGTGGAGGGATGAATGGAAGGAGTTTATATTCTGCTGTCCTATGTGGCCAGTTAACCACACAATGGCAGTCACCCACAGCTCATCCTCACTTTTCTTCACTCATAGGCCCATAGTACCATGTTGCTTGTTTCCTGCTGTGCTGAGCTTTCCCTTTCTAGTTTCTCTCTCCTTCCTGCCAAACAGGGTCTCGTAGGGTGAGTGGCAGAAAAGTCAGACCTCAACTCCTAGTTAGAGGGCCAGGGGGCTGTGCGATCTTGTGCAAATCTCTGTGCCACTCGGCTTCCCTACTCAGAGGCTGGCTAAGTTCCTGGGCTTCCTTCTTTCTGTCCTTTCCCAAAGTCAAGGGATTCTGGTTCTGAGATGTTGGCTCCACCTAGAGGCCACTTGGTATTCCTCCTCTGAGATCTGTTCCCCTAAACCTCACTGCCTATAGCCATCTCTGGCAAAAATGAGTTGAAAGCCATACTCCAGCCTTCGAGCTCAGTCTAGAAAGCTCTACTTGAATTACACAGAAACATTTTATATGCCATTTAGATCAAGGAAAAACTAGGACAACAAGCAGCACCTGTGTGCTTTATAAATGCAAGTAATGATCTTAATGTTATCGCTTATTGGTACCTGTCAGCACCATCCCCATTTTACAAGGTGGAGAAATGGGCCTGGAGAATTTAAGCAGCTTTTCCAAGGTCTCACAGCTTTTAAGAGCTAGAGCCTGGACTTGGGCCTTGACTAGTAACTAGGGTTATATACATGGGCAACCTGGATCACAGCCTGACTGTGGCTGCAGGGGTCACAGTCCTGTGGGTGCGTTGGGGGTCGGAGGGGTTCCCACTTCTCCCTGGAGCAGGGTTTTCATGATGCCCCATGGTCACCAGCCCTCCCTCCCTCCTCCCCCTTCCCCCCCCCTAAGGTTCTGTGGGGAGGAGCTGGGCACAAGCCACAGTGATTCCAGAGCACAGCTGAATCAATGAACGAATCCTATAGGACTGAATTCTCAGGTCCCCCACCCTGGAATCTCCTGGTGGTTTTGTTAAATAACAGTTCAAAACCCACTGCAGTTTCAGGTGCACCCAGTCTGGGTGGGGCCTGGGAATTTGCATTGTCTCTAAACTTCTAGGTGGTGCTGATGCTGGGTGGATTTCCCTACCTAGGGACCTACTACTCTAAGGGACATTAGTTCCTCTTCCTTTGGGAAGGATTCTTTCCTGTCAGGTGGCCTGTGTCCACCTCTGGAAAACACTGTGTAGTAAGGACAGCAGGGGCAGGGGAGGGAGGATGGGCCATGGGTAAAGCGAGTGGGAGGTAGACCTATGTGCCAGTGTCACTCTCTGCTATTGGTCCTTGTGCTGTGTGCAGTGGAGCCCTGCGTGGGGGACAGGTCCATCTTCTGCCAGATGGAAGTACTGGATCGCTACTGCACCATTCCTGGCTACTACCGACTGTGCTGTGAGTCTTGTACCAAGAAGTCCTCAGGCCTCAACTCTAGCCTGGACCCCAGTCTGACTTCACTACCTTCCTTCTCCACTCCTGGGAGCCCCTTATTAGAACCAAGTGCTACTTTCAAGGCCACAGAGCCTACCAGAAGGCCAGCAGGATCCACTGACCAGCAGCAAGGCCAGCCCACACAGCTCCCGGAACCACTGGACACAAGTGCCTCTGTGACCCAGCATCACTTGGTTCCTGGGACATCGAGCTCCAGATCACTCAGGGACCCCTCTCCTGCCACCCCTCAGGGACCACCTTGGGGCTGGACCCAGGCAGCTGTACCAACCTCCAAGGATCAAGGACAGTCCTGGGAGGAGGACCCAAGGCATTGGGGCACCAGCCTTCCTGCTACCTCCCCAGTGACTTGAGCTGCACATGCCCTTCCCACCAGCCACCTTTACACTAGGTGCCACCCTGTGACAGTGGGGCAGGGACAAGGACAGACTTCCTTTTAAATTATTTGCTTTCTTCTTCTTGTTTGGGGTTGTGGTGCTCTGTACCCCATGGTGGGTGGGGGGTGGGGAGAAAAGAAAGATCAGAGAAAGCCCTAACCAGAGATACCTCAGCTAGCAGGCCCAGACCTGACCTCTCAGGGGCTTTTGAGGCCTTTCCTGCCATGACCATGACTGTGACCAGGACCGAGGGCAGTCCAGCCGCTCCCTACCCATAGCCACTGGATCAAGGCAGTTCCGTAGCTCACCCTAGCAGCTGTCAGGGCTGTTTTTCCAGGTCTTACAGGGACCCCAAAATGCAAAGCAGGGCCAAGGGAGGCAGTGGCTACCCACAGGGCAGGCCCAGAAGTAGGGCTGGGATGAATGTGGGGGTGAGGCTTTCCTGCTACAAGGTAGGGGTGAGGCAGGGCCAGATGATCTTAGCTGTAAGCTCCACAAAGATCCATACACATCTCTGCTGGCTGGGGCTGGGGCAGGGGCAGAGGCCAGCTCACCTTTGCTGACTGGAAGGCAGAGATGTCCACAGCTCTGCCCCTTTACATGTCACTTCGGTCACTTCTAGTCACTACAGGTTACCGACCAGCCCCCAAGGGCATACCTAGGCCACCAGAGGAGGGGGCCTCAGACACTCTGGACCCCATATTCTCAACATGCAGGGGTTTCCAGACTGGTGCTTGACCCCTGGCTGCTCTAGGAACTACAACTTAGGTTGTCACTTGGGATGGATGGGGGCCTCACCTGGAAGGTGACAGAGACCCAGAGGAGATGTGATTTCTCAGGCTGTGCCCCTCTGTCATCCCCTTCTGCCAAATCCCACTCCTGCTGGAGTCCGGGCCCTCACAGTAGGCTGGAGCTGAGTTCGAGGTATTCGGTCCTGTGCAGGGTGACTTGGCACAGGCCTGATGACCAGAGAGGGCAAGGGCAGCAACTTCTGCCCCAGTGCTGGGCTCACATTAAGTCAGGCTCAGTTGCCCTCCCTGTCACTGCCGAGGGAAAGTCCTTATCCCTTTGGCTCTCAGGAAGGTACCCGGGTCCCTGGATGCCTCCCAGTGTCCTCACTCTTGTGGTCACCGGGTGGAAGAGGTGCTGTCAGTTCTTCTTTCACCAGGCTGGAGGGTTTGGAGCGATGGACTCCAGGCCTGCAGCCTCCTTAGGCTGAGAGCTCTTGAGCTCTCTGCTGTTCAGGTTCCTATGGGAACAAGCCTGGCTTGGGATAAAAGTA
This sequence comes from Dipodomys merriami, assembly GCF_024711535.1. Taxonomy (NCBI): domain Eukaryota; kingdom Metazoa; phylum Chordata; class Mammalia; order Rodentia; family Heteromyidae; genus Dipodomys; species Dipodomys merriami. Next base: position 18,704,697 of record NW_027202715.1, on the reverse strand, counting down.
TATATTGTGAATTTGGAAATCTTGATATTTTAAATGTTATGTATTTATTCATATTGTCTTTGGCATTTTATTGAATCCTCAAAAGTGATATTCTCTCTCTCTCTCTCTCTCTCTCTCTCTCTCTCTGTGTGTGTGTGTGTGTGTGTGTGTGTGTGTGTCCTTTCTCTGCTTTGGAGGAAGACAACAATGAAGCCAGAGCACTAAGGGGCTGCACTGGGCTATAATAGCAAGATGATTGGGGGTAGAAACTGGCAGAGAGGGGACACGGGAGCTGTGTGGCCTTGGGAAACCATCACCCACAAGGTAGAGATGCATAGGAAGTAGCTTTGGGATCCACCAAGAGAAAAGCATTCTAGTGATCAGAGCTTCTAAGAAGCGGTTTCTTTGGAAGGTGGTGAGCTCTCCTTCCGTGGAAGGAACTAAGCAGAACCTGACTCCCAGGCAGGACTGGATATGTTTTATTGAACATGGAAGGCTGATATGAATCACACCACGCAATTTGTGCACCACACCAGGCATGAGCCAGGTGTGATGTCCACACCTGTAATCCCAGTAATCACCAGGTAGAGGCAGGAAGACTGCAAGTTTGAATCCAGACTGATCTACATAGCACGTTCATGGCTATATACCTTGTCAACATCATGAGACTCTGCCTCAAAAAAGACCCCAAACAGAGTGTAGATCCACACCTAATTCCTTGCCCATGTCAGACATCATTAATCCATTACCAGTTTCAGTGTGCACACATGTCTTTCCCTAGCATCTGTGTCCTGGTACAGGAGTACAGAGACTGCCTTTTTTCCCTCCTGCAAGGTCCTCACAGGCCAGTGTGTGGACAGAGAAGCCCTGTCAGGTCAAGGTCCATTTCTATTCTCCTCCACTCTTCTTCACACAGCCTACCCCACTGCAAACAGTTGCCAAATGGGCCTAGGAGTGCACACATGGGAACCCTGCCATACCTCTGGGGACTGACGCAAAGAGATGCTAGCATAGGCCCCACTAGTAGAATTAGGAGGAGTCAGGCAGGAAATCCTGGTTCCCAGAGCCTACAGAGAGGATCCTAGCAGGCACTTTCCCCTTGGCCTAGAGTAAACCTTTCCATGGAGGTAGAAAGGGCAGAGGGTGCTCTTGAAGAGCCCTAGGCCTCCAGCTCTCCCAGCAGGCCTGGCCCATTGTATGAAGCAGGTATAACACATGTCCGCCCTATCTTGTGCTCATGGTGGATATTGCCATGTGTGCAATCTGTGCCCTTTTCCCTGTGAGCCCTGCTTCTCCCTGTGTCTTTCCCATAGAGCTCTGGGCAGTGGCACCACGGGGACAAGGAGGAGCAGCTGTATTGCGCTGATAATGTTTTATAGCACTAGAACCTTTGTTCAGGCCCCATCTTGAGCAGGAAGTAGAGCAACATCCACAAGTAGGAATGACCTTAGTACTTGAATGGAAGGAGGAAGATGAGGAAACCAGCCCAGGGAGCCTCCATGGAGGGGAGGATGAGAGTCAGATACCCCTGGGGAGCCACCAGGCTTCAGTATCCTGAGCCCACCTGTTCATCTCAGAAATGAGGATGAACCTGTTCATGAAAACAAAAATTAACCCACTGGGTGGTAGTGGCTCATGCCTATAACCCTAGCTACTCAGGAGGCTGAGATCTGAGGATTGTAGTTCAAAGCCTGCCAGGGCAGCAAAGTCTGTGAGATGTGTAGTACCAATGAATCACCAGAAAGCCAAAAGTAGAACTGTGGCTTAAGTAGTAGAGTGCTAGTGTGAGCATACAAGGTAGGGGACACTACCTGGGCCCTGAGTTCAAGCCCCAGGACCAGCACACACACATGCACACACGCACACACACACACACACACACACACACACACACACACACACACACACACTGCATCTTCTTTCTACTTTTTTCCATCTTCTCTTCCTAGATCCACTGTTTTCCTTTTTCTCTTTTCAGTTTCTTTAGTTCCTCAGTTTTTCCACACATAAAGGAAGCATATTATGCATCTCTCTCTGTACTTTAATTTTGTTATATAGTTTGAAGATCTTTCCTTATCAGATTCATACCTGTAATCTCAGATACTCAGGAAGCTGAGATCTGAGGATTACAGTTTGAAGCCAGCCTGGGCAGAAAAGTCCATGAGATTCTTATCTCTGATTAACTATTAAAGAGCCAGAACTGGAACTATAGTTCAAGTAGTACAGTGTCAGCCTTGAGCAAAAAGCTAGCAGACAGTGCCCACATCCTGAGTTCAAGCCCTAGTACTGACACAAAGCAAAACAAAACTCTATCTTAAAGACACTGGATATACATTTCCCAACTTCCTTCCAAAAGGATTGTTTAGCTTTGAAGTCTCTCTAGTCATGCCATGATCAACATTGGATAGTATTTACAAAAGGGGATGGGAGGCCGGGGAGGGCTGAGACCATCAGTGTCCAATATTCTGTCTGCCTATTGACCAAGCTAGTATTCTGACTGGGAACAGTTCCTATCTGAATGAAGACGCCAAGACTCAGAGGAAAGCCTTGCCACAGGTCATATGAGGAGTGATAAGCCTGGATCTGAAGCTACCATATCTGCTCTGCCCTTGTCCGCCTACCCCCGCACCCCCACCCCAGCTAAAGAATTGTAAAACTGGCCACCAGACAGAACTAAGCAGTCAGAAAACACTTTCTGTACAGTGGAAGGAATTATACGCTCCCTACTGATAATTGTCTGCAGCTTATAATGTTATAAAACACACTTAACATAGACCTTTCCCTGCTCCATGATTGGATAAACCTCTCCCCCTTTCTGGGGTTCCTATACAACAGGTGATTGAGCTAGAGGCTCACTGGGCAATGGACCAGCTAAGGGAAAGAGAAGCAGTTCAGTTGGTTTTGAGCCCAGAGGCTACTGGTGCCTGGATGAGAATCATCAGCGTGTGGGACAGGGGATAGCTGAGTAAACAGAGGAAATCATAGCATAAGTAAAGGGACTACAGGTGTGCAATGTAGGCTTGCCCAACTCCAGGCAACCTTGTTGATGAGGGTGGGGACAACAGCCAGAGAGCTGTAGTCAAGTGGAACAAGGATCTGGTGTTTCCACTGCTTTAAGAGAACACTCAGTACTGATTTTCACATATTCAAACAAGTACTCCAAAGGTCAAATGAAACCTATCAACTCAGTGGGTTTGGTCCGTGGCTGAGCACAGTAAAGGAATCTCTTATCTAAGGGAGGCCACCAACCTCTCTTCCTTGACTTTCAAGTCCAAGGTGAGCAATTCCAGGTGAAATAACAGGCCAGGGTGTGGAGAGACCTCCCTGGCTCTGCCTGGACCAGTAGGAAATGCTGCTGCTCACAGATCTGGAAAGAGAGAAGCTGGGCTAGGAAGCCAAGAGACCTGGGTTTTACCAATGCATCTGAGGGGAGTCACATGTCCCTCTGTGCCTGAGTTTCATTTTGATCTCTCAGTGAGACTTGGGCAAGTGGTGTGCTGTATTTATTATTAGCTGGGGTCACTTGATCTCTCTCTGCTCCAAATGGGCATGATCATAAAATACCATCTCACTGGCATGAGGATGGAAAGGGTAATGTGCACTGAGTGACTTCATTACTGGAACTCCACATGATTCTATAGTTTGAACTTAGAATCACAGGTTACTAAGACGTGGCCTAAGATCTGGGAGTGCAGCTCAGTGGTACAGCACTTACCTTGCAAACATGCGGACCTAGGTTCAGTCCCTAGAACTGAAAATTTTACAAAGGAAGAGAGAGGAAGGGAGGAATGGAGGAAGGAAAGAAAGGAGGAAAGAAGAAGGAAGAAGGGGGAGAATGAGGAGGGAGAGAGGGAAAGAAAAAGAGAACATTGCCACTGAACTGAGCAGTAGACTGAGCCCCCAGAAGACAGCGAGCTTACCCAGGGACAGACAACTAGCTAGAGGGAGGTTTTCCACTGGCAGGGTTTGGAAGGGAGCCTAACATGCTCACACAGATCACTGGCCCATCATTCAGATGCTATCCGTGGCCAGGGCTGGAAAGCCATCTACATTCCCCCACGGGCAGCAAGACTATCCAATATTGGCAGTGTTAACTTCCACGCTAAGGTAGAGGAGATGACCAGGACTCAGAGCTGCTGCTATTTTCCTTCCCCTTTCCGCTGGAAGAACCTTCCCAATCATTGCCCTTGGTTAATGATCTCTGACAGCAAACACCTCGCCAAATGAACAAACCAGAGCAGTAGGCTGTGCCCATCTAATGCCAACTATTCAAGTCCAACAAGCCAGGGATATCAGAGATCAAGACTGTGGTTTGATGGAATTTATTGATGTGGTGGAATATGGTGGAGAAGAGGAAGAAGGGTGTGAGTCTTCTAGTCTCACTGGTGTGGTCTGGGGAGGGTCAAGGCAGGCAGGATCAGTTCTGCAGAAGCAAGGCAGGGATGAAATGGGGATGGTTGCTGCCACAAACCAAGGTGGCTAAGCAATTTGGTGGCCCTGGGAACAGGTTAAAATAGCTATAGCTCTGGGATCTCACTGGTAAGAAAGTTTAGTGGTCACAAAAAGAGGTGGTGACTGTGGTGTTTTATAGTTGCTTTGTGACTCTTTGTTAATTGTCTTTGTGTTCTGTTTTATGCATTTTATAGCTGGCTTTGACATTGGGTATCCTCTAACTTGAGGAAGGGCAGGGCTGCTTTTGTGTTTTTTAGTCTGGGTTGTTTTTGCTTCTTCACAACCAAGTCATAGACAAAACACAATTAATGTCCGGTGCTGGTGGCTTACCCCTGTCATCCTAGATACTTAAGATGCTAAGATCTGAGGATAGAGGTTCAAGCTCAGCCCAGACAAGAAAGTCGATAAGACTCTTATCTCTATTAACTATCAAAAAGCCCAACGTGGAGTGGTGGCTCAAGTGGTAGAGCGCTAGCCTTGAATGAAAAAGCTGAAGGATAGCACCCTGACCCTGAGTCCAAGCTCTTGTATCAACATATACATAACACACACACACACGCACACACACACACACACACACACACACACACACACACACACACACACACACACACACACACACACCACTGCTGCCACCACCAGCAGCAGCAGCTGCAACAACAATGACTACTATGGCATCTTTGTTGCTAGTTTTCTTTCCTTTCTCGTACAGTGCCAAAGAAGGAGTCACTTATGTGGAAACCAAGAAGGATCTTGACAAAAAGCACCTGCTCTGGAGGAGAATCACCTAGATATGGAACTAGCCCTTTAGGACAACTGATAAAGGCTGTAGGAATAAAGTGTGCCTTGTACTCCAAAAGTGGTCAAAGAGAAAGCTGAACATATCATAGTCTCCTTGGTTTGGTAGAACAAAACAAGGACTGTGGTGTTGAGGCTCTGTAAATGAAAAGAAGTTTCATTTCATGCATTAAAGAACTCATTGTGGAGAGACCAGATCGAAAACTTTAGAGAGACAGAAAATGGACAGGTGGTGGTATAGAAGAGGGAAATGGGAGTGATGGCTAATGAGCATGGGGATTTCTTTTGGGGAATGATTGAAAGTTTTGGAACTGCTTGCATTGTATACTCTAAATATTAAAAACTATTGAATTGTACACTTTAAATGGATAGATTTTTATAGTGTGTGAATAATGTCTCCATAAAGCTGTCATATATTTTAAAAGCAGGGGAAATTGGGTGTAGAAGAATGTGTGAACTCTGTACTCTTTTCAGAGCTTTTCTATAACTCTGCAACAGTCCTAAGATTCAAGGTTTCTTTTAAAAATTGCAAGTGAAGAGCATGGAAACCCAGTTCACTCACTGGCTCCTCAGGACCCAATCAGTCTTCTCTAGGCCCTCTGTGCCATGTATCTAGAGGGTAAAGCACAGAAGCTCTAAAGTAGCAACTCTGATTCCCTCACCCCACAAACAGATACTAAGGAAGGACACAGGACCAGATATAGGAAGTGCCGAGGGAAGCTGTGCTTGTGTGGCAAACCTGTACAAACTACAAAAAGAAAGGAAGAAGAAAAGAGGGAACACCCTATGGCTTAAATGTCGATCAAAGGTTAGTTCCAATGTACCAGTACTCAGGGGATAGGACTAAAGCAAGGATTTAGATTGTGAAGGTTTTCCCCCCATGACTGCATTAAGGCCTTTGACAGAGAAGTGGCTTATGGGTTCCTGAATGAGATTGGCCCTTTCCCTCCACTCTCTCACTTGTGCACTGTTGCTCTTCCCTGTGTATCATAGGATGATACAGCTACAAGTTCAGATCATGGACTTCCCACCCTCCAGAATGTTAGGAAATAAATCTCCATTCTTTATTAATTACCCATGGTCAGGTAGTCTTCTATAGCTGCACAAAACAGACTGTGCAGGAAAGAAGAGATGGATTTCATGCAAAGGACAGAGGAAGCACACATCTTTGGAAGGAGACACACCCAGTACATAGGAGAAAATATTTTGGAACCTTGAAACAAGAGATTGAAACAATAGAATGAGGTGAAGTGGCGCTCATAGGGACTTAAGAAAAAAAGGACACAAATACCACCACTGTAGAGAGGACGAATGTGAAAAAAGAGCAATTAAAGTAGCAGAGATCCAAAACATGAGAATGCACATCTATCCCATGGGAGGTAGAAGACATATGAAAAAATATGCAGTGGCGGTGGAGCCATTAGACCACCTTATCAACCCAGGGACGCATGTATTTCCCAGATGTTCATCCTCAGCAAATCACTCTGACACTTCTCAGTTCTCCTTTATAGCCCTGTGTCATGAAGGGATCTACCATGTGTGGTCATTATAGGATGCACAGGCTCAAGGATGCACTCTGCCTATTTAATGTCCCAGCCAGGGTTTGAATCCTGAATCTGCTTATTACTTTATAATCTTGAGTAAGTTACTTCTTTGAGTTCCTTATTACAATAATATCTACCTCCTAAGATCCATGTCTGTATTAAAACACTGAAGAATTGAAGGTTGCAGTTCTGTAGCCTGGATGAACTCAGGGCCTGGATGCTGTCCCTGAGATTTTTTTTGCTCAAGACTAGTTTCTGCCTCCCAAGCCACAGCTCTACTTCAGGCTTTTTGGTGGTTAATTGGAGATAAGAGCCTCACAGATTTTTCTGCCTGGGTTGGCTTTGAACCATGACCTTCAAATCTCACCCTCTTTAGTAGCTAGGATTACAAGCATGAGCCACCATGGCCTGGTCACTTCAGTGATCTTGGAGTTATCTATTACATTGGAAAGGTCAGTGTGGAGTAGCTGGGAAAAACAGAGGCAGAATTCTTGTGAGATGGTGCAGTGTTACAAGAGCAGAATGGAGCCAACCCATGGAACCACATCTACTGGGCCTATCAACTATGCCTGCAGAGGAGGAGCTGGGAGCCAAGGTGGCCACAACACCCTCCTAACCCAGATTTCCAGGGAACTTGCAGAAATCTCCAGGCAGACATTAGACTTCCCCAAGGATCAAAGCCATCTTCTCTAGATAATAAGACCAGACATATCCCAGCTGCTCCTTGGGGTCATATTCATGTGACGCCCTCTTCCTTCTTGCCCATAACTATTGCCCATAACTATTTTGCCATTTTCAGAAACACACCTACAACTTTGGGTGAGGGTTGCTGGTTTTTGTGTTTTTTTTTCTCCTTTCAGTCCTGGGACTTGAACTCTGGGCCTGGGTGCTATCCATGAGCTTCTTTTGGTCAAGGTGAATGCTCTACCACTTGAGCCACAGTGCCACTTCCAGCTTTTTCTGCTTATAGGGTGCTGAGGAACCAACCCCAGGGCCTCATGCATGTAAGGCAAGCACTCTCACAGAGCCACCTTCCCAACCCTATTTTTATTTTTTGACATCTTATTGGAGATAAGAGTCTTATAGACTCTTCTGCCTCGACTGGCTTTGAACAATAATCCTTGGATCTTAGCTTCATGAATAGCTAGGATTACAGGTGTGAGCCACTACCGTCAGGTGAGGGTTGTCATTTTTAAGTCAGTAGAATGCAATCGCTATCAGCAGATTCTGGAGCCAGGCATGGGCTTATTGTAAGTGATACACCAGGACTTGCTTCATGACTTCAGCCCCTGCCTCCTTCCAGAATAAACAACACGAGCAAAGCCACTGCTGCTAGAGCGTGAACCGTCTTCTGCAGGGGAAGACAGGATTTTATTTGGCATTCTTTGTTGTGGAGGTGGTGGGGCGGGAGCACACATAGTTCAGGGGTAGCTTCTGAATCAGATGGACTAGACTTCCTTGTTCTTCTCAGCCTTTGGCTTAGCTGCCCTCTCCTTTTTGTCCTCATGATGTATCTTGAGGACTTGGGCTTTTCCAATGTACTCTGGGAGGAGAAAAAGACCATGGGCAGAGAGGAGGAGCTGCCTCTTCTCCTGGTACACGGAGAGAACAGGTGGAAAATCACGGCCACCTTCAGCCCTCTACTGTTCTGGGGTCCTGGGAACAAGCTGATTTCCTTCTCTGCAACTCAGCGCCCTTCTTCATTTTCATCCAGGTCATGAACAATGAAGTGTCTATTCCAGGCCAGATGTTTCTCAGGCAATTAGGACTCTGTCTACTGCCAATGTGCCTTCTCTCCTCTATACCTTGTTCCCCTCCCCCCATTAACCACACTGGTCTAAGGCACCAGGGTGACTGTGGGGGAGGGGGGCCTCCTCCCTCAGCTTCCTCTTCCCTTTTGTCCCCTGCCCATCCCACACGCCACACAGTGGCCACGAGACACACTCCCTTTGTAGTGCACCTCCAGTGCACCCCAGGCCTCTTTGTATAGCACCCACTTCCCTTTCCCCACAGGCTGGCTGGCCCCTGTTCACCTGTATTACGTCACCTCTTATTACCATCCCAACCCACAGGGTCCTGGCCACTCTTGCCTGTTGGGAGCTCTGCTTGTGTGCTCTTCTTGGACATACCCAGGTCTAGGACCTCCCTTGTGATTCTGCTGAGTGCCCTTCCCACCCACCATGTCCACCTGCCTCACTTTCCCTACAGCCCCTCAGGGGTTTTCTGGGTGATCCTCTGTAGCTTCCTGTTGGTTCCTTGATACAGACACTTGTCTCAATCCTTCCCAAAGCTCAGCAGACAACAGGTACTCAGTAAGCATTTGTTGAATGAATGAATGAATGAATGAATGAGTGAATGGGTGAATGGACCAGCTTCCTCAGTTGGGAACCTATCCCTAAGTTGCCTTGAATCCCCTGAGGGACCCAGCTGGACTGGGCCCCAGTGAGCCTCAGAATGGTCCAGGCACAGGAGCTTACCTGGTTTTTCACTTTTCGGGGTAGGTGGTATCTTGGTCTTCTTTTGGGAAAGACTATAATCAGATACAAAAGAGAGGCTTATGACATCAGGCTTGCTCATAACTAGGGGGTGGCAGGGTGGTACAAGTATGGTCAGTTGCCCTCTCCAGGGAAAGGTGAGGGGTCACCTCAGGCTACTGGGAACCAAAGCCCTCCTGTCCTTGTGAGGGACCGTGACTGATACAGCTTTCCCCCATAGCTCCTTGCTTGTCCCTTGTGCTCCCCTGTCAGGCAGGGGAGAGCCTTTCATCTGCATGGAGAAGACAGGGCCCCTGCTTCTGGGACAGGGTCACAGGTAAGTGTGAATTATATTCTAGCTTGTATGAAATTTTACATGGCCTAGTCCTTCCTACAACTCTGAGAGGGGTTTTGGAGAGAGGGTGAAACAGAGGTGGTACACAGGGGGGCTTATCCCCCAGGGCACTCATGGCTGGCCTCTCTAGGAAGAAGAGACAGTCAAGACTACATCTTCCAAAACCTAAGTCACACTGGGTGGTGTTGGTAGCTACTTGAGAAGCTGATATCTGATGATTGCTGCTCAAAGATAGCCAGGCAGACAAATCTGAGGGGCTCAAATTAACCAGCAAAAATGCCACAAATGGGATGTGTCTCAAGTGGTAAGCAATAGTCATAAGAAAAAAGAAAGGCAAGCAAGCTGAGCCCTAAGAGCTCAAGCCCCAGTAACTGACAAAAACCTTCAGACACTTTCCCTACTCCTGTGTGTGCCCCCCAAACCCATACCTCTCTAGTCACATCAAACTTGGCATTGCTTATAGGATGTTCATTCCTGATATCCTTGTTGTTGTTACTTGGAGAATTCCCACTTCTTGGCCTTTTTTCATCTTCTCATTTGCTTATAGAAACCTTATTAGTTGCCAGGAGTTGTGGCTTGTGCCTGTAATCCTACCTACTCAGGAAGTTGAAATTTAAGGACCGTGGTTCAAAGCCAGCCTGGGCAGGAAAATCCATAAGACTCTTATCTGCAATTAATCACCAAAAAGTAAGAAGTGGAACTGTGGCTCAAGTGGTAGAGCACTAGCCTTGAGAGCAAAAGTTAAGGGACAGTGACCAAGTCCTGAATTCAAGCTCTAGAACTGGCACAAATAAACAAATAAAAATATACTACCACCAACAAAAAAGAGTCACTCCCCCGTCTTCCCCTACTTTATCAGTTTCCCAAGCTCTGGCAGAAATATTGGGTGATTTGTTAGGAATACAGATCCCCAGTTTTACCTGCATATTGGTATATTCGTTTTGAGCCTAGGGCCTTGTGCATACTCAGATTACATATCTGCTGAGCAATTAACCAGTCAGTTCACTGAGTGAGCCTCAGGTTTCTCATCTATAAGATGGAGTTAGGCCGGGCACCGGTGGCTCACGCCTGTAATCCTAGCTACTCAGGAGGCTGAGATCTGAGGATCAAGGTTCAAAGTCAGCCCAGGCAGGAAAGTCCGTGAGACGCTTATCTCCAATAAAAACCACTAGAAAAGTGGTGCTGTGACTCAAGCGGTAGCGCGCTCACCTTGAGCTGAAGAGCGCAGGGAGCCTAGAGTTCAAGCCCCATGACCAACAACAACAAAAAAGATGGAGTTAATACTGCCTCAGTGGGGCTATTAATCTACAAATATGTAAGCTGCCCAGCAGGGTCAGGCAAGTGTAGTAGTAAGCTATCAGTTAGCACTGCTCTCTTGGAATTTTACCTGCCTCAAAGGCCTTTCACAGAATCAATCTGCTTCCACTTTAGCCATCTGTGGCACACATAAAGTCCTTTAATTTGCCTAGCTTGTGCTAGATGCTCCCTCCTACCTGTGTCCATACACCAAGAACTTGTGGCAAGCTAGATGAACATATTCAGCCCTGACTTGAGACCCTACTAAAACCCTACTCACCAGCAGGCAGGGGTCTAGTCTGGCAGTATGGGCCTTCAGGCTGCACACCTAGACCTGGGGTGGTGGGTCTCTGGAGAGGTCAGGAGACAGTCCTGGGCTACTTGCTCCATCCAGGACAGCCTTGGTCAGCCCAGCCCAGCCCAGCCCAGCTCAGACTAGCACCTCCTTCTCTAGGTCCTGAGGGCTTTCACCTGGGGATAGATGTTTGACCCTGGGAGAATGGTCCTGGGAACAGAAAGGCAGGTGAGAGGTACAGAGCTCACCTGTAGGATGCCTGCAGGTTTTCCTGAGGCTCTTGAACTTCTTGGAGCTGATTTAGGAGCCTTTCTTCCGGAATGGACGTTAGGGGTTGAGGGAACTGTTGAGCTACTGCAGTTTGTAGGAGCCCCAGAGCAATGTCTTTTTCTGGAAGCACAGCACAGAATCCTCAGCCTCTACCCACTTCCTGACCCTAGATGAGACGAGTCTAAACAGGGCCTCCACATCTCCCCAAACCAGCTCAAGGGTAACTCTATTTATCCCACATTCTGCCCACAGGTCCACTCAGGAGAATCCCAGAGTGTTCCTGGTCTCTGAAGAGAGCACCCAGCCCTTCCACACCCTTCCCCCCACTCAAGGACATGTGCACCTTATTCTGACCTCATCCTGCCCACTGTAGCCCCTGGCTGCCTTTGGAAAAGCTTTCTTTTTCGTTCCTCCTTATCCTTTTCTCCTCCCTCCCCTTCTCTCTTCTTTCTCTTCCCTTCCCCTTCCTCCTCCTGTCTACTCTCAACAAAGGAAACCTCTTCCAGCCTCCCTCCAGCTTCCAGCCCTCATTATTACTCATTCCCTCATCACTACACTCTCCATCCACTGTCTATTGTGTGTCTGTGTGTATTGGTGTATTTTTTTTTTGTCAGTCGTGGGGCTTGAATGTATTGGTGTATTCTTATGCACACACCTATGGCCTCCCATTTGTACTTGTGTGCATGTGTGTGTGTGTGTGTGTGTGTGTGTGTGTGTGTGTGTGTGTGTGTATTTGTGTATAATTCCCACAGTAGCAGCAGAAGAGGGACTGTGTCTTCTAGATAGTCATTCACTTTCTCCTTTCCCAATGCCTAGTCCTGGTGCCCACATCAAGGGGAGGTTCCCTCCAAGAAGCAGGGCCATAGAAATTCTTCAGTAGGATTGAGGTAGGAGAGAACAGTGAAGTTGTCCAGTGGGACAAAAGACATCCAAAATGGAGAAGGAGGAAGGTGTAAAAACCAAGAAACATCTGAGTCCTTGAGACCCAGAAAACAAGAGCCAGATCTTGGCAGCCTCCACTTGGGGAAGGAGCCATGCAGTGTCCTTACCCTTTGAGGGAGCGTAAAGCAGCCAGAACTGAATGGCACTTAGAGAGTCTGTCTGCAGAATCTGACACAGAAGCTCCAGGATCTGTGGGCAGGAGGACATAGGGAGTCAATGTGATCATGACATACTCCTGCCAGGACTGCAGACACCAAGGTTTATGGACACTAAGAGCTCATCCCTGAAAGTGAGCTCCCTGAGCCAAATGCTTGGCTCAACTGGTCCTGTATGGGGCCTTGCATTGTATGGAGGGCTTTTTCCCACAGCAGTCCTACTGGAAGTCTAGACTCCCTTTTAGACAGGTAATGAATCTGAGCCCTTGAATGAGGAAGACCCCCCAAGCAGGATTAAGGCTCAGATATGAGGCACATGGGCTCCTCACTCTTGGAGCCTATTTGGGCTGGTTGTATCCCCAAAGCCTCTCACTGGAAGGGCAAAGTCAGAGCAAGCCAGTTACCTCCTCAGAGACTCATTGTCTCCCATGCCTAAGTGTTTGGGGTTATGTATTTGGGGTCATCCTCAGGCTTCCCCACCCGGAATTCCAAAAGTCTAGAGATATTGGCAAAGAGATAGGGGACTCCCAGAGGGTAGCCTGAGGGCTGGGGTGGGCTAGTTTTGTAAGCTGCCCAGTATAGGGCTCCATCCTGCAGAGCAGTGGGTATTCTCAATTTCTGGCTGTCTCCTCAGCCTTTAGCTTCTTTCCTACTTCCGGGTTCCATTTCCCCTGCAGCCTCCAATTGGGCAGCATCTGGAAATGATCCTGTTTTGTCTTGAATGGCCTGTAGAGGCTTCCGAGGCCAGGTTGCTGCTGTTGGCTGTGCCTATAGTAGGCTGGAAGGACTGGAATTGAAGCCCACGTTGGAAGGTAGAACCCCTGGAGTCCTAGAAAAATGTGGTTCCTTCAGCATTGAGCAGGCATTCTTCTTGGGGCCTGGAGGAGCCTGTTAGACCCCAGCAGGCCTGGGTAGAGTGAGAACTCTACCTTAGGAACTTATCCTGGTAGAGTTGGAACTGGGTTGGGTCTCTCCCCAGCACCTGTTTGGGTGCCAACCCTCACCCTCAACACCCACCCACCCTGGTGTGCCCCTGTGACCTTGTCTATTCTCAGCGTCCTACTTACCTGCCCTGGGCCCCCTCCCCATAGGACCTGAGAACCTAATTCCAGGCGTAGTGAGACCATCCTACAGTGGAGAAAGTATTGGTTCTAGTCCCAGCTATGTTGCTCCTTGTCACCTGGGTGTGACCTGCATCACACAGTTCCATAGGGCAGGTTTTCAATCTCCTCATCAATGGGATGTCTGCTTTATCCACCTCACTGGACCTTTCAGGCAGGCAGTGGGATGCTGGCTCAGAAACCGCCAATCCCTACTCCACTGGAAGGAGCTCTTGATGGGGACACTCAAGAGTGGAGGAGGTGGAGTTCGTACTCTGATGAAACATTGGCAAAGGTGGGGAAACAGGCTGGGACTGGCCTGGGAGGTTGTAGGGTGCAGTCTGAGAGCTCACCAGGCAAAATCTTCATTTCTGAGCATCTCAGTCCTCCATCATGTTCCCTGATTAACATCAGATGCTTTAGCTGGGATGGGCCTCCATGGTAATGTGCTTACACTCACTTTGGACAGATCATGGAATTAAAGCCCATTGAGGAAGGACTTACATAGAAAAGGACCAATGGACACAGGGTCCTTTAGAGGCAGAGGGGGCTGGAGCCTAGGCTGCTGACTCTCAGGCCAGGATCTTCCTATCTTACAGTCTCAGGTCCCAGTGCACCTGGAAGGGTGCTAGCTGGCAGAGCTAGGAGCCAAGAGGATAGTAATTACTACAGCCTCTGAACCCAGACTGGTTCTTACCAGTAGTTCCTGGTCACGCAGGACAGAGGCCTGGAGTACATCATTGTTCAAAAGATGGCTCCGCTGGCCCTGGTGGAAACTGCGGCGCTGGAGATTGTGAGCGGAAGCCGGAATGAGTCGACCAGTCTCAGCCGAGTACTTTGCTCCATGCACCCTCAGAGGAGGCTCTTGTTTCTGTTGGGATAAAAGTGGCACAGACTCCAGGAGCCAGTGAAAGGAAAGGGAGAAGGCAAAAGAGAGAAGATAAGAGAAAGCTGGGTCATATCCATCAGTTTTGTCCCTGCTTCTACTTGTCTTTTATCACCCAACTCGGCATCTCAGCGTTGAATGTGGATGAATGTCTTTGGGTATCTTGAGCTTTTCTGCTGTGGCTCCACTTGGGCTATCAGACATATATGATTGACAGATAACAAATAGGTAGGTAGGTAGACAAAGGTAGATAGATAGGGCTGGGAAGGTGGCTTAGTGGTAGAGTGCTTGCCTTGCATGAATGAGGCCCTGAGTCCAATTCCTCAGCACCACATAAGCAGAAAAAGCCAGAAGTGGCACTGTGGCTCAAGTGGTAGAGTGCTAGCCTTGAGCTGAAGAGCTGAGGGACAGTGCCCAGGGTCCAGAGTTCAGGCCCCATGACCGACCAAAAAAAACAAAGATAGATAGATAGATAGATAGATAGATAGATAGATAGATAGATAGATAGATAGATAGATAGATAGATAGATCAAACTGGAGTTTGAACTCAGGGCCTTGAATTTGCTTAGCTTGCTTTCTCTGGCTGGAACTCTACCACTTGACCCCTGCCTCCAGCCTAGCTTCTTGTCAGTTATTTTGGAGATTGGCATCTCATGTATTTTTCTGCGCAGGCTAACTTCAAACCTCAACTCTCTAGATCTCAGCTTCCTGAGTAACTAGGATGACAAGCATGAGCCATTGGCAATCAGCTTGCTATCAGAGATCTAAAATCATTATCCTGTGCCAGGGGCCCACTGTCTAACCTTTATTCCTAGTGCTGCCCCCATATCTATCCCTCACCGCTTGACATTCTTTCTTTTCTCTGAGAAGTCAGGCTTCTTGCTCTTCAATTCCAGTTAAAACTTGTAGTCGTAACCTTACTTCCCTCCCTCTTTCTGAACCGGAGTTTGAACTTAGAGCGTCTTGCTTCCTAGGCAGGTGCTCTACAAATTTTTGGTTAGCTATTTTTAGATAGGACTTCGAGTTTTTACCTGGGCCCATCTTTAATTCTCCTACCTATAGCTTCCCATATAGCTGGGATTAAAGAGTACATTACCATTATAGCTGGCTTATTTGTTGAGATGGGTTGTTACTAAATTTTTTTTTTGTCTAGCCTGACCTTGAATCTACTTCATTCTTACCTATCTCTACCTTGTGAGAAGCTGGGATTACAGGTATGAACCACCTCTCCTCCTCCTTTGAAAGCTAAGAAATCCATAACTATCTAACTTAGCTAAGTCACTCAGAGCACTGAAGAGTGAAAGGAGGAATGAGAAGCCAGGGCTACTTCTCCACTCTGGTTGCCCAAGACTCCTTTGTTCTGCTCCTACCTCTTTGTTTTTCTGCTCAGTCTCCTTGGTGAACACAGTCACCCGGGAAGCCAGATCCTTCAACTCCTTCTTCCAGGTCTCTGGGAGGAGAACACAAGGTTCTGGGGGTCTTGCTCACCCTCCCTATGACACCAGGGTTGGGAGGGCAGGGAAGGCTCTAGGTAAAAAGAAATGCCTTTCTCCTTTCATGTCATCCTGCCCCAGTCTTGGGGGAAGGCAGGTAGGGTGTCTTGGAGGGAGAAAGATTAGGCATGGCATTGATGCTGGGGGTACTGCTGTTCTGCCTATGGCATTTCTGGGAGATGGGCTTGTGTCTAGTTGGATGTGATTTGATCACTTCCCCTTAGGTATCTGGGGCCAGGATTGCGATTCAGGAGATAAGGAGTCTGCTTGTAAGACCGTTCCCCGACTCCCCCAGTCATTCTGCAGCCAGCCAGCCAGCCAAAACTTTCTGCCCTACACTGGCTTCCCCTCACTAGCTTGACTCTCCCATACCCCAGTAGCAGAGAGATAGGACTTCCCAGGGCAGAGGCCTCTATTGGCCACCCAGCATCATGGCTCATGGTCTGATGGGCAGGTGCAAGTCACTATTACAAGTGTATTCCTGTGTAGCTGTCAGTCATGTGACTTGCCAAAAATCTGCTTGAATCCAAGCAAGGGCACTTTTCTCAGTGCTAGAACCGGGGACAAGGTAGGAAGTAATCCAGAGATGAAGCTGCCCTGGGACAGCCTAGGTGACCCACAATGTAAGACATGGTCCTTTTTCCCTCAGGTATCTCACATGCAGCCCTTGGTGACTGGTATGAGCCCTATAGAAAGATGTTGGTCCCAGTACCCACCAGTAGAAAGCTGGGGATTCCGATTGGACTGTGGGTCCCCGATGGGGGCAGGGAATGCGGGCATCCCCATCAGATAGCTGGATAAGAGTGCAGACCGAGACAAGGGAACCAAAGAGAAATCGTCCTTGACGAAGCAGACAGGTTTCCCAGTGAGATCTGTGGAGGAGCAGAGTCTGTAAGGCAGAGAAGTGGTGAATCCCAGAAAAGGAGGCAGGGTAGGCAGGGAGAACCCTGGGTCCTTTTGTTCTAGGAAGCAGCAGCCCATGGATCATTGGAGCTGAAGAGGCTTCTACAACCTCCTAGAGCAGCAACCACCTTGTCCACAGGCACTGAGGATGAGTGGGAGAAAGACTGCTCTGGGTCACCAGTAAGTTGAGCAGAGATGAGACAAAACCCTAGTCTCCTCTATAGAGCCTTAGAACCGTAATCTTCAGGTCCTTCTGGCAGCCTATGAGAGGGCAGGTGTAAGCATGAGAGGGGCCTGGCTAGAGTCACAGGAGGAGAGACTGAACTGAACACTCCGGACAGAACTTTCTACTGTCTGTCATCTTGGAGGTGGTAGAAGCAGTTCCCACGTGAAGACCCCTTCCACCCAGAGTATGGTCAATTTTGGTGTAGTCATGCAGAATTCATCTCATTAGGAACTCCACATGTCTGCTGTCTCCTTCCTGAAAATAGTCCTTCTTGTTCCAGGACTCTCACTCTGTTGGCTCTCCTAGCTTACTGGTCTCTCTTTGTCTCCCCTGCTGATTTCTTTCAATCCTCTCAGGCTCTTAATCCTGGGGACCCAGGGCACAGCCCCCAAATTCTTCTTATGTCTCCATGATCTGCCCAGAAGCATCCATCTTTCCTCAAATACCTGTCATGTCTGTCCCTCCTCCTATCATCTAAGGACTAGCTTGCATTCCACCTCTCCCACTCCCAGGACTGGCTCTCTGGCTCCTTCCTCTCCTTGTTGGCCATTGGTAGCTTCCTCATCTCAGTCAGGGCACTGTGTTTCTCTAGTGACTCAGAGTGAGCCATGACATCTCTGTGCCACCACGATCTGCTTCCAATCAGTCACCAGGTCCCCTGGGCTTTTATGTTGGGTGTGACTCTAGACTAGGACCATGGGCTCTTCCACTGCTTCAATAACAGCCACCAGCAAGACAGAGGCCAGGGTGATTGTGTTCAAATTTATCATAATTTATCACTTCTGTAGTCTCAACTTTTCAATGACTTGCTGAGGTGGCATAATGGTGACACCAGGGGCCTGATCTGACATCAAATCCTGTCTCCCTTTTGTCACTCTGCTCCAGCCATCATGAGCTTCTTTGGTGTCCTTTCAACACATCCAGGCCTTTCTATTTGCTGATCCTCTCCTGGAATATCCTTGCCCCTGGTATCTCCATGGTTTCTGCCCTTGTTCAGACATCACATTACTGGCCAGGTCTTGTATGATCATTGTCTGAAATGCCAGTCATTCTCCCTCTGTAACCTAGACACCTGGCCTATCATACCCTTGCCTGCTGGATGTGAGCTCCAGCCCCTCAGCAATTGTTCACTCTCCATAAGCACCTGCTGCAGTAAGTGGATCAATGGCTCAGGGAAATGGCTTGACTCAGAAGGCAGAGCAGCACTCTGGGACTATTAATCCTTTATATAATTTATAAAGTAGGAGAATCAGGCAGAGAAGGAAATCCTTTAAGGTACCTGATTACCCTTGGAGCCTGTGCTTTCCTTCTGTCTCCCAAGTCAATCGGTATAGTCACTTGGCAGCCTTGGGACCCTGGTCAGGCCCCATGTTCTCTGAGCCCTACCTGGAAACAGGCTGGAGTGCACACTCCTTGGATCTTGAAGCCAAAGTTGGGGACACCTCCTATGGAACTCCCACCCCTCCCATCACCCCCAACTGGACCTTGTAGTCCTAGCCCTACCTTGGATGTGGGTCACACGTTGAGGGTGCGGATGGTGCCGGGAGAAGAAAGAATTGTGGCTGAGGTGGCCGAAGCGGTGGGTGCCAAGTGCCTGGGGCTTGGGGGACTTCAGTGTATCCCGGATCATCTCCAAATCCACAATGCCTGGGCTTACTTTTTCTTTCTGTGCCCCACCATCCCCGTGGCTCCGTGGCCCATGCCCCGATTTCTTCTCGGGCTTCAGTTCAGCCTTTGGACTGAAGGAGAGGGTTTAAAGAAAGGAAGATGGAGTCTTTTCTGGCAGCGATGCCCACCCAGACTCAAGCTTAATTCTTTATCCTTGAGCCCATTCCCAGATACTGAAATCCATCTTTCTGGATTTCAAATCCCAACCAGTGACACCCAAGGCTCAGCTCCCCAACTCCATTCCCATTGGTGCAGTCCAATCCTTAGAGAGCCTATGTCTTCCTGAGATGCCTTGGCAGAGAGCTAGGATCCATGTGTGAGAGCTCAGACGGATTCTCCCAAGACCTGTGTTTTCTCCCAGGGATCAAATCTAAAACCAGAAAGAGAAGCCTCAGACCCACCTAGTCCTCCACATATCTGAGATAGAGCAAAGGCCCTTATATGCACCCACTAAGGGCACAAGCCCCACTAGGGGCTTCTCCCTAAGCCAAACTTTGGCAACCCTGAGAAGCCAGCTGTGGGCTATCACCCTCCCCCGCTGTGCCTTCAAAGCCCGAGGGTCAGAGCTGGAGCTGAGGCCAGATCAAGCCAGGCAAATCCTTTTCCCATAAGGCCCCGCCCTGGGACGCAAAGCTGTGGGCTGCCACGCTTGTTTCAGGAAGCGTCAAGCTTTCTCTCGCTGAGCTTCCCTGGAGACCAGTTGTCTCAGGTTCCCTGCACCCTGAGGTTGCTGTGCCTTTGCCCCTGGAAGAAGAGGTGGAGGAGGTCAAGCCAGTATGGATCCAAACGTGGGCCACTGGGGGTCTGATGCACCACCTGCCTGGTGGCTGTCTGCACTCCCTTCTCCTGGCGGCCCTGGTTGGAGGGACTCCCTCTGGAGGAGGATAGGTAGATTCTGGATATGTTAGGCAAGTTGTACTGCCCCTGGGCCCTGTGAGAACTTCGCTGATCAGGCCCCTGAGCTTCCTGTTCCATTCTGCGTTTGCCTTTAGGGAATCTGGGACTTAAAGAAACAAAGCAAATCTTCTCTGAAAGTGGCCGTTAGCAGCTACCTCTTCTGTCCCCAACTAACAGGCATTTACCTGAAACTCCCCCCAACCCAGCCTGTGCTCCAGGCTCCTCCTAACCTCCCCTCCATTTCTTATCCCTCCATACCCAGAGAGGGGCTCAGCCCACAGCCTGTGCTAACAGCCTGAGAAGCCATGGGGCCCTGGATGATGAGCTAGCATTGAACTCAGATCTTCAGGTCAGGTGAGGAAAGGCTGCCTCTCAGCCTACTGCTTTCTTTCAAGGCCACCTTTGTCTCCCACCCTAGCCTCCGGCAGGTCAGTAAGTGGGACTTGGGCCTTACCTCATCAGTGAATGGTCAAGAGTCTTTGTCTCTGTAGGCATTGTAGAGTGACTAACAGGATGAAGACCAGCACACATGATGCTAGTGTTCGTGATGAGTAACAAGAACTCTTATGGACGGGTGGTAGAAGCAGACACTTCTAAGGAGAAAAAAAAGAGACAATATTAAAAATGAACCTTGGATGCTATATCACCCAGAAACTTCTGTCCCAGATATAAGAGAAAGACTTGTAGATGTACAGAAGGGGTGAGGGTCACCGGGCGCTGGTGGCTCACGCCTGTAATCCTAGCTACTCAGGAGGCTGAGATCTGAGGATCGCGGTTCAAAGCCAGCCCGGGCAGGAAAGACTGTGAGACTCCTATCTCCAATAAACCACCAGAAAACCGGAAGTGGTGCTGTAGCTCAAGTGGTAGAGCGCTCGCCTTGAGCTGAAGAGCTGAAGGATAGCGCCCAGGCCCAGAGTTCAAGCCCCACGACCGACCAAAAAAAAAAAAAAAAAAAAAAGGGGTGAGGGTCATGGGTAAGGATGCCCTTGTCCACATTGTCCAAAATAGCAGAAACCTGATGATCCCTCACATTTCCAGTGACAGAATGTTCACCTAAGATATGTTATATGCAGAGACTGGGACATTTTGTTGTTCTGAGAATAAATAATGCCTAATGTGGATGTCTCTCCTCAATATAATTTTGGGCCAAAGAAAACATGTTGCAGAAGGTCACCTAGTATGAACTACTTCTTAAAAAGTTCCAAGGCAAACTCAAAAAATTAAATCCCCCAACAACAAATCCTCAAAGAAACAACTGCCCAATAAATAAGTGGGCTAAAGACTTGAAGAGAAACCTCTCTGAAGAAGAAAGAAGGATGACCAATAGACACATGAAGAAATGCTCAACCTCCCTAGCCATAAAAGAAATGCAAATCAAAACAACATTGAGATACCACCTCACCCCAGTTAGAATGGCTATAATCAAGAACTCTAATAACAACAGATGCTGGAGGGGATGTGGACAGAAGGGAACCTTACTTCATTGTTGGTGGAAGTGTAAACTTGTTCAACCACTTTGGAAAGCAGTATGGAGGTTCCTCAAGACTTCACATAGAGCTCCCCTATGACCCAGCAATCCCACTTTTGGGCATTTACCCAAATGTTTACAAACAAGACCACACTAAAGCTACCAGCACAACAATGTTTATTGCAGCATTATTTACCATAGCTAAGATATGGAACCAACCCAGATGCCCCTCAGTAGATGAAAGGATCAAGAAAATGTGGTATATATACACAATGGAATTTTATGCCTCCATCAGAAAGAATGACATTGCCCCATTTGTTAGGAAATGGAAAAACTTGGAAAAAATTATATTAAGTGAAGTAAGCCAGGCCTAAAGAAACATAGGTCCCATGGTTTCCCTTATTTGCAATATCTAGTATAGGTATGAGTCAAGTGGAAAAGGTCAGATAATGTGATGTTAGGAAAATGAACCCTTAGATATGTATTTAAATGTTTTTTTTTCTTTCATGCATTTGTTTCTAACGCATTTATAAGATTATTTCTTTGTTGCTTTGTATGTCCCTCCCCCACACTATAACCCCTGCTTTCACTATATTTGATGTCGGTATAATTTGTGGAGGAGAGGGGGAAAAACAAGTCGTTTAAGGATACAGGTGGACCTGTTGCAACTATGAGAAGTACAAGTTCTCATGTCGAAAACGAACTTTACAACTTTGGTGCAGGGGCGGGGGGGATTGGATGGGGGGCGGGGGGGGGGAGGCTGGGAAGGGATGGGAAGGGTAAACAAAGGAGGAGGCTGCAATGCTTGATAAGAAATGTACTCATTATCTTGCCCATGTAATTGTAACTCCTCTGTACAGTATGTTCACAAAAAAATAAAAATTAAAATTAAAAAAAATTTCCAAGGCAAGCAAACCAACACAAACATAGGATCAAAAACAAGGACATGAAAAATTCCAAGAGAAGGTGGATATTTCTGGATAGAGGGGGAGCAGAAGAGCACATAGGAGGTATGGGAGAGGCTATTCTAGCTCTTGGTGTGGGTAGCGTACTTACTAGGGTTCATTACACTTTTAAATAAACTAATTAAATTAAACCATGAATGATTGAAGGTGTCAAAACCAAGAACACACCAGGTGCCAGTTGCTAACGCCAGTAGTCTAGCTACTCAGGAAGCTGCGATCTGATGATGAAGGTTCAAAGCCAGCCCAAACAGAAAAGTCCATGACACTCTATCTCCAATTAACTACCAAAAGGAAAGAAAAGGGAAGGAAGGAAGGAAGGAAGGATAGAAAAGAAGGATAGAAAGGAAGAAAGAAAAGGAAGAAAGCAAGTTAGAAATGATGCTGTGGCTCAAGTGGTAGAACAGTAGCCTGAAAAGCACTAGCTTTTTAGCTTTGCTAAAAAGCTCAGGGATAGCACCCAGGTCCAAGGCTCAAGACCAGTACACACACACACACACACACACACACACACACACACACACACACACACACACACACACACACACACACACACACACACACACACAAGGCTCAAGACCAGTACACACATACACACACACACACACACACACACACACACACACACACACAAGGCTCAAGACCAGTACACACATACACACACACACACACACACACACACACACACACACACAATGTAAAACCAAACAACAACAAAATAACCAAGAATGTTCTCAGTTATCCAGTCTCCAAGGGACCCCAGAAATCCCTCAATGCGTCTTCATCAGGTTAGGGTGCCATAGGTTGGCCTTGTCTGTGATCAGGAAGGGGAGCAATTTGCTGGGGACAAGTACACATCAAGGGACCAGAGCCCAGACAACTGACTCACAGACTCCTGGTCTTTTCTGTAACAATGAGCTGAGATTCCTTTTCAGGAAACTTTAGTGGAGCATCCTCAATGGCAGGGGCTGGGCTCTCAAGTTCTTAGATGCCACTCTCTTGACGACTAGGCATTTGGAAGCCTGGAATCCACCTACCTACAGGAAAAAGCACTCTTTAGGACAGACTCTGATTAAAATGTCTGTAGGAAATTCATGGTTCTATTAGGACCCAGTTTCCATATGTGTACTTGGGCATATGTTGTGCAATGGAAACAAATTTCTAAAGCAGTATTCACCTGCATTGCATGTGATACCCCTAATATTCATGCTAATTTTTGTTGCCATTTTGTGAATGTTAGATGTGATTCATTAATCTGCTTCAATAAGCTGCTTGTGAGTCATGAACTATAATAGCAGGGACCTAAGAAACTGTTTTTATTTTTTTAGTGGAACTAGGGTTTGAACTCAGGTCTTCACATTTGTAAGATAGAGACTTTGTCATTTGATCCATGCTACCAACCCTTTTGCTTTAGTTATATTTCAAATAGGGCCTTAATGTTTTTTGACCAGACTGGCTTGTATCAAAATTCTCCTATTAACATCTTTCATGTGTCTGGGATAACAAATAGCACCACATCTCGTTTATTTGTTGAGAAGCAATCATGTTAACGGTTTCCTTCTGGGGCTTGAACTATGGTACTCCCAGTCTCCGCCTTCTGAAGAGCTGGGATTATAGTTATGAGCCACTGTACTAGGCTTGGACATGCTTTTTATAGAGTGAGGCAGGTTGAGACCATTGCAGTCTGCTTCTTCTCTGCCCTCTCTCTGTTCCTGGTCCCCAGAAGCCAAGAACAAGAGGTCTGTAGGCAGCTACCAATCCAGCCATAGGTCTTTTTTTCTACCACTGATCCACAGGGCCCTTTCCCGCTAAGAGTCTGGCTTTGGTGTCCATTTGTCACCCCCAGAAGGCCACTGGACTCACCAGGAAGATGTCCACTACAGCATATGGGAAGAAGTCCCAGCTTCCTGAGCAGGACAGCACAGTAAGAACGAGCCAAGGGGAAGGCTCAGAAAAACTGTGGGCAAGCCAGTTGCTTTGTGACTGCACAGAGTCTGTGGTTGCTAGGCTACCCCTTCCCTACAACTCCAGAACTGCTCCTAAGCACCACTCTCTCTTACCCCCCACTACTCAGTTCCTCTTGTTCCCCCAAGAGGGCAGACAGATCAACAAGGATCTCTTCCTGTTCTTCCAAGCTCCATCATCCCCATTCAGCACTTCCAATAAGGACCAAGGGAGAAAAGGTTGAACATCTGCTTCTGCCAGCCACCAGCAGGCAGAGAGAGAAAAGCTGATGAAGGATGCCAGTGGAGCTATCCCCTGCATCTATCTTTGTCAACCCAAGTCAGCGAGATGTTTCCATGGAGGAGTCTGGCACTGTACTTTCTGTTTCTGAAGGGTTCACAGGGTTATCTCTTAGAGGAAACAAGATCCAGAGTGTCCTTCTAGCCTCACTTTGGTAGGAAGATTCTGCATTTTCACCTAGTCAGGAATCCCAATCAAATTGATACCTCCTAGTTGTGTTACCTTGGGTAAGCTGCTTGTACTGCCAAGATTCAGAATAGTACTAAGAACCCTCTGTTCAAAGACTTTTCTACTATTTCTTAGCCGGGCGGTCTCAGACTATTAACTCAAATTTCTCTGAATCTCTATGTCTCTGAAACAGAAATGATACTCTCATTTATTCTTTCTTAAAATTTGAGTGAGTTTATAGTAAAATATTTAGAACAAGTCAGGTTCATGCCTGTAATACTAGCTACTCTGGACTCTGAGAACAGAATTGTGATTCCAGGGATAATCCCAAGAGGAAAAGTCTATGGGATTCCATTTCAATAGACGCTGCATGTGATAGTCATTCCAGCTACTACACGAAGCCTAAAATAATCAGGTGTAGCCCAATCATGTACCTGGACAGGAAGAAAGACCTTTTCTCAAAAATAACCAGTACACAACAGAGTGGACAGGATGGCTCAGCAAGAGAATGCTGGGTTCTAAGTTCATACTTCCAGAACAACAACAACAACAACAAAAGCCAGGTGCTGGTGGCTCACGCCTGTAATCCTAGCTTCCCAGGAGGCTGAAATCTGAGGATTTCAGTTCAAAGCCAGCCTAGGCAGAAAAGTCCCTGTGTGGTAACTCTCATCTCCAATTAACCCCTCAAAAACCCAGAAGTGTGCTATAGCTCAAAGTGGTAGATTGCTAGCCTTGAGCAAAAAGAGCTCAGGGACAGGACCCAGGCCCTGAGTTCAAGCCCCATAGTGGACAAAACAAAGGAAAGAAAGAAATAAATGAAAAGAAAAAGGAAAAGGGAGAATCAAAAGGAAAACATTACTGGTGATCCTCTCCATCATTAGTGGTACCTGGATAGGATTATATAGTAGGGTGAGTCCTTAGTCCAGAACTACTTTGGGGAATTCAATTCACCATGTTTCTCTAAAACTTGTGAATCCTTACAAATGAGATCATCCTTAGGCCTGGGGCTTGGGCATTGAGTCTGTGATGAGTTCAGAGACCATGAGGTCTGTACACAAGGTCTGCAAGCTACAAGAAGGTTTGCAAGCTGAGCACCAGTGGTTCATGTCTGTAATTCTAGCTACTCAGAAGGCTGAGCTCTGAGGATCAGGGTTTGAAACCAGTCTGAGCAGGAAAGTCCGTGATACTCATCTCCAATTAACTACCAAATAAGCTGAAAGTTGTAGTTCAAGTAGCAGAGCACCAGCCTCAAGCAAAAGTAGCTCAGGGACAGTGCCGAGGCCCTGAGTTTTAGGCCCTGAACTGAAGGGTGCATGTGCACATGTGTGCATGCACCCCTCCCCCCCAGAAGCTTTCAAATGATTTTCATGCTGTCCTGGGAATGGGGTTCCTGGAATTCAAAACTGATGGGGTGGGTCTTTTAGGGTCTTACTTCTCAGCACCCTGGCTTCCTATAAGTGCTCTAATGCCTCTAGACTCAGTGACTAACCCCTGGGAAACAAGAAAAGGAAAATAGGACAATGGGAAGCTAGAGACAGTCTCAAGCCCTTCTAAAGTTCTGCCCCTCCTAACTACAGTGGCAAGTCACATACCTCTGTGGCATCCCATGGGGATGGCCTTACATCTTGGCCTTGCTCCAGATACTTGTCCATCCCTTCACTCAGGATTTTCCCTGTCTGAGTTCAGACAATTCCTGGGCCTGTCTGTGCATGACTAATGTGACTTAGAAACTATTGTGAAACCTTCTCTTGCTCACTGCTGCTTAGCCTGGTGATGGCTGAGATGAATCGTATTGTGTTTGAAAGAAGAGAAGGCTTTCTTCCCCATGACCAGCCCCTCCTGATGGCTTTCAGCTCTCTGGGGGGCTTTCCCATCATGTGAGCTGACACAGCTGGGAGGAAATCCCACTCTGGCCCTCCCCCTGTGATGCTTTTAATGCTTGCTTTGTATTTAGAGTTGAACAGAGAGTCTGCATGTAGATTGCAGCTGGTTTGGAAAGGAGCTGGGAAACTGTGGGACTTCCCCTTCCCCCGCTCAGGGCTTGAACTCTTGGCCTGGGCACTGTACCTGGGCCTCTGTGCTCAAGGCTAGCACTTGAGCCACAGCTCCACTTCTGGCATTTTGATGGTTGATTTGGAGATAAGGGGGTAATGGACTGTCCTGCTCCATCTGGCTTTTCCTGCTCAGGTCTCAACCTCCTGAGTAGCTAGAATTACAAGCATGAGCCACCAGTTCCTAGCTTATAAGTTCAATTTCTTAGTAGTTATACTACTAGTCTAACAGTCTACTTCGTGTTCAGTGAATTTTAATGATTTGTGTAAGTTTAAGGAGGTAGTTTGTTCCTCCTGAATTGTCAAGTTTATTTGTGCAGGGTTGTTTGTAATGCTCCCTTATTGTGCTCTTGATGTCTGTACAGTCTGTAATGATATTCCTTATTTTGTTCCTTGTATTGCTCATTTGTCATGTCTGAATTTTCTCATCAGTCTGAATGATCGATTTTATAGATTTCTTTTCAAGGAATCAGTTTTTTTGTTGCATTCATTTTTTTCTATTGTTTTTCTATTTTGTGTTTCATATATTTCTATTCTGATCTATGTTGTTTCTTTCTTACGCTTGCTCTGAGATTTCTGTTTCTTGTTTTTCTTTTATCTAGGTTTTTGATGCGTGTTTAGATTCATGGTTGAGACTTTTCTTCTGTGCTGATATATATGCATTTAGTAGTCTAAATTTCCCTTGTAGCACTATTTTGTAGTATCTCAAGTCTCAATATGCTACATCGTCATCCCATTCTGTTCAGCTTATTTCCCTCATTTCCCTTGAAGCTTTCTTTTTGACTGATAGATTATTTAGAAAGCTATAATTTAGTTCCCAAATGTCTGCATCTTCCCTGGTTATCATTCTGCTATTGATTTCTAGTTTGATTCCACTGTGCTTGAAGAACATACTCTGTATTATTTAAAAATTTTTTTTTTGGTTGGTTGTGGGGCTTGAACTCTGGGCCTGGGCCCTATTCCTTAGCTCTTCAGCTCAAGGCAAGTGTTCTACCACTTGAACCACAGTGTCACTTCCTGTTTTCTGAGTGGTTTATTGGAGATAAGAGTCTCAAGGCCTTTCCTGCCCAGGCTGGCTTTGAACTTCGATCCTCAGATTTCAGCTTCCTGAGTAGCTAGGATTACAGATGTGAGCCACCGACGTCTGCCTTATTTAAATTTTTATAGTTTGTTGGTTTGTTTAATAGACCAGAAACTGATCTGTATTGTCATAGATTCTGTAGGCCCTTGGAAGGAATGTGTATTCTGCAGCTCTGGGATAATATTCCCTATACATGTTCACTACATCCTGTTAGTTGATGATGTCCTTGAATTCTTATGTATTGTTGCTGATTTTCTGGTAGGGTCTTCTTGATTTTTGAGAGATTTGGAGCTTCCAACTGTAATCGTGAATATATTTTTTTTTTTCATTTTAACTTTTCCCCATACTTTATGACTCTGTTCTCTGGTGTGTACTGATGTATGTCTTCTCATGGACTAGCACTTTGAACAGTGTATGATATCCCCTCTGCCTCTGCTAATTTTCTTTGCTCTGGATTTTACTTTACCTGATATAAATATAGACACTCCTTTTTTTCTTTTAATTAATGTTTGTATGATTTAGCTTTGCCCATTCTTTTGCTTTCAAATTTTATGTATGAATATATTTGAGATTAAAGGGGTTTTAGGACATAGTTATATTAGTTTTTTGCCCATGTATGTGGAAGGCAAAGCATCATGGTAGAAGGAATAGAGCTGCTTATCACTAGGGGTGATCATTTAGGAAACACTTGGCAAGGATCCAAGCATGTAGTTGATGAATAGTCTAGGATTCTATGATTGACTCATTCATTCATTTACTCAACAAACACTGGACACCAAGAGCTATTCTAAGTGCTGGATAAAGTAGGGAATGGCAGAGAAAGATTTTCACCTTATGGTTGCCAGGAAACAGCAATAAGGAGGGGCCAAGGGCAAGGTATACCCTTCCAAAGCATACCCCCAGGGATCTGCTTCCACCAACCAGTCCCCTCCTTCTAATAGGTCATTCAATATAACTCAAAGGATTAAGTCATTGCTAATCTCATTATTGATCATTCATGATTGATCATCTCATCCATGACTGATCACTTCTCAATAGTATCACACAGGAGCCTTTTGGAAGAATACTCTTATGTTTTGGGGTTCTAGTCCTGGGGCTTGAACACAGGGTCTGGGCACTATCTCTGAGCTTTTATCCTCAAGATTAGTTCTCTACCAGTTGAACCACAGTTCCACTTGGAGCTTTTGGGTGATTAATTGTAGATAAGAGTTTCATGGGCTTTCCCACCTGATCTGGCTTTGAACCAAGATCCTCAGATCTCAGCCTCCTATAGCTAGGATTACAGGTCTGAGCCACTGGTGCCTAGCTGACACTCTATGTTTGAACCATAACAGCAGTATATAGTTGTGTCAGGCCTTTTAAACCACTCTACCATTGCATGATTTTGTTTTATACCGTTTCCTGTGAATTTCTGAGACCTCTTATTTTTAAATTATTATTTGAATTATATATTCTTTGAGTGTATCTCTTTGTATAGGTATTTGGTAGTTGCTCTATATATGCTTATTACTGTTATCTCCTATTTCCACAGTTCAAATGAAGTGTAGATGCTCACTTCTCTTTATGTTCCTTTTTATCCTTGTTTACAGTGTAATTGTCTGAAATATTTTATATTCACATACATCGAGAGCTATATTCAGCAGCACTATAATTCAGTTCTTACCCATAGTTTTACTTACTCATTTCTTCCTTCTATCCTGATATTCCAAGCTTTCTTCTACCATTGTTTCCTTGGCATTTAGAGAACTTTTTCTATTTCTGCTTTTAGAGTAGTCTGCTAATGTCAAAGTCTCTTCGTTTTCCTTCATCTGAGACTGTCTTGATTTTCCTTTGTTTCTGTAAAGTATTTTTACTGAGGTTTAGAATTCTGGGTTGAAGGTCCTAGTCATCCATGATTGAGCTGCATTCTTTAATGAGTGTGAAATATAACTTTTATGTATTTTTGTGGTCTTGGTTAACATCTTTGCCTATTTTTTTCTGTTGATTCATTTAAACAATTTTATATGGATATCTACATTTATATGTTATCCAGTTTATCCTTTTATTTGTAATAGGAGTAATAAGTAATATTTTTCTCTAGTTTGTTGTTTTTCTTCTTACTTTACCTAGCTTGTGAACTCATATTTTTATTCTGCTCCTCTAGTAAGGACTTCTCACCTGGTTTTTTTGGGTGTACTTCAACTTGCCATGCTTTATTGGGCTCTTGTTGAACCTCCATGAAATGTTTCACAGAACAGAGGCCACAAGCACAGGCTCCAGACTCATTAGGCCTTCTGTGACTGTAGATAAACTTTGATAATTTCTAGGCCTCAGTTTTCTTGTCTGTAAAATAGGAATCATAGGAATAGGAGAACAGGAATTAATTCTGTTAATCTTACAGGGATATTTGATGGCCAAATAAGACAGTGTTTATACAGTCTCTGAGTACAAGGCCTGGCTTACTGCTACAACTTGATGCATGGTATTTGTTTATTATTGTTTGTCAAAATTCACCTTGCTTTTCACAAAAAGCTGCTGTGTTTTGATGTTGTTTCCTATTAGTGAATAAAAAAGTCTTGGTACCATGTTCCCTGCCTAACTGCTATATTGTCTCTGCTTGTACTGGACTGTGGCCAGTACTATTGATGCTTTGGTAAAACCTGGCTGCTTTGAGGGCTGAGTCTTTGGCCAGACTCTTGGGATATTCTTACCATGCATGGTCTGTGCTTTTGTTGACTCTGACGATCGTGTGAGTAGTGAAGAAAGCAGTGGGGAGGAAAGAAAGCAGTGTGGCTAAATGCCCACATGCGTTAGCACCTGGAATGACCGAAGTTGCCTAGTTATCTGTCATCTGAGCAGCACCTACAGCTCTGGGACTGACAGGTGTAGACTGGTCTAAGCCAGTACTCAGGAAGGCCACTGAACTGGAAGATCAGGCCTTGGAACACTTGAGAAGTCCAAGTTCAGTAACCATACAATCTTCCTGTATGCATTCTTTTTCAACTCAAATGACTTTCTCCCCTCACACTCTCTCTTCCTACCCAGGAATTCTCACAAGTCCATAAGCTCTAAGAGTTCAAAGACCACATTGTCTTGTTTTTTTACAAGCATAAGATGTTGATTTGTGGGCAAAGGATACATGTTTCGTTTAGATGTAGAAGCTAGATTTAGCTAATGAACTTGTAAGTAATTATGTTGGGTGGTATGCAAGTGTTTAGAAATGTATTAACTGAATTATAGTAGATTTGAGAGAGACCTCTGATAATGTAATTCTTTACAAAGTCAAATTCAGCAAAATAAAACCAGGAGGCTGGTCCTCAAAAGGGGTGGGGTGGGGTCAAGAGAAAAGTGGTAGACAAATGAAGAAAAAAAAAGTGGAGAACACAGTCAAGAATCCAATGTATATCCTACAAAATTAAAAAGAACAAGGGAAGGAATGGATAAAGGGAGGGATGAGTGAAAATGTTGAAAAGGGTAACATTGATCAAGATATATTGTATTCATAAACTGCCTTGTTAAACGGCAACTCCTTTGTACAACTACTTAAAGACAATTCAGAATAAGGTATTGATTTGTGTAGTGGTTACCTAGTATGTTCATTTTGTGCTAATTGATAAAACTCTCAGTGTAGTCCTTGACATCCAGTGTTTGTTGAATGAATGGAATAAATAAAAGAGTTGGTCATAAAGGGATATTAATCTAGACTATTCATTAACTGCATGCTTGGATCCTTGTCTCACTATTACCAAATGTTGGCTAGTATTTGTCAATTAATCATCCCTTAGTGACAAGAAGCTCTGTGCAATTCAAGGCTGTCTGTTCATTTTCTATATAGTTCATTTTCTTCCTTTCTTTTCTTTTCTTTCTTTCTTTCCTTTCTTTCTTCATTTTGCTTCTCTTCTCTTTCTTCTCTCTTTCCTCTCTTCCCTTCTCTCTCTTTCTCTTTCTTTCCCTCCTTCCCTTCCTTCCTCTCTCCCTTCTTCCCTCCCTCCTTCCCTCTCTCCCTCTCTCCCTTCTTCCCTCCCTCCCTCCCTCTCTCCCTCCCTCCCTTTCTCCCTTCCTTCCTTCCTTCCTTCCTTCCTCTTTCTTTCTCTTTGTTGTAGGGCTTGAACACAGGGCCTGGGTGCTAGCCTTGAGCTCTTTTGTTCAAGGTGAGTGCTCTACCACTTTGAGCCACAGTGCCATTGCATGTATTTCATTTTCTATGTAGCTCTGTTGGCTAGAAAGTTCTTTACATTGATGAACTGGAGGTGCAGCTGAAGTGGTAGAGCATCAGCCATGGGAAAGAAAGTTCTTCACATTGAGCTGAAATATATTGGGCTAATTAATATTCCATCCTAAACTTTATGGCCATACACATCAAAATGAAGTTATCTTTACTATGACAATCCTTTCGATATTTGAAGTTTGTTCTCATACCTTTCTCTTCTCCAGCATAATTAAAAATAATTCCTAGACATACAGTTGTTGAGCATCTATAACATGGAATAGGTTAGAGAATTAAAGATGAAAAAAATATGATAGCTGATCTAGTGGTTACTGATCTATGGGAGCCAGAGAAACTAAGACCGTGATAAGTTTAAGTCTAAGCCTACACTGTAGTATTTGGTCCAAGAAGATCAAGAAGGGAATAGCCCATGGCAGGTTTGGGCTAACTCTTAAGTAGTTCCATATGGTTAGTGATGGAAGTCTTAGGTGTAGCCTACTTTATGTCTTGCTATCCCAGAACAATTAATAACCTGTCATCAGTATCAACATTTCTTTGATGGGATGATAAATTGTATGACTGA
Organism: Dipodomys merriami; assembly: GCF_024711535.1. Classification (NCBI taxonomy): domain Eukaryota; kingdom Metazoa; phylum Chordata; class Mammalia; order Rodentia; family Heteromyidae; genus Dipodomys; species Dipodomys merriami. Next base: position 18,672,221 of record NW_027202715.1, on the reverse strand, counting down.
AGTATGGCTGAAGTCTCAGGATGAGGTGGACATGGGGGAGAAGAGGATAGAGAGAGGCAGAGGCTGATCATAAGGGCCTTGGCTGCCAAGCTTGGGCAGAACATTCAGTGAGCTGAGCTTTGTGTAGCGTCTTTCCCTTTGTCTTCTCCAGATATGATCAAATTCATAGGCAGATTTGTAAGCCACTGACAGATGATTTTTGTTATGGCTTAGCACTTAATGGAAAACACACCAGGCAAGAGAGCACAGGGTGAAGCTCAGACAAAATTTGCTGACCCTTGCTAGTGTAACTGAATCTGCCAAAAAGTCTGGGTTTTTGGCTTGTATTTATGACTGTGTGATTGCATCTTGTGATAATATTAGGCAATTCCCACAGGAACTTCCTTTTAAACCAGAACTTTTGAAAGTCTTCCCTAAGGGGGGTCATATGGGGCCAGCAGCAGACCTACTAGCTGCAAACAATTTGTTTTCAAGCACTGATATGACTTGTGTATTGTGGAGACTTGGGAGAATCTTCAAAGGGAATGATTAATTGATTGTAAGGTGGTATACCACATAGAGATGCTAAGTGAGATGTTTGAATGGGTAGTCAGTGGAGAGGATTTAAACATTTGAAATACTTGATGAAATGGGTGGCAGACAGAGTAGAAAGACCAGACATTTGAAATATGTCTGAGAGACTAGATTTTTCCCAGAGACCCCTGCGACATCTGTCTGAACAGCAGCTGTTGGTTTTCATCCAATAGTTGAAAGTAACAGATCTACTCAATAGCCTTCAGGCTGCTTCATGTTGCCACTAGGCTGGGCTCCATATGCCTCCCAACCATATCTCAACCTACTACCGATGCTCAGAGTGGCAGGCTTTCCCCATCTCCTCTGCCAACCTAAGGAGGTTTAAGCTAAGTCTTGGTCCTTTTTGTGCTGCTTTAACAGAATCCCACAGGCTGGGTAATTCATAATGACCAGAAGTCTATTGGCTTATGGAAGCAGAGAGGTCAAAGACTGAGGGACTACTATCTTTTGAGGCCTTTCTTGCTCTTTCCTACTGTAGAGAGGACAAGAGAGGGCACAGCTTAAAAACAGCATTATTAATTTGTTTATATGACCTAAGTATCTTTGCTCCTACCTCCCAACATCATAGTATCACAGATCAAATTTCAGCACATCACCTATAGGGGAGATATTCAGACACAGGCCAGTTTGGAAATCTAGATGTTTGCCAACCAGGCTGTTGCAACGAAATACCACAAAGCATAAACAACAGAAACTGATTGGCAGCTCAGGAGAACAGAAGACTGAGATCAAGATGTTCACAAGGGAGGTTCTCTGTGAGGGCTGAGGAACAACATCTTCCATGTCACTCCCTAGTTATTGGTGGCTTGCTGGTGATTTAGTGTCCTTTGATGGTGGTGATGATAATGATAACTTTGAAAGTCAGTCATCATCATCATCATCCTCTCTCTCTCTCTCTCTCTCTCTCTCTCTCTCTCTCTCTCTCTCTCTCACACACACACACACACACACACACACACACACATGACCATCTCTCTATTTGCATGTGGCTTTCTCCGTTTCTAAGTCTGTCCAAATTTCCCCTTTATGTAAGGACATCTGTTGTTTGAGAAACAGCCCATCCTACTCCAGTTGAAGAGTTAAAAGTGGCTTCGTTTCGAAGCAGTAGCCTTCTGTTGCTCATATTAACCTTGGGCCCACCTGAATTTCAGAAATCGTCTTGTTTGTGCTGAAACTGCTAAACCATAGATTACTTGAACAAAGCTACTCTGAGGTCAGGCCCTACTTTGTACTATAGCTGGCCTTGGGTCCCCACAAACTTCAGGAGATGACCAAGCTGGCCCAAGATAAACAGACCACCAATTACTCCCTGCTAAGCTTTAACTGCTCTGGAATGTCCAGATGGCCCATTGAGACCCAGCCAGTTTGATAACTCCCTACTACCTCTTATCACCTTGGAATGCCCTGCTGACGCCTCTAGTTGCCGTAGATTTGTCAGTCTGTGATTTTTTTTCTCTCCTTCTCCTTTTGTAACTTTGTAGTTTTTGCCTTTATAAACCCTGTGACATTTCAGCTCGGGGCTCTCCTCCTAAGCTCCACTGAGTCAGTGTGTAGGACGAGGCCCGAGCTGCAGCCCACCTGAATAAAGCCTTGCTTTTGCATTTCGGAACGTCTGACTCTCAGCGGTCTTCTTGGTGGGGGTCCTGCGACAGGGGTACAACACAGTAACCTTCAGTGACCTTATTTCCAAATAAAGTCTGCAGAACTGGGACTTGGGGAGTTCAACATTTGAATTGAGCCCATGACACTTAGATTGACACAGCATCAGCAGAAATAGCCATCCCTATTGGTAGTAACAAATGTTAAGATTTAATGGGACACCATGAAGTAAAAAAGAACCTGATGGCAAAGGGAGATGCTCCCTAGTTCTGCAACAAGTTAAATGTATGTAACATATTAGATGGAGTTCCTTTGCTCTGAGTTATGTATGTGATTCCCCACTCCCCACTCTTGGCTGAGGTGGCGGGTCGTCACATTGGAGTCTGTTGTCCTATTCTCTCCCAGCCATTCTTCATATTGAGCAGAGTATTACAATGTTGGTACTTTGGCCCCTTGATGCAAATGACCTTAATCTGCTGTGGCTCTTTGACTGAAGATCATCAAGCTATATCCTACTTGTGGACCCCGAGGTCTCAGACAGGAAAGTTGCTACCTCATCTGTTTCACTTGTGCTTATTTAAAAGTAATTTCACTGGTAGTATTCCATTTTTGTTTCTTGGTTGGTTGGTGGGACTTGAGTTTGAACCGGTATTCCATTTTTGTTTCTTGGTTGTTTGGTGGGGCTTGAGTTTGAACCTAGCCTCACACTTGGTAGACAGGTACTCTACCACTTAAGACATAGGCCCAGAGTCTGTTGCTTTAGTTGTTGTTTAGGTAGGGTTTGGGTTGATCTGGACTCTGACCTCCTATTTATGCTTCCTGTATAGCTGGGATGAAAGGTGTGTGCTACCATGGCCAGCTAGTTTTTGAGATGTCTTAAGAACTTTGTGCCTAGGCTAGCCTTGAACTTCGGTCCTCTCTAATTTTGCTTCTGGAAGCTGGAATTATAGGCATTACATCAAATACTCTGTTTCTTGATCTGGGTTGTGCTGAGCAATGGTATTTGCTTTTGATACTCATCTAGATCTACTTTGACTTGTGAACTTGTCTGTACAAGTGGTATATTGCAATTAAAAACAAAATCTGCTCGGCTCTGGTGGGTCAAGTCTGTAATCCTAGCTACTCAGGAGGCATAAATTTGACGATCACAGTTCAAAGCCAGCCTGGGAAGGAAAGTACACAAGACTCTAATCTCCAAAAAGCTGGAAGTGGAACTGTGACTTAAGTGGTAGAGTGCTAGCTCCATTACAAAAGCTCAGGAACAGTGCCCAGGCCCTGAGTTCAGGACTGGCACAAACAAACAAAAAACCCTTTCATGGGTTTTTGAGCTAGAGCTCAATGGGAGAATACTTGCCTAGCACTGCACAGGTCCTGTGTTCAATCCCTAGTACTATAAACAACAACACACAGCAACAACAACAAAATTCCTCCAGAAAACAAGCAACAACAACAGAATCCCTTTCAAAACAGTTTGCTTTCTAAAGTTCTGGAACTTCCTTTGGTCATATTCCCCTCTAAGACAATTAAGATCTCCTGACCACATTTATAGAGTACCCTTCCCCCTCCTTCCACATTTTAAGGGGAAAGATGGAGTTAACAAACAGATGTGATTCTAGCCATTCCATCATGGTCACAAGATAAATCTTGTTGCAGATTGCAACAAGAAAAAAACACAGACCTATAAAAGTTTCTTTCATCCAAAAATAGTACTTGCTTGCCATTTCCTGTTGCTAAGAATGAAGTGTGGCCTGCATGTTGAATCTGCTTCCAGCACTTGGAGGAGATGAGACCTGGTGCTTGAGAAAGCAGTGAGGCTGAGGGAAACCCTTCTGTGCCTACCGTGAGAAAACAGAAGTTCAAGCCACGTGTAGAGGTACATGCCTGTAATCCAGCAGTTGGGAGAGTGTGAGGCCAGTCTATGCCACAGAGTGAGGCCCTGCCTCAACAAAATGCAACAATAAAAAACAGGAGTTCTAAACATCTAGGGAATATGGGAAAAAGGAAATCCCCTCTACCATAAGTTGAAGAGGCATTGCTGGTAACATTTGAAGAGTGTTCATAGAGCAGGAACAAGCCTTTTACCTGGGTTCTGTTTTGGAGTACCCAAACCATTCCCATTGCTTAAAGAGCCCAAAGTAGGCCTAGGGAAAACAGAGAGACTAGCCCTTGACCCTAGTAAGCCCCCAGGACAATGAACATTTTAAATTAAGACAGGGCTGGGGAACATAGCTCAGTGGTAGAGTACTTGCTGAGCATGTGTGAGGCCCTGGATTTGATCCTCAGCATCTCTGAAAACGGAGGAAGTAAAAATAAAATGGAGACAACTTACGGGGAAAAACAGATATCGGTCTTGGAAAAATTCAAGCTAGGTATGGTTACAGCAGTAATGCCAGCACTTGGAAGGATAAAGCAGGGTATTATAAGAAAGGGGGGGGGGAGGGAAATATTGAGTGTCTCCTATCATTCTGTTTAAAATTTCAGCGCTCATGACCTGTGACCTACCCTCTTTACTCCCTGTACTTGGCTTGGCTTTCTTCTTTTCCTAGTCCTAGCACTTTTTAACTTGCTCTTTAGTTTGCTTATTTATTATGTTTGCTTTGTTGAACAAGGGCTAAGATTTTTGTTTTGCTCAGTGATTCATTGCACACCCAGGATATTGTAACCTAGCCTTGAGTGAGCAAATGAATTGAGCCAGAGACCTAGATTCCCAGGTGGAGGCAGATCACATGTGTTTCCTAGGCCTAGAAGGCATGTGCATCTGCCACACCTACCCCGCACACCTGCAGCTTCGGAGAAGGCCCTTCCTTCCTCTTGCCTCTTCCTGTCTCATTGCGGGGAGCTTGTGCAGTTGGCTGAACTGGACCTCTCCCTGGATCCTCAGTTGGCTGAACTGGACCTCTCCCTGGATCCTCTGCTGGGCTAATTTGCTGTCCTATGCTCTTGGCTCAGGCTGTCCTTGATTGATCGCTCTGCCTGGGTCAATGCACAGAACTGTGCCTTTAGACTTTCAAAAACCTACTCGGCAAAATTCTTTTTTTAGTTTTTAAAGATATGAAAGGATGAAAGGCAGTGATCTCTGCACTGGAGATAGAGATGCTGTCTGCCCAGCCTTTCCAAGTCCAGCTCCTCTGAGTCAATCTGGAAACCGGTTCTACAGGGTGAGGCAAGGAGAGACTGTGCCCAGGTTTGTAATTACCCCACAGGTCCTCTGTTTACCTAGGATTTAGGTTTCCCTGAGCCTCTTTATTAGGTCCCATCTGTGTCAACAAGTAGGCCTGGCATCCCAGGGCATTCCAGCAACAATGCTTATCCCCACAGCAAACCAGGACAGATACCTACTCAATCAAATAACTGGGTGACAGTCAGCCCTTCCTGGAAAATGGAGACAGAGAGGTGGAATCATCATGATCATCATGATGTTATTATTTGTTATTACTTTATTGTGTGCTGGGACTGGGACTGGACCTCTAGGGACTTTCCCTTTGCTTTATTGCTCAAGGCTAGCACTCTATCACTTGAGCCACAGTTCTACTTCTGGCTTTTTGGTGGTTAATTGGAGACAAGTATCTCACAGACTTTCCTGCTCAGGCTGGCTTCTAACTGTGATCCTCAGATCTCAGCCATCTGAGTAGCTAGGATTACAGGTATAAGCCACCAGCACCTGGCATAAAGAATTTCCAGCATTCAGTGATGGAATGCAGCCCCTCACAATGTAGAATTGTCCCAAGAGCTAATGTCTTCCATCCTGCCAGAACATGTCTCTTTAGGCAACAATCTGAGAAGTGGTTCTTCTTTTTGTTAGTTTAGGTTTTATTCTATGCTCTTCCTGCAGTAAGGAGTATTGTTACACGTAGTTGTCATGGTCATTGTGTTTAAAGCTCTGTCAGCTCTTAACCTATAGTTCTGGAAAATCACATTCCCTATGGACGACTGCTTGTAGACTTCGTCACCAAGACAACACCTCTGTCTTGAAATGTGATGGAAAATGAACAGACCATTGAGAAACCAAGAAAAACACCAGGAGAAGTGGAAATAATTCAGGTTTATTAGGCTAGCCACAAAGTCTGAGCCCTGAGTACAGGGCTTACAGAATATTTGTAAGCAGGTTTAGGTCTGGAGAGGGATGTACATGGGGGTCAAGTTTCCCAGAATAACTTGTTTTGCAAAGGGAAGATATAAGTTTAGGAGTAAAACACAGAAATTTTGGTTGCTGTGTGTTTCAGTCTTCCCCCCAAAGTTACAATTTCAGAAAATTGCAGATATGTGACAGTTTCTCAGAAATTATAGGGTATGCAGGAAATGATGCAGAAAGCAAGCATGATTATAGAAGCTAAAGTTCAATCTTGTTCTGGTCAAGCTGGTTTTTAACAGTGGCTGGTTTTCCTTATCGCTGGGATATACCCTGTAAAGTGGGGAGGAGGGTCCTGGCTTATTTCAGGTTTCTGTGCCTACTCTCAGCCAAGCCAAGCTCCTTGACAGATCTGCACCTGTAGCTCTGCCACTCACGGTGATGGTGCATAGTTATGGGACAATTCTAATTGAGTCCTTGTTGCTTTGGCATGCTGAGTGTGGGCTCTGAAATAAAGAACTAAGGTCTCTCTGAACTTCTCCTCTCCAGTCTCTTGCCCCTCTTTCTGCTCTGAGGCATAGGGAAAGGCTCTTTAGAATTCTTTTAAAGATAGACCATCCAACAAGGAACTTAGTTGTCCTGTATCGCTCCCTTCAGCCAGCAATCTGGTCAACGAGGGAAGATTATCTATGTTGCAGGAGAAGTGTGTGGTCCTAGCAGACTTCATGACAGTTAGCACTTTCCTTTTGAGGAAATTCTGCAGCTTGATTTTTTTTCTGCATAACAAGATATTTACCTATCATTCCTTTTCTTCTCATACCTGCTGCCCTTCCACCCTGCCAGAATCTTTAGCTCCTAGTCCTTTCTGTAGCTCAGGATGCTATATAAGCTTCAACTCTGACTGTCTTCAAGTCTCATCTTTTGTGGCGTTTCCAAGCATAGGCAGAGAATAAATCCATATGATTCTCTCCCATTAATCTGTCTACTGTCAGTTCACATTTTTTAGACAAATTATTGAACTCCTGGAAGATGGAAAGAAAATTTCTCGGGCTGGGAAAGTGGCTCAGTGGTAGAGTGCTTGCCTTGTATGCATGAGGTCCTGGGTTGATTCCTCAGCACCACATAAGCAGAAAAAAAAGCCGTAAGTGGCGCTGTGGCTCAAGTAGTAGAGTGATAGCCTTGAGCTGAAGGGCTGAGGGACAGCGACCAGGCCCAGAGTTCAGGCCCCATGACAAGACCCCCCCCCCAAAAAAAAAAAAGAAAGAAAAAATAAGAGAAAATTTCTCCTCTATCCAATAATTTGGTTTCAGGGATAATACCTGCAACCCTAGGTACTTGGGAAGCGGAGATTGGGAGGATCTTGGTTCCAGGTAAGCCCACTTTATGTCCACTGAGAAAAGCTGGATGTGGTAGTGTGCATCTGTGATTCCAGGGACTGTGGCTAGCTGAGCAGAAAGTATACTTGATCCTAAAAATAACCACCACAAAACAGGGCTGGGGGCATGGCTCAGCACTAGAACACCAGCCTAACAAGCATGAAGTCCTGATTTCAACCTCAACTATCACCAAAACAACCCCCTTCCCCAAACACCAAGCTGTTATAAACAAGGGTGTTGGGTCTGGTGGGTTTGGGACTCAGAATCTATAAGCAATAAGATCAGCAGACATACAGAAATCTGGTGGCTTTCAGGCAAGACTGGGGAGTCCTAGAGAGGTAGGGCTTGCTAGAAGGACAATTCAGTGTGTTAGAATTAGGTCTTGACCAATGTGTCAAGCTACATTGGTCTTAACATCACAAAGTTCTGATTGGGGCTTTGTTTGAACATACCCAGTTGTGGGGCAGGTCACACATGTACATAAACGTGGGTACAGTTGTCACAATAGTAATAAGAGAAATATTATTAACCCCCATTTTGCAACCAGAAGGCCAACTCATGTAGTTAGAATAACTTGCTGCCAGTTGTCAGTGGCTCTGCCTGTAATCCTAGCTACTCAGGATGCTGAGATCTGATGGTCCAGGTTTGAAGCCAGCCCCGGCAGACAGATCCAATAGACTCTTATTTCTAATTAACCCACAAAAATTGGGAAATTGAGATGTGTCTCAAGTGGTAGTGCATCAGCCTGGGCCTTGAGTTCAAGCCCCTCTCCTAGCACAAAAACAAACTCAAAAATCACCTTGCCTTTGGCTTGCAAAATCCAGTAAGTTGAAATTGAAGATGATAGAAATGAGGAAAATCAACTGCCTTCAAAAGAAAACAAAAGAACAGAAGAAGCAACCAAGCCCTAGGAATCAGGAGTATGAGGCTGTTACCTTCTGTGCATTCCACAAACACTGTCCTATTTGACTTCTTTTAGCTGTTAGCCTCACAGGATGTACAGCTTGGATATGGTCATGTTTCCCCTTTGATCTTAAAGAATCATGAATCTCTGAAGGCAGCACCCACCCCCTCCTACCTGCTGGGTTGGTTGGCAGTGGAGGGGGGAAAAACCTTATATATTGGTAAAGGAAGAGCTGGACAGAGGGCTGTGAATGAAACCTAAAAGCCAAGCTGTCCAAGATGTCCTGCAGGCTGCAACATATGGTTTAATCTGAGTGCCAGCTTTATATTCAAGTAATTTTAATTATTTCAACATGCAAATAAGTGAAAATCTGGGGCTGGAGGTGTGGCTTAAGTGACAGAGTGCTTGAGTTCAATCCCCAGTACCACCCAAACAAGCATTACATCTGGATGAAAATGAGTCAAAGACAATGGTGTTTGAGTAGAGACTGTCTACTTGCCTTCAAAGCTGTTCTGTGGTTCCTGCTGGTTTCCTTCTGCCAAAGGAAGCTTGTGTTGGTTTGATTTTTGGTAAAGTCATCCTCTGTTTTTGATGTTTTTCCGGGTTGGCTGAATAGTCCAAGATGAGAGTCTCTTTGGGAAGTATTTCCTTGGGAATACTTTATAGTTTTCTGAGGGCTGATCACAGTGACTTGGGAAATTGGCACCTGCGACATGTATCTGGGAAGGCCAAGGATCTCACTCAAGCCATCAGAGCACTGAGACTCGGGTCTTGGTACTCCTTGCTGGGTGGCAATTTCTGGGCATTTGCTTTCTGCTGTGGATATTCCCTATGCCTCTTTCCTCATTGATGGACAGTTCTGTTGTGATCCACCCAGACTGGAGCTGGAGCTGTTTGCTGGTTTCCTGCAGCTGCTCTGGTATTCTGTGAACTGTTCATTGGTTTCCTGCGAGGGATTCTCTTGTGGGCCAACTGTTTCTAGTACAGTACTCAGGCTTCAAACCTCCTCAGATCTACCTGCCATCCAGACCTGAGGTGAGCCACCAAAGAAGGACTCCAGCTGAGCAAAGGATGTCAAGGACAGGAGTGGAGGCATGGGAAGGGCATACCCACTTTTTTAGAGTGGGAGTTTGTGCCTATGTGTGAAGTGTGGGGCTTCATTAACTTGGTCATGGGCAATGTCCATTTTAATCAGAGCCAGATTTACTGGTATGAAGTGTGTATATCTAAATCTACCTAAGGGAAAGTCATGACCAATCAATGATTGTTACAGTTTGTGCTTCTGGAAGAATTAGGTTGCCTGCTGGTGTCAGAAAGGAATCAGTTCTCATTCTGCCAGTCTGGGTGCATAAATTCTAGATCAAACAATAGGAAGTGGAAGCTAAGGAGACTGGGAGGGGTTTCCTGTAATCAGAAGAAGAAATAAAACCTGGGAGGGGATGGGAGGTGAAAAGGGAGGGATGTTGTTATGTATTTCCTGATGAGCAGGCATTGGTAGGAGGCCCCTGGACATTGCTGTTTGTGTATTGATTGAGAAGGAAAGCAGGGGGATCTGGAGGGTATAGATATCTGTAATTTCTGGTAAAATAAGGAGGAGGAAGGCCAATGATACCCTGGCTGATTTTCTTGGGGGCCTTTTTTCTTTGGCACTCACTTCTGTCTGGGAAACAATGCAAAGGAGGGCAGGTGTTGATAACAAGGAATTTCATCCTAAAAGCACCAGAAAAACATGATGGTAGTGATGATAAGGCTTTTATTTGGGCGTCCTAGCAGTATTTCACGAGGGGATATGGAATTGGGTAACTCGTTGGTACCTAATTCCTATTTGGATCCTGAGAGTGCATCTAGACTTTTTGTAATCTATGAAAAAAGCATACTGTAAGCAGGTCACGGATGCAAAGATACTGCCTTCTGTTTCACCTAAATAAGTATCCTAACAACGTCAATCAGTGGTAACAAACCTATTTGAGAGTCGATTTTAGCTTTTCAGCTGGAAATGGATGGTGACCTTTGTGACCCTGGACCCTTTTGACTTAAATATTAGTTGATTCCCAATATCGCTCCTGAAAATAAGAACCCATAGTCCTTATTTTCTTTTGGGAGACAAGTTTGGGGATGTTATTTCCATTGAACAACTGTGCATGTAGTTTTCTTCAGGTTCCATCAACCTTGGGGACAAGTCAGGTCTCTAACCCAGGGAAGAGACCCATGAAACTCTCACAGGCCTCTTCTGGACACCTAGGTCCAGTAGCTTGGTGGGGTCAGTTTTTCTGTGGGAAAACTCTCTAGGGGCTCAGAGTCACCCACTGCATCCAGAAAGTCAGCTTTCAACAAGGGTAGGCTGGAGAAGAAGCAGGTAACCCTCAGGGACAGACAGAGGGCCCTTCTCAAGCCACCAGAGACCTTCCCAGGTGGAACACAAAGCTCCGAGCCCGCCGGTAGGCGGCGCACACGTTCTGCGGGGGTGGAGGGAGAAAGGGTGTGTCTGCCGCCGGCGTCGTGACGTCCTCTGCGGTGGGAGGAGCCCAGTGCACGCCAGGAGGGAGGTGGCTCTGGGGCCATTTCCGGGAGGACGGGGCGGGGCCTCGGGTCCCGCCTTCAATCTCAGCGGCGGTGGGCGGAGCCTGCGCTAGGCAGTCGGGGTCAGTGGCGCTTGGGGAAGCAACGCGGGAGGTGAGTTTTCTGGGAGGGAGGAGCTGACCGGCGGCGGCTGCCCCGAGGAGCTGGAGGTGCGGCCGCGGGCTCTGGCGGGGAGGGCCGGGCCGGGCCGGCTGGGTGAGGCGGCTGGGTGGTCGAGGCCTGGTGGGCTGGGGCTCCGGGTGTGGGCGGTGGGAGGCCGCGGTGCACCGAGCTCTCCGGGAGCCCCGCGCTCGTGGCGGGGTGAAGTGGGGTGCGCTGGGGCGCTAGGCACGCAGGTGCTCCGCTGGACTCTGGGGACCCTTTCCCTTCGCCCTCGGTGTGAGATGCCCAGCCTGGGGGGGACCCAGGTTCGGGCTTTGTGGGAGTCTGGGTCTGGGTTAGTATCGTCTGGCTGCCAGTAGCAGCAGGACTCTGGTTTTCTCATTTTGAGTGGGTGGAGTGTGAATCTTCCAGGAGGGAGAGAGAACCTGGACTTGGCTGCTTTGGAAATCGAGGCGGGCTGGGGAGACTCCATAAAGCTCTACCAAGTAAACAGACCTGTTCCCCTTTTACAGACACTGCTGAAGGAGGGGTTCAGGGCTGGGACTTCGGGAGAGGAAGATGCCAGCCACAGACCTTGTGATGTTGGTGAGTCCCAGCCTCTTAAGAAGGCCCTTGTTCCTTAACTTGTATTTTTTAGCCCAAAGGCTCTGATGGTGAGTTTTACCTTATGAGGTTTGCTTTTGGTGGCTGAGTATTTCTGCCACCTTTTACTTGGGGATAAAGACCAGGATGAATAAATGGCTGGATTAAGTATAGGAATCCATTATGGGTAGAACTTAAAAATTCTGGAATCAAAGCCTGGCATCAATGTCTCAAGCTTGTAATCCTAGCTACTCAAGAGGCTGAAATCTGAGGATCACAGTTCAAAGCCAGCTCAGCCAGGAAAGTCTAGAAGACTCTTATCTCTAATCAGCCCCCAAGAAGCTGGAAGTAGAGCTGTGGCTCAAGTAGTAGAATGATAGCCTTGAGCAAAAAAGCTCAGGGACAGAGTGCAGGTGTTGAGTTCAATCCCCAGAATCTCTCTACCCCTACCCCCCATACAAATAATTCTTAAGCCTTTTTTTCCCAAGATTATTGCAGGTGACTCTCCTCTCTTATACTATTAGAACAGTTTTAAACTAGTATTACTTTTTATCAGGGTCTGCCATGTATTAGTTTTGAGTACACTAGTTTTTAGACTACAGTCAGGATTCTTTGGAAGACAACTAGTGTATCTTTTTGTAGTGCTCTGAATATAGGACCTTTTTAATAAAGGCTTCAGATAGTCTGAGTTTAAGTTCTGTTGCTCCCTACTTTGATGGAGGTCAGTTTTTCTCTCCTCTTCTTCATCTTTGACAGTTCTGAGGTTTGAACTCAGGAATTCATGAGCCATGCCTCCAGCCTTTTAAAAAATTTTTATTTAAAAAAAAAATCAAGATAGGGTCTTTCTGCTCTGGCATGTGCTAGAACTTTGACAATCCTATTTTTTTCTCCCCACCCCATAGTTGGGATAATAGCTGTGTACTCCTATGCCCACTTTCTTTTTGTTGAGAAGCTTTACTGCTATGGCTGCCCCAGATACACTATCTTCCTCCACCTCTAAGTACCTTAGTATGACAGGGGGTAAACCTCTTGTGACTGGCCTACCTTTTATTTATTTATTTATTTATTTTTTTAAATTGGGTGAGGTAGGTTCTCATGAACTTTTTGCCCAGACAGGTCTCAAGTTGACATCTTCCCTATTCACCTCCTGGGCGGTTAGGATTACAAGCCTGAGCCACTGCCCAGTTGGCTCTTGACATCTTCATGGTGTATTTTTTCCCCTAGCTAACTATCCAAATGTATGCTTATCAGAATGGTTTTTTATTCTTGGCACACATATTATTCCACATAAGCTTTTGGTGTGAAAATATAGGGGAGCCTATAGGTTTCAAATAGCAACATAAAAAAAAATCTGGGTTTAGTTTTTATTTAGTAAGTCACTCCTCTGAGGTGGATATGCCCTTATGCAGTGTCAGTGATTTAGGAACAATATCTCACTACACAGTGTTGTCTGTTGTCCTTCAGAAATTAGCCAAAACTAGTGGTGAGATTTTCTTGTACCCCATGCTGCCTTCTTATAGTGGCAAACCTGTGAGGTCTACAGGAGGATGAAGAAGAAGGAAGTTAGCCAAGGAAGTGGCTCTGGCTGAAGTGGTAGAGTGCTCACCTTGAGCTGAAAAGCTCAGGCACAGCACCCAGGCCCACATCTGACCAAAAAAAAAGAAGAAGAAAGCAGTTAAGTTGTGAGCCTTTCTGGTTTAAGGAGGGGAGCAAGAGTAATCTTAGGCCATGTGTAAGAGATAGAGATACTTGGTTTATCCTTCAGAGTCTAAGGAAGAGTTCACCTAAAATAAATTCTTGCCCCAAATCTCATGAATTTTCAGTAGACAATAAATTTTTTATTTATAAGAGCACTGTTAGAAACATTGGAAACTATAAATAAGCAAAGGAATCAAGTCCTCCCATCCCTCCATTGCTCACCCCTCAGCAGTCCCTTAGTAATCTCAGCAGAAGTTGTTAACATCTTGGAGGGTTAACGTAGGATGGCTTGTAACAATTGGCAGTTTCTGGTTTTCTTCTTATAGATTGGTGTTTATGTAAATTACAGCTTCCATTTCTATTTATAGGTAGGGTATTTCTCCACGTACAGAGTTGTGCTTATTTCTTTGGGGGCCCATGAACTTACTTTAAGTATGTGCTATGATTATATTTATTCAGAATACTTATTTGGAATAAGTTTATTTTAAAATATGTCTCTAGCTGTTGCCATACTTTGTCAACTTTCTCACTAGGATGTTTAGGGGTGGTGTTTGTGGCTCTAAGGAATTAATTCACATAGATATGAGTGGCCTTCAACAGTCATTTTCTGAGACAACATACAGGTTGCATGTAGTACTTTTATTGGAAGAGTTGTCATCTTTTCTTGGCTAATGGACTGTATGGGCCTAAATTATGTAGAGACAGTGACCGTGGCTGGGTATCAGTTGTACATGAAACTACCTATAATCTGAGCTCCAGGTTATCTACTCTTTATGACATGTAAGGCAGATTGGCTCTCCAACTGGGATGAAAGGTCATAAGTGAATGAAAAACTGTCTCTGATAAATAGATATTCAGTCACCCATCCTTTCTACTAGAATAAAATGAGCAAAAGTTAGGAAACTGTGGATTCAAGAATAATAATACAACTTCTATAGGTAAAATTTATCAAGTATATGCACTGTAGGTGCATCAGTAGCTTCTCTACATTCTCACTTTTTTTTTTTTTTCCCCCTGGTTGTAGGCCTGAACTCTGGGCCTGGGTGCTCGCTGTCCCTTAGCTCTTCAGTTCAAGGCTAGCACTCTACCACTTGAGCCACAGTGCCACTTCTGGCTTTTTTCTGCTTATGTGCTGCTGAGGAATCAAACCCAGGGCCTTGTACATGCAAGGCAAGCCCTCTACCACTGAGCTACCATCCCAGCCCTCTCATTTAACTTTTATAAAAGCTCTGGGGCTGGGAAGGTGGGTTAGTGGTAGAGGGCTTGCTTAGCATGCATGAAGTCCTGGTTTCGATTCCTCAGTACTACATAAACAGAAAAAGCCAGAAGTGGTGTTGTGGATCAAATGGTAGAGTTCTAGCCTTGAGCAAAAGAAGCTCAGGGACAGTGCCCAGACCCTGAGTTCAAGCCCAAGGACTGGCAAAAAAATAAAAATAAAAAATAAAAATAAATCCCAAAACAAACAACAAACTCTCGAAAAGTATGCTGGCATCCCCCACTAATAGATGAAAAACTAGGTTTATAGTGACTTTCGTGACTACGTTGCAGTTAAGTAGAGCAGTTATCTTAAAGTGGTCTGACTTCAGATCCCTTCCCCCATCTACTTGAAGTGGTCTGACTTCAGATCCCTTCCCCCATCTACTTTGTGACACAGCCTTTGGACTCCATTCCTAGTAGGGGGTCAGAAGTTGCTGACTATTGTGACTAATAAGGAGAGGGTTTGGATAGACAGAAGGGGTGGAATTGTTCTGCCCTAGATCAATTTGGAAATGTGAGCTTTGGGTTCGGAGAAGATACTTCATTATAATAGTCTTGTCTGAAATTGTGTGTTTTGTTATAAAATCTTGTCTATTTTCTTTTACATGAAACTAGGACTTTATTTTGAAATTTAATCATTTGTGTCTATAGATACAGTGTTACAATCTTTGAAGGACATTAGAAAACATTTGTGGTTTTTGTGTGTGTGTGTGTTTTTTTTTAAAGCACTGTGTCTGATAGGGATGAAAACCACTTGTGTGGATACTACCATAAATGAATGTGAAGATAACCTGGAGCCCACACATAACAGCTTCCATTGAGTCCAAGGAGCTTGGGCTGTTTCCTGAGTTTTGTCCTTGTTTAATTTGGGTGGTTTGTTTGTGCTTATGTGACATGTCATGGCCTCTAATATTTCTACCTGTGTCTTAGGGAAACTCATACATGAGTGTGTTCATCTACTGAGGCTTGTGATGCTTCCAGGGGGTAGTCAAACCAGGCAATTGTGTGGCAGCTTTTCTTACCTTGGCAGCCATTCTTTTCATCTGTGTTCTCAGTGCAAGTTGCCAAACACTTGTAATTTTTTCAAGATGGAAAAGGTACTTTTCCCATTGGAAGATGGTAGATAAATGAGTTGGCTAGTGTTCATAGGTGAATCACAGTTAGTATTGGGCCTTTGAGGATAATTGTTTGTTTAGGGCAGTTGTTCTTGACCAAGGGCAATGTTGTTCTCCAAGGACTTGTAAAAAAATCTCTGGAGACATTTTTGGTTGACACACCTGAGAAATGCTATGAGTATCTATTTGTAGAGGCCAGGGATGCAATTAAAGATCCAGTAATGTACACAGTCCTCCATAGCCAACAGTGATCTGGCGTAGAATATCAGTCCTGCTGAGATTGAGAAACCCTAGTCTAAGGTCTGTAACAAAGATAAAGAGTATCAGTGAGGGCTCTTCATTCCAGTGTCTGTGGGAATGAGTCAGTGTTTAATGGGTCTCTTCTAGTGTTACTTAGGGTTATTTTGCCCACAGATCAAGTCTTGCTACTCTGCAAATGTATCTTGGAGAATATACACCACAATCTATGTAGCAGTGCAAAATTCTTTGTCTAAAAATATAATTTTATTATTATTTTTTTTTGCTTTGTATGTCCCTCCCCCACAGTGTAACCCCCGCTTTCACTATATTTGATGTCAGTATAACATGTGGAGGAGATGGGGACAAACAAGTCGTTTAAGGATTCAGGTGGACCTGTTGGAACAATGAGAAGTACAAAATGTCATGTCAAAACCAACTTTACAATGTCGGTGGGGGGGGGGGAGGGGGGTATAATTGGGTGGGGGGAGGGGGGAGGCTGGGAAGGGAGGTGAAGGGTAAACAAAGGAGGAGGCTGCAATGCTTGGTAAGAAATGTATGCATTATCCTGCCCATGTAATTGTAGCCCCTCTGTACAGTATGTTCTAAAATAAAATAAAATAAAATTTTAAAAAAAATATAATTTTATTATTATGAAGGGGTTGTACAGAGGAATTACCATTTCATAAACCAGGTAATAAGTACATTTCTTTTTTGGACAACATCATTTCTTCCTTTGCTTTCCCCCCAATTTTTCCCTCCCATCCCTGCCCACAATTACAGAGGTCATTTTCAACATAAAGTATTCTGAATAGCACGCTTGCATTTGTTTACCTTTCCTTCCTTTCTGTGCTCCCCTTTGGCCCTCCAAAGGAAAACAAAACAAAACACAAATTCCACCACCACCAATAACAACAACAACAAAAACCTATGCTTCCATTTCCCGGAGTTCATTTTTAATAGTCTTTTAAATGTTCAGAGAGGTTATGCCTTTGGTTCCATTAGTAGCAGTGCAGAGTTCTTTTTTGTTGGCCATAGGGCTTCAGTTCTGGGTCTAAGCGCTGTTCCTGAGTTCTTTTGCTCAAGGCTAGGCCTCTCCCACTTTGAGCCACTTAGGGTTTTTGAGTGGTTAGTGAAAGATAAGAATCGCATGAATTTTTCTTGCCTGGGTTGGCTTTGAACCTTGATTCTCAGATCTCAGCCTTCTGAGTAGCTAGGATTACAGGTGTTAGTCATCAGCGCCTGGCTTAAAATGGTACGTCACTTAAAATGGTACGTTACAGTTACATAAGATAGCTAATGAGTATATTTCTTTTTCCATAATGTCCCCCCTTTCCTTTGCTCTCTTATTTTTCCCACCTGTCTCTACTCACAAGTTGTATAGTTCATTTTCAACATAGTGTCTACTGAGTACCACTACTGCATTTGTTCTCCCTCTGTACCTCTATTTCTATGCTTTCTTGTCCCCTCAAAGATAAATGAACAAGACAAAAAGAAAAGAAAAATAGTGCAATTTTTTTTTGGGGGGGTCCGGTCGTGGGCCTGAACTCTGGGCCTGGGCGCTGTCCCTCAGCTCTTCAGCTCAAGGCTAGCGCTCTACTACTTGAGCCACAGTGCCACTTCCAGCTTTTTTCTGCTTATGTGGTGCCGAGGAATCGAACCCAGGGCCTCATGCATGCAAGGCAAATGCTCTACCACTGAGCCACCTTCCCAGCCCTAGTGCAAAATTCTTTTTTTTTTTAATTTAATTTAATTTTATTTGTGAACATACTGTACAGAGGGATTACAATTACATGGGCAGGATAATGCATACATTTCTTACTAAGCATTGCAGCCTCCTCCAAATACTTTTCAACATTTTTTTTCAGTACTCTTTCCATGTTTTGAAAACAGTAAACCTCACTTAGTTTGGGATTTTGGCTAAAACTAATCTTTCCAAGTCAAGAATGCTTTCTTTCTGAATCCTAAGTGGTATTTAAGCAGTAAGCTTGAAGATGAACATTGAAAGCTCATTTCTATAATTTGAGCCTGGTTTCTTGTTTGTAAGATTAAGGCAAAGGGAAATTCTTTGGGACATGTTTGTTCACATTTGAGTGACCATTAGAGAGTGAGCATGGTATAAGTGAATTGAAACTAAGTTTATCCAGCCTTTTTTGCTAAAGAGAAGTGGAGTTATAAATAGATGAAACCCCAAACCCCATTATCTGACTTAGCTTGCAATCTGTGTGTCAGGAATTTTTAGTAACATTTGTTTTCTTAATTAGACTTTCTTTGTTCAATCTAATATTACATACAGTTTGCACACAGAGGTAGTAGAGTTGAGAGGCAGCTTGGGGTTAAGACTTTTCCATAGGGAATTGATTTGTAGTGAGTGTGTGTGTAAACATACCAGAGTCCAATTACTGAGAAAAATCCTGCTGTGGGATGAGGGGGAGATAGGAGCCATCTGGGAAGGAGTAGGGAAGGCTGTGTCAGTCATCTGGCATACTCCAGCAGTGTGACAGAGTATCAAGGGCCTGTCCAAGGCTGGGCAGGCCTGAAGAAAGCTGAAGGGATGGCAGGACATCCATCCATCAGCCAGCAAGCCTTTATCACCCAGGCTTGAAGGGCCAGGAAGGGAATACTGTCTGGAACCTTGGAAGTTTAGCTAAAGGTGGGGTGGGGAAGAAGTAGCCACTGGGAGCAGTGAGCCCGCTGGAAGCAAATTAGACTGATTTCCCATCCTCTCATTTCTGACTGGAGCAAAGCATCTGTCCAACCCAGCTGGAAAGCAGCGTAGATTTAATTCATACAGGTCAGCCTCATGAGGCACATGGCAGAGTTGGAAAAAGTTGGATGGGGAATGTAGAAGAGAAAGGGAGAATGCCTAGCATGTTGAAGTTGAGTACAAGATAGTTTTTAAAGGCACAAATGAGAAGTTGGTGCCTGAACAGAATCTTGAAAATGGATAGGCTAGAATTCTTACAGAAAAGGTCATACCAGAAGCATAGATTCACAGGCAGAGTCTTTGTTGCCAGAACTCTGGCAAGCCCAGAGCTGCTCTGTCCCAGAAGTAGCCTTAGAATCTTAATTGCTTTCCTGAAGGGCTTTTAGAAGCCTGAAGTCCCAACTTTCTTGCTGATAGGATACTCTTTGCACAGTGCCCTAGCAAAATTGAGTCCTGAATCCTTTCTTAGGGAGGCATTTCCTTCTATTGGATGGCATTGTTAGAAAGTTCCTTGTATTTCCAAATCACGGTATCAGATAGGATTAGATTTAACTTTATATAACAGAGAAACCTAAAGTAGTAGGTGTGTGTGTGCATGTGTGCATGTGTGCATGTGTGCACGCGCACACACACCAGTTATAGGGCTTGAACTCGGGGCCTGGGTGCTGTTTCTTAGCATTTTTGCTCAAGGCTGGTATTCTACCATCTGAACTATAGCTTCATTTCTGGCTTTTTGCTGGCTTTGAACTGTGATATTCTGAATCTCAGCCTCTGTGTAGCTGCTATTACAGGGTGAGCTACTGGTGCCCAACCATGGTTTTCTTTTTATTTTATTTTTTGTTGGTTGTGGGGCTTGAAATCTGGGCCTTGGCGCTGTCCCTCAGCTCTTCAGCTCAAAGCAAGCCTTCCACCACTTTAGCCACAGCGCCACTTCCGGTTTTCTGGTGGCCAATTGGAGATAAAGAGTCTCATGGACATTCTTGCCTGGGCTGGCTTTGAACCGTGATCCTCAGATCTCAGCCTCCTGAGTAGTTAGGATTACAGGCATGAGCCACCAGTGTCCTGCTATGGTTTGCTTTCTTTCTTTCTTTCTTTCTTTTTTTTTGTGTCAGTTGTGGGGCCTGAATTATGGGCCTGGGCGCTGTCCCTCAGCTCTTCAGCTCAAGGCTAGTGCTCTACCACTTTAGCCACAGTGCCACTTCTGGCTTTTCTGTTTATGTGGTGCTGAGGAATCGAACCCAGGGCCTCATGTATACAAGGCAATCACTTTACCACTGAGCCACCTTCCCAGCCCTATGGTTGTCTTAATATATAACTTTTGGATTTTGTTTTGAGCAACAAATGTTGGATTATTATTAATATTTTTTGATGTTTACATACCACATTGAAGAGAGCATTGAGGACTCCTTGTGAAGTAGTATAGGTACTTTGTAAGTGTGAAATGGCCCTTTCTTTTCTGTAGTTCTTCCAGAGAGCAATGCCTAGCATATTCTTGTTTATCTAGTCTATAAATATTAATAAACATTTGATGGGAATAAAGTAACCTTATTTTTTTGAAACATCACAGTTTCTACTTAATTTATTTTTAAATATCTTTAAATAGTTGTGCAGAAGGGTTTCAATTCAACATGTCAATCTATGAGTACAATAAATCTTTATCAACCTTAGTTCTTACTGATATTATTAGGCCCTGTTGAGTGAATTTAGAGTTGTGAAACACCATTCATAGTCATTATCCCTCTGGGATATTTTAGAATCTTAGTGACACTTGTAGTATATTTACATTTTACATCCAGTATTAGAGAAGCATATTCTCTGGAAACTTTCTGAAACAAATTTACTATTGTAAACTGCATGTCAGTAGATGGGTCTAAAATGGGAAAGTTTATTATTTCCATAAATGTATATCCATATATATCTTTCCTTTTCTGGGCTGGGGTTTGAACAAAGGATCTCAGGCTAGGTGAGTGCTCCACTGCTGAGCCACATCTCCCAGCCCTTAGCCAGCCCTTTCTAAATGCATTTTCCCATGCTCTCTTAGGAGTCATGACCGTATAGTAGTCAACAGCAATTTGTTTGGGTTACTGAAACATACAAGTTTATGATCCACAAACATAGCAGGTAACTGGTTTAGTCTTGTTTTTTGGTAGGTAAGAGGGCACTTGAAACCTTCTGATTGATTTGGTAGATTGATAAAGGTTAAGAGTTGTCTTTGCATACTTCTTACCAAACTGAAGGGAGCTCATTACTAAGAAGTATTTTATTACTACCATCTATCTGCAAGAAAATACAACATAAACACTGGTGTTAGCTAGTTAAGGCTTTTCCCAGCTTCTTTATGACTTGGCTTGGACTCTGTTAAGATTGCTTTCTCTTGCTGCTTATGAAGAATAAAGGGGAATATTTATCATCAGTGATTTCAGATTCATCCAGTACTTAATAATAAGTGTTTTATTATCTGCAGTCATTTTCTCATTTAGTATTCATAACAACCTTTTTTTTTCTTTTGAACTCTTTATTTTTACAATCAAGCAAAATCCAGTCACGTAGAAGTTCAGTAATGTGCTAATAATCACAGCCTGTAGGTGAGGGCTTGAGGTAGAGCCAAAGCTTTTTATTCTCAGTGGTGACTTTCTGTGACCACACAACTGCCACTGTGCATCGCAGCCAGCTTGCCTGCCACACCACCCAAGGAGGGAGGATTCAGAGGTCACTGTCTCTCTCACTTTCCTATACTCAGGAATTGCCAGTGCAAATGTAGTTTTACAAAGTTTCATCCTTTTAGCTAGTAATTCTGTTCATAGACTCTTCTAAAAA
The DNA here is from genome assembly GCF_024711535.1 of Dipodomys merriami. Classification (NCBI taxonomy): domain Eukaryota; kingdom Metazoa; phylum Chordata; class Mammalia; order Rodentia; family Heteromyidae; genus Dipodomys; species Dipodomys merriami. Next base: position 18,650,605 of record NW_027202715.1, on the reverse strand, counting down.
ATCCCATAGCTTAATACCTGTTGTATCTAGTTTATAATATAATCTGTAAATTTCTAAGTTACCTAGACACTTATGGCTGCTTTTATGTATTCAGAATTTTACACTGTATTTCTGAAATTACAATGTCTGTCTTTGGCCCATTTTTTTTAGAACTTAAAAAGGCAGACTTTTTTTCTGAGAGAGAGAGAGAAAGAGAGAAAGAGAGATTGCCAATGAATCCAAAGAATCTTAGATGGTTAGCTTCAACTGAGAAAACATTTGGTGACCACAGAGGGGATTGCTAGGCTATCATGCTTTTGGAAATGTGTAACTGAGTGAATTTTTGTATATTTACAGAGCTGTGTTGGCCATTACCACAATCAAAAAATTTTTTTTGAGGCAGGATTTCTGTGTAGGCCATGGCTGGCCTGAAAATTGCTGTGTATGGCAGGCATCAAACTCCTAGTCCTCCTTTCTACCTCTTAGGGATTGGGATTACAAGCTTGCACCACTGTGCTCAATTTACCACAGCCAGTTTTGGAACATTTTCCAAAGAAACCTGTACTCAGCAGTCACTTCCCTATTTCCCCCTGGTTCCTCAGTCCCAGGAGACTACCAGTTTCTTTTCTGCCTATAGATTTTTGTGCTTTCATTCAAGTGTTTAATAATTTCATATGAAATTATGTGGTCTCTTGTTTTTTTCCCCTTCTCATTGTAACATTTTCAACAGGCATCCTTTTATAGTGTGGATCTTTTTTTTTTGGGGGGGGGGTCCAGTTGTGGGGCCTGAACTCGGCCTGGGCGCTGTCCCTCAGCTCTTCAGCTCAAGGCTAGCGCTCTACCACTTGAGCCACAGCGCCACTTCCGGCTTTTTTCTTTTTGCTTATGTGTTACTGAGGAATCAAACCCAGGGCCTCAGGCATGCAAGACAAGCACTCTACCACTGAGCCAACTTCCTAGCCCTGTAGTGTGGATCTTTGCACTCTGTAATTGCAGAGCTTTCCTAGAGGAATTTAAGTAGTTCCTGTAGTCAATTGTGTTTCCATGTAATGTGACCTTTTTACATACTAAGGCTACCTCTGTAATTCAGTGGAGAAGGTGTTATTGACTGGAGAATATGTCCTGAACTCTTTGTGATTCATTTTCAAAATTTTTTGTTCATGAGCATTTTCTGGTGGGAATTTAGGTGTTGTCTTTGTAATTTCTAGCTTTTGTTAAAAGATAGTTTTAATAAAGTGAAAATGTGATTCCTAGATAGATATAAAATGATGGTGCTAAAGATTTGAATTTACTTAGGCAGATAATTATGTTTTCAAAAGAAGTCCACAGAAAGATTTTTTTTTAATTTTTTTTTTTTTTTTTTTGTCGGTCATGGGGCTTGAACTCTGGGCTTGGGCGCTGTCCCTCAGCTCTTCAGCTCAAGGCGAGCGCTCTACCACTTGAGCTACAGCGCCACTTCTGGTTTTCTAGTGGTTTATTGGAGATAGGAGTCTCACGGTCTTTCCTGCCCGGGCTGGCTTTGAACCGCGATTCTCAGATCTCAGCCTCCTGAGTAGCTAGGATTACAGGCGTGAGCCACCGGCGCCCGGCAACACAGAAGGATTTTTATGTAAGGACTATTGAAATAAATGCAAAATGGCAGCAAAACTAGGTTCTTCCTCACTGAGGAAGGAATCAGCTGAACTGTTACTCAATCTTGCAGAATTGGCTTGTTTACAAATGAAAACTTGTTTGCATTTCCATCAATTATCTACAAAGTTAAAATCTCTTTATAAGAGTTAGCTTCTGGTCAGAATCAGGTAGCCCACACTTGCCTTTCATGTTATCAAAACATCTGAAACTCTTCCAATGATTAAATTCCTCCTTTGCTTATTTCAGTTTTTAAAAGTCATTTGCTGATGTCTTGATTTGAAAGACAGACTTTCCAAAGGTATTGGTGTCATTGAAGTCTATCAGAGAACTTGGATGGGCCACTGTTTGATCTTTTGAACAGAATTCTGTGTCAGAAATCTCGAGGGAAGTAGTCTCAGCAACTTAGGTTTTATGTGTTTTCAGTACCTATCTATGTCTTATCTATCTGCTGTCTGTGATAGCAGGACTATTATAGGGAAAGCATTTCTATAAGAAGTTAAAATTTGTTAGGTTTCTTTAACTCTGAAAGATATATAATACTAATAGTAAGGGAAAAGCTTAGCTCACTTCTCCAATTGCTTAGAGGAATAGACGTTCCTTTGGGAGGAATAGGTGACTTTTTCAATAGATATTGCTTGTTATCTAAGGAACTCTATTCTTGTCTTTAAAGGATAATGCCTTTCTTTTGAGCTTTGAAAGATAGCTTCTCTGTGCCTGCACAGAAAGCCAGTTAGTTATTTATTTGGGGGGACTTTGGGAACTCATGGTGCAGTTTATTTAGACACCAGGGTCATGCTTGAATATGTTTTCTCTTTCTTCTTGCCCACTTGGCTAGATAGTGTATTACCTGCAAACCCTGTAGTTACTGTTAATCTCTACAGCTCATAGCAATTCTGCTTACTAAACTCAGTTTTATGCATTTTATTCTTCTCTCCTAGTTTAAGAGCCCTCCAGTACCTGTTGATGTATTTTACAAGTACTTGGAATTGTTAAAGGAATCGGCATCTGTCCTTATTTGATGCCTTGTCTTGATATAAACAAACTGTTAGTAGTTTTGTCCCATCAGCTTTTATACATTTAAAGGCTTTGATTTTCCATGAGTGCACTTCTGATGATTTGAAACAAGGCATTTTGTCTCCTTTCTGAGGCCAGGTGGTTTACTATCTTAGTGGTAGAAAGGTGCATTGCCCTAGTGCTCCAGTGCTGGGTGCTGAGCAGGTAAACCTGGAAGTGCGTGTGGAATAGTACTTAGTGACAGACAGTTCTGACTGACCAGGTACATTTGGAAGGGAACCTGTTGATCATTAAACTTCTTGAGACCAACTCTCAGATTCTGGGCATCTTGACCAACATAGTAGAATTTTAGAGGAAGTGTGTGGTTTGCTCTTGATCTCCTAAGAAATGATGAATCTGTTACTTCAAACATTTTTGTCATAATCACTACTGGTTGCTTGGAATAGCTGTTTGGCTTTGTTGCTCAATTGTCACTTCTTCTTTAATGACCCAAGGGAGTTTTTCCTTTGGGCTTGTGATCTGTTTTTGCTGATAATACTAATGCTATTTCAGTCACCAAAGACAATAGTGTTTGTGTACTGGTGTACTTTATGGAAGAAAACCACAGTCTTTGGTTTTTGTATTTTTAGGACAGAAATAGAGTAAGGATAGTGATGCTGGGTCTTTAATCTAAATGATCTTAAGAATCTTCTAAGTACTTGGTAAAACTGTTTTTCATCAATCTCTCCCTCATTCCCTGCCATTCCTGCTTTAAAATTTAGACTTCTACTCTTCTGGGAAAACTGTTGGGGTTAAATCTTGCAGTTGTGTTAGAAGTGAAGAATGTGAGAGGAAGAAAGGGACTGGAGTTTTGAGAAAAAAACCAAGTCAGGAGGCTTAGATTCCTGAGCTCTGCTCTCTCACAAGCCTATATGAATGAGCTTAGGCACACCTTTTTCCCTTTGGCTTCTGCTTACAAAGTGAGAATGTTGCACTAGATACTTAAGGTTCTCCTCAGCAGCTAGATTCTATGCTTCCCAGGGGCTGAGAATTGCATCAGGGCCCATTCTGGGGTTTGTGCTGTTGTCAAGGCCCCCCAAAAATGCCTCATCCCTTTTTTTCCAAGGAGAAAGCTGTATCACTCAGAGCCCAATGAGCACAATGAGTGTTGGTGTGGTGAGGTGCTTTTTCATTGGGGACTGAGCCTAGGTTATTTGTGGTAACCTAGAGGGACTTAGAATGATGCCAGCAGATGAAATTTCTGTGATCACTTAGATGCTGACTCAATAAGATTGTCAAGGCCCACCCAACTACATTAAACATATTATTCTGTTTCTGGACTTAGAAAACTTACAGATATCTAATCTATATCTCTTCTTAAAAGTATTTGTTTGAATCCCAGGGCTTGTATTAAGAATCAAACCAATAACAAAAACATGTATGCTTGCTTAATTTAATTTTTATAATGTTAATGAAGAATGTCTTCATATATTATTCTAAAGGCCTTTAAAAATTGGTTTGTATTTTCTGGTATTTGTATTTTCTTGGCTAACTTTAATAGTGGTTCTGTTATTTTTCAGTCAATGCTTTGAAGAGTTGCTGATGTCTTCAGACATCTTTTGACATTGTTACTTTCTAATGTTTAATTTGAAATTAATGTCTGCAGAAGGAAAGCTGATTGGAGTCATGATTCTTTCCATGCATACACACCACACTGCTTAATTATAGAGTGACCACAGCTGTAACACAAGGTGACTTTTTAGCTAATGGAAGTCATGGCATACCTTTGATGACAGAGATCTCTGGTCTTGGCCAGGTTTCCATTGGAACTGCCACTGCTTGGCAAAATTGAAGTTGTTGATGGCAACAATGGGCTCTCGGGAATGGTCTCAAAGAACTTTGTTGGTGGCAGAGGTGCTGCTGATAGGCAGTTTCCATGGACAGCCCTCATGGGATCCAGTACTTCCCTTGTGTTAATTGTGTTTTACCACAGTCTAATTACTATGGGTATTGTTGTTGTCCATTTGGGCCATTATAACAAAATGCCAAACAAAGGAAATTATTCCTACGAAAAAGAGGTGTCTTCTAAAGCACTATCCTATCCATGAGGGCTGCATTTTCATCTTCTGATCACTTCCCAGAGGTTCCACTTTCGAATAGCATAAGCTTAGGCGATAGATTTCACCATAGAAGTTTTAGGGGAATATAAGCATTCAGTCCATGAAAGATTAAAAATGCATTTGCTTAGCACCTCTCCTCCTCCTAAGTTTTTACATTCCTACTACTGCGGTACAGATGGATATCTAAGACATCACAATTCAAACCATGTTATTTTTTCTCAGCTTCCCTAGCTATTCTAGTATTACCATAGTTAATGGTACCATCATTACTAGTCTTTTGAACTTGAGCTTGAAAATGTGGAATTACCTGTATTATGTTAACTTCATGTCTAATAAGTTATCAAATTCTGTTTGCCTCCACAAATATCTTTGAAATCCATATTATTCTTTAAAATCTCTAGAGTGTTTCTCCCTGGACTTTCTAGCCAACCTTGCAACCAAAATTTTGTTTGCTTCCTTTTGTTCAGTTTTGTTATGGAAAATGTTTCATGTAAAATATAGTCTGTCCTCTCTCTTTTTAGTGGTTCACAGTGTGGGGTACATAAAATACTGTGTATTTAGAGTTTAGCCTTTCTCCTATGGGTGGACATTTTTTACAATTTTGTTTTGCTATATTACAAAGAATATCGGGATGAATTTCCTTGATATTTCTCTGTGCACATCTGTAGGGGCTGACAATTAGCATTTCTGTGTCAAAATGAGCATTCATTTACAATATTGGTAAATGCCAATAAATTGTTGTATAAAAAGTTCTACCAAATTTATACTTCATAATTTGTTTTCCCCTACATTTCACTTTATTTTTTGTGTGGTTCTTTGGATTGAACTCAGGGCTGTATGCTTGTGGGCAAGCACTCTACCACTGAGTTACATTCTCAACGCTTCCCTTTCTTCCTCCCCTCTGCCCCCTTTTTGGCAGTGCTGGGGTTTGAACTCAGTACATGACACTTACTAGGCAGGCACACTACCACTTGAGCCACTCCCCCCATTCCTATCAAGCCCATTTTTACTGTGGACCTAGTATCCTTTTTGCAGGCTAAGTTCTCTGACTTGTTTCCTCATTTACTCAGGCACTGTCAACCACTGCCCAGCTTTGTGTTCAGTATACATTTTGTTCAGGCACTCTGCTATGTGATTGGGACTTAGCATTGGATAAGGAAAAAAATGGTCCTGCCCCCATGTAGCTTTATTCTTAGCACAGGGAACTTTGCCCATTCCCATCTCTGTTTGCATTTGCAGTTGTTGTTTTGCCATCTGGTATGCTTTTTGTTTCTTTTAACTCTCCTGCCTAGAGACCTTTTTTCTTTTTCTCTTTAGCTTAAATTTTAGAGCCTCTCTCAGTACTCTTTTAGTATGTACTGGCCTCCTCCTATAGTCTTTCCCTGAAGAGTTCTGATTAGTCATTTGTGTATGATGCACCTGCGTATATGTGTACACAGACACACTCAGCAAGGACATGGACCTGTGACATTTACCTGAGTGCTTCCCAACTTAGTGTCTTAAAAACACTGGAAAGGTGAATTGAATAACAAAGCTCTCAGATGAAACTAGTTTTGCACAGTGCTATGGGGGTGGTAAATAGAAGGACCTTACTGTGTAGTCAGAGAGATAAGAAGTAGATGAGTAGACTATAAGACATTGTGATAAGCTCTGCTCCATATAAAGCTTATCACAAGTGACTACTTTCGACTTTAAAGGGAGAGATGAGTTTTTGTAATTTTACTGGTTCCTTATCTTGTTTGTGTCAGGTATTGAGAGGTATGCAATAATGATAAATAATGCCCCTGACTTTTGTAGTTAAGTTGATTCTTAGAGTAAGGATTGTTCAAACTTCAGCCTGGGGGCTAAATGAATACTCTGCTTGTTTTTTTTTTGTATAGCCTAAGAAATAAGAATACTTTCTATATTATTATTATTATTATATTAATTTGGTGTTTCTGGTGTTTGAATTCAGAACTTCATATTTGCTCAGCTTGCTTGTTTGGCTGGTATTCTATCACATGAACCACATCTTCAGCCCCACTTTTTGCTGAGTTTTTTTTGTTGTTGTTGGTAGTGGTGGTGGTTGTGGGGTTTGAATTTAGGGACTGGGTGCTATCTCTCTTTTACCCAAGGCTAGTACTCTGCCACTTTGAGCTACATCTCCAGTTCTGGTTTTTGAGTGATTAATTAGAGATAAGAGTCTTATGAGGACATTTTCTACCCAGGCTGTTTTTGAACTGTGATCCTCAGATCTCAGCCTCCTGAGTGGCTAGGATTACAGGTTTGAGCCACCAGAGCAGGGCTTTTTTGCTTCTTTAAGATGGAGTCTTGTGGGCTTTTCTGCTTGGGCTGGCTTCAGATGTGATTGAGCCTCTGGATTTCACCAGAAAGGATTACAAGTGAGAGCCACTGGCAGTTAGCTGATTTCTAGATTTAAAAAAATGTCAAAAAAAGGATACTTTGTGACATGGAAGAACTATATGAACTTCTGATTTCAGTGAGCATAAATTATGTAGGAATGTAGCCGTATTTCATTTGCACAATGTAAGTATTTTTATGACTTTTGCAGGAGAGGTGAGTAGCTATAACATAATGTTTGGTTTGCATCATCTGAAATATTCACTACTTATATATGACTGGTCTGCAGATGGCTGTTTTAGAGAATGGAAGATTCAAATGAAGAAGAGAAATGGCATTCATACTTCATTTGTGTATGATGGGCCTGTATATGTTTTTATAGAGATTCATCTTGAAGACTGCCAGAGTAAATTGACAGTCACATAAAAACTTTAGGGCTGACATGATCAAGTGTATTCCTCTATTTTACAAAATAAGCAGAAGATAAAAAAGCGTGTCAAAGTCCTCATAGGTTATAAGTGGTAGTATTATATGGGAGCAACTGGTATGGGGCTTTGATAAGATGAATGCTGAGGTGGACCATATTGTGAAATGGCCTTGCCTTTGAAAGTGTGAATTGAAGAACAAACTAGACCTTTGTTTTTCTCTCTGAGTGTTATGTTTCTGTTCTTTTTTCACCTGTGTTTCTAGAAGGCCTTTGAGCCTTACTTCGAGATTTTGGAAGCATACTCCACCAAAGCCAAGAATTATGTCAATGGACATTGCACCAAATATGAGCCCTGGCAGCTAATTGCATGGAGTGTTGCATGGACCCTGTTGGTAGTCTGGGTGTATGAGTTTGTTTTCCAGCCAGAGAGTAAGTACACTGTCTCTTCTGTGAAAGTATAGTAGAGTAAATGTCTCTTGGTCTTGGATCTCATGACTGATGGGTTTGAACTAATTTCTTGCCTTTTGTTGGGTTCCATTTTAAAACTTAGTTTAAATGGCAATTGGAATTTTGTCTTCATGTAGGTAAAATTATAATAGGGCTCATGTGTAATGATTGTTTACAGTGATTTTTCTTTTGCATATTTGCAGCTTTTATAAAAGCTCCCCAAATTAGTCATTGTTAGGGTCTACAGATGTCTTAGTATGTATAAAGCCTCATCAGGACCAGTGTCCTCTCTAGAATGTAATAGTTGTTTATGGAGCAGAAATTCATTGCTTCATTTTGGGCCATCCTTTTCAGTAATGATTAGGTGATATTGGACCAGCACTCACTCCACACTGTTTGTGTGCCTGCTGTGTGTAAACATGTACTAGGCTCTGGGGATATTTGCATAAGTAGGACAGGGTCCCTGTCCTTTGTAGTCAAGGGACAGTGGTAGTGAGTCAGGAGCAAGATAGACATGGGAAGGAGGAGACCATTCTCAGGGAGTGCATCTGACAAGTCTCTTAATGATCTGCTTGTAAATCTAGCACTCTTCTGGAGGTCTAAGCCCTTCTCTTACTCCTTACCTCCTCCTCACCTGGAGACCTGGGGGGAATGTGCCCCCACAGGCTGTGCTTGCTTAAGTTTTGTTTGATTATACCTAAATCCAGTAGTGGAAGTTGGAGGTGGGTTTTCTGTAACTCTACTCTGTACTCCTTCCCCACTTTTACTAGTGGGTCAGGCCTAACTTCCTTGGTATGAGAAGGCAGTAACATTACAAAGGATTTAAACATTTGTCATTAGAACTCTGGGCCTTGCACTTGCACTTGCTCAACCTGTATTACACCACTGCCACTTGACCTATGCCTCCAGTCCTAGTTTAACCATTTTTAAGTATACAGTTCAGTGGCATTAAGTAAATTCCCATTGTTGTACAGTCAGCACTACCATTCATCCTAGAAGTTTTTGTTTAATGACACAGTTTTAGTTTGAGATGACAAAAATATCTGAGCCAGGCATCATTATATATGTATACCTTTAATCTCAGCACTCAGGAGGCTGAGGTAGGAAGTCTAAAAGTTCAAAGCCAGCCTGAGCAACATAGTGAGACCCTGCCTCATACTAACAACAGTAAAGACAGACAAGGGAAAAAAAAAAACATTCTCACTCCCCTTTCTTTCCAGACCCCTAGAAACAGCCATTCTGTATACTATGATAAATTTATGAAACCAAATCATTCAAGTTAGAGCTGTTGAGATTTTATTCATTTGTTATGATTAGTAATACTTTTAAGTATTTGTGTCTTAAAATTTTTACTTAATTGGCAAATAAAATTTGTTATTGTATACAACCTGATGTTTTAGAATATGTACATATTGTGGAATTACTGAAGTGGATTAGTAAAATTTCCCACATTTTTTGGCTCAGGAATTTCCTTCTGTCCTTACTCTCACAGCTCACTGTGTTATTTGTTTTGCTAACTGCTAGCTCAAGTGTGGCCGTCTTAGGTCCTGGTGCTTACTTATCTGTTGACCCTAGCTTTCTAGGAGAAAACTGTTAGCAGAAAGATACTAATGAGATGTGCCATATAAAACTATTTGGGATGAACCATAAGTCATTTTTTTTTTTTTTTTTTTTTTTTGCCAGTCTTGGGCTTGAACTCAGGGCTGGGGCACTGCCCCTGAGCTTCTTTTGCTTAAGGCTAGCACTCTACCACTTGAACCACAGCACCACTTCTGGCTTTTTCTGTTTATGTAGTACTGAGGAATGGAACCCAGGGTTTCATGAATGCTAGGCAAGCACTCTACCACTAAGCCATATTCCCAGCCTAGTTGGTTGGTTTTTAATAATATGTATTGTTTAGTAATAAGAATACATGTTTACCAAATGATCTTCTTACTAAGTGATACTGTTTATTTATATTTGTGTCAGTCTGAATCACTTTGAACATGAGTGTAGGATACTTTTTGTTTTTATTTTCCTTTTTTGTTGCTAGTGCTGGGGCTTGAACTCAGGTCCTTGTACTCTTGATTTTGTCACTCTACCACTTGGCCCAACACCTTTATTTCTGGCTTTTTGCTGGTTATTTGGAGATTAAAATCTCTTGATTTGTCTGCCTAGGCTGGATCTAAACCTCAGTTTTCAGTTCTCAGCCTCCTGAGTAGCTAGGATTATAGGTATGAGCCACTGGTGCCTGACTTATGAGTATAGTTTCTAAAGGTAAAAAACTGTTGAATACTGGGTGGTAATGGTGACTCACACCTGTAATTCTAGCTGGCTTGAGGGGTAATTTGTGTGAGAGCTAGAGGACTAACTGCCAGTTTTGAGATCCTTTCTCAAAACAACAGCAGCAAAAGTCAGGTCTGGAGCTCCAGTAGTAGCATATGAGCCTAACAAGTTGGAGATCCTAAGTGCAGACACCCTCCCCCCCAACAAGAGTTGTTGAATATTAACAATTTCCTTTTGCTTCACATATACACACAAAATAATTTCTGAATTGAATTCCAGACATAATTAAGGATATCTTTTCTCCAAAGATTAGTGACAATTTTGATAAATTCACCTTTTTCTTCCAGCATCTTACTCAAGTAGAAGTATGCTGTGAGCTACTGAACACAATCCTGTAGTGCTTAGTATATTTTACTGGAGGCTGAAATCTACTAATATTAAATTTAGCTTTAATCTCTGAATCCCTTCCTGAGGGGGGAGAGGGTAGTTCTGGAACAAAATATGGAAAGTGGAGGAGAAGTGGTTGAGCTAGATCCTGGGAGCTAGAGGTAGAGCTGATAGCACTCGGGGCACTGCCTCCCTTAGTTGCTTGCACTCTGTGATCATCAGCTCATGGCTTGCTCCTGAACTGTTGGGTTCTGGTTTTAACTGTGAGGTTGTCTACAGTGTATCAGCAGCAGTTAGCTTGATGTGTTGGGGAGGATAAACTCTAGATGTCTGTGGGTGTGTTGGGCAGCACCCTAATCTCTCTTAGCCTGTTTCCCCATAATTGAATGGGCATAGTAATCTTAATCACAATAATCATGGGTTACATGAGTATTGGGTCTGCGAGAGGAATTTGTGAATTATGAAAAGTCATGAACTGTTTTTACACTTGCACTTGTTATTTTAAATTAAAAAATTTTAACTGACAAAGGTTATATTTATGATGTACAACATGATGTTTGAAGGATGTGTATGATAAGGACTGGCTAAATCAGACTAAGTAGCATATTCATTAACTTACATACCCTTTTTTCCCCCATGGTGAAAACACTTAAAAATAGATTTTCTTGGCTGGGAATGCATGCCTAGCATGCATGAAGATCTGGGTTCGATTCCTCAGTACCACATAAACAGAAAAAAACAGAAGTGGTGCTGTGGCTCAAGTGATAGAGTGCTAGCCTTGAGCAAAAGAAGCTCAGGGTCAGTGCACAGGGCCCGAGTTCAAGCCCCAGGAGTGGCAAAACAAAATAAGAGCTGGGTGCCGTGGGCTCATGCCTGTAATTCTAGCTACTCAGGAGGCTGAGATCTGAGTATTAAGGTTCAAGCCAGCCCGGGCAGGAAAGTCAGACTCTCATTTCCAATTAACTCTCAGAAAACAGGAAGTAGTGCTGTGGCTCAAGAGGGAGAGCTCTTGCCATGAACTGAAGAGCACAGGGACTGTGCCCAGGCCCAGAGTTCAAGCCCCACGACTGACAAAAAAATAAAAAATAAAAAACCAAGCAAGACTGATTAAAAAAATTGATTTTCTTAGCAGTGTTTGAGTATATAATTTACTCTGTTCACTATTGATGATCAGGTCACATTCTTGGAAGTTCATAGGACTAATAGAAACTTATTTCTCATAGGTTTATGGTCAAGGTTTAAAAAGAAATTCTTTAAAGTCATCAGGAAGATGCCAATTATTGGTCGTAAGGTAGGTGGGATCTTCAAAGGTCTTTTCACTCCTAGAACCATGCCTTTTTCTGTTTGTTATAACTAATAGTTTTAAGGGGAAGAATGTATGTTGGCCATGTTTGGAGGCAATTATGTTGTCTCTACTTGGTGGAGTGGGGCACCTAAGGAATAAGGGATTGGTAAAGTTTCTGTAAAGCAAATATTTATACTGCATATATTGTGTGAGAAGTGGACAGGTTAAAGAGTGAGCCTGGCTGTGCTACAGGAAAAACAGTCACAAACACAGCAGGCAGGCAGCTTTGGTTCCTGATTATAGCTTGCTCTTTGTGCCTGTTTTGCCATAGTGTCCTCTCTGCCCTCTGTCATACTCAGATTATCTCTCTTCTGTGGTTTTCTTTTTTTTTATATCTCAGGTGGAGATATGCCAAGCAGGCTCCTTGCCAGGCTCAGGAAGTGTCCTATCTGCCCCAGTGTTCTGCCCTGTCCCTCAACTTTACTTGCTTAAGTATTCTTTTACTGTTGCCTTCACTTTCTTGGGGTGAAGGGAGATAATATGGAGGAGAAACTATGACAAAGGAAATTGGGACCTTCCTGAGTCTTCCCTGCATTTTCCCTCATCTTGTCCACCTCACTTTTTTCCTTCAGTTTTAAGATTTTTTGAGATAAAATTTGTAAGATAATAGAATTGGAAACTCTTTAAACCTAAGAATCTGCTTTTGAAAAATGGAGATCGGATAATCTTTAGAGACAGAATGGTATTTTCTCTGTGTGTGTGTGTGTGTGTTTCTGTCTGTCTGTATATATATAAACTCACATCTCAATTGCTCAGTGAACATATTTCTTGAGTACTTGCTTGATGTCAGGTACTTTTCTGAGTGTTGAAGAGAAAGTGGTGAACAGTACCATATTCTTTCTCCTGTAGAATTGATAGTAGAAGTGACAAAAAGTAAACAAGTAAACAAATGCATATAAATATTGTTTTGAAATAAGTACTAGGAAGTGGCGCTCTGGCTCAAGTGGTAGAGTGCTCACCTTGAGCTGAAGAGCTGAGGAACAGTGCCCAGGCCCAGAGTTCAGACTCACGACCGGCAAAAAAAAAAAAAAAAAAAGGACATCACTGAAATAAGTACTATTAAGAAATTAAAATTGGGTAATATAGAGGTAAGAATTGGGGGGTGAAAAAGTACTTGCTGTCCTTTTTGGTAAACTTTTCATTTTAATTTTTTAAAATTTAGAATAACCCAGTGTATGCACAGAATTTTTAATTTACAACTTAATATACCCATGTCCATGGCATATCTCAACATAACACAGCATGGACAAGCAAGGATGGTGAGCTTTCCAGGAGCAGCTTTCCTGTGGTCTCATTGAAGGCCATGTCTGAGAAGATTCTGGTGTATTCTAATCTCACGTTGTTTGGAATAAGATCTTGGGCATCAGACATTACCAAATACATTGATGAAGCCACAGCATCTTGCCATACACTAATTATGACATATAGCCTTTCTCTCTACACTTTCCACTCAAGCTTTTTATAATTTCAGCTCTACAATTTGGTCTACACATTCTCACTTTATCGTAGCATTTTTCTATTACCTGACTTCCTCTCTGTCTCTCATGCTAAAATAAGCTTCATGAGACCAGGAGGGGTTTTTCATCATGCATCTCACTACCTAAGTTTGTTTACCATGTATCTGTGCCTGGCCTTCAGCAATTATTTAGCAAATACCATGTTGAGAGAGTGAGAGTGTTAGAATGTAAATACCTGTTGAATCAGAGAGAGAAAGAGACAGGATGAACACTCAGAAGCTGTGGCTAGGAAGTTAGAAAAAAATAATCGTAACTAATAACATATGTAGCAGAAAGGACCTTAGCTCCCCCTTGTATTTCAGGGTCAGACAGTACCTGGTCAGTATAGTCACCCTGGCTCTTCCTAACATCTCTGCTTGTACAGAAGGAGTTTTATGGGACCTCCTTGGATGTTGGTTGAAGTTGCTTATTGCTTGCACATTGAACAGGATCCCTTTTACTGTGGCTTGGCTGGTTTCATGACTCTACCTTTTGTCTCTTTGGCTCACTACAACTGCTGCTTAGGCAATACAAGGGGCCAAATATTCCACTCAGATCAGCACTTAAAGCAGAAAATGCAAACCAGCTAAAACCATGTCAGGAAAGGGGCATGAGGAAATGGAGTGCATCTCTGATAACTCACATCTCTTTAAGAAAGAGATGTCATAGTTCACTAGAATATTTTATACCTGGGTTTTTCTGCACTTCTGTACTTCAGGTTCATCTTCTTGTTAAAATAATCAAAAGGAGCCAGGTGCTGGTGGCTCACACATATAATTCTAGCTTTTCAAGGGGCTGAGATCTGAGGATCGTGGTTTGAAGCCAGCCTAGGCAGGCAAGTCCATGAGACTCTTCCCTCCACGAAATTATTCAAAAAAAGGCAGAAGTGGCACTGTGGCTCAAGTGGTAGATTGCTAACCTTGAGTAAAAGAAGCTCAGGGACAGTGTCCAGGCCCAGAGTTCAAGCTTCAGGATGGGCAAAACAAATAATCAAAAAAATCAAAATGAGATTTTTTTTTTTATAACTTTCAAGATCCAAGAAAAGTTGAATAAGGCCAAGGAGGATATCAGCAAGAACATGTCATTCTTGAAAGTGGACAAAGAGTATGTGAAAGCTCTGCCCTCCCAGGGTTTGAGTGCACCTGCAGTTCTGGAGAAACTCAAGGAATACAGCTCCATGGGTAAGATGCTTGGTATAGGCACTCTCTTTCCTTGTTACCATTCTGTGTTTCCCATAGGTTAAGAGTAATTCATCCCTGGTGCTTACTGTATTCAGGATGTCCTGTTCCTGTTTCAAAGACTGAATCTCATACTGTAAAAATTACTTTTTGATTTATCTTTCATCTATAGAGAAAGTAGATTTCAAACAGTAGAACTTGGTTCCATTTCCTTTTGTCAATATGAATAAAACAGATAAATTTGTATTTTAAAAAGTACATATATAATACAGTAAAGTATAGATGTCAATATTGTAAATTTTTTTTTTTTTTGTCGGTTGTGGGGCTTGAACTCTGGGCCTGGGCGCTGTCCCTCAGCTCTTCAGCTCAAGGTGAGCGCTCTACCACTTGAGCTACAGCGCCACTTCTGGTTTTCTGGTGGTTTATTGGAGATAGGAGTCTCACTGTCTCTCCTGCCTGGGCTGGCTTTGAACCGCGATTCTCAGATCTCAGCCTCCTGAGTAGCTAGGATTACAGGCGTGAGCCACCAGCGCCCGGCTAATATTGTAAAATTTTTATGAAGCCACAAAATAAAAAATCACATTCCATCATAAACAGAGGAAGACAGATGACATATATCTAGATAGATACATTTGTATACATCAGTAACTATGCCTACAGAGAGATATTTGTCTACCTACCCACCCACCCACCTATTTACCTACCTATCTAATTGCCATCTATCTCAAAAGGTTAGTAGTATTTGTATAGTATATGCACATAGGAGCATGAGCTCATATGAGGAGAAGTATACCAGATAGCTTACTGTTGAAGAGCATAACCTATGCAATCATAACCTATGCAATCACAGCATGGTTTTGCCACTTAAATTATGATCTTAGGAAGAATATTTACTTTTTGTAACTTCTGCTTCATCAGAAGAATGATTATAGTGATTGAGATCATACATGGGAATGTATAGTATCTGGTATATAGTAGGTATTCAATGAATGTTAGTTATTACTGCTCTTATGAACACAAACACATGCATGTTTAAGATCATATTAAAATACTGGGTTTTGGGGGCAATATTGGAGTTTGGACTCAGGGATTTGTGTTTGCCAGGCAGGTACTCTGCTGCTTGAGCTACATAGTTTTTATTAAATGAGCTTTTACCTTTGTTACACTATTAATGCTGTTGAACTTTTCATGCTGTGGTTGACACTAGTTCATAATCTTTTGTCTTTATTTTGACTCTAGAGCTTTACTGAAATAATTTTCTTTTAAGAATGACATTGGATTTCTATGCAATTTCTGTGTCCAGAGGGTTTATCTTCTTTATTAGAACTTAACTGTCTTGGAGTTACCCACTTGTTGGCCAAGTGACCTTGACTTTCTCTGCAGATGTCCTCTGGCAAGAAGGGAGAGCCTCGGGAACAGTGTACAGTGGGGAGCAGAAGCTCACAGAGCTGCTGGTGCAGGTGAGTGTCATGCTGGTGGATGCTTGAGCTCTGTGCCAGTTTACTTGCACTCTTTCTTCCTTCCCTCTGACTTCAGGAAAGCTTATTGTTGATATAAAACAGGTTTAGAAGATTTCTCTTGTGCAGATATAGTAAATATACATAATAGTATTTAAAAATGCTTTCTCAGTATAAAAGCAAAATTTATGCTTGTTGGCTTTACAAGGCCCATGTAGAAGGCAGTCTCCTATAAAGGGGTATCTTGTCATTTGAGATTTTTGATGCTAGGATAATTTTGTTCGATAAGGAGATTCAGGGGAGAGCCTCAAATCACACAGCTCAAGGTAAGCAGTGGTTTCTCTTATGTGTTAATTATTCTTGGGTGACCCTAGAACGGTCTTTAGCTGTTTTTTATTTCTAGTTAAATTAAAAAAAAAACCCTGATCATCCTATAATATCAGGAATTGACTCTTGATTCTTTTTTTGTTTTATTGTTTTTTTAATTTTAATTTTTTTATTGTGAAAATACTGTACAGAGGGGTTACAATTACATGGGCAAGACAATGAGTACATTTCTTATCAAGCATTGTAGTCTCCTCCTTTGTTTCCCCTTCCCATCCCTTCCCATCCTCCCCCCGCCCCCCACCCAATCTCCACCCCCCCCCACATAACGACTTGACTCTTGATTCTTAAAGCCTTTATGTCTATAATTATAAAATTGCATGTACCTTACTAAGTATTAGTGGTTCTGCTTGACTAAATTTGGTTATTCTTGAAGTCTTTCACAAGTTTACATGATCTATATTGATCATGTTCTCATGTGCTTGCATATGAGTTCCTTCATGAGCTACTTTTCTCCTATCTTATTTTAACTATTTCTGCACCTCCCCTTGTAAATGAGTATTCTGCCATTTTTAAATAAATGCTTATGCTCAGTCTTGTTGGTCCTCCTGTTCTAGATGATAAATTTGAACTCATTTCTCAAGGTTCCACTAAACAGACACCTCCGAAGTACTCAGGGTGTTAGCTATTTCTTCTTTGTGTCCCTTAGCACTGTGTGCACATCTAATTAGGAATAATAGGCAAAGCGGTGACTTAATAGTGGTCCGTTGGTCCACCTTTATAGCCTACCTTTAACTACATTTATACTTACCTTGCCACATTATAAGATTTGATGTTGTCTCTTCCACTATATTTTAAATCTTTTTTAAAAAAAATTTTGTGCCAGTCCTGGGGCTTGAATTCTGGGCCTAGGCGCTGTCCCTGAGCTCCTTTTTGTTTAAGGCTAGCACTCTACCACGGGATCCACAGTGCCACTTCTGGCTTTTTCTGTGATTATTTGGAGATAACTTTCACAGACTTTCCTGCCTGGGCTGGCTTCGAACTACATTCCTTGGGTCTAGGATTACAGGTGAAAGCCATTGGCACCTGGCTTAATCTTTAAGTTGAGAGAAATAATCTTCTCTTTCTAATTCTGAGAGGAATAGTATCTTCTCTTTCTAATTCCTAGCATTGGGCTTAATACCTAGAGACTTTTAGTGCATGACGCTTTATTCTGTGCAAGGTAATACTCTTACCTTGCATCTCCTTGCATTTTTTTTTACAGGCTTATGGAAATTTTGCATGGAGTAACCCACTGCATCCAGATGTCTTCCCAGGACTACGTAAGCTAGAAGCAGAAATTGTGAGGATGAGCTGCTCCCTGTTCAATGGGGGCCCAGATTGCTGTGGGTGTGTAAGTATTTGTGGGTGCCATAAAATGATGGTACATTTTTAAACCTTAAATTGAAGACCATTAAAACTATTTTATTACAAGTAATTGATGTGTTATTGTAGAAAGATTGATATAAAGTACAGTTTAAAATGTTACTTGAAATTTTGTAATCTAGAACATGAGCATTTTGGTGTATATTCTTCTAGACATTTTTTTTTCCCTTCTTCTTTATAATACTTAAATCTCCATAAAGATGCTGGGATGGTATAGAGAACACCAGCAATGTCAGCATTTTTCTCTGTCTTTCCACTTCTTTTGCTCCCCCTGTCATTCTTTCTCACCTACACCCCTATTCCACAACCTCTATGTTTATAGTTCTATCGATCCCCCTACCAGTCTTTCTAATGTCTTTTCACTCTTCCTGAACCAGAAGCTGATTATTTTGCTGTAAACTGACTGATTTAGTTGGTATCATTCTGTCTTGGACATACATGAGGAGTTCGTGTTCTCTGCTCTTTCAAGTAGACATGGTTAGTTTTCCTAAACGATGATAGATGAACTTCTGCTTAGGTTTGTCACTACTCTGTCATATTGCCTCCTCTAGAACAAACTGAGCTTAGATTTGACTCAATGTGCTGAGGATGGTAGCCTAGAGACCCTGTCTTATACTTTACAATCATAATAAAGTCTGCATATTTAATTATGGGGGACCCATTAGAAGACAAAAATGTTATTTTAGTTTTTTTAACAGCAAGTATTTTTTTTTAATTTTACTATTACATTTCACCATGAAAATCAACATAATCAAGTATTTGGTACCTAACAATAGTAGTATGTCTGGCATTTATTTTCAAAACAAAATTCCAAAATTGTGAGAAACTGAACCATCACTAATCTGGCAATGAATTACACTCTAAATGTGGTAACTCATGGACAGAGATGGTGATAATGTACACGTTTTGGTTTTTTTTTTGTCATTAGTGTCTTTCTAAACTTTTAAGAGGTCACAGATCAAATAGCCACAAAACAACTTGGCCTTACCTACTAAATTGAAGATACCTAGTAAATTGTGACCTAGAAATTTGGCTACTCCAGATAAGCTATAGAAAAAAAAAAGGTGTGCATCAGGATGTATGTACATGGGCACTTATATTAGCAATTAATTTATGAGCGCCAGAACTGGAAATAATTCACATACATGTCCAGCATAGAGAAAATCATAGGCACCGTGTGCTTGAGGCCATTGCAGTGATCAGTCTGCATGATGTTCAAAGTATTTCATTTTTGGCCACTAGGATTGTCTCCATTTTGGCTCCAAGGTACTTTTTAACAAACCAGCTGTCCAAATAGTCTTTGAAAGCTTTTCTTTCTTTTTGACAAAATATTTCGGGTTATCTTACTCCAGATCTAGAATCACCCTTTTTCTAAGGAGCGCTGGTTGAGTTAGAACTCTGTAAAATATTTATATGATTTCAAAGTTATACTTAGGGAACAAAACAGACCCCTCCTTGTCATCTACACCTTCCTCCCTCCACCCTCTCCCCCCCCAAAAAAACCCCACACAAGGCACCTAACAATAATCCAGAGAGAAACAAGTAGAAAAGAGAGGCTCAGAGGTACTTCATAAGAGCCAACACACATTATTGTATTTGACAGCAGCCAGAGAAAATGGATAACATGAAAACTATGACTGGTAGAAGCACAGGTATTCTTCAGCAGCAGATGCTGGGGCAGGCATGGCTTAGATGAAAGATTGCCTTTTACTTAGAGCATCTCAGCTGGATGATATGTAGATGGTTTTATGAGTTCTCTCTTTTCAATTTCATCTATTCTGGTTTTTCCATTAAGCTTTTAAATTCATATGGTATATGGTATGTGTTTTATTCTTTTTTTTTTTTTTTTTGGTCAGTTGTGGGGCTTGAACTCTGGGCGCTATCCCTTAGCTCTTCATCTCAAGATGAGCACTCTACCGCTTGAGCCACAGTGCCACTTCCAGTTTTCTAGTGTTTTATGGGAGATAAGAGTCTCACGGACTTTCCTGCTTGGGCTGGCTTTGAACCGTGATTCTCAGATTTCAGCCTCCTGAGTAGCTAGGATTACAGGCATGAGTCATTGGCACCTGGCTTTGCTTCTTATTCTTGAGAACTCACTTTAAAAATTCTTTTAAGTTGTTTGGTTATAATCCCTTTCTTTGGTTTATATTCATTTATTAGGCATATTGCACATACTTTATATTCAGTGTTTGATAATTCCAAGGTCCATGAGCCTTACCTGTCTTGATTCTGTTGCTTTTCACTCTGGGTGGATTTCCTTACACTTGTGCTATTTATTTATTTATTTATTTATTTATTTATTTATTTATTGCAATATGAGCTACTCCTTTTCTTGGTAACTTACAGAAATTCTTTAAATTACTTTTTCCAGTTGCTGTGAAGTACTGGAAATTGCTACTACACTGGAACTAGTTGAAGCCCATCTTCCCTTGCTATGTTGTACCATGGAGGCACTGTGAATTCAGATATCACATTCACATTATGTACTATCATTTTGCATAGTTTTGAGAGATTTTCTTCTTCTGAGTGTCGGGTTCAGAAAAGAAACCTTCTTTTGTGTTTGTGAGGTTTATTTCTTGCACATGGAAAAGTGTGGTAGTTTTTGCCGTCCCTTATTAGACTCTGACTTTGAGTAGGCCCTCACTATACCTTGTTTTGGTTCAGGCATCTTCAGGCTTGGTGCCCGCTGAGGGAAACATCTAGCTTTGGCAGATACTTTATCTTGTAGGATTCTGGGTTTTTCTCTCTTTTAGTGTTTGGTATATTTCTTTGTTTCAGTTCAGTGGTGGCTAACAACAGTTTAATGTTTTGGCAAGCTTTTAAGTTATTTCACTTGGAAGGGTTGCTGCAGCATTTATATATATTGTTGGATCTAGCAGTTCCATTATAGTGCTTTTTGTTTGTTTTCCCCCCACATGAAGGTCTTTCTGAGCCTTCTCATTCCCACATCTTTTCTATGTTATGCAGATGCTAATATGACTTTATGAGTGTGCAGCCATCCCAGTCATCTCTGGCCAGATGAACACAGCTCTCTGCATGAGGAGTACCACTGATCTTTCAGGCTTGAGCTTTTTCTAAATCTGGGTCCTCTAAATTTATCTCAGACTTTTTTCCCCCCTCAAGCCAAGGCTTCATTCTTAGCCATGTTTGTTATGCTTCTTGGTATTCCTGCCATGATTGATTAGTTCCGTATTAGTGCCATTTGCTACTTTTCTTTCATTGGTCTTTGGTCTCATTTTGTTGTTTTGTTGTCCAATCTGAACTCTTTGTTTTCTTGAAGGATGATTTGTAGATTTCTTCGTAGAATGAAGGACAGTTACAAAGAAATGCCTTCTGTCCCTCAGCTTATTTCCTTCTGAGTTGGGCTTTAATTTCTAATGTGCACACACCCCTATCTCCTCTTTCCACATTTACGTAATTGCCATTTTCTTCACCTTGATGCATCCTGAGGTGGCTCTATCCAGATGGTTGGGTGATTTCTCTGTCCCTGTTTGGTTGGAGGCAGGGATCCTCTAAAGCTTTGCTCTGTGTTAAAATTTCTAGATCTGTTCTGAGAGTCTATTAAAAGTTCTCTTTGCCCAGTTGGAAGAAAGTAATTACATACTTAAAACTTCAACTACTGAACTAATCTACACTGTACCCCTGAAGTAATTCTGATATATAGAGTCAAGCCTATTGTTCTTTCTCCCAAGTTGCTCATTTCTCCCTAGTAACACAGTCATTGGTCAGAAGATAAGGAAACCCCTTGGTGGGGAATATTTTGTTTAGGTTATTACTTGCCATTAGTAAGAGAGTGGTGTGCTAGAGATTTGACTTTTCTATGTCTTCCCTAATTGTCTTAACAACTATCTTGTGAAGATGAAGACAGCTTCTCATGTGACACGCTGTGGTTTTGTGCTAGGACACAAGACATACTCATGACTTGTAGAGTTGATCTTAGCTATAAGTACTTAGTCTTCACCAACATAGAAATGTAGAGATCCACAAACAAGGGTCCCATCCTAGCATGGTCACGTTTCATCAAGTCTATCTATGTTAAAAAAAAAAAATGACTTTTTTATTGTGAAAATACTGTACAGAGGGGTTACAATTAAATGGGCAAAAAAATGACTTTCTTGAGCTAAGCTTCCATACAGTTCTTGACCACTGGGATTCTGTATCCAATGCTATTTTTGTCCTATATGTGGATATTAGAAAAGCTTAGTAATCACTCTTTCCCAGTCTATCTCACAAAAAACTAAAACATAGAAAGTTCACTTCACAGGGCTGGGAAGGTGGCTCAGTGGTAGAGTGCTTGCCTTGCATGCATGAGGCCCTGGGTTCGATTCCTCAGCACCACATAAGCAAAAAAGAAAAAAGCTGGAAGTGGCGCTGTGGCTCAAGTGGTAGAGCGCTAGCCTTGAGCTGAAGAGCTGAGGGACAGCACCCAGGCCCAGAGTTCAGGCCCCGTGACCGGACCCCCAGAAAAAAAAAAAGAAAGTTCACTTCACAGATGGTAATAAAGCTCAGTGCTATAGCTTTTTGTTTGTTTTAGAATTATTTATTCTCGGATATTACCAAAAGCTAGTCAGTTAGCTAGGACATGCCTGTATGGGTCACAGATTATTGAGAGTCAAGTTAGGCTTTGAGAAATGTTGGTTTAATTTGGCTTCAGTGGCTCATGCCTGTAATCCTAGCTACAGGAGGCTAAAATCTGAGATTCGTGGTTAAAAGCCAGCTCAGGCAGGAAAGTGTGTGAGAGTCTTATCAGCAATTAACCACCAAAAAACTGGAAGTGGTGCTGAGGCTCAAAATGGTAGTGTTCTAGCCTTGAGTGAAAAAGCTCAGGGACAGTGCCCAGACCCTGAGTTCAGGCACCACAGTTGGAAAAAAATACCCCTCCCCCGAAACAAACCTGAAATAAACTGCTGATTGAAGCCTGATTGCATACCTGTACTCCTTAAACTAGAGAAACTGAGACAAGGCATCACAAGTTCAAGAGTATCCTAACTACATAAGTTCTAGGCTAGCCTGGGCTACATAGGAAGACCTTTTCTGAAAAAGAAGTGTTGCTTACCTGTAACCTTAGCATTGCAGAGGCAGAAGCAGGAACATCTTGAGTTTGAGGCCAACCTGGAGCTACATATTTCAAGTCTCTGTCTCAAGAAACAAAACAAAGGAATGTTGATTGAAACTCTGTTAGGTATCAACTGCTAGGTTAAGTATAAGGAATATTGTCAGGAACAGATTGGCCTCTGACCTGCCTAAGTCTGTTATCAAGTTAGGAAATTAGGAAAAGACCTCTGTACCTTCTTGTTTCAGCTCTGGTAGAATTCAAGCAGTCCATCAGAAGGGCTGGACCTAGCTTTAGGAAAACTTCAGCTTCACTTAAAACATTAGGATTTTTCTTTCAGTTTTAAGTAAGTAAGGAAACAAACTTCTAAGTAGGAACTTCCACTTTTTTTCTACCTTTCAAACTTACTAAAACTACAAGTTAGGGCTGGGAAGATGGCTTAGTGGTAGAGTGCTGGCCTAGCATGCATGAAGCCCTGGCTTCCAATTCCTCAGTACCACATAAACAGAAAAAGCCGAAAGTGGTGCTGTGGTTCAAATGGTAGAGTGCTAGCCTTGAGCACAGGGCTTGGGCACTGTCCTTGAGCCTCTCTGAGTTCAAGCTCCAGAACTGGCAATACAAAGAAACAAACAAACAAAAAAACCCTAGCAGTTAGTTCACCTTGGAAAGCCAGTGTCTCTGATCTTCTAATGTATTGCATAATTGACTAGAATGGTAACTTTACAATTGGACATTTTTCAGCACTATTGAGTTAAAAATTTTTTTGAGATAGGAGTCTTACTATGTTGTCTATGGTATACCCAACTTCCTGGTCTAAGTGCTCTTCCTACCTCAGTGTCCCCAGTAGATGGTACTATAGGCATACATCTATGGTCATAGCCACCTTACCCAGTTCAGTCGTAGAAATCTGAATTAAAATGAAGGCTGGATGAGGTGGCTCATGCTTTAATTCTAGCAGCTTATAAGGTGTAGATCAGGAAATAAAAGTTCTAGGCCATCAACATTTTCTAGGAAAATGTAAGACTCCATCTCAACCAATAGAAAGATGAGTGTGGTAGTACTTGCCTATCATCACAGCTACCGCCTGAGCATTAAGCCATACCTATTTGAAAAATAGGTATGGCTCAAGTGGTAGAACACCTACCTGCCTAGTAAGCACAAAGCCCTGAATGCCCCCCCCCCCAACCTCAAATAATTATAGTTAATAATCCTAGACTAGGGCTAGTGCCTAAGTGGTAAACTTGTACTTTAGTATGCATAGGCCTTGAGTTTGATAATCAACACTGGGGAGGAAATTGTAATTCTGGTATTTTGAGTGGTACAAAATGTCCTATCCTATCGAAAAGAAATGATTCAATGAAGAAATAAGTGGATTGTGATCGGGTTGTATGTGGGCAAATGTAGGTATTTGTAGACAGTGCTAAGTGCCCACTCATTCTTATTTAGTAGTTATCATTCTGAACCAAAATTGGGCTTAGCAACAAAGTCAAGTTTTCTTCTGAGAGAGAAAGCAGAAGCTGCTCTCCTGCATGTAGTCAACCTCCTAATCTGTTTCCTCATCAAAGATTGTCAAGGTCAAAGTGGCAGAACATGCTCAAATCTGCATCTCTTCTTATTTATTGTAGGTTACCTCTGGGGGAACAGAAAGCATCCTAATAGCCTGCAAAGCTTATCGGGACCTGGCCTTAGAGAAGGGGATCAAGACTCCAGAAATGTATGTAAATGTGGCTGTTTCCTTTTCTGATATTGTTCCTTTGGAGTACTGCTGTATGAAATAGCCCATGAATCTGTTTTTGTGCTGCTTCTCTTCCTTTGCCCTCCAGTCCTCTTTTCTCTGCCTTGTCCCTCTGCCTTACCCTTTCACATCTAGCAGAATTTTGAATGGATCCTCCAGTTACTATTACAGACCTTGCCTGACCCTTTACATGTAGTGACTATACCACAATCACTTGGGATCCTCCTTCCAGAGGGGACCCACTTAGGAGCCACAACTTTAAATCCTTAATAACTTAAATGCTTTTAAGTTATCTGGAGCCTAAGGAAAACTGTTCACTTACTTTACTTGAGTATACATTTCTTAAATGTCGTAGGTTACCTCAGGTGCTTCCTAGGGAATGCTGTCTGAGAACTGTTTCTGGGAGAAAATACTTTAATGCTGTTTTTGAGATTTATTCATGTTGCCACTGTTACAAGGAAACTCAGTCATGAGAAACAGAGAAGCCACCATTTAAGAGGCCCAATTGTTAGTTTTTGTTGGAAAGCCAGAGGACTGCTGGTGGACTCTTGTCTCAAAGACCAGCAGCCCAGAATGCAGCTAGCATTAAGCTTATATAGGCCAAAACCACATAAAGTGTGTGAAGTGTTATGTATGAGCAAAGTGAACCAGATGAACCTAATAGAAAACCAAACCATCTAGGGAACTAACAGGGGAAATCAAGGGCTAATTATCTAGGGGAAACATAGACCCAGTCTCCTTACTTTACCACCTTTGTATGTTTGTATTGTTTGGTTAATTTTTTTTTCATTAGATTGTTTCCTGTACATTGTACTTATACTATACATTTTGGGTTAATCTTTTTGTTTTTGTTTTTTTGTTGTTGTTGTTATTTCTTTTTCTACTCCTGTGGCTTGAACTTAGAGCCTTGGGCACTGTCCCTAAGTTTGTTTTGCTCAAGGCTAACACTCTCACTTGAGCCACAGTGCCACTTCTGGCTTTTTCTGTTTATGTGGTGCTGAGGAATCAAACCCAGGGCTTCATGAATGCAAGGCAAGCACTCTACCACTAAGCCACATTCCTAGCCCTTGGGTTAATCTTTTTTACTGCAAGTCTCAGTCACTAGGGTAGTTCATGATCTCAAAAATCTGTATGGCTCATATTTACCTTACGAGAACATAACAGGCTGCCATTTGCATCCTAGGTAAGTTTTATATTTGGTATTCATTCATGATAGAGTGATTTCTCCCTTTAAGAGAATAGAGTAATTGTAGAGTGGAGTAACTGAGGGAGGTCAGAAAGCAAATATGTACTTGTGACTGTTTCTCTTTCAACACTGTTTACAATTCTAATTTGAACTTGTAGGAAAATGGAGATTTCAGTTTTGTGTAGGGTTGTGGTCTTTGACTTGGAAGGATCCATTGGCCTGATTGTGCTTGACTTCTGCTCTCCCATCCCTATTGAGCAACTTCACAGGTCTGCTAGAGCATGGGTCTCGAAGCTTGCTTCTTATTGAAGTACACTGGTAGCTAACCCTTCACCATGATCTGAACCTGCTGGTCCTGGACTTTGTCCTGTCAGTCCCAATTCATACCTTGGATCCTCTCCATTTAGAATTATTTTTTAAGTTCTCTCTCTTGTTGCCAACAACTTCCTAAATAGCAAGAGAAAGTTTCTATGAAAACTTAGTTAACCTCTTTTTCTTTATACTTAGAAAACAATATATAAACGATATGTGTTTGAGGGAAAATAATCAGAACTTTCCTCCTAGTGATTTCAATTAGCTAATGTGTCCTCACTTGAATCCTGTTTTGTCTGTTTCATTATTCTCCTCTCATCATGTAGTGTGGCTCCCCAAAGTGCCCATGCCGCATTTGACAAAGCAGCCTGTTACTTTGGGATGAAGATTGTACGGGTTCCACTGAACAAGATGATGGAGGTGGATATACGGGTGAGTTCTTTGCCATACTGACTGCCTCTCTGGTTACAAACAGCCTCTCCCCACCCTCCAAAAAAGTATGTAACAGCTGGAGCAGTAAAAAAGTTGTCAGTGGCTGTGCTGATGAGTGCACTTCTTTAGATTTTGTAAAATGCAAATGGATGAACTTGTTCCAAGACTCATTGTCATCTTAATAGTAATTGTTTTTATGCCCCCTATTTTAGAAAAGCACTTTTTAGAATACCATCAGAACCATACTTGCTGAAGTTATTATGTTAGTGCAGTGCATAAATGAGAGTGAGTCCTTACTGGGTTAGAGTTTGTTAGTAGCTTGTGGGGCGGGGACTTAACATTTGGATTTTTGGACCTTAGCTCCACAGTGTTGCATTGTGCTCCCAGCCAGTTTTCCCTCATGCTCCTATGCACAATGTCTGTGTCCTGACCTCCTGCCCTACAGTGGGAGGTGTCTTCCAGGTATGTGATGGACAGGCCACTAGCAGCTACTAGTGGACCAGACTCTGTGTCAGTGACCCACATTTCCTCTTGTGGCAGAAAAGAGAACATCTGTGACATGGACTCTCATTTTCCCTTCAACTTTAAATCCCTAGGCGATGAGAAGAGCCATCTCCAGGAACACTGCTATGCTCGTCTGCTCCACCCCACAGTTTCCTCATGGTGTGATAGATCCTGTCTGCGAAGTGGCCAAGGTGATGAGAGAGCTAGACTGCAACAGATTGAAATTTTAAAATAGAATCGAATGGCACAGCAGTTGGCAAATAGTAGTAGTTTTTGTTTGGCAGTTCTGGGGTTTGAACTCTCCAGGGTTTCACACCTGCTAGGCTCTACCACTTTAGCCAAATAAGCAGCCCTTAGAGGCAGTTTGATTTTAGATTTGACCACAGAATAGTTAGAGTAAGCCCTGGAGCTCTGTTTGGAGCTTCTGAAGTTACTGGCATCTGCTTGGGGAAGGCCTGATTGTGAAAGAGAATTCTAGAATGTGTTCACTTTTATATTCTCATCAGGAAGAATCCGCATATATGCCCACCAGCATTCCACACACTTCATCTTAAGTAGCAAAGGAGGACTTTCCCTAAGTCACAGCTCTGTTCATTTCCTGCTTAGTGGTGCTGGCAGCTTGAGATGGCACATGTTTAACTATAAAGTAGATGTCACATTCCAGTTGGGTTGTTTTGAAGGCTAAATACTACTGAAAGATAAAACTTGTTTAGGAATGTCAGATGTCAGAAATAAGTTCTTACATGGGGTGAGGTGGGGGGGAGAACATGCAGAATAGCCTTGTGTTTATAGCATACCTGTGCAACCCATGTTCTGCAAAAGTTATATTCTCTTCTCTTCTTTGTTTTTTGGAACTAGCTGGCTGTCAAATACAAAATACCCCTTCACGTGGATGCTTGTCTGGGGGGCTTCCTCATTGTCTTTATGGAGAAAGCAGGATACCCACTGGACAAACCATTTGACTTCCGGGTGAAAGGTGTGACCAGCATTTCAGCTGATACCCATAAGGTGAGCTAAGGAGGAGATAAAATTAAATGCTTGTGGGTGTTTATTTTGATTATTAACCACAAAATAAATTGACAAGTACAAAATTAAATCAGGGTCTTAGGCAAGGCATTCAGATGACAGGATATAGGTGATATAGGTCCTTTTCCTTGGGAAGAGGACCCCCATACACTTAGAATGGTTGGCTTACAAAGTTTGAAATGCCTGTGTTCACAACCCTTGATGTTGTGAGGTGAAGTCTTGGTCATTTGGCAATTCTTGCAAATATTCAGAGATGGAAAAAGTGTCAGTGGGCTCAGACTATGTACCTGGTTCAGATTATATTTTCATAACTGTTCTGAACTAGAATAGTGAAGATTGCTCTTCAAAATCTGAAGTTATTTACAATAAACTTGTAAACAGAATCTGTCCTTCCCAATCAGCTTTAGTGCCCTTTTCCTTAACTATCTAGTTCTGTATGGGTCTGGGAGCAGATTAGCTCCATGTTGTTAGCTCAGCAAGAGTTACCTAGGAGTCCACATTTGCTACACAGTGTGATTTCTGGGTCGACTCTATATTCTAGCACCATTCTGTTCTTAAAAGAAAGTGCAGGGGCTGGGAAGGTGGCTCAGTGGTAGAGTGTTTGCCTTGCATGCATGAAGCCCTAGGTTTGATTACTCAGTACCACATTAGAAGAAAAAGCTGGAAGTGGCACTGTGGCTCAAGTGGTAGAGTGCTAGCCTTGAGCTCAAGAGCTAAGGGACAGTGCCCAGGCCCAGAGTTCAGGCACCACTACTCTACACACACACACACACACACACACACACACACACACACACACACACACACACACACACACACACACACACACACACACACACACACACACACACACACACACACACACACACACACACACACACACACACACACACACACACACACACACACACACACCACACAGCAAAAAAGATGGATGTAAGCCACACACACACACACCACACACACACAGCAAAAAAGATGGGATGTAAGCCACACACACACACACACAAACACACACACCACACACACCACACACACACAGCAAAAAAGATGGGATGTAAGCCAGATTATGATTTTAGTTGTTCCATGTGATTTGGTTCCCATTCCTCTTGGCTTGCAGTAGAAATCTGTCCTTATTTCTACCCTAACCCATCACCTCAGAGAAAGATTTTAAACAAGGAGAGCCACACACTGGGCAGAATTCCATTCACTGCCCAGACTGCTCTTCCCTAACATCAGATTCCCAGCCCCAACACAGAGGTTTCCTTCTCCCCCTCAACACTGTAGTTTGAACTTTTCACTGAGTGGGAAGCATCTTGGAGACTCTGTCATATTTGGGTATGTGCATGTGTGTACATGTGTGCACACATGAAGGGAGGGTGACTGGGTCCTCCAGGCAGAGCTACGTTCTCACCCATGTGCTTCTCCCCTCAGTATGGCTATGCCCCCAAAGGCTCATCAGTGCTGTTGTACAGTGACAAGAAGTATAGGAGCTACCAGTTCTTCGTTGACACAGATTGGCAGGGTGGCATCTACGCTTCCCCAACCATTGCAGGCTCTCGACCTGGTGGCATTGTTGCAGCCTGTTGGGCCGCCTTGATGTACTTCGGTGAGAACGGCTATGTTGAAGCTACCAAACAGATCATCAAAACCACTCGCTTCCTCAAGTCAGAGTATGTGTGGAGAACGGGATCCTGTCTTGTCTCTTGTTTTTTCTGCTAGTCAGTTCAGGGTGTGTGCTTAATTGTGCACCTAGCCCTAGTCTATTGATCACCTTCTTAAGGACCAGGGCTGAGGGCAGCAGTGCAGGAGTTAGTGCTGGGGGGAGGAGAGGGACTTTTTTTTCTCTGCTGTAGCTTGGGAGGGATGTAGAGATATGTGAGCCAGTGGTTCTGATTCATTAGGTCTTTTTTTTTTAAATTTAATTTAATTTTATTTGAGAACATACTATACAGAGGGGCTACAATTACATGGGAGGATAACGCATACATTTCTTACCAAGCATTGCAGCCTCCTCCTTTGTTTACCCTTCACCTCCCTTCCCAGCCTCCCCCCTCCCCCCACCCAATTATACCCCCCCTTCCCCCCCCACACCGACATTGTAAAGTTGGTTTTGACATGACATTTTGTACTTCTCATTGTTGCAACAGGTCCACCTGAATCCTTAAACGACTTGTTTGTCCCCATCTCCTCCACATGTTATACTGACATCAAATATAGTGAAAGCGGGGGTTACACTGTGGGGGAGGGACATACAAAGCAACAAAGAAATAATCTTATAAATGCATTAGAAACACATGCATGAAAGAAACGAAAACATTAAAATACATATTTAAGGGTTCATTTTCATTAGGTCTTGAGTTTTGGACATGGGTTGTTTCTAAGGTTTTGTGTGTGTGACTGTGATCTCTAAGTTCCACTGATCCCAGCCTGTCTCTGTTTAGTGTAGAAGATGAGAAGGTTAAGCTCCAGAATGTCAGATTGTGTTATAGGGAAGACTAGGTGATTAAAAGATACGGTCAGAGGAATCTGTGTGACTGAATTTCCTTTATGTTTGTTTGTTTTCAGGCTAGAAAATATCAAAGGCATCTTTGTTTTCGGGAATCCCCAACTGTCAGTCATTGCACTGGGCTCCCGGGACTTTGATATCTACCGACTGTCTAACTTGATGACTGCTAAGGGGTGGAACCTGAACCAGTTGCAGTTCCCCCCCAGGTATGCATGAGGAAGACTCTTGTCCTCCCTATTTGCTCCCCATCATTTGGCAATTTGAGGAGTGAGAAGATCCGACACACACAGTTTAGCTGCTCGGCTCTAGCACTTCAGTAGCAGCTCTATGAGCAGCAATATGATGCGTAGGATTGCCGTCATGCCACCTGGTGTTATTAGACATAAGGAACAAGAAAGAACCTAGCCTTAGGCTGGTAGAATTGGGTGCCAGCATCTTGAGACAAGTAGTTGGTCATGTGGGCTTCCCCCTCTCCCCAACCTCATACTCTCATTCTTCATGTACACAGTCATGAAATTGTGCATGTAAGATGCATGCTACCTGAACAATGTTTTGCTAAAATTCTGTTGGAGGTGTCTGATCACTCAGACATGCTTCTGTGTTTTTCACTATGCTTTTCTAACCTAACCTTCCATGATGCCATGAAGTCCTCCCCTCAGACCAAACAGGTCTGTCCTGTGTCCTTTATGTACAGCTTACTCTTCAAAGGTTGCTGCCATTACCAGCTCCATTTGGACTCTTTTTCTCTTCACAATTTTCTACACCCTATCATCCCTCCAGGGATTTACAGTTTCTTCATTCAGTTCTTTGAGACCCCAGCCATATGGTCCTTTTCCTGTGAAAGCATGTCCTCAAAAGTAAAAGTGTCTCATAAAGCCAGGTGCTAGTGGCTCATGCCTATAATTCTAGCTGAGATCTGAGGATCATGGTTTGAAGTTAGTCCAGGCAGATAAGCCCCAGTACTTGCACTAAAAAAAAAAGTCTCAGAGGTCATGGCTGAAGGAATCATGGTTGACAGTTGGGGCAGGCAGAACAGAGGATATTTCTTGACCATGCTGAGAAGCCCTCAACCACTCAGACTTGACAACCAAAGTATTTGAGAACATCAATGGCCAGGATAGGGAACAATAGAAATAAT
Source organism: Dipodomys merriami (assembly GCF_024711535.1). Classification (NCBI taxonomy): domain Eukaryota; kingdom Metazoa; phylum Chordata; class Mammalia; order Rodentia; family Heteromyidae; genus Dipodomys; species Dipodomys merriami. The sequence goes on along the minus strand of NW_027202715.1, from coordinate 18,618,895 downwards.
GTGAAGAGGCAGTCAGCAAACTCCCATATCCAGGTCTGCTTGCTTTTAGAATGATGTCTCTGTTTCTTCCCCTGCAGCATTCATTTCTGCATCACGTTAGTGCATACCCAGAAGCGAGTAGCAATCCAGTTCCTAAAAGACATCCGGGAATCTGTCACTCAAATCATGAAGAACCCTAAAGCCAAGACCACAGGAATGGTAAGAACTCCTGGAGAAATTTCCCATAGAAGTTGGGTGCTGGCATAGAAGTTAGTTGTTGTTGATAATATTGGCTCTCCCAGGGTTGTCTGACATCTAAGATGAGGTGTACCTTGTTAATTAGAAATGGTTTTACAAAAGCAGAAGTTGATTTTGTCAATTTGCAAAGAATTTTGATACAGGAAAGTCAATAAGCATTTTTTCTCAGATTTATATATATATATATATACATACATACACACATACACATACATATACATACAGAGACATACACATATAGAGACATATACACTCACATACATATATGTATATATATAGCAGGAGGTGGTTTTGTCCATTTGCAAAGAAAATTTTGACACAGGAAAGACAGGAGTTTTTCTCTAGATTTACACACACACACACACACACACACACAGAGTATCCCACAGAATAGTGCTTTTACACACACACACACACAGAGTATCCCACAGAATAGTGCTTTTATCCAGGAAGTACCTGTAAAAATCATGCTAGCTGTTTTTTGATGATGAAAGGATGCAGGAAATGGGCAGGACGGGTTGTGATTTACAGGTGTGAAGCTAACACTGGTGGGAGAAGGGGTCCTATCCACAGCATCCTCACTAATGACTCATTTTGTTTGGATTCACAGGGTGCCATCTATGGGATGGCCCAGGCAGTTGTTGACAGGAAGTTGGTGGCAGAACTCTCCTCAATCTACTTGGACAGCCTGTACAGTACGGACACTATAACTCAGAGCAACCAGATGAATGGCTCTCCAAAACCCCGCTGAGCTTGGGCCCTTTTTGGTCCCAGGGGGCTTATGGCCTTCAGAAGGTTCTTGGGATATGCAACAGGCCACACACAACTTTGACATCTGGTCCTGCTCCACAGGGCACGAGATTGATCATGTAACAGTTTCAGCCTCAGGATTTGGGTTCCTCTTTTGTTAACTTTGTGGGTTTTCAATTGGAAGACCCAGAAGGATTCTTCATAGTATAATGAATTTGCCCTTGTTATATAAACGTTGCCCTAGGAATTGTTTGAGCCATTTCCTTTTCTAACTTCTTTAGCTTTCATCTCTATTTAATGGCTGAGTGGCCATTCTGACTTGTCCTGATCCCTTGGGAAAGCCAGGAGATAGCATATGGGGATCTTTGCTACCTCAGGCAGATGTTTTGGTGGCCAGATGGGAGGCATTTTTGTAACTAATGTTTCCCCAGGTGGGTATTAAATGTGTCCTGAGAAGGAGGCCATTTTAGCCCTCTGTTTATGAGTAAGTCAGTTGTCTCTTAGAATCTCTTTCATTGCCACTTGTTTCATTTTTCCAGGACCCAGGTTGGCTAAGTGGTTGGTGCGTGTGGTGCAGGATGAGCAACTGAGCACATGGCTCAGTCTCCCATGGCATGGCTGGGAGTACTTCAGGCCCTGCTTCACCTTGGTTGCCACCATCTTTGTAGATGCTTGTTGGCAGATACACCCATTGCTTGTTGTTCTTGTTGTAGAATGGGACAGGAATGTGGTTTCCAGAGAATTAAGTATTTGCTGGATGAGTAGTGGCAGTAGTCATGCACAGCTGGGCCCTTTCCTGGATGGTGGTGAGAGAGTCAGAGCCTTTGCTGTGCCTTCCTGAATAGCAGCATAGCTGAGCACCCAGGCTCATGTGGTGGGTGGTGGGCCTCCTTCTCCCATTGCCTTAAGCCATGATGTAATGAGAGTATATTTGCTTGCAGGACAGGCTTGAAGCATCTCCATAAGTTGCCTTGACTTATCTTAGGTGAAAGTGAGGAGGGTATAGGAGAGATTTTTTTTCTCCCCAATAGTGTACTCTTCCTGCCTTTACCCTTTATTCAGCTTCCAGAGGTACTATGACAAGTTACCTCAGGTACGGTTCCTTTTTCTGCCCAGGCTTGATGGAGCACTGTGGAATGGGATAACCTTTTGGGGGCTACAAGAATATGGTGGCAGACAGCTGTAGGAGGCCCTGGCCATCCCACAGCCTGGGATTGATTTGTAAGACGAGTTGCTCAGGATGGTACAGGACAGGCCCAAACCCTTGGGTCCACTTCCTACTCTCTCTGTTTTGGGGGCCTTGATCTAAGTAGAGTCACTATCCTGTTCTCATGACATCATACTATGTGCCTTTCTCCTCAGCAGTGAGCTGTTTCTGACTCATAGGGGATGGGCCAGTCTTGAGGCTTCTGTTTGGGTAGAAGAGAACTTAGGGCTAGTCAGGAGAAGCTTTGCTGAGTTCCCTTCCCCTGCCCAGGGCTCCTGAATGCTCATCCTCTCCTGGCTTGTTTTCTAGGTGTGCTCACTGGGAATGCAGGCAAGGGGAGTTCCACACCAGGCTTTCCTTCTGGCACATCTGTTGGAAGCAGTCTTTCTTTAGCATTGCACTTCTCACCAGGAACTGTGACTAGCTGACCATGGCTTCGTATGGCGGTGTGTGTGTGTGTGTGTGCGTGCGTGCATGCTTACCTCCTGTTTGCCTTACGATACACTGTAGGGTTCAGGAGTCGTGGCTGTTCTTGTGTACAGGTGTCAAGGAGTAGCTGAAATCTGTAGCTACATGCTTTCTTCAGGGAGGGAGCCTCGAGAGAGTAGCTGTGGTCAGAGCTATGTGGCAGCTGTCTCCAGTCTCTAGTGCATCATGTTGGAGGAGGCCCAGGGACCCAGAGCCACCCCACAAGGCACCGCTGTGGCTTATCAGCAGCTAACCTAGAGCGTCACGCATCCTTCCGATTCCCTGGGACCAGACCTGAGCCACTTGCTTCCTCTATGCTGTCACAGCATTGGTGTGTGGGGGGGGGGGTTAGGGAGCGGTAGGGGGATGAGGGTGTTTTTAAAGGGACCTACCATAGCCACTTTTAATTGTGATTCAGAGCCTTAGTTTGACTTAACACTTTTATGAGCTCTTCATTTTGTATATGTGATTTTATGTGTGCACATAAACCTAGTCTGTGGCAGAAGTGAGTAGATTGACTTTGTGATATCATGTTAGGAAGTCACATTGGCTTCTGCAAAGTCTGTAAAACTTTATACTGTCTTTTTATTGCATTAGAAGGAAGTAGTTCCTGCGGGATGGCTCATTGGTGGAGTGGTTGCCCGGCATGTCCCAGACCCTGGGTACCATCCCCAGATAGAACAGAAAAGTGAAATAGTAGTCCTGTGAATGTACTACCATGTCACTTTTAATATTACCAGTTTTATACTTGGAAAATGGTACTTGCCTCTTTTAAATCTGTTTTGTCTTCTCTAACCTCTTCCCTATGCCCATTTCTAATTACGGCAATAATTTCTTAAAAAGCAATTAAATAATTAAATGTCCCAAATTGTAACCATTGTGGATGGTGAATTTCTTTAATTTTTTTAATTTAGATTTTATTGTTGAGGTGATGTACATAGGGGTTATGGTTACATAAGTAAGGTAGTGAGTACATTTCTTGTTGAACTTGTTACACCCTCAGTTTTCTCCCACTTTCCCTCCTCCCTAATTGACCCCCCAAGTTTATTTATAAAGATCATTTCCAACACGGTGTCTTGTGAGTATCACTGTTGCATTGGTTCCCTTTGTCCTTTGTCTCACCATTTTTTTGTTCCCTTTTCCTCCCTAATTCAGATACAAACTTATAAAATACTTAGTGTACCAAAATCAAATGCAGTGAGAACAGGGGATAAACCATAGAGGGGGAAACACAAAAGAAAAATGAAATCACCTAGTACGTTGAGAACAACAAAAGAAAACCTCTTTGAACCATATCTTGGGGTTTGTTTCACTTAGCATCATATATGGTCATATGTACATAGCTTTAGAGCTTTTCTGCTTATCTGATAAGATTATCCTAGACATATACTAATTATTGCCAATAAGGGAAACCATGGGACCTATGTTTCTTTGAGTCTGGCTTACTTCAGTTAATATGATTTTTTTTCCAAGTCCTTCCATTTCCTTACAAATGGGGCAATGTCATTCTTTGTAATTAAAACATAGAATTCCATTGTGTATATATACCACATTTTCTTGATCCACTCATCTACTGCAGGACATCTTAGCTATGGTGAATAATGCTGTGATAAACATAGCTAATTTAGTATGGCCTTGTTTGTGGTCATTTGTGTAAATGCCCAGAAGTAGGATTGCTGGGTCTGGCACAAGAACGGACCTAAGGACCAATGGAATTGAACTGAAGACTCAGAAATTAACCTGCAGATCTATGGCCACCTAGTCTTTGATAAGGGAGCCAAAATAAAATAGGATGGAAGAAAGCCTCTTCAGTAAATGGTGCTGGCAAAATTAAACACTTGTAGAACATTAAAGTTCGATCCTTATATATCACTCTGCACCAGAATCAACTCCAAATGGATCAAAGACCTCAAAGTCAAAGCAGACACCCTAAAAACATTACAGGAAGGAATAGGAGAAACTCTAGGGTTCCTTGGCACATTGGCACAGGCTGAAATTTTCTTTAAAATAAAGACCCAGAAACACAACAAATCAAAGAAAGGTTGAACAAATGGGATTACATACAACTGCAGAGCTTCTGCATGGCAAAAGTCATAACTAGCAAGATCAATAGAAAGCCCACAGATTGGGAGGAGCTCTTCACTAGCCATACAATAGACAAGGGCCTCATATCCAAAATATATTTAGAACTCAAAACATTAAATCCCCCAACAACAAATCTTCAAAGAAAACTGCCTTGTGGGGCACTGGTGGTTCACACCTGTAATCCTACCTACTCAGGAGGCTGAATTCTGAGGATAGCGGTTCAAAGCCAGCCTGGGTAGTAAAGTCCAATAAACCACCAGAAAACTGGAAGTGGCACTGTGGCTCAAGTGGAAGAGCACTCGCCTTGAGCTGAAGAGCTGAGGGACAGTGTCCAGGCCCAGAGTTCGAGCCCCATGACACTACCACCACCACCAAAACAAAATTCTTATTAATAAGCGGGCTAAAGACAAAGACTTCTCTGAAGAGGAAATAAGAATGTCCAATAGACACATGAAGAAATGTTCAACATCTCTGGCTATAAAAGAAATGCAAATCAAAACAACTTGAGATTCTACCTCACCCCAGTTAGAATGGTTATAATCAAGAAATCTAATAACATGCTGGAGGGGATGTGGCCAAAAGGGAACCCTATTACACTGTTGGTGGGAGTGTAAACTTGGAAAGTAGCATGGAGGTCCCTCAAAAGGATAGTGTATTTCTTTGTTGTTTTCTTGTGTTGTGCACACATGAGATCGCAAACAGTGGTGGCTTTTGGATGGACTGCTGGCATGAGATCTCCCCCTACTGGCGAAATTGTGTGTGCCCCTGACACTACCACTAAGACAGCAGTAACCCATGCTTTAATAGGGAGCTAATTATTCTTTCTCTATACCAGGAGTGAGAACAGACCTATTTGTGGAAGTCTGGAATTCAAGGCCTTACATCCTCAGGCCCAGGAACCTTTCTTATGCTTTCTGACATCTTAATCATCCACTTCGGCCTACATCTTACTGATAGTATCCTTTGGTCAGAGAGCCACATTGCCCAGCTGGAGAGAACCTCCAAAACCAGCCTAATCTGATTTCAAGCCTAAACGTTTGGTTTAGGGGATGATGGAACTAACTCTGTGGATGATCTTCACACATGCATAGCCACCCAGCATCTTGGTCCATTTTGGTAAGTTCTGAAGTAAAGTTAGTCCAGATCAGCAGGCTGTCAGGTAGTGCAGTTTTTGTTCTGGCTCTCAGAGTGTTCCAACTGCCAGAATGAAGGCAAGGAATGCTGTATTTGCTGTAGTTATCACCCAATAGCCTGCTTCCCTGAGCACCTGCACAGCCTGAGAGGCTGGGGTATGCTTGCGTCAGGAGGGGCGTACCTCACACAGTGATGAGGATACTGGTGGCTTCCCTAGCAGCTGCGCACTTCTTTGCCTTCTCTGGGATTCGGCTAGATGCGATAGTGACAGGAGCAATGACCTAGTGTGACAGCCACAGCAATCAGGCTTCCTCAGCCTTTTCCTGACTTGGAATTTTAATGCCCTTCCTTGTTTTCACTTGTGTGTGTGTCCTCTTGTCATAAATCCTCCCTTATAAATGTCAGCTATTCAGATTAGCTTTTGAATAAAGTTGTTTCCAAAGAGCTGCCTGTTATCTTTTTGTTGTTAGTTGAGGGTATTGTTTTGAGGAAGTTATATGACAGCATAGCCCATAACTCCATGGTGGCTGTCCTTAACTCTCAAGTCACTTCATCAGGACACACTTAGAAACCTTGTCAGAAATGGCACAGAGGAGGCAATGTCCAAGTTGTGATGTCTGTTAAGCTTTGCAGTGGAGTTGCCCATGGAGTATTGCTGATTGGATTAGCAGATGCCTAGAAGGGATCCAGCTAACCCGTTTGACAATATGTTGCTTCCATTTGGACTCAGGCCAACCCGGTTGTGATATTCATTGCTAGATGCCTGGGCACACAGTGCCCAAGCAGCGGGTCACATCTTGTGTCATTAGTGAGGACTGCTGGGAGAAGACTACCTGCCTGACACAAGTGACATGGTGCTTGTATGCTGTGCACGTGTGTGAGAGACAGCACCAAACACCCTTCTCCCATCCTGGTACATCTTAGGTATATTCTGCTCCTGGCTGGGGGCCTGACCTTGATAACAGTGTCTAGCTGCTTGGGTGGTAGATGGCCAGTGTCGTGGACTGTGGTGTCTTCTCTCTATAGAGACTTCCACTGACAATCTGAGAACAGGAAGCCACGTGGATTAGAAATCGCCTCTTCTGACACTAGAGCCAGTGCATCAGTCAGAGTTCTCCAGGGAAGCAACCAACTTACACAGAAGGAAGGAGACTTCCGAAGGAATGAACTCCTATGTCTACAGAGGCTAGAGCCCCGGGAGAGCTGATTTGTCAGTCCAAAGGCCTGCAGCAAGTCTGTGTGTTCCTGTTTGAGTCTAGGAGCAAAGATGAATGACCCAGCTCAAGGTAGACAGGAGTTCTCTGCTATTTGAAGGAAGATTAGTCCTTTTGCTCTACCAAGGGCTTCAACTGACTGAGACCACTACCCATATTAGGGAAAGTGGTGTGCCTTACTAGGGACGGATTCAAACGTGGGCCTCATCTAGAAATACCCTCACACATAGAACCCAGAATCATGTTTGGGCTTTCCATGGCCTAGCCATGCTGACAGGAAAATTCAGCCATTAAAGTAGGAAGAAAATATGACCCTGGCTGCCTTTCTTTCTACACATAGATCCCTATGTACTTTCCCTGTGCTCCCATGCCACCTGGCTGTCTGTGTCTCAGGAACCCTGGGGTTTCAGATGCACTCTTGTCACCATTACTTTCTTATGTCTTGTTGGTTCATTTTTTTCTTTCTTGGTCCTCAGGCTTGAACTTGGGGCCTGGGCTCTATTCCTGGGATCTTTTTTGCTCAAGGTTTGTACTCTAGCACTTGAACCACAGCGCCACTTCTGGTTTTAAGGTGGTCAACTGGAGATAAGAGCCTCACGGACTTACCTGCCTAGGTGGCTTTGAACTGAGATCCTCAGTTCTCAGCCTCCTAAGTAGCTAGGGTTACAGGTGTGAGCTGTCGGCGACCGGCTCCTGGTTTGTTTGTTATCATGACATCTGGTATTGCCCTGGTCAATCCTAACGAGTCAGTGGTTTTCCAGTTTGATTGCCCTACATGATAATGAGCCTGAAGGTGCCCTGAATACAGCTTACACACAGTAAGCACTTTCCATTCAATGCCCATTGGTTTAGGGTACATCTCAGGGTACAGCACTCACCTAGCAAGTCTAATCCTCATAACTGCAAGAAGAAATAACCTGAAAACCAAACTAATGGCTACTGCCAAATTTGGGTTGACCTGTGGAAACGAAAGAAGATTCTAGAGCCAGAGATGAAGTGATACAGTAGTTTTATTGGAAGCATGAAAGCACAGGCATTTCTGTCATACAGGAGGGGGTTTGTTAGGATTCTGGCTTCTGCAAGGGGACTTTATTTCACCCTCAGTCATGGAAATGAACTAGCCAGATAATAGGACATAACCCAGAAAGGACACCACTACTGTTTCTGGGAAATTGCAAGCAAAGGGAGAGCTTGTTGAATTAGCATAGTGTAACAGAGCTCCAAGGATGGAGAGAGGGGGAGGGTGGGAAAATGTCTCGATTCCTGGGGCTGGCAGTAATGCTGGCATCTTTTGGCAGCCAAGGACACTCCTAAACAGAGGCAGTAGGGTCAGCCTGGCCGTTCTGACTGTAGCAAGCATTGGGGAACACGGGCTGCCTTGTTGAATCACCCTGTTCCCTTGAGGCCTGCAGAGGGGAGCCATGTCTATGTCATGGACACTGCTACTTGTTCGATGAAGCTGGCCAGGTTTATGTCCCTTTCTGACAGGCCTGCACACTCATGGGTGCTCAAGGTGATGTGGACCTGAAACAAAACCACAAGTTCAGCGCCTGCAACCCACTGACTTCTCTGAAGACAGAGCCTCCAGCTGTCTCAGTCTACTCTGGGAACAGTAGCTAGTCACTGCCATTTCCTCTGGCGACAGCAGCCAGTCACTAACAGTGCTTTGGGGGATAGTAGCTGGTCACTGCTCCATCCTGGGGGTGGTAGCCAGTCAATACTGTCCTTAGGGACTACTTCCCTGTAACAACAATGCAAAATTCATCCTCTATATCTCCCTTAGATGTTTTCCAAAAATAATGATGTCAGCTACTGAGATTAAAACCTTAATACATAGGTGTCAAAGGCAACCTCAGTGCTAAAGGCAAGACCCACACCTGTCACAGATTCCTAAACACTACCCACTTACAAATAACCTCTTCTTCTTTAATGCATTTTGTTGTTGTTGTTCTTTGTACAGGTACTGGCAAGGCCTGGATGTGCTTTTTTACTTAAGGCTGGTGCCACTTGAGCCACAAATCCACTTCCAGATTTTTGCTGGTTATAATTATAGATAAGAGTCTCACAGACTTTCCTGCCCAGGCTGGCTTTGAACTGTAATCTTTAGATCTCAGTTTCTTGAGTGGCTAGGATTACAGGCATAAACCCTTGGCACCTACCTCTTTTTAATGGTTTTTATAAAGCAGTACAACAGAAAGCTATAGGTGGGTGGCAGCCATTTAATGATGGTTTCAATTCATTAAGTAGACAATCTGATCTGTTAGATATGCGTAGGTATTGTGGGCTTTTGTCAAGATCTGCTCCAAACACAAGTATCTCAGTGTTCTAATTTGCATTTTCTTAATTTGTAAAGAGACTGACCATTTCCAGAGATGTTTATGTTGGTTTTAGGAAGGAGATGAACGGATTGAGGGGACAGTCAACCTATGGGTGGAGAGGCCTGGGCCAAAGTCCAAGGGAGAGCCTTCACAATCAGTTGGTGATTTTCAGAATCAGACAGGGCAGAACACAGTAGGGACACAGGACCGCTCACCTTGTTGTACACGTTAAACCATTCAGGATGGTGGTCCAACTTCTCAGCCTGAAGGGCCACTCTTGTCATGAAGCCAAAAGCCTATCTCAGGAAAGAGAGACCCTTTTAAGTGTTCTGAGAGAAAGACTCCTGGCACCTTTTTATGGCCAGTTAAGGCCTAGCTTCCTACAAAGGACCCTTGAGCTCAAGTCATTTCCTGAGTGACATCCTGAGTTGTTACCCGGTTCTGAGGCAAGAGTTAGAGGCTGTCTCTGAAGCAGAAAAAGGTCTTCTTGCTAAGATGGCTAACAACAGCAGATGCACCAGAGAGTGAGTTTTGGCCAGTCATTGGCTATCTATCAAAATGCCTTCAGAGGTACACCCATTTGCTATCTGACCTATCTTCTCTAAGTTCTCTGTAGCGAGGGCCCATCTTCCCACTCTGCACTCTCAGAGAATGGCCCTGGCCAGGTTTGGGAAATGATTCCCCCGCGCCCCCCCACCCCCCAGCCATTTTCTTTTCCCAGGAAGGGAGGAACAAGCCTGGAGTGTGGCCCCAGGCTTAGCTCACATACCCTGTTGAAGTCTTTGAAATGGAACTGCTTGAAGATAGCATCTCTTCCTTCCAGCTCATTCCACCCCACAGCCCTCAGGTTTGGCAGCAGCTGATCCCGCTCCTCAGCACTTAGCCTGTGTGCTTTGCCAGCCTAGAGGGCAAAACAGAGGTCCAAGGGCATTCCTTTTTATAGGGAATTAGGTCCAGGCTGGCAAAGGAGATCACTCCTGACCTGACCTTTGGGGGAATTTCATCAGCCCCTTCCAGCTGCTCTGACCATGGTGACCCCTCAACAGGTCTTCACACAGTCCAGGGAGCATTGACAAATCTAGAGGTCTTTAGGGTGGCGCTCACCTGCCAGGTGGTAGTGGACTGTGAGGCTGCAGATCTTGGGTGTTACACTTCCCCTAGGGAAAGACCCCCTCCCCAAATGCCAATCACCAGGATAGAGAAATACTAGCACCCTCCCACTCCACCCCCAGCAGGCTGACTCCCCAGGCAAGCTCTGTTATGGTAAGAGGGCCTAAAACAAATCCATCCCAGATCCAGCTTTCTATGATGACCTGTCAGGAAGACTCACTGGCCTTTTCCTATCATCTTTGTCCTGTCTACTCCCATTCACTGACCCAGAGCTTTCAGTTGTACTTTAGAAGAAATGGGCCTAGAGGGGAATACACTGTGCATACTGTTCTCCCTCCATCTCTAAACTATGACAGCACAGGCAGCTTCTCAAAGTATGATCTGTGCATCTCCAGCCCTGGGGCATTCACAGCAGGACTTTAGGACACTGTTAGCCACCCTGCAGTTGATAGCACAGGCATACCTCCACAGGTACCTGATCAAACCCCCACGCAGCCTCCCGTTCCCTAGCTACCAGGCTCAGATTTTCTCTCTCCTGCCACAGCTTAGGAAGGGAGGCCACAGTACTCAGTCCCAACGTGAGGGTAGCTGGTCCAGAGATGGCAGACAGCATACCCAGTGGCCCATCCTATCTGCCTACTGTGCGGAAAGTGCTCAAGGCAGCCCCCACGTCACCAGATTCAGGCTACAAGTGGACTGCAAAGGAAACACAGAAGCAAGCATCATGGCACCCAGTCTCAGAGTTTAAGAGACCCTAGGACTCCAGGCTTCTAAAAATAGACACACATCCCCATCCACCCATCCCAGACAGAATGTCAAACTGCAAATCAATTTCCTCCGTCTGAGGGAGGGAGCTGAGCTTTTGTAAGCAGCCCACAGTCTGAGCTGGACTGCAGGTCAGGCTTAGGGCTCGGTTTTGCTATTTACCATTCAAATGGCATCCATATCTCCTGCTTTCTTGGATGAAGGGTAAGAACCTCTACCTCTCATATTAGGAGGGGCCACTGGGGCACTATCAAGTAAATATCACTTGCATGTTATAAGTGCTTCCTGGATGGAGGAGGCCTGGGATGGGTGTGACAGATGTATGCGCTCTTGGAAACCTTTCCCTCTCTCCTGGTGCTGTGGTCCCTCTCCTGCCCTGGCTGTGGAGGGCTGCAGAGTAGACAGCAGAGATACGCATCATCCAAGGCCCAATAGCAGGTCTCCTTTCCAGAGCTAGTCCTTTCCTGGGGTTGATAAGGCTTTGTATCCAGGGCAACCAGACTTCAGCCAAGGCATCAGATGGCTTGAAAGGAGGGAGCTTTCTCTTTGGGGTTTTCTAGAGCCTCCAAATCTCACAGCTGACTGACAACCTCTGAGCTCTAGGGTCAGAGGGGGAAGTGCCTGTTTGCTTAGTAAATCAGGTCAGCTTCCAGTCAAGTGTGCAGAGGGGGTTACTGATTACACAAGCACGCATCATTGAGGCCTTAGGGCCCTTCCCCAAGCCACAGCAGCCACCCAGATAACCTTGAAGTCCTCGGCTTTAGCCTAGAAGGCCAGAAAGGGGCTTATTGGTAAAGCTGGGGGTCTCGAGGTACCTGGACAAGCAGTGCAAAGGCCCTGAACTCCTCCAATCTGGGGGCAGCGATCTTGAGCTACCACGGGCCCCGCCGAGGGGTGCAGACTAGACGCAGGATGTGTCCCAAGTGTGCACAGAGCCCCAAGTCTCTCCAAACTCCATACCCCGAAGTGCAGGCGGGAGAGGCAGCAAGCCGGCACGTCGAGGACGCACCCATCCACCCTCCCGGGCAGCGGAAGCCTGGCAGTCGGGCCTGGGAGGCCAGCCCGCCCCGCTGGGCTCGCCACCGACCGCCACCGCCCCTTTCCGGGGCCCAGCTTCTCCAAGAGCCAGCGGCCAGAGACTCCGACTCTGCAAGCCCGCCCCCCCCAAACCGTGCTCCTCAGGGGGTTCCCGGGGATCCCCCACCTGCCCCCCTCCACCGCACCCCGCGCTCCCCGGGCCTAGGCGCTTGCGCCCCGCAGGCGGCTGCTCACCATGTCCACGCGCGCGCTGGCAGCAGGTGGCGGCGGAGAGGAGCGCGCAGGGCCGGTCGCTCGGGAGGCCGCCCCGGGGCGGAGCCGCTCTCCCTCCGCACCGGGTAATGATTAACCGCAGGCAGACGGAGCCTGGCGCCGGTTCAGCCCTTTGCGGTGCTGTTGCTGCTGCGCAATCCAGCAAGCACCAAGCGGACAGAGGTGCGCCGCCCCCCACCCCTCCAGAGCCCGCTATGGTCATTTGCCAACTAGCCACAAAGTGCAAAGCCACCCCACCTTTTCTTCAAACCAAATCTGCTAGCACAGACATGAATTTGCACCTATTGAAAGCACAGTCTTTGATAAAAGTTTCCCGTGGAACCCTCAGCCCGCTGGAGATGATTAGGAGGGTACCCAGAAGCCCTGAAGTCTTCCCTCCCTCCTCTGTTCCTGCCCCCTCTCCTCCCAGCCTCTCCTCCACCCACCCACGGCAGTTCCTACATGTTTATGTGGATGAAAACACCTGTAGCAACTCACCCGCAGGATTCAGAGGTTCGACTCCATGATGCCTATATGTTAGTCCCCTGTTTTGAAGTGTGATCGGTGGATAGTATTATTTAGTGCCTGTATGTTTGTTTTTAACCAGTTCTCTGTGGATGGACATTTGGGCTATGACATCTAAAGTAAAAGTTGTTAGGAACAACCACTTAACAGAATTTGGATGGACACATGCTTTTTTTGTACTTGGTTTGACACCTAGGAAGGGACTGCCAGGGATTGTCCAAAGGCAGGTGTGCATTTATTTAGAAGCTACTAGGAAAATGTCACAGTGCTTTCACCAAGTGGTAGAGAGGCAGATCAGAAGGAACAATTCTGCCCAGAGGTAAGGTATGTGAAGTACTGTTGCCAATGTTGACCATGTTAATTCCATCACAGGTCTTCATTGTAAGCACCTCTCAGGCTTGTTTCTTGAAATGTCACATCTGACAGATCCTTTCCCTGTGCCTGGTTGACTTGATTAAGGAGGTCTGACCAACAAGGCTTCTGCTCACCACTCTCAAGGCCTGCTAACCCAGCACCAGCAGGCACCTGAATTCCACCCCATCGTAGATCCCAAGGGAGACCAGTCAAGCCATGGAAACATGAGGAAGAACAATTTTTGTTTTAAGCTGTGGTAGTGCTTGCTTGTAATCCCAGCACTTGTGAGACTGAGGTAGGAAGATTGAGAGTTTTGTTTTTGTTTTCATTTTTTGGTCGGTTGGGGGGCCTGAACTCTGGGCCTCTGTGCTGTCCCTCAGCTCTTCAGCTCAAGGCTAGCACCCTACCACTTGAGCCACAGCACCACTTCCGACTTTGTTTTTCCTGCATATGTGGTGTTGAGGAATCGAACCCAGGGCCTCATGCATGCAAAGCAAGCACTCTACCACTGAACCAACTTCCCAGCCTGGTTGTTGTTGTTTTAAGTCACCAAATTCTGGATATTTTGTAGACAACAGGAACAAAGGTTGTCATCAAAAAGTAGGATGCAACTATAAGAACAAGCCATCAAGCAATCCTATTGATTCTAAGAGGTGTATTAATTTCTAAATGGATGGCAAGAGAAGGCAGAAGGATAATTTAAAACAAGCTAGGCAGCTGGGCACTGGTGACTTATGACTGTTATTCTAGCTACTCAGGAGGCTGAGATCTGAGAATTGAGGCTCAAAGCCAGCCTGCGCAGGAAAGTTTGTGAGACTCTTACCTCTAGTAAACTACTCAGAAAAAGGTAGAAATGGGTAGAAATGGAGCTGTGACTCAGTGGTAGAGCACTAACTTTGAGCAAAAAGAAGCTCAGGGACAGTGCTCAGGCCTTGAGTTTAAGCCCCAGGATTGGAACAACAACAAAAATCAACCCAAAAAACAAATATAGGTTCCTGGTTCTACCTACAAGGTGGAAAATTGAAAATTGTTATTCCCACAGTAACAACAAGCAAAGTCTGCCCTCTGGTGGCCAAAGGGAATTGGCTCAGGATCGCTTTGGCTACCAGAATCCAAGAATACTTCAGTCCTTTCTATAAAATGGTGTGGGCAAAAGGCTGGTGGCTCATACTTGTAATCCGAGGTTCAATGCCAGCTTGGGCAGAAAAGTCCAAGGGAGGGAGAGTCCCCTCAGCAAAATGTTAGACTAGAGGCATGGCTCAAGTAGTAAAGTATCATCCATGAGTGAGCAAGCTGAGCAAAAGTGCCTTGAGTTTAAATCCCAGTACCAGAACATGAAGAAAGAATTAGAAAGTTTGTAGTTTTGCATAGAACTTATCACATTCTCCCAGATACTTTAAATCATCACTAGTTTATTCATAATACCTGATAGAAAGTAAATGTAAATAAGGATCATGCTGTGTGTTTAGGGAAAAAAAGAAACAGCAGAAAAGTGTCTGATGAAAGTCTTTTCCCCAAATATTTCCAAACTGTGCTTGGTTGACTGTAGATATAAAAACCTGTTCCAGCTGCCCAAGGGTTTGGATGGACTAGGCTAGAAAAGGAAGAGCTGGAAGCAGTCACACAGGACTGGTCCAGATGGAAGACAGGCTTCTGTCAGAGATGAGGAACAGGAGGTCTGAGAAAGCTCCATTGCCCAGGGCCACAGACCCACTGCTCACCATCCATCTCTAGCCCAGCACCAGGTAGGGATGGGTGGGTGTGGGACAGGTCACCTGGGAGGATGTGTATGGGGATTACTGGAGACACCCTTGCTGTGGGTCACTGAGGAAATGATCATTAATATCACCAGGAGAAGCCATTGCTGCACACCTTTTCTAGAGAAAAGGCCTCCAGGCACCATGTGCAATGAAAAACTCAGACATCACCAGGGAAACACTTGGCTTAGCCACTTTGGAAAACAATGTGCAGCTAAATATACACTTATTCATGGGGCTGCATCCTCACTCCAAGTGGAATGAACACATGTCCACCCCAAGCCTATGTGCTGACGTTGACACAACCACATTTTAAAACAACCCAAGTGTCCTCATCAGGGAAAGGAATAAACAAAGGCTGGCACATTCATCCTCTGGTAGGCCACTCAGCAATAGAAAGGATCATGCCGCTGTCACCTTCAACCATGGGGGAATCTCAAGAGCCTTGTGCTTGCCAGGTGTGGTTGTGCACTGTTGTGCACTAGCATCAAAAGGCAGAAGCAATAGAATGGATTACAGGTCTTACAAAATATCTAAACTACTCAGGAAGCTGAGATCTGAAGCCAGCCTGGGAAGGAAAGTCCATGAGATTCTTATCTCCAACTAACCACCCGGAAACTAGAAGTGGTGCTGTGGCTGGAAGGGATAGAGCAGTAGCCTTGAGTGCAGAAGCCCAGGGACAGCACCCAGGCCCTTATTTCAAGCCCCATTACAAAAAAGCCTCAAGAACAACCTATTTGTGAAATTAAAACAGGTGCTCAGGGCGATGACTTAAAAACCACAGTACCACCAAAATAAAAAAAAGGAAAGAAAAAAGAAGGAAACAAAGAAAAGAAAATCTGATGAACCAGGCATGGTGGCACACATCTTTATTCTCAACATTCAGGCAGGCTAAGACAGGAGAATCATAAATTTAAGGTGAAGAAGTAGTAGCCCAAGAAAGATAGAACACAAGGAAGGAAGGAAGGAAGGAAGGAAGGAAGGAAGGAAGGGAAGGAGGGAGGGAGGGAGGGAGGGAGAGAGGGAGGGAGGGAGGGAGGGAAGGATGAAGAAAGGAAGAGAGGAAGGAAGGAATGAAGGAAGGAAGGGAGGGAGGGAAGGAGGAAAGTAGGAAGGGAGGAAAAGAAAAGATCCTGTTGACAAACAAACATCACAGGCTTGCTGATTGGAGAGTCCCCAGAGATGCTGGCTCTGTCCATTTGAGCTTGATTTTCTACCACCATCATGTGCTTCTCTGCAGAGTGGGGGTGGGGGAATGGGACCAGCCCCTGAGTGAGAATATTGGTGCAAGGTATTCCTATGACCAGGGCAGGTGGCAGTTATTTGCCTAGATATACCAGTGACAGTCACAGAAATATGCACTTTATTTTTTCTTTATATCATTGTTATTGTAAAGGTGAAGTACTGAGGGGTAACAGTTACATAAGGGAAATAAAGAACATTTCTTTTTGGACAATGTCACCCCAGATACCTGCACTTTTAAACCCAAAGATGTCTCCCCAATTCAAGTGGCCTCTAGCCAGATTCCCTTTACCTGCTGTGACACAGCTCAGGAGGAAGGAGAAAAAGGGAGAGCAGAAGTGAGACAAGGCATGAGCTTAGCCCATTGCATTTGTTTACAGGACAGGTTCGTCCTTGGATGGGTCCCATTCTGGAAGGCTTCCTGTGCTGGTCTGGCCTTCCCTGGCAGGGAACACCATGGCGGAGCCATCTAATACTTACCTACCGGCATACTGTATTGCCCTAGTAGAGGTCAATACAGAATACAAATGAGGTCCTAGGCTAGCAATCCAGAAAGGTTTCCAAATGCTGTTTCCTTTTCATTGTAGAAGGAACACATGCTCATAGTAAGCAAATAGACAAAGAAATGATGGACTCACACCTGTCATCCTAGCTGTTCAAGAGGCTGAAATCCGAGTATTGTGGTTTGATGCCAGCCTGAGCAGGAAATCCTGTGAGAGTCTTATCTCTGATTAACCAGCAAAAAGACAAAAGTAGACTGTGGTAGAGTATCAGCCTTGAGCAAAGAAGCTGAAGATCAGCACCAAGGCCCTGCGTTTAAGCCCTAGTACTAGAAAACAAGAAAGAAAAAGAAAGGAAGGAAGAAAGGAAGAAAGGAAGGAAGAAAGGAAGAAAGGAAGGAAGGAAAGGAAGAAAGGAAGAAAGGAAGAAAGAAAGAAAAAGAAAGAAAGAAAAAGAAAGAAAGAAAGAAAGAAAAGAAAGAAAGAAAGAAAGAAAGAAAGAAAGAAAGAAAAGACAAAAAGACAAGACAACTGGATGTAAGGACAAAGTCACAAACCCCTCCTCACCCACTCTGCACCTGTTCAGGTCCCAGGTGGTGCCTGCTGCCGCTGACTTGCTTAGTATGGGATCTTGGGCCAGTTGCCTTTTGGAGCATTGGTGTCCTGAGAAAAAAGAGGTGACGATAGTGGTGGCCTTGGAGGGTGACTGCAGAGATGAAATAGAATGTTGCCTCTCAAGTGCTGGCATTGCCACCTGTGCACCCCCATCCCAGGCTGAATGCAGGTCACCTTCAGGACATTGACTGCCTGCCTTTTCTGCCTATGTCCCCAGAATGTCTGAGTGCTCAGTGGACTGCAGGGGACAGTGATGCAGAATGTTCTGTTCTCTGACAGTGGTGGACAGGCTGAGGGTAGAGACTCACTGGGCATAATCTGGATGATCCTGGTGCTTTGTGCATTATCCCTAGGGAGTCCTCCAGGAGGATTTGACAAGCACCTGCTCAGGAATGCCTGCTTTCTTTCTTTCTTTCTTTCTTTCTTTTTTTTTTTTTTTTGGATTTTTCTGTTTTTTTTTTTAATTGTGAAAATACCATACAGAGGAGTTACAATTACATGGGCAAAATAATGAGTACATTTCTTATAAGCATTGTTGCCTCTTCCTTTGTTTCCCCTTCCTATCCCTTCCCATCTCCCCACCCCACCCCCTCATAGCATCCCCCCCAACCCAGCCAAAGTTGTGAAGTTCGTTTTTTCAACATAACGACTTGTACATCTTATTGTTGCAATGGGTCCACCTGCATCCCTTTTTAAACGATTTGTTTTTTCACTTCCCCTCCACAAATTATACCAACATTAAATACAGTGAAAGCAGGGGTTATACTGTGGGGGAGGGACACACAAAGCAACAAAGAAATCATCTTATAAATATGTTAGAAACAATTGGAAGAAAGAAAAAAACATTTGAATACTTCTCTTAGGGTTCATTTCACCTAACATCAATTTATCTGACCTTTTCTGCTTGTCTCAGACATATACTAGTTATTGCAAATAAGAGAAACCATGGGACCTATGTTTCTTTGGGCCTGGCTTACTTCACTTAATATATTTTTTTCCAAGTCTTTCCATTTCCTAACAAATGGGGCAATGTCATTCTTTCTGATGGAGGCATAGAATTCCATTGTGTATAAATATCACATTTTCTCGATCCATTCATCTACTGAGGGGCATCTGGGTTGGTTCCATATCTTAGCTATGGTAAATAATGCTGCAATAAACATAGTTGTGCTGGTAGTTTTAGTATGGTCTTGTCTGTGATCATTTGGGTAAATGCCCAAAAGTGGGATTGCTGGGTCATAGGGGAGCTCTATGTGGAGCTTTTGAAGAACCTCTATACTACTTTCCAAAGTAGTTGAACAAGTTTACACTCCCACCAACAATGCAGTAAGGTTCCCTTCTGTCCACATCTCCTCCAGGTTTTTTTTAAATTGTGAAAATACCGTACAGAAGGGTTACAATCATGTGGGCAAGGAAATGAGTACATTTCTTATCAAGCATTGTTGCCTCCTCCTTTGTTTCCCCTTTCCATGCCTTCCCATCTCCCCCCTCATCCCCATAATGAGTGCTATCTTGTCTTCCTTCTTCCCTGACTCACCTGTCTGCCATCTCCTCCCTTTCTACTTCCAGGATGTCTCTTGTAGCCTTTTGCTAATTATCAAGGCACTTGCCTTGAGCAAAACAAGCTCAGGGACAGTACCCAGGCCTTCTTGTGGCCTACATGCTCATGTTCCTTGGGTAGGCTGCTATCTGAGGGTCTTTTAGAGCTACTGTGCTATTGCTTCTTGAAGAAACTTGTCCATACCAAAACGATCTTTCTCAAACTTAACTGGTCATTCTGGTCCTCTCTGCCAGTAGTCTGAACTGGAAAACTGTCAGGTAGAAACCTGTTGGTATTTATTTTGGCTTCTCTAGGTCATCACCAGACTTGTTCTTATGCAGATTCTCACTGAGACAATAGACACTAGGGCCATGGCTTTACTACTTCTCCAGGAGTGATCATAAATATTGTAAATTTCATGTTCTCTACCTGAAAATCCACTGTCCATACTCTTACACTGGTTGAAGAGCCTTTGGTCATACTGAACTCCATTTGAGGTGCAAGGATTGGGGATACCAAGAACTTCAGTGATGACTTCAGTGATATCTCGATGTTCCTTCCTCTGCGGTTTCCATCTCTTCTCAGCAGCTGCCCTGGAAAGATGCCGGTTGTGCTGTCTCTCTTTTTGCCTCTCGTGCCGGATCTCCTCCCTCCCACGGGCCTCCCCATCATCTCTGTCCACACGGGTTTTGATGCCAGCTCTCCTCTTCCTGGCTTTTTGGGCCATCACTCTAAGTTTCTCTTCATGCTTCTCTTTTGCTTTCTGAGCCCTTTTTCTCTCCACTTGGGCCCGTGTTTCCACAGCCTCCCGAGCCTTCTGATCGGCAATGTAGAGAGCTTCGGCGAGTTTGGCAAAGTTCTCATTGATGTGTACCATCTGAAGTCCTCTTGCATCGGCGGCCAGTCGCTTGTCTAAGGGAATTGTATAACCCTTTGCATTTTTCCAGTTGGAGATGCAAGGAGGAATCTTCCATTCTTGTTGCTCCTTGGCAATCATCTTTTGGCTTGGAGAGTGCATGACAGGTGCAGGAGGAGAAGGTGGTCCCCGGGGAATCTTCTGGTTGATCCGGAACCTTGGAGGCTCCATTGGCTCTGTCTGCATCTCTACCATGCGAATGAGCCTCTGTGTAGCTCCAGAGTTCAATGCCACTCCTTGCTGAGATGGTGTGTATCGCAGATACTGAGCAGGAGCCAGTTGATCAGCTGCCCGAACTGGCATGGCTGAGGCAACCTTCTGCTGCACACACTTCTCTAAGGCTACCCTTGTCTTTGCTGTGATCTCTTGAATAGCTTCTTCGCCGGGTCTCTGTGGGTCTGGATCACCGGCATGCATCCCCTCCTGTGGCAGCAAGTCAGTATATTTGCTGTAAATGACCTTGTCTTTTGACTGACCTTGTCGAGCAACTGCATCGTACCGAATTCTTCCTTCAGGATCGACCTGAATGGCCAGCGCATTTGACCTGGTTTGTTGTCCTCCCATAGCCAGTGGATACTGGGCCACATGGATCTCTGGAAAAGCACCTCCATCTCCAAAATCTTCTAGCGAGCGAGGATTCCAACCTTTTTGGTACCCATATGGGGGAGGTTCTCTGCGTGAGGAGGCCAGGCAGGTCTGCCAGGAACTGTGAGATCTTGCCTTCTCTTCAGCTTCATGTTGGTCCAGGGATAGCTGAGTAGGTGCGGGTAATAAGCTGGTCAGTGCCATCTTTTTCGGCAAGAGTTGATTTACACAAAAGCAAGAGCAAGAAGGAGAGCACACTGCCAACCCACCTGAGCTGGAAACCACAGTGCAGAGAGTGAAAGCTTAGGCTAGGGGAGAGGGATTATATAGGGGAAGGCCAGGAGGAGGTGTGGCCACAGTGGATGCAGAAATGACCTCAGAGCCTATGGAACTCTCTGGCCAGAGGAGGCATGACCAGGGTGGATAAGTGAGTGACCTCAAAGAATAAGGAAGTGACCTCAGAGCCAAGGGGTCTTTGCCAACTCGGGGGATTGACACTTAGAGGTGACTGATTACTGGTTTCCCTCAGGTGATTCGGGAAAGGCTATAGGGCTGTACTTTCCAGGAGAGAAGAGAAGGAAAGCAGGAGACGAGGGGGAAAGGGGACATACCTAACATTCTAGCCTTTTGACAGTTGTGAAGAGCCACTGATTCTCTGGCTACTTCCTGCTGACGAAGGGGGGTCATTTTAAGGGATTGAAGACTGAGATGTCATCCAGACTGCTACAGGGCAGCAGTAACAGTTCCTAGGTTGTGAATGTGCATATTCATCTATGGAGAGAAGTCTCAGGAGGCAGGGGCTGAACAAGAAATTGAAAGTATAGCTTAGAATGAGAAATTCTGTTCCACTTTAAATTGGGTGACTTGATGCCTTTAATGGTTCCCATGGTAGCAACAGTGGTTTGACCAAAGATTTGGTCTGGGGAGGCGGGAGGAGGACCAGACTGGACCACTCCTCACCTAACATTTGAAGAGCTAAGGACCAGTCATTTCCACATGGAAGTGAGAGGGGCAAAGGTGGTGCAGTGATGTAACAGGATAAGGTCCCAGTGACAACTCCTGAGCATAGTCAGGTGTGACAGATCAAGTAAGGGAAGGTATGGCCATGAACACATGATCACACAAATGCATACACGTGCCCATGTGTAGGTATGAAGGTTAGCTAGGTAAGCCAGGTTTTACAGAGAGAGTTCAGGGACACACAGGTTTAAGGAGACAGGTGGTGTCCAGCACATCTAGAGAATGAGAGGGTGGCTTAATCAAGGCCAGAGAACATGCTTTCAGCGCATATTAAATGTTTCATCCCTGGCCCTATTAGAAACAGGCTGCATGTGCTTTAAGAGAAAGGAGTTTAATAGCCCATAGCCCTTTATAAGCCTTCAGGGTTACAGAAAAAAGTTCGCTCAAGAAAGTCAAGGTTAAGAATTGCTCCACGATCCTACTTCTGTCCTCTTTTAGTCCCAGCCTGAGCTTGAGACCAGTTATGAAAATCAGATTTAAAGATATTAACTTTTTGTAGACAAGGCTCACATTCAGAGGGAATGGGTGAATACCTACACACATACTTAAGATCTACAACAAAAAGGAAAACACTGGATGTCCACACACAGTCCACTGTCCTCATTGCCAAGTACCACCTGAGAAGGCATGACATTGCAGTTGCTTAGATCCAACCATTCCCTGATTCCTGACAGGCTGATTCAGTCCCATGTGTCTTCTGATCCTTTTTTTTTAAAATCTCCATCCCAATTCTGTCATGATGCACACTAATGGAATGCATAGTGCATCCTTCAGAAGTTTAGGCAAACACTATTCACAAGGAGGAGAAATATAGATTATTTAAAACTTTTCATTGCAACAAATAGAAGGCCATGGGTGTGTTTTCCTCTCTACAATTCCAGCTCACTGGGCATGTAGAGGGTAGAACATTCTCAACTCAGGGTGGCCAGGATTGGGAGGTCTACTTGCAGGGCTAAGGGAGGGGGAGTCAGAGGGAAGTTTACCCCCCTCCCCCAGGCTGCATTTCTACATTTCCTCAGTGTGATCTTGCTTTGTTGAGAGATCTCATAGACTTTGACATCACCCAGCCATTACGGTAAGCTCCCTCTGCCTATATAAAGTTGCAGCTACAGAAGACCACAGACTGCCTCTACATCAAGAAGAGAGCAGCATTCTTCCTGGTTTAGCTCTGAACCAGCAAAGCTGCAATCACTAAGATGGGAGTCGTTTGTTTGGTGGGGTCTCTGGTGTTGCCATGAGAAATACCACGTTCATTGTCCTCCTGCAGTGTGTGAGCTTGAACAGCCTGGTAGAGGGAAATGCAATTGCCTGATATGAATGCTCAGGACACAGGCTTCACCCAGAGACAGTACCACAGTCTCCCACAGCAGAATGTCCCTTGGTGCCATGATGGAGGCTTTGGAAGCCTTTCCAGTGTTCTACAAGGCCAGCTGCTTCTGGGATGCTCTCTGCATGCCAGAAGGTTCCATGGGGACCAGCCTGTGGATTCACCGGTGCAAAGAAGGCACTTTCTCTGTCAGAAGCAAAACTGATGGGGAATCAGTGACACCAAGTGTTACATTGAAAGTCTTGAGTGTTAAAAAAACTATCTGTCAAAGAAGTGTAAAAATCCAAGCAAGAATCTATTAAAGGCAAGTGGCTCCATCCTATCACAGCAGTCCAATGCCAGCAATTGGCCTTTGGATGGCTGGCTGCCTCCCAGGTTCAAGAAGTTTATCAGGGTCACTGTTGCAGCAGTATCGGTTCAGCCTTTTAAAGACATTCAAGTCATGGATCCCACCCATGGATCCTTGCCTCCAGAGTACTTCATCTGTGAGTCTTTTCAGTAAGCAGTAGAGTGGCTAGGGAAAGATGCAGGTCCATCTGAGGGCAGCCATCTTGTTCAACTATCTGTCTCCTCATGGTCAGGACTTTGAGTGTTCAAGGATATAATGTTTTCACTCCACCTGTATATTCCCTTACCCAGCCTCATCATAAATCATAATGTTGCTACTTCTAAGTCCATGACTTAGAATGACTTCATTTTAGACCATCTGTCTGTCCTACTAGGCAAAGACAACCCAGTGACAACCCAGAGTCCTGCCCTTTAGGAAGACACCTCCTTACTATGGTCCTTCAAGGCTAGCTTGCATCAGAAATCTCAGAAGCTCCCAGGAGGATAAGAGATGTAATAAGTGTATTCCACCACTTCCACCAGTAAAGAAGAAGAAGGACTCCTAGCCCTCTAGTCTTTGCCCAGAACAACATTAACAGCAAATGTAAGTTATCAAGGCGAAGTAGAGGGTGCTGAAGTAGCTGGGGTTCTGTGCACATGTCAAGCACTCCAGAGGATCATTGCTATGTATTTACAAGTCTTACAGTGTGAACGTGATCAAACCCTCATTCAGACTACCTGGGTAGTCCTTGATGGAATTACATGAATGATAGCCTGTGACCAATATTTTTGTTCACTTCCAACCAGAGACCGTATCGTGTGTGGCGACTAGGGCGCTCCAGATTTAACTGCCCACTCCTCCCCACAGGTTTCTTCTTTTTTTGGCACTACAGAATAGGAAATTCAAGAAATATGCATAGAGATGCTTTGGCTGTACACCAGGAAAAAGCCTAACTGAATTTCTAGAAAGGGACGTAGAGAAGAGTAGCCTTACAGGAAGCCAAGTTGAAAGCAAAGGGACTGAATCTGGATGAGACCCCAGCCCTGTCTACCTTGGGTGGCTTCTCCTGGGCCTTCAAGCTGTCATCACCTAGATAGAGAAGCAATAGCCAAAGAGAAGTCCCTGGCGTCCCTGAGTGTGAAGATGATCAAAGAGGAACCTGAAAATGTCACTGTACATTGGACCTGAGTCAGAATTTACCAGTTCTTCCAACATATGGCTTCAATTATCTGTTAATACCATGAGGGCTTCTGATGCTGACCTGTGAACTTGAAAGGGTTCAAGAGCTTGGAATGCCAGCTCGAACTGCCCACGGAATGCTCAGAGCTGAGCCCGAGTAAGGCCTAACGGTCGAGGCTGACAGAGGTAAAAGTTATTACCCCAAGTGAGTGGGGAGCTGCTTGAACGCGATGAGTTTAAGGCCTTGGGGATAAGGTGGATGTCTGTTTTATGGAAGGAATGTTTTATTATTCCCTTTTGCTCCCTAATGATAAAGGAGTCAATTATTTCTATGTTTACAAATTATACCTCATTAATGTCTATAACCACAAGATAGATTGATACCCTCCTGTGTGCACTGATCTGTAGTTGCCCCTCCCCTTGAACTGAATTCAATAAAACTCTTCTTAGGGCACCTTAGGACTTGGTAGCAGGAATCCCATTCAGTCACCTGGCTCCCCAAGACCTCAGTTCTCTGGCCTGGTTTCCCATTATTATCTTGTCCCCAGTCACAGCAGTCAGCAACACTTTCTTATGTATCAAGGAAGACCCTTCTGTCCAAAATACCCTATCACACAATTTAGTTGGACTTGCTGTCAGTAGGGAAGGGTACAAACACCTAACCCAGGATGAAATTAGTCAGCAAGAACATGAAATCTTTTAGTATGAATAAACTTGAGCTTGAACTTAATAAAAGGAACCTGAAGACAGACAGCAGGCTTCCTAAAGCTCTTACCATGATAAAAGAAAAGACAGCAAGAGAAGCAACAAGAGAAGCAACAAGAGCAGAAGTGTGAATCAATCGAGGTCATGAACCGGGTCACAGGTCTAGATCACACACTCCCAGAAGACATTGCAGCAACAGGCGGAGCTGGCCTGGGACATACAGCTCAAGGTTCCCCAGCAGGTCCCCCAGCCACAGGGAGGACACCTGTACCACCAAACCACGCCTCTCCTCACCTGGAGGCCTGTGCACCAGAGACGACGCTCAAACAGACCTGGCCATAGGAGGAAAAAGTCCTGTTCTTGGTTCAGAGTAAGCCCCACGATCATTCCCACGCTGCTAAGCAGCACAGACCCGAGAGAGGCCATCACAGGGACCTGGGCAACGGTCAGCTCCTTCGAGGGGTCCACAAGGGCAAGCACCACGGCAGCAGCCGCTTGGGCCACAGCAGACACAGACGCCGACCCCCACATCATCCTGCAGCCAGGAGTGTGCACTCAATCCCAAGTGATTAGGATTTGGGTTCTTCAATCTAGGTCTATAGAAACACAGAGGACATTTTCTTTCGAGAAGAGCTATGTGGAAATTCTTTCACACATGAAAATGCCCTAGCAATATCTCATAGCAAACCATGGTCAGGATCGATAGTACTTTATTATAGTTGTGTATTCTTTATTGCTATAAGAACTGGAGTGTGAATTTTGTAAAAATGTATCTTATTTTTATACAGATATAAATGTAGACATTGTTCTGCTTAAGTGGCTTATTTCCTTAAATGATGGTGAATAATTTAACACTGCTTAGTCTGCACAAAGAAGTGTTTGTATAAAGTTTTTGACAATAACATACAAATCTTGTTTTTCTACAAAAGAAAAACACTCACCCAGGGGATGAGTGCAATAGCCTGGAAATAGGGAATATCAAAAAATTGCATGAAGTTGAGAGTGGAGGGTTCAGCTCTGTAATCCGGAGGATTGGGGGACGACAGCTTTTTGCCTGCAATCCTCCTCAACCCGTGCCATAGTCCTTGGCCCAGGCCTTGTTGGATATGTCTGCTGCTGGGGGAAATGTCCCCTGTCACCAAGCTGACCATCAGGATGGACCAGTTGCCTGGGCTGAGCAGTGAGTGTGAGCAGACACTGGAGGTGAAAAACAACAGCAGTCTTCAGGGAACGGGCTCTTCTGAATCCACTGATGCAGGTTTCTGTGTGGATTCCCCTGGACCCTTGGACAGAAAAGAAAACCTTGAAAATCTCAAGAAGAGGATAAATTATGAGGATAGATTCCTTGCCTTAGAAGATTTTGAGGTATAGACCAGCTTGGCATAGGAGCCATTCTGATTCTCTGGAACATGATATCTTTCAGCTCATTGACCAGGATGAAAACAAAAAAAAAGAAGCATTTGAGTTTAAGAAGCTCATAACACCTGCATCTCATGGTTGCCTGTATGCCCATGGACTAGACGAGGGTAAAGATGACTTCTCACAGAGGCAGAACTCAGCCCCAGCTCGGATGCTTTCTTCACATGAAAGAGATGTGAGCGAGGGAATTTTGTTCCTCTTTTCACACTCCAGTCACCTGTGACAGCCAGTTTGTCTGATGAGGATGATTGCTTCATGGACCTTCTTGATGGAGAGAATCTGAAGAACGATGTGGAGGCCCCATCGGGCATGGCAAGCCTCTGGACAGCACCCATAGTTATGAGAAGAGCTACAAATATTGGCAGTGGGTGGGGGCTGTTTGACTCCCCTTCCCAGTGTGACTCCAGCATTTGGTCAGCAATGAAGGGAACAGAGCAATCTCAAGAGGAATCTCCACAGGGAAGCACAAAGTGGCAAAGAGCTTGGCTGGTATTAGTCCTGGAGGGTCACTTAATCTAGAGGGTCTCTGAGATTCTACACCAGTGTGTGTCTCTGACAAATTCCTCCAAAGGTACCATAGAGAAAAAATATCAATGCATAGTCAATAGTATTTTACTAAAAATACTCCTTTTGGGGAAAAAATATTCATAGAAGCTTTTATGTGTTTCCTCTCAGACTTCAGAAATTGTAAATTTTCAATGTGCTCAAGGCCCAAGGGTAAGGACACAGTTTATTATACAGCTTGTACAGGTTGCTCTTGGGTGTGTGTGTGCGCTGTTATTAGAAAGTCAACATTTCTGATTTAAAAAGTTTTAAATCTTGTTAAAAACATTTGTTTCACTGCAGAATTGTTTATAAAAATTCAATGAAGCTGGGCACAGGTGGCTCATGCCTGTAATTCTAGCTACTCAGGAGGCTGAGATCTGAGGATCATGGTTCAAAGCCAGCCCTGGCAAGAAACTGTGAGATTCTTATCTCCAATAAACCACTGGAAAACTGGAAGTGGTGCTGTGTCTCAAGCGGTAGAGCCCTCTCCTTGAACTGAAGATCGCACGGACAGCGCCCAAGCCCAGAGTTCAAGCCACACGCCCGAAAAAAATTATTCACTGAAAATTGGGGATCTGTTTCCTACTAGTCACAGCATTTATACAATGTTGCTTTTTAATATATTAAAAACAGGAAAAACAATGCTCAGGAGGAGGAATAGAAAGAGTATCTGAGTAGCCAAGAAGATGATGGCAATGATGGTAGTGATCCAAGGTCTCCCTGAAAACATCACCAGACAACACACCGAATTTTGGCTGGATAAGAAGTGGTCCCAGTATCTCAGTAGTCCCAGGCCATTTCTGTCCTAAGATGGCTAAAGCCAGTTCAGCCAGTTCAGTGAATTGGATAATGACATATCCTGAAACAGAAGATCACATCAGATGTAGGGAAAGAAGTCACAGAAAGACAGCCTATAAAAACACATTAAAAACTCAGGTGAATGAGTACAATAGCCAGGAAATTAGGAATATCAAAAAATTCCATGGAATAAAAGCACAAAGCAGATCAGGGGACCAAGATTAAGTCCCCATATACAGATACACAGCATGGCAGGGCACCTAGGTAAATGGAAGACTAGACACTGCATGCTGCCTCCTGTTTTTGTCTCCACTTGAGGTATGAGACAGATTGTAAGGAAGAGTTCTGGCAGGCCACGGGCACACACTGCTGGAGCTGGACTTGGGTTCTTGTCTCATTCCTGATACTGTCCCAACACTGGCATCCTAATCTCCAAGCTGCCTTTGTCCAGGATCAACCAGGCCCTTTAGTGATGCTGACACATGCACCCCAGCTTCCTGCTCTCCTGGAAGCTGCTGTCCCTTGGGCCACAGGATGAACAGCAACCACGATTTTCGTACCCCTCCATCTAGCCTCACTCTCCAACAATAGAATCCCAGACATTGTCCATGGAGCAGGTAGGATCCTGAGCCACCTGTGTAGGCCATGGGAACAAAGGCTAGCCAAGCAGGAGTCTAATGACAAGTCAGAAGAGTGATCAACACCTTTGTCTCTGATAAGGCCAATACAGACACTAATTCAAGGGGGCATCAACTCTGGTTGACTTTTCTCATCTTCTAGACAGTTATTGAATAAATGTAAAAGCCTATCTGGCTAAACCAAGGCTAGAAGCAGCTCTACCAGATCACTGATTCTTAATGATGCATGCTTTCTAATGAAGACAATTCTCAATAGCAGAGTAATCAAGGGTTTCCTTTTAGAATTCTAGACCAAAGAGAGAAGGCACAGACAGTGTCACTGAGTGGTAGGACTCCTGTTCACAATCACTGCATGTTACCCATGAAAAGCATTTGGCCAGGCCCCTTGGGGAACAGCCCCCATGGGCCATGCCCAACTGCTAAAGATAATCTATCATGGTGGTTGCTTTTCCTTTCACCTCAAATGCTACCTTTGGGGCCAGCAATGCTGTACATTGATCAGAGCAAGTTCCTCCTCAGGACACAGGTAAGTCAATAATGTCAGGGTTAAGGCTTTCAGTGTGCTGAGCCTGCCTCTTCCAGCAGGAAAATCTATCTCTCTATACCTCCTAGGTACAGGTTCTCTCCCCCACCACAGAGCTTAAAGCTAGTGTCAGAATAGTCTCAGAGATTCTCCAGGCTGATGTTCTATAGGTTTGTGAAGCTATAAGAGGAACCTGAGACATTATCTCCCAAGAACTAGGCCTTTAAGTCCCATCTGACCATTAAGTTTGCTATACTCTCAGCCTCATTCATCTAAGAAGGCCTACCTCTCCATGCCTGCCATGTCCATTGCTGAAGCCCTGGCAGTGCAGACCTGCTACATAGCAGTGAGATGTGAGCTCCATCTAATCCAAGTAGCCCTCGCCCCCAGAAGACTGTGCTAGGAACTACAATAGAAATATAAGTAGATAGAAGAACTCTTTAATGAAGGGGAGCTACTGGGCATCAATCAGGGCCCCATAAGCAGACCCCTGAGAGCAAACATAAAGCTGATCAAAGTCACCCATAGTACTTGGGTATCACCAAGTGAAGTGGCTTCTGCTCACTCAGAGATGTGGAAGACAAAAAGAAGAGGCACAACTAGGAGCCAGCTCTTCCTTCTTCCCCTCTCAGAGACTCTGCATCCCAAATGTAGACAGCAAGCATTGTCCATCTCCAGAGATAGTCTTAAACTACCATTTACTAGCGAATGCCCAAGTAGAACTTTGACTTTCTAACCCCTTCCCTATTTTTAAAAATGGAAACAGAAAACATCTAAAACTGAAGCTTCTGGAAAAAGCACTTGTTCTTGCTGGTCTCCTGTCTCTCCTCAAACTTGGCCTTGGCCTCCCATTGGGAACTTTGAATTTTTTTACCAAATTAGGAGAGAAGGAAACAGACTTTTCCACTCATATATTGTGGAAATACCAGCACTAATGGTATCATCTGCTATTATTCCACATGGAACATTATGAACATGATAGATTCTTTTGGCTAGAATAAGTCAATCATTTAGATGCTTCTAGATATTAAGAATAAAGGCTTATTAAGAAGTGGAAGCCAAACCATCCTAGAAAACAAGGCATCTCTAAAAGATGAAATAAGACTCTCCATCTACTCTAAGACTAGATCTAACCAGATACAAGACATGCCACTAAGTTGTGAATTTTCAAACCGTGAAGAATACTTGGGGTCAACGGGGCAAAATCTAAAGTACCAACACTCACTCACCCATGTGAGGAGACAGAGCTGAGGAAAGGGATTGTAAGACAGCATATGCAATCTGAGCTCATTTCCCACATAGAGGGAACTAGAAGAAGTACCAAATTGCCTCTGTAGCCATCTCCAGAGATGAAACCATGAAGTCATTCATCATTCCTCTGCTTTCCTTAATGGCAGTATACTGCTCTGATCAAAGAGAAAACCTAAGAGCAAAGAATCTACAGAAGTGCACTATGTCTTATTTAACTAAAGCCAAACACTTGATAGACATGAAGCTCTTAGAAATGGTCCCCATATAGCCTCCTCTGTTCTTTTTTTTTTTGTCAGTCAAAGGGCTTGAATTCTGGGCCTTGGTGTTGTCCCTCAGCTCTTCAGTCCCCAAGGAGATGTCTTTAAATACTGAGTATTTGCAGAAGTAATTGAAGTTAAATTGAGGTCATTATGATCACCTGTAATCTAATGGAACCAGAGAGGGCCTCACCATGACCAGAGCAATCTTGAGGAAAAAGTATAAAGCTAGAGGTATGTTTTACCTCAGAATACACCACAAAGCTGTTGGAACCCAAACAGCATGGTGTTGGGATAAGAACAGCAGAACAGGACAGAGACCAGAAACAAACCAGTATTTATAGGCAACTGATTTTCAGAAGCCCAAGGAACACAACAGAGAGAAGGTCCTCATCAATAAATCATGCCATGGGGGTTGGGAAAGTGGCTCAGTGGTAGAGGGCTAGCTTTGCATTCCTGAGGCCTTGGGTTTGATTCCTCAGCACCTCATAAGCAAAAAGAAAAAAGCTGGAAGTGGTGCCGTGGCTCAAGTGGTAGAGCCCTAGCCTTGAGCTGAAGAGCTGAGGAACAGCGCCCAGGCCCAGAGTTCAGGCCCCATGACCAGACCCCCCCCCCACAAATAAACAAACAAATAAATAAATCATGCTGGGAAAACTCGATCTTCATACTTGGAAGCTAGACCTCTAACTCATACACGAAATCAACTAAAATTATAAGACTTCAAAGTAAAAACCAAACATTGGACTCAAAACAATATGACTCATGCAGGGTGAGTCATCCTTCTCCAAATGCCTTGGGTCAGAAATGTTTTGATAAAAGGTTATGGGGATGTATTGGAAATGACCAAATTTAAAGTGGGAAACATGAAATTGCTGTGTTTGTTGTATGTGTACCTTTCACATACCTTAACTCATTAGCACAGTTTGGTATGCCTATGTTTTGACTACAACCTGTCACCCATTGTCAAACAGAATTTTCCATTTCTGGCATTGAATGAGCATTTGGGAGCATTTTGAAATTTCTGAATTAGACCTTAGGGGATATTCCATATCATAGGTCTGAGCAAGGATTTTAAAAAATAAGATCTCCAAAGCAAAAACAAATGAATGGGGCTACATCCAATTAAAATTTTATGCATGGCAAAAGAAAGAGCATAAAAATCCTAGAGAGTGGAAGAAGACGTGTAAACTAGCTGATGAGGGCATAATATGCAGAAATTATAAACTCAATATCATGAAAATATACAATTACAAGTGGACAAAAGACCTGAATAGACAGTTCAAAAGATCTGCAAAATTACCTAGCAGGCCTATGTTAAAACTATTGCTAATTAGGATGATGTAACTCAAAAAGGCTCAATTACATATCACCTCTCCCCAATTAGAAGGGTGCTTAAGTTTAAAGGTTTTGAAGATGTGTATAGACAAGGGAACATTATATACTATTGGCATAGTAGTTCAACTCATATGGAAAATTCTGTGGAGGTTTGCTTAAAATGTAAAGACATGAGCTGAGAATGTGGTTTAGCGGTAAAGTACTTGCCTCGCACACATGAAACCCTGGGTTCAATTCCTCGTACCACATAAACAGAAAAAGCCAGAAGTGGTACTGTGGTGCAAAGTGGTAGAGTGCTAGCTTTGAGCAGAAGCAGCTCAGGGAGAGTCCCCAGGACTGTCAGGAGGACTTCCCATGGTCAGGCAAAAAATAATAAATTCAAAGACACAATTACCATGGGATCCACTACTGGGTATATAGCAGAGACCAAAGTCCTGTCTGCACTGCTGTGTTACTGCAGCATTACTCAAAATAATTTGAATAACTCACAAGGTATAGAACCACCGTAGGCATCAATTAACCAATGGATAAATATAGTTTGCATACACAATGGAATAGTACTTGGACATAATCAAAACCTATCATTTGTGGGAATATGCATGAACCTAGAAGAATGCAGTGTTGAGGCACAAAATGGTAATCTATGGTCTCCATATTGAAGCATCTCACCTTGGGAGAATAGTAATCAGAGGCTGGGAATGTAGGATAAGGAAGGCTGGCCAAAAAGCACCAAGTTCAATAGAATGGATAAATTCTATTAAAAAATTTAGGAGGAGAATTCAAGTGTTCTTACACAAAGAACTGTAAAGTATTTGAGATGATAGCATTCATAAATGATACTATGCATATTTGTCTCAAACTCTCCCCCATAGATAAGCAGTTATATCAATGAAAAGTTTTGAAGAATGTTTACAGTCTAAGACCAGAGTAGTAATTCAAGGAAACATCTTAACAAATAACATCCAACTACGGTTCATCATTTTACATCAGTATACAACTGAGCTCATTTCCAGGAATACTTTAATCCATTCCTTTTTAAGCCTCTCTGCTGAGAGGTCTCCATGACAGTATCTGACTCTAGGACTACTCCATGAATCTTCCTTTCCCCCATGTGAGGAGAGTTGTCAGCTATGTACAAGGCATGACATCTAATCCTGGACAACCATCAAAAGTACAAGGATGAAGAATCCAAGTATAAGGGATTCTGAATTATTCATAGGGTAGGAAGGGGCACCCACTTATAAAATGTGACCAGAGACCATGAAGGACCTTCAGACTGGATAGTCAGCCTCCAGAGGAGCCTAGGCCCCATTATTAGCCAAGAACCTACAACATGCCTGT
Organism: Dipodomys merriami; assembly: GCF_024711535.1. Classification (NCBI taxonomy): domain Eukaryota; kingdom Metazoa; phylum Chordata; class Mammalia; order Rodentia; family Heteromyidae; genus Dipodomys; species Dipodomys merriami. The sequence continues at coordinate 18,585,616 of NW_027202715.1, read as the reverse complement.
ACATTCCAATAAAAATAGAAATATACCTATCAACTGGCAACTTGAGAGCCTGGTAGAACCAAAGAATGTGACATGTCTTACCTGCAACATGAGAACAGTGCTTTACCACTCTATAAGGAAATGAGAGCCATCATACTTGGAGAAGAACCAGAACAGACTGGAGACTTCCAGTTACAACCAGATGCTGCTCATACTTAATCCCAGGGCATTTCAATTCCTTTACAACCTGCCAATTAGACAGACAGATTTGAGTATCTCCAGTCCCCTTGTCAATTACTCCTTGCAAAAACTGGTACCATGGTGTCAGGCAGCAAACCCTTAATCAGAATCTCAGGAATCAAATCTAAGATTAGCACTCACAAAACACGATGCACTTGCCCATTATGTGGGTTTGGGAACACAGCTATTACCAAAAGCTCATTTCCAGAGGTCAAAAGGCGGTCAGATTAAAGGCAGAGGAGATTTAGTTGAAAAGGCTTGGGCCCTAGGTATAGCAAGGAGCTTACAAACTACATGACTCCACTTCTATTCCACTGTTAAGGGCAATAGCTGGCAAAGGTTGAAGATACCAGTAACAGGCCACACAGCAGGAAACACTCTTGTAGATAAGCGTCATAGGAAACCAACTCCAGGTCCCAGATCAGTGAGACTTACCATGATCTGTTATATCTCCTGGGTATAATAACACTTAAGAAAAAGAAGTAAATGGGAAAAGTGTTTCCAGTAGGCATCAAGAAGCCCGACTAAGAAAGCCTGGAAAGTCATCAAATCCAGCTTGATTGGGACCACAGTGGGACTCTATCGGAGAACCCTAGGTAACCAGAATGGAGGTCCTAGCTTTGAGCATGGACTCTACAGGCTCATCCTGTGTTTCCCAAATGACCACCAGCCTCATAGGGGACACTTCCAGAGCCAAGTTCCAACATCACCTAGCATGACTGGGGCCACAACCAGCGAGCTATCCAGATCATCTTTCTAAGCATGAATAGTAATCAGAGACACTGGAAAATTCTTCCGATTCCTATACCACCAAGACTCTGATGTAACTAGGAGTATAAACTGGAATTTTTGAGAAATTTACCTGGCCAATGGACATAACCCATCTAACAACTAGATCCAGGATTAAGCCTGAATAAAGCAAGAGATGAGCAAGATGTGAGCAGCTGTTTACATCATCTTCTCTAACTATTCTAGACACAGACTGTGGAGACCAAATTGACCAATGAAGCCAACAGCTAGATGGAGGGAATCAGATTATCTGTAATATCTAAAGGTGCCTATAGGATGCTAAAGGATATAAACATATTAGTTGATTCCAAGATGTAATTCCAAATCAATCAGGGATTAGGCCTCTAACCTAGACTGAAAGGATTGGGGCAGAGACCAATGAAGAAAACTCAAGGTAAAGGGTGGGAAGGACTCCACCCTTTGAAATATAGGCTAGAAGAGCACGTGCCCACAGACACCATCACTCATAGAAGAGAGAAACAGGTGGCCTGGAAACCCAAGGCCCATACTCATGGTGATTTCATAGTCAAAGGGAAGTCTGAAGGATGATGCATAAGGAAAAGTAGACTAGACATTGAAGCAAGAGAAACTCTAGGCCATAGACAATGTGGAGCAAACATGGTCACTCATGCAGCAAGACCACACTTTGAATAGTGAAGCAAGAGAAATTCTAGGCCATAGACAATGTGGAGCAAACATGATCACTCATGCAGCAAGACCACACTTTGTATGGTTGATATATATTACCAAACACCAGAACCCTGAAGAGTGGGCATGGGCCTGGCCAATGACTCAGCACATGCAGGCTCCTCAGGAGTCTTGTCTTGCAGAGGCTACAAAAATATTTTGATTCCAGAGAGAACAATGGCTACCCAGGAGTTGGCAGAAGTGGGTCTTACTCAAAGCTATCCTCGTCTGAGTGAAGGCTAAAGGCCATTTCCTCTTCAAAATTAAGCTAAGCATTGTTAGAAAAGAACAAAGTCCAAGGAGGAGAGAGAAGGACCATTACTATCTCATGGTCATGAAGCTTTCAGCTGAAGAACACCTGCCCACAGGGGAAGTATGGGTCCCAAACTAACTCTGAGCCCACATAGGATAGACAATTCCCATGTTTACTAAGAAAACAGTAGACAGAGGCCACTCCAGGGCCAGAGCTCAAACTGTCCCAGCCAGGCAAAAACCCTCCCTGGAAGGAGTCCGATGCTGAGACCAACAGCTGACAGCCCCACCCCAGGCCATGCCATTCCATGCCAATACCAAGGACAATAGCAATTCCATGATAAGAGAGGGGTCCTAGAAGAACAAACTCCAGCAACCATCAAGACCCAGCAAGGAACAAGGGCCTAAGCTGCATGACCAACCATAAGGGAACATGTCCACAGAAAGATGACGTTACCTGCCTTTTCATTAAGAACAAGAATCAGAGAAAGATGCTGCATGAGCTACCCCTCACCACTGAGGCCAGAAGAAAAACACAGGGGGAGGGGTCTTGAGAATCACCTCATACCTGCTCTTGCTCAAGCTTCTGGAAGAACTCTACCCCATTCTGGACATTACCCACGAGGAATATGTACCCCACCTGCCTGGGAAGCTTCCAGCAAAGAATCCAAAGGAATTCATGATATACACAAAATAGGCAAGACATGTACTTGGATATTAATTCATGAATCTTCTGGAGCAGAGGGCAGAGGTAGGACCCCACAGGAAACTAAGATGTTTTCTGTCCTCATAAACAACACCTGCCATAGCAGAACCTGAAGGGAACAGCGGACTTTCAGCCAATCATATACATCAACGTCACAAGCAGCTCAGCTTCTCAGCAGATCAGGTAGACCCATGAGATCAATGCGCATGCTCAGGGACAGGCTGGATAGTTCAGAGGCCATCCATTGTATTGAAACCAATGCCTCTGCTGTTTGCTCCACCAAAAAGTGGACAGGGCCTTTGCGGGGGTTCAAGCTGAACATCAAGGTGCTAAAGGTAGATATGTAAGCAACAACCAACATGACTTCCTAATGGCCAAGCTATTCCTACCAAGACCAAGACAACATACTGGGAGGAAAAGAAATTCATGAGTATGTCTCTGAAAAATTCTCAATTATCATCTGAGACAGCTAGGGTCACAAAGAAACTAGTGCAGCTTTGTTGGTTGCTTCACTCCAAAATGCCATTGCCCACATGGGCAGGAATTGGGACATACAAAGACAAGGGGGGCCTTGTTTGCTCTGCCTCTATTAAGCACCACTGGCTGGGGTACCAGTCTTCAATGGGAAACAAAGAAATATGACCTACCTAGTTTCAGTTAGTGGTCTGAAACATGCATTCCCCACATGCCAGGGTTCCAGTTTATGTGTGGGTCCTGTCCATACCAGCAATACTAATGCACACATGTGCATTAGTTAATGCACACTTGTGGCTGCCTGAGAGTCCCAGGGAGTCACTAGAAAGCGAACATGTGCTCAGTTTTAACCCGTCACTATTGCAAAAGAAGTTCCTTTAACACATGTTTCAAGAGCTTTAAGTTATAGGCACAAGACAGCATGGAAAAAACAACCTTCAAGAAACCTCCTACTGGTGACTTGTTTATCTGCTGCCATGGCGCACATGTGTGCAGCAGATGGCATAGTCTCTGGGACTGAGATTTCAAGGGCCTCAAGAGGGAGCACTGCTTTGTGAGCTGCAATGTAGGAGAGGTTCAATAGAGAACTCTCAAACCGCACTCACCCATTGTGTCCCGAGGACTAATTAAAATAGCTACCCCATAACTGCTCCTCTGAAACAGGAACCAAGACCAGGTTCCTCAATAGATCCTCGTCATCATCCATGCTTTAGCAGAATAACTTTCTTATCATTTCCATCCTTGGAAATTTTCCTTCCAAGGGCTGTTCAGGATATGGATTCCAGTTTAAAATTAAATAGGGAAAGTATATGAATTCATCTCTCAGTCCTTGGTACTCAGTATTAACAGTCACATACTGGCTAGATCTAGGATGGAGACAGGGATTGTCTCCCAGGTCATGCATGCCCTATTAGTGTGATTTGCAATTCAACTTTAAAGTCAAATCAACTCTCTGGAGATTTCAAAATTACACATTTACAATTGATAATATTAAAGATTTGAGTAATTGGCTTAGAAGACAAACTCCAAGGAGGATAAGCATTGTGTGTTTGACATCATTCTTGCTAATATAACCTATTGTTATCAACACTAGCAATTTGAAAGACCCAAAATCAGTGGCTGAGAGGTTACTCTCACCTCACAGAATACAATCATTCCCTTCTATGGTTGAGAGATCAGACACCTTCCTTCCACATTGGGGCTTTGACTTCTTGGTCCTCCAGTTTTGTAATAGACCCAAAAGAAGACAGGTAAGCCTTTCAGGTCCTGGTCTACTGCTTAGAACACGGTATACCACCACAGTCTAGCCTGTGACCAAAGAGAGAAGACCTGCAGACTTGGGAGGACCAGCATCTTCTTGAGGATGAGAAGAACCACTTCTCTGCATCCCTTTCCCTAGGATTATCATCTTACTGGCACTGCAGAAGTTATATTTTTGACTTTTTAAAATGTCTGAAGTGGTTTCAGTGTTGCAAGTACTCTTACTAATGGCTCCTAATGACACTCCCAGATGTCCCAGACAAGGTAAGACTAACTCACTCTGCAGGTCCTTGTATTAGCACTCAAGTATCATTTGAAGTCACATAAGCATTCACAGGAATGATTACTGTTACAGAATTGCTGTCTCCAAGACATCCCCTGTGTGCATAGGTGACCAACTTGAATACAGAGTTTTATAGGCTGTATCATTATGTAAAACCTAGTCACTGAAACTAAACCATGTGTGACAAAACTATAAGCCTTAATATTTTTGCCAGTTATCATGGCTTATAAATACATTAATTGAGATATATTGCATGATTTTCCATTTGTAGAATGTAGTCTTTAAAATACATATACATATAAATGTACATGTATACACACATTACCCATAAAGCCAGATACTTATGCAGGAAATATTTCTAAAAATTAGAACTAATCCTCTCTCATTGAACACTAGAACATGATAGCCACTGAAACATCCTCTCAATACCACTGAGACCTCCTCTCATATCTTTTTCTGAGGTCCCTTATGAATGGTCAAAGAAGAATCCAGAAGATCATATCCTCCCCTGATCAACAGAAGGCCAAGACAACCCTCAGGTCCAGGTCAAGCCAATACTAGTTGGGCTTAAATCAGGATTAGCTCAAGGGAGAACTCTAACTGTCAAGTCTACCTCCAATAATAAGATCCAGGGTTTTCTCTCTGGTAACCAAACAAGAACTGTTCAGGAACAGGAAATGCTCAGGAATTGCAAGTCAACACATGGGCCCACAGCTTCAAGAAGATGGAACACAGGGCTTCATGGATCCAGCAGCATTAGAATTGGGTCCATCTTCATTTTCTCCCATCCTTAGCACCCACTTGGTATTTATAGCCAACAGACAGCGGGGGAAGGCAAGCAGGGGAGAACTTCTCATGTCTGCATATGCTCATTTTCAGAGATCCCCAAGTTTTTTTAAGGCAGCTGTAGAACTGCCATCACTATGCCTATACACAAAACAATGTTGAGGAAACAGAAAAGCCAATTATCCACCTGTCATGGATCTTTTACTAAAAGGTGGTGCATTCCTTCAATATCAGGAACTCATGAGGCTGAGAAAGAAGGGTCACAAGTTCAAAACATGGCCAGGAATGTTGTTCAACTATTATTTTCCATTACTCAAAATAATTTGAATAACTCACAAGGTATAGAATCATCATAGGCATCAATTAACAAATGAATAAATATAGTTTGCATACAGAATGGAATAGTACTTGGACATAATCAAAACCTATCATTTGTGGGAATATGCATGAACCTAGAAGAATGCAGTGTTGAGGCACAAAATGGTAATCTATGGTCTCCATATTGAAGCATCTCACCTTGGGAGAAAAGTAATCAGAGGCTGGGAATGTAGGATAAGGAAGGCTGGCCAAAAAGCACCAAGTTCAATAGAATGGATAAATTCTATTAAAAAATCTAGGAGGAGATTTCAAGTATTCTTACACAAAGAACTGTAAAGTATTTGAGATGATAGCATTCATAAATGATACTATGCATATTTGTCTCAACTTCTTCCCCATAGGTAAGCAGGTATGTCAATGAAAAGTTTTGTAGAATGTTCAGTCTAAGACCAGAGTAGTAATTCAAGGAAACATCTTAACAAATAACATCCAACTACGGTTCATCATTTTACATCAGTATACAACTGAGCTCATTTCCAGGAATACTTTAATCCATTCCTTTTTAAGCCTCTCTGCTGAGAGGCCGCCATGACATTATCTGACTCCAGGACTATTCCATGAATCTTCCTTTCCCCATGTGAGGAGAGTTGCCATCTATGTACAAGGCATGACATCTAATCCTGGACAACCATCAAAAGTACAAGGATGAAGAATCCAAGTCTAAGGGATTCTGAATTATTCATAGGGGAGGAAGGGGCACTCACTTATAAAATGGGACCAGAGACCATGAAGGACCTTCAGACTGGATAGTCAGCCTCCAGAGGAGCCTAGGACCCATTATTAGCCAAAAACGTACAATATGCCTGTACATTCCAATATAAATAGAAACAGGCCCATCAATTGGCAACTTGAGAGCCTGGTAGAACCAAAGAATGTGACATGTCTTACCTGCAACATGAGAACAGTGCTTTACCACTCTATAAGGAAATGAGAGCCATCAGACTTGGAGAAGAACCAGAATAGACTGGAGACTCCCAGTTACAACCAGATGCTGCTCACACTTAGTCCCAGGGCATTTCAAGTCCTTTACAACCTGCCAATTAGACAGACAGATTTGAGTATCTCCAGTCCCCTTGTCAATTATTGGTACCATGCAAAACTGGTACCACTGCAAAAACTGGTACCATGGTGTCAGGCAGCAAACCCTTAATCAGAATCTCAGGAATCAAATCTAAGATTAGCACTCACAAAACACGATGCACTTGCCCATTATGTGGGTTTGGGAACACAGCTATTACCAAAAGCTCATTTCCAGAGGTCAAAAGGTGGTCAGATTAAAGGCAGAGGAGATTTAGTTGAAAAGGCTTGGGCCCTAGGTATAGCAAGGAGCTTACAAACTACATGACTCCACTTCTATTCCACTGTTAAGGGCAATAGCTGGCAAAGGTTGAAGATACCAGTAACAGGCCACACAGCAGGAAACACTCTTGTAGATAAGCGTCATAGGAAACCAACTCCAGGTCCCAGATCAGTGAGACTTACCATGATCTGTTATATCTCCTGGGTATAATAACACTTAAGAAAAAGAAGTAAATGGGAAAAGTGTTTCCAGTAGGCATCAAGAAGCCCGACTAAGAAAGCCTGGAAAGTCATCAAATCCAGCTTGATTGGGACCACAGTGGGACTCTATCGGAGAACCCTAGGTAACCAGAATGGAGGTCCTAGCTTTGAGCATGGACTCTACAGGCTCATCCTGTGTTTCCCAAATGACCACCAGCCTCATAGGGGACACTTCCAGAGCCAAGTTCCAACATCACCTAGCATGACTGGGGCCACAGCCAGCGAGCTATCCAGATCATCTTTCTAAGCATGAATAGTAATCAGAGACACTGGAAAATTCTTCCGATTCCTATACCACCAAGACTCTGATGTAACTAGGAGTATAAACTGGAATTTTTGAGAAATTTACCTGGCCAATGGACATAACCCATCTAACAACCAGATCCAGGATTAAGCCTGAATAAAGCAAGAGATGAGCAAGATGTGAGCAGCTGTTTACATCATCTTCTCTAATTATTCTAGACACAGACTGTGGAGACCAAATTGACCAATGAAGCCAACAGCTAGATGGAGGGAATCAGATTATCTGTAATATCTAAAGGTGCCTATAGGATGCTAAAGGATATAAACATATTAGTTGATTCCAAGATGTAATTCCAAATCAATCAGGGATTGGGCCTCCAACCTAGACTGAAAGGATTGGGGCAGAGACCAATGAAGAAAACTCAAGGTAAAGGGTGGGAAGGACTCCACCCTTTGAAATATAGGCTAGAAGAGCACCTGCCCATAGACCACATCACTCATAGAAGAGAGAAACAGGTGGCCTGGAAACCCAAGGCCCATACTCATGGTGATTTCATAGTCAAAGGAAAGTGTGAAGGATGATGCATAAGAAGTGGACTAGACACTGAAGCAAGAGAAACTCTAGGCCATAGACAATGTGGAGCAAACATGGTCACTCATGCAGCAAGACCACACTTTGTATGCTTGATATATATTACCAAACACCAGAACCCTGAAGAGTGGGCATGGGCCTGGCCAATGACCCAGCACATGCAGGCTCCTCAGGAATCTGGTCTTGCAGAGGGTACAAAAATATTTTGATTCCAGGGAGAACAATGGCTACCCAGGAGTTGGCAGAAGCCGGTCTTACTCAAAGCTATCCTCGTCTGAGTGAAGGCTAAAGGCCATTTCCTCTTCAAAATGAAGCTAAGCATTGTTAGAAAAGAACAAAGTCCAAGGAGGAGAGAGAAGGACCATTACTATCTCATGGTCATGAAGCTTTCAGCTGAAGAACACCTGCCCACAGGGGAAGTATGGATCCCAAACTAACTCTGAGCCCACATAGGATAGACAATTCCCATGTTTACTAAGAAAACAGTAGACAGAGACCACTCCAGAGAGAGAGCTCAAACTGTCCCAGCCAGGTAAAAACCCTCCCTGGAAGGAGATGGATGCTGAGACCAACAGCTGACAGCCCCACCCCAGGCCATTCCATGCCAATACCAAGGACAATAGCAATTCCATGATAAGAGAGGGGTCCTAGAAGAACAAACTCCAGCAACCAAGACCCAGCAAGGAACAAGGGCCTAAGCTGCATGACCAACCATAAGAGAACATGTCCATAGCAGGATGACGTTACCTGCCTTTTCATTAAGAACAAGAATCAGAGAAAGATGCTGCATGAGCTACCCCTCACCACTGAGGCCAGAAGAAAAACACAGGGGGAGGGGTCTTGAGAATCACCTCATACCTGCTCTTGCTCAAGCTTCTGGAAGAACTCTACCCCATTCTGGACATTACCCACGAGGAATATGTACCTCACCTGCCTGGGAAGCTTCCAGCAAAGAATCCAAAGGAATTCATGATATACACAAAATAGGCAAGACATGTACTTGGATATTAATTCATGAATCTTCTGGAGCAGAGGGCAGAGGTAGGACCCCACAGGAAACTAAGACGTTTTCTGTCCTCGTAAACAACACCTGCCATAGCAGAACCTGAAGGGAACAGCGGACTTTCAGCCAATCATATATATCAACATCACAAGCAGCTCAGCTTCTCAGCAGATCAGGTAGACCCATGAGATCAATGCGCATGCTCAGGGACAGGCTGGATAGTTCAGAGGCCATCCATTGTATTGAAACCAATGCCTCTGCTGTTTGCTCCACCAAAAAGTGGACAGGGCCTTTGCGGGGGTTCAAGCTGAACATCAAGGTGCTGAAGGTAGATATGTAAGCAACAACCAACATGACTTCCTAATGGCCAAGCTATTCCTACCAAGACCAAGACAACATACTGGGAGGAAAAGAAATTCATGAGTATGTCTCTGAAAAATTCTCAATTATCATCTGAGACAGCTAGGGTCACAAAGAAACTAGTGCAGCTTTAATGTCTGCTTCACTCCAAAATGCCATTGCCCACATGGGCAGGAATTGGGACATACAAAGACAAGGGGGGCCTTGTTTGCTCTGCCTCTATTAAGCACCACTGGCTGGGGTACCAGTCTTCAATGGGAAACAAAGAAATATGACCTACCTAGTTTCAGTTAGTGGTCTGAAACATGCATTCCCCACATGCCAGGGTTCCAGTTTATGTGTGGGACCTGTCCATACCAGCAATACTAATGCACACTTGTGCATTAGTTAATGCACACTTGTGGCTGCCTGAGACTCCCAGGGAGTCACTAGAAAGCGAACATGTGCTCAGTTTTAACCTTGTCACTACTGGAAAAGAAGTTCCTTTAACACGTTTCAAGAACTTGAAAGTTATAGGCAGAAGACAGCATGGAAAAAACAACCTTCAAGAAACCTCCTACTAGTGACTTGTTTATCTGCTGCCATGGCGCACAGGTGAGCAGCAGATGGCATGGTCTCTGGGACTGAGATTTCAAGGGCCTCAAGAGGGAGCACTGCTTTGTGAGCTGCAATGTAGGAGAGGTTCAATAGAGAACACTCAAACTGCACTCACCCATTCTGTCCCGAGGACTAATTAAAATAGCTACACCATAACTGCTCCTCTGAAACAGGAACCAAGACCAGTTTCCTCAATAGACGCTCGTCATCATCCATGCTTTAGCAGAATAAGTTTCTTTTCATTTCCATCCTTGGAAATTTTCCTTCCAAGGGCTGTTCAGGAAATGGATTCCAGTTTAAAATTGCAAATAGGGAAAGTATATGAATTCATCTCTCAGTCCTTGGTACTCAGTATTAACAGTCACATACTGGCTAGATCTAGGATGGAGACAGGGGATTGTCTCCCAGGTCATGCATGCCCTATTAGTGTGATTTGAAATTCAACTTTAAAGTCAAATCAACTCTCTGGAGATTTCAAAATTACACATTTACAGTTGATAATATTAAAGATTTGAGTAATTGGCTTAGAAGACAAACTCCAAGGAGGATAAGCATTGTGTGTTTGACATCATCCTTGCTAATATAACCTATTATTATCAACACTAGCAATTTGAAAGACCCAAAATCAGTGGCTGAGAGTTTACTCTCACCTCACAGAATACAATCATTCCCTTCTATGGTTGAGAGATCAGACACCTTCCTTCCACATTGGGGCTTTGACTTCTTGGTCCTCCAGTTTGTAATAGACCCAAAAGAAGACAGGTAAGCCTTTCAGGTCCTGGTCTACTGCTTAGAACACGGTATACCACCACAGTCTAGCCTGTGACCAAAGAGAGAAGACCTGCAGACTTGGGAGGACCAGCATCTTCTTGAGGATGAGAAGAACCACTTCTCTGCATCCCTTTCCCTAGGATTATCATCTTACTGGCACTGCAGAAGTTATATTTTTGACTTTTTAAAATGTCTGAAGTGGTTTCAGTGTTGCAAGTACTCTTACTAATGGCTCCTAATGACACTCCCAGATGTCCCAGACAAGGTAAGACTTACTCACTCTGCAGGTTCTTGTATTAGCACTCAAGTATCATTTGAAGTCACATAAGCATTCACAGGAATGATTACTGTTACAGAATTGCTGTCTCCAAGACATCTCCTGTGTGCATAGGTGACCAACTTGAATACAGTGTTTTATAGGCTGTATCATTATGTAAAACCTAGTCACTGAAACTAAACCATGTGTGACAAAACTATAAGCCTTAATATTTTTGCCAGTTATCATGGCTTATAAATACATTAAGTGAGATATATTGCATGATTTTCCATTTGTAGAATGTAGTCTTTAAAATACATATACATATAAATGTACATGTATACACACATTACCCATAAAGCCAGATACTTATGCAGGAAATATTTCTAAAAATTAGAACTAATCCTCTCTCATTGAACACGAGAACATGATAGCCACTGAAACATCCTCTCAATACCACTGAGACCTCCTCTCATATCTTTTTCTGAGGTCCCTTATGAAAGGTCAAAGAAGAATCCAGAAGATCATATCCTCCCCTGATCAACAGAAGGCCAAGACAACCCTCAGGTCCAGGTCAAGCCAATACTAGTTGGGCTTAAATCAGGATTAGCTCAAGGGAGAACTCTGTCAAGTCTACCTCCAATAATAAGATCCAGGGTTTTCTCTCTGGTAACCAAACAAGAACTGTTCAGGAACAGGAAATGCTCAGGAATTGCAAGTCAACACATGGGCCCACAGCTTCAAGAAGATGGAACACAGGGCTTCATGGATCTAGCAGCATTAGAATTGGGTCCATCTTCATTTTCTCCCATCATCAGCTCCAATTTGGTATTTATAGCCAACAGACAGCAGGGGAAGGCAAGCAGGGGAGAACTTCTCATGTCTGCATATGCTCATTTTCAGAGATCCCCAAGTTTTTTAAGGCAGCTGTAGAACTGCCATCACTACGCCTATACACAAAACAATGTTGAGGAAACAGAAAAGCCAATTATCCACCTGTCATGGATCTTTTACTAAAAGGTGGTACATTCCTTCAATATCAGGAACTCATGAGGCTGAGAAAGAAGGGTCACAAGTTCAAAACATGGCCAGGAATGTTGTTCAGCTAGCATTTTCTATCTCCAACTCCAAGTGGGGGAAAAAGATCCTAAAGGAAGATCATATCCTACCTTTATGATAGGTGTGCTGGCTCATCTATCACCTGTGTCCTGTCAGTTCAAGTGTTCCTGCGTTTACAAACACATCCTTCCATTTTCCTCACAGTGTTAACAAGCCATCTATTCTCCATTCCCATGTCCTCTTCACATCACAGTATCTTCATACTTCATACATAAATTTCTATTTCTGTTTTCAAAAATACTCAAGAGTACACGAAAAGTAGAGCATTCTTGATTGGCTTCAATTGAGAAGAGCTTCTGAAGGTATGGAGATCTCAGGTGTACAGTTTCCTGATGATTCCCACTAGCTACACAAGGTTGGGAATCAGAGAAGCCTGACCTAGAGACCAGAGGGAAGGATCAGCTCTCCTGGTCATAGTCAAATAACTCAAACTTTTTCTTTCTCAAAATGGATTATCTTCCTATCTTAAATCTTCTTAGACATATGCTATGCCAACAAGCTGACAAATTCCTCCCACAGACTCATCAAGGCCTTTTCCTTTCTCCCAGTTTTTTTTTTCTGGGGATCAAGTCTTTCTCAAAGCCCTTAATGCATCTGATTTACATCTTAGCTGGACAGGGACTCACCAGGTCCTGCTGACCACTCCACCCCAATGTAGCTCAGTGGACAGCCACAGTGTTTTCATCTGTTAAGAGTGAAAAAGGTTTATGCTCCGGTTCCTCCTAGACTGACACTGACTACAAGGTACACCTGCTTTTCTCAGGCCTACTAAGGTAAAGCTGTCTTCCATCCCTGAAGATGAGATTAACAAGGAGCTGACTGCCCTGTTTTGTAATCCTTTCCATTTCTTTTGTCATCTCCAAGTGGTTTTCTCACTTCTGCCCTGAATGGATGGTTGCCCTTCCGTGTGACCTTTGTGTGCCCTCTAATAACTTCTCTAATGGCTTTATTCTTAATGTTCAGACCCTGCCTCCCAAGACCACTTTCCTTAGATGCATAAGCCTAGTCACAACCAAGGAAGTATTACTACTGATCTTGGCCTTGAAAAATCACCACAATTAGTCAGCATGGATGTGCTTCAGAACTGTAACAAGGCAGCAATGGTAGATCTATCCAGAAGAACAGCCCCCACCCTCCCCTTAGCTTGTCTTCCTCAGAAGGACCCCACCACAGCCTGACCCAAAATCACATCTGATGGGCCCACCAGGAAGCCTCTCAACCTGGCCCTGATCCTCCCAGCCACACCCTCATTCGCCCAGCCACGCCCTCAACCCTCCTTGTCTTGTCTTCAGCTGCCCAGCCAGGCCCTCATGTGCTCAGTCCTGCCTATTTCCAACAGTGAGAGGCTCCCTAGGCTCTGAGGTCTTCTCTGCATTGCTGTGGCCCATACATCCTTGCCCTTCCCTATATAATTCCTCTCCTCTGTCCTAAACCTTCATTCTCTGCCCATCTCCATCTCCAGCAGGCCAGTAAGCTGGTCTTTCTCCTGAATAATCTCTTTCAGAAGAAGTCTGGTGCAGACTTTTAATTCAAATGGGTGGTGGACAGGACTCGTGGAGAGTGAAAACTTTAGAAGAAATTCTCCAAGAAAAGAAGAAAAGGAGAAAACAAGAGGAGAAAGCAGAGATAGAACGCTTAAAATGTTCTGATGACCGGGATTCCAAGCAGGACACTGCTGAACAAGGGGAGCAGAGAGATCCCCCAATGGATATCACAATCAGGAATTTGCCCTACAGAAGAGAGGACACGATGGAAGACAGGGGAGAGGAAGAGGAGTCTCTGGCCATCCATCCCTCACAGCAGATGTCTCGGCGAGGAAAGGCCCATCGCAGCAAAGAGAAGAGAAAAGAGAAGCACAGACATGGCAGCCACTCAGCAGAAGGGGGGAAGCATGCTCCAGTGAAAGGAGAAAGCAAGCACGGACTTCAGAAGCAACACCTAGAACAGCAGGAGCAAGACCACCGTGAATGGGAAAGATAGAAAAGGAGGAAACTGGTAAGAGAATGTCCCGGGAGAGAGGGGGACCGCCTGGAGCAGGTCAAAGGGAAGCGAGGATGGGAGCGCAGGAGGAGCAAGCACCACAAGGAGACAGGGGACCAGAAGGGACAGGGATGGCGCCAGGAGCCTGAGGCCCGCAGGGAGGGCTTGGCACACCACTGGTGGACCAGGGAGGCCTACAGCGACAAGGGCAGGGCCACTCCCTGGAGTCGCAGCCCAGTGTGGGCACCCAGGGTGAGCTTTGCACTGGGAGCCAGACCGAAGCCAGTCAAAGGAGAGAAAACTGAGGCAAGAGATCTGTTGTCTAACCTACAGGACAGTGTGAGTGACAAGGAGAGGAAAAGCAGCTCTGCCAGGTCCTCAGTGGAATCAGGCTCGGGCTCGGAAGATCCACGGAGCCACTGGGAGGAGGCCTCAGAGCAGTCTGCAGACCTAGGAAATGAGGAAGAAATGAGTGAGGGTGAAGAGCCAGGCCACGAAGACCACATCTTGGCTGTTCCACAGTCGCGATCTGACGGAGATTCCGGGGACAGTGAAGAGGAGGAGGAAGAAGTGGGCGAGAGGACCTTGCAGAGCAGCATGTCCACCACAGGGGACCACCCTCCTGACTCCCCAGCACTGTGGCCCACCGAGCCCAAGCAGGAGCTGCCCAAATACCTGCCGGCGCTGCAGGGCTACCGCAGCCTGGAGGAGTTCCAGTGCCTGAACAGGATTGAGGAAGGCACCTACGGGGTCGTGTACAGAGCCAGGGAAAAGAAGACAGACGCCATTGTGGCTCTGAAACGGTTGAAAGTGGAGGGGAGAGAAGGGTTCCCAATCACATCCCTGAGAGAAATCAACACCCTCCTCAAGGCCCAGCACCCCAACATTGTCACTATCCGGGAGGTCGTGATGGGCAGCCACATGGACCAGATCTACATAGTGATGAACTACGTGGAGCATGACCTCAAGAGCCTCATGCAGACCATGCAGCAGCCCTTTCTGCCAGGGGAAGTGAAGACGCTGATGCTTCAGCGGCTGCAGGGGGTGAATCACCTGCATGACAACTGGATTCTGCACCGGGACCTCAAGACCTCCAACCTGCTGCTGAGCCATGAAGGCATCCTCAAGATCGCTGACTTTGGGATGGCTCGAGAGTACGGGATGCCCCTGAAGGCCTACACCCCCGTGGTGGTGACCCTCTGGTACCGAGCCCCCGAGTTGCTGCTTGGCGCCAAGGAGTACTCCACACCCGTGGACATGTGGTCGGTGGGCTGCATCTTCGCAGAGCTGCTGACACATAAGCCCCTGTTTCCCGGGAAGTCGGAGATGGATCAGATCCACAAGATATTCAAGGATCTGGGGACTCCAAGTGAGCAAAGCTGGCCTGGCTACAATGAGCTCCCAGCAGTCAAGAAGATGACCTTCAGCCAACAACCCTACAACCACCTCCGGAAGCGCTTCGGGGCTCTGCTCTCAGACCAAGGCTTTGATCTCATGAACAGGTTCCTGACCTATTTCCCTGGGAGGCGGATGACCGCAGAAGATGGCCTCCAGCACGAGTATTTCCGTGAGAACCCCCTCCCTGTCCACCCTTCCATGTTCCCCACCTGGCCTGCCAAGAGTGAGCAGCAGCAGCAGCAGAGGGTGAAATGTGGCACCAGCCCCCAGCCCCCCAGGGGTGGTCTAGGCTTCAACCGGCTTGGTGAGAAGGAGGAGGTGATGGAGACAGGCTTCCACCTCACCACCACCAACAAGGGGGCCTCAGCCATGGGTCCAGGCCTCAGCCTCAAGTTCTGAAGTTGGAGCCACCCCGCCTCACCCAGTGCTGCTCTTCCATCCAGAGCCTCCCTCAGCCAGGACACCTGACTGGAAACACTGCCGCTAAACCTCTCCACTTGTTTTGTATTTTGATTTGTGAATTTGTATAATTAAATGACTATTTCCTTTTGGAAGAATAAAAATAAACTCTTTCCTGCCTGAAACAAGTAGTGGTCTCTTGTTTGAGAATCTTATACAAGGGAACCCAACTATCTGGTGTGATAATCCCCACTAAAAATTGAAGGTATCTGAGTTACTAATCACTGGCAGAAATTTCCTTCTATTGTCTGGCCTCAGTCCCTCCTGCTGCAGGAAAGTTACTGTCTCCCCTGACACAGTAAAGAAAGGATATCCATGAAAACAAAATGTGAGATCAATACAGAACAAAATTATTGATCAAGGGGAAAACCTCTTGGTAAAGAAAAACCCCAGGCTAAGGCTGACCAGCAGTCAGCGATAGCCCCTTTACATCCTTGCTACAAATTAAAAGAAAATCTCTCCCTCTGTCAAGCTTCCAAGCCAGGGAGCTTTGCTGAAGACCACTTACAAGCTTGAGGCTTGTCATCGGCTGTACTGACTTGCTGTATTAGTCCGGAGCTCATAATAACTATAATTTCTGTTCAATAGACTTTCCCCACCAGGGATTGTATTTTGATTTATGCAATCCAAGGATATTTTTTGTGTTTTTGTAATCAAGTGTCAATAAATTGTTAGTATGGATCATGCTGATCAAGTGAAGATTATGTGTTGCCTATGTTCTTGTGACTCAAAGGCTATGCTTTGCTCTGTAACCTTGCTTGCTTGATGCTTTGGCAAACATCACCTAGGTGAAACCCCTTCCTATAGAAATCCCATGAAAAGCAAATGGGGCTGTTCTCTGAAACTCAGAGCTGGAGACCGATGCCATATGGCTGGTGAGTGCTGTGGACACTTTTCATAGATTGGGGGGATGAGTCCCACCACTCCCAGGAAGCTGGGATATTTCATTTGGCCCAGAGATTTAGGTTTCTCTCTATATAGTGAGGAAACTTAGGAGAAGGTTGGGAGACTAGCAAGTATGCAGCTTCCCACATAAAAGCAGGATTACATTGTCAGATTGAATCCCTTCCACCCCTTCCCCAGCCCATTCCTTTAGTCAAGCTCCTTTGCCACGTTGGAACCAATGGAGGCACAAGTTTCCCATTTTAAAGTGGAAGTGAAGTGCTCATTCTATACTAATGTGTCAACACAGGGCGCAGCTTGAACTCTCCCTAGACTGTCATCACCAATCCCCAGACTCTCAAGGGCCCTTTGCTTCCACCAAACATTTGGGTGTCCTCAGCACACTCCCAGAAGGGCACATTGGCATTGTCTCAGGTTGCTTAGCTAACTATCTGCCCTAACTGATAGATTTCCATCTTTTGGGGGGGGGTTGGGAGGGATTTTGGGCCTGAACTTGGGGCCTGGACGCTGTCCCTCTGCTCTTCCTCTGCTCTTCAGCTTAAGGCTAGCATTCTACCACTTGAGCCACAGCACCACTTCTCGTTTTTCTGCTTATGTGGTGATGAGGCATCAAACCCAGGGCTTCATGCATGCAAGGCAAGCACTCTACTACTGAGCCACATTCCCAGCCCTCGATTTCCTGATTTTAGTCCTAACTCTAGGTTCAACTGCCCTGTCACCTGGAGGTATTCATACCCAGTGTCCCAGTGGTGACAGACCAAGTTCTCAGGACCTAATTGGTGCCTTTCCCATGGAGCTCTGATTGGAATTACCGTAGCTTTTCCTACCTGAAGTAGCTGAGCACAGACATCACACTTAGGATTATTGCCTACTTTACCTTCTTGTTACTCTCATTGCTGTACCAAGACTTAAACCTATTTATTTCCCCAGGCTCCATTGCTGTTCACTTACACCAAAAGGCTTCTGAACATATACTTAGCCCTACTCAAACCACACACACTTCATCTATTCTTCTCCAGTAACCTTCCAGAACCATAATGTTCCACTCATTGTAATGACTATGTATTTCCCCACAGAACTCTCAACTCCTAACGGGAAGGTAGGGATGAAGAAAAATACAAAATAATCTAGGCATAAAGCAGAAATAGGAAAAAGGATTCTTGGAATGCAAATACCTGAAGAATACACTTCAGGCTAGCTTCTGATCTTACTTGTCACAGTCTCTCCATATAGTTTGTTCCTCAGGGAACAAGCAGACAGCTCTGCTATGTTCTAGTTGCCGAACAAACAGGAAAACACTGCCACAATTTCTTTCACACCAGCTATCTAGTGCCAGATACAATTATTCTGTAAGAAAACACCATCCCCACAACTATTCAACAGATAATAGCCTCAAGGGTATTTGGATGTGAAGAACTCAATTATATCTAGCATAAGAAAAACAGGAATTTTCTTTTATAGCTTGCAAATATTTAAACATATCTAACATGATTCTGCAGATTTCTTCCATTGCACTCTTCCAAAAAGACAGCACAATACAACATCATCTGAGACAGCTAGGCTCACAAAGAAGCTAATGCAGCTTTGATATCTGCTTTGCCTCGAATGGCATTAACCTCAGAAGCAGGAATAGGAGGCTTACAAAGCAAGGGCAGCCTTGTTTGCTCTGCCTCTTAAGTATCATAGGCTGTGGCTAGCCTTGAAGGGGAAATAAAGAAATATGGCTACCATCTTCAGTTAATGATCTGAAACAAGCAGTTCTTAGACACTGGCTTGCTCATTTAAGTGTGGGTGCTGTCCACACTGGCAATAGTAATGTTAATGCACACTTGTGGCTGCCTGGACAGTCCCAAGAAAGAGAACATGTGCTTAGTTCCAATCCCTTCCTTGGGGGACAAAATGTTCCCTTAATACCTTCAGGTTACAAGACCTGAAAGTTGAAGACACAAGGCACCATGAAAAAAAGACAAGTTGTCCAAAACTGAAGAACCAACCCTCAAGAAACCTCCCAGTGTTTCTTTGTTTGCCTGCTGACATGAGCACACTGGTGGGCAGCCGATGCATGAGGTCTGGGCTCAAGACTTTCAGGGCCTCAATAGGGAGCACTGCTTTGTGAGCTGGAATATAGCAGGGGTTAAAATAGACAACTCTAACTGCACTTATTCAGTCCCATGGACTAGTTATCATAACTAATTCTTAACAGCTCCTCTGAAAGGTGAACCAAGACCAGGTTCAAGAGGGGACCTATAGCTAGTTATCACCCATGATTTACTACTAGAAGCTTCCTTTTCATTTCCATCCTTGAAAAATTCCCTTCTAGGAACTGCTCAGGAACAGTCTCTCACTTAAAATTAGAAATAGGGCAAGCATGTTTTCATAAATCAGTCCTTGTTACTCAAACCAGTATTAACATAGTCACATAGCTAGATCTACTACAGACAGAGGAGCATCTCCCAGAGGGTGCCTATCCTACTAATGTGGTTTACAACTCCACTTCAAAGTCAGATCAACTAGCTGGAAGTTTCAAGATGGCTCATTGATGTCTGATAATATTTAAGACTGGAATAGTTGGCAATCTATTTAAGATACTGGCAAAACATTTAAGATGTGAGTAGAAGACAAACTCCAAGGAGAGTAAGCATTGTGTGTGTGTTTGGCATTATTCTTGCTAATCTACTGTCATCAACACCTCCAGTTTTATTGTAAATGCAAAAGATGACATGTGAGTACTTCATGTCCTGGCCTACTGCTTAGCATGTGGCATATCACCATGGGAGAAGAGCTAGAATTCAGTCTAGCTTGTGACCAATGTGAGAATACTTGAGGGTCCAGGACCAGCATCTTCTTGGGGCTCCAAAGAACCATTTATGTACATCTCTTCCCCTAGGATCGTCATCTTACTGGCATTGCAGTAGCTATGGTTTTACTTTTTCTAATTTAATGTCTGACATCATTCTTTGTGAACAGGCCTCAGAGTTGCAACCCCTCTTATTAAAGACTACTAAATACACTCCGATGACCATGAGCAAGACAAGCTAAGACGGACTCACTGTACAAGTTCCTCTGTTAGCATTCAAGTGTCCCTTGACAGTCAAGTCAGTTAAGCAGCTGCAGGTATGGTCATTGTTGCAGAATTGCTACCCCCAAGACATCTGCTGTGTGCTTAGCTGACCAAGGTGAACACAGTGTTCCATAGGCTGCATCATTACATAAAAACGACTCACTTTGAACCTGAGTCATGGGTCGAGAATGTATGAGCCTCAAATTTGTTTTGCCATTTATATTGGCTTTTAAATTCATTGTATTCAGTTTAGATATATTGCATGCTTTCCAATTTGCAGAATCTAGACCTAAAAATACCTACATATGTATATATGTAAATACACACATACGTAGGACATTTCTGAAAATTAGACAAGCTTCTGTCTGCTCATTGAATACTAGGACATGATAGCAAATGAAATATGCTCACAAGTCTTTTCCTGGGCTCCCTTGTGAATCTCTAAGAAGAATCCAGATCATATCCTCTGCTGATCATTAGGGGCCAAAACCACTCTCAGGTTTTCTCAAAACCTTTAATGCATCTGTTTTTTTGTCTTGTTGCTATTACCTGGAGTTCATATTAATGAATAATTATTTTGTATGATCAGACTATGTAGGCATTGCACCTTTGCGTTCATCTCCTAAAAATATCCTCCTTTGGTCTCACTCTGTGTGAATGCCTATAGTCTTATATCATTCTGGACTGGGTTTCAAACTCAGACCCTCATGGCTGTGCGTGGTTTTGGTTTTGGTTTTTTGGTCAGTCATGGGTTATTGGTCTTGTGGCTTGAACTCAGGACCTTGGGACTGTCCCTGAGCTTTTTGCTAATGCATCTCGTTTACATCCTAAGTAGACAGGCCCTTGTCAGGTCCTGCTGACCATTCTCACTGCAGTTAGGCTCAATGGACAGCCATAATGGTTTCATCTGTCAAGAGTAAAAAAGCCTTATGCTCCTGCTCCTTCTATACCAACCCTGATTCCAAGGTACACCTGCTCCTCTCACAGAAACGTCAACATTAGTTAGGCTTACGTCAGGATTAGCTCAATGGAGTATTCTTACTGTCAAGTCTATCTCTAATAATAAGATTCAGGGTTTTATCTCCAGTGAGCCAAACAAGAACTGCTCAGGAACAGGAAGTTCTCAGGGACATCAAGTCAACTCCCAGGCCCAGGCTTTCAGGAAGATGCCACAGAGGGCCTCCTGAATCAAGTAGCATTTGAATCTAGTACATCTTCATTTTCTCCCATCCTTAGCACCTACTGGGTATTATAGCCACAGACAACATGGGACGGCAAGGAGGTGAGAACACCTCATGTCTACATGCCCTTGAGGCTGAGGAAGAAGGGCCACAAGTTCAAGGTACCCCATTGCCAAAACCAAGGGCTAGAAATGTAGTTCATCTAGCATTTTCCAGCCCCAGCACGAAAGGTGAAAAAAATACTAAAGGAAGATAATTTTATACCTCTGATTGTTTTACTGCCTCATCTACTATCCTGTGACCTGTCAAATCAAGTGCTCCTGCCTTGACAAAATACACCCTTCCATTCTATTAACAGTGTTAACAAGGCATCTGAATTTCATTACCATGTCTTCTCCAGTTCAAAGAGTCTTCCTACTTAATAAACTTATATGTTAGTTTGAAAAAGTACTCAAGAATGGCTGGGTATGTGGCTTAGTGGTTGAGTGCTTGTCTATCATGTATGAAGCCCTGGGTTCAATTCCTCAGTACCACAAACACAGAAAAAGATAGAAGTGGTGCAGTGGCTCAAGTGGCACAGCACTAGCCTTGAGCAAAACAGCAAAAGAAGTTCAAGCCCCAGGACTGGAAAAAAATACTCCAGAATATACCAGTAGTAGAGCATTATTGACTGGCTTCAATTGAGAGGAGCTTCTGAAGTTATGGAGGTCTCAGGTATACAGTTTCCTGATGGTTCATACTAGCTACACATGGTGGGGGCTCAGAGAGGCCTAACATGGAGTCCAGAAGAAAGACCAGCTCTCCTGGTCATAGTCAGATAATCCATTTTGAGAAAGGAAATGTTTGAGTTCTCTTGCTGCCTTAACTTTTCTTAGACATAGATGATGTCAACATGCTGACAAAATACACCCCTGTCCTCATCAAGGCCCTTTTCCTTCTCCTCAAAGTTTGTCTGGGGATCAAGTCTTTCTCAAAACCCATAATGCATAGGGTTTACATCTTAGCTGGACAGGCCCTCACCACGTCCTGCTGACCAGTGCCACCGCAGTTGAGCTCATCAGACAGCCACAATGGGTTCATCTGTCAAGAGTAAAAAATGCTTATTCTCCTGCCCCTTCTCTACCAACACTGACTCCAAGGTGGCCAGCTCCTCTCTCAGACAGACTAATATCAAGCTACCATCCATCTCTGAAGATGAGAGTAACACTGGGCTGACTGCTCTCCTCTCTGTCCCTGTCTATCTCCTTCCTTTTCTCATCTCCAAGTCATCCAATTTTTTGCCTTCCTGCCAGAGACATTCCCATTGTTCCTGATGGGTTAAAAAGGGTTAAAAAGGCTTCAAAAACCCAGAGCATTTGGAACAGAATCTGACCTTCCCCCTACTAAGTTGGAAAGTTAGCTTTACTTCCTAAACAGTGGACCTCACAAACCAGAAACTTCTAAACCACAATATTCTGCTTTGCTTCTGTTTGAAATTTCTAGAATAGTCTTCACAATGAAGGAATAACAGTATTAACACTATTAACACTAAAAATCAAGTCAGAAGACTAAAGACAGGGAGGAGCATCAATTTATTCTTATTGTCTATAAGTCAGATCAGAATTAGACCAATGATAGATTTTTCAGCATATGAAAATAGGTTCCTAGACAAGGAGAATCTCCAAAGTTCTTAAGAACAGTGAGGAGTTTAGAACAGTGAGGAAGGATATGCCAATGAATTGTACAATGACAAGCACAGTATATATTTGTCTGCCCATGGTGGTTATTTCTCACCTACAAGATACAAGTCTGCATTCTAGTGGAGACAGAGGTACAGTGGGAATGGCTGTGCAACCAATTCAACTTGCAGCTGTACTTAGTGAGCTTGAACTTGGATGCAGTACTTATTGAACCTGATCTGTGGCATATCAGGCTTAGAAGTGGCAAATCCTTAGACCTTGCAAGTACACAGGAGACAGGAGCCTAAGGTCAGATGTATACAACAAGGTCATGCTATGACCTTAGAAACAGTTGCCCCAGAGATCTCTAAAGGATATCATGACAGCACACCTATTTCTGAAGCCTTCACTCCACTACAGCAGGGCAGAGACCAAAAGTGTAGTAGGCAGGCACCAATAGGCTTCCACATCCCTCTGCAGGAATGGTGCTACCCCTGGCCTCCAGAAATTTCAGAGCCCAGCCCTACAGGGCAATGACTCTGAAGAAAAGCCACTCACTTCCAGACTGACCGATCTTTCTTTCCGAACATGAAAAGCTTTAGAGCTGGTTAGTTTACAAACCCTACCATTATTCTGACAAGCTTTAATGGAAACTTCAACCCAGCTCATCTCTCTGCCTAGTCCCACACATTGGTACTGGCACAAGAACAGAGCAACTCTTAAAGAGAAGCTAAGACCGAGAGATGGAGCTTCTTCTACTTCCACCTCAACAGATCACAGATGAAATTAACTCAAGGAAAAGGATGGCTATTGAAGACAACATAAGAAAAAACAGGATCATCTCTCTTCCTAGTCCCATACCCTTCACAGGCATTAGTCAAGAACACTTCCTAAAAAGCCAAAAAATAAGCCCAATAACAATAACACCTCTGATTTCTCCACTTCCAAAGAAGGAAAATAAGTCATTTTATGAGTCAGGATTTATGAGTCAATGTCCAGTGTGCCATCTGAGGGCAGAACTGAGGTTGAAAGCCCTGAGCATTCAAAGGAAGAAAGTGGTTCCTGGCATAAAGGTGATATTGTAGGTGTTTTCTTCAGAGGGGAATGTGGATTTTGAACATGTAAAAACTTGGTTTATCATGTTTTAACTTGAGGGACAGACATTGATGAATCACCAGTTAGGTAGCCCTAACTGGAAGTAAGGGTCTCAAGGGAACACATCCCACTGAAGGAGCTGATGGTGTCCTTAGGTGATTCATCCCCACTCTCAGATGCCAGCCATCATGCCTCCATTGGAGTCTAGTCTTCTCCCTTCCTGCCCTGGAGTCAGGGAAGGACTTGGGGATAGTGGAAATGGTTAGTTTGCTGTGTTATTGGTTTGAGTTGCATTTATTTGCCTTCTAAAATAATCTTGAAAAATCAATGTGGGAATCAGGCATGGGAAGAAATCTCTGTCCACATTTACCAGGATACCATGGTATTTTGTACCATCTTAGCATTGTTTAGCTGACAGTTGAAGATTGTACAAAAGTCATTAACCCTCCCCCAAAAGATTAGAACCTAGCCATGGTGTCCTCAGCCCCACAGAGCAGATCAAGCCGAGCCACAGACACCAGTGGGGCAGCAGTGTTCTTACTGCCCAATCCTTCCCTCCCCTGGGCACCAGAAAGGCAAAGAATCCCTGGCAGTCCCCAATGTCAACGATACCACGGTCCCAAAGCCTGCTGCTGGGGTAACCTATAGCTGCTAGGGTAGCTCATAGCCAATAAAGGCTCTTCTAAGAACCCCTTCATTGACTTCAAGTTTATTTTCCTCCAGGCTCAGCCCAATTTCACAGAGCTAAGACCCACCTTCCTAAGACACATGCTGTCCAAATCGGCCATTTGGTATTTGAGGTTTCATAGTGGTTGCACATGCCTGAAGCTCTGTAAGGGTTAAAATATAGTAGTAGAGGGGCTGGGAAGCTGGCTCAGTGTTAGAGTGCCTGCCTCCTAGGCATGAGGCCCTGGGTTTGATACCTCAGCAGCACATATGCAGAAAAAAATCACAAGTGGAACTTGGTTCAAGTGGTAGAGCATTAGTCTTGAACTAAAAAATGTTAAGGGACGGTGTCCAGGCCCAGAATTCAGGCCCCAGCACCAACAAACACACACACACACACACACACACACACACACACACACACACACACACACACAAATATATATATATTAGAGCCTTTCTGATGAAATAGCCAAATTCACCTAGCAATAACAATTAGAGATCCTTGAATCAAGAAGTCCAAACTAAATCCATGCAACAACTTGCATGGCCTTAGACCTAGTGATTAACGCACCTGCTTTTTAGATCCATGTTGTCTCAGTGACTGGAGCTTAACTCCCTTCACTTGGTGCCTCACCTAGTGCTCAGAGAGGCTGATGTAAGGGAAACCTCAGTCTCTGAAGAAATGAAGCCAGGGAAGCCAATTCAGAACAGGTTCTTCCCCTCCTTTACCTGAGAAGTCTAGAATCTACATCATAAATAAAAATTGAAAACCCATTCAAAGTTCCCTTTGAATGAAGAGGGCCAAGGCACTAAGAGCTAGCATGGTCCCAGATTTCTCAGCATCCCAGGATCAAGATAGAAGCTCTATTGTGAGGAGCTGGGTTCAGTTCCTCTTATTGGATTCTGCCTCAATAAGAGATGCTTAAATGAATCCACATTCCTGAGAGGTCCTAGGTCAGTTTGGAGAGTTTAGGGTCTTCTTGCTATTGGAGGTAATTAGAGGATATTAACCCTTGTGCATGGAGTTTGAAGCTACCAATTCCTTCCCTGCCTACTGGTTAAAGGTGAACAACGATCTCTTAGACTTCTACTTAAGTGATAGATAAAATGGTCACCTCAACATTGAGGAAAGTACAGAATCAGCCAAGAGAAGCTCAATTGCAGAACCTGCTAGAGCCACTAGCTTGAGAAAGAGTAAGCTGGCAATAATCATTAATTCTGAAAAGTAGCTAGAAAGCCAATGGCTTTACATTCTAGCGTTTACTCCTGTGAACACTGAGTATTGGAGGGAGCTTATCTCAGGCAATGTGGAGGAGAATGTCATCTTGAACTATGCTTAGCAGCCTCCCTAACAAGGGTCTGTCTTTGAAGATCTCATTGCTAGATCCCTTGTCCTGCATAAGAACAACTAGCTGGCTTCAACCTACTCTGCCCTCCTGTATAAAGTGATGGGACCAGAAAGGCTAAGATATGCTTCAGGCACTAAAACCCTGAGATCCAATCATAAGGCGTCACAAGCTTTTTCAGAGAAAGTGGGAATAATAGACTGCTAAATAGAAGCTCCAGGACAATAGTACTGAGAGTTCTTAGGGAAACCCAGAGAAAGGCCACCAGAGCATCTGTCCCTGGCAGCTACCACTGTATGTGACACATTCCTAGCACAAGGAGCATACATCTTTTCACAAAACTCAAACACCACAATTCAAACAACATCCATTCTTACTCTAACTGGTGATGTCTAGCTTTCTCCAAAAATTGCTAGTGAATGCCAGAAGCAGGATCATTCCAAAGAGAATTACTAAGCATCATCATCAGATGTCAGATCCTCAGAGTCAGACAGAATATAAAAGAGAAGACATATGTGCAAATCTCTAGGACTTAGATACCATGAGAATGAATGGTTGATATAAGGGAAAAGGTGGAGTTTTGAAAACTCCATGTCTTAATAACAGTGGACCAAAATAATTGAGCTAGAAACTATGTTAATAGACTAGTCCCATAAGAGGACTGCACAGCTGTTCAGGACATCTGACTACAGGATTCAGCATCATAACACTCAGATATAATCATTCCCAGAGTGAAGAAGAGGTGCCTGGACCACCTTGAGGTAGGTTTTCCCTCCCAGAGGCATCCCCAAATTCTGAATGTGGCCAAAAGGCAGAGATCTAGAGCATTCCCATTTTCTACACACCCCTATTTTTGTGCTGCACTTGTGTTTTCCTGCTGAAACTTTGCCATTCAACTTGGGTCAGAGTTGTCTTTTCGGCTGGCCTTTGTTTGATGTCTGGTAGGAAAATTAAGAGTTTGGATACCTGGCCAATGCACTGCGCAGAACAATATTTCTTGGCAGTACTGGTGTTTGAACTCAGGGCCTCTTGCTTGCTAGGCGCGTAGTCAGTCAGTTCAGCTATGTTTCTAGCCCCTTCAATAGTAATTTTGGTAGATAAGAAAGTAGTCTCCCAGAATCCTCGAGTACTTTCAGATTTCTAGCATGTCCTGGTACCCCCAAGTTCCTGACATCCTGGAGTATTAGCTCTTAGGCAGACATTAGCTATTAGTACATCAGAGCAATTAATATATATGTACATATAATATATTTAATATATTAGCATATTCCAAGAGAATGGCCCCTATACCATTCCCTAGGGAGGCTTCCTCTCTGCAAGGGGAAATAGGAAAGGCTCACCTGGCTTCTCCAAAAAGAAGCAGGTTCTCAAGTAAACTAGGTATTCTGGGTGGTGGCTTCAGCCCAAGACACCACCTTCATAGTTTGTCAAAGCTCAGTAGGCCTAGGTGGTCAAGAGCCACCAAGAATTCAAGACCCCAGTGTTTGTTCATCCTCCATATGTTGATACACTTCAGTGCCATTAACTCCGTCCAAGAAGTAAGCAGCCAGAAGGCAGTAGAACATCATCGTCCCTGTGCAAGGAAAATAATGAAGCCAGAGTTCTTCTGGATGATGATCTTTACATGTTAAGGTTGTAAAGCTGTGAGACACTAACAGACTCACAGCTACTGAGCTAGAAATGGCGGGTGGGGAGGAAGTGGGGAGGGGAGAGAGGGAAGAGAACAGGAAGGAAGGAATGAAATGATCAAAGCCAGGACACAATGGAGATGCAGAAAATTTGCTCAGGTCCATAAGCAATCCTAAGAGAAAACCTAGGTCAGACCAATCAAGGACTACAGAAGGCTGAACAACTCCATCTTCCATGGCCAGTTACCTCAGTGTTACCCCAGTAACCCTGCTATTCTTCTGCCAGTATGATCTCTAGCCTCACCTGCCCATGCTGGCCCTAGACAAACATTATACTACTTTCACTTCACATAGTCCACAGCTGGTCTAGTCCCTCAAGGAGCCCAAAAACCCATTGCCCAGAATCCTATCTGGTCGACTGCAAGTGGCTTCTATAACCAACAGTCATCTGTCCTAGTGAGGAGAGCAGAATCTTAGATTCACCTGACATCTGACTTTGTAAGATTTAGAGATTCTAGGTGGAAGACTCAAACAATTAAAAAAAAACCTCTAGCTTTTCTTGTTTTGTAAGTGCTGAACTGAAATTTTTCCCGAAGACTACTCACTACTTTTTCTTCTCCACAAGAATGGAAACCAAAGGAAAGTGTGTGCATGCTGTCTGAGCAGGGCTTCCCCAGCATAACTGGAGTCCCAAAGGAAACTGGAGGAAAGTCATCTGTTATGCTTGGAATGGATTCCGAGACAGGGGCTCTCAGCACTTCCTTTTTCTTAATAATGGTAAGCTGTGGGCTGATCTAAGATGTCCTTTTCCAATCTTTGGATGTCTCCTTCCCACAAACCCTTAGGAAATATGCAATCCTGAAGATCTGGTTCCATCTGGACTGGATCCTTTTCTCCTCATTAACATGCTATGTCACCAGACACACATTTCTATGCTGTTCTCCTGATTATGCAAAAAGCATGAGGACAGGCAGACACAGAACCCATGCTGTGTGGTCGCCAAAGCAATGAGAGCCTGGATTTAAACCTTGTGTCCTTTATCTTCAGGACCTCCAAGTATCATATGCGAACTGTCTGTGGCCCCCTTCATGTGCCTGGCAGCTCCCTGAGCTCAAGGCTGAGCTTCCCTGCTGCCCCTACATCCACCCATCAACTTTAGCAAGAGGCAAATGGCCTCATCCTCAGAGTGACAGGGGGAAGAGTCAAGGTCAGGAGCAGGCTCCAAAGAGCTTCGTCTAGAATTGAGCAAGGTCTTTTAGGATTACCAACATCATAGCTCAGCTGAGAGTCCCAGGAAGTAAACAAAACCAAAGTTTAGAAACTTTGATCCTGCCAGGAAGGCAAAGGAAACTTTCTTGGGAACACAGCTAGAAGTCAGTACAGAGCAGCTGCAGAGGTTTGTGCACTCCTCAACAGGACTTTTAGTCCACATTACTAAGTATTTGATTTACTTCTATTTACTTGGACTCAACAAAGCAGGGCAAAGTCATTGCTCAGCTAGTCAGTACTTTCCTCACTAAATTCTTCAGTCCAAGATTAGACCAGGTTCCAGCCCTGAAGATTTTTGGCACAGTTGTCAAGCTCCCCCTCCCAGAGTTACAACCAAAGAAACTGGAGGGAAAAAAGGCCTCCAGGTAAGGCACTACTTTGACCTGGTACAAGAGGGTGGCTGTCTCTAGCCCAAGCTGGAGGTAGCTTGGTACAGCAGAGGAGAAAGGACCAAGACGAATTCACCTCCTGCTCCTCCCCAAATAGATTAGGCCCTAGCTTGCTTCATACTGGCAGAAACCACTACCTCCAGCGACTTTTTTTCTGTAAGACAATGAAGTCAGAAAGCTCTGTGCCAAGGAAAAACAGGTGAGAAATTCCCACATCTTTGCCTGACAAGGAAGCTCCTTTACCCCCTTCACCATCTCAGTTAACACCCACTCCTAAGGTCAGTAAGTTGGAGTCTTTCGGAAGACAATCTACTCAGAAAGCCTTGAGCTAAAGTCAAAGACAAGTGAGAAATCCCCACATGAATCCTTAACAAGGAAGCTGCTTTACCCACTTCACCATCCCTGTTCCCACCACTTCCACAACCAGTGAATTCTTATAAACGTTATGCTGGCCTCCTATGGCCCTCTGCCTGCTAACAATGGGAGATTCTGCACAAGAAGTCATTTGACCTGTTCTCAGGATGCTCTGTCCCAAGACTCATCATTCTCTATTTCTGTTCCCTGGGGATGGAGATTGAATGCTTCAAGGGCTGAGGTCTGGCCCTCCTCATAGATGTGGTTGGACCAGACAAAAGCTCTCCATAAGAAATAAACTCAATCCAAAGTGGAACATTCTTCTTCAGGATAGCTACTAGATCACCTGCCGGAGGTTAAGCATTTAAAATAGGCCAAGGGGCTCAAGGCTATAAGCCAATACTAAATGAGGCCTGAAAAACCATTCAAATATAGTATGTAAAGGCTCTGCAAGCTGAATTGATTCAACTGAAAAACTAGAGAGCTTCATTGAAATCAGGATTGACCAAAAATAAAATCATCTCTCAATAGTTGAAATGAGAAGAGGGGAAGAGATGGAGGTATGTCTGAAGGGAATATTCTAAGGTTGAAAGAGATTGTAGAGAGCACAAGGGTGCACAGCTCAGGCCCAGGTAGTTGGCTATGGTATTTGCTTCACTGAAAAGGAAGATCAGAGCTGGGAAAGCAGGTGACTGACATCAGCAGTTGCTTGGAGAGTGAGATACCAGGCTCTTTGGAGATGGCACCTTTCCAGAGAACTACCAGTTCCTTGCTGTCAGCAACATACAGGAAGTTGCCCCAGCCTGGAGATGCTACTTCCTGAGACCATAGAGAAAAGAGTGGACTAGGACAAGTCCCCTAGCTTCCTGGAGCAGTGCAGCCTAGCCCACAAGCCCCAGGGCAGCCCACCTGGACCCTCCACCCCCCACCAAGAGCAGGCACTTTGCAAACATCCGATTTCATTTACCCAGCTGCCTACACTTAGCTTGCTGCTAGCCTTACTCAGCCCTCTTGGGAACAGGGCCTCACACATTCTCCCTGCCCTTGGTTTCTTGAGAGAATCCTCAACTTTGTCACCATTTTCAGTCATCTCCACACCACAGCCTGATTGAAGAGGGAGGCATCAATATCTTCCACCTGAGCTAGGGTTAGGCCCTTCTGGTTCTTCCCCCTCCTTGCTCCAACATCTGAAGCCATTTGTGCCTTCCTTCCCTGAGAACACAGCCATTATTAGGTTTCCCCTCTTCATAAGAGCTAGAAACCTGTCATGCTACAGTAGAGACCTCAAGGCCAAAGTGGGGCCCTGCCCATGCTTGTATCAAGAGACCTGTCATTGGCTCCAGTTAGCCCACTTCTGAGGTCCAGCTTCGGTGCATTTCCCCCCTCTTGCTCCCTATCCAGGGAACCCTTCAAGTTCTGGGTTCTGGCCTTCTTCCTGTCATTGCTGGGCAGTGGCTCACACATGGCAGATAAGATAGGAGTCACAGACAGCTCCGGTTGTCCACACTCAAGCCTTGTGCTCAGAGTACCTCCCTGAGCTACCAAGCAAGTCAGACTCCAGCACCAGAGCTGGATGGCCACAAGGCTTTAGAAGCAAACTAGGTTATTTCCTGGCATCTAACAGCCAGCTTCCTGATGAGTCAAGCACCTGGGTTTTGAGCCAAGCCTTTTAGAAAACAAAACAAAAAAAAACCTGTTGGTTCCAGGCCCAAAGTACCCCAGCATGGGCTAGGAGCGGCCTTTCCCGGGG
This sequence comes from Dipodomys merriami, assembly GCF_024711535.1. Taxonomy (NCBI): domain Eukaryota; kingdom Metazoa; phylum Chordata; class Mammalia; order Rodentia; family Heteromyidae; genus Dipodomys; species Dipodomys merriami. Next base: position 18,554,141 of record NW_027202715.1, on the reverse strand, counting down.
TCCTGCCTATGACATTGCCTCCGTAACTGGGGTTGCATTCAGCCCTTCTGGGAGCTAGACAGTGTTAAAGGACCACTCTTCAGTAACTGAGACCAACACTGTTTCTCCCATCCAAACTCCAAACCCCTAAAGTTCACCAGGCTGACCAGGAAGCCTCAGAAAGCCCCTTGTTCCATTGCCCGGTGTCAGATCTGAACAGAACCAGTGGTAGCAGCACCTCCCTGGCTCCCTTTCCAGCCAACCCAGTAGCCAACATTACTTTTCCATCAGACCAGAAGCTGCTAGAATTCCAACCTCCTTCTCCCTCCTCTTCTTTCAGCTTTTGCCAGTGAGAGCCTACACTCCACCTAACACTCTGGAAATGTCTTGACCCCCACCCACAGTTCTTTCTTCTCAAGCGGCTGCTTAGCTGAGGACTGGCAGGATCAACCCCACCACCACCCGTACCGCCCCACTCTCCCCACCCCCGCTTCAGGCCTGTGCCCAGAACTCCATGCTGAAGCCAGGCTGAGCATTCCCAGTGCAAAAGTGCTCATCTAGCCACTTGTCTTCTCCCTGCCTAGACAAAGTCCATCTTCTGGAGAAGCAGGCCCAGACCCTGTGGAAGAGAAAGTCCCTATTTATCCTCAGCATGCACTTGTTCCTGGTTTCCCTAAAAGCCAGGAATCCCCTCCAGACTCAGCCAGGTCGGTCTACTTCCCAGTCCAATCACTCCTTCTAGTCCATGGATAGAAACCCAAGAGACCCTCTGCTCTGTCAGACAAAGAGAACTTTAGCTTCCACTAGAGACCTGTTTTGGCCTAAAGCATGGCTGGCTAGAGTGACCGGTACAAAGCGGAGCTGAGGGCATCCTGGGAAGGAGGTTTTTATAGACCCGCTTGGGCTCATTCTTCTAGATCAGCTGTTCTCAACTCTGCAGCCTGCATTAGAATCACTTGGAGAGCTTATTAAAACACACCCTCTGGGCCCCATCCCCAGAGTCCTGGATTCAGTAGGCCTGGGCTAGAATTGGAGAAATTGCCTCCCAACATGGTTGGTTCCCAGGTGGCACTAATATTACTATTCTACTGCCTCCATTTTGAGACCTACTGTTCCCAAGTCTCCAGAGTCGATGTCCAGTGGAGGGCCATCAGCCAGGATTTGGGGAATGGCTAAGAATGGTCCACTTGATTTTCTGGGTGTCCTAATGTTTCCTTAGTTGTAGTGGTGGTGGTTGGTGGTGATAGGGTGTGTGTGTGTGTGTGTGTGTGCTGTTCTGGTCTTGTGTTTGAACTCAGGGCTTGGAAATTTCCCTGATTTGGGGTTTGATAGACAACAATGATACCTCTTTATTGGATACAGAAAGCTGATAGATTATACAGATTGCCGACATAGATTTTATTATATATACATTTCATATTCTGATGCTATATATGTATACTAACAAACAAATTTGAGTATTTAACTTACCTGTTACTTAAGAGAAACCAATGTCTGTTACTTAAGGGAAGCAAGGCCTGCACTCAGTTCGTGCTGCTTTTCCTTTTTCAAGCTTGATTTGCAAACCAGTGTCTCCCACTCAAATATAATCGCATCAATGTCACCAGGCAGTCCCTTCATTTTAACAATTGCTAAACAAGCCCTAGGGAGATGGAGTGGTGATGGGGAAGTCAGTGGTGTTTTCCTCTTTTTCACGCATGTGCTCTTTGAGTGTAGAGGTGCCAGGCCTGCTACACAAGCCATGAGCAAAGCAGGAGCACCACACTGGGAGTGACTTCCCTAGGGCCACAATGCTACAGAGCCAGGGACCCCACCTCATCAAGGCCCAGCTATGCTTAGGCCCCCAAATCTCCTGAACAGTGGGTGGGCTTTTGCTCTGTTCTACCCTCATGGCTTGGTGGTGAGCTCAGGATGGAATTCTGAGAATCTCACCAGATTTCTTCTGATTCCATCCCAGCATTACAGATGAGACAGATGTCCCCCATAACAAGGGACAAGTCCCACAGCCTGTAGAGGGCCACATGCCAGGGCTTTCTTCAACCCACTTTGCGGGCAGAGCAGTTCACTGAAGCATTTGGGATCTGAGGTGTCACATTCTTAGGTTTGAATCAGGATTCCCACATGATCAGCTGCGTGACTTTAGGCAAGTTGTTTAACCTTTCTGAGTCTTTGTGGCTTTTTTCCTTCTGTTTTTGGTGGTGGTGGTTGTTGTTGGTCATGGGGCTTGAACTCTGGGCCTCAGCACTGCTGTCCCTCAGCTCTTCAGCTCAAGGCTAGCACTCTACCACTTGACCCACAGAGCCAAATCCGGTTTTCTGGTGGTTTATTGGAGATAAGAATTTCCTGATTTTCTTGCCCAGGCTGGCTTTGAACCACAATCCGCAGATCTCAGCCTACAATCGTGAGCCACTGGCACCTGGCTTCCTTCTGTTTTTTTCAACTGAAACTACTAACCTGGAGATGTTGAGAGGCTTCAAGATGATGCTAAAATCACCAACTCCCCATGTTGGAATCCTGTTGCCACGGCCTTTGCTGTGCATGGAATTCAGCTGTGGAAGTCTGGCTTAGGCCTACCCAGAGGGCCTGCTTAAGGCCAGGGAGACTCTTGGCTCTAAGGGTCTCACTGTGAGAAGGTTTCATAGAATGACCACAGGGCTGTGGTCTTAGATCTGGTGGGGCCCCATCTTTTAGTTCTTGGGGTGGCCTGACTTAGGCTGCCTATTTCTCTTATGTCTCAAGCTGCTGGCCTGTGACCTAGGCTGAGAGCCCACCCCCAGATTTGGGAGTGTTCCCCCACCCTCAACAGGAGCTGACAGGAGGTTCACTGTCCACCTCATCCAGCATTGCAGCTGCCAGGAGGCAGCCTCACTCCACAGCTGGAGTACATGGGCCAGGACCACACCCTCCAGGGGTGACTCCAGGCCTGACTCCAGGCCAAACTACCTGCTGGCTGAAAATGTCCTTTCTTAGAAAACCACTGAAAAAGCCACCTGATTGTCAGTCAAACTGATAGCTGGGGTCAGGTGACCCCAAGGAGACATACTTGAACTATTTCAATTTCTTTTCTGTTTCTTCTTTATTTCCTCCCCCTCTCCTTTGCCCTCTCTCTTCCCTTCTCTCTCCCCCTCTCTCTTGCTCCCCTCCTCTCGTCTTCTCTCCCGCTTTTCCTTCCCCCCCTCTCTTTAAAGCCTGTCCTGGGGCTTGAACCCAGAGGCCTGGCACTGCCCCTGAGCTTCTTTCCGTCAAGGCTAGCATTCCACCAATGGAGCCACAACACTACTTCTGGCCTTTTCTGTGTATGTGGTATTGAGGAATGAAACCCAGGGCTTCATGCATGCTAGGCTAGCACTCTACCACTAAGACATATTCCCAGTCCCTATTTCATTTTTAACCCATGTTTAAATATCAGCATCTTACTGGGCTCTGTTGGCTCATACTGTAATCCTAGCTACTCAGGAGGCTGAGATCCAAGGATCCCAGTTTGAAGCTAGCCTGAGCAGGAAAGGCCCTGAGACTCTTATCTCCAGTTCACTACCATAAAAAGCACACCTGTAATGCTAGCTACTCTGGAGGCTAAGATCTGAGGATTGTGGTTCAAATCCAGCCATTTTTGTTTGTTTGTTTGTCAGTCGTGTGGCTTGATCTCTGGGCCTGGGCACTGTCCCTGAGCTCTTCAGTTCAAGGAGAGCCCTCCACCTCTTGATCCACAGTGCCACTTCCAGTCTTTGGGTGTTTAATTGGAGATAGAAGGCGAGGGCTCCTTGACCACCGGGAAGATGCAGGGACAGAGTGGCGCATACCAGGGACTTGTAGGGCTTCTAGAGCACCCCTGAGCTCCCTTGGTTTTGGTAGCTCACCTTCAGATCCTGGGCTAGTGGGTCCAGGGAATGCTTTTGCCAGGAGGCTGCAGCACCTTGTGGAGCGCCAAGAGGGGGCGCATTGGAGCCTGCTTCCTGAGAGATGCAGGGCCGCCCTCAACCAGTTGGCACAGCCAGAGTTAGAGGCTGGGGCCAGGGAGAGAGCACAGGGGAGAGGCTCCTGAGTCTGGCCACAGGAGCACATGGACCTGGAGCTGAGCACTGGACATGCTGCTGCTGGAGCTGGGGGAGCTGCTGTTCTGCTGGGGCCCAGGCTGAACCAAGCATTTGGGAAGCAGCCAGGGACCAGATTGGGCAGGGGTGGTGGGTGGAGGGGACCCTGTTTACCCCCCCCCCTTGAACTTCCCTGAGCCCATCCCGAATTAGAGGTGGTTCTTCCCTGACTTTGCACCCACTGGCAAAGCAGGGAGGGGCGCCCCACGATACCAGGCACAATCCCTGTACCACCAAAGTGGGAGATGGATTGGGCCTGGGGTGATGACCCACCCAGGGGTGGGCACCCAGGAGGGAGAACCAGGCTTACACCTGCAGGGAGAGCTAGTTGTGTAAGATACATCTACAGGAAGACACCTATGAGGGTGGAAAGCTGCGTCCTAGAAGAGAAGGTCAGATATTCTAGCTCTCATGACCCTTCCAGAGGTGACCACAAAACTGGACACTGAATAGTATAGGCAAGCATATTTTATCTCACACCTAGAATGCAAAGGAGATAGATAATAGAGAGTTGAAGGGTACCAAGAGATTTAGGACACACCTGTAGGACTAAAGATCTTAGAAAGATTCAAACCTGACCTCAAGCAAGCCAAATATGCCATTCCTACCACATAGGAGCTATATGTGCTGCCAGAGATGGAGGTAGTAGGCACGAGAGAGATATCAGGTTTTACACCAGCCAAGAACCTTGAAGATCAACTTTCCAGAAGCCCAAGTAATGGGGTATACATACCATAGCAGGTAAAACAGCAACTTGAAAGGCAAGATTATAGTTGAGTTGTCTAGGGAAAGAAAAAAATATTTCATTCCATACTCAATGCACCGTCCCCATGGCCTTTACCCTGGCTAGCAAGGTCTCAGCATGACACATCCCTGCATAGTGGGCTGCTGTGACCACAGGGACCCTGGAATGGGCCCTAGTCTCAAGCTATCAGCTTCAGACTCATCTCCAGGCTCTTCCACACCAAACCACAAAACAAGATCCCTGCCTCAAACTTCACCAAGTTTCAGGACACATGGGAGAACTGCGGACAGCTTCCAGGCACTCCATCTAGTCAAAGACAGTATTGAGAACACTAAAGGATGGGCTTTACTTAGAACTGGATTAGAAAACAGGTGATGACAGGTGATGAAAAGAGGTGTTTCTTTTGTCTCTGAAACAGACCATGAGCATTCTTGTGGACATCAACCACCCTGGCTAGTCAACAGAAAGGATCACATCCAAGTAGGGATCTGATCTGATATGCAAGGCATGCATATCTCTGCTTTGAGCCTTGTTTGAAAGGATTCTCAATGTGAAATGGATGCTCTGGAGGAAGGAAGAGACCATCCTTTATCTCCTTTGGTCTTGTCCAAAACAAGGACAGTTACTGCAATCCGGAAGTCTAAAGTTCAGAAACAGAATCAAGTATGTTTCCATTTTTGGCATATGAAGGTAACACTCACAGGATAATGCTAATTCTTCAGACTTTATTGTCAACTTCTCAACACTGAGGAAACTGGGAAAACAGGCTAATGTTAAATCACACTTGACACTACCAACACAGGAAGTCTTGCTTTGGGAGATGTCAAGCTACCTTAATAGATATCTGGTGTCTTGTTTCCCAGTGGGATTAGGTCACAGGAAAGTACTCAGGGATATGGGACGACAACAAACCAGGTCCAATGCGCTGGCCATTCAGGTCGATCCTGAAGGAAGAATTCGGTACGATGCAGTTGCTCGACAAGGTCAGTCAAAATACAAGGTCATTTACAGCAAATATACTGACCTGCTGCCACAGGAGGGCATGAATGCCGGTGATCCAGACCCACAGAGACCTGGCGAAGAAGCTATTCAAGAGATCATAGCAAAGACAAGGGTAGCCTTAGAGAAGTGTGTGCAGCAGAAGGTTGCCTCAGCCATGCCAGTTCGGGCAGCTGATCAACTGGCTCCTGCTCAGTATCTGCGATACACACCATCTCAGCAAGGAGTGGCATTGAACTCTGGAGCTACACAGAGGCTCATTCGCATGGTAGAGATGCAGACAGATCCAATGGAGCCTCCGAGGTTCCGGATCAACCAGAAGATTCCCCGGGGACCACCTTCTCCTCCTGCACCTGTCATGCACTCTCCAAGCCAAAAGATGACTGCCAAGGAGCAGCAAGAGTGGAAGATTCCTCCTTGCATCTCCAACTGGAAAAATGCAAAGGGTTATACAATTCCCTTAGACAAGCGACTGGCCGCCGATGCAAGAGGACTTCAGATGGTACACATCAATGAGAACTTTGCCAAACTCGCCGAAGCTCTCTACATTGCCGATCGGAAGGCTCGGGAGGCTGTGGAAACACGGGCCCAAGTGGAGAGAAAAAGGGCTCAGAAAGCAAAAGAGAAGCATGAAGAGAAACTTAGAGTGATGGCCCAAAAAGCCAGGAAGAGGAGAGCTGGCATCAAAACCCGTGTGGACAGAGAAGATGGGGAGGCCCGTGGGAGGGAGGAGATCCGGCACGAGAGGCAAAAAGAGAGACAGCACAACCGGCATCTTTCCAGGGCAGCTGCTGAGAAGAGATGGAAACCGCAGAGGAAGGAACATCGAGATATCACTGAAGTCATTGCTCTGGGTGTCCCCAATCCTGGAACCTCCAAGGAAGTTTGGTATGACCAGAGGCTCTTCAACCAGTCCAAAGGTATGGACAGCGGATTTCTAGGTGGAGAAGATGACAATTACAGCGTTTATGATCTCACCTGGAGAGGTGATAAAGACATGGCCCAGACCATCTATAGGCCCAGGACAAATCTGAACAAGGACATGGATGGTGATGACCTGAAAACCAAAATCCAGACCAACAGCTTTCTTCTAGTTCAAGAGTTTTCTGGTTCAGAACATAGGCAGACTGCAGGAGAAGGGCCAGTGCAGTTTGAGGAGGATCCTTTTGGTTTGGACAAGTTTCTGCAAGAAGCTAAACAGCACAGTGGCTCCAAAAGACTTGCATATAGCAGCCGACCCGAGGAGCATGAGCATGAAGGCAAGAAGAGGAGGAAGCCGTAGATACTTCTCTCTTCCCACTCAATGAACTTTGTCCAGAACCCTCGTGATGCAAGTCATGGGGATATGCTTTGGAAAGGGTCAGAGTAAAATCCAAATCTGGATACACCACAAATGGTTCAAAGACCTCAGAGTCAAAGCAGACCCTCAGAAAATATTACAGGATCGAAGAGGAGAAAGCCTAGGTCTACTTGGCACAGGCCAAAATTTTCTTCAAAGAGACCCAGAAACACAACAAATCAAAGAAAGCTTGGACAAATGGGACTGCATGATATTGCAGAGCTTCTGCATGACAACGGACTTAGGTAGCAAGATCAATAGAAAGCCCACGGATTGGGAGAAGAGCTTCACTAGCCATGCAACAGACAAGGGTCTCATATCTAAAATAGTCCTGGAACTCAAAAAATTAAATCCCCCAGAAACAAATCTCCAAAGAAACAACTGCCCGATAAATAAGTGGGCTAAAGGCTTAAAGAGAAACTTCTCTGAAGAGGAAAGAAGGATGGCAAATAGACACAGGCAGAAATGCTCAACCTCTCTAGCCATAAAAGAAATGCAAATCAAAACAACCTTCTGATACCACCTCACCCCAGTCAGAATGGCTATTATGAAGAACTCTAATAACAACAGATGCTGGAGGATGTGGACAGAAGGGACCCTTACTGCATTGTTGGTGGGAGTGTAGACTTGTTCAACCACTTTGGAAAGCAGAATGGAGGTTCCTCAAAAGACTCCACATAGAGCTCCCCTAGGACTCAGCAATCCCCCTCTGGAGCATTTATGCAAGTGTTTCCCCATAAAGACCATACTAAAGCTCCCAGCACAACTATGTTTATTGCAGCATTATATACCATAGTGAAGATATGGAACCAACCCAGATGCCCCTCAGTAGATGAATGGATCAAGAAAATGTGGTATATATACACAATGGAATTCTATGCCTCCATCAGAAAGAATGACATTGCTCCATTTGTTAGGAAATGGAAAAACTTGGAAAACATTATATTAAGTGAAGTAAGCCAGGTCTAAAGAAACATAGGTCCCATGGTTTCCCTTATTTGCAATATCTAGTATATGTATGAGTCAAGCGGAAAAGGTCAGATAATATGATAGGAAAATGAACCCTTAGATATATATTTTAATGTTTTTTTTCTTTCATGCATGTGTTTCTAACGCATTTATAAGATTATTTCTTTGTTGCTTTGTATGTCCCTCCCCCAGAGTATAACTCCTGCTTTAACTATATTTGATGTCAGTATAACTTCTGGAGGAGATGGGGAAAAACAAGTCGTTTAAGGATATAGGTGGACCTGTTGCAACAATAAGAAATACAAATTGCCATGTCGAAAACGAGCTTTACAACGTCGGTGCGGGGAGTGGGGCGGGGAAGGATTGGGTGGGGGTGTGAGGGGGGATACTGGGAAGGGATGTGAAGGGTAAACAAAGGAGGAGGCTGCAATGCTTGGTAAGAAATGTATGCATTATCCTGCCCATGTAATTGTAACCCCTCTGTACAGTATGTTCACAAATAAAATAAAATAAAATAAAAAGAAATGTACTCCTTATCTTGCCCATGTAATTGTAACCCCTCTCTATGGTACTTTTACAATAAAAGAAGAAAGGAAGAAAATGTGGTACATATACACAATGGAATTCTATGCCTCCATCAGAATGAAGGACATTGCCCCATTTGTTAGGAAATGGAAAGACTTGGAAAAAATTATATTAAGTGAAGTAAGCCAGGCCCAAAGAAACATAGGTCCCATGGTTTCCCTTATTTACAATAACTAGTATATGTCTGAGACAAGTAGAAATGGTCACATAAATTGATGTTCGGTGAAATGAATGCCAAGATGAGTATGCAAATGTTTTTTTTTTCTTTCTTGCTGTTGTTTCTTACATAGTTATAAGATGGTTTCTTTGTTGCTTTGTGTGTCCCTCCCCCACGGTATAACCCCTGCTTTCACTGTATTTGATGTTGGTATATTTTGTGGAAGGGAATAAACACATCGTTTAAATAGGGATACAGGTGGAACCATTGCAAGAATGAGATATACAAGTTGTTATGTCGAAAAATGAACTTTACAAGTTTGGCTGGGGTGGGGAGGTGGGAGATGGGAAGGGATGGGAAGGGGAAACAAAGGAGGAGGCAACAATGCTTGATAAGAAATGTACTCGTGGAGCTGGGAAGGTGGCTCAGTGGTAGAGTGCTTGCCTTGCATGCCTGAGGCCCTGGGTTTGATTCCTCAGCACCACAAAAGCAAAAAGAAAAAAGTGGAAGTGGTGTTGTGGCTCACCTGAGTGTTAGCCTTGAGCTGAAGGGCTGAGGGAAAGGGCCCAGGCCCAGAGTTCAGGCCCCATGCACGGAACACCCCCCTCCCCCAAAAAAAAAAGAAAAAAAAAAGAAAGAAATGTACTCATTACTTTGCCCACATGATTGTAACCCCTTTGTATGTATTTTCACAATAAAAAAAATAGGAAAAGTTATTTTTAACGTTTCCACGTTTTCCTTTTTTCTATTTTCATTTGTCAACTTGCAGGATAAAATTCCTTCATTGTAGAAGGAACCAAATACAATATAATAAAGTTTTTCCTATCTGAACCATGTGGCACCGGTCTCCTTTCGGCAAACCTTACACAAGGGAGCCCAACAACCTGGCCCAGAGGGTTTGGCTTCTCTCTATATACTGAGTACATTTTAAGTGGGAGGTCAGCAGAGTAATGATTATCAATTTTCCCACCTGAAAGTAAGATTAGTTTGTCAGCTCTAATGAGATCCTGTTCCCACCCCTCCTTAGCCCATATATTGGTCAATCGCCTATTGCCACCATGTAAACCACTATGGATATCAAGCTACCCATGTTAAATTGAAACAGAGCTCTCCTTCTAAAGTATACGTTCAACTTTCTTATTCAGACTGTTTCCTAAGTCTTCTTTCCCTAGAAGAATATCCAGGTTCACAATCAAGGAACCATCTCTGCTGCCTTGTCCTGATCAGGATGACATCTCTGCATTCTATTCCAAAGAATGATACCCCTGTGTCAGCAGGAAGTAGCCAGAGAGAAAAGGCTCTCCTTCAAAAGTGCCAAAATGCTGGAATGGTAGGAGTGCCCTGGGAAACAACACTGCCCCCAACACCCCTCCTGCTCTCCTCCTCCTTTCCAGGAGAGGGCAGCATGGTAGCCTTTCCAGAATTCTCCTGCTGGAAAGCAGTAATCTCCTCATTCCATCTCCTGAATGAGAGTCAGCAAAGGGCTCCAGGCTCTGAGGTCACGCCCTCACCCACCCAGCCCTGTCTCCCTAAGCCCAGCCACGCCCTTATCCACCCTGTCACACCCTGATAAGCCCAGTCACTCCCTCATCCGCCCAGCCCTGCCTGCTTCCACCAGTGAGAGGCTCTCTTAGCTCTGAGGTCATTTCCGCCTCCGCTGTGGCCACGCCTCCTCCCCGCCTGGCACTATATAAGCCCTCTGGCTGGTGCTAAGCTTTGTCTCTGGGCCAGCCTCCCTCCAGTGCAGGTCGGCACGCAGGTTGGTCTTGCTCCCTCCTGTAACTCAGCTCATCCCATGGACTCGCTTCGTTGTTGGGAAGCTTGGTAGTGTCAAGAGCTCTCTGTGGGGCAGCTCTCTGTGATCCCAGTGTGTGCGGACATCTCCCAGGATCTCCTGCAGACATGGCGGTCTCCACCGCAGTCGGGAAACTGCGGATCCCTCAGCTGGCCAAGGTCAAAAACAAAGCTCCAGCTCTCGTCCAGATCACCGCTGAACAACTGCTGAGGGAGGCCAAAGAACGACAGCTTGAGCTTCTTCCACCTCCACCTCAACAGAGGATCGCAGATGAAGAAGAATTCAATGACTACAAGCTGAGGAAAAGGAAGGCCTTTGAAGATAACTTAAGGAAGAACCGGACTGTGATTGGCAACTGGATAAAATACGCACAGTGGGAAGAAAGGCTCCAGGAAATTCAGAGGGCTCGATCCATCTACGAGCGTGCTTTAGACGTAGACTATAGAAATATCACACTCTGGCTGAAATATGCAGAAATGGAAATGAAGAATCGCCAGGCCAACCATGCCCGAAATGTGTGGGACCGTGCCATCACAGCACTGCCACGAGTCAGCCAGTTCTGGTACAAGTACACATACATGGAAGAGCTGTTGGGGAACATGGCCGGTGCCCGGCAGGTGTTTGAGCGCTGGATGGAATGGCAGCCCGAGGAGCAAGCCTGGCACTCCTACATTAACTTTGAGCTGAGATACAAAGAGGTGGAGCGGGCTCGGACCATTTACGAACGCTTTGTTCTTGTGCACCCATGGGTGAAGAACTGGATCAAATATGCCCACTCTGAAGAAAAACATGGTTATTTTGCCCACGCACGGAAAGTGTATGAGAGAGCTGTTGAGTTCTTCGGAGAGGAACATATGGATGAACACCTCTATGTTGCCTTTGCCAAATTTGAGGAAAACCAGAAAGAATTTGAGAGGGCCCAGGTCATCTACAAGTATGCCTTGGACAGAATCCCAACACATGAGGCTCAAGAGCTCTTCAAGAACTATACCATCTTTGAGAAGAAGTTTGGTGACAGGCGGGGTATTGAAGCTATCATTGTGAGCAAATGCAGATTCCAGTATGAAGAGGAAGTGAGGGCCAGTCCACACAATTATGATGCGTGGTTTGATTACTTGCGCTTACTGGAAAGCACTGCAGAAGCTGACACAGTGCGAGAGGTTTATGAGAGAGCCATTGCCAATGTCCCACCCATTCAGGAGAAGAGACACTGGAAGCGTTACATCTACCTCTGGATCAACTATGCACTCTATGAAGAATTGCAGGCAAAGGATCCTGAGAGGACAAGGCAGGTGTATCAAGCCTCTTTGGAATTAATTCCTCATCAAGAGTTCACATTTGCCAAAATGTGGCTCTATTATGCACAATTTGAAATAAGACAGAGAAATTTATCATCTGCCAGAAGAGCTCTGGGGACTTCCATAGGCAAGTGTCCAAAGAGCAAGTTATTTAAAGGCTACATAGAACTGGAAGTGAAGCTTCGAGAATTTGACAGATGCCGGAAGCTTTATGCAAAGCTGTTGGAATTTGCACCTGAAAATTGTACCTCCTGGATTAAGTTTGCAGAATTAGAGACAATCCTTGGTGATGTGGAGAGAGCCAGGGCAATCTATGAGTTAGCCATCAGCCAGCCTCGCTTAGACATGCCAGAGGTGCTTTGGAAATCCTACATTGACTTTGAGTTCGAACAGGGAGAAATTGAGAGAACACGAAATCTTTACCGACAGTTGCTCCAACGGACACAGCATGTCAAGGTATGGATCAGTTTGGCTCACTTTGAGTTGTCTGCAGGAGAAGGAAGTGTGTCTAAATGCAGACAGATTTATGAAGAGGCTAACAAAATCATGCGGAACTGTGAAGAAAAGGAAGCGAGGCTTATGCTGCTGCAATCTTGGAGAAGCTTTGAGGATGAATTTGGAACAGTATCAGATAAGGAGAGAGTAGACAGACTCATGCCAGAGAAAGTGAAGAAGAGAAGAAAGGTTCAGACTGATGACGGGTCTGATGCAGGCTGGGAAGAATACTGTGACTACATCTTTCCAGAAGATGAAGCTGCCAGGCAAGCTAACCTCAAACTTCTGGCTACGGCTAAACTTTGGAAGAAAGAACAGAATCCTGACTCAGGATGCTTTCTCTAAATGTTGCCACATTTTGGTGTTTTATATTTTTATTTGTAATGTTGTAAAATTTTGTAATATTGTAAATTTCGTAAAATTTTTCCTTGTTGGAAGGAATAAAATAAAATAAACTCTTACTTATCTGCAGCATGTTGTGGTCTGCATTTATTGAAACTTACATTAGAGAACCCAACAACCTGGCCCAGAGGTTCAGCTTCTCTAAACTTACTGAGGATACTTAAAAAGGAGGTCAGGAGACTAGCGATTATCAACCTTCCCTCGGAAGAGCAGGACAACGTTGTCCTATATATGTATAAATGGTAGTTCTTTGTTTTCATATGGAAGATATTGAAGTACAGTTGTTTATTTGATAGTATTACTTAGTACATGTATAGTTTTTAATCAACTCACTGGGGATGGACATTTGGCTCAGACACTTGAAGCTGTTAGGAACACCCACATTGCAGACTTTGGATGGACATCCACTTTTAGTATACTTGTTTTGATTCCAAGAAAGATTGCCAAGTCCTATGGTAGGTATGTATTTATTTAGAAGCTACTATAAAAATGTCATAGTGCAGATCAGAAGGAACAATTCTGCCCAACTAGAGGTACGGAATGTGAAGTACTGTTGCCAATGTTGACCATGTTAATTCCATCACAGGTCTTCATTGTAAGCACTTCTCAGGCTTGTTTCTTGAAATGTCACATCTGACCTTTTCCTGTGCCTGGTTGACTGGATTAAGGAGGTCTGACCAACAAAGCTTCTGCTCACCACTGGCAAGCCATGTGGATGTCCAGACCTAGTAACCCTTCAGCCCCTGCAGGCGCCTGACTTCCACCCTACTACAGATCCCAAGGGAGATCAGTCAACTCATGGAAACATGAGGAAGAATGATTTTTGATTTAAGTTCTGATAGTGATTGCTTGTAATCCCAGCATTTGTGAGACTCAGGTAGGAGGATTGGGAGTTTGAAGCAGCCTGGACAACATGGATAGAGCATGTTTAAAAGAATATATTTTTGGTTATTGTTTTCGAAAAATTATGGATATTTGATAGACAACAGGGACAAAGGTTATCACACCAAAGTAGGATGTGACCATAAAACCAAGTAAGCTGTCAAGTCATTTCCTGTTGATTTGGTGAGGTGTGTTAGTTTCTAAATGGATGGTAGGGGAAGGCAGAAGAAAGGATTTAAAACTTTTTGCTATTATCTGTGTTAGTATTATTTTCTTTTTAGCTTGTGACATATTGTACATTTCATCTTCTCTGCCTACAAATGCACTGTCCATACCCTTGGATTGGTTGAAGAGCTGTTGGTCATACTGAACTTCATTTGAGGTGCAAGAATTGGGGACACCCCAATGAGGTCAGTGATTTCAGTTATATCTGCTGTTCATTTTTCTGCAGTTCTGATCCCTTCCCAGCAGCTGCCCAGGAAAGATAATGGTCATGCTGTCTCTCTTTTTGCCTCTCCTGCTGGATCTCATCCCTCCTACGTGCGTGACTCCCTATAGTCTTTCCACATGGGTTTTGATCCCAGCTCTCCTCCCCCGGCTTTTGCGCCATCACTCTAAGTTTCCCTTTCATTCTGAATCCTTTTTCTCTCCACTTGGGCCCATCTTTCAACAGTGTCCAGAGCCTTCCAGTCATCAATATAGAGAATTTCAGCCAGTTTGGCAAAGTTCTCATTGATGTGTACCATCTGAAGTCCTCTTCCACTAGCGGCCAGTTGCTTGTCTAATGGAATTGGATAACACTTTTCATTTTTCCAGTTGGAAATGCAAGGAGGAATCTGCCACTCTTGTTGCTTCTTGGCAGTCATTTTTTGACTTGGAGAGTGCATGACAGGTGCAGGAGGAGTAGGTGGTCCCCGGGGAATCTTCTGGTTGATCTGGAACCTCGGAGGTTCCATTGGATCTGTCTGCATCTCTACCCTCTGTATTAGTCTCTGTGAAGCTCCAGAGTTAAATGCCACTCCTTGCTGAGATGGTGTGTATCTCATATATTGAGTAGGAGCCAGTTTATCAGCTGCTTGAACTGGCATGGCTGTGGCAACCTTTTCCTGGACATACTTGTCTAAGGCTCCCATGTCTTTGCTATGAGCTCTTGAGAACTTCTTCGCCGGGTCTCTGTGGGTATGGATCATTGGTATTCATACCCTCCTTCAGCTCCAGTCAGTATATTTACTGTAAATGACCTTGTCTTTTGAATGTCTTCGTTGAGCAATTGCATCGTACTGAATTCTTCCTTCAGGGTCGACCTGAATGGCCAGTGCATTTGACCTGTTTTTTTTTTTTTGTCATCTCTATCCAGTGGATAATGGGCCACATAGATCTCTGGAAAAGCATCATCAAAGTCCTCTAGCAAGCGAGACAAACAGCCTTTTTGGTATCTGTATGAGGGAAGTTTCTCTATGGGAAGAGGCCAGGGAAATTTGCCATGGACTATGTGATTCTGCCTTCTCTTCTGCCTCAGGTTGGTTCTGAGATAGCTGAGTAGGTACAGGTAAAAAGCTGGCGAGTGCCATCTTCTTCAGCAAGAGTTGATTTAGTCAAGAGCAGGAGCAAACGGATGTCCTGCCTGAGTTGGATGCATGCACAGTGAGAACACAGGCAGGAGAGAGGAATTATATAGGAAGGGCAAGGAGGAGATGTGTCCACAGCGGATGTGGAAATGACATCAGAGCTGATGGATCTTCTCTCTGGCAGGAAGAGGCCTGACTGGGGCAGATAAGCACAAGACCTCAGAGGATGAGGAAGTGACCTCAGAGCCCGGGGCCTTGCAAACTCAATCAGGGGATTGACACTTTGATGTGATTGATTACTTGTTTCCCACAGGTGATTTCTGGAATGGCTACTGAGCTTTCCTTTCTAGCAGAGAAGAGGAGGAGAGTGGGCCAATGTCATGGGCGTACCTAACATTCTAGACTTTTGACAACTGAAAAGAGCCACTGATTTTCTCTGGCTACTTCCTGCTGACAAGGGGGGGGCTCATTTTTAGGGGTAGAAGGCTGAGATGACATCCCGACTGGTATAAAGCAGCAGTAACAGTTCCTTGGTTGTGAATGTTTATATTTGTCTATGGAAAGAAGTCTTAGGAGGCAGGGGCTGAACAAGAAGTTGAAAGTATAGCATAGAATGAAAAGTTCTGTTCCACTTTAAAATGGGTGACTTGATGCCCTTAGTGGTTCCCATGGTACCAACAGGGGTTTGATCAAAGATTTGGTCTGAGGAGGGTTAAGGGGGAGGGGTGAGGACCTGACTGGACCACTTTTCACCTCCAGGTCTGAGGAGCTAAAGACCAGTCATTTCCACATCGAAGTGAGAGGGGCAAAGGTGGTCCAGTGATGAAACAGGATAAGGGACAGAGGACAGCAGCACTAACTCCTGGTGGCCCATCTGTAGGTCAAAAGTGAGAGATCATTCATGAGAAGTACAAATTGTCATGTCAAAAATGAGCTTTACAATGTCGGTGGGGGGGAAGGGGGAAGGATTTGGCTGGGGGGAGTGGGGAGGCTGGGAAGGGAGGGGAAGGGTAAACAAAGGAGGAGGCTGCAATGCTTGGTAAGAAATGTATGCATTATCCTGCCCATGTAATTGTAACCCCTCTGTAGAGCATGTTCACAAATAAAATGAAAAAAAAGTGAGAGAGCCTGGGAGCTGATCCCAGTGACAACTCCTGAGAATAGTCAGGTGTGACAGACCAAGTAAGGGAAGGTATGGCCATGAACACACAAGCACATAAGTGCATACACATGCCCATATGTAGGTATGAAGGTTGACTAGGTAAGCCAGGTTTTACAGAGAGAGTTCAGGGACACACAGGTTTAAGTAGACAGGTGGTGTCCAGTACATGTAGAGAATGAGAGGGTGGGTTAATCAAGGCCAGAGGACTTGCTTTCAGAGCGGATTAAATGTTTCACCCCGGCCCTATTAGAAACAGGCTGCATGTTGTTTAAGAGAAAAGAGTTTAATAGCCTACAGCCCTTCAGAAGGCTTCAGAGCTAGAGAACAAAGCTCACTCAGAAAAGTCAAGTTTGGGCTGGGAAGGTGGCTCAGTGGTAGAGTGCTTGCCTTGCATGCCTGAGGCCCAGGTTCGATTCCTCAGCTCCCTCTGCCTATACAAAGTTGCAGCTACAGAAGACCACAGACAGCCTCTACATCAAGAAGAGAGAAGCATTCTTCCTGCTATAGCTCTGAACCAGCAAAGCTGCAATCACAAAGATGGGAGTCATTTGTTTGGTGGGTTCTCTGGTGTTGCCATGGGAGATACCATGTTCATTGTCCTCCTGCAGTGTGTGAGCTTGAACAGCCTGGTAGAGGGAAATGCAATTGCCTGATATGAATGCTCAGGACACAGGCTTCACCCAGGGACAGTACCACAGTCTCCCACAGCAGAATGTCCCTTGGTGCCATGATGGAGGCTTTGGAAGCCTTTCCAGTGTTCTACAAAGCCAGCTGCTTCTGGGATGCTCTGCATGCCAGAAGGTTCCATGGGCACCAGCCTGTGGATTCACCGGTACAAAGAAGGCACTTTCTCCATCACAAGCAGAACTGATGTGGAATCAGTGACACCAAGTGTTACATTGAAAGTTCTGAGTGTTATAAAAAATGACTGTGTCTGTCAGACAAAGAAGGGTAAAAATCCAAGCAAGAATCTTTTAAAGGCAAGTGGCTTCATCCTATCACAGCAGCCCAATGCCAGCAATTGGCCTTTGGATGGATGGCTGCCTCCCAGGTTCAAGAAGTTTATCAGGGTCACTGTTGCAGCAGTATCAGTTCAGCTTTTTAAAGACATTCAAGTCATGGATCCCACCTAGGGATCATTTCCTCTAGAGCACTTCATCTGTGAGTCCTTTCAGAAAGCAGTAGAGTAGCTAGGGAAAGAGGCAGGTCCATCTGAGGGCAGCCATCTTGTTCAACTACCTGAGTCTCTCATGGCCAGGACTTTGAGTATTCAAGGGTACCGTGTTTTCACTCCAAGTGCTCCACCTGTATATTCCCCAGCCCAGCTCAGTCTCATGATAAATCATAGTGTTGCTACTTCTAATTCCATGACTTAGAATGACTTCTTTTTAGACCATTTGTCCTACTAGGCAAAGACAACCCAGTGACAACCCAGAGTCCTGCCCTTTAGGAAGACACCTCCTTACTATGGTCCTTCAAGTCTAGCTTGCACCAAAATCTCAGAAGCTCCCAGGAGGATAAGAGATGTGATAAGTGTATTCCACCACTTCCACCAGTAAAGAAGAAGAAAGACTCCAAGCCCTCTGGTCTTTGCCCAGAACAACATTAACAGCAAATGCAAGTTATCAAGGCGAAGCAGAGGGTGCTGAAGTAGCTGGGGTTCTGTGCGCATGTCAAGCACCCCAGATGATCATTGCTATGTATTTACAAGTCTTAAAATGTGAACGTGATCAAATCCTCATTCAGACTGCTTAGGTAGTCCCTGATGGAATTACATGAACGATAGTTTGTGAGCAATATTTTTGTTCACTTCCAACCAGAGAACATATCGTGCAAGTGCATCTACCTGGCAACTAGGGTGCTCCAGTTTTTACTGCCTACTCATTCTCACAGGTTTCATCTTTTTTTGGCACTACAGAATAGGAAGTTCAAGAAATATGCATAAGATGCTTTGGCTGTACACCAGGAAAAAGTCTAATTGAAGTTTTAGAAAGGGAAGTATCTAATGGGAAACCATAGTCAGGAATGATTGTACTTTACTATAGTTGTGTATTGTTTATTGCTCTAAGAACTGGAGTGTGAATTCTGTAAAAATTTATCTTATTTTTATACAGATATAAGTACAGACATTGTTCTGTTTAAGTGGTTTATTTCCTTAACTGCTGGTGAATACTTTAACACTTCTTTGTCTGCACCTGCAAAGATTTTGACAAGAAAATAATATATAAATCCTGTTTTTCCAAAGAACTAAAACACACACCCAGGTCATGAGTGCAATAGCGTGGAAATAGGGAATAGCAAAAAATTGCCTGGGGCTGAGGGGCAAGGGTTCAGCTCTGTAATCCGGAGGATTGTAGGACGGCAGATTTTTGCCAGCAATCCTCCTCAACCCGTGTTATACTCCTTGGCCCAGGCCTTGGTGGGCATATCTGCTACTGGGGAAATGTTCCCTGTCACCAACCTGGTGATCAGGATGTACCAGTTGCATGAGCTGAGAATTGAGTGTGAGCAGCCACTGGAGGTGTAAAACAACAGCAGTCTTCAGGAAACCGGCTCTTCTGAATCCACTGATGCAGATTTCTGTCTGGATTTTCCTGGACCTTGGACAGACCCTGGACCTTGGACCTTGGAATAGGAGCCATTCCGATTCTCTGGAACATGATATTTTTCAGCTCATTGACCAGGATGAAAAAAAGGGAAAAGAAGCATTTGAGTTTAAGAATCTCATAACACCTGCATCTCATGGTTGCCTGTATGCCCATGGACTAGACGAGGGTAAAGTTGACTTCTCACAGAGGCAGAACTCAGCCCAAGCTCGGATGCTTTCTTCACAAGAAAGAGATGTGAGCGAGGGAATTTTGTTCCACTTTTCACACTCCAGTCACCTGTGACAGCCAGTTTGTCTGATGAGGATGATGGCTTCATGGACTTTCTTGATGGAGAGAATCTGAAGAACGATGTGAGGCCCCATCGGGCATGGCAAGTCTCTGGACAGCACCCATGGTTATGAGAAGAGCTACAAATATTGGCAGTGGGTGAGGGCTGTTTGCCTCTCCTTCCCAGTGTGCCTCCAGCATTTGGTCAGCAATGAAGGGAACAGAACAATCTCAAGAGGAATCTCCACAGGGAAGCACAAAGTGGCAGAAGAGCTTGGCTGGAATTAGTCCTGGAGGGTCACATAATCTAGAGGGTCCCTGAGATTCTATACCAGTCTGTGTCTCTGACAAATTCCTCCAAAGGGACCATAGAGAAAAAATATCAATGCATAGTCAATAGTATTTTCCTAAAAAACTCCTTTTGGGGAAAAAAGATTCATAGAAGCTTTTATGTGTTTCCTCTCAGACTTGAGAAATTTTAAATTTTCAATGTGCTCAAAGCCAGAGGGTAGGGACACAATTTATTATACAGCTTGTACAGGTTGTTCTTGGGTGTGTGTGCTGTTATTGGAAAGTGAACATTTCTGATTTTAAGTTTTAAATCTTGTTACAAAACATTTGTTTCACTGCACAATTGTTTATAAAAATTCACTGAAGCTGGGCACAAGTGGCTCACGACTGTAATCCTAGCTACTCAGGAGGCTGAGATCTGAGGATCATGGTTCAAAGCCAGCCCTGGCAGGAAACTCTGAGATTCTTATCTCCAATAAGTCACTAGAAAACTGAAAGTGGTGCTGTGTCTCAAGCGGTAGAGCCCTCGCCTTGAGCTGAAGAGTGCACAAATAGAGCCCAAACCCAGAGTTCAACCCCAGGATCGAAAAAAAAATTCACTGAAAATTGTGGATCTGTTTCCTACTAGTCACAGCATTTGTACAATGTTGCTTTCTAGTGTATTAAAAAAAAGGAAAATGCCCACGAGGAGGAATAGAAAGAGTATCTGAGTAGCCAAGAAGATGATGGCAATGATGGTAGTGATCCAAGTTCTCCCTGAAAATATCACCAGATAACACACTCAATTGTGGATGGATAAGAAGTGGTCCTAGTATCTCAGTAGTCCCAGGCCATTTCTGTCCTAAGATGGCTAACGCCAGTTCAGCCAGTTCAATGAATTGGTTACTGACGTATCCTGAAGTAGAAGATCACGTCAGATGTAGGGAAAGAAGTCACAGAAAAACAGCCTATAGAAACACATTAAAAACTCAGGCAAATGAGTACAATATCCTGGAAATAGGGAATATAAAAAAAATTCCATGGAGAAAAAGCACAAAGCAGATCAGGGGACCAAGATTAAGTCTCCATATACAGATACACAGCATGGCTGGGCACTTAGGTAAAAGGAAGACTACATACTGCATGCTATGTCCTGTTTCTGTCTCCACTTGAGGTATAAGACAGATTTTAAGGAAGAGTTCCGGCAGGACACGGGCACACACTGCTGGAGCTGGACTTGGGTTCTTGTCTGCTTCCTGACACTGTCCCAACACTGGCATCCTAATCTCAAAGTTGTCTTTGTCCAGAATCAACAAGGTCCTTTAGTGATGCTCACACATGTACCCCAGCTTCCTGCTCTCCTGGAAGCTGCTGTCCCTTGGGCCACAGGATGAACAACAACCACCGATTTTCAGGCCCCTGCATCTAGCCTCACTCTCCAACAATAGAATCCCAGACATTGTCCATGGAGCAGGTAGGATCCTGAGCCACCTGTGTAGGCCATGGGAACAAAGGCTAGCCAAGCAGGAGTCTAATGACAAGTCAGAAGAGTGATCAACACCTTTGTCTCTGGTAAGGCAAACACAGGCACTAATTCAAGTAGGCATCAACTCTGGTTGACTTTTCTCATCTTCTGGACAGTTCTTGAATAAATGCAAAAGCCTTATAACAATGGCTATCTGGCTAAACCAAGGCTAGAAGCAGCTCTACCAGATCACTGATACTTAATGATGCATACTTTCTAATGAAGACAATTCTCAATAGCTGAGTAGTCAAGGGTTTCCTTTTAGAATTCTAGACCAAAGAGAGAAGGCACAGACAGTGTCACTGAATGGTAGGACTCCTGTTCACAATCACTGCATGTTACCCATGAAAAGCATTTGGCCTGACCCTTTGGGGAACAGCCCCCATGGGCCATGCCAAATGGCTAAAGGTAATCTATCATGGTGGTTGCTTTTCCTTTCACCTCAAATGCTACCTTTGGGGCCAGCAATGTTGTATATTGATCAGATGCAAGTTCCTCCTTAGGAAACAGGTTTGTCAATAATGTCAGGGTTTAGGCTTTCAGGTTGCTGAGCCTGCCTAATCCAGCAGGAAAATCTCTCTCTCTACACCTCCAAGGTACAGGTTCTCTCCCCACCTCAGAGCTTAAAGCTAGTGTCAGGATAGTCTCAGATTCTCCAGGCTGATGTTGTATACGTTTTTGAAGCTACAAGAACATCCTGAGATGTTATCTCCCAAGAACTAGGCCTTTAAGTCCCATCTGACCATTAAGTTTGCTAAACTCTCAGCCTCATTCATCTAAAAAGGCCTACCTTTCCATCCCTGCCATGTCCAAGTCTGAAGCCCTGTCAGTGGGGACCTGCTACATAGCAGTCAGATGTGAGCTCTTAGAAATGATCCCTATATAGCCTCCTCTGTTCTTTTTTTTTTTGGACAGTCATGGGGCTTGAATTCTGGGCCTGGGTCCTGTCCCTCAGCTCTTCAGCTCAAGGCTAATGCTTTACCACTTGAGCCACAGTGCCACAGACTCTGCTGTTCTGTAGGAAAAGTGCTTGCTCCCACAACAGATATGCTTGAAAAGACATGTATTGTCAGGAGAGTTTCCAAAGGGATAGGAGTGGTGGATGAAATGCTCCATAGACAGACTTGGTTAAACCACCTCTCTGACAGGAAGACCACCATGACTAGTAAAAATTTGCACAGGGTCTGCGTGAGGGACTAGAAAACAAAACCTTCTTTCCAAGCTTGGTTGTTTCCACACATTGCAGAAAATGTAACCTTAACTGTACTTTGCCACTTTGAGACAGAATGATTCAATGCAATGGAAAGTTCTGGATAGGCAAGTCACAGGCCAATTCCAATTATGAAAATGTAAACAAAGCCTTAAAAAGTTAAGCTAATTATGACCACATGGTGATATGATAAATGAAGTAATCCAGACCTAAAAGAATCACAGGTCCATGGTTTCCCTTATTGGCAATAATTAGTATATGTCTAGGGTAATCTTATCAGATGGGCAGAACAGCTAAAAAGCTATGCACATATGACCATATAAGATGATGCTAAGGGAAATGAACTCCAAGATATGGACACAAGTGTGGTTTCTTTGTTGTTTTTAATGTACTATGTGATTTCTTGTTTGTCTTGTCTGTTCTTCTCCCTATGGTATATCCATCCCCTGTTGTCACTCTATTTGATTTTGGTACCCTGGATTGTATATATATTTATTTGAATTGGAAAGAGAAGTGAACAACAGAGTCATGCGACAAAGGATAAGGGGGGAACCAATGCAACAGTGACATACACAAGACAAGATGCAACTTGAGGGGGGATTGGGGAGATAGGGAGAGTAGGAGAAAAGCGAGGGAAGGGGTAAGAAGTTCAACAAGAAATGTACTTTTTACCTTACTTATGTAACTGTAACCCTTCTATATATCACCTTGACAATATTTTTAAAAAAACAGTGGTGCTGGGAAAGCTGGATCGCAACTTGTAGAAGACTGAAAGTAGAGCCGTCTCTTCTCACCCTGACAAGCTATTCAAAATAGATCACAGATCTTATGGTAAAGACCTGAAACTGCTAGGGGAAATCTGACACACACACACAGACAATTGTCAGAATCAAGAGACAACACAGAGAATGGGAGGAAAATTTTTGGCTATCAATCTTTTAGCTGATGAATAGCTGGCAGATTATATAAATAGTCCCCAAAACTTACAAACACCCATAATGTCTTAATGCTCATCTATTACAAAGATTGTGGATATCACCAGAAGATTCTGGGACATGATTGTTCTCAGCAATCACAGGGAGAAAGCCCACATGCCTGGAGAAAGAGAAAGCATGAGAATTTCCTGCCACTTATGCAGATATAACAGGGAAGTGGACTCAGGAGCAATGGGAAGTTAAAGCCAACAGGGCCTTAGAAGAATATGCTAAGCCTAAGAGGCTAAGCCAGGAGAGTGCAAAGAATTCCATTGGATACCACTGGGGAGCTGCTGCTAGGAGGCCCTCTGGAGGCCAGACCAATGACAGTTGTATTGACCTCGCCAACAAAGCCACATCATAGAAGCAGCATGTGACTTATCAAGAGACAGTACCAAGACAGAAGCATCTCCAACCCTCTCCAAAACTTAAGAAAACCGGGCAGAAGTAGCCTAACAGGCACAATGCACAGGGCAGCAGGGGCCATGGACAGGAGAAGTGCTTCAGAATGAGGAAAGCCGAGTAGGACACAAGCAGGGTAACAGAGCACCCAGGAGGGAGCACAAGGCTTATACTTGCAGGGAGAGATAGTTGTGCAAGATAATCCAACAGGGTGCAAAGCTGCATCCCAG
Source organism: Dipodomys merriami (assembly GCF_024711535.1). NCBI lineage: Eukaryota > Metazoa > Chordata > Mammalia > Rodentia > Heteromyidae > Dipodomys > Dipodomys merriami. Next base: position 18,530,188 of record NW_027202715.1, on the reverse strand, counting down.
AATAGATGGAGATGCTGTAGCCCTCATGGTTCCCCTAGAGATGGCCATACAACTTGCCACCATGAGCAATATATTATATTTCTTGCCATACCTGGATATTGAAGGAGATAAATAATAGCATAAAACTTGAAGGGTATAGAAGGACAACAACAGGTTTAGGCTATACCTGTAAGAATAAAGATCTAAGAAAGGGTTAGACCCCGACCTCCGACAGTCACATAATGTATATACCACCTGCCACATACAAGGTATATGTGCTGCCCAAGTCCAGGGAAGGAAGCACCTTGTATGAGGGAGAGATCACATTTTACACCAAACAGGAACCTTGCAGACCAAATTTCCAGAGGCCCAAGCAATGAGATGGCTGACATACAGATATACCTACCATAGCAGGTAGAAAAGCAACTTGAAGGCCAGGAATATAACTGAGTCATCCACAAGAAAAAAAGGTTTCACTTCATCCTTAGATGCATCTTCTCCATGGACTTTACCCTGGCTTAGCAAGGTCTCAGCATGACACATCCCTCCATAGTGGGCTGCTGAGACCCTAGAATGGGTGCTGGTCCCAGCCCCCAGCTTCAGACTCATCTCCAGGCTCTGCCACACCAAACCACAAAAAAGATGCCTGCCTCAAAGTTCATCAAATTTCAGGAGTTATCTAGCACCAAGGAGTACCTGTGGAGAGCTTCCAGGCTCTCCATCTAGTCAAAGATAATCTTGAGATCACTGAAGAATAGACCTTGCATAGAAATGGATTAGACAGAGATTATGACATTGGGACAGTGCTGCTCTTGTCTCAGTAGTCTCATGGATAACTTCCACTATGGCTCGTCAACAAACAGGTTCAGATCCAAGTAGGCATCTGATCTGATATGGAAGGCATGTGCGCCTCTGCTTTGAGCCTTGTTTGAAAGGATACTCAATGTAAATGGGATGCTCTGGAGGACAGAAGAGGATACAATTTATCTCCTGTGCTCTTTTCTGAAAAGAGCAAAGTTACTGCAATCCTGGAAGAATAAAGTTCAAAAATAGAACCAAGTATGTTTCCATATTTGTCATATGAATGCACCACTCAGAGGTGCGTGAAGACAATAAAGTGAGGTAAATGAGAAAAGTGGCTAAATGTTACATCACAGACTTCCTGTGTTTGTAGTGACAACCGTCTTTGGGAGATGGCAAGCTACCTTAACAGCCATCTGGTGTCTTCTTTCCCTTTTAGGCTAGGTCACAAGAAAGGTCTCAGGGAAGATTTCTACTTCCAATATCTGGTTATGTTTAGTGATGGGCATGTACACCAGAGAGAAAACATAACAACAGCAAACACAGAAGAAACTAGGTCCAGAAATATCCCTTACTTGACGCAAGCCAGATTGTGGCTGCCATCTGTAGGGAGCAGACAACAGAGATCCAGGACTGGTGTACCCAGATCCAGGAAACTAGCCTGCCGCCCAGCCAGAAATCTTTAGTCTCAAGTCTTACCTACATGTTAAGACACTCATAGGTAGTATGCCATCTTTGTTGTAGCTCTGTCTTTGCTCCTGACTGTCTGAACAGGTGAATAACTGAAAAGTTATGTGTCCAAGCACATTAGGATCTCAAGCCTAGAGAGTTCTGAAGGAGCCTGCCAGAGTCAGTATTTTTCATCATAATGCCTTAAGCTTCACCTCCTGACCAACTGCTAAGGGGCCAGACAGGTTCCTGGAGTCCAATTTTTTTGTTTTTAGGTTTTTAAAAAAATGTCATTATTGAGATTAAGTGATTTCATAAATTTCACAGTATTGTGAGATTGTGATACTTAGTCACAAACACTGTAAACTTTACAAGGAGAACTGACAGTTTTTTTTTCTTTTTGTCAGTCCTGGGGCTTGAACTCTGTCCTTGGGCACTATCCCTCAGCTCTTACAGCTCATGGTGAGTGCTCTACTGCTTGAGCCACAGCACCACTTCCAAGAACTGACATTTTCATGGTCTATAAAACTTATGAACACTACAGACTTTGACAATATAACTATTTCTTCCAAATCAGTTGATATGTTGATATGTATATTGCTTTCCTTTTGCTTAGTGTAAGCTCTTCCCTCTTTCTCTTTCATTCTCTCCTTCCCATCCCTGCCCTTGAGTTGCTTAGCTCACTTTCATCAATATCCAGTACAGCTGATGGGCCCTCTGCTGAATTTTTTTTATCCTGTTTCCCTTGGAGTCCTATTCTTTTTTTTTTTTTTTTTAAATTGTATTTTATTTTATTTGAGAACATACTGTACAGAGGGGCTACAATTACATGGGCAGGATAATGCATACATTTCTTACAAAGCATTGCAGCCTCCTCCTTTGTTTACCCTTCACTTCCCTTCCCCGTGGAGTCCCATTCTTAAGAGTCAGGAAGCATCCGTCCTCCATGGCTTAGCTTTCTTGGGATCTTTCCAATTCAAGTCCAATCTCCTGAACATAGCCAAGGGGTCTGATTCACCAAGGTCACCACTGAGGTCACCACAAAGTCATCCACTGAGGTCACCAAGGCCTTACTGCCAAACAAGCTCTGCCCACGGAGGTTTCATGAACATAGTCCATGTCCAGTTTCTTAGGCTATGTCATCTGACCCATGAAAATCAGGCCACACAATTTATATAGGAGAAATACCACAGAACCAAGCTACACTCAAGATCAGTTCACTGACCTTTAGTGTGGATATTTGCTAGAATGTTAGAAACTCCATAATCTTGCTATACCTGTGAATGCAGGGCTGAGTTACTTATATTTAGCTCACAGTGGGCTTAAGATGGAAATTGTCATTTCAAGTGTGGAAATCTTCCTCAAAAAACATTTGAAATCCTAACCAACTGTACCCATGGAAATGTCTTTAAAGACTGAGTCTTTGCAGAAGTAATTCAAGTTAAAATTGAGGTCATTATGATCACTTATAATCTAATGGAACCAGAGAGGGCCTCACCATGACCAGAGCAATCTTGAGGAAAAAGTATAAAGCTAGAGCTATGTTTGACCTCAGAATATACTACAAAGCTATTGGAACCCAAACAGCAAGGGGCTGGCAGAAGAACAGCAGAACAGCACAGACACCAGAAACAAACCAGTATTTATAGGCAACTGATTTTCAGAAGCCCAAGGAACACAACAGAGAGAAGATCTTCATCAATAAATCAGGCTGGGAAAACTCGATAGTCATTCTTGGAAATTAGACCTCTAACTCATAACATGAAATCAACTCAAAATATAAGACTTCCAAGCAAATTCCAAACATTGGACCCAAAACAATGAGACTCCTACAGGGTGAGTCACCCTTCTCCAAATTCCTTAGGTCAGAAATGTTTTGGATGTCAGATCATGGGGATGTATTGGAAATGACCAAATTTAAAGAGGGAAAGATGAAATTGCTATATTTTGTGTATGTGTACCTTACACACACCTGAACTCACTTGTACAGTTGGTATGCCTTGCTTTTGACTACAACCTGTCACCTATGGCCAAGTAGAATTTTCCATTTCTGGAATTGTGTGAGCATTTAGGAGCATTATGAATTTTCTGAATTAGACCTCAGGGAATATTCCATATCATAGGTCTGAGCAAGGATATTGAAAAGTAGGATCTCTCAAGCAAAAACAAATGAATGCGGCTCCATCAAATTAAAACTTTTATGCATGGCAAATGAAACAGCATAAAAACCTTAGGGGGGGGGAGGATTGTGTGGGGTGGGGTTGGGGGAAGGCTGGGAAGGGATGTGAAGGGTAAACAAAGGAGGAGGCTGCAATGCTTGATAAGAAATGTACTCATTATCTTGCCCATGTAATTGTAACCCCTCTGTACAGTATGTTCACAAAAAATAAAAATAAAAATAAAAAAACCCTAGATGTAATTGTAACCCCTCTGTACAGTATGTTCTCAAATAAAAAAAGAAAAACCCTAGAGAGTGGAAGAAGACATGTATAAACAAGCTGATGAGGGCATAAGATGCAGAAATTATACATTCATTATCAGGAGAATATAAAATTGCAAGTGGACAAAAGACCTGAATAGATAGTTCAAGAGATCTGCAAATTACCTAGTAGGCCTATGAAAAAATATTGCCAATTAGGATTATGTAACTCCAAAACCCTCAATAGGTATCACCCCTCCCCAGTTAGAAGAGTGCTTAAGTTTAAAGGTTTTGAAGAACATTATATAGTATTGGTACATTAGTACATCCCTTAAGGAAAACTGTATGGAAGTATGCTTAAAAGTTATAGACATGAGCTAGGAATGCAGTTTAGTGGTAAAGTGTTTGCCTAGTATGAGTGAAACCCTGGGTTCCATTCCTCATTATCATATAAACAGAAAAAGGCAGAAGTGGTACTGTGGTACAAAGTGGTACAGTGCTAGCTTTGAGCAAAAGCAGCTCAGGGAGAGTCCCTAGGACTGCCTGGAGGACTTCCCAAGGTCAGGCAAAAAAATAATAAATTCAAAGACACAATTACCATGGGATCCACTACTGATTATGTAGCAGAGATCAAAGTCCTGTCTGCATTGCTGTGTTACTGCAGCATTACTCAAAGAAATTTGAAGAACTCACAAGATATAGATTCACCCTAGGCATCAATTGATAAATGGATAGAGTTTGCATACACAGTGGAATACTACTCAGCCATAATCAAATCCTATCACTTATAGCAATATGCAAAACTGGAATAGTTCAGTGCTGAAGGATAGAACAATAATCTATGGTCTCCATGTTGAAGCATCTCACCTTGGGAGAACAGTAGTCAGAGGCTGGGAAGATAAGATAAGGAAGACTGGCCAAAAAGTACCAGCTCAATAGAATGGATAAATTCTAGTGTTTGATGCCCAGGAGAGAGACTATTATATATTGAATATTTCAAAAATCTAGGAGGATATTTCTAGTGTTCTTACACAAAGAACTGTAAACTATTTGAGATAGTATTCATATATGATACAATGCATATAAGTATCAAACTCTTCTGCATAGGTATGCAGGTATGTCAGTGAAAAGTTTTGAAGAACGTCTTACAATCTAAGACCAGAGTGGTAATTCAAGGAAACATCTTAACAGAAATAACATCCAACTAGGGTTCATCATTTTGCATCAGTATGCCACTGAGTTCATTTCAAGGAATACTTTAATCCATTCCATTTTAAGCCTCTCTGCTGAGAGGTCTCCATGACACTATCTGACTCCAGGGACTGCTCCATGAATCTTCCTTTCCCCCATGTGAGGAGAGTCGCCAGCTATCTACAAGGCTGGCATCTAATCCTGGACAACCATCAGAAGTACAAGGATGAAGAATCCGAGTCTAAGGAATTCTGAATTATTCATAGGGTAGGAAGGGGCACCCACCTATAAAATGGGTCCAGAGACCATGAAGGACCTTCACACTGGATATTCATCCTCCAGAGGAGCCTAGGCCCCATTATTAGCCAAGAACCTACAACATGCCTGTACATTCCAATAAAAATAGAAATAGACCTATCAACTGGCAACTTGAGAGCCTGGTAGAACCAAAGAATGTGACAAGTCTTACCTGCCACATGAGAACAGTGCTTTACCACCCTATAAGGAAATGAGAGCCATCAAACTTGGAGAAGGACCAGAACAGACTGGAGACTCCCAGTTACAACCAGATGCTGCTCACACTTAATCCCAGGGCATTTCAATTCCTTCACTACCTGCCAATTAGGCAGACAATTTTGAGTTTCTCCTATTCCCTTGTCAATTACTCTTTGAAAAAACTGGTACCAGGGTGTCAGGCAGCAAATCCTTGATCAGACTCTCAGCAATCAAAGGTAAGACTAGCACTCACAAAACACGGATTTATTGCTCAGCTTGTAGGTTTGGGAACACAGCTTTTACCAAAAGCTCATTTCCAGAGGTCCAAGGGGCATCAACTTACATGAAGAGGAGAATTGACTGAAAAGGTATTGGGTCGTAGGAATGGCAAGGAGCTTAAAAACTTCATGACTCCACTTCTGTAATAGTAACTGCCACTAAAACTGTTAAGGGCAATAGCTGGCCAAGGTTGAAGATACCAGTAACAGGCCACACAGCAAGAAACACTCTTGACATTTTACAGGGAATCAACTCAAGGCCCCAGATCAATGAGACATACCATAATCTGTTATAGCCTCTGGTATAGTAATACTTAAGAAAAAGAAGTGGGAAAAGTGGTTCCACTAGGTCCCAAGAAGCCCTACTAAGAAAGCCTGGCAAGTCATCAAATCCAGCTTGATTGGGACCACAGTGAGACTCTATCTAAGATCCCTAGGTAACCAGAATGGAGGTCCTAGCTTTGAGCACGGGCCCTACATGCTCATCCTGTGTTTCCCAGATGACCACCAGCCTCAGAGGGGACACTTCCAGAGCCAACTTCCAACATCACCTAGAATGACTGGGGACTCAGCCAGCTAGCTTTCCAGATCACCTTTGTAAAAATGAATAGTAATCAGAGACACCGGAATATTCTTCCAATTCCTATACCACCAAGTCTCTCATGTAACTAGGTATATAAACTGCCATTTTTGAGAGATTTACCTGGCCAATGGACATAACCAGATCCAGGATTAAGCCTGAATAAAGCAAGATGTGAGCAAGATGTGAGCAGCTGTTTACATCATCTTCTCTAAGTATTCTGGACCCAGACTGTGGAGAACAAATTGACGAATGAAGCCAAGAGCTAGATGGAGGGAATCAGATTATCTGTCATATCTGAAAGTGACTACAGGCCCTAAAGGGATATAAATGTGTTAGTCGATTCCAAGGTGTAATTCCAAATCAATCAGGGATTGGACCTACCACCTAGACTGAAAGGGTGGGGCAGAGACCAATGAAGAAAACTCAAGGTAAAGGGTGGGAAGGACTCCACCCTTTGAAATATAGGCTAGAAGAGCACCTGCCCACAGACACCATCACTCATAGAAGAGAGAAACAGGTGGCCTGGAAACCCAAGGCCCATACTCATGGTGATTTCATAGTCAAAGGAAAGTGTGAAGAAAAGTAGACTAGACACTGAAGCATGAGAAACTCTAGGCCATAGACAATGTGGAGCAAACATGGTCACTCATGCAGCAAGACCACACTTTGTATACTTGATATATATATTACCAAACACCAGAACCCTGAAGAGTGGGGATGGGCCTGGCCAATGACCCAGCACATGCAGGCTCCTCAGGAGTTTTGTCTTGCAGAGGGTACAAAAATATTTTGATTCCAGGGAAAACAATGGCTACCCCCGAGTTGGCAGAAGCGGGTCTTACTCAAAGCTATCTTCGCCTGAGTGAAGGCTAAAGGCCATTTCCTCTTCAAAATGAAGCTAAGCATTGTTAGAAAAGAACAAAGTCCAAGGAGGAGAGAGTAGGACCATTACTATCTCATGGTCATGAAGCTTTCAGCAGAAGAACACCTGCCCACAGGGGAAGTATGGGTCCCAAACTAACTCTGCGTGCAGATAGGATAGACAAATCCCATGTTTACTATGCAAACAGTAGACAGAGACCACTCCAGGGAAAGAGCTCAAACTGTCCTAGCCAGGCAAAAACCCTCCCTGGAAGGAGATGGATGCTGAGACCAACAGCTGACAGCCCCACCCCAGGCCATTCCATGCCAATACCAAGGACAATAGCAATTTCATGATAAGAGAGGGGTCCTAGAAGAACAAACTCCAGCAACCAAGACCCAGCAAGGAGCAAGGGCCTAAGCTGCATGACCAACCATAAGAGAACATGTCCATAGCAAGATGACGTTACCTACCTTTTCATTAAGAACAAGAATCAGAGAAAGATGCTGCATGAGATACCCCTCACCACTGAGGCCAGAATTAAAACAAAGGGGGAGGGGTCTTGAGAATCACCTCATACCTGCTCTTGCTCAAGCTTCTGGAAGATTCTACCCCATTCTGGCCATTACCTAGCAGGAATATGTACCCCACCTGCCTGGGAAGCCTTCAGCAAAGAATCCGAAGAAATTTATGATCTACACAAAATAGTCAAGACATGTATTTGGAAAATAATTCTTGAATCTTCTGCCCACAGGAAACTAAGAATTTTTCTGTCCTCATGAACAACACCTGCCATAGCAGAACCCGAAGGGAACAGTGGACTTTCAGCCAATCATATACATCAACATCACAAGCAGCTCAGCTTCTCAGCAGATCAGGTAGACCCATGAGATCAATGAAGGCTTAAAGTACTTGAGGCAGTGATCACTAGTTGCTTGTTTAAACTAAACTTAAGATCAGCAAATTCTGTCTAGCAGAGCAATTCCTAGTGTTATCCCAAACTCCTGGTTGTTTGTGTGACTTCATAAGATCTGCAAATCTTTAGTTTGGGGCTCTCCTCCTAAGCTCTGCTGTGTCAGAGTGTATGACAAGGCCCAATCTGCAGCCCGACTAAATAAAATATTAAAACAGCTGTAAGTCTGACTCTCAGTGGTCTTCTTGGTGGGGGTGCTGTGACTTGGGCACAACAATCAATGCACATCCTCAGGACAGGGGATAGTTCAGAGGCCATCCATTGTACAGACACCAATGCCTCTGCTGTTTGTTCTAGCAAGACGTAGACAGAGCCTTTGCAGGGGTTCAAGCTGGACATCCAGGTGTTAAAGGTAGATATCTAAGCAACAACCAATGCAACTTCCTAATGGCCAAGCCATTCCTACCTAGACCAAGACACCATAGTGAGAGGAAAAGAAATTCAAGAGTTTATCTCTGCACCTTATATTTATATACTGTTTTGTAGAATGGAAACTTCTTTCTACAACTACCTAAAAATTAATAATAATAATATTGTAAAAAAAGAGTATGTGTCTGAAAAATTCTCAATTATCATCTGAGACAGCTAGGCTCACAAAGAAACTAGTGCAGCTTTGATATCTGCTTCACTCCAAAATGCCATTGCCCACATGGGCAGGAATTGGGACATACAAAGACAAGGGCAGCCTTGTTTGCTCTGCCTCTCTTAAGCACCACTGGCTGGGGTACCAGTCTTCAATGGGAAACAAAGAAATATGACCTACCTAGTTTCAGTTAGTGGTCTGAAACATGCATTCCCCACATGCCAGGGTTCCATTTTATGTGTGGGTCCTGTCCATACCAGCAATACTAATGCACACTTGTGCATTAGTTAATGCACACTTGTGGCTGCCTGAGAGTCCCAGGGAGTCACTAGAAAGGGAACATGTGCTCAGTTTTAACCCCGTCACTATTGCAAAAGAAGTTCCTTTAACACATGTTTCAAGAGCTTGAAAGTTAAAGGCACAAGACAGCATGGAAAAAACAACCTTCAAGAAACCTCCTGCTGGTGATTGTTTATCTGCTGCCATGGCGCACAGGTGCGCAGCAGATGGCATGGTCTCTGGGACTGAGATTTCAAGGGTCTCAAGAGGGAGCACTGCTTTGTGAGCTGCAATGTAGGAGAGGTTCAATAGAGAACTCTCAAACTGCACTCACCCATTCTGTCCCATGGACTAATTAAAATAGCTACACCTTAACTGCTCCTCTGAAACAGGAACCAAGACCAGGTTCCTCAATAGATCCTCGTCATCATCCATGCTTTAGTAGAATAAGTTTCCTTTCATTTCCATCCTTGGAAAATTCCCTTCCAGGGGCTGTTCAGGGGATAGATTCCAGTTTAAAATTAGAAATAAGGCAAGTATATGTATTCATCTCTCAGTGCTTGCTACTCAGTATTAACAGTCACATACTGGCTAGATCTAGGATGGAGACAGGGATTGTCTCCCAGGTCATGCATGCCCTATTAGTGTGACTTGCAATTCAACTTTAAAGTCAAATCAACTCTCTTGAAATTTCAAAATTACACATTTACATTTGATAATATTTAAGATTTGAGTAACTGGCTTAGAAGACAAACTCCAAGGAGGATAAGCATTGTGTGTTTGACATCATTCTTGCTAATATAAGCTATTGTTATCAACACTAGCAATTTGAAAGAACCAACCTCAGTGGCTGAGAGGTTACTCTCACCTCACAGAATACAATCATTCCCTTCTATGGTTCAGAGATCAGACACCTTCCTTCCACATTGGGGCTTTGACTTCTTGGTCCTCCAGTTTTGTAATAGACCCAAAAGAAGACAGGTAAGCATTTCATGTCCTGGTCTACTGCTTAGAACACAGTATACCACCACAGTCTAGCCTGTGACCAAAGAGAGAAGACTTGCAAGTGTTGGGAGGACCAGCATCTTCCTGAGGATGAGAAGAACCACTTCTCTGTATCCCTTTCCCTAGGAACGTCATCTTACTGGCACAGCAGAAGTTATATTTTTGACTTTTTAAAATGTCTGACAGTATTCTTTGGGAACTGGCTTCAGTGTTGCACTTACTGTTATTAAAGGCTCCTAATGACACTCCCAGATGACCCAGACAAGGTAAGACTAACTCACTCTGCAGGTTCTTGTATTAGCACTCAAGTATCCCTTGAAGTCACATAAGCATTCACAGGAATGATTACTGTTACAGAATTGCTGTCTCCAAGACATCTGGTGTATGCATAGTTGACCAAGGTGAATACAGTGTTTCATAGGCTGTATCATCATGTAAATTCTAGTCACTGAAACTAAACCATATGTGAAAAAACTATAAACCTCAATATTTTTGCCAGTTATCATGGCTTATAAAAACATTAAGTGAGATATATTGCATGATTTTCAATTTGTAGAAATAGTCTTTAAAATACATATACATACATATGTACATGTACACACACATTACACATAAAGCTAGATATTTATGCATGAAATATTTCCAAAACTTAGAACTAATCCTCTCTCATTGAACATGATAGCCACTGAAATATCCTCTCAATACTACTGAGACATCCACTCAGGTCCTTTTCTGAGGTCCCTTATGAAAGATCAAAGAAGAATCCAGAAGATCATAACCTCCCCGATCATCAGAAAGCCACACAACCCTCAGGTCAAGGTCAAGCAAATACAAGTTGGGCTTAAATCAGGGTTAGCTCAAGGGTGAACTCTGTCAAGTCTACCTCCAATAATAAGATCCAGGGTTTTCTCTCTGGTAACCAAACAAGAACTGTTCAGGAACAGGAAATGCTCAGGAATTGCAAGTCAACACATGGGCCCACAGCTTCAAGAAGATGGAACACAGGGCTTCATGGATCCAGCAGCATTAGAATTGGATTCATCTTCATTTTCTCCCTTCCTTAGCACCCACTTGGTATTTATAGCCAACAGACAGCAGGGGAAGGCAAGCAGGGGAGAACTTCTCATGTCTCCATATGCTCGTTTTCAGAGATCCCCAATTTTTCTAAGGCAGCTGTAGAACTGCCATCACTACGCCTATACACAAAACAATGTTGAGGAAACAGAAAAGCCAATTATCCACTTGTCATGGATCTTTTACTAAAAGGTGGTGCATTCATTCAATATCAGGAGCTCATGAGCCTTAGAAAGAAGGATCACAAGTTCAAAACATGGGCAGGAATGTAGTTCAACTGGCATTTTCCATTCCCAACCCAAGGGGGGAAAAAGATCCTAAAGGAAGATCATATCATACTTTTATGATAGCTGTGCTGGCTCATCTATCACCTGTGCCTGTCAGTTCAAGTGCTCCTGCCTTGAGAAAACACATCCTTCCATTTTCCTCACAGTGTTAACAAGCCATCTATTCTCCATTCCCATCTCCTCTTCACATCACAGTATCTTCATACTTCATACATAAATTTCTATTTCTGTTTTCAAAAATACTCAAGAGTACAGGAAAAGTAGAGCATTCTTGATTGGCTTCCATTGAGAAGAGCTTCTGAAGGTATGGAGATCTCAGGTATACAGTTTCCTGATGATTCCCACTAGCTACACAAGGTTGGGAATCAGAGAAGCCTGACCTAGAGACCAGCTCTCCTGGTCATAGATAACTCAAACTTTTTTCTCAAAATGAATTATCTTCCCGTCCTAATTCTTCTTAGACATATGCTATGCCAACAAGCTGACAAATGCCTCCCCCAGACTCATCAAGGCCTTTTCCTTTCTCCCAGTTTTTTTTTCTGGGGATCAAGTCTTTCTCAAAACCTTAAATGCATCTGATTTACATCTTAGCTGGACAGGGTCTCACCAGGTCCTGCTGACCACTCCACCCCAGTGTAGCTCAGTGGACAGCCACAGTGGTTTCATCTGTCGAAAAAGGCTTATGCTCCGGTTCCTCCTAGACTGACACTGACTACAAGGTACACCTGCTTCTCTCAGGCCTACTAAGGTAAAGCTGTCTTCATCCCTAAAGATAAGATTAACACCAAGCTGACTGCCCTCTTCTGTAATCCTTTCCATTTCTTTTGTCATGTCCAAGTCATTTTATCCACTTCTACTGGGAATGGATGGTTACAATTATGTGTGACCTTTGTGTGCCCTCTAATAACTTCTCTAATGGCTTTGTTCTTAATGTTCAGACCAGGCCTCCCAAGACCTCTTTCCATAGACGCATAAGCCTAGTCACAACCAAAGAACTATTACTGATCTCGGCCTTGAGAAATCAGCACAATTAGGGAGCATAGGTGCCCTTCAGAACTGTAACAAGGTAGGAATGATAGATCTGCCCAGGAGAACAGCCCCCACCCTCTCCTTAGCTTCTCTTCCTCAGAAGGACCCCACCACAGTCTGACCCAAAATCACCTCTGTAGCCCACCCAAGCCCTCTCATCTGCTGGGCCCACACTCAAGCCTCCTAAGCTGGCCTTGATCCTCCCAGCCACACCCTCATTCGCCCATTCACACCCTCAACCCTCCTTGTCTGACCTGGTCAGCGGCACAGCCACACCCTCATGTGCTCAGTCTTGCCTCCTGCCAACAGTGAGAGGCTCCCTAGGCTCTGTGGTCATTTCTGCATTGTGTTGGCCACACCACCTCCTTGCCCTTCCCTATATAATCCCTCTCCCCTGTCCTAAACCTTCATTCTCTGCCCATCTCCATCTCCAGCAGGCCAGTAAGCTGGCCTTTCTCCTGAGTAACCTCTTTCAGAAGAAGTCCAACACAGGCTGTTTTAATTCAAATGGGTGGTGGACAGGACTCGTGGAGAGTGAAAACTTTAGAAGAAATTCTACAAGAAAAAAGAAGGAGAAAACAGGAGGAGAAATTGGAGATGGAATGCTTAAAATGTTCTGATGACAGGGATTCCAAGCAGGACTCGGCTGAACAAGGGGAGCAGAGAGATCCCCAAACGGAGATCACAACCAGGAACTCGCCCTACAGAAGAGAGGACTCGATGGAAGACAGGGGAGAGGAAGAGGAGTCTCTGGCCATCCATCCCTCACAGCAGATGTCTCGGCGAGCAAAGGCCCATCGCAGCGAAGAGAAGAGAAAAGAGAAGCACAGACATGGCAGCCACTCAGCGGAATGGGGGAAGCATGCTCGAGTGAAAGGAGAAAGCAAGCACGGACATCGGAAGCGACACCGAGAAGAACAGGAGCAAGACCACCGTGAATGGGAAAGACAGAAAAGGAGAAAACTGGTAAGAGAACGTCCCGGGAGGGAGGGGGACCACCTGGAGCAGGTCAAAGGGAAGCCAGGATGGGAGCGCAGGAGGAGCAAGCACCAGAAGGAGACGCGGGACCAGAAGGGACAGGGATGGCGCCAGGAGCCTGAGGCCCGCAGGGAGGGCTTGGCACACCACTGGAGGACCAGGGAGGCCTACAGTGACAAGGGCAGGGCCACTCCCTGGAGTCGCAGCCTGGTGTGGCCGCCCAGGGAGAGCTTTGCACTGGGAGCCAGACCGAAGCCAGTCAAAGGAGAGAAAACTGAGGCAAGAGATCTGCTGTCTAACCTACAGGACAGTGTCAGTGACAGGGAGAGGAAAAGCAGCTCTGCCAAGTCCTCAGTGGAATCAGGCTCGGGCTCGGAAGATCCACGGAGCCACTGGGAGGAGGCCTCAGAGCAGTCTGCAGACCTAGGAAATGAGGAGGAAATGAGTGAGGGTGAAGAGCCAGGCCACGAAGACCACATCTTGGCTGTTCCACAGTCGCGATCTGACGGAGATTCCGGGGACAGTGAAGAGGAGGAGGAAGAAGTGGGCGAGGGGACCCCGCAGAGCAGCATGTCCACCGCAGGGGACCACCCTCCTGACTCCCCAGCCCTGTGGCCCACCGAGCCCAAGCAGGAGCTGCCCAAATACCTGCCGGCGCTGCAGGGCTGCCGCAGCGTGGAGGAGTTCCAGTGCCTGAACAGGATTCAGGAAGGCACCTACGGGGTCGTGTACAGAGCCAGGGAAAAGAAGACAGACGCCATTGTGGCTCTGAAACGGTGGAAAGTGGAGGGGAGAGAAGGGTTCCCAATCACATCCCTGAGAGAAATCAACACCCTCCTCAAGGCCCAGCACCCCAACATTGTCACCATCCAGGAGGTCGTGGTGGGCAGCCACATGGACCAGATCTACATAGTGATGAACTACGTGGAGCATGACCTCAAGAGCCTCATGCAGACCATGCAGCAGCCCTTTCTGCCAGGGGAAGTGAAGACACTGATGCTTCAGCTGCTGCAGGGGGTGAATCACCTGCATGACAACTGGATTCTGCACCGGGACCTCAAGACCTCCAACCTGCTGCTGAGCCATGAAGGCATCCTCAAGATCGCTGACTTTGGGATGGCTCGAGAGTACGGGATGCCCCTGAAGGCCTACACCCCCGTGGTGGTGACCCTCTGGTACCGAGCCCCCGAGTTGCTGCTTGGCGCCAAGGAGTACTCCACACCCGTGGACATGTGGTCGGTGGGCTGCATCTTTGCAGAGCTGCTGACACATAAGCCCCTGTTCCCCGGGAAGTCAGAGATGGATCAGATCCACAAGATATTCAAGGATCTGGGGACTCCAAGTGAGCAAATCTGGCCTGGCTACAATGAGCTCCCAGCAGTCAAGAAGATGACCTTCAGCCAACAACCCTACAACCACCTCCGGAAGCGCTTCGGGACTCTGCTCTCAGACCAAGGCTTTGATCTCATGAACAGGTTCCTGACCTATTTCCCTGGGAGGCGGATGACCGCAGAAGATGGCCTCCAGCACGAGTATTTCCGTGAGAACCCCCTCCCTGTCCACCCTTCCATGTTCCCCACCTGGCCTGCCAAGAGTGAGCAGCAGCAGCAGCAGAGGGTGAAGTGTGGCACCAGCCCCCAGCCCCCCAGCGGTGGTCTATGCTTCAACCAGCTGGGTGAGAAGGAGGAGGTGATGGAGACAGGCTTCCACCTCACCACCACCAACCAGGGGGCCTCAGCCATGGGTCCAGGCTTCAGCCTCAAGTTCTGAAGTATAGCCACCCCGCCTCACCCAGTGCTGCTCTTCCATCCAGAGCCTCCCTCAGCCAGGACACCTGACTGGAAACACTGCCGCTAAACCTCTCCACTTGTTTTGTATTTTGATTTGTGAATTTGTATAATTAAATGACTATTTCCTTTTGGAAGAATAAAAATAAACTCTTTCCTGCCTGAAACAAGTAGTGGTCTCTTGTTTGAGAATCTTATACAAGGGAACCCAACTATCTGTTGTGATAATCCCCACTAAAAATTGAAGGTATCTGAGTTACTAATCACTGGCAGAAATTTCCTTCTATTTTCTGGCCTCAGTCCCTCCTGCTGCAGGAAAGTTACTGTCTCCCCTGACACAGTAAAGAAAGGATATCCATGAAAACAAAATGTGAGATCAATACAGAACAAAATTATTGATCAAGGGGAAAACCTCTTGGTAAAGAAAAACCCCAGGCTAAGGCTGATCAGCTGTCAGCGATAGCCCCTTTACATCCTTGCTACAAAGTAAAAGAACTTCTCTCCGTCTCTCAAGCTTCCAAGCCTGGCAGCTTTGCACTTGACTACAAACTCTGCTGAAGGCCAATGACAAGCTTGAGGCTTGGCATCGGCTGTACTGACTTGCTGTATTAGTCCGGAGCTTATAATAACAATAATTTCTGTTCAATAGACTTTCCCCACCCAAGATTGTATTTTGATTTATGTAATCCAAGGATATTGTTAGTTTTTTTGTAATCAAGTGTCAATAAATTGATAGTATGGATCATGCAGACCAAGTGAAGATTATGTGTTGCCTATGTTCTTGTGACTCAAAGGCTATGCTTTGCTCTGTAACCTTGCTTGCTTGATGCTTTGGCAAACATCACCTAGGTGAAACCCCTTCCTATAAAATTCTCCCATGAAAAGCAAATGGGGCTGTTCTCTGAAACTCAGAGCTGGAGACCGATGCCATATGGCTGGTGAGTGCTGTGGACACTTTTCACAGATTGGGGGGATGAGTCCCACCAGTCCCAGGAAGCTGGGATATTTCATCAGGCCCATAGGTATAGGTTTCTGTCTATATAGTGAGGAAACTTAGGAGAAGGTTGGGGGACTAGCAATTATCCACCTTCCAGCAAAAATGCAGGATTACATTGTCAGATTTAATCCCTTCCCCAGCCCATTCCTTTAGTCAAGCTCCTTTGCCACGTTGGAACCGATGAAGGCACAAGTTTCCCATTTTAAAGTGGAAGTGAAGTGCTCATTCTATACTAAACTTTCAACAGAGGCACAGCGTGAAATCTCCCTAGACTGTCATCACCAATCCCCAGACTCTCAAGGGCTCTTTGCTTCCACCAAACATTTGGGTGTCCTCAGCACACTCCCAGAAGGGCACATTGGCATTGTCTCAGGTTGCTTAGCTAACTATCTGCCCTAACTGATAGATTTCCATCTTTTTTGGGGGGAGGGGTTGGGAGGGATTTGGGGCCTGAACTTGGGGCCTGGACGCTGTCCCTCTGCTCTTCCTCTGCTCTTCAGCTTAAGTGTAGCATTCTATCACTTGAGCCACAGCACCACTTCTCGTTTTTCTGCTTATGTGGTGATGAGGAATCAAACCCAGGGCTTCATGCATGCAAGGCAAACACTCTACTACTGAGCCACATTCTCAGCCCTAGATTTCCTAATTTTAGTCCTAACTCTAGGTTCAACTGCCCTGTCACCTGCAGGTATTCATACTCAGTGTCCCAGTGGTGACAGACCAAGTTCTCAGGACCAAATTGGTGCCTTTCCCATGGAGCTCTGATTGGAATTCCCGTAGCTTTTCCTACCTGAAGTAGCTGAGCACAGACATCACACTTAGGATTATTGCCTACTTTACCTTCTTGTTACTGTCATTGCTGTACCAAGCCTTAAACCTATTTATTTCCCCAGGCTCCATTGCTGTTTATTTACACCAAAAGGCTTCTGAACATATACTTAGCCCTACTCAACCCACACACACTTCATCTATTCTTCTCCAGTAACCTTCCAGAAGCATAATGTTCCACTCATCGTAATGACTATGTATTTCCCCACAGAACTCTAAACTCCTAACGGGATGGTAGGGCTGAAGAAAAATACAAAATAATCTAGGCATAAAGCAGAAAAAGGATTCTTGGAATGCAAATACCTGAAAAATACACTTCAGGCTAGCTTCTGATCTTACTTGTCACAGTCTCTCCATATAGTTTGTTCCTCAGGGAACAAGCAGACAGTTCTGCTATGTTCTAGTTGCCGACCAAACAGGAAACCACTGCCACAATTTCTTTCACACCAGCTATCTAGTGCCAGATACTACAATTATTCTGTAAGAAAACACCATCCCCACAACTATTCAACAGATAATAGCCTCAAGGGTATTTGGACCCGAAGAATCAATTATATCTAGCATAAGAAAAACAGGAATTTTCTTTGATATCTTGCAAATATTTAAACATATCTAACATGATTCTGCAGATTTCTTCCATTGCACTCTTCCAAAAAGACAGCACAATACAACATCATCTGAGACAGCTAGGCTCACAAAGAAGCTAATGCAGCTTTGACATCTGCTTCGCCTCGAATGGCATTAACCTCAGAAGCAGGAATAGGAGACTTACAAAGCAAGGGCAGCCTTGTTTGCTCTGCCTCTTAAGTATCTTAGGCTGTGGTGCTAGCCTTGAAGGGGAAATAAAGAAATATGGCTACCATCTTCAGTTAATGATCTGAAACAAGCAGTTCTTATATACTGGCTTGCTCATTTAAGTGTGGGTGCTGTGCACACTGGCAATAGTAATGTTAATGCACACTTGTGGCTGCCTGGACAGTCCCAGGGAGTCCCAAGAAAGGGAACATGTGCTTAGTTCCAATCCCTTCCTTGGGGGACAAAATGTTCCCTTAATACCTTCAGGCTACAAGACCTGAAAGTTGAAGACACAAGGCACCATGAAAAAAAGACAAGTTGTCCAAAACTGAAGAACCAACCCTCAAGAAACCTCCCAGTAGTTCTTTGTTTGCCTGCTGACATGGGCACACTGGTGGGCAGCCGATGCATGAGGTCTGGGCTCAAGACTTTCAGGGCCTCAATAGGGAGCACTGCTTTGTGAGCTGGAATATAGCAGGGGTTAAAATAGACAACTCTAACTGCACTTATTCAGTCCCATGGACTAGTTATCATAACTACTTCTTACCAGATCTCTGAAAGGTGAACCAAGACCAGGTTCAAGAGGGGACCTATAGCTAGTCATCACCCATGATTTACTACTAGAAGCTTCCTTTTCATTTCCATCCTTGAAAAATTCCCTTCTAGGAACTGCTCAGGAACAGTCTCTCACTTAAAATTAGAAATAGGCAAGCATGTTTTCATAAATCAGTCCTCGTTACTCAAACCAGTATGAACATAGTCACATAGCTAGCTCCACTACAGACAGAGGAGCATCTCCCAGGGGGTGCCTATCCTACTAATGTGCTTTACAACTCCACTTCAAAGTCAAATAAACTAGCTAGAAGTTTCAAGATGGCTGATTGATGTCTGATAATATTTAAGACTGGAATAGTTGGCAAACTATTTAAGATACTGGCAAAACATTTAAGATGTGAGTAGAAGACAAACTCCAAGGAGAGTAAGCATTGTGTGTGTGTTTGGCATTATTCTTGCTAATCTACTGTCATCAACACCTCCAGTTTTATTGTAAATGCAAAAGATGACATGTAAGTACTTCATGTCCTGGCCTACTGCTTAGCATGTGGCATATCACCATGGGAGAAGAGCTAGAATTCAGTCTAGCTTGTGACCAAAGTGAGAATACTTGAGGGTCCAGGACCAGCATCTTCCTGGGGCTCCAAAGAACCATTTATGTACATCTCTTCCCCTAGGATCGTCATCTTACTGGCATTGCAGTAGCTATGGTTTTACTTTTTCTAATTTAATATCTGACATCATTCTTTGTGAACAGGCCTCAGAGTTGCAACCACTCTTATTAAAGACTACTAAATATACTCCGATGACCATGACCAAGACAAGCTAAGACCGACTCACTGTATAAGTTCCTCTGTTAGCATTCAAGTGTCCCTTGACTGTCAAGTCACTTAAGCAGCTGCAGGTATGGTCATTGTTGCAGAATTCCTGCCTCCAGACATCTGCTGTGTGCTTAGCTGACCAAGGTGAACACAGTGTTCCATAGGCTGCATCATTACATAAAAACGACTCACTTTGAACCTGAGTCATGGGTCGAGAACGTATGAGCCTCAAATTTGTTTTGCCATTTATACTGGCTTTTAAATTCATTGTATTCAGTTGAGATATATTGCATGCTTTCCAATTTGCAGAATCTAGACCTAAAAATACCTACATATGTATATATGTAAATACACACATACATAGGTCATTTCTGAAAATTAGACAAGCTTCTGTCTGCTCATTTAATACTAGGACATGATAGCGAATGAAATATGCTCACAAGTCTTTTCCTGGGCTCCCTTGTGAATCTCTAAGAAGAATCCAGATCATATCCTCTGCTGATCATTAGGGGCCAAAAGCACTCTCAGGTTTTCACAAAACCTTTAATGCATCTGTTTTTTCTTGTTGCTATTAACTGCAGTTCATGTTAATAAATAGTTATTTTGTATGATCAGACTACGTAGGCATTGCACCTTTGCATTCATCTCCTAAAAATATCCTCCTTGGTCTCACTCTGTGTGAATGCCTATTGTCTTATATCATTCTGTACTGGGTTTCAAACTCAAACCCTCATGGCTGTGCTTGGTTTTGGTTTTGGTTTTTTGGTCAGTCATGGGTTATTGGTCTTGTGGCTTGAACTCAGGGCCTTGGGACTGTCCCTGAGCTTTTTGCTAATGCATCTGGTTTACATCCTAAGTAGACAGGCCCTTGTCAGGTCCTGCTGACCATTCTCACTGCAGTTAAGCTCAATGGACAGCCATAATGGTTTCATCTGTCAAGAGTAAAAAAGTCTTATGCTCCTGCTCCTTCTATACCAACCCTGACTCCATGGTACACCTGCTCCTCTCACAGACTGACTAAGGTCCACATTAGTTAGGCTTATGTCAGGATTAGCTCAATGGAGTAGTCTTACGGTCAAGTCTACCTCCAATAATAAGATTCAGGGTTTTATCTCCTGTGAGCCAAACAAGAACTGCTCAGGAACAGGAACTGCTCAGGGACATCAAGTCAACTCACAGGCCCAGGCTTTCAGGAAGATGCCACAGAGGGCCTCCTGAATCAAGTAGCATTTGAATCTAGTACATCTTCATTTTCTCCCATCCTTAGCACCCATTGGGTATTATAGCCACAGAGAACATGGGAAGGCAAGGAGTTGAGAACAACTCATGTCTACATGCCCTTGAGGCTGAGGAAGAAGGGCCACAAGTTCAAGGTACCCCATTGCCAAAACCAAGGGCTAGAAATGTAGTTCATCTAGCATTTTCCAGCCCCAGCATGAAAGGTAAAAAAAATACTACAGGAAGATCATTTCATACCTCTGATCATTTTACTGCCTCATCTACCATCCTGTGACCTGTCAGTTCAAGTGCTCCTGCCTTGACAAAATGCACCCTTCCATTCTATTGACAGTGTTAACAAGTCATCTGAATTCCATTTCCATGGCTTCTCCACTTCAAACAGTCTTCCTACTTAATAAACATATATGTTAGTTTGAAAAATTACTCAAGAATGGCTGGGTATGTGGCTTAGTGGTTGAGTGCTTGCCTAGCATGCATGAAGCCCTGGGTTCAATTCTTCAGTACCACAAACACAGAAAAAGATAGAAGTGATGCTGTGGCTCAAGTGGTACAGCACTAGCCTTGAGAAAAAGAAGCAAAAGAAGTTCAAGCCCCAGGACTGGAAAAAAATACTCCAGAACATACCAGTAGTAGAGCATTATTGACTGGCTTCAATTGAGAAGAGCTTCTGAAGTTATGGAGTTCTTAGGTATACAGTTTCCTGATGGTTCATACTAGCTACACATGGTGGGGGCTCAGAGAGGCCTAACATGGAGTCCAGAAGAAAGACCAGCTCTCCTGGTCATATTCAGATAATCCATTTTGAGAAAGGAAATGTTTGAGTTCTCTTGCTGTCTTAACTTGTCTTAGACATAGATGATGTCAACATGCTGACAAAATACACCCCTGTCCTCATCAAGGCCCTTTTCCTTCTCCTCAGAGTTTGTCTGGGGATCAAGTCTTTCTCACAACCCTTAATGCATCGGGTTTACACCTTAGCTGGACAGGCCCTCACCATGTCCTGCTGACCAGTGCCACCGCAGTTAAGCTCAACGGACAGCCACAGTGGGTTCATCTGTCAAGAGTAAAAAATGCTTATTCTCCTGCCCCTTCTCTACCAACACTGACTCCAAGGTAGGCCAGCTCCTCTCTCAGACCGACTAACATCAAGCTACCATCCATCTCTGAAGATGAGAGTAACACTGGGCTGACTGCTCTCCTCTCTGTCCCTGTCTACCTCCTTCCTTTTCTTATCTCCAAGTCATCCAATTTTTTGCCTTCCTGCCAGAGACATTCCCATTGTTCCTGATGGGGTTAAAAAGGCTTCAAAAACCCAGAGCATTTGGAACAGAATCTGACCTTCCCCCTACTAAATTGGAAAGTTAGCTTTACTTCCTGAACAGTGGACCTCACAAACCAGAAACTTCAAAACCAAAATATTCTGCTTTGCTTCTGTTTGAAATTTCTAGAATAGTCTTCACAGTGAAGGAATAACACTATTAACACTAAAAATCAAGTCGGAAGAATAAAGACAGGGAGGAGCATCAATTTATTCTTATTGTCTATAAGTCAGATCAGAATTAGACCAATGATAGATTTTTCAGCAATATGAAAATAGACAAGGAGAATCTCCAAAGTATGGAAATAACAGCAGTATTGGAAGGGGATTGATGAGTTTAGAACAGTGAGGAAGGATATGCCAATGAATTGTACAATGACAGGCACACTATATATCAGTCTGCCCACTGGTTCATGGTGGTTATTTCTCACCTACAAGATAGAAGTCTGCATAATAGTGGAGATAGAGGTACAGTGGGAATGGCTAGGCACCAACTTCAACTTGGAGCTGTACTTAATGAGCTTGAACTTGGATGCAGTACGTATTGAACTTGATCTGTGGCATATCATGCTTAGAAGTGCCAAATCCTTAGACCTCGGAAGTACATAGGAGACAGGAGCCTAAGGTCCGATGTACACAACAAGGATATGCTATGACCTTAGAAAGAGTTCCCCGATCTCTAAAGGATCTCATGACTGCACCCTATTTCTGAAGCCTTCACTGCACTATAGCAGGGCAGAGACCAAAAGTGTAGTAGGCAGCCACCAATAGGCTTCCAGATCCCTCTGCAGGAATGGTGCTACCCCTGGCCTCCAGAAATTTCAGAGCCCAGCCCTACAGGGCAATGCCTCTGAAGAAAAGCCACCCACTTCCAGACTGACCGATCTTTCTGTCCCAACTTGAAAAGCTTTAGAGCTGGTTAGTTTCCAAACCCTTCCATTATTCTGACAAGCTTTAATGGAAACTGCAACCCAGCTCATCTCTCTGCCTAGTCCCACACCCCTTTCCCAGAGTACTTCTTAAAATGCCTCAAAATAAACCCTGTGAGATTAGCACCTAGTCATGCTGTGCTCAGCCCCACAGAGCAGAGCAAGCTGAGCCACAATCACCACTATCCTCAAGACAAAAATGATGCCCCTTGGACAGGAGTGTTCTTACTACCTACTCCTATAGCTGCTGGGGAAGCAGGCCGGCATTTTGGTCTTTCTCTCAACTAAAACTGTTTCCAGGGACTTGGTTTTGTGGGGAAGCTTCCTAATGTTGGCAAGCTCTTGGGCAGTTTCTGGGTTCAAGTGTGAGGGAAGATTTCTGGGGTCCCTTCCTGCATACATAGCAGCCTTTACCACTGTCAGGAAACAATGGATTCCTAAAGTGGCTAAGGTAACAAATGAAAGCTCCAGCCCAGTACAGATAACTGCCAGGGTATAAAATTAACCCTCAAAACTCTATCGCTTTTCTATATGCAAACAATGAGAAAAGTGTGCCTGAAATCAGGAAAGCAACTCCATTCGTAATAGCTCCATAAAAAATGAAATACCTAGGAATAAACTTAACCCATTAAGTAAAGGAGCTCTACGATGAAAACACTAAAAACCTGAAAAAGGAAATCAAAACAGAGCTTAGATAGTGGCAAAAAACTCCCATGCTCCAAGATTGCAAAGATCAACATCGTGAAAATGGCAATACTTCCCATGGCTATCTACAAATTCAATGCGATACCTATCAATATTCCAAGCTCATTCTTCAAGGAAATAGAAGAGTTATCCCAAACTTCATATGTAATAATAAAAGACCCAGGATGGCAAAAAGGATCCTTAACAGAAAGAACAGTGCTGGAGGAATATCAATACCAAATTTGAAACTCTACTACAAAGCCATAATAATCAAAACACCTTGGTACTGGCACAAGAACAGCCCCCAGGCTGAGCAACTCTTTAAGAGAAGCTAAGACCGAGAGATGGAGCTTCTTCTACTTCCACCTCAACAGATCACAGATGAAGAAATTAAGTCAAGGAAAAGTATGGCTATTGAAGACAACATAAGAAAAAACAGGATCATCTCTCTTCCTAGTCCCATACCCTTTCACAGGCATTAGTCAAGAACACTTCCTAAAAAGCCAAAAAAATAAGCCTAATAACAATAACACCTCTGATTTCTCCACTTCCAAAGCAGGAAAATAAGTCATTTTATGAGTCAAGATTGGAATCAATGTGCAGTGGGCAATCTGAGGGCAGATCTTGGGCTGAAAGCCCTGGGCATTCAAAGGAAGAACGTGGTTTCTGGCATAAAGATGATATTGTAGGTTATTTCTTCAGAGGGGAATGTGGATTTTGAACATGAAAAAAACTTGGTTTATCATGTTTTAACTTGAGGGACCGACAGTGATGAATCACCAGTTAGGTAACCCTAACTGGCAGTAAGGGTCTCAAGGGAACACATCCCACTGAAGGAGCTGATGGTGTCCTTAGGTGATTCATACCCACTCTCAGATGCCAGCCATCATGGCTTCATTGGAGTACAGTTTTCTCCCTTCTTGCCATGGAGTTGGGGAAGGAATCAGTGATAATGGAAATGGTTAGTTCGCTGTGTTATGGGTTTGACTTGGATTTATTTGGCTTCTAAAATTATCTTGAAAACTCATTGTGGGAATCGGGCATGGGAAGAAATACCTGTCCACAATTGTCAGGATACCATGGTATTTTGTACCATCTTAGCATTGATTAGCTGACAGTTGAAGATTGTACAAACAAAAGTCATTAACCACCCCACCCACCAAAAAAAGATTAGAACCTAGCCATGGTGTCCTCAGCCCCACAGAGCAGATCAAGCCGAGCCAGACACCAGGGGGGCAGCAGTGTTCTTACTGCCCAATCCCTCCCTCCCCTGAGCACCAGAAAGCAAAGAATCCCTGGTGTTCCCCAATATCAATGATACCACGGTCCTGAAACCTGCTGCTGGGGTAACCTATAGCTGCTAGGGTAGCTCATAGCCAATAAAGCTCTTCTAAGAACCCCTTCATTGACTTCAAGTTTATTTTCCTCCAGGCTCAGCCCAATTCCACAGAGCTAAGACCCAGCTTCCTAGGACACATGCTGTCCAAATAGGCCATTGGTATTTGAGGTTTCATAGTGGTTGCACATGCTTGAAACTCTGTAAGGGTTAAAATATAGTAGTAGAGGGGCTGGGAAGCTGGCTCCGTGGTAGAGTGCCTGCCTCCTAGGCATGAGGCCCAGGGTTTGATACCTCAGCAGCACATAAGCAGAAAAATATCACAAGTGGAACTTGGCTCAAGTGGTAGAGCATTAGTCTTGAACTAAAAAAGCTGAGGGACAGTGCCCAGGCCCAGAGTTCAGGCCCCACCACCGACAACACACACACACACACACACACACACACACACACACACATATATATACACGTATATATATATGTATATATGTGTGTATATATATATATGTATATATTAAAGCCTTTCTGATGAACTAGCCAAATTCACATAGCAATAACAATTAGAGAGTCTTGAATAAAGAAGTCCAAATTAAATCCATGCAACAACTTGCATGGCCTTAGACCTGGTGATTAACGCACCTGCTTTTTAGATCCATGTTGTCTAGTGACTGGAGTTTAACTCCCTTCACTTGGTGCCTCACCTAGTGCTCAGAGAGGCTGATGTAAGGGAAACCTCAGTCTCTGAAGAAATGAAGCCAGGGAAGCCAATTCAGAACAGATTCTTCCCCTCCTTTACCTGAGAAGTCTACAATCTACATCATAAATAAAAATTAAAAACCCATTCAAAGTTCCCTTTGAATGAAGAGGGCCAAGGCACTAAGAGCTAGCATGGTCCCAGAATTCTCAGCATCCCAGGATCAAGATAGAAGCTCTATTGTGAGGAGCTGGGTTCAGTTCCTCTTATTGGATTCTGCCTCAATAAGAGATGCTTAAATGAATCCACATTACTGAGAGGTGCTAGGTCAGTTTGGAGAGTTTAGGGTCTTCTTGCTATTGGAGGTATTTAGAGGATATTAACCCTTGTGCATGGAGTTTGAAGCTACCAATTCCTTCCCTGCC
Organism: Dipodomys merriami; assembly: GCF_024711535.1. Lineage (NCBI taxonomy): Eukaryota > Metazoa > Chordata > Mammalia > Rodentia > Heteromyidae > Dipodomys > Dipodomys merriami. The sequence goes on along the minus strand of NW_027202715.1, from coordinate 18,504,295 downwards.
TACTGGTTAAAGGTGAACAACTATCTCTTAGACTTCTACTTAAGTGCTAGAGAAAATGGTCACCTCAACATTGAGGAAAGTACAGAATCAGCCAAGAGAAGCTCAATTGCAGAACCTGCTAGAGCCACTAGCTTGAGAAAGAGTAAGCTGGCAATAATCATTAATTCTGAAAAGTAGCTAGAAAATGGCTGTACATTCTAGCGTTTACTCTTGTGAACGCTGAGTACTGGAGGGAGCTTATCTCAGGCAAGGTGGAGGAGAATGTCATCTTGAACTATGCTTAGCAGCCTCCCTAACAAGGGTCTGTCTTTGAAGATCTCATTGCTAGATCCCTTGTCCTGCATAAGAACAAATAGCTGGCTTCAACCTACTCTGGCCCTCCTGTCTTCAGTGATGGGACCAGAAAGGCTAAGATATGCTTCAGGCACTAAAAGCCTGAGATCCAATCATAAGGATTCACAAGCTTTCTCAGAGAAAGTGGGAAAAATAGATTGCTAAATAGAAGCTCCAGGACAATGTTACTGAGAGTTCTTAGGGAAACCCAGAGAAAAGCCACCAGAGCATCTGTCCCTTGCAGCTACCACTGTATGTGACACATTCCTAGCCAAAGGAGCATACATCTTTTCACAAAACTCCAACTCCACAATTCAAACAACATCCATTCTTACTCTAACTGGTGATGTCTAGCTTTCTCCAAAAATTGCTAGTGAATGCCAGAAGCAGGATCATTCCAAAGAGAATTACTAAGCATCATAATCAGATGTCAGATCCTCCGAGTCAGACAGAATATAAAAGAGAAGACATATGTGTAAATCTCTAGGACTTAGATACCATGAGAACGAATGGTTGATATAAGGGAAAAGGTGGAGTTTTGAAAACAACTCCATGTCTTAATAACAGTGGACCAAAATAATTGAGCTTGAAACTATGTTAATAGACTAGTCCCACAGGAGGACGGCACAGCTGTTCTGGACATCTGACTACAGGATTTGTCGCTACCGCCTCGACCAGCAAGGAAGACGCGACACTGGACTCTTCTCTCTGCAGTTTATTCAGGACCTTTGAGTAATCTTCTGACCCCAACCCCGGGGAGAATTCCCCACAGCCTTAAGTACCCGCTGGGTAGCCAACCGTGATACGCCACGTGGGAACCACCAATAGGTTCAGGTGCCCGGAAGCAAGCCAGATTCTTTGCCTTAGCCATATAAGGAGTTGTTTACCACGAGAGCACTCGCCATCGGGAAGGCGGAGGGCGGAAGCCGGCGCCATCTTCCAGGTGCGGCCTCTCGCACGCAGCTCTCTACAAGGATTCAGCATCATAACACTCAGATATAATCATTCCCAGAGTGAAGAAGAGGTGCCTGGACCACCTTGAGGTAGGTTTTCCCTCCCAGAAGCATCTCCAAATTTTGAATGTGGCCAAAAGGCAGAGATCTAGAGCATTCCCATTTTCTACACACCCCTACCTTTTGTGCTGCACTTGTGTTTTCCTGCTGAAACTTTGCCATTCAACTTGGGTCAGAGTTGTCTTTTCGGCTGGCCTTTGTTTGATGTCTGGTAGGAAAATTAAGAGTTTGGATACCTGGCCAATGCACTGCGCAGAACAATATTTCTTGGCAGTACTGGTGTTTGAACTCAGGGCCTCTTGCTTGCTAGGCGCGTAGTCAGTCAGTTCAGCTATGTTTCTAGCCCCTTCAATAGTAATTTTGGTAGATAAGAAAGTAGCCTCCCAGCATCCTCGAGATACTTTCAGGTTTCTAGCATGTCCTGGTACCCCCAAGTTCCTGACATCCTGGAGTATTAGCTCTTAGGCAGACATTACCTATTAGGACATCAGAGCAATTAATATATATGTACACGTAGTATATATAATATATTAGCATATTCCAAGAGAATGGCCCCTATACCATTCCCTAGGGAGGCTTCCTCTCTGCAAGGGGAAATAGGAAAGGCTCAGCTGGCTTCTCCAAGGAGAAGCAGGTTCTCAAGTAAACTGGGTATTCTGGGTGGTGGCTTCAGCCCAAGACACCACCTTCATAGTTTGTCAAAGCTCAGTAGGCCTAGGTGGTCAAGAGCCACCAAGAATTCAAGACCCCAGTGTTTGTTCATCCTCCATATGTTGATACACTTCAGTGTCATTAACTACCTCCAAGAAGTAAGCATCCAGAAGACAGTAGAACATCATCGTTCCTGTGCAAGGAAAGGAAATGAAGCCAGAGTTCTTCTGGATGATGATCTTTACATGTTAAGGTTGTAAAGCTGTGAGACACCAACAGACTCACAGCTACTGAGCTAGAAATGGCGGGTGGGGAGAAAGTGGGGAGGGTAGAGAAGGAAGAGATCAGGAAGGAAGGAATGAAATGATCAAAGCCAGGACACAATGGAGATGCAGAAAATTTGCTCAGGTCCAAAAGCAAGCCTAAGAGCAAACCGAGGTCAGACCAACCAAGGACTGCAGAAGGCTGAACAACTCCATCTTCCATGGCCAGTTACCTCAGTGTTACCCCAGTAACCCTGCTATCCTTCTGCCAGAATGATCTCTAGCCTCACCTGCCCATGCTGGCCAATTATACTACTTTTCACTTCCCATAGTCCACAGCTGGTCTAGTCACTCAAGGAGCCCAAAAACCCATTGCCCAGAATCCTATCTGGTCGACTGCAAGTGGCTTCTATAACCAACAAACAGTCATCTGTCCTAGTGAGGAGAGCAGAATCTTAGATTCACCTGACATCTGACTTTGTAAGATTTAGAGATTCTAGGTGGAAGACTCAAACAATTAAAAAAAACCTCTAGCTTTTCTTGTTTTGTAAGTGCTGAACTAAAATTTTTCCCGAAGACTACTCACTACTTTTTCTTCTCCACAAGAATGGAAACCAAAGGAAAGTGTGTGCATGCTGTCTGAGCAGGGCTTCCCCAGCATAACTGGAGTCCCAAAGGAAACTGGAGGAAAGTCATCTGTTATGCTTGGAATGGATTCCAAGACAGGGGCTCTCAGCACTTCCTTTTTCTTAATAATGGTAAGCTGTGGGCTGATCTAAGATGTCCATTTCCAATCTTTGGATGTCTCCTTCCCACAAACCCTTAGGAAATATGCAATCCTGAAGATCTGGTTCCATCTGGACTGGATCCTTTTCTCCTCATTAACATGCTATGTCACCAGACACACATTTCTATTCTGTTCTCCTGATTATTCAAAAAGCATGAAGACAGGCAAAACACAGAACCCATGCTGTGTGGTCACCAAAGCAATGAGAGCCTGGATTTAAACCTTGTGTCTTTTACCTTCAGGACCTCCAAGTAGAATACGCGAACTGTCTGTGGCCCCAGTCAGGTAACTGGCAGCTCTCTGAGCTCAAGGCTGAGCTTCCCTTCTGCCCCTACATGCAGCCATCAACTTTAGCAAGAGGCAAATCGCCTCATCCTCAGAGTGACAGGGGGAAGAGTCAAGGTCAGGAACAGGCTCGAAAAGACTTTGTCCAGAATTGAGCAAGGACTTTTAGGTTGACCAACATCATAGCTCAGATGAGAGTCCCAGGAACGAAACAAAACCAAAGTTTGGAAACTCTGACCCTGCCAGGAAGGCAAAGGAAACTTTCTTGGGAACACAGCTAGAAGTCAGTACAGAGCAGCTACAGAGGTTTGTGTACTTATCAACAGGACTTTTTGTCCACATTACTAAGTATTTGATTTGCTTCTATTTACTGGGACTCAACAAAGCAGGGCAAAGTCATTGCTCAGTAAGTCAGTACTTTCCTCACTAAATTCTTAAGTCCAAGATTAGACCTGGTTCCAGCCCTGAAGATTTTTGGCACAGTTGCCAAGCTCCCCCTCCCAGAGATACAACTAAAGAAACTGAAGGGAAAAGAAAAAGCCGCCAGGGAAGGCATTACTTTGACCTGGTACAAGAGGGTGGCTGTCTCTAGCCCAAGCTGGAGGTAGCTTGGTACAGCAGAGGAGAAAGGACCAAGACCAATTCAACTCCTGCTCCTCCACAAATAGATTAGGCCCTAGCTTGCTTCAGACTGGCAGAAACCACTACCTCCAGTGACTTTTTTCCTTTAAGATATTGAAGTCAGAAATCTCTGAGCCAAGGAAAAACAGGTGAGAAATCCCCACCTCAATCCTTGACAAAGAAGCTCCTTTACCCAATTCACCATCCCTGTTCCCATCATCATCCAAAACCAGTGAGTTCTTATAAACGTCATGCTGGTCTCCTGTGACCCTCTGCCTGCTAACAATGGAGGTTCTGCACAAGAAGACATTTGACCTGTTTTCAGGATGCTCTGTCCCAAGACTCATCCTTCTCTATTTCTGTTCCCTGGGGATGGAGATTGAATGCTTCAAGGGCTGAGGTCTGGCCCTCCTCATAGATGTGGTTGGACCAGACAAAAGCTCTCCATGAGAAATGAACTCAAACCAAAGTGAAACAGACTCCTTCACAATAGCTACTAGATCACCTGTCAGAGGTTAAGAATTTAAGAGAGGCCAAGGGGCTCAAGGCTATAAGCCAATACTAAATGAGGCCTGAAAAACCATTCAAATATGGTATGTAAAGGCTCTGCAAGCAGAATTGTTTCAACTGAAAAACAAGTGAGCTTCACTGAAATCTGGATTGACCAAAAATAAAATCATCTCCAGATACTTGAAATGAGAGGAGGGGAAGAGACGGAGGTATGTTGGAAGGGAATATTCTAAGTTTGAGAGTGTAGAGAGCACAAGGGTGCACAGCTCCGGCCCAGCTAGTTGGCTCTGGCATGTACTTTACTGAAAAGGAAGATCAGAGCTGGGAAAGCAGGTGACTGACATCAGCAGGCGCTTGGAGAGTGGGATACCAGGCTCTTTGGAGATGGCACCTTTCCAGAGAACCACCAATTCCTTGCTGTCAGCAACATACAGGAAGTTGCCCCAGTCTGGGAATGTTATTTCCTGAGACCATAGAGAAAAGAGTGGACTAGGACAAGTCCCCTAGCTTCCTGGAGCAGCGCAGCCTAGCCCTCAAGCCCCAGGGCAGGCTACCTGGACTCTGCACCCGCCACTGAGAGCAGGCACTTTGCAAACACCCAATTTCATTTACACAGCTGCCTACACTTAGCTTGCTGCTAGCCTTACTCAGCCCTCTTGGGAACAGGGCCTCGCCCATTCTCCCTTCCCTTGGTTTCTTGTTTGAGAGAAGCCTCAACTTTGTCACCATTTTCAGTCATCTCCACACCACGGCCTGATTGAAGAGGGAGGCATCAGTATCTTCCACCTGAGCTAGGGTTAGGCCCTTCTGGTTCTTCCCGCTCCTTGTTCCAACATCTGAAGCCATTTGTGCCTTCCTTCCCTGAGATCACAGCCAGTATAAGGTCTCCCCTAAGAGCTAGAAACCTGTCAGGCTACAGTAGAGACCTCAAGCCAAAGTGGGTCCCTACCCATGCTTGTATCAAGAGACCTGTCATTGGCTCCAGTTAGCCCACTTCTGAGGTCCAGCTTGGGTGCATTCTCCCCGCTCTTGCTCCCTATCCAGGGAACCCTTCAAGTTCTGGGTTCTGGCCTTCTTCCTGTCATTGCTGGGCAGTGGCTCACACATGGCAGATAAGATAGGAGTCACAGACAGCTCCGGTTGTCCACACTCAAGCCTCGTGCTCAGAGTACCTCCCTGAGCTACCAAGCAAGTCAGACTCCAGCACCAGAGCTGGATGGCCACAAGGCTTTAGAAGCAAACAAGCTTATTCCTGGCATCTAACAGCCAGCTTCCTGACGAGTCAAGCCTCTGGTTTTGAGCCCAGCCCTTTTAGAAAACAAACAAGAAACCCTCTTTGTTAGAGGCCCAAAGTATCCCAGCATGGGCTAGGAGAGGCCTTTCCCGGGGTCCTGCCTATGACATTGCCTCCGTAACTGGGGTTGCATTCAGCCCTTCTGGGAACTAGACAGGGTTAAAGGACCTCTCTTCAGTAACTGAGGCCAACACTGTTTCTCCCATCCAAACTCACAACCCCCAAAGTTCACCAGGCAGACCGGACAGCCTCAGAAAGTCCCTTGTCACATTGCCCGGTGTCAGATCTGAACAGAATCAGTGGTAGCAGCACGTCCCTGGCTCCTTTTCCAGCCAACCCAGTAGCCACCATTACTTTTCTGCAGACCAGAAGCTGCTAGAATTCCAACTTCCTTCTCCCTCCTCTTCTTTCACCTTTTACCAGTGGGAGCCTACACTCCACCTCACACTCTGGAAATTTCTTGACCCCCACCCACAATTCTTTGTTCTCTAGCTGTTGCTTAACTGAGGACTGGCAGGATCAACCGTCCCCCCCCCCCCCCACGACCCCTGCTTCAGGCCTGTGCCCAGAACTCCATGCTGAAGCCAGGCTGAACTTTCCCAGTGCCAAAGTGCTCATTGTCTTCTCCCTGCCTAGACAAAGTCCATCTTCTGGAGAAGCAGGCCCAGACCCTATGGAAGAGAAAGTCCCTATTTATCCTCAGCTTGCATTTGTTCCTGGCTTCCCTAAAAGCCAGGAATCCCCTCCAGACTCAGCCAGGTCGGTCTACTTCCCAGTCCAATCACTCCTTCTAATCTGTGGACAGAAGCCCAAGAGACCCTCTGCTCTGTCAGACAAAGAGAACTTTAGCTTCCACTAGAGACTTGTTTTAGCCTACAGCATGGCTGGCTAGAGCGACCGGTACAAAGCAGAGCTGAGGGCTTGCTGGGAAGGAGGTTTTTATAGACCCGCTTGGGCTCATTCTTCTAGATCAGCTGTTCTCAACTCTGCAGCCTGCATTAGAATCACTTGGAGAGCTTATTAAAACACACCCTCTGGGCCCCATCCCCAGAGTCCTGGATTCAGTAGGCCTGGGCTAGAATTGGAGAATTTGCCTCCCAACATGCTTGGTTTCCAGGTGGCGCTAATATTACTATTCTACTGCCTCCATATTGAGACCTACTGTTCCCAAGTCTCCAGAGTCGATGGCCAGTGGAGGGCCATCAACAAGGATTGTCTGTACACAATAGCTTCAGGATTGGGGAATGGCTAAGAATGGTCCACTTGATTTTCTGGATGTCTTAATGTTTCCTTAGTTGTGGTGGTGGTGGTGGCTGTTGCTGGTGGTATTGGGGGTGATTGTGTGTGTGTGTGTGTGTGTGTGTGTGTGTGTGTGTGTGTGTGTGTGTGTGTGCTGGTGTAGTCTTGTGCTTCAACTCAGGGTTTGGAAATGTCCCTGAGCTTTTTTGTTGAAGGCTAAAACTCTACTTCCTGCTTTCTGGTTGTCAATGAAATCAGGAGTCTCACAGATTTCCCTGCTTGGGCTGGCTTCAAATTGTGATCCTCAGATCTGAGCCTCCTGAGTAACTGGATTACAGGTGTAAGCCACAAGTGCCCAGCTTGATTTTGGTTTTGATTGACAACAATGATACCTATTTCTTGGATGCAGAAAGCTGTTTTATATATTACACAGTTGTACACATAGATTTTACAATATATACATTTCATATTATGGTGGCATATATGTACAGTAACAAAGAAATTTGAATAGTTAGCTTACCTGTTAGTTAAGAGAAACCACGGCCTGCACTCAGTTTCTGCTGCTTTTCCTTTTTCAAGCTTGCTTTGCAAACCAGTGTCTCCCACTCAAATATAATCCCATCAATGCCACCAGGCAGTCCCTTCATTTTCACAATTGCTAACCAAGCCCGAGACAGATGGAGTGGTGATGAGGAAGTCAGTGGTGTTTTCCTCTTTTTCACGCATGTGCTCTTTGAGTGTACAGGTGCCAGGCCTGCTACACAAGCCATGAGCAAAGCAGGAGCACCACACTGGGAGTGACTTCCCTAGGGCCACAATGCTGCAGAGCCAGGGACCCCACATCATCAAGGCCCAGCTATGCTTAGGCCCCCAAATCTCCTGAACAGTGGGTGGGCTTTTGCTCTGTTCTACCCTCATGGCTTGGTGGTGAGCTCAGGAGGGAAATCTGAGAATCTCAGCAGATTTCTTCCGATTCCATCCCAGGATTACAGATGAGACAGATGTTCCCCATAACATGGGGACAGTCCCACAGCCTGTAGAGCGCCACATGCCAGGGCTTTCTCCAACCCACTTTGGGGGCAGAGCAGTTCACTGAAGCATTTGGGATTTGAAGTGCCACATGCTTAGGTTTGAATTATGATTCCCACATGATCAGCTGCATGACTTTAGGCAAGTTGCTTAACCTTTCTGAATCTTTGTGGGTTTTTGCCTTCTGTTTTATTTTATTCTTGTTTTTGTTGTTGTTGTTTTGGGTCCAGTCGTGGGGCCTGAACTCTGGGCCTTGGCGCTGTCCCTCAGCTCTTCAGCTCAAGGCTTGAGCCACAGTGCCACTTTTGGCTTTTTTTTCTGCTTATGTGGTGCTGAGCAATCGAACCCAGGGGCTCATGCATGCAAGACAAGCGCCCTACGACTTCACCTTCTCAGCTCCGCATTCTAGTTTGTTTTTTTTTTTTTTTTTTGGTTGTTGTTGTTGTTGGTCATGGGGCTTGAACTCTGAGGGTTTTTTTTTTTTTTTTTTTTTTTTGGTGGTTGTTGTTGTTGGTCATGGGGCTTGAACTCTGAGTTCTGGTTTTTTTTTTTTTTTTTTTGGTGGTGGTTGTTGTTGTTGGTCATAGGGCTTGAATTCTGAGTGTTGTCCCTCAGCTCTTCACTCAAAGCTAGTACTCTACCACTTGACCCACAGAGCCAAATCCGGTTTTCTGGTGGTTTATTGGAGATAAGAGTTTCCTGAATTTCTTGCCCAGGTTGGCTTTGAACCACAATCCTCAGGTCTCAGCCTCCTCAGTAGCTAGGATTACAATCGTGAGCCACTGGCACCTGGCTTCCTTCTGTTTCTTTCAACTGAAACTACTAACCTGGAGTTGTTGAGAAGCTTCAAGATGATGCTAAAATCACAAACTCCCCATGTTGTCATCCTGTTGCAACTGCCCTTGCTGTGCATGGAATTCAACTGTGGAAGTCTGGCTTAGGCCTACCCAGAGGGCCTGCTTAAGGCCAGGGAGACTCTTGGCTCCAAGGGTCTCCCTGTGAGAAGGTTTCATAGAATGACCACAGGGTTGTGGTCTTAGATCTGGTGAGGCCCCATCTTTTAGTTCTTGGGGTGGCCTGACTTAGGCTGCCTATTTCTCTTATGTCTCAAGCTGCTGGCCTGTGACCTAGGCTGAGAGCCCACCCCCAGATTTGGGAGTGTTCCCCCACCCTCAACAGGAGCTGACAGGAGGTTCACTGTCCACCTCATCCAGCATTGCAGCTGCCAGGAGGCAGCCTCACTCCACAGCTGGAGTACATGGGCCAGGACCACACCCTCCAGGGGTGACTCCAGGCCTGACTCCAGGCCAAACTACCTGCTGGCTGAAATGTCATTTCTTAGAAAACCACTGAAAAAGCCAACTGATTGTCAGTCAAACATGGCTGCGGTCAGGTGACGCCAAGGAGACATACTTGAACTACTTCAATTTCTTTTCTGTTTCTTCTTTCTTTCCTCCCCCTCTCTCTCCCCCTCTCTTCCCTTCTCTCTCCCCCTCTCTCTCCCTCCCCTCCTCTCGTCTTCTCTCTCCCCCTTTCTCCTTCCCCCCTCCCTCTCTTTAAAGCCAGTCCTGGGTCTTGAGCCCAGAGGCCTGGCACTGCCCCTGAGCTTCTTTCGGTCAAGGCTAGCATAAAAGAGGTGATGACAGGTGATGAAAAGGGGTGTTTCTCTTGTCTGTCAAACAGACCATGAGCTCTCTTGTGGAGAACAACCACCCTGGCTAGTCAACAGAGAGGATCAGATCCAAATTGGGATCTGATCTGATAAGCAAGGCATGCATATCTCTTCTTTGAGCCTTGTTTGAAAGGATTCTCAATGTGAAATGGATGCTCTGGAGGAAGGAAGAGGCCATCCTTTATCTCCTATGGTCTTGTCCAAAACAAGGTCAGTTACTCATAGGAAGGTAACCCTCACAGGATAATGCTAATTTTTAGACTTTATTGTCAACTCCTCAACACTGAGGAAACTGGGAAAACAGGCTAATGTTAAATCACAGTTGACACTACCAACACAGGAAGTCTAGCTTTGGGAAATGGCAAGCTACTTTAATGGGTATTTGGTGTCTTGTTTCCCAGTTGGGCTAGGTCACAGGAAAGGACTCAGGGAAGATTATGTGTTAGTCTTGGGCATGTACCTCAGAGAGGAAAAAGAATAACATCAAACACAGGGAAGAAATTAGATCCAGGAAGATCTCTGGCTTGAGGCAAAGCCAGATGGTGGCTGCCATCTGTAGGGGACAGGGATCAGACATCCAGGAAACTAGCCTGTCTCCCAGCCACAAGTCTTTAGTCCCAAGTCTTACTTAGATGGTAGACACCCATAGGTAGTATGACATCTTTGTTGTAGGTTTTTCTTTGTTTCTGCCTTTCTGAAGAGGTTAAAAGGTTGGAAGTTATTTGTCCCAGAGACATTAGGATCTCAAGCCTAGAGAGTTGGAAGGACCTGCCAGAATCTGTATCTTGCTTACCAATGTCTTATACTTCACCTCCTGGCCAACTGCTAAGAGTCTGGACAGATTCCTGGAGTCCCCTTCTTTCTAGCACATATACTTAGGATCTCAAAAACCAAGGTAGCCACTGTCTCTGTAGCATATACTAAGGTAGTTCAGACCTATTGGATTGACACGTCTGAGTTCTACAATTGTGCTTGTTCCCATAGACCTCAAAAAGACCTGGTGGTCAGGGGACTGTCTGTAGCTGAACTAGGCAAAATTAAGTAAAGACAAGGTCACAAAGTAGGAAGCACAATCTGGAATGGGAAGCTCAGGCCAAGACATAGAGAAGACAGCAATGACTTACTCATAGCCTCATCCAGGGCTACTTCAACCTAGCTCCAAGAAAGAAGCTATTTTTAATATGGAAAATGAACAGAAGTGTATACTGCTGACATGTGGCACAGACTGAGAACTCAGTGAGATGAGCCCAGAATGAGAAGAGGGACAATCGAAAACCATGTGATAGGTTCCCGAGTTGTAACATTAGACTCAATGAGACTCATACAGGATGCGTCATCTTTCTCCAGAAGGCTTGGGTCAGAAATGTTTTGGATGTCACATAATGGGGTGTATTGGAAATGACCCAGATCTGAAGAGGGAAAAGTGAAATATCTAAGTGGTGTGTGTTCCTTACACACACCTGAAGCTCATCATGTACAGTTTGGTATGCCTGCATTTTCCCTAGAACCTGTCATGTTCATGTATGGTCAAGAGGAATTTTCCATTTCTGGCATGGTGTGAACACTCAAAAATTGTAGGTTTAGAAGCATTTTGGGTTTTTTGGATTAGACTTCAGGGAATATTCCATATCTTTGGCCTGAGCAAGGATTTTTAAAGATAAGATCTCCAAACAAAAACAGATGAATGGGGTTATATGGAATTGAAACAGTTCTGCATGACAAAAGAAACAGAATAAAAAATGTACAGAATGGAAGAAAACATTTACAAACTCGCTGATGAGAGGTTAACATCTGTAATGTAGAAACTCTATATCATGAGAATATACAATTAAAAGTGGACAAAAAACTTAAATAGACATTTCAAGAGACATGCAAATTACTTAACAGGCATTCCCAGCCAAGGAAGTCTTACTGCTGCCTTGTTCCAGACCCTGATGACATCTCAGGCTTATGCCCCTAAAAATAACACCCTGTGTCTCCACGGAGAATCAGAAACCCTTCACCACTAGAAACAGTAGAATGTAAGGTCTACCTGGGAGAATAGCCCCCTCCCCTCATTCCCTCCTCCTCCCCTACAAGGACAGCACGGTAGCCTTAGCACAAATGGCCTACTGGACACCAGTAATCAGCTCTGAGGGTTCATCCTCTGACTGCCAGCCACTGCCTAATGCTCTGAGGTCCAGGCCTCCTCCACCCAGTCACACCCTCATCCACCAGGTCACACCCAGATCCAATCTGCCAGGCCTTGTTGTGCCTGGCCAGGCCTGCTTTCCCCAGTCAGAGGCTCCCTAGGCTCTGAGGTCCTTTCTGAATGCCCTGTGACCATACCTCCTCCTGGCCCTCCCCTATTTAATCCCTCTCACCTGCCCTAAACTTTCACTCTCTGCACTGTGGTTTCCAGCTCAGGCGGGCTGGCAGTGTGCTCTCCTTCTTGCTCTTGCTTTTGTGTAAATCAACTCTTGCCAAAGAAAATGGCACTCACCAGCTTTTTACCCGCACCTACTCAGCTATCCCTGGACAAACTTGAAGCTGAAGAGAAGGCAACATCTCACAGTTCCTGGCAGACCTGCCTGGCCTCCTCACGCATTGAAGCTCCCCCGTATGGGTGCCGAAAAGGTTGGAATCCTCGCTCGCTAGAAGATTTTGGAGATGGAGGTGCTTTTCCAGAGATCCATGTGGCCCAGTATCCACTGGCTATGGGAGGACAACAAACCAGGTCAAATGTGCTGGCCATTCAGGTGGATCTTGAAGGAAGAATTCGGTACGATGCAGTTGCTCGACAAGGTCAGTCAAAAGACAAGGTCATTTACAGCAAATATACTGACCTGCTGCCACAGGAGGGGATGCATGCCGGTGACCCAGACCCACAGAGACCCGGCGAAGAAGCTATTCAAGAGATCACAGCAAAGACAAGGGTAGCCTTAGAGAAGTGTGTGCAGCAGAAGGTTGCCTCAGCCATGCCAGTTCGGGCAGCTGATCAACTGGCTCCTGCTCAGTATCTGCAATACACACCATCTCAGCAAGGAGTGGCATTGAACTCTGGAGCTACACAGAGGCTCATTCGCATGGTAGAGATGCAGACAGATCCAATGGAGCCTCCGAGGTTCCGGATCAACCAGAAGATTCCCCGGGGACCACCTTCTCCTCCTGCACCTGTCATGCACTCTCCAAGCCAAAAGATGACTGCCAAGGAGCAGCAAGAGTGGAAGATTCCTCCTTGCATATCCAACTGGAAAAATGCAAAGGGTTATACAATTCCCTTAAACAAGCGACTGGCCGCCGATGCAAGAGGACTTCAGATGGTACACATCAATGAGAACTTTGCCAAACTCACCGAAGCTCTCTACATTGCCGATCAGAAGGCTCGGGAGGCTGTGGAAACACGGGCCCAAGTGGAGAGAAAAAGGGCTCAGAAAGCAAAAGAGAAGCATGAAGAGAAACTTAGAGTAATGGCCCAAAAAGCCAGGAAGAGGAGAGCTGGCATCAAAACCCGTGTGGACAGAGAAGATGGGGAGGCCCGTGGGAGGGAGGAGATCCGGCACGAGAGGCAAAAAGAGAGACAGCACAACTGGCATCTTTCCAGGGCAGCTGCTAAAAAGAGATGGAAACCGCAGAGGAAGGAACATCGAGATATCACTGAAGTCATTGCTCTGGGTGTCCCCAATCCTGGAACCTCCAAGGAAGTTTGGTATGACCAGAGGCTCTTCAACCAGTCCAAAGGTATGGACAGCGGATTTGCAGGTGGAGAAGATGACATTTATAGCATTTATGAGCTCACCTGGAGAGGTGATAAAGACATGGCCCAGACCATCTATAGGCCCAGGACAAATCTGGACAAGGACATGGATGGTGATGACCTAAAAACCAAAATCCAGACCAACAGCTTTCTTCCAGTTCAAGAGTTTTCCGGTTCAGAACATAGGCAGACCGCACGAGAAGGGCCAGTGCAGTTTGAGGAGGATCCTTTTGGTTTGGACAAGTTTCTGCAAGAAGCTAAACAGCACAGTGGCTCCAAAAGACTTGCAGATAGCAGCCGACCCGAGGAGCATGAGCATGAAGGCAAGAAGAGGAGGAAGCTGTAGATACTTCTCTCTTCCCACTCAATGAAATTCATCCAGAACCCTAGTGATGCAAGTCATGGGGATATGCTTTGCAAAGGGTCAAAGTAAAACCCAGATCTGGATCCATTCCAAATGGATCAAAGACCTCGGAGTCAAAGCAGACCCTCAGAAAATCTTACAGGATGGAAGAGGAGATAGCCTAGGTCTGCTTGGCACAGGCCAAAATTGTCTTCAGAGACCCAGAAACACAACAAATCAAAGACAGCTTGGACAATTGGGGCTGCATGAAATTGCAGAGCTTCGGCATGGCACAGGACATAGCTGGCAAGATCAATAGAAAGCCCACGGATTGGGAGAAGAGCTTCACTAGCCACACAACAGACAAGGGTCTCATATCTAAAATAGACCTGGAACTCAAAAAATTAAATCCCCTAGCAACAAATCTTCAAAGAAACACCTGCCTGATAAATAAGTGGGCTAAAGACTTAAAGAGAAACTTCTCTGAAGAGGAAAGAAGGATGGCCAATAGACACAGGCAGAAATGCTCCACCTCTCTAGCCATAAAAGAAATGCAAATCTAAACAACCTTGAGATCACCTCACCGCAGTTAGAATGGCTAGCTATAATCAAGAACTCTAATAACAACAGATGCTGGAGGGGATGTGGACAGAAGGGACCCTTACTGCATTGTTGGTGGGAGTGTAGACTTGTTCAACCACTTTGGAAAGCAGAATGGAGGTTCCTCAAAAGACTCCACATAGAGCTCCCCTATGACCCAGCAATCCCACCTTGGGCATTTACCCAAGTGTTTCCCCAACAAGACCACACAAAAGCTCCCAGCACAACTATGTTTATTGCAGCATTATTTACCATAGCGAAGATATGGAACCAACCCAGATGCCCCTCAGTAGATGAATGGATCAAGAAAATGTGGTATGTATACACAATGGAATTCTATGCCTCAAGCAGAAATAAGGACATTGCACCATTTGTTAGGAAAAGGAAAGACTTGGAAAACATTATATTAAATGAAGTAAGCCAGGCCCAAAGAAACATAGGTCCCATGGTTTCCCTTATTTGCAATAACTAGTATATGTGTGAGTCAAGTAGAAAAGGTTACATAAATTGATGTCCGGTGAAATGAACGCCAAGATGAGTATTCAAATGTTTTTTCTTTCTTGCAATTTTTACTAGCATAGTTATAAGATGATTTCTTTGTTGCTTTGTGTGTCCCTCCCCCACGGTATAACCCCTGCTTTCACTGTATTTGATGTTGGTATAATTTGTGGAGGGGAAGGGAAGAAACAGGTCGAATAAATAGGGATACAGGTGGACCCATTGCAACAATGAGATATACAAGTTGTTTTGTCAAAAAAACGAACTTTGGGAGGATTGGGTTGGTGGGGAGGGAGGATGGGAAAGATGGGAATGGTAAACAAAGGAGGAGGCTACAATAAGGAGGCTTTATAAGAAATGTACTCACTATATTGCCCATGTAATTGTAACCCCTCTGTACACTATTTTCACAATAAAAAAATTTTTAAAAAAAAACGAACATTACAACTTTGGCTGGGGTGGGGAAGTGGTAGATTGGAAGGGATGCTGAGGGGAAACAAAGCAGGAGGCAACAATGCTTGATAATAAATGTACTCATTACTTTGCCCATGTGATTGTAACCCCTTTGTACGGTATTTTCACAAAAAAATAGGAAAAGTTATTTTTAACGTTTCCACGTTTTCCTTTGTTCTATTTTTATTTGTAAACTTGCAGAATAAAATTCCTTCCTTGTGGAAGGAACAAAATAAAATACAATATAATAAACTCTTTCTGCCTGAAACATGTGGCCGTCTCCTTTCCGCAAACCCTACCCAACGGAGCCCAACAACCTGGCCCGGAGGATTTGGCTTCTCTCTATGTTCTGAGGACATTTTAAGTGGGAGATCAGCACAGTAATGATTATCAATTTTCCCACAGGAAAGTAAGAATCCTTTGTCAGATCTCATGAGATCTTGCTCCTACTCCTCCTTAGCCTATGTATTGGTCAAAAGTCTATTGCCAACATGTGAACCACTAAAGATATCAAGCTACCCATGTTAAATTGGAACAGACGCTCTACTTCTAAACTAACCTTTCACCTTTCTTATTCAGACTCTGTTTCCTAAGTCTTCTTTCCCTAGAAGACTATCCACGTTCACAATCAAGGAACCATCTCTGCTGCCTTGTCCTGATTCGGATGACATGTCTGCATTCTATCCCTAAGAATGATACCCCTGTGTCAGCAGGAAGTAGCCCAGAGAATCTTCAAAAGGCTGGAATGTTCTGTGTGCCCAGGATAATACCACTCCCTCCCCTTCTGCTCTCCTCCTCCTTTCCAGGAGAGGGCAGCATGGTAGCCTTTCCAGAATTCTCCTACTGGAAAGCAGTAATCTCCTCAGTCAATCTCCTGAATGAGAGTTAGCAAAGGGCTCCAGGCTGTGAGGTCACCACCTCACCCTCTGAGGTCACGCCCTCACCCACCCAGCCCTGTCTCCCTAAGCCCAGCCATGCCCTTATCCACCCTGTCACACCCTGATAAGCCCAGTCACTCCCTCATCTGCCCAGCCCTGCCTGCTTCCACCAGTGAGAGGCTCCCTAAGCTCTGAGGTCATTTCCGCCTCCGCTGTGGCCACGCCTCCTCCCCGCCTGGCACTATATAAGCCCTCTGGCTGGTGCTAAGCTTTGTCTCTGGGCCAGCCTCCCTCCAGTGCAGGTCTGCGAGCAGGTTGGTCTTGCTCCCTCCTGTCACTCAGCTCTTCCCGCGGACTCGCTTCGTTGTTGGGAAGCTTGGTAGTGTCAAGAGCTCTCTGCGATCCCAGTGTGTGCGGACATCTCCCAGGATCTCCTGCAGACATGGCGGTCTCCACCGCAGTCGGGAAACTGCGGATCCCTCAGCTGGCCAAGGTCAAAAACAAAGCTCCAGCTCTAGTCCAGATCACCGCTGAACAACTGCTGAGGGAGGCCAAAGAACGAGAGCTTGAGCTCCTTCCACCTCCACCTCAACAGAGGATCGCAGATGAAGAAGAATTCAGTGACTACAAGCTGAGGAAAAGGAAGGCCTTTGAAGATAACTTAAGGAAGAACCGGACTGTGATTGGCAACTGGATAAAATACGCACAGTGGGAAGAAAGGCTCCAGGAAATTCAGAGGGCTCGATCCATCTACGAGCGTGCTTTAGACGTAGACTATAGAAATATCACACTCTGGCTGAAATATGCAGAAATGGAAATGAAGAATCGCCAGGCCAACCATACCCGAAATGTGTGGGACCGTGCCATCACAACACTGCCACGAGTCAGCCAGTTCTGGTACAAGTACACATACATGGAAGAGCTGTTGGGGAACATGGCCGGTGCCCGGCAGGTGTTTGAGCGCTGGATGGAATGGCAGCCCGAGGAGCAAGCCTGGCACTCCTACATTAACTTTGAGCTGAGATACAAAGAGGTGGAGCGGGCTCGGACCATTTACCAACGCTTTGTTCTTGTGCACCCGCGGGTGAAGAACTGGATCAAATATGCCCACTCTGAAGAAAAACATGGTTATTTTGCCCACGCACGGAAAGTGTATGAGAGAGCTGTTGAGTTCTTCGGAGAGGAACATAAGGATGAACACCTCTATGTTGCCTTTGCCAAATTTGAGGAAAACCAGAAAGAATTTGAGAGGGCCCAGGTCATCTACAAGTATGCCTTGGACAGAATCCCAACACATGAGGCTCAAGAGCTCTTCAAAAACTATACCATCTTTGAGAAGAAGTTAGGTGACAGGCAGGGTATTGAAGCTATCATTGTGAGCAAATGCAGATTCCAATATGAAGAGGAAGTGAGGGCCAGCCCACACAATTATGATGCGTGGGTTGATTACTTGCGCTTACTGGAAAGCAATGCAGAAGCTGACACAGTGCGAGAGGTTTATGAGAGAGCCATTGCCAATGTCCCACCCATTCAGGAGAAGAGACACTGGAAGCGTTACATCTACCTCTGGATCAACTATGCACTCTATGAAGAATTGCAGGCAAAGGATCCTGAGAGGACAAGGCAGGTGTATCAAGCCTCTTTGGAATTAATTCCTCATCAAGAGTTCACATTTGCCAAAATGTGGCTCTATTATGCACAATTTGAAATAAGACAGAGAAATTTATCATCTGCTAGAAGAGCTCTGGGGACTTCCATAGGCAAGTGTCCAAAGAGCAAGTTATTTTAAGGCTACATAGAACTGGAAGTGAAGCTTCGAGAATTTGACAGATGCCGGAAGCTTTATGCAAAGCTGTTGGAATTTGCACCTGAAAATTGTACCTCCTGGATTAAGTTTGCAGAATTAGAGACAATCCTTGGTGATGTGGAGAGAGCCAGGGCAATCTATGAGTTAGCCATCAGCCAGCCTCGCTTAGACATGCCAGAGGTGCTTTGGAAATCCTACATTGACTTTGAGATGGAACAGGGAGAAATTGAGAGAATACGAAATCTTTACCGACAGTTGCTCCAACGGACACAGCATGTCAAGGTATGGATCAGTTTGGCTCACTTTGAGTTGTCTGCAGGAGAAAGAAGTGTATCTAAATGCAGACAGATTTATGAAGAGGCTAACAAAATCATGCGGAACTGTGAAGAAAAGGTAACGAGGCTTATGTTGCTGCAATCTTGGAGAAGCTTTGAGGATGAATTTGGAACAGTATCAGATAAGGA
This sequence comes from Dipodomys merriami, assembly GCF_024711535.1. NCBI lineage: Eukaryota > Metazoa > Chordata > Mammalia > Rodentia > Heteromyidae > Dipodomys > Dipodomys merriami. The sequence continues at coordinate 18,485,819 of NW_027202715.1, read as the reverse complement.
GAGAGTAGACAGACTCATGCCAGAGAAAGTGAAGAAGAGAAGAAAGGTTCAGATGGATGACTGGTCTGATGCAGGCTGGGAAGAATACTGTGACTACATCTTTCCAGAAGATGAAGCTGCCAGCCAAGCTAACCTCAAACTTCTGGCTACGGCTAAACTTTGGAAGAAACAACAGCATCCTGACTCAGGATGCTTTCTCTAAATGTTGCCACATTTTGGTGTTTTATATTTTTATTTGTAATGTTGTAAAATTTTGTAATATTGTAAAGTTTGTAAAATTTTTCCTTGTTGGAAGGAATAAAATAAAATAAACTCTTACTTATCTGCAGCATGTTGTGGTCTGCATTTATTGAAACTTACATTAGAGAACCCAACAACCTGGCCCAGAGGTTCAGCTTCTCTAAACTTACTGAGGATACTTTAAAAAGAAGGTCAGGAGACTAGCGATTATCAACCTTCCCTCGGAAGAGCAGGATAACGTTGTCCTATATATGTATAAATGGTAGTTCTTTGTTTTCATATGGAAGATATTGAAGTACAGTTGTATATTTGATAGTATTACTTAGTACATGTATAGTTTTTAATCAACTCACTGGGGATGGACATTTGTCTCAGACACTTGAAGCTGTTAGGAACACCCACATTGCAGACTTTGGATGGACATCCACTTTTAGTATACTTGTTTTGATTCCAAGAAAGAGATTGCCAAGTCCTATGGTAGGTATGTATTTATTTAGAAGCTACTATAAAAATGTCACAGTGCAGATCAGAAGGAACAATTCTGCCCAACTAGAGGTAAGGAATGTGAAGTACTGTTGCCAATGTTGACCATGTTAATTCCATCACAGGTCTTCATGGTAAGCACTTCTCAGGCTTGTTTCTTGAATTGTCACATCTGACCTTTCCCTGTGCCTGGTTGACTGGATTAAGGAGGTCTGACCAACAAAGATTCTGCTCACCACTGGCAAGCCATGTGGATGTCCAGACCTAGTAACCCTTCAGCCCCTGCATGCACCTGACTTCCACCCCACTACAGATCCCAAGGGAGATCAGTCAACTCATGGAAACATGAGGAAGAATGATTTTTGATTTAAGCTCTGATAGCGATTGCTTGTAATCCCAGCACTTGTGAGACTGAGGTAGGGGGATTGGGAGTTTGAAGCAGCCTGGACAACATGGATAGAGCATGTTTAAAAGAATATATTTTTGGTTATTGTTTTCGAAAAATTATGGATATTTGATAGACAACAGGGACAAAGGTTATCACCCCAAAGTAGGATGTGACCATAAAATCAAGTAAGCTGTCAAGTCATTTCCTGTTGATTTGGTGAGGTGTGTTAGTTTCTGAATGGATGGTAGAGGAAGGCAGAAGAAAGGATTTAAAACTTTTTGCTATTATCTAGGTCAGTATTTTCTTTTTAGCTTGTGACATATTGTAAATTTCATCTTCTCTGCCTGCAAATGCACTGTCCATACCCTTGGATTGGTTGAAGAGCTGTTGGTCATACTGAACTTCATTTGAGTTGCAAGGATTGGGGACACCCCAATGACTTCAGTGATTTCAGTTATATCTGCTCTTCCTTTTTCTGCAGTTCTGATCCCTTGCCAGCAGCTGTCCAGGAAAGATAATGGTCATGCCCTCTCTCTTTTTGCCTCTCCTGCTGGATCTCATCCCTCCTACGTGTGTGCCTCCCTATCATCTGTCCACATGGGTTTTGATCCCAGCTCTCCTCTACCTGGCTTTTGCGCCATCACTCTAAGTTTCCCTTTCATTCTGAATCCTTTTTCTCTCCACTTGGGCCCATCTTTCCACAGTGTCCAGAGCCTTCCAGTCAGCAATATAGAGAATTTCAGCCAGTTTGGCAAAGTTCTCATTGATGTGTACCATCTGAAGTCCTCTTCCACTAGCGGCCAGTTGCTTGTCTAATGGAATTGTATAACACTTTGCATTTTTCCAGGTGGAAATGCAAGGAGGAATCTTCCACTCTTGTTGCTCCTTGGCAGTCATCTTTTGGCTTGGAGAGTGCATGACAGGTGCAGGAAGAGTAGGTGGTCCCCGGGGAATCTTCTTGTTGATCCGGAACCTCAGAGGTTCCATTGGATCTGTCTGCATCTCTACCATCTGTATTAGCCTCTGTGAAGCTCCAGAGTTAAATGCCACTCCTTGCTGAGATGGTGTGTATCTCATATATTGAGTAGGAGCCAGTTTATCAGCTGCTCGAACTGGCATGGCTGTGGCAACCTTTTGCTGGACATACTTGTCTAAGGCTCCCATGTCTTTGCTATGAGCTCTTGAGAACTTCTTCGCCGGGTCTCTGTGGGTATGGATCATTGGTATTCATACCCTCCTTTGGCTCTAGGTCAGTATATTTACTGTAAATGACCTTGTCTTTTGAATGTCTTTGTTGAGCAATTGCATTGTACTGAATTCTTCCTTCAGGATCGACCTGAATGGCCAGTGCATTTGACCTGTTTTTTTTTGTCATCTCTATCCAGTGGATAATGGGCCACATAGATCTCTGGAAAAGCATCATCAAAGTCCTCTAGCAAGTGAGATAAACAGCCTTTTTGGTATCTGTATGAGGGAAGTTTCTCTACGAGAAGAGGCCAGGGAAATCTGCCATGGACTGTGTGATTCTGCCTTCTCTTCTGCTTCAGGTTGGTTCTGAGATAGCTGAGTAGGTACAGGTAAAAAGCTGGCGAGTGCCATCTTCTTCAGCAAGAGTTGATTTAGTCAAGAGCAGGAGCAAACGGATGTCCTGCCTGAGTTGGATGCATGCACAGTGAGAACACAGGCAGGAGAGAGGAATTATATAGGAAGGGCAAGGAGGAGATGTGTCCACAGCGGATGTGGAAATGACATCAGAGCTGATGGATCTTCTCTCTGGCAGGAAGAGGCCTGACTGGGGCAGATAAGCACAAGACCTCAGAGGATGGGGAAGTGACCTCAAAGCCCGGGGCCTTGCAAACTCAATCAGGGGATTGACACTTTGATGTGATTGATTACTTGTTTCCCACAGGTGATTTCTGGAATGGCTACTGAGCTTTCCTTTCTAGCAGAGAAGAGGAGGAGAGTGGGCCAATGTCATGGGCGTACCTAACATTCTAGACTTTTGACAACTGAAAAGAGCCACTGATTTTCTCTGGCTACTTCCTGCTGACAAGGGGGGGGGGCTCATTTTTAGGGGTAGAAGGCTGAGATGACATCCCGACTGGTATAAAGCAGCAGTAACAGTTCCTTGGTTGTGAATGTTTATATTTGTCTATGGAAAGAAGTCTTAGGAGGCAGGGGCTGAACAAGAAGTTGAAAGTATAGCATAGAATGAAAAGTTCTGTTCCACTTTAAAATGGGTGACTTGATGCCCTTAGTGGTTCCCATGGTACCAACAGGGGTTTGATCAAAGATTTGGTCTGAGGAGGGTTAAGGGGGAGGGGTGAGGACCTGACTGGACCACTTTTCACCTCCAGGTCTGAGGAGCTAAAGACCAGTCATTTCCACATCGAAGTGAGAGGGGCAAAGGTGGTCCAGTGATGAAACAGGATAAGGGACAGAGGACAGCAGCACTAACTCCTGGTGGCCCATCTGTAGGTCAAAAGTGAGAGAGCATTCAGGTGGACCTGTTGCAACAATGAGAAGTACAAATTGTCATGTCAAAAACGAGCTTTACAACGTTGATGGGGGGGAAGGGGGGAAGGAATGGGTTGGGGGGAGTGGGGAGGCTGGGAAGGGAGGGGAAGGGTAAACAAAGGAGGAGGCTGCAATGCTTGGTAAGAAATGTATGCATTATCCTGCCCATGTAATTGTAACCCCTCTGTAGAGCATGTTCACAAATAAAATGAAAAAAAAGTGAGAGAGCCTGGGAGCTGATCCCAGTGACAACTCCTGAGAATAGTCAGGTGTGACAGACCAAGTAAGGGAAGGTATGGCCATGAACACACAAGCACATAAGTGCATACACATGCCCATCTGTAGGTATGAAGGTTGACTAGGTAAGCCAGGTTTTACAGAGAGAGTTCAGGGACACACAGGTTTAAGTAGACAGGTGGTGTCCAGTACATGTAGAGAATGAGAGGGTGGGTTAATCAAGGCCAGAGGACTTGCTTTCAGAGCGGATTAAATGTTTCACCCCGGCCCTATTAGAAACAGGCTGCATGTTGTTTAAGAGAAAAGAGTTTAATAGCCTACAGCCCTTCAGAAGGCTTCAGAGCTAGAGAACAAAGCTCACTCAGAAAAGTCAAGTTTGGGCTGGGAAGGTGGCTCAGTGGTAGAGTGCTTGCCTTGCATGCCTGAGGCCCAGGTTCGATTCCTCAGCTCCCTCTGCCTATACAAAGTTGCAGCTACAGAAGACCACAGACAGCCTCTACATCAAGAAGAGAGAAGCATTCTTCCTGCTATAGCTCTGAACCAGCAAAGCTGCAATCACAAAGATGGGAGTCATTTGTTTGGTGGGTTCTCTGGTGTTGCCATGGGAGATACCATGTTCATTGTCCTCCTGCAGTGTGTGAGCTTGAACAGCCTGGTAGAGGGAAATGCAATTGCCTGATATGAATGCTCAGGACACAGGCTTCACCCAGGGACAGTACCACAGTCTCCCACAGCAGAATGTCCCTTGGTGCCATGATGGAGGCTTTGGAAGCCTTTCCAGTGTTCTACAAAGCCAGCTGCTTCTGGGATGCTCTGCATGCCAGAAGGTTCCATGGGCACCAGCCTGTGGATTCACCGGTACAAAGAAGGCACTTTCTCCATCACAAGCAGAACTGATGTGGAATCAGTGACACCAAGTGTTACATTGAAAGTTCTGAGTGTTATAAAAAATGACTGTGTCTGTCAGACAAAGAAGGGTAAAAATCCAAGCAAGAATCTGTTAAAGGCAAGTGGCTTCATCCTATCACAGCAGCCCAATGCCAGCAATTGGCCTTTGGATGGATGGCTGCCTCCCAGGTTCAAGAAGTTTATCAGGGTCACTGTTGCAGCAGTATCAGTTCAGCTTTTTAAAGACATTCAAGTCATGGATCCCACCTAGGGATCATTTCCTCTAGAGCACTTCATCTGTGAGTCCTTTCAGAAAGCAGTAGAGTAGCTAGGGAAAGAGGCAGGTCCATCTGAGGGCAGCCATCTTGTTCAACTACCTGAGTCTCTCATGGCCAGGACTTTGAGTATTCAAGGGTACCGTGTTTTCACTCCAAGTGCTCCACCTGTATATTCCCCAGCCCAGCTCAGTCTCATGATAAATCATAGTGTTGCTACTTCTAATTCCATGACTTAGAATGACTTCTTTTTAGACCATTTGTCCTACTAGGCAAAGACAACCCAGTGACAACCCAGAGTCCTGCCCTTTAGGAAGACACCTCCTTACTATGGTCCTTCAAGTCTAGCTTGCACCAAAATCTCAGAAGCTCCCAGGAGGATAAGAGATGTGATAAGTGTATTCCACCACTTCCACCAGTAAAGAAGAAAGACTCCAAGCCCTCTGGTCTTTGCCCAGAACAACATTAACAGCAAATGCAAGTTATCAAGGCGAAGCAGAGGGTGCTGAAGTAGCTGGGGTTCTGTGCGCATGTCAAGCACCCCAGATGATCATTGCTATGTATTTACAAGTCTTAAAATGTGAACGTGATCAAATCCTCATTCAGACTGCCTAGGTAGTCCCTGATGGAATTACATGAACGATAGTTTGTGAGCAATATTTTTGTTCACTTCCAACCAGAGAACATATCATGCAAGTGCATCTACCTGGCAACTAGGGCGCTCCAGTTTTTACTGCCTACTCATTCTCACAGGTTTCATCTTTTTTAGGCACTACAGAATAGGAAGTTCAAGAAATATGCATAAGATGCTTTGGCTGTACACCAGGAAAAAGTCTAATTGAAGTTTTAGAAAGGGAAGTATCTAATGGGAAACCATACTCAGGAATGATTGTACTTTACTATAGTTGTGTATTGTTTATTGCTCTAAGAACTGGAGTGTGAATTCTGTAAAAATTTATCTTATTTTTATACAGATATAAGTACAGACATTGTTCTGTTTAAGTGGTTTATTTCCTTAACTGCTGGTGAATACTTTAACACTTCTTTGTCTGCACCTGCAAAGATTTTGACAAGAAAATAATATATCAATCCTGTTTTTCCAAAGAACTAAAACACACACCCAGGTCATGAGTGCAATAGCCTGGAAATAGGGAATAGCAAAAAATTGCCTGGGGCTGAGGGGCAAGGGTTCAGCTCTGTAATCCGGAGGATTGTAGGACGGCAGATTTTTGCCAGCAATCCTCCTCAACCCGTGTTATACTCCTTGGCCCAGGCCTTGGTGGGCATATCTGCTACTGGGGAAATGTTCCCTGTCACCAACCTGGTGATCAGGATGTACCAGTTGCATGAGCTGAGAATTGAGTGTGAGCAGCCACTGGAGGTGTAAAACAACAGCAGTCTTCTGGGAACCGGCTCTTCTGAATCCACTGATGCAGATTTCTGGCTGGATTTTCCTGGACCTTGGACAGACCCTGGACCTTGGACCTTGGAATAGGAGCCATTCTGATTCTCTGGAACATGATATCTTTCAGCTCATTGACCAGGATGAAAAAAAGGGAAAAGAAGCATTTGAGTTTAAGAATCTCATAACACCTGCATCTCATGGTTGCCTGTATGCCCATGGACTAGACGAGGGTAAAGATGACTTCTCACAGAGGCAGAACTCAGCCCCAGCTCGGATGCTTTCTTCACAAGAAAGAGATGTGAGCGAGGGAATTTTGTTCCACTTTTCACACTCCAGTCACCTGTGACAGCCAGTTTGTCTGATGAGGATGATGGCTTCATGGACCTTCTTGATGGAGAGAATCTGAAGAACGATGTGAGGCCCCATCGGGCATGGCAAGTCTCTGGACAACACCCATGGTTATGAGAAGAGCTACAAATATTGGCAGTGGGTGAGGGCTGTTTGCCTCTCCTTCCCAGTGTGACTCCAGCATTTGGTCAGCAATGAAGGGAACAGAACAATCTCAAGAGGAATCTCCACAGGGAAGCACAAAGTGGCAGAAGAGCTTGGCTGGAATTAGTCCTGGAGGGTCACATAATCTAGAGGGTCCCTGAGATTCTATACCAGTCTGTGTCTCTGACAAATTCTTCCAAAGGTACCATAGAGAAAAAATATCAATGCATAGTCAATAGTATTTTCCTAAAAAACTCCTTTTGGGGAAAAAAGATTCATAGAAGCTTTTATGTGTTTCCTCTCAGACTTGAGAAATTTTAAATTTTCAATGTGCTCAAAGCCAGAGGGTAGGGACACAATTTATTATACAGCTTGTACAGGTTGTTCTTGGGTGTGTGTGCTGTTATTGGAAAGTGAACATTTCTGATTTTAAGTTTTAAATCTTGTTAGAAAACATTTGTTTCACTGCACAATTGTTTATAAAAATTCACTGAAGCTGGGCACAGGTGGCTCACGACTGTAATCCTAGCTACTCAGGAGGCTGAGATCTGAGGATCATGGTTCAAAGCCAGCCCTGGCAGGAAACTCTGTGAGATTCTTATCTCCAATAAGTCACTAGAAAACTGAAAGTGGTGCTGTGTCTCAAGTGGTAGAGCCCTCGCCTTGAGCTGAAGAGTGCACACATAGAGCCCAAACCCAGAGTTCAACCCCAGGATCGAAAAAAAAAATTCACTGAAAATTGTGGATCTGTTTCCTACTAGTCACAGCATTTGTACAATGTTGCTTTCTAGTGTATTAAAAAAAAGGAAAATGCCCACGAGGAGGAATAGAAAGAGTATCTGAGTAGCCAAGAAGATGATGGCAATGATGGTAGTGATCCAAGTTCTCCCTGAAAACATCACCAGATAACACACTCAATTGTGGCTGGATAAGAAGTGGTCCTAGTATCTCAGTAGTCCCAGGCCATTTCTGTCCTAAGATGGCTAACGCCAGTTCAGCCAGTTCAATGAATTGGTTACTGACGTATCCTGAAGTAGAAGATCACGTCAGATGTAGGGAAAGAAGTCACAGAAAAACAGCCTATAGAAACACATTAAAAACTCAGGCAAATGAGTACAATATCCTGGAAATAGGGAATATAAAAAAAATTCCATGGAGAAAAAGCACAAAACAGATCAGGGGACCAAGATTAAGTCTCCATATACAGATACACAGCATGGCTGGGCACTTAGGTAAAAGGAAGACTACACACTGCATGCTAGGTCCTGTTTCTGTCTCCACTTGAGGTATAAGACAGATTTTAAGGAAGAGTTCCGGCAGGCCACGGGCACACACTGCTGGAGCTGGACTTGGGTTCTTGTCTGCTTCCTGACACTGTCCCAACACTGGCATCCTAATCTCAAAGTTGTCTTTGTCCAGAATCAACCAGGCCCTTTAGTGATGCTCACACTTGTACCCCAGCTTCCTGCTCTCCTGGAAGCTGCTGTCCCTTGGGCCACAGGATGAACAACAACCACCGATTTTCAGGCCCCTGCATCTAGCCTCACTCTCCAACAATAGAATCCCAGACATTGTCCATGGAGCAGGTAGGATCCTGAGCCACCTGTGTAGGCCATGGTAACAAAGGCTAGCAAAGCAGGAGTCTAATGACAAGTCAGAAGAGTGATCAACACCTTTGTCTCTGGTAAGGCAAACACAGGCACTAATTCAAGTAGGCATCAACTCTGGTTGACTTTTCTCATCTTCTGGACAGTTCTTGAATAAATGCAAAAGCCTTATAACAATGGCTATCTGGCTAAACCAAGGCTAGAAGCAGCTCTACCAGATCACTGATTCTTAATGATGCATGCTTTCTAATGAAGACAATTCTCAATAGCTGAGTAGTCAAGGGTTTCCTTTTAGAATTCTAGACCAAAGAGAGAAGGCACAGACAGTGTCACTGAATGGTAGGACTCCTGTTCACAATCACTGCATGTTACCCATGAAAAGCATTTGGCCTGACCCTTTGGGGAACAGCCCCCATGGGCCATGCCAAACGGCTAAAGGTAATCTATCATGGTGGTTGCTTTTCCTTTCACCTCAAATGCTACCTTTGGGGCCAGCAATGTTGTATATTGATCAGATGCAAGTTCCTCCTTAGGACACAGGTTTGTCAATAATGTCAGGGTTTAGGCTTTCAGGTTGCTGAGCCTGCCTAATCCAGCAGGAAAATCTATCTCTCTACACCTCCAAGGTACAGGTTCTCTCCCCACCTCAGAGCTTAAAGCTAGTGTCAGGATAGTCTCAGATTCTCCAGGCTGATGTTGTATAAGTTTTTGAAGCTATAAGAAGATCCTGAGATGTTATCTCCCAAGAGCTAGGCCTTTAAGTCCCATCTGACCATTAAGTTTGCTAAACTCTCAGCCTCATTCATCTAAAAAGGCCTACCTTTCCATCCCTGCCATGTCCAAGTCTGAAGCCCTGTCAGTGGGGACCTGCTACATAGCAGTCAGATGTGAGCTCTTAGAAATGATCCCTATATAGCCTCCTCTGTTCTTTTTTTTTTTGGACAGTCATGGGGCTTGAATTCTGGGCCTGGGTCCTGTCCCTCAGCTCTTCAGCTCAAGGCTAATGCTTTACCACTTGAGCCACAGTGCCACAGACTCTGCTGTTCTGTAGGAAAAGTGCTTGCTCCCACAACAGATATGCTTGAAAAGACATGTATTGTCAGGAGAGTTTCCAAAGGGATAGGAGTGGTGGATGAAATGCTCCATAGACAGACTTGGTTAAACCACCTCTCTGACAGGAAGACCACCATGACTAGTAAAAATTTGCACAGGGTCTGCGTGAGGGACTAGAAAACAAAACCTTCTTTCCAAGCTTGGTTGTTTCCACACATTGCAGAAAATGTAACCTTAACTGTACTTTGCCACTTTGAGACAGAATGATTCAATGCAATGGAAAGTTCTGGATAGGCAAGTCACAGGCCAATTCCAATTATGAAAATGTAAACAAAGCCTTAAAAAGTTAAGCTAATTATGACCACATGGTGATATGATAAATGAAGTAATCCAGACCTAAAAGAATCACAGGTCCATGGTTTCCCTTATTGGCAATAATTAGTATATGTCTAGGGTAATCTTATCAGATGGGCAGAACAGCTAAAAAGCTATGCACATATGACCATATAAGATGATGCTAAGGGAAATGAACTCCAAGATATGGACACAAGTGTGGTTTCTTTGTTGTTTTTAATGTACTATGTGATTTCTTGTTTGTCTTGTCTGTTCTTCTCCCTATGGTATATCCATCCCCTGTTGTCACTGTATTTGATTTTGGTACCCTGGATTGTATATATATTTATTTGAATTGGAAAGAGAAGTGAACAACAGAGTCATGCGACAAAGGATAAGGGGGGAACCAATGCAACAGTGACATACACAAGACAAGATGCAACTTGAGGGGGGATTGGGGAGATAGGGAGAGTAGGAGAAAAGCGAGGGAAGGGGTAAGAAGTTCAACAAGAAATGTACTTTTTACCTTACTTATGTAACTGTAACCCTTCTATACATCACCTTGACAATATTTTTTAAAAAAACAGTGGTGCTGGGAAAGCTGGATCGCAACTTGTAGAAGACTGAAAGTAGAGCCGTCTCTTCTCACCCTGAAAAGCTATTCAAAATAGATCACAGATCTTATGGTAAAGACCTGAAACTGCTAGGGGAAATCTGACACACACACACAGACAATTGTCAGAATCAAGAGACAACACACAAAATGGGAGGAAAATTTTTGGCTATCAATCTTTTAGCTGATGAATAGCTGGCAGATTATATAAATAGTCCCCAAAACTTACAAACACCCATCATGTCTTAATGCTCTTCTATTACAAAGATTGTGGATATCACCAGAAGATTCTGGGACATGATTGTTCTCAGCAATCACAGGGAGAAAGCCCACATGCCTGGAGAAAGAGAAAGCATGAGAATTTCCTGCCACTTATGCAGATATAACAGGGAAGTGGACTCAGGAGCAATGGGAAGTTAAAGCCAACAGGGCCTTAGAAGAATATGCTAAGCCTAAGAGGCTAAGCCAGGAGAGTGCAAAGAATTCCATTGGATACCACTGGGGAGCTGCTGCTAGGAGGCCCTCTGGAGGCCAGACCAATGACAGTTGTATTGACCTCGCCAACAAAGCCACATCATAGAAGCAGCATGTGACTTATCAAGAGACAGTACCAAGACAGAAGCATCTCTAACCCTCTCCAAAACTTAAGAAAACCAGGCAGAAGTAGCCTAACAGGCACAATGCACAGGGCAGCAGGGCCATGGACAGGAGAAGTGCTTCAGAATGAGGAAAGCCGAGTAGGACACAAGCAGGGTAACTGAGCACCCAGGAGGGAGCACAAGGCTTATACTTGCAGGGAGAGATAGTTGTGCAAGATAATCCAACAGGGTGCAAAGCTGCATCCCAGAATAGATGGAGATGCTGTAGCCCTCATGGTTCCCCTAGAGATGGCCATACAACTTGCCACCATGAGCAATATATTATATTTCTTGTCATACCTGGATATTGAAGGAGATAAATAATAGCATAAAACTTGAAGGGTATAGAAGGACAACAACAGGTTTAGGCTATACCTGTAAGAATAAAGATCTAAGTAAGGGTTAGACCCCGACCTCCGACAGTCACATAATGTATATACCACCTGCCACATACAAGGTATATGTGCTGCCCAAGTCCAGGTAAGGAAGCACCGTGTATGAGGGAGAGATCACGTTTTACACCAAACAGGAACCTTGCAGACCAACTTTCCAGAGGCCCAAGCAATGAGATGGCTGACATACAGATATACCTACCATAGCAGGTAGAAAAGCAACTTGAAGGCCAGGAATATAACTGAGTCATCCACAAGAAAAAAAGGTTTCACTTCATCCTTAGATGCATCTTCTCCATGGGCTTTACCCTGGCTTAGCAAGGTCTCAGCATGACACATCCCTCCATAGTGGGCTGCTGAGACCCTAGAATGGGTGCTGGTCCCAGCCCCCAGCTTCAGACTCATCTCCAGGCTCTGCCACACCAAACCACAAAAAAGATGCCTGCCTCAAAGTTCATCAAATTTCAGGAGTTATCTAGCACCAAGGAGTACCTGTGGAGAGCTTCCAGGCTCTCCATGTAGTCAAAGATAATCTTGAGATCACTGAAGAATAGACCTTGCATAGAAATGGATTAGACAGAGATTATGACATTGGGACAGTGCTGCTCTTGTCTCAGTAGTCTCATGGATAACTTCCACTATGGCTCGTCAACAAACAGGTTCGGATCCAAGTAGGCTTCTGATCTGATATGGAAGGCATGTGCGCCTCTGCTTTGAGCCTTGTTTGAAAGGATACTCAATGTGAATGGGATGCTCTGGAGGACAGAAGAGGATACAATTTATCTCCTGTGCTCTTTTCTGAAAAGAGCAAAGTTACTGCAATCCTGGAAGAATAAAGTTCAAAAATAGAACCAAGTATGTTTCCATATTTGTCATATGAATGCACCACTCAGAGGTGCATGAAGACAATAAAGTGAGGTAAATGAGAAAAGTGGCTAAATGTTACATCACAGACTTCCTGTGTTTGTAGTGACAACCGTCTTTGGGAGATGGCAAGCTACCTTAACAGCCATCTGGTGTCTTCTTTCCCTTTTAGGCGAGGTCACAAGAAAGGTCTCAGGGAAGATTTCTACTTCCAATATCTGGTTATGTTTAGTGATGGGCATGTACCCCAGAGAGAAAACATAACAACAGCAAACACAGAGAAGAAACTAGGTCCAGAAATATCCCTTGCTTGACGCAAGCCAGATTGTGGCTGCCATCTGTAGGGAGCAGACAGAGATCCAGGACTGGTGTACCCAGATCCAGGAAACTAGCCTGCCGCCCAGCCAGAAGTCTTTAGTCTCAAGACTTACCTACATGTTAAGACACTCATAGGTAGTATGCCATCTTTGTTGTAGCTCTGTCTTTGCTCCTGACTGTCTGAACAGGTGAATAACTGAAAAGTTATGTGTCCAAGCACATTAGGATCTCAAGCCTAGAGAGTTCTGAAGGAGCCTGCCAGAGTCAGTATTTTGCATCATAATGCCTTAAGCTTCACCTCCTGACCAGCTGCTAAGGGGCCAGACAGGTTCCTGGAGTCCCATTTTTTTGTTTTTAGGTTTTTTAAAAAATGTCATTATTGAGATTAAGTGATTTCATAAATTTCACAGTATTGTGAGATTGTGATACTTAGTCACAAACACTGTGAACTTTACAAGGAGAACTGACAGTTTTTTTTTCTTTTTGTCAGTCCTGGGGCTTGAACTCTGTCCTTGGGCACTATCCCTCAGCTCTTACAGCTCATGGTGAGTGCTCTACTGCTTGAGCCACAGCACCACTTCCAAGAACTGACATTTTCATGGTCTATAAAACTTATGAACACTACAGACTTTGACAATATAACTATTTCTTCCAAATCAGTTGATATGTTGATATGTATATTGCTTTCCTTTTGCTTAGTGTAAGCTCTTCCCTCTTTCTCTTTCATTCTCTCCTTCCCATCCCTGCCCTTGAGTTGCTTAGCTCACTTTCATCAATATCCAGTACAGCTGATGGGCCCTCTGCTGTATTTTTTTTATCCTGTTTCCCTTGGAGTCCCATTCTTAAGAGTCAGGAAGCATCCGTCCTCCATGGCTTAGCTTTCTTGGGATCTTTCCAATTCAAGTCCAATCTCCTGAACATAGCCAAGGGGTCTGATTCACCAAGGTCACCACTGAGGTCACCACAAAGTCATCCACTGAGGTCACCAAGGCCTTACTGCCAAACAAGCTCTGCCCATGGAGGTTTCATGAACATAGTCCATGTCCAGTTTCTTAGGCTATGTCATCTGACCCATGAAAATCAGGCCACACAATTTATATAGGAGAAATACCACAGAACCAAGCTACACTCAAGATCAGTTCACTGACCTTTAGTGTGGATATTTGCTAGAATGTTAGAAACTCCATAATCTTGCTATACCTGTGAATGCAGGGCTGAGTTACTTATATTTAGCTCACAGTGGGCTTAAGATGGAAATTGTCATTTCAAGTGTGGAAATCTTCCTCAAAAAACATTTGAAATCCTAACCAACTGTACCCATGGAAATGTCTTTAAAGACTGAGTCTTTGCAGAAGTAATTCAAGTTAAAATTGAGGTCATTATGATCACTTATAATCTAATGGAACCAGAGAGGGCCTCACCATGACCAGAACAATCTTGAGGAAAAAGTATAAAGCTAGAGCTATGTTTGACCTCAGAATATACTACAAAGCTATTGGAACCCAAACAGCAAGGGGCTGGCAGAAGAACAGCAGAACAGCACAGACACCAGAAACAAACCAGTATTTATAGGCAACTGATTTTCAGAAGCCCAAGGAACACAACAGAGAGAAGATCTTCATCAATAAATCAGGCTGGGAAAACTCGATAGTCATTCTTGGAAATTAGACCTCTAACTCATAACATGAAATCAACTCAAAATATAAGACTTCCAAGCAAATTCCAAACATTGGACCCAAAACAATGAGACTCCTACAGGGTGAGTCACCCTTCTCCAAATTCCTTAGGTCAGAAATGTTTTGGATGTCAGATCATGGGGATGTATTGGAAATGACCAAATTTAAAGAGGGAAAGATGAAATTGCTATATTTTGTGTATGTGTACCTTACACACACCTGAACTCACTTGTACAGTTGGTATGCCTTGCTTTTGACTACAACCTGTCACCTATGGCCAAGTAGAATTTTCCATTTCTGGAATTGTGTGAGCATTTAGGAGCATTATGAATTTTCTGAATTAGACCTCAGGGAATATTCCATATCATAGGTCTGAGCAAGGATATTGAAAAGTAGGATCTCTCAAGCAAAAACAAATGAATGCGGCTCCATCAAATTAAAACTTTTATGCATGGCAAATGAAACAGCATAAAAACCTTAGGGGGGGGAGGATTGTGTGGGGTGGGGTTGGGGGAAGGCTGGGAAGGGATGTGAAGGGTAAACAAAGGAGGAGGCTGCAATGCTTGATAAGAAATGTACTCATTATCTTGCCCATGTAATTGTAACCCCTCTGTACAGTATGTTCACAAAAAATAAAAATAAAAATAAAAAAACCCTAGATGTAATTGTAACCCCTCTGTACAGTATGTTCTCAAATAAAAAAAGAAAAACCCTAGAGAGTGGAAGAAGACATGTATAAACAAGCTGATGAGGGCATAAGATGCAGAAATTATACATTCATTATCAGGAGAATATAAAATTGCAAGTGGACAAAAGACCTGAATAGATAGTTCAAGAGATCTGCAAATTACCTAGTAGGCCTATGAAAAAATATTGCCAATTAGGATTATGTAACTCCAAAACCCTCAATAGGTATCACCCCTCCCCAGTTAGAAGAGTGCTTAAGTTTAAAGGTTTTGAAGAACATTATATAGTATTGGTACATTAGTACATCCCTTAAGGAAAACTGTATGGAAGTATGCTTAAAAGTTATAGACATGAGCTAGGAATGCAGTTTAGTGGTAAAGTGTTTGCCTAGTATGAGTGAAACCCTGGGTTCCATTCCTCATTATCATATAAACAGAAAAAGGCAGAAGTGGTACTGTGGTACAAAGTGGTACAGTGCTAGCTTTGAGCAAAAGCAGCTCAGGGAGAGTCCCTAGGACTGCCTGGAGGACTTCCCAAGGTCAGGCAAAAAAATAATAAATTCAAAGACACAATTACCATGGGATCCACTACTGATTATGTAGCAGAGATCAAAGTCCTGTCTGCATTGCTGTGTTACTGCAGCATTACTCAAAGAAATTTGAAGAACTCACAAGATATAGATTCACCCTAGGCATCAATTGATAAATGGATAGAGTTTGCATACACAGTGGAATACTACTCAGCCATAATCAAATCCTATCACTTATAGCAATATGCAAAACTGGAATAGTTCAGTGCTGAAGGATAGAACAATAATCTATGGTCTCCATGTTGAAGCATCTCACCTTGGGAGAACAGTAGTCAGAGGCTGGGAAGATAAGATAAGGAAGACTGGCCAAAAAGTACCAGCTCAATAGAATGGATAAATTCTAGTGTTTGATGCCCAGGAGAGAGACTATTATATATTGAATATTTCAAAAATCTAGGAGGATATTTCTAGTGTTCTTACACAAAGAACTGTAAACTATTTGAGATAGTATTCATATATGATACAATGCATATAAGTATCAAACTCTTCTGCATAGGTATGCAGGTATGTCAGTGAAAAGTTTTGAAGAACGTCTTACAATCTAAGACCAGAGTAGTAATTGAAGGAAACATCTTAACAGAAATAGCATCCAACTAGGGTTCATCATTTTGCATCAGTATGCCACTGAGTTCATTTCAAGGAATACTTTAATCCATTCCATTTTAAGCCTCTCTGCTGAGAGGTCTCCATGACACTATCTGACTCCAGGGACTGCTCCATGAATCTTCCTTTCCCCCATGTGAGGAGAGTCGCCAGCTATCTACAAGGCTGGCATCTAATCCTGGACAACCATCAGAAGTACAAGGATGAAGAATCCGAGTCTAAGGAATTCTGAATTATTCATAGGGTAGGAAGGGGCACCCACCTATAAAATGGGTCCAGAGACCATGAAGGACCTTCACACTGGATATTCATCCTCCAGAGGAGCCTAGGCCCCATTATTAGCCAAGAACCTACAACATGCCTGTACATTCCAATAAAAATAGAAATAGACCTATCAACTGGCAACTTGAGAGCCTGGTAGAACCAAAGAATGTGACAAGTCTTACCTGCCACATGAGAACAGTGCTTTACCACCCTATAAGGAAATGAGAGCCATCAAACTTGGAGAAGGACCAGAACAGACTGGAGACTCCCAGTTACAACCAGATGCTGCTCACACTTAATCCCAGGGCATTTCAATTCCTTCACTACCTGCCAATTAGGCAGACAATTTTGAGTTTCTCCTATTCCCTTGTCAATTACTCTTTGAAAAAACTGGTACCAGGGTGTCAGGCAGCAAATCCTTGATCAGACTCTCAGCAATCAAAGGTAAGACTAGCACTCACAAAACACAGATTTATTGCTCAGCTTGTAGGTTTGGGAACACAGCTTTTACCAAAAGCTCATTTCCAGAGGTCCAAGGGGCATCAACTTACATGAAGAGGAGAATTGACTGAAAAGGTATTGGGTCGTAGGAATGGCAAGGAGCTTAAAAACTTCATGACTCCACTTCTGTAATAGTAACTGCCACTAAAACTGTTAAGGGCAATAGCTGGCCAAGGTTGAAGATACCAGTAACAGGCCACACAGCAAGAAACACTCTTGACATTTTACAGGGAATCAACTCAAGGCCCCAGATCAATGAGACATACCATAATCTGTTATAGCCTCTGGTATAGTAATACTTAAGAAAAAGAAGTGGGAAAAGTGGTTCCACTAGGTCCCAAGAAGCCCTACTAAGAAAGCCTGGCAAGTCATCAAATCCAGCTTGATTGGGACCACAGTGAGACTCTATCTAAGATCCCTAGGTAACCAGAATGGAGGTCCTAGCTTTGAGCACGGGCCCTACATGCTCATCCTGTGTTTCCCAGATGACCACCAGCCTCAGAGGGGACACTTCCAGAGCCAACTTCCAACATCACCTAGAATGACTGGGGACTCAGCCAGCTAGCTTTCCAGATCACCTTTGTAAAAATGAATAGTAATCAGAGACACCGGAATATTCTTCCAATTCCTATACCACCAAGTCTCTCATGTAACTAGGTATATAAACTGCCATTTTTGAGAGATTTACCTGGCCAATGGACATAACCAGATCCAGGATTAAGCCTGAATAAAGCAAGATGTGAGCAAGATGTGAGCAGCTGTTTACATCATCTTCTCTAAGTATTCTGGACCCAGACTGTGGAGAACAAATTGACGAATGAAGCCAAGAGCTAGATGGAGGGAATCAGATTATCTGTCATATCTGAAAGTGACTACAGGCCCTAAAGGGATATAAATGTGTTAGTCGATTCCAAGGTGTAATTCCAAATCAATCAGGGATTGGACCTACCACCTAGACTGAAAGGGTGGGGCAGAGACCAATGAAGAAAACTCAAGGTAAAGGGTGGGAAGGACTCCACCCTTTGAAATATAGGCTAGAAGAGCACCTGCCCACAGACACCATCACTCATAGAAGAGAGGAACAGGTGGCCTGGAAACCCAAGGCCCATACTCATGGTGATTTCATAGTCAAAGGAAAGTGTGAAGAAAAGTAGACTAGACACTGAAGCATGAGAAACTCTAGGCCATAGACAATGTGGAGCAAACATGGTCACTCATGCAGCAAGACCACACTTTGTATACTTGATATATATATTACCAAACACCAGAACCCTGAAGAGTGGGGATGGGCCTGGCCAATGACCCAGCACATGCAGGCTCCTCAGGAGTTTTGTCTTGCAGAGGGTACAAAAATATTTTGATTCCAGGGAAAACAATGGCTACCCCCGAGTTGGCAGAAGCGGGTCTTACTCAAAGCTATCTTCGCCTGAGTGAAGGCTAAAGGCCATTTCCTCTTCAAAATGAAGCTAAGCATTGTTAGAAAAGAACAAAGTCCAAGGAGGAGAGAGTAGGACCATTACTATCTCATGGTCATGAAGCTTTCAGCAGAAGAACACCTGCCCACAGGGGAAGTATGGGTCCCAAACTAACTCTGCGTGCAGATAGGATAGACAAATCCCATGTTTACTATGCAAACAATAGACAGAGACCACTCCAGGGAAAGAGCTCAAACTGTCCTAGCCAGGCAAAAACCCTCCCTGGAAGGAGATGGATGCTGAGACCAACAGCTGACAGCCCCACCCCAGGCCATTCCATGCCAATACCAAGGACAATAGCAATTTCATGATAAGAGAGGGGTCCTAGAAGAACAAACTCCAGCAACCAAGACCCAGCAAGGAGCAAGGGCCTAAGCTGCATGACCAACCATAAGAGAACATGTCCATAGCAAGATGACGTTACCTACCTTTTCATTAAGAACAAGAATCAGAGAAAGATGCTGCATGAGATACCCCTCACCACTGAGGCCAGAATTAAAACAAAGGGGGAAGGGTCTTGAGAATCACCTCATACCTGCTCTTGCTCAAGCTTCTGGAAGATTCTACCCCATTCTGGCCATTACCTAGCAGGAATATGTACCCCACCTGCCTGGGAAGCCTTCAGCAAAGAATCCGAAGAAATTTATGATCTACACAAAATAGTCAAGACATGTATTTGGAAAATAATTCTTGAATCTTCTGCCCACAGGAAACTAAGAATTTTTCTGTCCTCATGAACAACACCTGCCATAGCAGAACCCGAAGGGAACACTGGACTTTCAGCCAATCATATACATCAACATCACAAGCAGCTCAGCTTCTCAGCAGATCAGGTAGACCCATGAGATCAATGAAGGCTTAAAGTACTTGAGGCAGTGATCACTAGTTGCTTGTTTAAACTAAACTTAAGATCAGCAAATTCTGTCTAGCAGAGCAATTCCTAGTGGTATCCCAAACACCTGGTTGTTTGTGTGACTTCATAAGATCTGCAAATCTTTAGTTTGGGGCTCTCCTCCTAAGCTCTGCTGTGTCAGAGTGTATGACAAGGCCCAATCTGCAGCCCGACTAAATAAAATATTAAAACAGCTGTAAGTCTGACTCTCAGTGGTCTTCTTGGTGGGGGTGCTGTGACTTGGGCACAACAATCAATGCACATCCTCAGGACAGGGGATAGTTCAGAGGCCATCCATTGTACAGACACCAATGCCTCTGCTGTTTGTTCTAGCAAGACGTAGACAGAGCCTTTGCAGGGGTTCAAGCTGGACATCCAGGTGTTAAAGGTAGATATCTAAGCAACAACCAATGCAACTTCCTAATGGCCAAGCCATTCCTACCTAGACCAAGACACCATAGTGAGAGGAAAAGAAATTCAAGAGTTTATCTCTGCACCTTATATTTATATACTGTTTTGTAGAATGGAAACTTCTTTCTACAACTACCTAAAAATTAATAATAATAATATTGTAAAAAAAGAGTATGTGTCTGAAAAATTCTCAATTATCATCTGAGACAGCTAGGCTCACAAAGAAACTAGTGCAGCTTTGATATCTGCTTCACTCCAAAATGCCATTGCCCACATGGGCAGGAATTGGGACATACAAAGACAAGGGCAGCCTTGTTTGCTCTGCCTCTCTTAAGCACCACTGGCTGGGGTACCAGTCTTCAATGGGAAACAAAGAAATATGACCTACCTAGTTTCAGTTAGTGGTCTGAAACATGCATTCCCCACATGCCAGGGTTCCATTTTATGTGTGGGTCCTGTCCATACCAGCAATACTAATGCACACTTGTGCATTAGTTAATGCACACTTGTGGCTGCCTGAGAGTCCCAGGGAGTCACTAGAAAGGGAACATGTGCTCAGTTTTAACCCCGTCACTATTGCAAAAGAAGTTCCTTTAACACATGTTTCAAGAGCTTGAAAGTTAAAGGCACAAGACAGCATGGAAAAAACAACCTTCAAGAAACCTCCTGCTGGTGATTGTTTATCTGCTGCCATGGCGCACAGGTGCGCAGCAGATGGCATGGTCTCTGGGACTGAGATTTCAAGGGCCTCAAGAGGGAGCACTGCTTTGTGAGCTGCAATGTAGGAGAGGTTCAATAGAGAACTCTCAAACTGCACTCACCCATTCTGTCCCATGGACTAATTAAAATAGCTACACCTTAACTGCTCCTCTGAAACAGGAACCAAGACCAGGTTCCTCAATAGATCCTCGTCATCATCCATGCTTTAGTAGAATAAGTTTCCTTTCATTTCCATCCTTGGAAAATTCCCTTCCAGGGGCTGTTCAGGGGATAGATTCCAGTTTAAAATTAGAAATAAGGCAAGTATATGTATTCATCTCTCAGTGCTTGCTACTCAATATTAACAGTCACATACTGGCTAGATCTAGGATGGAGACAGGGATTGTCTCCCAGGTCATGCATGCCCTATTAGTGTGACTTGCAATTCAACTTTAAAGTCAAATCAACTCTCTTGAAATTTCAAAATTACACATTTACATTTGATAATATTTAAGATTTGAGTAACTGGCTTAGAAGACAAACTCCAAGGAGGATAAGCATTGTGTGTTTGACATCATTCTTGCTAATATAAGCTATTGTTATCAACACTAGCAATTTGAAAGACCCAACCTCAGTGGCTGAGAGGTTACTCTCACCTCACAGAATACAATCATTCCCTTCTATGGTTCAGAGATCAGACACCTTCCTTCCACATTGGGGCTTTGACTTCTTGGTCCTCCAGTTTTGTAATAGACCCAAAAGAAGACAGGTAAGCATTTCATGTCCTGGTCTACTGCTTAGAACACAGTATACCACCACAGTCTAGCCTGTGACCAAAGAGAGAAGACTTGCAAGTGTTGGGAGGACCAGCATCTTCCTGAGGATGAGAAGAACCACTTCTCTGTATCCCTTTCCCTAGGAACGTCATCTTACTGGCACAGCAGAAGTTATATTTTTGACTTTTTAAAATGTCTGACAGTATTCTTTGGGAACTGGCTTCAGTGTTGCACTTACTGTTATTAAAGGCTCCTAATGACACTCCCAGATGACCCAGACAAGGTAAGACTAACTCACTCTGCAGGTTCTTGTATTAGCACTCAAGTATCCCTTGAAGTCACATAAGCATTCACAGGAATGATTACTGTTACAGAATTGCTGTCTCCAAGACATCTGGTGTATGCATAGTTGACCAAGGTGAATACAGTGTTTCATAGGCTGTATCATCATGTAAATTCTAGTCACTGAAACTAAACCATATGTGAAAAAACTATAAACCTCAATATTTTTGCCAGTTATCATGGCTTATAAAAACATTAAGTGAGATATATTGCATGATTTTCAATTTGTAGAAATAGTCTTTAAAATACATATACATACATATGTACATGTACACACACATTACACATAAAGCTAGATATTTATGCATGAAATATTTCCAAAACTTAGAACTAATCCTCTCTCATTGAACATGATAGCCACTGAAATATCCTCTCAATACTACTGAGACATCCACTCAGGTCCTTTTCTGAGGTCCCTTATGAAAGATCAAAGAAGAATCCAGAAGATCATAACCTCCCCGATCATCAGAAAGCCACACAACCCTCAGGTCAAGGTCAAGCAAATACAAGTTGGGCTTAAATCAGGGTTAGCTCAAGGGTGAACTCTGTCAAGTCTACCTCCAATAATAAGATCCAGGGTTTTCTCTCTGGTAACCAAACAAGAACTGTTCAGGAACAGGAAATGCTCAGGAAGAGCAAGTCAACACATGGGCCCACAGCTTCAAGAAGATGGAACACAGGGCTTCATGGATCCAGCAGCATTAGAATTGGATTCATCTTCATTTTCTCCCTTCCTTAGCACCCACTTGGTATTTATAGCCAACAGACAGCAGGGGAAGGCAAGCAGGGGAGAACTTCTCATGTCTCCATATGCTCGTTTTCAGAGATCCCCAATTTTTCTAAGGCAGCTGTAGAACTGCCATCACTACGCCTATACACAAAACAATGTTGAGGAAACAGAAAAGCCAATTATCCACTTGTCATGGATCTTTTACTAAAAGGTGGTGCATTCATTCAATATCAGGAGCTCATGAGCCTTAGAAAGAAGGATCACAAGTTCAAAATATGGGCAGGAATGTAGTTCAACTGGCATTTTCCATTCCCAACCCAAGGGGGGAAAAAGATCCTAAAGGAAGATCATATCATACTTTTATGATAGCTGTGCTGGCTCATCTATCACCTGTGCTCCTGCCTTGAGAAAACACATCCTTCCATTTTCCTCACAGTGTTAACAAGCCATCTATTCTCCATTCCCATCTCCTCTTCACATCACAGTATCTTCATACTTCATACATAAATTTCTATTTCTGTTTTCAAAAATACTCAAGAGTACAGGAAAAGTAGAGCATTCTTGATTGGCTTCCATTGAGAAGAGCTTCTGAAGGTATGGAGATCTCAGGTATACAGTTTCCTGATGATTCCCACTAGCTACACAAGGTTGGGAATCAGAGAAGCCTGACCTAGAGACCAGAGGGAAGGATCAGCTCTCCTGGTCATAGATAACTCAAACTTTTTTCTCAAAATGAATTATCTTCCCGTCCTAATTCTTCTTAGACATATGCTATGCCAACAAGCTGACAAATGCCTCCCCCAGACTCATCAAGGCCTTTTCCTTTCTCCCAGTTTTTTTTTCTGGGGATCAAGTCTTTCTCAAAACCTTAAATGCATCTGATTTACATCTTAGCTGGACAGGGTCTCACCAGGTCCTGCTGACCACTCCACCCCAGTGTAGCTCAGTGGACAGCCACAGTGGTTTCATCTGTCAAAAAAGGCTTATGCTCCGGTTCCTCCTAGACTGACACTGACTACAAGGTACACCTGCTTCTCTCAGGCCTACTAAGGTAAAGCTGTCTTCATCCCTAAAGATAAGATTAACACCAAGCTGACTGCCCTCTTCTGTAATCCTTTCCATTTCTTTTGTCATGTCCAAGTCATTTTATCCACTTCTACTGGGAATGGATGGTTACAATTATGTGTGACCTTTGTGTGCCCTCTAATAACTTCTCTAATGGCTTTGTTCTTAATGTTCAGACCAGGCCTCCCAAGACCTCTTTCCATAGACGCATAAGCCTAGTCACAACCAAGGAACTATTACTGATCTCGGCCTTGAGAAATCAGCACAATTAGGGAGCATGGGTGCCCTTCAGAACTGTAACAAGGTAGGAATGATAGATCTGCCCAGGAGAACAGCCCCCACCCTCTCCTTAGCTTCTCTTCCTCAGAAGGACCCCACCACAGTCTGACCCAAAATCACCTCTGTAGCCCACCCAAGCCCTCTCATCTGCTGGGCCCACACTCAAGCCTCCTAAGCTGGCCTTGATCCTCCCAGCCACACCCTCATTCGCCCATTCACACCCTCAACCCTCCTTGTCTGACCTGGTCAGCGGCACAGCCACACCCTCATGTGCTCAGTCTTGCCTCCTGCCAACAGTGAGAGGCTCCCTAGGCTCTGTGGTCATTTCTGCATTGTGTTGGCCACACCTCCTCCTTGCCCTTCCCTATATAATCCCTCTCCCCTGTCCTAAACCTTCATTCTCTGCCCATCTCCATCTCCAGCAGGCCAGTAAGCTGGCCTTTCTCCTGAGTAACCTCTTTCAGAAGAAGTCCAACACAGGCTGTTTTAATTCAAATGGGTGGTGGACAGGACTCGTGGAGAGTGAAAACTTTAGAAGAAATTCTACAAGAAAAAAGAAGGAGAAAACAGGAGGAGAAATTGGAGATGGAATGCTTAAAATGTTCTGATGACAGGGATTCCAAGCAGGACTCGGCTGAACAAGGGGAGCAGAGAGATCCCCAAACGGAGATCACAACCAGGAACTCGCCCTACAGAAGAGAGGACTCGATGGAAGACAGGGGAGAGGAAGAGGAGTCTCTGGCCATCCATCCCTCACAGCAGATGTCTCGGCGAGCAAAGGCCCATCGCAGCGAAGAGAAGAGAAAAGAGAAGCACAGACATGGCAGCCACTCAGCGGAATGGGGGAAGCATGCTCGAGTGAAAGGAGAAAGCAAGCACGGACATCGGAAGCGACACCGAGAAGAACAGGAGCAAGACCACCGTGAATGGGAAAGACAGAAAAGGAGAAAACTGGTAAGAGAACGTCCCGGGAGGGAGGGGGACCACCTGGAGCAGGTCAAAGGGAAGCCAGGATGGGAGCGCAGGAGGAGCAAGCACCAGAAGGAGACGCGGGACCAGAAGGGACAGGGATGGCGCCAGGAGCCTGAGGCCCGCAGGGAGGGCTTGGCACACCACTGGAGGACCAGGGAGGCCCACAGTGACAAGGGCAGGGCCACTCCCTGGAGTCGCAGCCTGGTGTGGCCGCCCAGGGAGAGCTTTGCACTGGGAGCCAGACCGAAGCCAGTCAAAGGAGAGAAAACTGAGGCAAGAGATCTGCTGTCTAACCTACAGGACAGTGTCAGTGACAGGGAGAGGAAAAGCAGCTCTGCCAGGTCCTCAGTGGAATCAGGCTCGGGCTCGGAAGATCCACGGAGCCACTGGGAGGAGGCCTCAGAGCAGTCTGCAGACCTAGGAAATGAGGAGGAAATGAGTGAGGGTGAAGAGCCAGGCCACGAAGACCACATCTTGGCTGTTCCACAGTCGCGATCTGACGGAGATTCCGGGGACAGTGAAGAGGAGGAGGAAGAAGTGGGCAAGGGGACCCCGCAGAGCAGCATGTCCACCGCAGGGGACCACCCTCCTGACTCCCCAGCCCTGTGGCCCACCGAGCCCAAGCAGGAGCTGCCCAAATACCTGCCGGCGCTGCAGGGCTGCCGCAGCGTGGAGGAGTTCCAGTGCCTGAACAGGATTCAGGAAGGCACCTACGGGGTCGTGTACAGAGCCAGGGAAAAGAAGACAGACGCCATTGTGGCTCTGAAACGGTGGAAAGTGGAGGGGAGAGAAGGGTTCCCAATCACATCCCTGAGAGAAATCAACACCCTCCTCAAGGCCCAGCACCCCAACATTGTCACCATCCAGGAGGTCGTGGTGGGCAGCCACATGGACCAGATCTACATAGTGATGAACTACGTGGAGCATGACCTCAAGAGCCTCATGCAGACCATGCAGCAGCCCTTTCTGCCAGGGGAAGTGAAGACACTGATGCTTCAGCTGCTGCAGGGGGTGAATCACCTGCATGACAACTGGATTCTGCACCGGGACCTCAAGACCTCCAACCTGCTGCTGAGCCATGAAGGCATCCTCAAGATCGCTGACTTTGGGATGGCTCGAGAGTACGGGATGCCCCTGAAGGCCTACACCCCCGTGGTGGTGACCCTCTGGTACCGAGCCCCCGAGTTGCTGCTTGGCGCCAAGGAGTACTCCACACCCGTGGACATGTGGTCGGTGGGCTGCATCTTTGCAGAGCTGCTGACACATAAGCCCCTGTTCCCCGGGAAGTCAGAGATGGATCAGATCCACAAGATATTCAAGGATCTGGGGACTCCAAGTGAGAAAATCTGGCCTGGCTACAATGAGCTCCCAGCAGTCAAGAAGATGACCTTCAGCCAACAACCCTACAACCACCTCCGGAAGCGCTTCGGGACTCTGCTCTCAGACCAAGGCTTTGATCTCATGAACAGGTTCCTGACCTATTTCCCTGGGAGGCGGATGACTGCAGAAGATGGCCTCCAGCACGAGTATTTCCGTGAGAACCCCCTCCCTGTCCACCCTTCCATGTTCCCCACCTGGCCTGCCAAGAGTGAGCAGCAGCAGCAGCAGAGGGTGAAGTGTGGCACCAGCCCCCAGCCCCCCAGCGGTGGTCTAGGCTTCAACCAGCTGGGTGAGAAGGAGGAGGTGATGGAGACAGGCTTCCACCTCACCACCACCAACCAGGGGGCCTCAGCCATGGGTCCAGGCTTCAGCCTCAAGTTCTGAAGTATAGCCACCCCGCCTCACCCAGTGCTGCTCTTCCATCCAGAGCCTCCCTCAGCCAGGACACCTGACTGGAAACACTGCCGCT
Source organism: Dipodomys merriami (assembly GCF_024711535.1). Taxonomy (NCBI): domain Eukaryota; kingdom Metazoa; phylum Chordata; class Mammalia; order Rodentia; family Heteromyidae; genus Dipodomys; species Dipodomys merriami. Next base: position 18,459,266 of record NW_027202715.1, on the reverse strand, counting down.
AAACCTCTCCACTTGTTTTGTATTTTGATTTGTGAACTTGTATAATTAAATGACTATTTCCTTTTGGAAGAATAAAAATAAACTCTTTCCTGCCTGAAACAAGTAGTGGTCTCTTGTTTGAGAATCTTATACAAGGGAACCCAACTATCTGTTGTGATAATCCCCACTAAAAATTGAAGGTATCTGAGTTACTAATCACTGGCAGAAATTTCCTTCTATTGTCTGGCCTCAGTCCCTCCTGCTGCAGGAAAGTTACTGTCTCCCCTGACACAGTAAAGAAAGGATATCCATGAAAACAAAATGTGAGATCAATACAGAACAAAATTATTGATCAAGGGGAAAACCTCTTGGTAAAGAAAAACCCCAGGCTAAGGCTGATCAGCTGTCAGCGATAGCCCCTTTACATCCTTGCTACAAAGTAAAAGAACTTCTCTCCGTCTCTCAAGCTTCCAAGCCTGGCAGCTTTGCACTTGACTACAAACTCTGCTGAAGGCCAATGACAAGCTTGAGGCTTGGCATCGGCTGTACTGACTTGCTGTATTAGTCCGGAGCTTATAATAACAATAATTTCTGTTCAATAGACTTTCCCCACCCAAGATTGTATTTTGATTTATGTAATCCAAGGATATTGTTAGTTTTTTTGTAATCAAGTGTCAATAAATTGATAGTATGGATCATGCAGACCAAGTGAAGATTATGTGTTGCCTATGTTCTTGTGACTCAAAGGCTATGCTTTGCTCTGTAACCTTGCTTGCTTGATGCTTTGGCAAACATCACCTAGGTGAAACCCCTTCCTATAAAATTCTCCCATGAAAAGCAAATGGGGCTGTTCTCTGAAACTCAGAGCTGGAGACCGATGCCATATGGCTGGTGAGTGCTGTGGACACTTTTCACAGATTGGGGGGATGAGTCCCACCAGTCCCAGGAAGCTGGGATATTTCATCAGGCCCAGAGGTATAGGTTTCTGTCTATATAGTGAGGAAACTTAGGAGAAGGTTGGGGGACTAGCAATTATCCACCTTCCAGCAAAAATGCAGGATTACATTGTCAGATTTAATCCCTTCCCCAGCCCATTCCTTTAGTCAAGCTCCTTTGCCACGTTGGAACCGATGAAGGCACAAGTTTCCCATTTTAAAGTGGAAGTGAAGTGCTCATTCTATACTAAACTTTCAACAGAGGCACAGCGTGAAATCTCCCTAGACTGTCATCACCAATCCCCAGACTCTCAAGGGCTCTTTGCTTCCACCAAACATTTGGGTGTCCTCAGCACACTCCCAGAAGGGCACATTGGCATTGTCTCAGGTTGCTTAGCTAACTATCTGCCCTAACTGATAGATTTCCATCTTTTTTGGGGGGAGGGGTTGGGAGGGATTTGGGGCCTGAACTTGGGGCCTGGACGCTGTCCCTCTGCTCTTCCTCTGCTCTTCAGCTTAAGTGTAGCATTCTATCACTTGAGCCACAGCACCACTTCTCGTTTTTCTGCTTATGTGGTGATGAGGAATCAAACCCAGGGCTTCATGCTTGCAAGGCAAGCACTCTACTACTGAGCCACATTCTCAGCCCTAGATTTCCTAATTTTAGTCCTAACTCTAGGTTCAACTGCCCTGTCACCTGCAGGTATTCATACTCAGTGTCCCAGTGGTGACAGACCAAGTTCTCAGGACCAAATTGGTGCCTTTCCCATGGAGCTCTGATTGGAATTCCCGTAGCTTTTCCTACCTGAAGTAGCTGAGCACAGACATCACACTTAGGATTATTGCCTACTTTACCTTCTTGTTACTGTCATTGCTGTACCAAGCCTTAAACCTATTTATTTCCCCAGGCTCCATTGCTGTTTATTTACACCAAAAGGCTTCTGAACATATACTTAGCCCTACTCAACCCACACACACTTCATCTATTCTTCTCCAGTAGCCTTCCAGAAGCATAATGTTCCACTCATCGTAATGACTATGTATTTCCCCACAGAACTCTAAACTCCTAACGGGATGGTAGGGCTGAAGAAAAATACAAAATAATCTAGGCATAAAGCAGAAATTGGAAAAAGGATTCTTGGAATGCAAATACCTGAAAAATACACTTCAGGCTAGCTTCTGATCTTACTTGTCACAGTCTCTCCATATAGTTTGTTCCTCAGGGAACAAGCAGACAGTTCTGCTATGTTCTAGTTGCCGACCAAACAGGAAACCACTGCCACAATTTCTTTCACACCAGCTATCTAGTGCCAGATACTACAATTATTCTGTAAGAAAACACCATCCCCACAACTATTCAACAGATAATAGCCTCAAGGGTATTTGGACCTGAAGAATCAATTATATCTAGCATAAGAAAAACAGGAATTTTCTTTGATATCTTGCAAATATTTAAACATATCTAACATGATTCTGCAGATTTCTTCCATTGCACTCTTCCAAAAAGACAGCACAATACAACATCATCTGAGACAGCTAGGCTCACAAAGAAGCTAATGCAGCTTTGACATCTGCTTCGCCTCGAATGGCATTAACCTCAGAAGCAGGAATAGGAGACTTACAAAGCAAGGGCAGCCTTGTTTGCTCTGCCTCTTAAGTATCTTAGGCTGTGGTGCTAGCCTTGAAGGGGAAATAAAGAAATATGGCTACCATCTTCAGTTAATGATCTGAAACAAGCAGTTCTTATATACTGGCTTGCTCATTTAAGTGTGGGTGCTGTGCACACTGGCAATAGTAATGTTAATGCACACTTGTGGCTGCCTGGACAGTCCCAGGGAGTCCCAAGAAAGGGAACATGTGCTTAGTTCCAATCCCTTCCTTGGGGGACAAAATGTTCCCTTAATACCTTCAGGCTACAAGACCTGAAAGTTGAAGACACAAGGCACCATGAAAAAAAGACAAGTTGTCCAAAACTGAAGAACCAACCCTCAAGAAACCTCCCAGTAGTTCTTTGTTTGCCTGCTGACATGGGCACACTGGTGGGCAGCCGATGCATGAGGTCTGGGCTCAAGACTTTCAGGGCCTCAATAGGGAGCACTGCTTTGTGAGCTGGAATATAGCAGGGGTTAAAATAGACAACTCTAACTGCACTTATTCAGTCCCATGGACTAGTTATCATAACTACTTCTTACCAGATCCTCTGAAAGGTGAACCAAGACCAGGTTCAAGAGGGGACCTATAGCTAGTCATCACCCATGATTTACTACTAGAAGCTTCCTTTTCATTTCCATCCTTGAAAAATTCCCTTCTAGGAACTGCTCAGGAACAGTCTCTCACTTAAAATTAGAAATAGGCAAGCATGTTTTCATAAATCAGTCCTCGTTACTCAAACCAGTATGAACATAGTCACATAGCTAGCTCCACTACAGACAGAGGAGCATCTCCCAGGGGGTGCCTATCCTACTAATGTGCTTTACAACTCCACTTCAAAGTCAAATAAACTAGCTAGAAGTTTCAAGATGGCTGATTGATGTCTGATAATATTTAAGACTGGAATAGTTGGCAAACTATTTAAGATACTGGCAAAACATTTGAGATGTGAGTAGAAGACAAACTCCAAGGAGAGTAAGCATTGTGTGTGTGTTTGGCATTATTCTTGCTAATCTACTGTCATCAACACCTCCAGTTTTATTGTAAATGCAAAAGATGACATGTAAGTACTTCATGTCCTGGCCTACTGCTTAGCATGTGGCATATCACCATGGGAGAAGAGCTAGAATTCAGTCTAGCTTGTGACCAAAGTGAGAATACTTGAGGGTCCAGGACCAGCATCTTCCTGGGGCTCCAAAGAACCATTTATGTACATCTCTTCCCCTAGGATCGTCATCTTACTGGCATTGCAGTAGCTATGGTTTTACTTTTTCTAATTTAATATCTGACATCATTCTTTGTGAACAGGCCTCAGAGTTGCAACCCCTCTTATTAAAGACTACTAAATATACTCCGATGACCATGACCAAGACAAGCTAAGACCGACTCACTGTATAAGTTCCTCTGTTAGCATTCAAGTGTCCCTTGACTGTCAAGTCACTTAAGCAGCTGCAGGTATGGTCATTGTTGCAGAATTCCTGCCTCCAGACATCTGCTGTGTGCTTAGCTGACCAAGGTGAACACAGTGTTCCATAGGCTGCATCATTACATAAAAACGACTCACTTTGAACCTGAGTCATGGGTCGAGAACGTATGAGCCTCAAATTTGTTTTGCCATTTATACTGGCTTTTAAATTCATTGTATTCAGTTGAGATATATTGCATTCTTTCCAATTTGCAGAATCTAGACCTAAAAATACCTACATATGTATATATGTAAATACACACATACATAGGTCATTTCTGAAAATTAGACAAGCTTCTGTCTGCTCATTTAATACTAGGACATGATAGCGAATGAAATATGCTCACAAGTCTTTTCCTGGGCTCCCTTGTGAATCTCTAAGAAGAATCCAGATCATATCCTCTGCTGATCATTAGGGGCCAAAAGCACTCTCAGGTTTTCACAAAACCTTTAATGCATCTGTTTTTTCTTGTTGCTATTAACTGCAGTTCATGTTAATAAATAGTTATTTTGTATGATCAGACTACGTAGGCATTGCACCTTTGCATTCATCTCCTAAAAATATCCTCCTTGGTCTCACTCTGTGTGAATGCCTATTGTCTTATATCATTCTGTACTGGGTTTCAAACTCAAACCCTCATGGCTGTGCTTGGTTTTGGTTTTGGTTTTTTGGTCAGTCATGGGTTATTGGTCTTGTGGCTTGAACTCAGGGCCTTGGGACTGTCCCTGAGCTTTTTGCTAATGCATCTGGTTTACATCCTAAGTAGACAGGCCCTTGTCAGGTCCTGCTGACCATTCTCACTGCAGTTAAGCTCAATGGACAGCCATAATGGTTTCATCTGTCAAGAGTAAAAAAGTCTTATGCTCCTGCTCCTTCTATACCAACCCTGACTCCATGGTACACCTGCTCCTCTCACAGACTGACTAAGGTCCACATTAGTTAGGCTTATGTCAGGATTAGCTCAATGGAGTAGTCTTACGGTCAAGTCTACCTCCAATAATAAGATTCAGGGTTTTATCTCCTGTGAGCCAAACAAGAACTGCTCAGGAACAGGAAGTGCTCAGGGACATCAAGTCAACTCACAGGCCCAGGCTTTCAGGAAGATGCCACAGAGGGCCTCCTGAATCAAGTAGCATTTGAATCTAGTACATCTTCATTTTCTCCCATCCTTAGCACCCATTGGGTATTATAGCCACAGAGAACATGGGAAGGCAAGGAGTTGAGAACAACTCATGTCTACATGCCCTTGAGGCTGAGGAAGAAGGGCCACAAGTTCAAGGTACCCCATTGCCAAAACCAAGGGCTAGAAATGTAGTTCATCTAGCATTTTCCAGCCCCAGCATGAAAGGTAAAAAAAATACTACAGGAAGATCATTTCATACCTCTGATCATTTTACTGCCTCATCTACCATCCTGTGACCTGTCAGTTCAAGTGCTCCTGCCTTGACAAAATGCACCCTTCCATTCTATTGACAGTGTTAACAAGTCGTCTGAATTCCATTTCCATGGCTTCTCCACTTCAAACAGTCTTCCTACTTAATAAACATATATGTTAGTTTGAAAAATTACTCAAGAATGGCTGGGTATGTGGCTTAGTGGTTGAGTGCTTGCCTAGCATGCATGAAGCCCTGGGTTCAATTCTTCAGTACCACAAACACAGAAAAAGATAGAAGTGATGCTGTGGCTCAAGTGGTACAGCACTAGCCTTGAGAAAAAGAAGCAAAAGAAGTTCAAGCCCCAGGACTGGAAAAAAATACTCCAGAACATACCAGTAGTAGAGCATTATTGACTGGCTTCAATTGAGAAGAGCTTCTGAAGTTATGGAGTTCTTAGGTATACAGTTTCCTGATGGTTCATACTAGCTACACATGGTGGGGGCTCAGAGAGGCCTAACATGGAGTCCAGAAGAAAGACCAGCTCTCCTGGTCATATTCAGATAATCCATTTTGAGAAAGGAAATGTTTGAGTTCTCTTGCTGTCTTAACTTGTCTTAGACATAGATGATGTCAACATGCTGACAAAATACACCCCTGTCCTCATCAAGGCCCTTTTCCTTCTCCTCAGAGTTTGTCTGGGGATCAAGTCTTTCTCACAACCCATAATGCATCGGGTTTACACCTTAGCTGGACAGGCCCTCACCATGTCCTGCTGACCAGTGCCACCGCAGTTAAGCTCAACGGACAGCCACAGTGGGTTCATCTGTCAAGATTAAAAAATGCTTATTCTCCTGCCCCTTCTCTACCAACACTGACTCCAAGGTGGCCAGCTCCTCTCTCAGACAGACTAATATCAAGCTACCATCCATCTCTGAAGATGAGAGTAACACTGGGCTGACTGCTCTCCTCTCTGTCCCTGTCTACCTCCTTCCTTTTCTTATCTCCAAGTCATCCAATTTTTTGCCTTCCTGCCAGAGACATTCCCATTGTTCCTGATGGGGTTAAAAAGGCTTCAAAAACCCAGAGCATTTGGAACAGAATCTGACCTTCCCCCTACTAAATTGGAAAGTTAGCTTTACTTCCTGAACAGTGGACCTCACAAACCAGAAACTTCAAAACCAAAATATTCTGCTTTGCTTCTGTTTGAAATTTCTAGAATAGTCTTCACAGTGAAGGAATAACACTATTAACACTAAAAATCAAGTCGGAAGAATAAAGACAGGGAGGAGCATCAATTTATTCTTATTGTCTATAAGTCAGATCAGAATTAGACCAATGATAGATTTTTCAGCAATATGAAAATAGACAAGGAGAATCTCCAAAGTATGGAAATAACAGCAGTATTGGAAGGGGATTGATGAGTTTAGAACAGTGAGGAAGGATATGCCAATGAATTGTACAATGACAGGCACACTATATATCAGTCTGCCCACTGGTTCATGGTGGTTATTTCTCACCTACAAGATAGAAGTCTGCATAATAGTGGAGATAGAGGTACAGTGGGAATGGCTAGGCACCAACTTCAACTTGGAGCTGTACTTAATGAGCTTGAACTTGGATGCAGTACGTATTGAACTTGATCTGTGGCATATCATGCTTAGAAGTGCCAAATCCTTAGACCTCGGAAGTACATAGGAGACAGGAGCCTAAGGTCCGATGTACACAACAAGGATATGCTATGACCTTAGAAAGAGTTCCCCGATCTCTAAAGGATCTCATGACTGCACCCTATTTCTGAAGCCTTCACTGCACTATAGCAGGGCAGAGACCAAAAGTGTAGTAGGCAGCCACCAATAGGCTTCCAGATCCCTCTGCAGGAATGGTGCTACCCCTGGCCTCCAGAAATTTCAGAGCCCAGCCCTACAGGGCAATGCCTCTGAAGAAAAGCCACCCACTTCCAGACTGACCGATCTTTCTGTCCCAACTTGAAAAGCTTTAGAGCTGGTTAGTTTCCAAACCCTTCCATTATTCTGACAAGCTTTAATGGAAACTGCAACCCAGCTCATCTCTCTGCCTAGTCCCACACCCCTTTCCCAGAGTACTTCTTAAAATGCCTCAAAATAAACCCTGTGAGATTAGCACCTAGTCATGCTGTGCTCAGCCCCACAGAGCAGAGCAAGCTGAGCCACAATCACCACTATCCTCAAGACAAAAATGATGCCCCTTGGACAGGAGTGTTCTTACTACCTACTCCTATAGCTGCTGGGGAAGCAGGCCGGCATTTTGGTCTTTCTCTCAACTAAAACTGTTTCCAGGGACTTGGTTTTGTGGGGAAGCTTCCTAATGTTGGCAAGCTCTTGGGCAGTTTCTGGGTTCAAGTGTGAGGGAAGATTTCTGGGGTCCCTTCCTGCATACATAGCAGCCTTTACCACTGTCAGGAAACAATGGATTCCTAAAGTGGCTAAGGTAACAAATGAAAGCTCCAGCCCAGTACAGATAACTGCCAGGGTATAAAATTAACCCTCAAAACTCTATCGCTTTTCTATATGCAAACAATGAGAAAAGTGTGCCTGAAATCAGGAAAGCAACTCCATTCGTAATAGCTCCATAAAAAATGAAATACCTAGGAATAAACTTAACCCATTAAGTAAAGGAGCTCTACGATGAAAACACTAAAAACCTGAAAAAGGAAATCAAAACAGAGCTTAGATAGTGGCAAAAAACTCCCATGCTCCAAGATTGCAAAGATCAACATCGTGAAAATGGCAATACTTCCCATGGCTATCTACAAATTCAATGCGATACCTATCAATATTCCAAGCTCATTCTTCAAGGAAATAGAAGAGTTATCCCAAACTTCATATGTAATAATAAAAGACCCAGGATGGCAAAAAGGATCCTTAACAGAAAGAACAGTGCTGGAGGAATATCAATACCAAATTTGAAACTCTACTACAAAGCCATAATAATCAAAACACCTTGGTACTGGCACAAGAACAGCCCCCAGGCTGAGCAACTCTTTAAGAGAAGCTAAGACCGAGAGATGGAGCTTCTTCTACTTCCACCTCAACAGATCACAGATGAAGAAATTAAGTCAAGGAAAAGTATGGCTATTGAAGACAACATAAGAAAAAACAGGATCATCTCTCTTCCTAGTCCCATACCCTTTCACAGGCATTAGTCAAGAACACTTCCTAAAAAGCCAAAAAAATAAGCCTAATAACAATAACACCTCTGATTTCTCCACTTCCAAAGCAGGAAAATAAGTCATTTTATGAGTCAAGATTGGAATCAATGTGCAGTGGGCAATCTGAGGGCAGTTATGGGGCTGAAAGCCCTGGGCATTCAAAGGAAGAACGTGGTTTCTGGCATAAAGATGATATTGTAGGTTATTTCTTCAGAGGGGAATGTGGATTTTGAACATGAAAAAAACTTGGTTTATCATGTTTTAACTTGAGGGACCGACAGTGATGAATCACCAGTTAGGTAACCCTAACTGGCAGTAAGGGTCTCAAGGGAACACATCCCACTGAAGGAGCTGATGCTGTCCTTAGGTGATTCATCCCCACTCTCAAATGCCAGCCATCATGGCTTCATTGGAGTACAGTTTTCTCCCTTCTTGCCCTGGAGTTGGGGAAGGAATCAGTGATAATGGAAATGGTTAGTTCGCTGTGTTATGGGTTTGACTTGTATTTATTTGGCTTCTAAAATTATCTTGAAAACTCATTGTGGGAATCGGGCATGGGAAGAAATACCTGTCCACAATTGTCAGGATACCATGGTATTTTGTACCATCTTAGCATTGATTAGCTGACAGTTGAAGATTGTACAAACAAAAGTCATTAACCACCCCACCCACCAAAAAAAGATTAGAACCTAGCCATGGTGTCCTCAGCCCCACAGAGCAGATCAAGCCGAGCCAGACACCAGGGGGGCAGCAGTGTTCTTACTGCCCAATCCCTCCCTCCCCTGAGCACCAGAAAGCAAAGAATCCCTGGCGGTCCCCAATATCAATGATACCACGGTCCTGAAACCTGCTGCTGGGGTAACCTATAGCTGCTAGGGTAGCTCATAGCCAATAAAGCTCTTCTAAGAACCCCTTCATTGACTTCAAGTTTATTTTCCTCCAGGCTCAGCCCAATTCCACAGAGCTAAGACCCAGCTTCCTAGGACACATGCTGTCCAAATAGGCCATTTGGTATTTGAGGTTTCATAGTGGTTGCATATGCCTGAAACTCTGTAAGGGTTAAAATATAGTAGTAGAGGGGCTGGGAAGCTGGCTCCGTGGTAGATTGCCTGCCTCCTAGGCATGAGGCCCTGGGTTTGATACCTCAGCAGCACATAAGCAGAAAAATATCACAAGTGGAACTTGGCTCAAGTGGTAGAGCATTAGTCTTGAACTAAAAAAGCTGAGGGACAGTGCCCAGGCCCAGAGTTCAGGCCCCACCACCGACAACACACACACACACACACACACACACACATATGTACACACGTATATATATGTATATATGTGTGTATATATATATATATATGTATATATTAAAGCCTTTCTGATGAAATAGCCAAATTCACCTAGCAATAACAATTAGAGAGTCTTGAATAAAGAAGTCCAAATTAAATCCATGCAACAACTTGCATGGCCTTAGACCTGGTGATTAACGCACCTGCTTTTTAGATCCATGTTGTCTAGTGACTGGAGTTTAACTCCCTTCACTTGGTGCCTCACCTACTGCTCAGAGAGGCTGATGTAAGGGAAACCTCAGTCTCTGAAGAAATGAAGCCAGGGAAGCCAATTCAGAACAGATTCTTCCCCTCCTTTACCTGAGAAGTCTACAATCTACATCATAAATAAAAATTAAAAACCCATTCAAAGTTCCCTTTGAATTAAGAGGGCCAAGGCACTAAGAGCTAGCATGGTCCCAGAATTCTCAGCATCCCAGGATCAAGATAGAAGCTCTATTGTGAGGAGCTGGGTTCAGTTCCTCTTATTGGATTCTGCCTCAATAAGAGATGCTTAAATGAATCCACATTACTGAGAGGTGCTAGGTCAGTTTGGAGAGTTTAGGGTCTTCTTGCTATTGGAGGTATTTAGAGGATATTAACCCTTGTGCATGGAGTTTGAAGCTACCAATTCCTTCCCTGCCTACTGGTTAAAGGTGAACAACTATCTCTTAGACTTCTACTTAAGTGCTAGAGAAAATGGTCACCTCAACATTGAGGAAAGTACAGAATCAGCCAAGAGAAGCTCACATGCAGAACCTGCTAGAGCCACTAGCTTGAGAAAGAGTAAGCTGGCAATAATCATTAATTCTGAAAAGTAGCTAGAAAATGGCTGTACATTCTAGCGTTTACTCCTGTGAACGCTGAGTACTGGAGGGAGCTTATCTCAGGCAAGGTGGAGGAGAATGTCATCTTGAACTATGCTTAGCAGCCTCCCTAACAAGGGTCTGTCTTTGAAGATCTCATTGCTAGATCCCTTGTCCTGCATAAGAACAAATAGCTGGCTTCAACCTACTCTGGCCCTCCTGTCTTCAGTGATGGGACCAGAAAGGCTAAGATATGCTTCAGGCACTAAAAGCCTGAGATCCAATCATAAGGCTTCACAAGCTTTCTCAGAGAAAGTGGGAAAAATAGATTGCTAAATAGAAGCTCCAGGACAATGTTACTGAGAGTTCTTAGGGAAACCCAGAGAAAGGCCACCAGAGCATCTGTCCCTTGCAGCTACCACTGTATGTGACACATTCCTAGCCAAAGGAGCATACATCTTTTCACAAAACTCCAACTCCACAATTCAAACAACATCCATTCTTACTCTAACTGGTGATGTCTAGCTTTCTCCAAAAATTGCTAGTGAATGCCAGAAGCAGGATCATTCCAAAGAGAATTACTAAGCATCGTAATCAGATGTCAGATCCTCAGAGTCAGACAGAATATAAAAGAGAAGACATATGTGTAAATCTCTAGGACTTAGATACCATGAGAACGAATGGTTGATATAAGGGAAAAGGTGGAGTTTTGAAAACAACTCCATGTCTTAATAACAGTGGACCAAAATAATTGAGCTTGAAACTATGTTAATAGACTAGTCCCACAGGAGGACGGCACAGCTGTTCTGGACATCTGACTACAGGATTTGTCGCTACCGCCTCGACCAGCAAGGAAGACGCGACACTGGACTCTTCTCTCTGCAGTTTATTCAGGACCTTTGAGTAATCTTCTGACCCCAACCCCGGGGAGAATTCCCCACATCCTTAAGTACCCGCTGGGTAGCCAACCGTGATACGCCATGTGGGAACCACCAATAGGTTCAGGTGTGCGGAAGCAAGCCAGATTCTTTGCCTTAGCCATATAAGGAGTTGTTTACCAGGAGATCACTCGCCATCAGGAAGGCCAATGGCGGAAGCCGGCGCCATCTTCCAGGTGCGGCCTCTCGCAGCTCTCTACAAGGATTCAGCATCATAACACTCAGATATAATCATTCCCAGAGTGAAGAAGAGGTGCCTGGACCACCTTGAGGTAGGTTTTCCCTCCCAGAGGCATCCCCAAATTCTGAATGAGGCCAAAAGGCAGAGATCTAGAGCATTCCCATTTTCTACACACCCCTACCTTTTGTGCTGCACTTGTGTTTTCCTGCTGAAACTTTGCCATTCAACTTGGGTCAGAGTTGTCTTTTCAGCTGGCCTTTGTTTGATGTCTGGTAGGAAAATTAAGAGTTTGGATACCTGGCCAATGCCCTGCGCAGAACAATATTTCTTGGCAGTACTGGTGTTTTAACTCGGGGCCTCTTGCTTTCTAGGTGCATAGTCAGTCAGTTCAGCTATGTTTCTAGCCCCTTCAATAGTAATTTTGGTAGATAAGAAAGTAGCCTCCCAGCATCCTCGAAATACTTTCAGGTTTCTAGCATGTCCTGGTACCCCCAAGTTCCTGACATCCTGGAGTATTAGCTCTTAGGCAGACATTACCTATTAGGACATCAGAGCAATTAATATATATGTACACGTAGTATATATAATATATTAGCATATTCCAAGAGAATGGCCCCTATACCATTCCCTAGGGAGGCTTCCTCTCTGCAAGGGGAAATAGCAAAGGCTGAGCTGGCTTCTGCAAGGAGAAGCAGGTTCTCAAGTAAACTGGGTATTCTGGGTGGTGGCTTCAGCCCAAGATACCACCTTCATAGTTTGTCAAAGCTCAGTAAGCCTAGGTGGTCAAGAGCCACCAAGAATTCAAGACCCCAGTGTTTGTTCATCCTCCATATGTTGATACACTTCAGTGCCATTAACTATCTCCAAGACGTAAGCAGCCAGAAGACAGTAGAACATCATCGTTCCTGTGCAAGGAAAGGAAATGAAGCCAGAGTTCTTCTGGATGATGATCTTTACATGTTAAGGTTGTAAAGCTGTGAGACACCAACAGACTCACAGCTACTGAGCTAGAAATGGCGGGTGGGGAGAAAGTGGGGAGGGGAGAGAGGGAAGAGATCAGGAAGGAAGGAATGAAATGATCAAAGCCAGGACACAATGGAGATGCAGAAAATTTGCTCAGGTCCAAAAGCAAGCCTAAGAGCAAACCGAGGTCAGACCAACCAAGGACTGCAGAAGGCTGAACAACTCCATCTTCCATGGCCAGTTAACTCAGTGTTACCCCAGTAACCCTGCTATCCTTCTGCCAGAATGATCACTAGCCTCACCTGCCCATGCTGGCCAATTATACTACTTTTCACTTCCCATAGTCCACAGCTGGTCTAGTCACTCAAGGAGCCCAAAAACCCATTGCCCAGAATCCTATCTGGTCCACTGCAAGTGGCTTCTATAACCAACAAACAGTCATCTGTCCTAGTGAGGAGAGCAGAATCTTAGATTCACCTGACATCTGACTTTGTAAGATTTAGAGATTCTAGGTGGAAGACTCAAACAATTAAAAAAAACCTCTAGCTTTTCTTGTTTTGTAAGTGCTGAACTGAAATTTTTCCCGAAGACTACTCACTACTTTTTCTTCTCCACAAGAATGGAAACCAAAGGAAAGTGTGTGCATGCTGTCTGAGCAGGGCTTCCCCAGCATAACTGGAGTCCCAAAGGAAACTGGAGGAAAGTCATCTGTTATGCTTGGAATGGATTCCAAGACGGGGGCTCTCAGCACTTCCTTTTTCTTAATAATGGTAAGCTGTGGGCTGATCTAAGATGTCCTTTTCCAATCTTTGGATGTCTCCTTCCCACAAACCCTTAGGAAATATGCAATCCTGAAGATCTGGTTCCATCTGGACTGGATCCTTTTCTCCTCATTAACATGCTATGTCACCAGACACACATTTCTATGCTGTTCTCCCGATTATTCAAAAAGCATAAAGACAGGCAGACACAGAACCCATGCTGTGTGGTCGCCAAAGCAATGAGAACCTTGTGTCCTTTACCTTCAGGACCTCCAAGTACCATATGCGAACTGTCTGTGGCCCCCTTCAGGTGCCTGGCAGCTCCCTGAGCTCAAGGCTGAGCTTCCCTGCTGCCCCTACATCCAGCCATCCACTTTAGCAAGAGGCAAATCGCCTCATCCTCAGAGTGACAGGGGGAAGAGTCAAGGTCAGGAGCAGGCTCTAAGGAGCTTCGTCTAGAATTGAGCAAGGTCTTTTAGGATTACCAACAGCATAGCTCAGCTGAGAGTCCCAGGAAGGAAACAAAACCAAAGTTTAGAAACTTTGATCCTGCCACGAAGGCAAAGGAAACTTTCTTGGGAACACAGGTAGAAGTCAGTACAGAGCAGCTGCAGAGGTTTGTGCACTCCTCAACAGGACTTTTAGTCCACATTACTAAGTATTTGATTTACTTCTATTTACTGGGACTCAACAAAGCAGGGCAAAGTCATTGCTCAGCTAGTCAGTACTTTCCTCACTAAATTCTTCAGTCCAAGATTAGACCTGGTGTCAGCCCTGAAGATTTTTGGCACAGTTGTCAAGCTCCCCCTCCCAGAGTTACAACCAAAGAAACTGGAGGGAAAAAAGGCCTCCAGGTAAGGTACTACTTTGACCTGGTACAAGAGGGTGGCTGTCTCTAGGCCAAGCTGGAGGTAGCTTGGTACAGCAGAGGAGAAAGGACCAAGACGAATTCACCTCCTGCTCCTCCACAAATAGATTAGGCCCTAGCTTGCTTCATACTGGCAGAAACCACTACCTCCAGTGACTTTTCTTCTGTAAGACAATGAAGTCAGAAAGCTCTGTGCCAAGGAAAAACAGGTGAGAAATTCCCACATCTTTGCCTGACAAGGAAGCTCCTTTACCCCCTTCATCATCTCAGTTAACACCCACTCCTAAGGTCAGTAAGTTGGAGTCTTTCAGAAGACAATCTCCTCAGAAAGCCTTGAGCTAAAGTCAAAGACAAGTGAGAAATCCCCACATGAATCCTTAACAAGGAAGCTGCTTTACCCACTTCACCATCCCTGTTCCCACCACTTCCACAACCAGTGAATTCTTATAAACGTCATGCTGGCCTCCTGTGGCTCTCTGCCTGCTAACAATGGGAGATTCTGCACAAGAAGTCATTTGACCTGTTCTCTCTCCCAAGACTCATCATTCTCTATTTCTGTTCCCTGGGGATGGAGATTGAATGCTTCAAGGGCTGAGGTCTGGCCCTCCTCATAGATGTCCTTGGACCAGACAAAAGCTCTCCATGAGAAATGAACTCAATCCAAAGTGGAACATTCTCCTTCAGGATGGCTACTAGATCACCTGCCAGAGGTTAAGCATTTAAAATAGGCCAAGGGGCTCAAGGCTATAAGCCAATACTAAATGAGGCCTGAAAAACCATTCAAATATAGTATGTAAAGGCTCTGCAAGCTGAATTGATTCAACTGAAAAACTAGAGAGCTTCATTGAAATCAGGATTGACCAAAAATAAAATCATCTCTCAATAGTTGAAATGAGAAGAGGGGAAGAGATGGAGGTATGTCTGAAGGGAATATTCTAAGGTTGAGAGAGATTGTAGAGAGCACAAAGGTGCACAGCTCAGGCTCAGCTAGTTGGCTATGGTATGTGCTTCACTGAAAAGGAAGATCAGAGCTGGGAAAGCAGGTGACTGACATCAGCAGTTGCTTGGAGAGTGAGATACCAGGCTCTTTGGAGACGGCACCTTTGCAGAGAACTACCAGTTCCTTGCTGTCAGCAACATACAGGAAGTTGCCCCAGCCTGGAGATGCTACTTCCTGAGACCATAGAGAAAAGAGTGGACTAGGACAAGTCCCCTAGCTTCCTGGAGCAGCGCAGCCTAGCTCACAAGGCCCAGGGCAGCCCACCTGGACCCTCCACCCCCCACCAAGAGCAGGCACTTTGCAAACACCCGATTTCATTTACCCAGCTGCCTACGCTTAGCTTGCTGCTAGCCTTACTCAGCCCTCTTGGGAACGGGGCCTCACACATTCTCCCTGCCCTTGGTTTCTTGAGAGAATCCTCAACTTTGTCACCATTTTCAGTCATCTCCACACCACAGCCTGATAGAAGAGGGAGGCATCAATATCTTCCACCTGAGCTAGGGTTAGGCCCTTCTGGTTCTTCCCCCTCCTTGCTCCAACATCTGAAGCCATTTGTGCCTTCCTTCCCTGAGAACACAGCCATTATTAGGTTTCCCCTCTTCATAAGAGCTAGAAAGCTGTCATGCTACAGTAGAGACCTCAAGGCCAAAGTGGGGCCCTGCCCATGCTTGTATCAAGAGACCTGTCATTGGCTCCAGTTAGCCCACTTCTGAGGTCCAGCTTCGGTGCATTTCCTCCCTCTTGCTCCCTATCCAGGGAACCCTTCAAGTTCTGGGTTCTGACCTTCTTCCTGTCATTGCTGGGCAGTGGCTCACACATGGCAGATAAGATAGGAGTCACAGACAGCTCCGGTTGTCCACACTCAAGCCTTGTGCTCAGAGTACCTCCCTGAGCTACCAAGCAAGTCAGACTCCAGCACCAGAGCTGGATGGCCACAAGGCTTTAGAAGCAAACTAGGTTATTTCCTGGCATCTAACAGCCAGCTTCCTGATGAGTCAAGCACCTGGGTTTTGAGCCAGGCCTTTTAGAAAACAAAACAAAAAAAAACCCTGTTGGTTCCAGGCCCAAAGTACCCCAGCATGGGCTAGGAGCGGCCTTTCCCGGGGTCCTGCCTATGACATTGCCTCCGTAACTGGGGTTGCATTCAGCCCTTCTGGGAGCTAGACAGGGTTAAAGGACCACTCTTCAGTAACTGAGACCAACACTGTTTCTCCCATCCAAACTCCAAACCCCTAAAGTTCACCAGGCTGACCAGGAAGCCTCAGAAAGCCCCTTGTCCCATTGCCCAGTGTCAGATCTGAACAGAACCAGTGGTAGCAGCACCTCCCTGGCTCCCTTTCCAGCCAACCCAGTAGCCAACATTACTTTTCCTTCAGACCAGAAGCTGCTAGAATTCCAACCTCCTTCTCCTTCCTCTTCTTTCAGCTTTTACCAGTGAGAGCCTACACTCCACCTAACACTCTGGAAATTTCTTGACCCCCACCCACAGTTCTTTCTTCTCAAGCGGCTGCTTAGCTGAGGACTGGCAGGATCAACCCCACCACCACCCGTACCGCCCCACTCTCCCCACCCCCGCTTCAGGCATGTGCCCAGAACTCCATGCTGAAGCCAGGCTGAGCATTCCCAGTGCAAAAGTGCTCATCTAGTCACTTGTCTTCTCCCTGCCTAGACAAAGTCCATCTTTTGGAGAAGCAGGCCCAGACCCTATGGAAGAGAAAGTCCCTATTTATCCTCAGCATGCATTTGTTCCTGGCTTCCCTAAAAGCCAGGAATCCCCTCCAGACTCAGCCAGGTCGGTCTACTTCCCAGTCCAATCACTCCTTCTAGTCCATGGATAGAAGCCCAAGAGACCCTCTGCTCTGTCAGACAAAGAGAACTTTAGCTTCCACTAGAGACCTGTTTTGGCCTACAGCATGGCTGGCTAGAGTGACCGGTACAAAGCGGAGCTGAGGGCTTCCTGGGAAGGAGGTTTTTATAGACCCGCTTGGGCTCATTCTTCTAATCAGCTGTTCTCAACTCTGCAGCCTGCATTAGAATCACTTGGAGAGCTTATTAAAACACACCCTCTGGGCCCCATCCCCAGAGTCCTGGATTCAGTAGGCCTGGGCTAGAATTGGAGAATTTGCCTCCCAACATGCTTGGTTCCCAGGTGGCACTAATATTACTATTCTACTGCCTCCATTTTGAGACCTACTGTTCCCAAGTCTCCAGAGTCGATGGCCAGTGGAGGGCCATCAGCCAGGATTTGGGGAATGGCTAAGAATGGTCCACTTGATTTTCTGGGTGTCCTAATGTTTCCTTAGTTGTAGTGGTGGTGGTTGGTGGTGATAGTGTCTGTGTGTGTGTGTGTGTGTGTGTGTGTGTGTGTGTGTGTGTGTGTGTGTGCTGTTCTGGTCTTGTGTTTGAACTCAGGGCTTGGAAATTTCCCTGATTTGGGGTTTGATTGACAACAATGATACCTATTTCTTGGATACAGAAAGCTGATAGATTATACAGATTGCAGACATAGATTTTATTATATATACATTTCATATTCTGATGCTATATATGTATACTAACCAACAAATTTGAGTATTTAACTTACCTGTTACTTAAGAGAAACCAATGCCTGTTACTTAAGGGAACCAAGGCCTGCACTCAGTTCATGCTGCTTTTCCTTTTTCAAGCTTGATTTGCAAACCAGTGTCTCCCACTCAAATATAATCGCATCAATGTCACCAGGCAGTCCCTTTATTTTACCAATTGCTAAACAAGCCCTAGGGAGATGGAGTGGTGATGGGGAAGTCAGTGGTGTTTTCCTCTTTTTCACGCATGTGCTCTTTGAGTGTACAGGTGCCAGGCGTGCTACACATGCCATGAGCAAAGCAGGAGCACCACACTGGGAGTGACTTCCCTAGGGCCACAATGCTGCAGAGCCAGGGACCCCACATAATCAACCCCAGCTATGCTTAGGCCCCCAAATCTCCTGAACAGTGGGTGGGCTTTTGCTCTGTTCTACCCTCATGGCTTGGTGGTGAGCTCAGGAGGGAATTCTGAGAATCTCACCAGATTTCTTCTGATTCCATCCCAGCATTACAGATGAGACAGATGTCCCCCATAACATGGGGACAAGTCCCACAGCTTGTGGAGCGCCACATGCCAGGGCTTTCTCCAACCCACTTTGCGGGCAGAGCAGTTCACTGAAGCATTTGGGATCTGAGGTGTCACATTCTTAGGTTTGAATCATGATTCCCACATGATCAGCTGCGTGACTTTAGGCAAGTTGTTTAACCTTTCTGAGTCTTTGTGGCTTTTTTCCTTCTGTTTTTGGTGGTGGTGGTGGTTGTTGTTGGTCATGGGGCTTGAACTCTGGGCCTGAGCACTGCTGTCTGTCAGCTCTTCAGCTCAAGGCTAGCACTCTACCACTTGACCCACAGAGCCAAATCCGGTTTTCTGGTGGTTTATTGGAGATAAGAATTTCCTGATTTTCTTGCCCAGGCTGGCTTTGAACCACAATCCTCAGGTCTCAGCCTCCTCAGTAGCTAGGATTACAGGTGTGAGCCACTGGCACCTGGCTTCCTTCTGTTTTTTTCAACTGAAACTACTAACCTGTAGTTGTTGAGAGGCTTCAAGATGATGCTAAAATCACCAACTCCCCATGTTGGAATCCTGTTGCCACGGCCTTTGCTGTGCATGGAATTCAGCTGTGGAAGTCTGGCTTAGGCCTACCCAGAGGGCCTGCTCAAGGCCAGGGAGACTCTTGGCTCTAAGGGTCTCCCTGTGAGAAGGTTTCATAGAATGACCACAGGGCTGTGGTCTTAGATCTGGTGGGGCCCCATCTTTTAGTTCTTGGGGTGGCCTGACTTAGGCTGCCTATTTCTCTTATGTCTCAAGCTGCTGGCCTGTGACCTAGGCTGAGAGCCCACCCCCAGTTTTGGGAGTGTTCCCCCACCCTCAACAGGAGCTGACAGGAGGTTCACTGTCCACCTCATCCAGTATTGCGGCTGCCAGGAGGCAGCCTCACTCCACAGCTGGAGTACATGGGCCAGGACCACACCCTCCAGGGTGACTCCAGGCCTGACTCCAGGCCAAACTACCTGCTGGCTGAAAATGTCCTTTCTTAGAAAACCACTGAAAAAGCCACCTGATTGTCAGTCAAACTGATAGCTGGGGTCAGGTGACCCCAAGGAGACATACTTGAACTATTTCAATTTCTTTTCTGTTTCTTCTTTCTTTCCTCCCCCTGTCTCTTCCCCTCTCTCTTCCCTTCTCTCTCCCCCTCTCTCTTGCTCCCCTCCTCTCGTCTTCTCTCCCCCTTTCTCCTTCCCCCCTCTCTTTAAAGCCTGTCCTGGGGCTTGAACCCAGAGGCCTGGCAATGCCCCTGAGCTTCTTTCCGTCAAGGCTAGAATTCCACCAATGGAGCCACAACACTACTTCTGGCCTTTTCTGTGTATGTGGTATTGAGGAATGAAACCCAGGCCTTCATGCATGCTAGGCTAGCATTCTACCACTAAGACATATTCCCAGTCCCTATTTCATTTTTAACCCATGTTTAAATATCAGCATCTTACTGGGCTCTGTTGGCTCATACTGTAATCCTAGCTACTCAGGAGGCTGAGATCCAAGGATCCCAGTTTGAAGCTAGCCTGAGCAGGAAAGGCCCTGAGACTCTTATCTCCAGTTCACTACCATAGAAAGCACAGCTGTAATCCTAGCTACTCTGGAGGCTGAGATCTGAGGATTGTGGTTCAAATCCAGCCATTTTTGTTTGTTTGTTTGTCAGTCGTGTGGCTTGATCTCTGGGCCTGGGCACTGTCCCTGAGCTCTTCAGTTCAAGGAGAGCCCTCCACCTCTTGATCCACAGTGCCACTTCCAGTCTTTGGGTGTTTAATTGGAGATAGAAGGCGAGGGCTCCTTGACCACCGGGAAGATGCAGGGACAGAGTGGCGCATACCAGGGACTTGCAGGGCTTCTAGAGCACCCCTGAGCTCCCTTGGTTTTGGTAGCTCACCTTCAGATCCTGGGCTAGTGGGTCCAGGGAATGCTTTTGCCAGGAGGCTGCAGCACCTTGGGGAGCGCCAAGAGGGGGCGCATTGGAGCCTGCTTCCTGAGAGATGCAGGGCCACCCTCAACCAGTTGGCACAGCCAGAGTTAGAGGCTGGGGCCAGGGAGAGAGCACAGGGGAGAGGCTCCTGAGTCTGGCCACAGGAGCACATGGACCTGGAGCTGAGCACTGGACATGCTGCTGCTGGAGCTGGGGGAGCTGTTGTTCTGCTGGGGCCCAGGCTGAACCAAGCATTTGGGAAGCAGCCAGGGACCAGATTGGGCAGGGGTGGTGGGTGGAGGGGACCCTGTTTACCCCCCCCCCTTTACCTTCCCTGAGCCCAGCCCGAAGTAGAGGTGGTTCTTCCCTGAGTTTGCACCCACTGGCAAAGCAGGGAGGGGTGCCCCACGATACCAGGCACAATCCCTGTACCACCAAAGTGGGAGATGGATTGGGCCTGGGGTGATGACCCACCCAGGGGTGGGCACCCAGGAGGGAGAACCAGGCTTACACCTGTAGGGAGAGCTAGTTGTGTAAGATAAATCTACAGGAAGACACCTATGAGGGTGGAAAGCTGCGTCTTAGAAGAGAAGGTCAGATATTCTAGCTCTCATGACCCTTCCAGTCATGACCACAAAACTGGACACTGAATAGTATAGGCAAGCATATTTTATCTCACACCTAGAATGCAAAGGAGATAGATAATAGAGAGTTGAAGGGTATCAAGAGATTTAGGACACACCTGTAGGACTAAAGATCTTAGAAAGATTCAAACCTGACCTCAAGCAAGCCAAATATGCCATTCCTACCACATAGGAGCTATATGTGCTGCCAGAGATGGAGGTAGTAGGCACGAGAGAGATATCAGGTTTTCCACCAGCCAAGAACCTTGAAGATCAACTTTCCAGAAGCCCAAGTAATGGGGTATACATACCATAGCAGGTAAAACAGCAACTTGAAAGGCAAGATTATAGTTGAGTTGTCTAGGGAAAGAAAAAAATATTTCATTCCATACTCAATGCACCTTCCCCATGGCCTTTACCCTGGCTAGCAAGGTCTCAGCATGACACATCCCTGCATAGTGGGTTGCTGTGACCACAGAGACCCTGGAATGGGCCCTAGTCTCAAGCCCTCAGCTTCAGACTCATCTCCAGTCTCTGCCACACCAAACCACAAAACAAGATCCCTGCCTCAAACTTCACCAAGTTTCAGGACACATGGGAGACCTGCGGACAGCTTCCAGGCACTCCATCTAGTCAAAGACAGTATTGAGAACACTAAAGGATGGGCTTTACTTAGAACTGGATTAGAAAACAGGTCATGACAGGTGATGAAAAGAGGTGTTTCTTTTGTCTCTGAAACAGACCATGAACACTCTTGTGGAGATCAACCCCCCTGGCTAGTCAACAGAAAGGATCAGATCCAAGTAGGGATCTGATCTGATATGCAAGGCATGCATATCTCTGCTTTGAGCCTTGTTTGAAAGGATTCTCAATGTGAAATGGATGCTCTGGAGGAAGGAAGAGGCCATCCTTTATCTCCTATGGTCTTGTCCAAAACAAGGACAGTTACTGCAATCCTGGAAGTCTAAAGTTCAGAAACAGAATCAAGTATGTTTCCATTTTTGGCATATGAAGGTAACACTCACAGGATAATGCTAATTCTTCAGACTTTATTGTCAACTTCTCAACACTGAGGAAACTGGGAAAACAGGCTAATGTTAAATCACACTTGACACTACCAACACAGGAAGTCTTGCTTTGGGAGATGTCAAGCTATCTTAATTGATATCTGGTGTCTTGTTTCCCAGTGGGGCTAGGTCACAGGAAAGGACTCAGGGATATGGGACGACAACAAACCAGGTCCAATGCGCTGGCCATTCAGGTCGATCCTGAAGGAAGAATTCGGTACGATGCAGTTGCTCCTCAAGGTCAGTCAAAAGACAAGGTCATTTACAGCAAATATACTGACCTGCTGCCACAGGAGGGCATGAATGCTGGTGATCCAGACCCACAGAGACCCGGCGAAGAAGCTATTCAAGAGATCACAGCAAAGACAACGGTAGCCTTAGAGAAGTGTGTGCAGCAGAAGGTTGCCTCAGCCATGCCAGTTCGGGCATCTGATCAACTGGCTCCTGCTCAGTATCTGCGATACACACCATCTCAGCAAGGAGTGGCATTGAACTCTGGAGCTACACAGAGGCTCATTCGCATGGTAGAGATGCAGACAGATCCAATGGAGCCTCCGAGGTTCCGGATCAACCAGAAGATTCCCCGGGGACCACCTTCTCCTCCTGCACCTGTCATGCACTCTCCAAGCCAAAAGATGACTGCCAAGGAGCAGCAAGAGTGGAAGATTCCTCCTTGCATCTCCAACTGGAAAAATGCAAAGGGTTATACAATTCCCTTAGACAAGCGACTGGCCGCCGATGCAAGAGGACTTCAGATGGTACACATCAATGAGAACTTTGCCAAACTCGCCGAAGCTCTCTACATTGCCGATCGGAAGGCTCGGGAGGCTGTGGAAACACGGGCCCAAGTGGAGAGAAAAAGGGCTCAGAAAGCAAAAGAGAAGCATGAAGAGAAACTTAGAGTGATGGCCCAAAAAGCCAGGAAGAGGAGAGCTGGCATCAAAACCCGTGTGGACAGAGAAGATGGGGAGGCCCGTGGGAGGGAGGAGATCCGGCACGAGAGGCAAAAAGAGAGACAGCACAACCGGCATCTTTCCAGGGCAGCTGCTGAGAAGAGATGGAAACCGCAGAGGAAGGAACATCGAGATATCACTGAAGTCATTGCTCTGGGTGTCCCCAATCCTGGAACCTCCAAGGAAGTTTGGTATGACCAGAGGCTCTTCAACCAGTCCAAAGGTATGGACAGCAGATTTCTAGGTGGAGAAGATGACAATTACAGCGTTTATGATCTCACCTGGAGAGGTGATAAAGACATGGCCCAGACCATCTATAGGCCCAGGACAAATCTGGACAAGGACATGGATGGTGATGACCTGAAAACCAAAATCCAGACCAACAGCTTTCTTCTAGTTCAAGAGTTTTCTGGTTCAGAACATAGGCAGACCGCACGAGAAGGGCCAGTGCAGTTTGAGGAGGATCCTTTTGGTTTGGACAAGTTTCTGCAAGAAGCTAAACAGCACAGTGGCTCCAAAAGACTTGCAGATAGCAGCCGACCCGAGGAGCATGAGCATGAAGGCAAGAAGAGGAGGAAGCCGTAGATACTTCTCTCTTCCCACTCAATGAACTTTGTCCAGAACCCTCGTGATGCAAGTCATGGGGATATGCTTTGGAAAGGGTCAGAGTAAAATCCAAATCTGGATACACCACAAATGGTTCAAAGACCTCAGAGTCAAAGCAGACCCTCAGAAAATATTACAGGATGGAAGAGGAGAAAGCCTAGGTCTACTTGGCACAGGCCAAAATTTTCTTCAAAGAGACCCAGAAACACAACAAATCAAAGAAAGCTTGGACAAATGGGACTGTATGATATTGCAGAGCTTCTTTATGACAACGGACTTAGGTAGCAAGATCAATAGAAAGCCCACGGATTGGGAGAAGAGCTTCACTAGCCACGCAACAGACAAGGGTCTCATATCTAAAATAGTCCTGGAACTCAAAAAATTAAATCCCCCAGAAACAAATCTCCAAAGAAACAACTGCCCGATAAATAAGTGGGCTAAAGACTTAAAGAGAAACTTCTCTGAAGAGGAAAGAAGGATGGCGAATAGACACAGGCAGAAATGCTCAACCTCTCTAGCCATAAAAGAAATGCAAATCAAAACAACCTTCTGATACCACCTCACCCCAGTTAGAATGGCTATTATGAAGAACTCTAATAACAACAGATGCTGGAGGATGTGGACAGAAGGGACCCTTACTGCATTGTTGGTGGGAGTGTAGACTTGTTCAACCACTTTGGAAAGCAGAATGGAGGTTCCTCAAAAGACTCCACATAGAGCTCCCCTAGGACTCAGCAATCCCCCTCTGGAGCATTTATGCAAGTGTTTCCCCATCAAGACCATACTAAAGCTCCCAGCACAACTATGTTTATTGCAGCATTATATACCATAGTGAAGATATGGAACCAACCCAGATGCCCCTCAGTAGATGAATGGATCAAGAAAATGTGGTATATATACACAATGGAATTCTATGCCTCCATCAGAAAGAATGACATTGCTCCATTTGTTAGGAAATGGAAAAACTTGGAAAACATTATATTAATTGAAGTAGGCCAGGTCTAAAGAAACATAGGTCCCATGGTTTCCCTTATTTGCAATATCTAGTATATGTATGAGTCAAGCGGAAAAGGTCAGATAATGTGATAGGAAAATGAACCCTTAGAATGACATTTCCCTATTTGTTAGGAAATGGAAAGTTTTGGAAAAAATTATATTAAGTGAAGTAAGCCAGGCCCAAAGAAACATAGGTCCCATGGTTTCCCTTATTTACAATAACTAGTATATGTCTGAGACAAGTAGAAATGGTCACATAAATTGATGTTCGGTGAAATGAATGCCAAGATGAGTATTCAAATGTTTTTTCTTTCTTTCTTGCTGTTGTTTCTTACATAGTTATAAGATGGTTTCTTTGTTGCTTTGTGTGTCCCTCCCCCACGGTATAACCCCTGCTTTCACTGTATTTGATGTTGGTATATTTTGTGGAAGGGAAGAAACACATCGTTTAAATAGGGATACAGGTGGAACCATTGCAAGAATGAGATATACAAGTTGTTATGTCGAAAAATGAACTTTACAACTTTGGCTGGGGTGGGGAGGTGGGAGATGGGAAGGGATGGGAAGGGGAAACAAAGGAGGAGGCAACAATGCTTGATAAGAAATGTACTCGTGGAGCTGGGAAGGTGGCTCAGTGGTAGAGTGCTTGCCTTGCATGCCTGAGGCCCTGGGTTTGATTCCTCAGCACCACAAAAGCAAAAAGAAAAAAGTGGAAGTGGTGTTGTGGCTCACCTGAGTGTTAGCCTTGAGCTGAAGGGCTGAGGGACAGGGCCCAGGCCCAGAGTTCAGGCCCCATGCTCGGAACAAGCCCCCCCCAAAAAAAAAAAAAAAAAAGAAAGAAATGTACTCATTACTTTGCCCACATGATTGTAACCCCTTTGTATGTATTTTCACAATACAAAAAATAGGAAAAGTTATTTTTAACGTTTCCACGTTTTCCTTTTTTCTATTTTCATTTGTCAACTTGCAGGATAAAATTCCTTCATTGTAGAAGGAACAAAATATAATATAATAAAGTTTTTCCTATCTGAACCATGTGGCACCGGTCTCCTTTCGGCAAACCTTACACAAGGGAGCCCAACAACCTGGCCCAGAGGGTTTGGCTTCTCTCTATATACTGAGTACATTTTAAGTGGGAGGTCAGCAGAGTAATGATTATCAATTTTCCCACCTGAAAGTAAGATTAGTTTGTCAGCCCTAATGAGATCCTGCTCCCACCCCTCCTTAGCCCATATATTGGTCAATCGCCTATTGCCACCATGTAAACCACTATGGATATCAAGCTACCCATGTTAAATTGAAACAGAACTCTCCTTCTAAACTATACGTTCAACTTTCTTATTCAGACTGTTTCCTCAGTCTTCTTTCCCTAGAAGAATATCCAGGTTCACAATCAAGGAACCATCTCTGCTGCCTTGTCCTGATCAGGATGACATCTCTGCATTCTATTCCAAAGAATGATACCCCTGTGTCAGCAGGAAGTAGCCAGAGAGAAAAGGCTCTCCTTCAAAAGTGCCAAAATGCTGGAATGGTAGGAGTGCCCTGGGAAACAACACTGCCCCCAATCCCCCTCCTGCTCTCCTCCTCCTTTCCAGGAGAGGGCAGCATTGTAGCCTTTCCAGAAGGAAAGCAGTAATCTCCTCATTCCATCTCCTGAATGAGAGTCAGCAAAGGGCTCCAGGCTCTGAGGTCACCACCTCACCCTCTGAGGTCACGGCCTCACCCACCCAGCCCTGTCTTCCTAAGCCCAGCCACGCCCTTATCCTCTCTGTCACACCCTGATAAGCCCAGTCACTCCCTCATCCGCCCAGCCCTGCCTGCTTCCACCAGTGAGAGGCTCTCTTAGCTCTGAGGTCATTTCCGCCTCCGCTGTGGCCACGCCTCCTCCCCGCCTGGCACTATATAAGCCCTCTGGCTGGTGCTAAGCTTTGTCTCTGGGCCAGCCTCCCTCCAGTCAGGTCGGAGCGCAGGTTGGTCTTGCTCCCTCCTGTAACTCAGCTCTTCCCGCGGACTCGCTTCGTTGTTGGGAAGCTTGGTAGTGTCAAGAGCTCTCTGTCGGGCAGCTCTCTGCGATCCCAGTGTGTGCGGACATCTCCCAGGATCTCCTGCAGACATGGCGGTCTCCAACGCAGTCGGGAAACTGCGGATCCCTCAGCTGGCCAAGGTCAAAAACAAAGCTCCAGCTCTAGTCCAGATCACCGCTGAACAACTGCTGAGGGAGGCCAAAGAACGAGAGCTTGAGCTTCTTCCACCTCCACCTCAACAGAGGATCGCAGATGAAGAAGAATTCAATGACTACAAGCTGAGGAAAAGGAAGGCCTTTGAAGATAACTTAAGGAAGAACCGGACTGTGATTGGGAACTGGATAAAATACGCACAGTGGGAAGAAAGGCTCCAGGAAATTCAGAGGGCTCGATCCATCTACGAGCGTGCTTTAGACGTGGACTATAGAAATATCACACTCTGGCTGAAATATGCAGAAATGGAAATGAGGAATCGCCAGGCCAACCATGCCCGAAATGTGTGGGACCGTGCCATCACAACACTGCCACGAGTCAGCCAGTTCTGGTACAAGTACACATACATGGAAGAGCTGTTGGGGAACATGGCCGGTGCCCGGCAGGTGTTTGAGCGCTGGATGGAATGGCAGCCCGAGGAGCAAGCCTGGCACTCCTACATTAACTTTGAGCTGAGGTACAAAGAGGTGGAGCGGGCTCGGACCATTTACGAACGCTTTGTTCTTGTGCACCCGTGGGTGAAGAACTGGATCAAATATGCCCACTCTGAAGAAAAACATGGTTATTTTGCCCACGCACGGAAAGTGTATGAGAGAGCTGTTGAGTTCTTCGGAGAGGAACATATGGATGAACACCTCTATGTTGCCTTTGCCAAATTTGAGGAAAACCAGAAAGAATTTGAGAGGGCCCAGGTCATCTACAAGTATGCCTTGGACAGAATCCCAACACATGAGGCTCAAGAGCTCTTCAAGAACTATACCATCTTTGAGAAGAAGTTTGGTGACAGGCGGGGTATTGAAGCTATCATTGTGAGCAAATGCAGATTCCAGTATGAAGAGGAAGTGAGGGCCAGTCCACACAATTATGATGCGTGGTTTGATTACTTGCGCTTACTGGAAAGCACTGCAGAAGCTGACACAGTGCGAGAGGTTTATGAGAGAGCCATTGCCAATGTCCCACCCATTCAGGAGAAGAGACACTGGAAGCGTTACATCTACCTCTGGATCAACTATGCACTCTATGAAGAATTGCAGGCAAAGGATCCTGAGAGGACAAGGCAGGTGTATCAAGCCTCTTTGGAATTAATTCCTCATCAAGAGTTCACATTTGCCAAAATGTGGCTCTATTATGCACAATTTGAAATAAGACAGAGAAATTTATCATCTGCCAGAAGAGCTCTGGGGACTTCCATAGGCAAGTGTCCAAAGAGCAAGTTATTTAAAGGCTACATAGAACTGGAAGTGAAGCTTCGAGAATTTGACAGATGCCGGAAGCTTTATGCAAAGCTGTTGGAATTTGCACCTGAAAATTGTACCTCCTGGATTAAGTTTGCAGAATTAGAGACAATCCTTGGTGATGTGGAGAGAGCCAGGGCAATCTATGAGTTAGCCATCAGCCAGCCTCGCTTAGACATGCCAGAGGTGCTTTGGAAATCCTACATCGACTTTGAGATGGAACAGGGAGAAATTGAGAGAACACGAAATCTTTACCGACAGTTGCTCCAACGGACACAGCATGTCAAGGTATGGATCAGTTTGGCTCACTTTGAGTTGTCTGCAGGAGAAGACGGAAATGTGTCTAAATGCAGACAGATTTATGAAGAGGCTAACAAAATCATGCGGAACTGTGAAGAAAAGGAAGCGAGGCTTATGCTGCTGCAATCTTGGAGAAGCTTTGAGGATGAATTTGGAACAGTATCAGATAAGGAGATAGTAGACAGACTCATGCCAGAGAAAGTGAAGAAGAGAAGAAAGGTTCAGATGGATGACTGGTCTGATGCAGGCTGGGAAGAATACTGTGACTACATCTTTCCAGAAGATGAAGCTGCCAGCCAAGCTAACCTCAAACTTCTGGCTATGGCTAAACTTTGGAAGAAACAACAGCATCCTGACTCAGGATGCTTTCTCTAAATGTTGCCACATTTTGGTGTTTTATATTTTTATTTGTAATGTTGTAAAATTTTGTAATATTGTAAAGTTTGTAAAATTTTTCCTTGTTGGAAGGATTAAAATAAAATAAACTCTTACCTATCTGCAGCATGTTGTGGTCTGCATTTATTGAAACTTACATTAGAGAACCCAACAACCTGGCCCAGAGGTTCAGCTTCTCTAAACTTACTGAGGATACTTTAAAAAGGAGGTCAGGAGACTAGCGATTATCAACCTTCCCTCGGAAGAGCAGGACAACGTTGTCCTATATATGTATAAATGGTAGTTCTTTGTTTTCATATGGAAGATATTGAAGTACAGTTGTTTATTTGATAGTATTACTTAGTACATGTATAGTTTTTAATCAACTCACTGGGGATGGACATTTGGCTCAGACACTTGAAGCTGTTAGGAACACCCACATTGCAGACTTTGGATGGACATCCACTTTTAGTATACTTGTTTTGATTCCAAGAAAGAGATTGCCAAGTCCTATGGTAGGTATGTATTTATTTAGAAGCTACTATAAAAATGTCACAGTGCAGATCAGAAGGAACAATTCTGCCCAACTAGAGGTACGGAATGTGAAGTACTGTTGCCAATGTTGACCATGTTAATTCCATCACAGGTCTTCATTGTAAGCACTTCTCAGGCTTGTTTCTTGAAATGTCACATCTGACCTTTCCCTGTGCCTGGTTGATTGGATTAAGGAGGTCTGACCAACAAAGCTTCTGCTCACCACTGGCAAGCCATGTGGATGTCCACACCTAGTAACCCTTCAGCCCCTGCAGGCGCCTGACTTCCACCCTACTACAGATCCCAAGGGAGATCAGTCAACTCATGGAAACATGAGGAAGAATGATTTTTGATTTAAGCTCTGATAGTGATTGCTTGTAATCCCAGCACTTGTGAGACTCAGGTAGGCGGATTGGGAGTTTGAAGCAGCCTGGACAACATGGATAGAGCATGTTTAAAAGAATATATTTTTGGTTATTGTTTTCGAAAAATTATGGATATTTGATAGACAACAGGGACAAAGGTTATCACCCCAAAGTAGGATGTGACCATAAAACCAAGTAAGCTGTCAAGTCATTTCCTGTTGATTTGGTGAGGTGTGTTAGTTTCTAAATGGATGGTAGGGGAAGGCAGAAGAAAGGATTTAAAACTTTTTGCTATTATCTGTGTCAGTATTATTTTCTTTTTAGCTTGTGACATATTGTAAATTCCATCTTCTCTGCCTGCAAATGCACTGTCCATACCCTTGGATTGGTTGAAGAGCTGTTGGTCATACTGAACTTCATTTGAGGTGCAAGGATTGGGGACACCCCAATGAGGTCAGTGATTTCAGTTATATCTGCTGTTCCTTTTTCTGCAGTTCTGATCCCTTCCCAGCAGCTGCCCAGGAAAGATAATGGTCATGCCGTCTCTCTTTTTGCCTCTCCTGCTGGATCTCATCCCTCCTACGTGCGTGACTCCCTATAGTCTTTCCACATGGGTTTTGATCCCAGCTCTCCTCCCCCTGGCTTTTGCGCCATCACTCTAAGTTTCCCTTTCATTCTGAATCCTTTTTCTCTCCACTTGGGCCCATCTTTCAACAGTGTCCAGAGCCTTCCAGTCATCAATATAGAGAATTTCAGCCAGTTTGGCAAAGTTCTCATTGATGTGTACCATCTGAAGTCCTCTTCCACTAGCGGCCAGTTGCTTGTCTAATGGAATTGGATAACACTTTTCATTTTTCCAGTTGGAAATGCAAGGAGGAATCTGCCACTCTTGTTGCTTCTTGGCAGTCATTTTTTGACTTGGAGAGTGCATGACAGGTGCAGGAGGAATAGGTGGTCCCCGGGGAATCTTCTTGTTGATCCGGAACCTCGGAGGTTCCATTGGATCTGTCTGCATCTCTACCCTCTGTATTAGTCTCTGTGAAGCTCCAGAGTTAAATGCCACTCCTTGCTGAGATGGTGTGTATCTCATATATTGAGTAGGAGCCAGTTTATCAGCTGCTTGAACTGGCATGGCTGTGGCAACCTTTTCCTGGACATACTTGTCTAAGGCTCTCATGTCTTTGCTATGAGCTCTTGAGAACTTCTTCGCAGGGTCTCTGTGGGTATGGATCATTGGTATTCATACCCTCCTTTGGCTCCAGTCAGTATATTTACTGTAAATGACCTTGTCTTTTGAATGTCTTCGTTGAGCAATTGCATCGTACTGAATTCTTCCTTCAGGATCGACCTGAATGGCCAGTGCATTTGACCTGTTTTTTTTTTTTTTTGTCATCTCTATCCAGTGGATAATGGGCCACATAGATCTCTGGAAAAGCATCATCAAAGTCCTCTAGCAAGCGAGACAAACAGCCTTTTTGGTATCTGTATGAGGGAAGTTTCTCTACGGGAAGAGGCCAGGGAAATTTGCCATGGACTGTGTGATTCTGCCTTCTCTTCTGCTTCAGGTTGGTTCTGAGATAGCTGAGTAGGTACAGGTAAAAAGCTGGCGAGTGCCATCTTCTTCAGCAAGAGTTGATTTAGTCAAGAGCAGGAGCAAACGGATGTCCTGCCTGAGTTGGATGCATGCACAGTGAGAACACAGGCAGGAGAGAGGAATTATATAGGAAGGGCAAGGAGGAGATGTGTCCACAGCAGATGTGGAAATGACATCAGAGCTGATGGATCTTCTCTCTGGCAGGAAGAGGCCTGACTGGGGCAGATAAGCACAAGACCTCAGAGGATGAGGAAGTGACCTCAGAGCCCGGGGCCTTGCAAACTCAATCAGGGGATTGACACTTTGATGTGATTGATTACTTGTTTCCCACAGGTGATTTCTGGAATGGCTACTGAGCTTTCCTTTCTAGCAGAGAAGAGGAGAGTGGGCCAATGTCATGGGCATACCTAACATTCTAGCCTTTGGACAACTGAAAAGAGCCACTGATTCTCTCTGGCTACTTCCTGCTGACACGGGGGGGGGGGGTCATTTTTAGGGGTAGAAGGCTGAGATGACATCCCGACTGATATAAAGCAGCAGTAACAGTTCCTTGGTTGTGAATGTTTATATTTGTCTATGGAAAGAAGTCTTAGGAGGCAGGGGCTAAACAAGAAGTTGAAAGTATAGCATAGAATGAAAAGTTCTGTTCCACTTTAAAATGGGTGACTTGATGCCCTTAGTGGTTCCCATGGTACCAACAGGGGTTTGACCAAAGATTTGGTCTGGGGAGGGTTAAGGGGGAGGGGTGAGGACCTGACTGGACCACTTTTCACCTCCAGGTGTGAGGAGCTAAAGACCAGTCATTTCCACATCCAAGTGAGAGGGGCAAAGGTGGTCCAGTGATGGAACAGGATAAGGGACAGAGGACAGCAGCACTAACTCCTGGTGGCCCATCTGTAGGTCAAAAGTGAGAGATATTCTGGTGGACCTGTTTCAACAATGAGAAGTACAAATTGTCATGTCAAAAACGAGCTTTACAATGTCGGTGGGGGGGGGGAAGAGGGAAGGATTGGGCTGGGGGAGGGGGGAGGCTGGGAAGGGAGGGGAAGGGTAAACAAAGGAGGAGGCTGCAATGCTTGGTAAGAAATGTATGCATTATCCTGCCCATGTAATTGTAACCCCTCTGTACAGCATGTTCACAAATAAAATGAAAAAAATGAGAGAGCCTGGGAGCTGATCCCAGTGACAACTCCTGAGAATAGTCAGGTGTGACAGACCAAGTAAGGGAAGGTATGGCCATGAACACACAAGCACATAAGTGCATACACATGCCCATATGTAGGTATGAAGGTTGACTAGGTAAGCCAAGTTTTACAGAGAGAGTTCAGAGACACACAGGTTTAAGTAGACAGGTGGTGTCCAGTACATGTAGAGAATGAGAGGGTGGGTTAATCAAGGCCAGAGAACATGCTTTCAGAGCTGATTAAATGTTTCACCCCTGGCCCTATTAGAAACAGGCTGCATGTTGTTTAAGAGAAAAGAGTTTAATAGCCTACAGCCCTTCAGAAGGCTTCAGAGCTAGAGAACAAAGCTCACTCAGAAAAGTCAAGTTTGAGCTGGGAAGGTGGCTCAGTGGTAGAGTGCTTGCCTTGCATGCCTGAGGCCCAGGTTCGATTCCTCAGCTCCCTCTGCCTATATAAAGTTGCAGCTACAGAAGACCACAGACAGCCTCTACATCAAGAAGAGAGAAGCATTCTTCCTGGTATAGCTCTGAACCAGCAAAGCTGCAATCACAAAGATGGGAGTCATTTGTTTGGTGGGTTCTCTGGTGTTGCCATGGGAGATACCATGTTCATTGTCCTCCTGCAGTGTCTGAGCTTGAACAGCCTGGTAGAGGGAAATGCAATTGCCTGATATGAATGCTCAGGACACAGGCTTCACCCAGGGACAGTACCACAGTCTCCCACAGTAGAATGTCCCTTGGTGCCATGATGGAGGCTTTGGAAGCCTTTCCAGTGTTCTACAAAGCCAGCTGCTTCTGGGATGCTCTGCATGCCAGAAGGTTCCATGGGCACCAGCCTGTGGATTCACTGGTACAAAGAAGGCACTTTCTCCATCACAAGCAGAACTGATGTGGAATCAGTGACACCAAGTGTTACATTGAAAGTTCTGAGTGTTATAAAAAATGACTGTGTCTGTCAGACAAAGTAGGGTAAAATCCCAGCAAGAATCTTTTAAAGGCAAGTGGCTCCATCCTATCACAGCAGTCCAATGCCAGCAATTGGCCTTTGGATGGCTGGCTGTCTCCCAGGTTCAAGAAGTTTATCAGGGTCACTGTTGCAGCAGTATCAGTTCAGCTTTTTAAAGACATTCAAGTCATGGATCCCACCTAGGGATCATTTCCTCTAGAGCACTTCATCTGTGAGTCCTTTCAGTCAGCAGTAGAGTAGCTAGGGAAAGACGCAGGTCCATCTGAGGGCAGCCATCTTGTTCAACTACCTGAGTCTCTCATGGCCAGGACTTTGAGTATTCAAGGGTACCGTGTTTTCACTCCAAGTGCTCCACCTGTATATTCCCCAGCCCAGCTCAGTCTCATGATAAATCATAGTGTTGCTACTTCTAATTCCATGACTTAGAATGACTTCTTTTTAGACCATTTGTCCTACTAGGCAAAGACAACCCAGTGACAACCCAGAGTCCTGCCCTTTAGGAAGACACCTCCTTTCTATGGTCCTTCAAGTCTAGCTTGCATCAGAAATCTCAGAAGCTCCCAGGAGGATAAGAGATGTGATAAGTGTATTCCACCACTTCCACCAGTAAAGAAGAAGTAAGACTCCAAGCCCTCTGGTCTTTGCCCAGAACACCATTAACAGCAAATGCAAGTTATCAAGGCGAAGCAGAGGGTGCTGAAGTAGCTGGGGTTCTGTGCGCATGTCAAGCACCCCAGATGATCATTGCTATGTATTTACAAGTCTTAAAATGTGAACGTGATCAAATCCTCATTCAGACTGCCTAGGTAGTCCCTGATGGAATTACATGAACGATAGTTTGTGAGCAATATTTTTGTTCACTTCCAACCAGAGAACATATCGTGCAAGTGCATCTACCTGGCAACTAGGGTGCTCCAGTTTTTACTGCCTACTCATTCTCACAGGTTTTTTTTTTTTGGCACTACAGAATAGGAAGTTCAAGAAATATGCATAAGATGCTTTGGCTGTACACCAGGAAAAAGTCTAATTGAATTTTTAGAAAGGGAAGTATCTAATGCGAAACCATAGTCAGGAATGATTGTACTTTACTATAGTTGTGTATTGTTTATTGCTATAAAAACTGGAGTGTGAATTCTGTAAAAATTTATCTTATTTTTATACAGATATAAGTACAGACATTGTTCTGTTTAAGTGGTTTATTTCCTTAACTGTTGGTGAATACTTTAACACTTCTTTGTCTGCACCTGCAAAGATTTTGACAAGAAAATAATATATCAATCCTGTTTTTCCAAAGAACTAACACACACACACAGGTCATGAGTGCAATAGCCTGGAAATAGGGAATAGCAAAAAATTGCATGGGGCTGAGGGGCAAGGGTTCAGCTCTGTAATCCGGAGGATTGTAGGACGGCAGATTTTTGCCAGCAATCCTCCTCAACCCGTGTTATACTCCTTGGCCCAGGCCTTGGTGGGCATATCTGCTGCTGGGGAAATGTTCCCTGTCACCAACCTGGTGATCAGGATGTACCAGTTGCATGAGCTGAGAATTGAGTGTGAGCAGCCACTGGAGGTGTAAAACAACAGCAGTCTTCAGGGAACCGGCTCTTCTGAATCCACTGATGCAGATTTCTGGCTGGATTTTCCTGGACCTTGGACAGAAAAAAACACTTTTAAAATCAGATGAGGAGGATAAATTATGAGGATAGATTCCTTGCCTTAGAAGATTTTGGGGTATAGCCCAGCTTGGAATAGGAGGCATTCCGATTCTCTGGAACATGATATCTTTCAGCTCATTGGCCAGGATGAAAAAAAGGGAAAAGAAGCATTTGAGTTTAAGAAGCTCATAACACCTGCATCTCATGGTTGCCTGTATGCCCATGGACTAGACGAGGGTAAAGATGACTTCTCACAGAGGCAGAACTCAGCCCCAGCTCGGATGCTTTCTTCACATGAAAGAGATGTGAGCAAGGGAATTTTGTTCCTCTTTTCACACTCCAGTCACCTGTGACAGCCAGTTTGTCTGATGAGGATGATGGCTTCATGGACCTTCTTGATGGAGAGACTCTGAAGAATGATGTGGAGGCCCCATCGAGCATGGCAAGTCTCTGGACAGCACCCATAGTTATGAGAAGAGCTACAAATATTGGCAGTGGGTGAGGGCTGTTTGCCTCTCCTTCCCAGTGTGACTCCAGCATTTGGTCAGCAATGAAGGGAACAGAACAATCTCAAGAGGAATCTCCACAGGGAAGCACAAAGTGGCAGAAGAGCTTGGCTGCAATTAGTCCTGGAGGATCACTTAATCTAGAGGATCCCTGAGATTCTACACCAGTCTTTGTCTCTGACAAATTCCTCCAAAGGTACCATAGAGAAAAATATCAATGCATAGTCAATAGTATTTTACTAAAAATACTCCTTTTGGGGAAAAGATTCATAGAAACTTTTATGTGTTTCCTCTCAGACTTGAGAAATTTTAAATTTTCAATGTGCTCAAGGCAGGACACATTTTATTATACAACTTGTACATGTTGCTCTTGGGTATGTGTGGTGCTATTGGAAAGTCAACATTTCTGATTTAAAAAGTTCTAAATCTTGTGAAAAACATTTGTTTCACTGCAGAATTGTTTATACAAATTCAATGAAGCCAGGCGCGGGTGGCTTACACCTGTAATCCTAGCTACTCAGGAGGCTGAGATCTGAGGATCATGGTTCAAAGCCAGCCCTGGCAGGAAACTGAGATTCTTTTCTCCAATAAACCACTAGAAAACTAGAAGTGGTGCTGTGCCTGAAGCGGTAGAGCTCTCGCCTCGAACTGAACAGCACACAGACAGAACCCAAGCCCAGATTTCAAGTCCCAGGACCGAAAAAAAATATTCACTGTAAATTGTGTGTCTGTTTCCTACTAGTCGCAGCATTTTGTACAATATTGCTTTTTAATATATTTAAAAAAGGAAAAACAATGCTCAGGAGGAGGAAGAGAAGGAGTACCTGAGTAGCCAAGAAACTGATGACAATGATGGTAGTGATCCAAGCTCTCCGTGAAAACATCACCAGACAACACACTGAATTGTGGCTGGATAAGAAGTGGTCTCAGTATCTCAGTAGTGTCAGGCCATTTCTGTCCTAAGATGGCTAAAGCCAGTTCAGCCAGTTCAGTGAATTGGTTACTGACGTATCCTGAAGCAGAAGATCACGTCAGATGTAGGGAAAGAAGTCACAGAAAGACAGCCTTTAAAAACACATTAAAAACTCAGGTGAATGAGTACAATAGCCAGGAAATTAGGAATATCAAAAAATTCCATGGAATAAAAGCACAAAGCAGATCAGGAGACCAAGATTAAGTCCCCATATACAGATACACAGCATGGCAGGGCACCTAGGTAAATGGAAGACTAGACACTGCATGCTGCCTCCTGTTTTTGTGTCCACTTGAGGTATGAGACAGATTGTAAGGAAGTGTTCTGGCAGGCCACGGGCACACACTGCTGCAGCTGGACTTGGGTTCTTGTCTCATTCCTGACACTGTCCCAACACTGGCATCCTAATCTCCAAGCTGCCTTTGTCCAGGCTCAACCAGGCCCTTTAGTGATGCTCACACATGTACCCCAGCTTCCTGCTCTCCTGGAAGCTGCTGTCCCTTGGGCCACAGGATGAACAGCAACCACTGATTTTCAGACCCCTGCATCTAGCCTCACTCTCCAACAACAGAATCCCAGACATTGTCCATGGAGCAGGTAGGATCCTGAGCCACCTGTGTAGGCCATGGGAACAAAGGCTAGCAAAGCAGGTGTCTAATGACAAGTCAGAAGAGTGATCAACATCTTTGTCTCTGATGAGGCAAACACAGTCACTCATTCAAGTATGCATCAATTCTGGTTGACTTTTCTCATCTTCTAGACAGTTCTTGAATAAATATAAAAGCCTTATAACCAATGGCTATCTGGCTAAACCAAGGCTAGAAGCAGCTCTACCAGATCACTGATACTTAATGATGCATACTTTCTAATGAAGACAATTCTCAATAGCTGAGTAGTCAAGGGTTTCCTTTTAGAATTCTAGACCAAAGAGAGAAGGCACAGACAGTGTCACTGAGTGGTAGGACTCCTGTTCACAATCACTGCATGTTACCCATGAAAAGCATTTGGCCAGGCCCCTTGGGGAACAGCCCCCATGGGCCATGCCAAACATCTAAAGGTAATCTATCCTGGTGGT
The DNA here is from genome assembly GCF_024711535.1 of Dipodomys merriami. Taxonomy (NCBI): domain Eukaryota; kingdom Metazoa; phylum Chordata; class Mammalia; order Rodentia; family Heteromyidae; genus Dipodomys; species Dipodomys merriami. The sequence goes on along the minus strand of NW_027202715.1, from coordinate 18,421,573 downwards.
TGCTTTTCCTTGCACCTCAAATGCTACCTTTGGGGCCAGCAATGTTGTATATTGATCAGAGGTAAGTTCCTCCTCAGGACACAGATAAGTCAATAATGTCAGGGTTAAGGCTTTCAGTGTGCTGAGCCTGCCTCATCCAGCAGGAACTTCTGTCTCTCTACACCTCCAAGGTATAGGTTCTCTCCCCCACCTCAGAGCTTAAAGCTAGTGTCAGAATAGTCTCAGAGATTCTCCAGGCTGATGTTGTATAGGTTTGTGAAGCTACAAGAAGATCCTGAGACGTTATCTCCCCAAAACCTAGGCCTTTAAGTCCCATCTGACCATTAAGATTGCTATACTCTCGGCCTCATTCATCTAAGAAGGCCTACCTCTCCATTCCTGCCATGTCCATTGCTGAAGCCCTGTCAGTGGAGACCTGCTACATAGCAGTCAGATGTGAGCTCCATCTAGTCCTACTAGCCCTCTCCCCCAGAACACTGTGCTTGGGACTACAATAGAAATATAAGTGGATAGAAGAACTCTTTAATGAATGGGAGCTACTGGGCATCAATCAGGGACCCATAAGCAGGCCCCTGAGAGCAAACACAATCTGATCAAATTCACCCACAGTACTTGGGTATCACCAAGTGAAGTGGCTTCTGCTCACTCAGGAGGTGTAGAAGACAAAAAGAAGAGGCACAACTAGGAGCCAGCTCTTCCTTCTTCCCCTCTAAGAGACTCTGCATCCCAAATGTAGACAGCAAGCATTGTCGATCTCCAGAGATAGTCTTAAACTACCATTTACTAGCTAATGACCACGTAGAACATCGGGTTTCTAACCTCCCGCCTCCCAATTTTTAATAATGGAAACAGAAAACATCTAAAGTGAAGCTTCTGGAAAAACACTTGTTCTTGCTGGTCTCGTGTCTCTCCTCAAACTTGGCCTTGGCCAAGTTTGGAAACAGACTTTTGCCACTCAAATATTGTGGAAATACCAGCACAAATTGTATCATCTGCTATTATTCCACATGGAACATTATGAACATGATAGATTCTTTTGGCTAGAATAGGTCAATCATTTAGATGCTTCTAGATATTAAGAATAAAGGCGGCTTATTACGAAGCGGAAGACAAACCATCCTAGAAAACAAGGCATCTCTAAAAGATGAAATAAGACTCTCCATCTACTCTCAGACTAGATCTAACCAGATACAAGACATGCCACTAAGTTGTGAATTTTTCAACCAGAAAAATACTTGGGTTCAATAGGGCAAAAGCTAAAGTACCAACACTCACCAATGTAAGCAGACAGAGCGAAGGAAAGAGGTTATAAGAGAGCATATGCAATCTGAGCTCATTTCCTACATTGAGGGAACTAGAAGAAGTACCAAATTGTCTCTGTAGCCATCTCCAGAGATGAAACCATAAAGTCATTCATCATTCCTCTGCTTTCCTTAATGGTAGTATACTGCTCTGATCAGAGAGGAAAGCTAAAAGCAAAGAAGAATCTAGAGAAGTGCACTATGTCTTATTTCACTAAAGCCAAAGGCTTGATAGACATGAAGCTCTTAGAAATGGTCCCCATACAGCCTCCTTTGTTCTTTTTTTTGTGGTCAGTCATGGGGCTTGAACTCTGGGCCTGGGTGCTGTCCCTCAGCTCTTCAGCTCAAGGCTAATGCTTTACCACTTGAGCCACAGTGCCACAGACTCTGCTGTTCTATACGAAAAGTGTGCTTGACTCCCACACCAGAGATGCTTGAAAAGACATTTAGTGACAGGACAGTCTCCAAAGGGTTAGGAGTAGTGGATGAAGTGCTCCATGGCCAGACTTGGTTACACCACCTCTCTGACAGGAAGCCCAACCATGACTGGTAAAAATTTGCACTGGGTCTGCGTGAGGGACTAGAAAACAAACCCTTCTTTCCAAGCTTGGTTGTTTCTACACATTGCAGAAAATGTAACCTTAACTGTACTTTGCCACTTTGAGACAGAATGATTCAATGCAATGGAAAGTTCTGGAAAGGCAAGTCACAGGCCAATTCCAATTATGAAAATGTAAACAAAGCATTAAAAAGTTAAGCTAATTATGACCACAGGGTGATATTATAAATGAAGTAATCCAGACCCAAAGAATCACAGGTCCATGGTTTCCCTTATTGGCAATAATTAGTATATGTCTAGGGTAATCTTATCAGATGAGCAGAATAGCTCAAAAGCTATGCACATACAACCATATAAGATGATGCTAAGGGAAATGAACTCCAAGATATGGACACAAGCGGTTTTTGTTGTTGTTGATTTTAATGTACTATGTGATTTCTTGTTTGTCTTGTCTGTTCTTCCCCCTATAGTATATCCATCCCCTGTTGTAACTGTATGTGATTTTGATACCCTGGATTGTGTATATGTTTATTTGAATTGGAAAGAGAAGTGAACAATACAGTCATGAGACAAAGGACAAAGGGGGAACCAATGCAACAGTGACATATACAAGACAAGATGCAACTTGAGGGGGGATTGGGGAGATAGGGAAAGTAGGAGAAAAGCGAGGGAAGGGGTAAGAAGTTCAACAAGAAATGTATTTATTACCTTACTTATGTAACTGTAACCCTTCTATACATCACCTTGACAATATTTTTAAAAAACAGTGGTGCTGGGAAAGCTGGATAGCAACATGTAGAAGACTGAAGGTAGAGCCCTCTCTCCTCACCCTGACAAGCTATTCAAAGTAGATCACAGATCTTATGGTGAAGACCTGAAACTGCTAGGGGAAATCCAACACACACACAGAGACAATTGTCACACTCAAGAGACAACACACAGAATGGGAGGAAAATCTTTGGCTATCAATCTTTTAGCTGATGAATATCTGGCAGATTATATAAATAGTTCCTAAAACTTACAAACACCCATAATGCCCTAATAGTCATCTACACCAAAGTTTGTGGATATCACCAGAAGATTCTAGGACATGATTGTCCTCAGCAATCACAGGAAGAAAGCCCACATGCCTGTAAAAAGAAAGCATGAAAATTTCCTGCCACATATCCAAACTACACTCAAGATCAGTTCACAGACCTTTAGTGTGGGTATTTGCTAGAATGGAAGAAACTCCATAATCTTGAGATACCTGTGAATTCAGGTTTCAGTGACTTATGTTTAGCTCACAGTGGGCTTAAGATGAAGGATGTTGTCATTTCAAGGGTGGAAATCTCCCTCAAAAACCTTTTGAATCCTAACCAACTGTACCCAAGGAGATGTCTTTAAAGACTGTGTATTTACAGAAGTAATTCAAGATAAATTGAGGTCATTATGATCGCCTATAATCTAATGGCACCAGAGAGGGCCTCACCATGACCAGAGCAATCTTGAGGAAAAAGTATAAAGCTAGAGCTATGTTTGACCTCAGAATATACTACAAAGCAATTGGAACCCAAACAGCATGGTGTTGGCAGAACAACTGCAGAACAGGACAGAGACCAGAAACAAACCAGTATTTTTAGGCAACTGATTTTCAAAAGCCCAAAGAACACAACAGAGAGAAGGTCTTCATCAATAAATCATGCTGGGAAAACTCGATAGTCATACTTGTAAGCTAGACCTCCTACTCATACACATAATCAACTCAAAATATAAGACTTCAAAGCAAAATCCAAACACTGGACTCAAAAAAATAGAGTCGTGCAGGGTGAGTCATCCTTTTCCAAATGCCTTGGGTCAGAAATGTTTTGGATGAGAGATCATGGGGATGTATTGGAAATGACCAAATTTAAAGAGGGAAACATGAAATTGCTATATTTTGTATATGTGTACCTTTTACATACCTGAACTCATTTTTACAGTTTGGTATGCCTGGGTTTTGACTACAACCTGTCACCTATGGTCAAGTAGAATTTTCCATTTCTGGCATTGTGTGAGCATTTAGGAGCATTTTGAATTTTCTGAATTAGACCTCAGGGAATATTGTACATCATAGGTCTGAGCAAGTATTTTGAAAAGTAAGATCTCCAAAGCAAAAACAACTGAATGGGGCTACATCAAATTAAAACATTTATGCATGGCAAAAGAAACAGCATAAGAAACCTAGAGATTGGAAGAAGACATGTGTAAACAAGCTGATTGGGGCATAATATTCAGAAATTATAAATTCAGTATCAAGAGAATATACAATTGCAAGTGAAAAAAGACCTGAATAGATAGTGCAAGAAATCTGCAAATTACCTACCAGGCCTATGAAAAATATTGCTAATTAGGATTATATAACTCACAAAGATTCAATAGATATCACCCCTCCCCAATTAGAAGTCCGCTTAAGTTTAAAGTTTTGAAGAACATTATATACTATTGGTACAGTAGTACAACCCTTAAGGAAAACTGTATGGTAGTATGCTTAAAATTTATAGACAAGAGCTAGGAATTCAGTTTAGTGGTAAAGTGTTTGCCTAGCATGCATAAAACCCTAGGTTCCATTCCTCAGTACCACATAAACAGAAAAAGCCAGAAGTGGCACTGTGGTGCAAAGTGGTAGAGTGCTAGCTTTGAGCAGAAGCAGCTCAGGGAGAGTACCCAGGACTGCCTGGAGGACTTCCCAAGATCAGGCAAAAAATTAATAAATTCAAAGACACAATTACCATGGGATCCACTACTGGGTATATAGCAGAGATCAAAGTCCTGTCTGCACTGCTGTGTTACTGCAGATTACTCAAAATAATTTGAATAACTCACAAGATATAGATTCACCCTAAGATAAATGGATAAATATAGTTTGCCTACACAATGGAATACTACTCAAGCATAATCAAATGCTATCATTTATGGCAATATGCATGAACCTGGAACAGTTCAGTGCTGAAGCACAGAACAATAATGTATGGTCTCCATGTTGAAGCATCTCACCTTGGGAGAACAGTAGTCAGAGGCTGGGAAGATAGGATAAGGAAGAGTGGCCAAGAAGTACCAGCTCAATAGAATGGATAAATTCTAGTGTTTGATGCCCAGGAGAGAGACTATTATATATTGAATATTTCAAAAATCTAAGAGGAGATTTCCCGTGTTCTTACACAAAGAACTGTAAAGCATTTGAGATGATAGCATTACTATGCATATAAGTATCAGACTCTTCCCCATAGGTATGCATGTATGTTAGTGAAAAGTTTTGAAGAACATATTAAAATGTAACACTAGAGTAGGAATTCAACGAAACATTTTAACAGAAATAACATCCAACTAGGGTTCATCATTTTGCATCAGTATGCCATTGAGTTCATTTCAAGGAATACTTTACTCCATTCCATTTTAAGCCTCTCTGCTGAGAGGCCTCCATGACAGTATCTGACTCCAGGGACTGCTCTATGAATCTTCCTTTGCCCCAGGTGAGGAGAGTTGCCAGCTATCTACAAGGCTGGCCATCTAATCCTAGACAACCATCAGAAGTACAAGGATAAAGAATACAAGTCTAAGGGATTCTGAATTATTCATAGGGTAGGAAGGGGCACCCACCTATAAAATGGGTCCAGAGACCATGAAGGACCTTCACACTGGATATTCCTCCTCCAGAGGAGCCTAGGCCCCATTATTAGCCAAGAACCTACAACATGCCTGTACATTCCAATAAAAATAGAAATAGACCCATGAACTGGCAACTTGAGAGCCTGGTAGAACCAAAGAATGTGACATGTCTTACCTGCAACATGAGAACAGTGCTTTACTACCCTATAAGGAAATGAGAGCCATCAGACTTGGAGAAGGACCAGAACAGACTGGAGACTCCCAGTTACAACCAGATGCTGCTCACACTTAATCCCAGGGCATTTCAATTCCTTCACTACCTGCCAATTAGGCAGACAATTTTGAGTTTCTACTGTCCCCTTGTCAGTTACTCCTTGCAAATACTGGTACCATGGTATCAGGCAGCAAACCCTTGATCAGAATCTCAGGAATCAAACCTAAGAATAGCACTCACAAATCTCAGATGTCCTTGTACAATTTCTATGTGTGGAAACACAGCTATTACCAAAAGCTCATTTCAGAGGTCAGAGGGGCATCAGATTAAAGGCAGAGGATATTTCACTGAAAAGGTATTGGGCCCTAGGTATAGCAAGGAGCTTACAAACTTCATGACTCCACTTCTATTATGGTAGCTGCCTCCAAAACTTAAGAGAAATAGCTGGCCAAGGTTGAACATACCAGTAACAGGCCACACAGCAGGAAACACTCTTAAAGTTTTACAGGGAATCAACTCAAGGCCCCAGATCAATGAGATTTACCATGATCTGTTATAGCATCTGGGTATAATAATACATAAGAAAAAGTAGTAATTGGGAAAAGTAGTTACACTAGGTCCCAAGAAGCTGGACTAAGAAAGCCTGGCAAGTCATCAATTCCAGCTGATTGGGACCCCAGTGAGACTCTATCCAAGATCCCTAGGTAACCAGAATGGAGGTCCTAGCTTTGAGCACGGGCCCTACAGGATCATCCTGTATTTCCCAGATGACCACCAGCCTCAGAGGGGACACTTCCAGAACGAAGTTCTAACATCACCTAGCATGACGGGGGCACAGTCAGCTAGCTTTCCAGATCAGCTTTCTAATCATGAATAGTAATCAGAGACACCAGAAAATTCTTCCAATTCCATACCACCAAGTCTCTGATGTAGGTGAGAGATTTACCTGGATAATGGACATAACCCATCTAATAACCAGATCCAGGATTAAGCCTGAATAAAGCAAGACGTGAGCAAGATGTGAGCAGCTGTTTACATCATTTTCTCTAAGTATTCTGGACCCAGACTGTGGAGACCAAATTGACTAATGAAGCCAACAGCTAGATGGAGGGAATCAGATTTTCTGTCATATCTGAAAGTGACTATAGGACCCTAAAGGGATATAAACTTATTAGTCGATTCCAAGATGTAATTCCAAATCAATCAGGGATTGGGCCTACAAGCTAGACTGAAAGATGGGGGCAGAGACCAATAAATAAAACTCAAGGTAAAGGGTGGGAAGGACTCCACCCTTTGAAATATAGGCTAGAAGAGCACCTGCCCATAGACCACATCACTCATAGATGAGAGAAACAGGTGGCCTGGAAACCCAAGGCCCATACTCATGGTGATTTCATAGTCAAAGGGAAGTCTGAAGGATGATGCATAAGGAAAAGTAGACTAGACACTGAAGCAAGAGAAACTCTAGGCCATAGACAATGTGGAGCAAACATGTGCACTCATTCAGCAAGACCACACTTTGAATACTGAAGCAAGAGAAACCTCTAGGCCATAGACAATGTGGAGCAAACATGATCACTCATGCAGCAAGACCACAGTTTGTATACCTGATATATATTACCAAACACCAGAACCCTGAAGAGTGGGCATGGGCCTGGCCAATGACCCAGCACATGCAGGCTCCTCAGGAGTCTGGTCTTGCAGAGGCTACAAAAGTATTTTGATTCCAGAGAGAATTTTGGCTACCCAGAAGTTGGCAGAAGTGTGTCTTACTCAAAGCTATCCTCGTCTGAGTGAAGGCTAAAGGCCATTTCCTCTTCAAAATGAAGCTAAGCATTGTTAGAAAAGAACAAAGTCCAAGGAGGAGAGAGAAGGACCATTACTATCTCATGGTCATGAAGCTTTCAGCTGAAGAACAACTGCCCACAGGGGAAGTATGGGTCCCGAACTAACTCTGAGCCCACATAGGATAGACAAATCCCATGTTACTACACAAACAGTAGACAGAGACCACTCCAGGGCCAGAGCTCAAACTGTCTCAGCCAGGCAAAAACCCTCCCTGGAAAGAGACCGATGCTGAGACCAACAGCTGACAGCCCCACCCCAGACAATGCCATTCCATGCCAATACCAAGGACAATAGCAATTCCATGATAAGAGAGGGGTACTAGAAGAACAAACTCCAGCAACCATCAAGACTCAGCAAGGAGCAAGGGCCTAAGCTGCATGACCAACCATAAGAGAACATGTCCATAGCAAGATGACGTTACCTACCTTTTCATTAATAACAAGAATCAGAGAAAGATACTGCATGAGCTACCCCTCACCACTGAGGCCAGAAGAAAAACACAGGGGGAGGGGTCTTGAGAATCACCTCATGCGTGCTCTTGCTCAAGCTTCTGGAAGAACTCTACCCCATTCTGGCCATTACCCACGAGGAATATGTACCCCACCTGCCTGGGAAGCTTCCACAAAGAATCCAAAGGAATTCATGATATACACAAAATAGGCAAGACATGTACTTGGTTATTAATTCATGAATCTTCTGGAGCAGAGGGCAGAGGTAGGACGCCACAGGAAACTAAGAATTTTTCTGTCCTCATAAACAACACCTCTATAGCAGAACCTGAAGGGAACAGCGGACTTTCAGCCAATCATATACATCAACATCACAAGCAGCTCAGCTTCTCAGCAGATCAGGTAGACCCATGAGATCAATGCGCATCCTCAGGGACAGGCTGGATAGTTCAGAGGCCATCCATTGTATTGAAACCAATGCCTCTGCTGTTTGCTCCACCAAAAAGTGGACAGGGCCTTTGTGGGGGTTCAAGCTGAACATCAAGGTGCTGAAGGTAGATATCTAAGCAACAACCAACATGACTTCCTAATGGCCAAGCTATTCCTACCAAGACCAAGACAACATACTGGGAGGAAAAGAAATTCATGAGTATGTCTCTGAAAAATTCTCAATTATCATCTGAGACAGCTAGGCTCACAAAGAAACTAGTGCAGCTTTGTTGGTTGCTTCACTCCAAAATGCCATTGCCCACATGGGCAGGAATTGGGACATACAAAGACAAGGGCAGCCTTGTTTGCTCTGCCTCTATTAAGCACCACTGGCTGGGGTACCAGTCTTCAATGGGAAACAAAGAAATATGACCTACCTAGTTTCAGTTAATGGTCTGAAACATGCATTTCCCACATACCAGGTTTCCAGTTTATGTGTGGTTCCTGTCCATACCACCAATACTAATGCACACTTGTGCATTAGTTAATGCACACTTGTGGCTGCCTGAGACTCCCAGGGAGTCACTAGAAAGCAAACACGTGCTCAGTTTTAACCTTGTCACTACTGGAAAAGAAGTTCCTTTAACACACATTTCAAGAACTTGAAAGTTAAAGGCACAAGACAGTATGGAAAAAACAACCTTCAAGAAACCTCCTACTGGTGACTTGTTTATCTGCTGCCATGGCGCACAGGTGAGCAGCAGATGGCATGGTCTCTGGGACTGAGATTTCAAGGGCCTCAAGAGGGAGCACTGCTTTGTGAGCTGCAATGTAGGAGAGGATAAATAGAGAACTCTCAAACCGCACTCACCCATTCTGTCCCATGGACTAATTAAAATAGCTACACCTTAACTGCTCCTCTGAAACAGGAACCAAGACCAGGTTCCTCAATAGATCCTCGTCATCATCCATGCTTTAGCAGAATACGTTTCCTTTCATTTCCATCCTTGGAAATTTTCCTTCAAAGGGCTGTTCAAGAAATGGATTCCAGTTTAAAATTGCAAATAGGGCAAGTATATGAATTCATCTCTCAGTCCTTGGTATTCAGTATTAACAGTCACATACTGGCTAGATCTGGGATAGAGACAGGGGATTGTCTCCCAGGTCATGCATACCCTATTAATGTGACTTGCAATTCAACTTTAAAGTCAAATCAACTCTCTTGAAATTTCAAAATTACACATTTACATTTGATAATATATAAAATTTGAGTAATTGGCTTAGAAGACAAACTGCAAGGAGGATAAGCATTGTGTGTTTGACATCATTCTTGCTAATATATCCTATTGTTATCAACACTAGCAATTTGAGAGAACCAACCTCAGTGGCTGAGAGGTTACTCTCACCTCACAGATACAATCATTCCCTTCTATGGTTCAGAGATCAGACACCTTCCTTCCACATTGGGGCTTTGACTTCTTGGTCCTCCAGTTTTGTAATAGACCCAAAAGAAGACAGGTAAGCATTTCATGTCCTGGTCTACTGCTTAGAACACGCTATGGCAACACAGTCTAGCCTGTGACCAAAGAGAGAAGACCTGCAGTCTTGGGAGGACCAGCATCTTTTTGAGAATGAGAAGAACCACTTCTCTGCATCCCTTTCCCTAGGATCATCATCTTACTGGCACTGCAAAAGTTATATTTTTGACTTTTTAAAATGTCTGAAGTGGTTTCAGTGTTGGAAGTACTCTTACTAATGGCTCCTAATGACACTCCCAGATGACCCAGACCAGGTAACACTAACTCAGTCTGCAGGTTCTTGTATTAGCACTCAAGTATCCCTTGAAGTCACATAAGCATTCACAGGAATGATCACTGTTACAGAATTGCTGTCTCCAAGACATGTGCTGTATGCATAGGTGACCAAGGTAAATACAGTGTTTCATAGGCTGTATCATTATGTAAAACCTAGTCACTGACACTAAACCATGTGTGACAAAACTATAAGCCTAAATATTTTTGCCAGTTATCATGGCTTATAAATACATTAGGTGAGATATATTGCATGATTTTCAATTTGTAGAATGTAGTCTTTAAAATACATATACATATAAATGTACATGTATACACACATTACCCATAAAGCCAGATACTTATGCATGAAATATTTCTAAAACTTAGAACTAATCCTCTCACTGAACACTAGAACATGATAGCCACTGAAACATCCTCTCAATACCAGTGAGACCTCCTCTCATATCTTTTTCTGAGGTCCCTTATGAAAGGTCAAAGAAGAATCCAGAAGATCATATCCTCCCCTGATCAACAGAAGGCCAAGACAACTCTCAGGTCAAGGTCAAGCCAATCCTAGTTGGGCTTAAATCAGGATTAGCTCAAGGGAGAACTCTAACTGTCAAGTCTACCTCCAATAATAAGATCCAGGGTTTTCTCTCTGGTAACCAAACAAGAACTGTTCCGGAACAGGAAATGCTCAGGAATTGCAAGTCAACACATGGGCCCACAGCTTCAAGAAGATGGAACACAGGGCTTCATGTATCCAGCAGCATTAGAATTGGGTCCATCTTCATTTTCTCCCATTCTTAGCACCCACTTGGTATTTATAGCCAACAGACAGCAGGGGAAGGCAAGCAGGGGAGAATTTCTCATGTCTGCATATGCTCGTTTTCAGAGATCCCCAATTTTTCTAAGGCAGCTGTAGAACTGCCATCACTACGCCTATACACAAAACAATGTTGAGGAAACAGAAAAGCCAATTATCCACCTGTCATGGATCTTTTACTAAAAGGTGGTGCATTCCTTCAATATCAGGAACTCATGAGGCTGAGAAAGAAGGGTCACAAGTTCAAAACATGGCCAGGAATGTTGTTCAGCTAGCATTTTCCATCTCCAACTCCAAGTGGGGGGAAAAGATCCTAAAGGAAGATCATATCCTACCTTTATGATAACTGTGCTGGCTCATCTATCACCTGTGTCCTGTCAGTTCAGGTGCTCCTGCCTTGACAAAATACATCCTTCCATTCTCCTCACAGTGTTAACAAGCCATCTATTCTCCATTCCCATGTCCTCTTCACATCACAGTATCTTCATACTTCATACATAAATTTCTATTTCTGTTTTCAAAAATACTCAAGAGTACAGGAAAAGTAGAGCATTCTTGATTGGCTTCCATTGAGAAGAGCTTCTGAAGTTATGGAGATCTCAGGTGTACAGTTTCCTGATGATTCCCACTAGCTACACAAGGTTGGGAATCAGAGAAGCCTGACATAGAGACCAGAGTGAAGGATCAGCTCTTCTGGTCATAGTCAAATAACTTTTTCTTTCTCAAAATGGATTATCTTCCTATCTTAATTCTTCTTAGACACATGCTATGCCAACAAGCTGACAAATGCCTCCCCCAGACTCATCAAGGCCTTTTCCTTTCTCCCAGTTTTTTTTTCTGGGGATCCAGTCTTTCTCAAAGCCCTTAATGCATCTGATTTACATCTTAGCTGGACAGGGTCTCACCAGGTCCTGCTGACCACTCCACCCCAGTGTAGCTCAGTGGACAGCCACAGTGGTTTCATCTGTCAAGAGTGAAAAAGGTTTATGCTCCGGTTCCTCCTAGACTGACACTGACTACAAGGTACACCTGCTTCTCTCAGGCCTACTAAGGTAAAGCTGTCTGCATCCCTGAAGATGAGATTAACAAGGAGCTGACTGCCCTGTTTTGTAATCCTTTCCATTTCTTTTGTCATCTCCAAGTGGTTTTCTCACTTCTGCCCCGAATGTGTGGTTGCCCTTCCGTGTGACTTTTGTGTGCCCTCTAATAACTTCTCTAATGGCTTTATCCTTAATGTTCAGCCCCTGCCTCCCAAGACCACTTTCCTTAGATGCATAAGCCTAGTCACAACCAAGGAAGTATTACTAATGATCTTGGCCTTGAAAAATCACCACAATTAGTCAGCATGGATGTGCTTCAGAACTGTAACAAGGAAGCAATGGTAGATCTACCCAGAAGAACAGCCCCCACCCTCCCCTTGGCTTGTCTTCCTCAGAAGGAACCCACCACAGCCTGACCCAAAATCACATCTGTGGCCCAGGCATGCCCTCATCTGATGGACTTGCCTTCAAGCATTGCTACCTGGCCCTGATCCTCCCAGCCACACCCTCATTTGCCCAGCCACGCCCTCAAACCTCCTTGTCTTGTCTTCAGCTGCCCAGCCAGGCCCTCATCTGCTCAGTCCTGCCTCTTTCCTACAGTGAGAGGCTCCCTAGGCTCTGAGGTCATTTCTGCATTGCTGTGGCCCATACCTCCTTGCCCTTCCCTATATAATTCCTCTCCTCTGTCCTAAACCTTCATTCTATGCCCATCTCCATCTCCAGCAGGCCAGTAATCTGGTCTTTCTCCTGAATAATCTCTTTCAGAAGAAGTCTGGTGCAGGCTGTTTTAATTCAAATGGGTGGTGGACAGGACTCATGGAGAGTGAAAACTTTAGAAGAAATTCTCCAAGAAAAGAAGGAGAAAACAAGAGGAGAAAGCAGAGATAGAACACTTAAAATGTTCTGATGACTGGGATTCCAAGAAGGACTCTGCTGAACAAGGGGAGCAGAGAGATCCCCCAATGGAGATCACAATCAGGAATTTGCCCTACAGAAGAGAGGACATGATGGAAGACAGGGGAGAGGAAGAGGAGTCTCTGGCCATCCATCCCTCACAGCAGATGTCTCAGCGAGCAAAGGCCCATCGCAGCAAAGAGAAGAGAAAAGAGAAGCACAGACATGTCAGCCGCTCAGCAGAAGGGGGGAAGCATGCTCCAGTGAAAGGAGAAAGCAAGCACGGATGTCAGAAGGGACACCTAGAACAACAGGAGCAAGACCACCATGAATGGGAAAGAGAGAAAAGGAGGAAACTGGTAAGAGAACGTCCCGGGAGGGAGGGGGACCGCCTCGAGCAGGTCAAAGGGAAGCAAGGATGGGAGCACAGGAGGAGCAAGCACCAGAAGGAGACACGGGAACAGAAGGGACAGGGATGGCGCCAGGAGCCTGAGGCCCGCAGGGAGGGCTTGGCACACCACTGGAGGACCAGGGAGGCCTACAGCAACAAGGGCAGGGCCACTCCCTGGACAGCCCTGTGTGGCTGCCCAGGGAGAGCTTTGCACTGGGAGCCAGACCAAAGCCAGGCAAAGGAAAGAAAACTGAGGCAAGAGATCTGCTGTCTAACCTACAGGACAGTGTCAGTGACAGGGAGAGGAAAAGCAGCTCTGCCAGGTCCTCAGTGGAATCAGGCTCGGGCTCGGAAGATCCACGGAGCCACTGGGAGGAGGCCTCAGAGCAGTCTGCAGACCTAGGAAATGAGGAGGAAATGAGTGAGGGTGAAGAGCCAGGCCACGAAGACCACATCTTGGCTGTTCCACAGTCGGGATCTGACAGAGATTACGGGGACAGTGAAGAGGAGGAGGAAGAAGTGGGCGAGAGGACCTCGCAGAGCAGCATGTCCACCGCAGGGGACCACCCTCCTGACTCCCCAGCACTGTGGCCCACCGAGCCCAAGCAGGAGCTGCCCAAATACCTGCCGGCGCTGCAGGGCTGCCGCAGCGTGGAGGAGTTCCAGTGCCTGAACAGGATTGAGGAAGGCACCTATGGGGTCGTGTACAGAGCCAGGGAAAAGAAGACAGATGCCATTGTGGCTCTGAAATGGTTGAAAGTGGAGGGGAGAGAAGGGTTCCCAATCACATCCCTGAGAGAAATCAACACCCTCCTCAAGGCCCAGCACCCCAACATTGTCACCATCCGGGAGGTCGTGGTGGGCAGCCACATGGACCAGATCTACATAGTGATGAACTACATGGAGCATGACCTCAAGAGCCTCATGCAGACCATGCAGCAGCCCTTTCTGCCAGGGGAAGTGAAGACGCTGATGCTTCAGCTGCTGCACGGGGTGAATCACCTGCATGACAACTGGATTCTGCACCGGGACCTCAAGACCTCCAACCTGCTGCTGAGCCATGAAGGCATCCTCAAGATCGCTGACTCTGGGCTGGCTCGAGAGTACGGGATGCCCCTGAAGGCCTACACCCCCGTGGTGGTGACCCTCTGGTACCGAGCCCCCGAGTTGCTGCTTGGCGCCAAGGAGTACTCCACACCCGTGGACATGTGGTCGGTGGGCTGCATCTTTGCAGAGCTGCTCACACATAAGCCCCTGTTCCCCGGGAAGTCAGAGATGGATCAGATCCACAAGATATTCAAGGATCTGGGGACTCCAAGTGAGAAAATCTGGCCTGGCTACAATGAGCTCCCAGCAGTCAAGAAGATGACCTTCAGCCAACAACCCTACAATCACCTCCGGAAGCGCTTCGGGACTCTGCTCTCAGACCAAGGCTTTGATCTCATGAACAGGTTCCTGACCTATTTCCCTGGGAGGCGGATGACCGCAGAAGATGGCCTCAAGCACGAGTATTTCCGTGAGAACCCCCTCCCTATCCACCCTTCCATGTTCCCCACCTGGCCTGCCAAGAGTGAGCAGCAGCAGCAGCAGCAGAGGGTGAAGTGTGGCACCAGCCCCCAGCCCCCCAGCGGTGGTCTAGGCTTCAACTGGCTGGGTGAGAAGGAGGAGGTGATGGAGACAGGCTTCCACCTCACCACCACCAACCAGGGGGCCTCAGCCATGGGTCCAGGCTTCAGCCTCAAGTTCTGAAGTATAGCCACCCCGCCTCACCCAGTGCTGCTCTTCCATCCAGAGCCTCCCTCAGCCAGGACACCTGACTGGAAACACTGCCGCTAAACCTCTCCACTTGTTTTGTATTTTGATTTGTGAACTTGTATAATTAAATGACTATTTCCTTTAGGAAGAATAAAAATAAACTCTTTCCTGCCTGAAACAAGTAGTGGTCTCTTGTTTGAGAATCTTATACAAGGGAACCCAACTATCTGGTGTGATAATCCCCACTAAAAATTGAAGGTATCTGAGTTACTAATCACTGGCAGAAATTTCCTTCTATTGTCTGGCCTCAGTCTCTCCTGCTGCAGGAAAGTTACTGTCTCCCCTGACACAGTAAAGAAAGGATATCCATGAAAACAAAATGTGAGATCAATACAGAACAAAATTATTGATAAAGGGGAAAACCTCTTGGTAAAGAAAAACCCCAGGCTAAGGCTGATCAGCAGTCAGCTATAGCCCCTTTACATCCTTACTACAAAGTAAAAGAACTTCTCTCCGTCTCTCAAGCTTCCAAGCCTGGCAGCTTTGCATTTGACTACAAACTCTGCTGAAGGCCAATGACAAGCTTGAGGCTTGTCATCGGCTGTACTGACTTGCTGTATTAGTCCGGAGCTTATAATAATAATTTCTGTTCAATAGACTTTCCCCACCCAAGATTGTATTTTGATTTATGTAATCCAAGGATATTGTTTGTTTTTTTGTAATCAAGTGTCAATAAATTGATAGTATGGATCATGCAGACCAAGTGAAGATTATGTGTTGCCTATGTTCTTGTGACTCAAAGGCTATGCTTTGCTCTGTAACCTTGCTGCTTGATGCTTTGCAAACATGACCTAGGTGAAACCCCTTCCTATAGAAATCCCATGAAAAGCAAATGGGGCTGTTCTCTGAAACTCAGAGCTGGAGACCGATGCCATATGGCTGGTGAGTGCTGTGGACACTTTTCACAGATTGGGGGGATGAGTCCCACCAGTCCCAGGAAGCTGGGATATTTCATCAGGCCCAGAGGTTTAGGTTTCTGTCTATATAGTGAGGAAACTTAGGAGAAGGTTGGGGGACTAGCAATTATCCACCTTCCAGCAAAAATGCAGGATTACATTGTCAGATTTAATCCCTTCCCCAGCCCATTCCTTTAGTCAAGCTCCTTTGCCACATTGGAACCGATGAAGGCACAAGTTTCCCATTTTAAAGTGGAAGTGAAGTGCTCATTCTATACTAAACTTTCAATAGAGGCACATCTTGAACTCTCCCTAGACTGTCATCACCAATCCCCAGACTCTCAAGGGCCCTTTGCTTCCACCAAACATTTGGGTGTCCTCAGCACACTCCCAGAAGGGCACATTGGCATTGTCTCAGGTTGCTTAGCTAACTATCTGCCCTAACTGATGGATTTCCATCTTTTTTGGGGGGAGGGGTTGGGAGGGATTTTGGGCCTGAACTTGGGGCCTGGACGCTGTCCCTCTGCTCTTCCTCTGCTCTTCAGCTTAAGTGTAGCATTCTACCACTTGAGCCACAGCACCACTTCTCGTTTTTCTGCTTATGTGGTGATGAGGAATCAAACCCAGGGCTTCATGCATGCAAGGCAAGCACTCTACTACTGAGCCACATTCTCAGCCCTAGATTTCCTGATTTTAGTCCTAACTCTAGGTTCAACTGCCCTGTCACCTGCAGGTATTCATACTCAGTGTCCCAGTGGTGACAGACCAAGTTCTCAGGACCAAATTGGTGCCTTTCCCATGGAGCTCTGATTGGAATTCCCGTAGCTTTTCCTACCTGAAGTAGCTGAGCACAGACATCACACTTAGGATTATTGCCTACTTTACCTTCTTGTTACTGTCATTGCTGTACCAAGCCTTAAACCTATTTATTTCCCCAGGCTCCATTGCTGTTTATTTACACCAAAAGGCTTCTGAACATATACTTAGCCCTACTCAACCCACACACACTTCATCTATACTTCTCCAGTAACCTTCCAGAAGCATAATGTTCCACTCATCGTAATGACTATGTATTTCCCCACAGAACTCTAAACTCCTAACGGGATGGTAGGGCTGAAGAAAAATACAAAATAATCTAGGCATAAAGCAGAAATTGGAAAAAGGATTCTTGGAATGCAAATACCTGAAGAATACACTTCAGGCTAGCTTCTGATCTTACTTGTCACAGTCTCTCCATATAGTTTGTTCCTCAGGGAACAAGCAGACAGTTCTGCTATGTTCTAGTTGCCGACCAAACAGGAAACCACTGCCACAATTTCTTTCACACCAGCAATCTAGTGCCAGATACTACAATTATTCTGTAAGAAAACACCATCCCCACAACTATTCAACAGATAATAGCCTCAAGGGTATTTGGACCCGAAGAATCAATTATATCTAGCATAAGAAAAACAGGAATTTTCTTTGATATCTTGCAAATATTTAAACATATCTAACATGATTCTGCAGATTTCTTCCATTGCACTCTTCCAAAAAGACAGCACAATACAACATCATCTGAGACAGCTAGGCTCACAAAGAGGCTAATGCAGCTTTGATATCTGCTTCGCCTCGAATGGCATTAACCTCAGAAGCAGGAATAGGAGGCTTACAAAGCAAGGGCAGCCTTGTTTGCTCTGCCTCTTAAGTATCTTAGGCTGTGGTGCTAGCCTTGAAGGGGAAATAAAGAAATATGGCTACCATCTTCAGTTAATGATCTGAAACAAGCAGTTCTTATACACTGGCTTGCTCATTAAAGTGTGGGTGCTGTCCACACTGGCAATAGTAATGTTAATGCACACTTGTGGCTGCCTGGACAGTCCCAGGGAGTCCCAAGAAAGGGAACATGTGCTTAGTTCCAGTCCCTTCCTTGGTGGACAAAATGTTCCCTTAATACCTTCAGGTTACAAGACCTGAAAGTTGAAGACACAAGGCACCATGAAAAAAAGACAAGTTGTCCAAAACTGAAGAACCAACCCTCAAGAAACCTCCCAGTAGTTCTTTGTTTGCCTGCTGACATGGGCACACTGGTGGGCAGCAGATGCATGAGGTCTGGGCTCAAGACTTTCAGGGCCTCAATAGGGAGCACTGCTTTGTGAGCTGGAATATAGGAGGGGTTAAAATAGACAACTCTAACTGCACTTATTCAGTCCCATGGACTAGTTATCATAACTACTTCTTACCAGATCCTCTGAAAGGTGAACCAAGACCAGGTTCAAGAGGGGACCTACAGCTAGTCATCACCCATGATTTACTACTAGAAGCTTCCTTTTCATTTCCATCCTTGAAAAATTCCCTTCTAGGAACTGCTCAGGAACAGTCTCTCACTTAAAATTAGAAATAGGCAAGCATGTTTTCATAAATCAGTCCTCGTTACTCTAAACAGTATGAACATAGTCACATAGCTAGCTCCACTACAGACAGGAGCATCTCCCAGGGGGTGCCTATCCTACTAATGTGCTTTACAACTCGACTTCAAAGGCAAATCAACTAGCTGGAAGTTTCAAGATGGCTCATTGATGTCTGATAATATTTAAGACTGGAATAGTTGGCAAACTATTTAAGATACTGGCAAAACATTTAAAATGTGAGTAGAAGACAAACTCCAAGGAGAGTAAGCACTGTGTGTGTGTTTGGCATTATTCTTGTTAATCTACTCTCATCAACACTTCCAGTTTTATTGTAAATGCAAAAGATGGCATGTAAGTACTTCATGTCCTGGTCTACTGCTTAGCATGTGGCATATCACCATGGGAGAAGATCTAGAATTCAGTCTAGCTTGTGACCTAAGTGAGAAGACTTGAGGGTCCAGGACCAGCATCTTCCTGGGGCTCCAAAGAACCATTTATGTACATCTCTTCCCCTAGGATCGTCATCTTACTGGCATTGCAGTAGCTATGGTTTTACTTTTTCTAATTTAATGTCTGACATCATTCTTTGTGAACAGGCCTCAGAGTTGCAACCACTCTTATTAAAGACTACTAAATACACTCCGATGACCATGAGCAAGACAAGCTAAGACTGACTCACTGTATAAGTTCCTCTGTTAGCATTCAAGTGTCCCTTGACAGTCAAGTCAGTTAAGCAGCTGCAGGTATGGTCATTGTTGCAGAATTCCTGCCTCCAAGACATCTGCTGTGTGCTTAGCTGACCAAGGTGAACGCAGTGTTCCATAGGCTGCATTATTACATAAAAACGACTCACTTTGAACCTGAGTCATGGGTCGAGAATGTATGAGCCTCAAATTTGTTTTGCCATTTATATTGGCTTTTAAATTCATTTTATTCAGTTGAGATATATTGCATGCTTTCCAATTTGCAGAATCTAGACCTAAAAATACTTATATATGTATATATATATATATATATATATATACTCACATTATAGAAAGACACAAATACCTACATATGTATATATGTAAATACACACATACATAGGACATTTCTGAAAATGAGACAAGCTTCTGTCTGCTCATTTAATACTAGGACATGATAGCAAATGAAATATGCTCACAAGTCTTTTCCTGGGCTCCCTTGTGAATCTCTAAGAAGAATCCAGATCATATCCTCTGCTGATCATTAGGGGCCAAAACCACTCTCAGGTTTTCTCAAAACCCTTAATGCATCTGTTTTTTTTCTTGTTGCTATTACCTGGAGCTCATGTTAATAAATAATTATTTTGTATGATCAGACTATGTAGGCATTGCACCTTTGCGTTCATCTCCTAAAAATATCCTCCTTTGATCTCACTCTGTGTGAATGCCTATATTCTTTTTTTTTAATTTAATTTAATTTTATTTGTGAACATACTGTACAGAGGAGTTACAATTACATGGGCAGGATAATGCATACATTTCTTACCAAGCATTGCAGCCTCCTTTGTTTACCCTTCACATCCCTTCCCAGCCTCCCCCCTCCCCCCCATTCCAATCCTATTCCTTCCCCCCCCCCCCGCACCGACGTTGTAAAGCTCGTTTTGGACATGACAACTTGTACTTCTCATTGTTGCAACAGTTCCACCTGTATCCTTAAACTACTGGTTTTTCCCCATCTCCTCCACAAGTTATACTGACATCAAATATAGTGAAAGCAGGGGTCATACTGTGGGGGAGGGACATACAAAGCAACAAAGAGATAATCTTATAAATGCGTTAGAAACACATGCATGAAAGAAAAAAAATTTAAAATACACATCTAAGGGTTAATTTTCCTGACATCACATTATCTGACCTTTTCCGCTTGACTCATACATATACTAGATATTACAAATAAGGGAAACCATTGGACCTATGTTTCTTTGGGCCTGGCTTACTTCACTTAATATAATTTTTTCCAAGTTTTTCCATTTTCTAACAAATGGGGCAATGTCACTCTTTCTGATGGAGGGATAGAATTCCATTGTGTATATATACCACATTTTCTTGATCCATTCATCTACTGAGGGGCATCTGTGTTGGTTCCATATCTTAGCTATGGTAAATAATGCTGCAATAAACACAGTTGTGCTGGTAGCTTTAGTGTGGTCTTGTTTGTAAACATTTGGGTAAATGCCCAAAAGTGGGATTGCTCGGTCATATTGGAGATCTATGTGAAGTCTTTTGAGGAACCTCCATACTGCTTTCCAAAGTGGTTGAACAAGTTTACATTCCCACCAACAATGAAGTAAAGTTCCTTTCTGTCCACATCCCCTCCAGCATCTGTTGTTGTTAGAGTTCTTGATTTTTGCCGTTCTAACTGGAGTGAGGTGATATCTCAATGTTGTTTTGATTTGCATTTCTTTTATGGCTAGGGATGTTGAACATTTCTTCATGTGTCTATTGGCCATCCTTTCTTCTTGAGAGAAGTTTCTCTTTAAGTCTTTCGCCCATTTATTTATTGGGCAGTTGTTTCTTTGAGGATTTGTTGTTGGGGGGTTTAATTTTTTGAGTTCCAAGTATATTTTAGATATGAGACCCTTGTCTGTTGTACGGCTAGTAAAGATCTTCTCCCAATCCGTGGGTTTTCTATTGATCTTGCTAGCTGTGTCATTTGCCCTGCAGAAGCTCTGCAACTTTATGCAGATAGGGTTAAAAAAGGCTTCAAAAACCCAGAGCATTTTGAACAGAATCTGACCTTCCCCCTACTAAGTTGGAAAGTTAGCTTTACTTCCTGAACAGTGGACCTCCACAAACCAGAAACTTCAAAACCAAAATATTTTGCTTTGCTTCTGTTTGAAGTTTCTAGAGTAGTCTTCACAGTGAAGGAATAACAGTATTAACACTATTAACACTAAAAATCAAGTCGGAAGACTAAAGACAGGGAGGAGCATCAATTTATTCTTATGGTCTATAAGTCAGATCAGAATTAGACCAATGATAGATTTTTCAGCAATATGAAAATAGGTTCCTAGATAAGGAGAATCTCCAAAGTAGGGAAATAACAGCAATATTGGAAGGGGATTGATGAGTTCAGAACAGTAAGGAAGGATATACCAATGAATTGTACAATGACAAGCACAGTATATATTTGTCTGCCCACTGGTTCATGGTGGTTATTTCTCACCTACAAGATACAAGTCTGCATTCTAGTGGAGATAGAGGTACAGTGGGAATGGCTGTGCAACCAATTCAACTTGGAGCTGTACTTAGTGAGCTTGAACTTGGATGCAGTACTTATTGAACCTGATCTGTGGCATATCAGGCTTAGAAGTGCAAATACTTAGACCTCGGAAGTACACAGAAGACAGGAGCCTAAGGTCAGATGTACACAACAAGGTCATGCTATGACCTTAGAAAGAGTTGCCCCAAAGATCTCTAAAGGATATCATGACAGCACACCTATTTCTGAAGCCTTCACTCCACTACAGCAGGGCAGAGACCAAAAGTGTAGTAGGCAGGCACCAATAGGCTTCCACATCCCTCTGCAGGAATGGTGCTACCCCTGGCCTCCAGAAATTTCAGAGCCCAGCCCTACAGGGCAATGCCTCTGAAGAAAACCCACTCACTTCCAGACTGACCTATTTTTCTGTCCCAAATTGAAAAGCTTTAGAGCTGGTTAGTTTCCAAACCCTTCCATTAAGCTGACAAGCTTTAATGGAAACTTCAACCCAGCTCATCTCTCTGCCTAGTCCCACACATTGGTCCAGAGTACTTCCTAAAATGCCTCAAAATAAACCCTGTGAGATTAGCACCCAGTCATGCTGTGCTCAGCCCCACAGAGCAGAGCAAGCTGAGCCACAATCACCACTATCCTCAAGACAAAAATGCTGCCCTTGGACAGGAGTGTTCTTACTACTTACTTCTATAGCTGCTGGGGAAGCAGGTCGGCATTTTCGTCTTACAACTAAATAAACTCTTTCCTGGGACTCGGTTTTGTGCGGAAGCTTCCTAATGTTTGCAAGCTTTTGGGCAGGTTTCTGGGGTTCAAGTGTGAGGGAGGATTTCTGGGGTCCCCTCTTGCATACATAGCAGCCTTCACCACTGTAAGTAGACAATGGATTCCTAAAGTGGCTAAGGTAATAAATGAAAGCTCCAGCCCAGTACAAATAATTGCCAGGGTATAAAATTAACCCTCAAAAATCAATCGCTTTTCTATATGCAACCGATGAGAAAAGTGTGGCTTAAATCAAGAAAGCAACTCCATTCATAATAGCCCCACAAAAAAATGAAATACCTAGGAATAAACTTAACCCATTAAGTGAAGGAACTCTACGATGAAAATGCTAAAAACTTGAAAAGGAAATCAAAACAGAACTTAGATAGTGGCAAAAAACTCCCATGCTCCTGGATTGCAAAGATCAACGTCATGAAAATGGCAATACTTCCCAAGGCTATCTACAAATTCAATGCAATACCTATCAATATTCCAACCTCATTCTTCAAGGAAATAGAGGAGTTATCCAAAACTTCATATGTAACAATAAAAGACCCCGGATAGCAAAAAGGATCCTTAACAGAAAGAACAGTGCTGGAGGAATATCAATACCAAATTTGAAACTCTACTACAAAGTCATAGTAATCAAAACACCTTGGTACTGGCACAAGAACAGACCCCAGGCTGAGCAACTCTTTAAGAGAAGCTAAGAACGAGAGATGGAGCTTCTTCTACTTCTACCTCAGCAGAGCACAGATGAAATTAAGTCAAGGAAAAGGATGGCTATTGAAGACAACATAAGAAAAAACAGGATCATCTCTCTTCCTAGTCCCATACCCTTTCACAGGCATTAGTCAAGAGCACTTCCTAAAAAGCCAAAAAATAAGCCCAATAACAATAACACCTCTGATTTCTCCACTTCCAAAGAAGGAAAATAAGTCATTTTATGAGTCAGGATTGGAATCAATGTGCAGTGGGCCATCTGAGGGCAGATCTTGGGCTGAAAGCCCTGGGCATTCAAAGGAAGAACGTGATTCCTGGCATAAAGATGATATTGTAGTCTATTTATTCAGAAGGGAATGTGGATTTTGAACAAGAAAAAAACTTGGTTTATCATGTTTTAACTTGAGAGACCGACAGCGATGAATCATCAGTTAGGTAACCCTAACTGGAAGTAAGGGTCTCAAGGGAACACATCCCACTGAAGGAGCTGATGCTGTCCTTAGGTGATTCATCCCCACTCTCAGATGCCAGCCATCATGCCTCCATTGGAGTCTAGTCTTCTCCCTTCCTGCCCTGGAGTCAGGGAAGGAATTGGGGATAGTGGAAATGGGTAGTTTGCTGTGTTATTTGTTTGAGTTCCATTTATTTGGCTTCTAAAATAATCTTGAAAAATCAATGTGGGAATCAGGCATGGGAAGAAATCTCTGTCTTCGTTTATCAGGATACCATGGTATTTTGTACCATCTTAGCATTGTTTAGCTGACAGTTGAAGATTGTACAAATAAAAGTCATTAACCCTCCCCCAAAAGATTAGAACCTACCCATGGTGTCCTCAGCCCCACAGAGCAGATCAAGCCAAGCCACAGACACCAGTGGGGCAGCAGTGTTCTTACTCCCCAATCCTTCCCTCCCCTGAGCACCAGAAAGGCAAAGAATCCCTGGCGGTCAAGGCTTTTCTAAGAACCCCTTCATTTACTTCAAGTTTATTTTCTTCCAGGTTCAGCCCAATTCCACAGAGCTAAGGCCCACCTTCCTAGGACACATGCTGTCCAAATCGGCCATTTGGTATTTGAGGTTTCATAGTGGTTGCATATGCCTGAAGCTCTGTAAGGGTTAAAATATAATAGTAGAGGGGCTGGGATGGTGGTTCAGTGGTAGAGTGCCTGCCTCCTAGGCATGAGGCCCTGGGTTTGATACCTCAGCACTACATATGCAGAAAAAAATCACAAGTAGAACTTGGCTCAAGTGGCAGAACATTAGTCTTGAACTAAAAAAGGTTAAGGGACGGTGTCCAGGCCCAGAGTTCAGGCCCCAGCAACAACAAACACACACACACACACACACACACACACACACACACACACACACACACACACACACACACACAAATATATATGTACTAGAGTCTTTCTGATGAAATACCCAAATTCACCTAGCAATAACAATTAGAGATCCTTGAATCAAGAAGTCCAAACTAAATAAATGCAACAACTTGCATGGCCTTAGACCTAGTGATTAACACACCTGCTTTTTAGATCCATGTTGTCTCAGTGACTGGAGCTTAACTCCCTTCACTTGGTGCCTCACCTAGTGCTCAGAGAGGCTCATGTAAGGGAAACCTCAGTCCCTGAAGAAATGAAGCCACGGAAGACAATTCAGAACAGATTCTTCCTCTCCTTTACCTGAGAAGTCTAGAATCTACATCATAAATAAAAATTAAAAACCCATTCAAAGTTCCCTTTGAATGAAGAGGGCCAAAGCACTAGCATGGTCCCAGATTTCTCAGCATCCCAGGATCAAGATAGAAGCTCTATAGTGAGGAGCTGGGTTCAGTTCCTCTTATTGGATTCTGCCTCAATAAGAGATGCTTAAATGAATCCACATTCCTGAGAGGTCCTAGGTCAGTTTGGAGAGTTTAGCGTCTTCTTGCTATTGGAGGTATTTAGAGGATATTAACCCTTGTGCATGCAGTTTGAAGCTACCAATTGCTTCCCTGCCTACTGGTTAAAGGTGAACAACTATCTCTTAGACTTCTACTTAAGTGCTAGAGAAAGTGGTCACCTCAACCTTGAGGAAAGTACAGAATCAGCCAAGAGAAGCTTACATGCAGAACCTGCTAGAGCCACTAGCTTGAGAAAGAGTAAGCTGGCAATAATCATTAATTCTGAAAAGTAGCTAGAAAGCCAATGGCTGTACATTCTAGCGTTTACTCCTGTGAACACTGAGTATTGGAGGGAGCTTATCTCAGGCAATGTGGAGGAGAATGTCATCTTGAACTATGCTTAGCAGCCTCCCTAACAAGGGTCTGTCTTTGAAGATCTCATTGCTAGATCCCTTGTCCTGCATAAGAACAAATAGCTGGCTTCAACCTACTCTGGCCCTCTTGTCTTCAGTGGTGGGACCAGAAAGGCTAAGATATGCTTCAGGCACTAAAAGCCTGAGATCCAATCATAAGGCTTCACAAGCTTTCTCAGAGAAAGTGGGAATAATAGACTGCTAAATAGAAGCTCCAGGACAATGGTACTGAGAGTTCTTAGGGAAACCCAGAGAAAGGCCACCAGAGCATCTGTCCCTGGCAGCTACCACTGCAGGTAACACATTCCTAGCCAAAGGAGCATACATCTTTTCACAAAACTCCAACTCCACAATTCAAACAACATCCATTCTTACTCTAACTGGTGATGTCTAGCTTTCTCCAAAAATTGCTAGTGAATGCCAGAAGCAGGATCATTCCAAAGAGAATTACTAAGCATCATAATCAGATGTCAGATCCTCAGAGTCAGACAGAATATAAAAGAGAAGACATATGTGTAAATCTCTAGGACTTAGATACCATGAGAACGAATGGTTGATATAAGGGAAAAGGTGGAGTTTTGAAAACAACTCCATGTCTTAATAACAGTGGACCAAAATAATTGAGCTTGAGATTATGTTAATAGACTAGTCCCACAGGAGGACTGCACAGCTGTTCTGGACATCTGACTACAGGATTTGTCGCTACCGGCCTCGACCAGCAAGGAAGACAGGACACTGGACTCTTCTCTCTGCAGTCTATTCAGGACCTTTGAGTAATCTTCTGACCCCAACCCCGGGGAGAATTCCCCACAGCCTTAAGTACCCGCTGGGTAGCCAACCGTGATACGCCATGTGGGAACCACCAATAGGTTCAGGTGTGCGGAAGCAAGCCAGATTCTTTGCCTTAGCCATATAAGGAGTTGTTTACCAGGAGAGCACTCGCCATCTGGAAGGCCAATTGCAGAAGCCTGCACCATCTTCCAGGTGCGGCCTCTCGCAGCTCTCTACAAGGATTCAGCATCATAACACTCAGATATAATCATTCCCAGAGTGAAGAAGAGGTACCTGGACCACCTTGAGGTAGGTTTTCCCTCCCAGAGGCATCCCCAAATTCTGAATGTGGCCAAAAGGCAGAGATCTAGAGCATTCCCATTTTCTACACAGCCCTATTTTTGTGCTGCACTTGTGTTTTCCTGCTGAAACTTTGCCATTCAACTTGGGTCAGAGTTGTCTTTTCAACTGGCCTTTGTTTGATGTCTGGTAGGAAAATTAAGAGTTTGGATACCTGGCCAATGCATTGCGCATAACAATATTTCTTGGCAGTACTGGTGTTTGAACTCAGGGCCTCTTGCTTGCTAGGTGCGTAGTCAGTCAGTTCAGCTATGTTTCTAGTCCCTTCAATAGTAATTTTGGTAGATAAGAAAGTAGTCTCCCAGAATCCTCGAGATACTTTCAGATTTCTTTTTTTTTTTTTTTTTTTTTTAAATTGTATTTTATTTTATTTGAGAACATACTGTACAGAGGGGCTACAATTACATGGGCAGAATAATGCATACATTTCTTACCAAGCATTGCAGCCTCCTCCTTTGTTTACCCTTCACTTCCCTTCCCTGCCTCCCCCCTCCCCCCACCCAATTTTACCCCCCTCCCCCCACCCAATTATACCCCCCTCCCCCCCCCCACACCGAAATTGTAAAGCTGGTTTTGACATGACATTTTGTACTTCTCATTGTTGCAACAGGTCCACCTGAATCCTTAAACGATTTGTTTGTCCCCATCTCCTCCACATGATATACTGATATCAAATATAGTGAAAGCGGGGGTTACACTGTGGGGGAGGGACATACAAAGCAATAAAGGAATAATCTTATAAATGCATTAGAAATACATGCATGAAAGAAACGAAAACATTAAAATACATATTTAAGGGTTCATTTTCCTAACATCACATTATCTGGCCTTTTCTGCTTGACTCATACCTATACTAGATATTGCAAATAAGGGAAACCATGGGACCTATGCTTCTTTGGGCCTGGCTTACTTCACTTAATATAATTTTTTCCAAACCTTTCCATTTCCTAACAAATGGGGAAATGTCATTCTTTCTGATGGAGGCATAGAATTCCATTGTGTATATATACCACATTTTCTTGATCCATTCATCTACTGAGGGGCATCTGGGTTGGTTCCATATCTTAGCTATGGTAAATAGTGCTGCAATAAACATAGTTGTGCTGGTAGCTTTAGTGTGGTCTTGTTTGTAAACATTTGGGTAAATGCCCAAAAGTGGGATTGCTGGATCATAGGGGAGATCTATGTGAAGTCTTTTGAGGAACCTCCATACTGCTTTCCAAAGTGGTTGAACAAGTTTACATTCCCACCAACAATGAAGTAAGGTTCCTTTCTGTCCACATCCCCTCCAGCATCTGTTGTTATTAGAGTTCTTGATTTTTGCTGTTCTAACTGGAGTGAGGTGATATCTCAATGTTGTTTTGATTTGCATTTCTTTTATGGCTAAGGATGTTGAACATTTCTTCATGTGTCTATTGGCCATCCTTCTTTCTTCTTCAGAGAAGCTTCTCTTTAAGTCTTTCGCCCACTTATTTATTGGGCAGTTGTTTCTTTGAGGATTTGTTGTTGGGTGGTTTAATTTTTTGAGTTCCAAGTATATTTTTGATATGAGACCTTTGTCCGTTGTATGGCTAGTAAAGATCTTCTCCCAATCGGTGGGCTTTCTATTGATCTTGCCAGCTATGTCATTTGCCCTGCAGAAGCTCTGCAATCTTATGCAATCCCATTTGTCCAACCTTTCTTTGATTTGTTGTGCTTCCGGGTCTCTATTCAGAAAATTTCGACCTGAGCCAAGGAGACCTAGGGTTTCTCCTATTCCATCCTGTAATGTTTTCAGAGTGTCTGCTTTGAGTTCAAGGTCTTTGATCCATTTGGAGTTGATTCTGGTGCAGGGTGATATATAAGGATCTAGCTTTAGTTTTCTACATGTAGTTAACCAATTTTGCCAGCACCATTTACTGAAGAGGCTGTCTTTCTTCCATTCTATTGTTTTAGCTTCCTTATCGAAGATTAGATGGCTATAGGTCTGTAGGTTCATTTCTGGGTTTTCAATTCTATTCCATTGGTTCTGAGGTCTGTTCTTATGCCAATACCAAGCTGTTTTGATTACTATGGCTTTATAGTAGAGTTTGAAATTTGGTATTGATATTCCTCCAGCAGTGTTCTTTCCGTTGAGGAGCGTTTTTGCTATTCGGGGTCTTTTATTGTTCCATATGAATTTTTGGATTGCCTCCTCTATTTCCTTGAAGAATGAGGGTGGAATTTTGATAGGTATCGCGTTGAATTTGTAGATAGCCTTGGGAAGTATTGCCATTTTCACGATGTTAATCTTGCCAATCCAGGAGCATGGGAGGTTTTGCCATTTTTTAAGTTCTGTGTTGATTTCCTTTTTCAAGATTTTAAAGTTTTCATCATAGAGGTCCTTCACTTCTTTGGTTAAGTTAATTCCTAGGTATTTTATTTTTTGTGGGGCTATTACAAATGGAGTTGCTTTCCTAATTTCAGCCACACTTTTCTCATTGTTGGCATATAGAAAAGCCATTGATTTTTGGGGGTTAATTTTATAACCTGCTACTTTGCCAAAGTTTTGAATCAGCTTGAGTAATTTGGGAGTGGAGTCTATGGGATTCTTTAAATACAAGATCATGTCATCTGCAAAGAGGGAGAGTTTTATTTCTTCTTTCCCTATTTGGATCCCCTTTATGTCTGCATCTTGCCTTATTGCTGTAGCTAGGCATTCTAATACTAGATTGAAGAGAAGTGGAGAGAGTGGGCATCCTTGTCTTGTTCCTGAGTTAAGAGGAAATGGCTTTAGTTTTTCACCATTGAGTATAATGCTGGCTGTAGGTTTGTCATATACAGCCTTTATTGTATTGAGGAATGTTCCATGGATTCCTAATTTTTCCAGAACCTTCATCATAAAGGGGTGTTGGATCTTGTCAAATGCTTTTTCTGCATCTATTGAGATAACCATGTGGTTCTTATTCTTGCTCCTGTTGATGTGATGAATAATATTAATTGATTTGCGTATATTGAACCAGCTTTGCATCCCTGAAATGAATCCTGTTTGATCATGGTGTATGATTTTTTGGATGAATTGTTGAAGTCGATTGGCCAAAATTTTGTTGAGAAGTTTTGCATCAATGTTCATCAAAGAAATGGGTCTATAGTTTTCTTTCTTTGATGAGTCCCTGCCTGGTTTTGGGATGAGGGTTATGATGGCTTCATAGAATGTGTTTGGTAGTGAGCTTTCTCTTTCAATTTCATTGAAGAGTTGGAGGAGTATTGGTGTGAGCTCTGCTTTGAAGGCCTTGTAAAATTCCGCTGTAAAACCATCTGGTCCTGGACTTTTCTTAGCTGGGAGGTCTCTTATTGCTGTTTCTATTTCAATGCTTGATATGGGCCTGTTAAGCTGGTTTAACTCATCTTGGTTTAGTTTTGGCATGTCAATATTTGCTAGGAAAAGGTCCATTTCTGTCAAGTTCTCAAACTTATTAGCATAAAGTTTTGAGAAGTATTCCCTTATAATGTTCTGAATCTTGGTTGTTTCCGTGGTGATGTTTCCATTCTCATCTCTGAGTTTATTAATTTGGGTGTGCTCTCTCCTTTTTCTGATAAGGTTTGCTAAGGGTCTGTCGATTTTGTTAAGTTTTTCGAAGAACCAACTCTTTGTTTTGTTGATTCTTTCTATAGTTTTTTTGGATTCTAATTCATTTAATTCTGATTTAATTTTGATTATTTCTTTCCATCTACTGGATTGGGGTTTATCTTGCTGCTCTTTTTCAAGGAGGTTTAGATGTGTCATTAAATTGTTAGTTTCCGATCTCTCCAATTTGTTGATGTAGGAGCTCAGAGCTATAAACTTTCCTCTGAGTACTGCCTTTGCTGTGTCCCAGAGGAGCTGGTAATTTGTGTGTTCATTTTTGTTGAATAGCATGAACATTTGAATTTCCTTTCTAATCTCTTCCATGACCCACTCATGTTTCAGTAGTGTGTTGTTCAGCCTCCATGTGATACCGGACTTTCTTTGGTGGCTTTTGGTGTTGAGTTCTAATTTTATTCCCTTGTGGTCAGAGAGAATGCAAGGTATAACTTCAATGTTTCTGAATTTAGACAAGTTTGCTTTGTGGCCTAAAATGTGGTCTATTTTAGAAAACGTTCCATGTGCTGCTGAGAAGAACGTGTATTCTGATGCTGCTGGGTGAAATGTTCGGTAAATGTCTGTTAAGTCTAGTTGATCTATGCAGCTGTTTAGATCTGCGGTTTCTCTGTTGAGTTTTTGCCGAGTTGATCTATCTAGTGGGGAGAGTGGTGTGTTAAAATCCCCAACGATTAATGTCTTTGGATCTATCTGGGATTTGAGGGAAAGTAGTGTTTCTTTGATAAATTTGGGTGCTCCATTGTTTGGCGAATAGATATTTAGAATTGTAGTATCCTCCTGAAGGAGAGATCCTTTAATTAGTATGTAGCGACCTTCTTTATCTCTTCTCACGAATTTTAATTTGAAGTCTATTTTATCTGATATTAGGATTGCAACTCCCGCCTGTTTATGAGGGCCGTTTGCTTGGTAGATTTTGTTCCAGCCTTTAACCTTGAAAATATGTTTGTTTTTACGGGCAAGATGTGACTCCTGCAGGCAGCAGATAGAAGGGTCTTGTTTTTTAATCCAACTAGACAGTCTATGTCGCTTAATTGGAGAGTTCAGTCCGTTAACGTTAAGAGATAGGACTGAGAGGTATTTGGGAGTTCCTGCCATGTTATCCACCTTCTTGGGGGCTGTGAAAACTGGGTTCTTCCTAAGGTTCTTGGATTCTCCGTTTGTGTGCAGTTTCTTGGCCTTTGTTGCGTTCTTGTTGGTTTTCTATGTGTAGGACATCTTTAAGAATCTTTTGCAGGGCTGGTTTGGTGGAGATGTATTGTTTCAATTTTTCTTTGCTATGGAAGGTTTTTATTTGGCCTTCAGTTATGAAGGAGAGTTTAGCTGGGTACAGTATTCTTGGTTGATAGTTGTTTGTTTTTAGGGCATGGCATACGTCATTCCAGGCTCTTCTTGCTTTGATTGTCTCTGCTGAGAAATCTGAGGTAATTCTAATTGGTTTCCCTTTATAGGTGATTAATCTTTTCTCCTTGACAGCTTTAAGGATCTTTTCCTTGGTCTGGGTTGATCCTGTGTGGATTATAATGTGACGGTGGGATGTCCTATTCTGGTCTGGTCTATTTGGGGTTCTAAAAGCTTCTTGTATCTGAATAGGCCTATCTTTTTGTATGTTTGGGAAGTTCTCTGCTAGGATCCTGTTAAACAAATTTCCTAGACCATTAACTTCTGTTTCTAGGTGCTCCTCTACACCCATTATCCTTAAATTGGGCCTTCTGATGGTGTCCTCCAGGTGTTGGATAGACCTATCATATTTCTTGGACTTGTCTTGGATGGTTGTATGTTCTTTCTCTATAATATCTAGGCTGTCTTCAATCCCTGAGATTCGATCTTCTGCATGGTCTAACCTGCTGTCAAGACTCTCTACTTTGTTTTTTATCTCTTTTCCTTCTACTTGGTCAGCTTTGATGGCTTCAAGTTCTTTGTTGAAGCTCTGTTTTAGGTCTTGTATGAATTTCTTTACTTCCTTAATTTGGTGTTCAGTGTTTGTTCTCAAATCACTTAGTTGAATGGTTATGGTTTCTTTGGACTCCCATTCCTTCTGTTGGGTTCCTGAGCAGAAAATTTGCTCAGGTCCATAAGTAATCCGAAGAGAAAACCTAGGTCAGACCAATCAAGGACTACAGAAGGCTGAACAACTCCATCTTCCATGGCCAGTTACCTCAGTGTTACCCCAGTAACCCTGCTATTCTTCTGCCAGAATGATCTCTAGCCTCACCTGCCCATGCTGGCCCTAGACAAACATTATACTACTTTCCACTTTGCATAGTCCACAGCTGGTCTAGTCACTCAAGGAGCCCAAAAACCCATTGCCCAGAATCCTATCTGGTCGACTGCAAGTGGCTTCTATAACCAAGGAACCGTCATCTGTCCTAGTGAGGAGAGCAGAATCTTAGATTCACCTGACATCTGACTTTGTAAGATTTAGAGATTCTAGGTGGAAGACTCAAACAATTAAAAAAAACCTCTAGCTTTTCTTGTTTTGTAAGTGCTGAACTGAAATTTTTCCCGAAGACTACTCACTACTTTTTCTTCTCCACAAGAATGGAAACCAAAGGAAAGTGTGTGCATGCTGTCTGAGCAGGGCTTCCCCAGCATAACTGGAGTCCCAAAGGAAACTGGAGGAAAGTCATCTGTTATGCTTGGAATGGATTCCAAGACAGGGGCTCTCGGCACTTCCTTTTTCTTAATAATGGTAAGCTGTGGGCTGATCTAAGATGTCCTTTTCCAATCTTTGGATGTCTCCTTCCCACAAACCCTTAGGAAATATGCAATCCTGAAGATCTGGTTCCATCTGGACTGGATCCTTTTCTCCTCATTAACATGCTATGTCACCAGACACATTTCTATGCTCTTCTCCTGATTATTCAAAAAGCAGACAGGCAGACACAGAACCCATGCTGTATGGTAGCCAAAGCAATGAGAGCCTGGATTTAAACCTTGTGTCCTTTATTTTCAGGACCTCCAAGTATCATATGCGAACTGTCTGTGGCCCCCTTCAGGTGCCTGGCAGCTCCCTGAGCTCAAGGCTGAGCTTTCCTGATGCCCCTACATCCAGCCATCCACTTTAGCAAGAGGCAAATCACCTCATCCTCAGAGTGACAGGGGGAAGAGTCAAGGTCAGGAGCAGGCTCCAAAGAGCTTCGTCTAGAATTGAGCAAGGTCTTTTAGGATTACCAACAGCATAGCTCAGCTGAGAGTCCCAGGAAGGAAACAAAACCAAAGTTTAGAAACTTTGATCCTGCCACCAAGGCAAAGGAAACTTTCTTGGGAACACAGCTAGAAGTCAGTACAGAGCAGCTGCAGAGGTTTGTGCACTCCTCAACAGGACTTTTAGTCCACATTACTAAGTATTTGATTTACTTCTATTTACTGGGACTCAACAAAGCAGGGCAAAGTCATTGCTCAGCTAGTCAGTACTTTCCTCACTAAATTCTTCAGTCCAAGATTAGACCTGGTTCCAGCCCTGAAGATTTTTGGCACAGTTGCCAAGTTCCCCCTCCCAGAGAAACAACTAAAGAAACTGAAGGGAAAAGAAAAAGCCGCCAGGTAAGGCACTACTTTGACCTGGTACAAGAGGGTGGCTGTCTCTAGGCCAAGCTGAAGGTAGCTTGGTACAGCAGAGGAGAAAGGACCAAGACGAATTGACCTCCTGCTCCTCCCCAAATAGATTAGGCCCTAGCTTGCTTCATACTGGCAGAAACCACTACCTCCGGTGACTTTTTTTCTGTAAGACAATGAAGTCAGAAAGCTCTGTGCCAAGGAAAAACAGGTGAGAAATTCCCACATCTTTGCCTGACAAGGAAGCTCCTTTACCCCCTTCACCATCTCAGTTAACACCCACTCCTAAGGTCAGTAAGTTGGAGTCTTTCAGAAGACAATCTCCTCAGAAAGCCTTGAGCTAAAGTCAAAGACAAGTGAGAAATCCCCACATGAATCCTTAACAAGGAAGCTGCTTTACCCACTTCACCATCCCTGTTCCCACCACTTCCACAACCAGTGAATTCTTATACATGTCATGCTGGCCTCCTGTGGCCCTCTGCCTGCTAACAATGGGAGATTCTGTACAAGAAATCATTTGACCTGTTCTCAGGATGCTCTGTCCCAAGACTCATCATTCTCTATTTCTGTTCCCTGGGGATGGAGATTGAATGCTTCAAGGGCTGAGGTCTGGCCCTCCTCATAGATGTGGTTAGACCAGACAAAAGCTCTCCATGAGAAATGAACTCAATCCAAAGTGGAACATTCTCCTTCAGGATAGCTACTAGATCACCTGCCGGAGGTTAAGCATTTAAAATAGGCCAAGGGGCTCAAGGCTATAAGCCAATACTAAATGAGGCCTGAAAATCCATTCAAATATAGTATGTAAAGGCTCTGCAAGCTGAATTGATTCAACTGAAAAACTAGAGAGCTTCATTGAAATCAGGATTGACCAAAAATAAAATCATCTCTCAATAGTTGAAATGAGAAGAGGGGAAGAGATGGAGGTATGTCTGAAGGGAATATTCTAAGGTTGAGAGAGATTGTAGAGAGCACAAAGGTGCACAGCTCAGGCTCAGCTAGTTGGCTCTGGTATGTGCTTCACTGAAAAGGAAGATCAGAGCTGGGAAAGCAGGTGACTGACATCAGCAGTTGCTTGGAGAGTGAGATACCAGGCTCTTTGGAGACGGCACCTTTCCAGAGAACAACCAGTTCCTTGCTGTCAGCAACATACAGGAAGTTGCCCCAGCCTGGAGATGCTACTTCCTGAGACCATAGAGAAAAGAGTGGACTAGCACAAGTCCCCTTGCTTCCTGGAGCAGCGCAGCCTAGCCCACAAGCCCCAGGGCAGCCCACCTGGACCCTCCATCCCCCACCGAGAGCAGGCACTTTGCAAACACCCGATTTCATTTACCCAGCTGCCTACACTTAGCTTGCTGCTAGCCTTACTCAGCCCTCTTGGGAACGGGGCCTCACACATTCTCCCTGCCCTTGGTTTCTTGAGAGAATCCTCAACTTTGTCACCATTTTCAGTCATCTCCACACCACAGCCTGACTGAAGAGGGAGGCATCAATATCTTCCACCTGAGCTAGGGTTAGGCCCTTCTGGTTCTTCCCCCTCCTTGCTCCAACATCTGAAGCCATTTGTGCCTTCCTTCCCTGAGAACACAGCCATTATTAGGTTTCCCCTCTTCATAAGAGCTAGAACGCTGTCATGCTACAGTAGAGACCTCAAGGCCAAAGTGGGGCCCTGCCCATGCTTGTATCAAGAGACCTGTCATTGGCTCCAGTTAGCCCACTTCTGAGGTCCAGCTTCGGTGCATTTCCCCCCTCTTGCTCCCTATCCAGGGAACCCTTCAAGTTCTGGGTTCTGGCCTTCTTGTCATTGCTGGGCAGTGGCTCACACATGGCAGATAAGATAGGAGTCACAGACAGCTCCGGTTGTCCACACTCAAGCCTTGTGCTCAGAGTACCTCCCTGAGCTACCAAGCAAGTCAGACTCCAGCACCAGAGCTGGATGGCCACAAGGCTTTAGAAGCAAACTAGGTTATTTCCTGGCATCTAACAGCCAGCTTCCTGATGAGTCAAGCACCTGGGTTTTGAGCCAGGCCTGTTAGAAAACAAAAAAAAAAAAAACAACCTGTTGGTTCCAGGCCCAAAGTACCCCAGCATGGGCTAGGAGAGGCCTTTCCCGGGGTCCTGCCTATGACGTTGCCTCCGTAACTGGGGTTGCATTCAGCCCTTCTGGGAGCTAGACAGGGTTAAAGGACCTCTCTTCAGTAACTGAGGCCAACACTGTTTCTCCCATCCAAACTCCAAACCCCTAAAGTTCACCAGGCTGACCAGGAAGCCTCAGAAAGCCCCTTGTCCCATTGCCCGGTGTCAGATCTGAACAGAACCAGTGGTAGCAGCACCTCCCTGGCTCCCTTTCCAGCCAACCCAGTAGCCAACATTACTTTTCCTTCAGACCAGAAGCTGCTAGAATTCCAACCTCCTTCTCGCTCCTCTTCTTTCACCTTTTACCAGTGAGAGCCTACACTCCACCTAACACTCTGGAAATTTCTTGACCCCCACCCACAGTTCTTTCTTCTCAAGCGGCTGCTTAGCTGAGGACTGGCAGGATCAACCCCACCACCACCCGTACCGCCCCACTCTCCCCACCCACGCTTAAGGCCTGTGCCCAGAACTCCATGCTGAAGCCAGGCTGAGCATTCCCAGTGCAAAAGTGCTCATCTAGCCACTTGTCTTCTCCCTGCCTAGACAAAGTCCATCTTCTGGAGAAGCAGGCCCAGACCCTGTGGAAGAGAAAGTCCCTATTTATCCTCAGCATGCATTTGTTCCTGGCTTCCCTAAAAGCCAGGAATCCCCTCCAGACTCAGCCAGGTCGGTCTACTTCCCAGTCCAATCACTCCTTCTAGTCCATGGACAGAAGCCCAAGAGACCCTCTGCTCTGTCAGACAAAGAGAACTTTAGCTTCCACTAGAGACCTGTTTTGGCCTACAGCATGGCTGGCTAGAGTGACCGGTACAAAGCG
Source organism: Dipodomys merriami (assembly GCF_024711535.1). Taxonomy (NCBI): domain Eukaryota; kingdom Metazoa; phylum Chordata; class Mammalia; order Rodentia; family Heteromyidae; genus Dipodomys; species Dipodomys merriami. The sequence continues at coordinate 18,384,844 of NW_027202715.1, read as the reverse complement.
GAGCTGAGGGCTTCCTGGGAAGGAGGTTTTTATAGACCCGCTTGGGCTCATTCTTCTAGATCAGCTGTTCTCAACTCTGCAGCCTGCATTAGAATCACTTGGAGAGCTTATTAAAACACACCCTCTGGGCCCCATTCCCAATGTCCTGGATTCAGTAGGCCTGGGCTAGAATTGGACAATTTGCCTCCCAACATGCTTGGTTCCCAGGTGACACTAATATTACTATTCTACTGCCTCCATTTTGAGACCTATTGTTCCCAAGTCTCCAGAGTCGATGGCCAGTGGAGGGACATCAGCCAGGATTTGGGGAATGGGTAAGAATGGTCCACTTGATTTTCTGGGTGTCCTAATGTTTCCTTAGTTGTAGTGGTGGTGGTTGGTGGTGATAGTGTGTGTGTGTGTGTGTGTGTGTGTGTGTGTGTGTGTGTGTGTGTCTGTGCTGTTCTGGTCTTGTGTTTGAACTCAGGGCTTGGAAATTTCCCTGATTTGGGGTTTGATTGACAACAATGATACCTATTTCTTGGATACAGAAAGCTGATAGATTATACAGATTGCAGACATAGATTTTATTATATATACATTTCATATTCTGATGCTATATATGTATACTAACAAACAAATTTGAGTATGTAACTTACCTGTTACTTAAGAGAAACCAATGCCTGTTACTTAAGGGAACCAAGGCCTGCACTCAGTTCGTGCTGCTTTTCCTTTTTCAAGCTTGATTTGCAAACCAGTGACTCCCACTCAAATATAATCGCATCAATGCCACCAGGCAGTCCCTTCATTTTAACAATTGCTAAACAAGCCCTAGGGAGATGGAGTGGTGATGGGGAAGTCAGTGGTGTTTTCCTCTTTTTCACGCATGTGCTCTTTGAGTGTACAGGTGCCAGGCCTGCTACACAAGCCATGAGCAAAGCAGGAGCACCACACTGGGAGTGACTTCCCTAGGGCCACAATGCTGCAGAGCCAGGGACCCCACATCATCAAGGCCCAGCTATGCTTAGGCCCCCAAATCTCCTGAACAGTGGGTGGGCTTTTGCTCTGTTCTACCCTCATGGCTTGGTGGTGAGCTCAGGAGGGAATTCTGAGAATCTCACCAGATTTCTTCTGATTCCATCCCAGCATTCCAGATGAGACAGATGTCCCCCATAACATGGGGACAAGTCCCACAGCCTGTAGAGCGCCACATGCCAGGGCTTTCTAAAACCCACTTTGAGGGCAGAGCAGTTCACTGAAGCATTTGGGATCTGAGGTGTCACATTCTTAGGTTTGAATCATGATTCCCACATGATCAGCTGTGTGACTTTAGGCAAGTTGTTTGACCTTTCTGAGTCTTTGTGGCTTTTTTCCTTCTGTTTTTGGTGGTGGTGGTTGTTGTTGTTGGTCATGGGGCTTGAACTCTGGGCCTGAGCACTGCTGTCCGTCAGCTCTTCAGCTCAAGGCTAGCACTCTACCACTTGACCCACAGAGCCAAATCCGGTTTTCTGGTGGTTTATTGGAGATAAGAATTTCCTGATTTTTTTGCCCAGGCTGGCTTTGAACCACAATCCTCAGGTCTCAGCCTCCTCAGTATCTAGGATTACAGGTGTGAAACACTGGCACCTGGCTTCCTTCTGTTTTTTTCAACTGAAACTACTAACCTGGAGTTGTTGAGAGGCTTCAAGATGATGCTAAAATCACCAACTCCCCATGTTGGAATCCTGTTGCCACGGCCTTTGCTGTGCATGGAATTCAGCTGTGGAAGTCTGGCTTAGGCCTACCCAGAGGGCCTGCTTAAGGCCAGGGAGACCCTTGGCTCTAAGGGTCTCCCTGTGAGAAGGTTTCATAGAATGACCACAGGGCTGTGGTCTTAGATCTGGTGGGGCCCCATCTTTTAGTTCTTGGGGTGGCCTGCCTTAGGCTGCCTATTTCTCTTATGTCTCAAGCTGCTGGCCTGTGACCTAGGCTGAGAGCCAATCCCCAGATTTTGGAGTGTTCCCCCACCCTCAAAAGGAGCTGACAGGATGTTCACTGTCCACCTCATCCAGCATTGCAGCTGCCAGGAGGCAGCCTCACTCCACAGCTGGAGTACATGGGCCAGGACCACACCCTCCAGGGTTGACTCCAGGCCTGACTCCAGGCCAAACTACCTGCTGGCTGAAAATGTCCTTTCTTAGAAAACCACTGAAAAAGCCACTTGATTGTCAGTCAAACTGATAGCTGGGGTCAGGTGAACCCAAGGAGACATACTTGAACTATTTCAATTTCTTTTCTGTTTCTTCTTTCTTTCCTCCCCCTCTCTCTTGCCCTCGCTCTTCCCTTCTCTCTCCCCCTCTCTCTTGCTCCCCTCCTCTCGTCTTCTCTCCCCCTTTCTCCTTCCCCCCCTCTCTTTAAAGCCTGTCCTGGGGCTTGAACCCAGAGGCCTGGCAATGCCCCTGAGCTTCTTTCCGTCATGGCGAGAATTCCACCAATGGAGCCACAACACAACTTCTGGCCTTTTTTGTGTATGTGGTATTGAGGAATGAAACCCAGGGCTTCATGCATGCTAGGCTAGCACTCTACCACTAAGACATATTCCCAGTCCCTATTTCATTTTTAACCGATGTTTAAATATCAGCATCTTACTGGGCTCTGTTGGCTCATACTGTAATCCTAGCTACTCAGGAGGCTGAGATCCAAAGATCCCAGTTTGAAGCTAGCCTGAGCAGGAAAGGCCCTGAGACTCTTATCTCCAGTTCACTACCATAAAAAGCACACCTGTAATGCTAGCTACTCTGGAGGCTGAGATCTGAGGATTGTGGTTCAAATCCAGCCATTTTTGTTTTTTTGTTTGTTTGTTGGACGTGTGGCTTGATCTCTGGGCCTGGGCACTGTCCCTGAGCTCTTCAGTTCAAGGAGAGCCCTCCACCTCTTGATCCACAGTGCCACTTCCAGTCTTTGGGTGTTTAATTGGAGATAGAAGGCGAGGGCTCCTTGACCACCGGGAAGATGCAGGGACAGAGTGGCGCATACCAGGGACTTGCAGGGCTTCTAGAGCACCCCTGAGCTCCCTTGGTTTTGGTAGCTCACCTTCAGATCCTGGGCTAGTGGGTCCAGGGAATGCTTTTGCCAGGAGGCTGCAGCACCTTGGGGAGCACCAAGAGGGGGCGCATTGGAGCCTGCTTCCTGAGAGATGCAGGGCCGCCCTCAACCAGTTGGCACAGCCAGAGTTAGAGGCTGGGGCCAGGGAGAGAGCCCAGGGGAGAGGCTCCTGAGTCTGTCCACAGGAGCACATGGACCTGGAGCTGAGCACTGGACATGCTGCTGCTGGAGCTGGGGGAGCTGTTGTTCTGCTGGGGCCCAGGCTGAACCAAGCATTTGGGAAGCAGCCAGGGACCAGATTGGGCAGGGGTGGTGGGTGGAGGGGACCATGTTTACCCCACCTTGACCTTCCCTGAGCCCATCCCGAAGTAGAGGTGGTTCTTCCCTGAGTTTGCACCCACTGGCAAAGCAGGGAGGGGCGTCCCACGATACCAGGCACAATCCCTGTACCACCAAAGTGGGAGATGGATTGGGCCTGGGGTGATGACCCACCCAGGGGTGGGCACCCAGGAGGGAGAACCAGGCTTACACCTGCAGGGAGAGCTAGTTGTGTAAGATAAATCTACAGGAAGACACCTATGAGGGTGGAAAGCTGCGTCTTAGAAGAGAAGGTCAGATATTCTAGCTCTCATGACCCTTCCAGACATGACCACAAAACTGGACACTGAATAGTATAGGCAAGCATATTTTATCTCACACCTAGAATGCAAAGGAGATAGATAATAGAGAGTTGAAGGGTACCAAGAGATTTAGGACACACCTGTAGGACTAAAGATCTTAGAAAGATTCAAACCTGACCTCAAGCAAGCCAAATATGCCATTCCTACCACATAGGAGCTATATGTGCTGCCAGTGATGGAGGTAGTAGGCACGAGAGAGATATCAGGTTTTACACCAGCCAAGAACCTTGAAGAGCAACTTTCCAAAAGCCCAAGTAATGGGGTATACATACCATAGCAGGTAAAACAGCAACTTGAAAGGCAAGATTATAGTTGAGTTGTCTAGGGAAAGAAAAAAATATTTCATTCCATACTCAATGCACCTTCCCCATGGCCTTTACCCTGGCTAGCAAGGTCTCAGCATGACACATCCCTGCATAGTGGGCTGCTGTGACCACAGAGACCCTGGAATGGGCCCTAGTCTCAAGCCCTCAGCTTCAGAATCATCTCCAGGCTCTTCCACACCAAACCACAAAACAAGATCCCTGCCTCAAACTTCACCAAGTTTCAGGACACATGGGAGACCTGCGGACAGCTTCCAGGCACTCCATCTAGTCAAAGACAGTATTGAGAACACTAAAGGATGGGCTTTACTTAGAACTGGATTAGAAAACAGGTGATGACAGGTGATGAAAAGAGGTGTTTCTTTTGTCTCTGAAACAGACCATGAGCACTCTTGTGGAGATCAACCACCCTGGCTAGTCAACAGAAAGGATCAGATCCAAGTAGGGATCTGATCTGATATGCAAGGCATGCATATCTCTGCTTTGAGCCTTGTTTGAAAGGATTCTCAATGTGAAATGGATGCTCTGGAGGAAGGAAGAGGCCATCCTTTATCTCCTATGGTCTTGTCCAAAACAAGGACAGTTACTGCAATCCTGGAAGTCTAAAGTTCAGAAACAGAATCAAGTATGTTTCCATTTTTGGCATATGAAGGTAACACTCACAGGATAATGCTAATTCTTCAGACTTTATTGTCAACTTCTCAACACTGAGGAAACTGGGAAAACAGGCTAATGTTAAATCACACTTGACACTACCAACACAGGAAGTCTTGCTTTGGGAGATGTCAAGCTGCCTTAATGGATATCTGGTGTCTTGTTTCCCAGTGGGATTAGGTCACAGGAAAGTACTCAGGGATATGGGACGACAACAAACCAGGTACAATGTGCTGGCCATTCAGGTCGATCCTGAAGGAAGAATTCGGTACGATGCAGTTGCTCGACAAGGTCAGTCAAAAGACAAGGTCATTTACAGCAAATATACTGACCTGCTGCCACAGGAGGGCATGAATGTCGGTGACCCAGACCCACAGAGACCCGGCGATAAAGCTATTCAAGAGATCACAGCAAAGACAAGGGTAGCCTTAGAGAAGTGTGTGCAGCAGAAGGTTGGCTCAGCCATGCCAGTTCGGGCAGCTGATCAACTGGCTCCTGCTTAGTATCTGCGATACACACCATCTCAGCAAGGAGTGGCATTGAACTCTGGAGCTACACAGAGGCTCATTCGCATGGTAGAGATGCAGACAGATCCAATGGAGCCTCCGAGGTTCCGGATCAACCAGAAGATTCCCCGGGGACCACCTTCTCCTCCTGCACCTGTCATGCACTCTCCAAGCCAAAAGATGACTGCCAAGGAGCAGCAAGAGTGGAAGATTCCTCCTTGCATCTCCAACTGGAAAAATGCAAAGGGTTATACAATTCCCTTAGACAAGCGACTGGCCGCCGATGCAAGAGGACTTCAGATGGTACACATCAATGAGAACTTTGCCAAACTCGCCGAAGCTCTCTACATTGCCGATCGGAAGGCTCGGGAGGCTGTGGAAACACGGGCCCAAGTGGAGAGAAAAAGGGCTCAGAAAGCAAAAGAGAAGCATGAAGAGAAACTTAGAGTGATGGCCCAAAAAGCCAGGAAGAGGAGAGCTGGCATCAAAACCCGTGTGGACAGAGAAGATGGGGAGGCCCGTGGGAGGGAGGAGATCCAGCACGAGAGGCAAAAAGAGAGACAGCACAACCGGCATCTTTCCAGGGCAGCTGCTGAGAAGAGATGGAAACCGCAAAGGAAGGAACATCGAGATATCACTGAAGTCATTGCTCTGGGTGTCCCCAATCCTGGAACCTCCAAGGAAGTTTGGTATGACCAGAGGCTCTTCAACCAGTCCAAAGGTATGGACAGCGGACTTCTAGGTGGAGAAGATGACAATTACAGCGTTTATGATCTCACCTGGAGAGGTGATAAAGACATGGCCCAGACCATCTATAGGCCCAGGACAAATCTGGACAAGGACATGGATGGTGATGACCTGAAAACCAAAATCCAGACCAACAGCTTTCTTCTAGTTCAAGAGTTTTCTGGTTCAGAACATAGGCAGACTGCAGGAGAAGGGCCAGTGCAGTTTGAGGAGGACAAGTTTCTGCAAGAAGCTAAACAGCACAGTGGCTCCAAAAGACTTGCAGATAGCAGCTGACCCGAGGAGCATGAGCATGAAGGCAAGAAGAGGAGGAAGCCGTACATACTTCTCTCTTCCCACTCAATGAACTTTGTCCAGAACCCTCGTGATGCAAGTCATGGGGATATGCTTTGGAAAGGGTCAGAGTAAAATCCAAATCTGGATACACCACAAATGGTTCAAAGACCTCAGAGTCAAAGCAGACCCTCAGAAAATATTACAGGATCGAAGAGGAGAAAGCCTAGGTCTACTTGGCACAGGCCAAAATTTTCTTCAAAGAGACCCAGAAACACAACAAATCAAAGAAAGCTTGGACAAATGGGACTGCATGATATTGCAGAGCTTCTGCATGACAATGGACTTAGGTAGCAAGATCAATAGAAAGCCCACGGATTGGGAGAAGAGCTTCACTAGCCACGCAACAGACAAGGGTCTCATATCTAAAATAGTCCTGGAACTCAAAAAATTAAATCCCCCAGAAACAAATCTCCAAAGAAACAACTGCCCGATAAATAAGTGGACTAAAGACTTAAAGAGAAACTTCTCTGAAGAGGAAAGAAGGATGGCGAATAGACACAGGCAGAAATGCTCAACCTCTCTAGCCATAAAAGAAATGCAAATCAAAACAACCTTCTGATACCACCTCACCCCAGCTAGAATGGCTATTATGAAGAACTCTAATAACAACAGATGCTGGAGGATGTGGACAGAAGGGACCCTTACTGCATTGTTGGTGGGAGTGTAGACTTGTTCAACCACTTTGGAAAGCAGAATGGAGGTTCCCCAAAAGACTCCACATAGAGCTCCCCTAGGACTCAGCAATCCCCCTCTGGAGCATTTATGCAAGTGTTTCCCCATCAAGACCATACTAAAGCTCCCAGCACAACTATGTTTATTGCAGCATTATATACCATAGTGAAGATATGGAACCAACCCAGATGCCCCTCAGTAGATGAATGGATCAAGAAAATGTGGTATATATACACAATGGAATTCTATGCCTCCATCAGAAAGAATGACATTGCTCCATTTGTTAGGAAATGGAAAAACTTGGAAAACATTATATTAAGTGAAGTAGGCCAGGTCTAAAGAAACATAGGTCCCATGGTTTCCCTTATTTGCAATATCTAGTATATGTATGAGTCAAGCGGAAAAGGTCAGATAATATGATAGGAAAATGAACCCTTAGATATATATTTTAATGTTTTTTTTCTTTCATGCATGTGTTTCTAACGCATTTATAAGATTATTTCTTTGTTGCTTTGTATGTCCCTCCCCCAGAGTATAACTCCTGCTTTAACTATATTTGATGTCAGTATAACTTCTGGAGGAGATGGGGAAAAACAAGTCGTTTAAGGATATAGGTGGACCTGTTGCAACAATGAGAAATACAAGTTGCCATGTCAAAAACGAGCTTTACAACGTCGGTGCGGGGAGTGGGGGGGGGAAGGATTGGGTGGGGGTGTGAGGGGGGATACTGGGAAGGGATGTGAAGGGTAAACAAAGGAGGAGGCTGCAATGCTTGTAAGAAATGTATGCATTATCCTGCCCATGTAATTGTAACCCCTCTGTACAGTATGTTCACAAATAAAATAAAATAAAATAAAAAGAAATGTACTCCTTATCTTGCCCATGTAATTGTAACCCCTCTCTATGGTATTTTTACAATAAAAGAAGAAAGGAAGAAAATGTGGTACATATACACAATGGAATTCTATGCCTCCATCAGAATGAAGGACATTGCCCCATTTGTTAGGAAATGGAAAGACTTGGAAAATATTATATTAAGTGAAGTAAGCCAGGCCCAAAGAAACATAGGTCCCATGGTTTCCCTTATTTACAATAACTAGTATATGTCTGAGACAAGTAGAAATGGTCACATAAATTGATGTTCGGTGAAATGAATGCCAAGATGAGTATTCAAATGTTTTTTTTTTCTTTCTTGCTGTTGTTTCTTACATAGTTATAAGATGGTTTCTTTGTTGCTTTGTGTGTCCCTCCCCCACGGTATAACCCCTGCTTTCACTGTATTTGATGTTGGTATATTTTGTGGAAGGGAAGAAACACATCGTTTAAATAGGGATACAGGTGGAACCATTGCAAGAATGAGATATACACGTTATTATGTCGAAAAATGAACTTTACAACTTTGGCTGGGGTGGGGAGGTGGGAGATGGGAAGGGATGGGAAGGGGAAACAAAGGAGGAGGCAACAATGCTTGATAAGAAATGTACTCGTGGAGCTGGGAAGGTGGCTCAGTGGTAGAGTGCTTGCCTTGCATGCCTGAGGCCCTGGGTTTGATTCCTCAGCACCACAAAAGCAAAAAGAAAAAAATGGAAGTGGTGTTGTGGCTCACCTGAGTGTTAGCCTTGAGCTGAAGGGCTGAGGGACAGGGCCCAGGCCCAGAGTTCAGGACCCATGCTCGGAACACCCCCCCCTCCCCCCAAAAAAAAAGAAAAAAAAAAACAAAAAAATGTACTCATTACTTTGCCCACATGATTGTAACCCCTTTGTATGTATTTTCACAATAAAAAAAATAGGAAAAGTTATTTTTAACGTTTCCACGTTTTCCTTTTTTCTATTTTCATTTGTCAACTTGCAGGATAATATTCCTTCATTGTAGAAGGAACAAAATACAATATAATAAAGTTTTTCCTATCTGAACCATGTGGCACCGGTCTCCTTTCGGCAAACCTTACACAAGGGAGCCCAACAACCTGGCCCAGAGGGTTTGGCTTCTCTCTATATACTGAGTACATTTTAAGTAGGAGGTCAGCAGAGTAATGATTATCAATTTTCCCACCTGAAAATAAGATTAGTTTGTCAGCTCTAATGAGATCCTGCTCCCACCCCTCCTTAGCCCATATATTGGTCAATCGCCTATTGCCACCATGTAAACCACTATGGATATCAAGCTACCCATGTTAAATTGAAACAGAGCTCTCCTTCTAAACTATACGTTCAACTTTCTTATTCAGACTGTTTCCTAAGTCTTCTTTCCCTAGAAGAATATCCAGGTTCACAATCAAGGAACCATCTCAGCTGCCTTGTCCTGATCAGGATGACATCTCTGCATTCTATTCCAAAGAATGATATACCCCTGTGTCAGCAGGAAGTAGCCAGAGAGAAAAGGCTCTCCTTCAAAAGTGCCAAAATGCTGGAATGGTAGGAGTGCCCTGGGAAACAACACTGCCCCCAACACCCCTCCTGCTCTCCTCCTCCTTTCCAGGAGAGGGCAGCATGGTAGCCTTTCCAGAATTCTCCTGCTGGAAAGCAGTAATCTCATTCCATCTCCTGAATGAGAGTCAGCAAAGGGCTCCAGCCTCTGAGGTCACCACCTCACCCTCTGAGGTCACCCCCTCACCCACCCAGCCCTGTCTCCCTAAGCCCAGCCACGCCCTTATCCACCCTGTCACACCCTGATAAGCCCAGTCACTCCCTCATCCGCCCAGCCCTGCCTGCTTCCACCAGTGAGAGGCTCTCTTAGCTCTGAGGTCATTTCCGCCTCCGCTGTGGCCACGCCTCCTCCCCGCCTGGCACTATATAAGCCCTCTGGCTGGTGCTAAGCTTTGTCTCTGGGCCAGCCTCCCTCCAGTCAGGTCGGAGCGCAGGTTGGTCTTGCTCCCTCCTGTAACTCAGCTCATCCCGCGGACTCGCTTCGTTGTTGGGAAGCTTGGTAGTGTCAAGAGCTCTCTGTGGGGCAGCTCTCTGCGATCCCAGTGTGTGCGGACATCTCCCAGGATCTCCTGCAGACATGGCGGTCTCCAACGCAGTTGGGAAACAGCGGATCCCTCAGCTGGCCAAGGTCAAAAACAAAGCTCCAGCTCTAGTCCAGATCACCGCTGAACAACTGCTGAGGGAGGCCAAAGAACGAGAGCTTGAGCTTCTTCCACCTCCACCTCAACAGAGGATCGCAGATGAAGAAGAATTCAATGACTACAAGCTGAGGAAAAGGAAGGCCTTTGAAGATAACTTAAGGAAGAACCGGACTGTGATTGGCAACTGGATAAAATACGTGCAATGGGAAGAAAGGCTCCAGGAAATTCAGAGGGCTCGATCCATCTACGAGCGTGCTTTAGACGTGGACTATAGAAATATCACACTCTGGCTGAAATATGCAGAAATGGAAATGAGGAACCGCCAGGCCAACCATGCCCGAAATGTGTGGGACCGTGCCATCACAACACTGCCACGAGTCAGCCAGTTCTGGTACAAGTACACATACATGGAAGAGCTGTTGGGGAACATGGCCGGTGCCCGGCAGGTGTTTGAGCGCTGGATGGAATGGCAGCCCGAGGAGCAAGCCTGGCACTCCTACATTAACTTTGAGCTGAGATACAAAGAGGTGGAGCGGGCTCGGACCATTTACGAACGCTTTGTTCTTGTGCACCCGCGGGTGAAGAACTGGATCAAATATGCCCACTCTGAAGAAAAACATGGTTATTTTGCCCACGCACGGAAAGTGTATGAGAGAGCTGTTGAGTTCTTCGGAGAGGAACATATGGATGAACACCTCTATGTTGCCTTTGCCAAATTTGAGGAAAACCAGAAAGAATTTGAGAGGGCCCAGGTCATCTACAAGTATGCCTTGGACAGAGTCCCAACACATGAGGCTCAAGAGCTCTTCAAGAACTATACCATCTTTGAGAAGTTTGGTGACAGGCGGGGTATTGAAGCTATCATTGTGAGCAAATGCAGATTCCAGTATGAAGAGGAAGTGAGGGCCAGTCCACACAATTATGATGCGTGGTTTGATTACTTGCACTTACTGGAAAGCAGTGCAGAAGCTGACACAGTGCGAGAGGTTTATGAGAGAGCCATTGCCAATGTCCCACCCATTCAGGAGAAGAGACACTGGAAGCGTTACATCTACCTCTGGATCAACTATGCACTCTATGAAGAATTGCAGGCAAAGGATCCTGAGAGGACAAGGCAGGTGTATCAAGCCTCTTTGGAATTAATTCCTCATCAAGACTTCACATTTGCTAAAATGTGGCTCTATTATGCACAATTTGAAATAAGACAGAGAAATTTATCATCTGCCAGAAGAGCTCTGGGGACTTCCATAGGCAAGTGTCCAAAGAGCAAGTTATTTAAAGGCTACATAGAACTGGAAGTGAAGCTTCGAGAATTTGACAGATGCCAGAAGCTTTATGCAAAGCTGTTGGAATTTGCACCTGAACATTGTACCTCCTGGATTAAGTTTGCAGAATTAGAGACAATCCTTGGTGATGTGGAGAGAGCCAGGGCAATCTATGAGTTAGCCATCAGCCAGCCTCGCTTAGACATGCCAGAGGTGCTTTGGAAATCCTACATTGACTTTGAGATGGAACAGGGAGAAATTGAGAGAACACGAAATCTTTACCGACAGTTGCTCCAACGGACACAGCATGTCAAGGTATGGATCAGTTTGGCTCACTTTGAGTTGTCTGCAGGAGAAGGAAGTGTGTCTAAATGCAGACAGATTTATGAAGAGGCTAACAAAATCATGCGGAACTGTGAAGAAAAGGAAGCGAGGCTTATGCTGCTGCAATCTTGGAGAAGCTTTGAGGATGAATTTGGAACAGTATCAGATAAGGAGAGAGTAGACAGACTCATGCCAGAGAAAGTGAAGAAGAGAAGAAAGGTTCAGACTGATGACGGGTCTGATGCAGGCTGGGAAGAATACTGTGACTACATCTTTCCAGAAGATGAAGCTGCCAGGCAAGCTAACCTCAAACTTCTGGCTACGGCTAAACTTTGGAAGAAACAACAGCATCCTGACTCAGGATGCTTTCTCTAAATGTTGCCACATTTTGGTGTTTTATATTTTTATTTGTAATGTTGTAAAATTTTGTAATATTGTAACGTTTGTAAAATTTTTCCTTGTTGGAAGGAATAAAATAAAATAAACTCTTACTTATCTGCAGCATGTTGTGGTCTGCATTTATTGAAACTTACATTAGAGAACCCAACAACCTGGCCCAGAGGTTCAGCTTCTCTAAACTTACTGAGGATACTTAAAAAGGAGGTCAGGAGACTAGCGATTATCAACCTTCCCTCGGAAGAGCAGGACAACGTTGTCCTATATATGTATAAATGGTAGTTCTTTGTTTTCATATGGAAGATATTGAAGTACAGTTGTTTATTTGATAGTATTACTTAGTACATGTATAGTTTTTAATCAACTCACTGGGGATGGACATTTGGCTCAGACACTTGAAGCTGTTAGGAACACCCACATTGCAGACTTTGGATGGACATCCACTTTTAGTATACTTGTTTTGATTCCAAGAAAGATTGCCAAGTCCTATGGTAGGTATGTATTTATTTAGAAGCTATTATAAAAATGTCACAGTGCAGATCAGAAGGAACAATTCTGCCCAACTAGATGTACGGAATGTGAAGTACTGTTGCCAATGTTGACCATGTTAATTCCATCACAGGTCTTCATTGTAAGCACTTCTCAGGCTTGTTTCTTGAAATGTCACATCTGACCTTTTCCTGTGCCTGGTTGACTGGATTAAGGAGGTCTGACCAACAAAGCTTCTGCTCACCACTGGCAAGCCATGTGGATGTTCACACCTAGTAACCCTTCAGCCCCTGCAGGCGCCTGACTTCCACCCTATTACAGATCCCAAGGGAGATCAGTCAACTCATGGAAACATGAGGAAGAATGATTTTTGATTTAAGTTCTGATAGTGATTGCTTGTAATCCCAGCATTTGTGAGACTCAGGTAGGAGGATTGGGAGTTTGAAGCAGCCTGGACAACATGGATAGAGCATGTTTAAAAGAATATATTTTTGGTTATTGTTTTCGAAAAATTATGGATATTTGATAGACAACAGGGACAAAGGTTATCACCCCAAAGTAGGATGTGACCATAAAACCAAGTAAGCTGTCAAGTCATTTCCTGTTGATTTGGTGAGGTGTGTTAGTTTCTAAATGGATGGTAGGGGAAGGCAGAAGAAAGGATTTAAAATTTTTGCTATTATCTGTGTCAGTATTATTTTCTTTTTAGCTTGTGACATATTGTAAATTTCATCTTCTCTGCCTGCAAATGCACTGTCCATACCCTTGGATTGGTTGAAGAGCTGTTGGTCATACTGAACTTCATTTGAGGTGCAAGAATTAGGGACACCCCAATGAGGTCAGTGATTTCAGTTATATCTGCTGTTCATTTTTCTGCAGTTCTGATCCCTTCCCAGCAGCTGCCCAGGAAAGATAATGGTCATGCCGTCTCTCTTTTTGCCTCTCCTGCTGGATCTCATCCCTCCTACGTGCGTGACTCCCTATAGTCTTTCCACATGGGTTTTGATCCCAGCTCTCCTCCCCCGGCTTTTGCGCCATCACTCTAAGTTTCCCTTTCATTCTGAATCCTTTTTCTCTCCACTTGGGCCCATCTTTCAACAGTGTCCAGAGCCTTCCCGTCATCAATATAGAGAATTTCAGCCAGTTTGGCAAAGTTCTCATTGATGTGTACCATCTGAAGTCCTCTTCCACTAGCGGCCAGTTGCTTGTCTAATGGAATTGGATAACACTTTTCATTTTTCCAGTTGGAAATGCAAGGAGGAATCTGCCACTCTTGTTGCTTCTTGGCAGTCATTTTTTGACTTGGAGAGTGCATGACAGGTGCAGGAGGAGTAGGTGGTCCCCGGGGAATCTTCTTGTTGATCCGGAACCTCGAAGGTTCCATTGGATCTGTCTGCATCTCTACCCTCTGTATTAGTCTCTGTGAAGCTCCAGAGTTAAATGCCACTCCTTGCTGAGATGGTGTGTATCTCATATATTGAGTAGGAGCCAGTTTATCAGCTGCTTGAACTGGCATGGCTGTGGCAACCTTTTCCTGGACATACTTGTCTAAGGCTCCCATGTCTTTGCTATGAGCTCTTGAGAACTTCTTCGCCGGGTCTCTGTGGGTATGGATCATTGGTATTCATACCCTCCTTCGGCTCCAGTCAGTATATTTACTGTAAATGACCTTGTCTTTTGAATGTCTTCATTGAGCAATTGCATCGTACTGAATTCTTCCTTCAGGGTCGACCTGAATGGCCAGTGCATTTGACCTGTTTTTTTTTTGTCATCTCTATCCAGTGGATAATGGGCCACATAGATCTCTGGAAAAGCATCATCAAAGTCCTCTAGCAAGCGAGACAAACAGCCTTTTTGGTATCTGTATGAGGGAAGTTTCTCTACGGGAAGAGGCCAGGGAAATTTGCCATGGACTGTGTGATTCTGCCTTCTCTTCTGCTTCAGGTTGGTTCTGAGATAGCTGAGTAGGTACAGGTAAAAAGCTGGCGAGTGCCATCTTCTTCAGCAAGAGTTGATTTAGTCAAGAGCAGGAGCAAACGGATGTCCTGCCTGAGTTGGATGCATGCACAGTGAGAACACAGGCAGGAGAGAGGAATTATATAGGAAGGGCAAGGAGGAGATGTGTTCACAGCGGATGTGGAAATGACATCAGAGGTGATGGATCTTCTCTCTGGCAGGAAGAGGCCTGACTGGGGCAGATAAGTACAAGACCTCAGAGGATGAGGAAGTGACCTCAGAGCCCGGGGCCTTGCAAACTCAATCAGGGGATTGACACTTTGATGTGATTGATTACTTGTTTCCCACAGGTGATTTCTGGAATGGCTACTGAGATTTCCTTTCTAGCAGAGAAGAGGAGGAGAGTGGGCCAATGTCATGGGCATACCTAACATTCTAGCCTTTGGACAACTGAAAAGAGCCACTGATTCTCTCTGGCTACTTCCTGCTGACACGGGGGGGGGGGTCATTTTTAGGGGTAGAAGGCTGAGATGACATCCCGACTGATATAAAGCAGCAGTAACAGTTCCTTGGTTGTGAATGTTTATATTTGTCTATGGAAAGAAGTCTTAGGAGGCAGGGGCTAAACAAGAAGTTGAAAGTATAGCATAGAATGAAAAGTTCTGTTCCACTTTAAAATGGGTGACTTGATGCCCTTAGTGGTTCCCATGGTACCAACAGGGGTTTGACCAAAGATTTGGTCTGGGGAGGGTTAAGGGGGAGGGGTGAGGACCTGACTGGACCACTTTTCACCTCCAGGTGTGAGGAGCTAAAGACCAGTCATTTCCACATCGAAGTGAGAGGGGCAAAGGTGGTCCAGTGATGGAACAGGATAAGGGACAGAGGACAACAGCACTAACTCCTGGTGGCCCATCTGTAGGTCAAAAGTGAGAGATCATTCAGGTGGACCTGTTGCAACAATGAGAAGTACAAATTGTCATGTCAAAAACGAGCTTTACAATGTCGGTGGGGGGGGAGAAGAGGGAAGGATTGGGCTGGGGGGAGGGGGGAGGCTGGGAAGGGAGGGGAAGGGTAAACAAAGGAGGAGGCTGCAATGCTTGGTAAGAAATGTATGCATTATCCTGCCCATGTAATTGTAACCCCTCTGTACAGCATGTTCACAAATAAAATGAAAAAAATGAGAGAGCCTGGGAGCTGATCCCAGTGACAACTCCTGAGCATAGTCAGGTGTGACAGACCAAGTAAGGGAAGGTATGGCCATGAACACACAAGCACATAAGTGCATACACATGCCCATATGTAGGTATGAAGGTTGACTAGGTAAGCCAGGTTTTACAGAGAGAGTTCAGGGACACACAGGTTTAAGGAGACAGGTGGTGTCCAGTACATGTAGAGAATGAGAGGGTGGGTTAATCAAGGCCAGAGAACATGCTTTCAGAGCTGATTAAATGTTTCACCCCTGGCCCTATTAGAAACAGGCTGCATGTTGTTTAAGAGAAAAGAGTTTAATAGCCTACAGCCCTTCAGAAGGCTTCAGAGCTAGAGAACAAAGCTCACTCAGAAAAGTCAAGTTTGAGCTGGGAAGGTGGCTCAGTGGTAGAGTGCTTGCCTTGCATGCCTGAGGCCCAGGTTCGATTCCTCAGCTCCCTCTGCCTATATAAAGTTGCAGCTACAGAAGACCACAGACAGCCTCTACATCAAGAAGAGAGAAGCATTCTTCCTGCTATAGCTCTGAACCAGCAAAGCTGCAATCACAAAGATGGGAGTCATTTGTTTGGTGGGTTCTCTGGTGTTGCCATGGGAGATACCATGTTCATTGTCCTCCTGCAGTGTGTGAGCTTGAACAGCCTGGTAGAGGGAAATGCAATTGCCTGATATGAATGCTCAGGACACAGGCTTCACCCAGGGACAGTACCACAGTCTCGCACAGCAGAATGTCCCTTGGTGCCATGATGGAGGCTTTGGAAGCCTTTCCAGTGTTCTACAAAGCCAGCTGCTTCTGGGATGCTCTGCATGCCAGAAGGTTCCATGGGCACCAGATTCACTGGTACAAAGAAGGCACTTTCTCCATCACAAGCAGAACTGATGTGGAATCAGTGACACCAAGTGTTACATTGAAAGTTCTGAGTGTTATAAAAAATGACTGTGTCTGTCAGACAAAGAAGGGTAAAAATCCAAGCAAGAATCTTTTAAAGGCAAGTGGCTTCATCCTATCACAGCAGTCCAATGCCAGCAATTGGCCTTTGGATGTCTGGCTGCCTCCCAGGTTCAAGAAGTTTATCAGGGTCACTGTTGCAGCAGTATCAGTTCAGCTTTTTAAAGACATTCAAGTCATGGATCCCACCTAGGGATCATTTCCTCTAGAGCACTTCATCTGTGAGTCCTTTCAGTCAGCAGTAGAGTAGCTAGGGAAAGAGGCAGGTCCATCTGAGGGCAGCCATCTTGTTCAACTACCTGAGTCTCTCATGGCCAGGACTTTGAGTATTCAAGGGTACCGTGTTTTCACTCCAAGTGCTCCACCTGTATATTCCCCAGCCCAGCTCAGTCTCATGATAAATCATAGTGTTGCTACTTCTAATTCCATGACTTAGAATGACTTCTTTTTAGACCATTTGTCCTACTAGGCAAAGACAACCCAGTGACAACCCAGAGTCCTGCCCTTTAGGAAGACACCTCCTTACTATGGTCCTTCAAGTCTCGCTTGCACCAAAATCTCAGAAGCTCCCAGGAGGATAAGAGATGTGATAAGTGTATTCCACCAGTAAAGAAGAAGAAAGACTCCAAGCCCTCTGGTCTTTGCCCAGAACAACATTAACAGCAAATGCAAGTTATCAAGGCGAAGCAGAGGGTGCTGAAGTAGCTGGGGTTCTGTGCGCATGTCAAGCACCCCAGATGATCATTGCTATGTATTTACAAGTCTTAAAATGTGAACGTGATCAAATCCTCATTCAGACTGCCTAGGTAGTCCCTGATGGAATTACATGAACGATAGTTTGTGAGCAATATTTTTGTTCACTTCCAACCAGAGAACATATCGTGCAAGTGCATTTACCTGGCAACTAGGGTGCTCCAGTTTTTACTGCCTACTCATTCTCACAGGTTTCATCTTTTTTGGCACTACAGAATAGGAAGTTCAAGAAATATGCATAAGATGCTTTGGCTGTACACCAGGAAAAAGTCTAATTGAATTTTTAGAAAGGGAAGTATCTAATGCGAAACCATAGTCAGGAATGATTGTACTTTACTATAGTTGTGTATTGTTTATTGCTATAAAAACTGGAGTGTGAATTCTGTAAAAATTTATCTTATTTTTATACAGATATAAGTACAGACATTGTTCTGTTTAAGTGGTTTATTTCCTTAACTGTTGGTGAATACTTTAACACTTCTTTGTCTGCACCTGCAAAGATTTTGACAAGAAAATAATATATCAATCCTGTTTTTCCAAAGAACTAACACACACACACAGGTCATGAGTGCAATAGCCTGGAAATAGGGAATAGCAAAAAATTGCCTGGGGCTGAGGGGCAAGGGTTCAGCTCTGTAATCCAGAGGATTGTAGGACGGCAGAGTTTTGCCAGCAATCCTCCTCAACCCGTGTTATACTCCTTGGCCCAGGCCTTGGTGGGCATATCTGCTGCTGGGGAAATGTTCCCTGTCACCAACCTGGTGATCAGGATGTACCAGTTGCATGAGCTGAGAATTGAGTGTGAGCAGCCACTGGAGGTGTAAAACAACAGCAGTCTTCAGGGAACCGGCTCTTCTGAATCCACTGATGCAGATTTCTGGCTGGATTTTCCTGGACCTTGGACAGAAAAAAACACTTTTAAAATCAGATGAGGAGGATAAATTATGAGGATAGATTCCTTGCCTTAGAAGATTTTGGGGTATAGCCCAGCTTGGAATAGGAGCCATTCCGATTCTCTGGAACATGATATCTTTCAGCTCATTGGCCAGGATGAAAAAAAGGGAAAAGAAGCATTTGAGTTTAAGAATCTCATAACACCTGCATCTCATGGTTGCCTGTATGCCCATGGACTAGACGAGGGTAAAGATGACTTCTCACAGAGGCAGAACTGAGCCCCAGCTCGGATGCTTTCTTCACATGAAAGAGATGTGAGCAAGGGAATTTTGTTCCTCTTTTCACACTCCAGTCACCTGTGACAGCCAGTTTGTCTGATGAGGATGATGGCTTCATGGACCTTCTTGATGGAGAGAATCTGAAGAACGATGTGGAGGCCCCATCGAGCATGGCAAGTCTCTGGACAACACCCATGGTTATGAGAAGAGCTACAAATATTGGCAGTGGGTGAGGGCTGTTTGCCTCTCCTTCCCAGTGTGACTCCAGCATTTGGTCAGCAATGAAGGGAACAGAACAATCTCAAGAGGAATCTCCACAGGGAAGCACAAAGTGGCAGAAGAGCTTGGCTGGAATTAGTCCTGGAGGGTCACATAATCTAGAGGGTCCCTGAGATTCTATACCAGTCTGTGTCTCTGACAAATTCCTCCAAAGGGACCATAGAGAAAAAATATCAATGCATAGTCAATAGTATTTTCCTAAAAAACTCCTTTTGGGAAAAAAGATTCATAGAAGCTTTTATGTGTTTCCTCTCAGACTTGAGAAATTTTAAATTTTCAATGTGCTCAAAGCCAGAGGGTAGGGACACAATTTATTATACAGCTTGTACAGGTTGCTCTTGGGTGTGTGTGCTGTTATTGGAAAATGAACATTTCTGATTTTAAGTTTTAAATCTTGTTCGAAAACATTTGTTTCACTGCACAATTGTTTATAAAAATTCACTGAAGCTGGGCACAGGTGACTCACGACTGTAATCCTAGCTACTCAGGAGGCTGAGATCTGAGGATCATGGTTCAAAGCCAGCCCTGGCAGGAAACTCTGTGAGATTCTTATCTCCAATAAGTCACTAGAAAACTGAAAGTGGTGCTGTGTCTCAAGCAGTAGAGCCCTCGCCTTGAGCTGAAGAGTGCACAAATAGAGCCCAAACCCAGAGTTCAACCCCAGGATCGAAAAAAAAATTCACTGAAAATTGTGGATCTGTTTCCTACTAGTCACAGCATTTGTACAATGTTGCTTTCTAGTGTATTAAAAAAAAGGAAAATGCCCACGAGGAGGAATAGAAAGAGTATCTGAGTAGCCAAGAAGATGATGGCAATGATGGTAGTGATCCAAGTTCTCCCTGAAAACATCACCAGATAACACACTCAATTGTGGCTGGATAAGAAGTGGTCCTAGTATCTCAGTAGTCCCAGGCCATTTCTGTCCTAAGATGGCTAAAGCCAGTTCAGCCAGTTCAATGAATTGGTTACTGACGTATCCTGAAGTAGAAGATCATGTCAGATGTAGGGAAAGAAGTCACAGAAAAACAGCCTATAGAAACACATTAAAAACTCAGGCAAATGAGTACAATATCCTGGAAATAGGGAATATAAAAAAAATTCCATGGAGAAAAAGCACAAAGCAGATCAGGGGACCAAGATTAAGTCTCCATATACAGATAAACAGCATGGCTGGGCACTTAGGTAAAAGGAAGACTAGACACTGCATGCTATGTCCTGTTTCTGTCTCCACTTGAGGTATAAGACAGATTTTAAGGAAGAGTTCCGGCAGGACACGGGCACACACTGCTGGAGCTGGACTTGGGTTCTTGTCTGCTTCCTGACACTGTCCCAACACTGGCATCCAAATCTCAAAGTTGTCTTTGTCCAGAATCAACCAGGCCCTTTAGTGATGCTGACACATGTACCCCATCTTCCTGCTCTCCTAGAAGCTGCTGTCCCTTGGGCCACAGGATGAACAACAACCACCGATTTTCAGGCCCCTGCATCTAGCCTCACTCTCCAACAATAGAATCCCAGACATTGTCCATGGAGCAGGTAGGATCCTGAGCCACCTGTGTAGGCCATGGGAACAAAGGCTAGCAAAGCAGGAGTCTAATGACAAGTCAGAAGAGTGATCAACACCTTTGTCTCTGGTAAGGCAAACACAGGCACTAATTCAAGTAGGCATCAACTCTGGTTGACTTTTCTCATCTTCTGGACAGTTCTTGAATAAATGCAAAAGCCTTATAACAATGGCTATCTGGCTAAACCAAGGCTAGAAGCAGCTCTACCAGATCACTGATACTTAATGATGCATGCTTTCTAATGAAGACAATTCTCAATAGCTGAGTAGTCAAGGGTTTCCTTTTAGAATTCTAGACCAAAGAGAGAAGGCACAGACAGTGTCACTGAATGGTAGGACTCCTGTTCACAATCACTGCATGTTACCCATGAAAAGCATTTGGCCTGACCCTTTGGGGAACAGCCCCCATGGGCCATGCCAAACTTCTAAAGGTAATCTATCATGGTGGTTGCTTTTCCTTTCACCTCAAATGCTACCTTTGGGGCCAGCAATGTTGTATATTGATCAGATGCAAGTTCCTCCTCAGGACACAGGTTTGTCAATAATGTCAGGGTTAAGGCTTTCAGGTTGCTGAGCCTGCCTAATCCAGCAGGAAAATCTATCTCTCTACACCTCCAAGGTACAGGTTCTCTCCCCACCTCAGAGCTTAAAGCTAGTGTCAGGATAGTCTCAGATTCTCCAGGCTGATGTTGTATAGGTTTGTGAAGCTACAAGAAGATCCTGAGATGTTATCTCCCAAGAACTAGGCCTTTAAGTCCCATCTGACCATTAAGTTTGCTAAACTCTCAGCCTCATTCATCTAAAAAGGCCTACCTTTCCATCCCTGCCATGTCCAAGTCTGAAGCCCTGTCAGTGGGGACCTGCTACATAGCAGTCAGATGTGAGCTCTTAGAAATAATCCCTATATAGCCTCCTCTGTTCTTTTTTTTTGGACAGTCATGGGGCTTGAACTCTGGGCCTGGGTCCTGTCCCTCAGCTCTTCAGCTCAAGGCTAATGCTTTACCACTTGATCCACAGTGCCACAGACTCTGCTGTTCTGTAGGAAAAGTGCTTGCTCCCACAACAGATATGCTTGAAAAGACAGGTATTGTCAGGAGAGTTTCCAAAAGGATAGGAGTGGTGGATGAAATGCTCCATAGCCAGACTTGGTTACACCACCTCTCTGACAGGAAGACCACCATGACTAGTAAAAATTTGCACAGGGTCTGCGTGAGGGACTAGAAAACAAAAAAAGACTAGCACTCACAAAACACGGATTTATTGCTCAGCTTGTAGGTTTGGGAACACAGCTTTTACCAAAAGCTCATTTCCAGTGGCCCAAGGGGCATCAACTTACATGAAGAGGAGATTTGACTGAAAAGGTATTGGGTCGTAGAAATAGCAAGGAGCTTAAAAACTACATGACTCCACTTGCTTGAGGCAAAGCCAGATGGTGGCTGCCATCTGTAGGGGATAGAGATCAGACATCCAGGAAACTAGCCTGTCTCCCACCAATGAACCATGTGGTAGTCTCCTTTCGGCAAACCTTACACAAGGGAGCCCAACAACCTGGCCGAGATGATTTGGCTTCTCCCTATAAACTGAGGACATTTTAAGTGGGAGGTCAGCAGAGTAATGATTTTCAATTTTCCCACATGAAAGTAAGATTAGTTTGTCAGATCTAATGAGATCCTGTTCCCACCCCTCCTTAGCCCATATATTTGTCAAACGCCTATTGCCACCATGTGAATCACTACGGATATCAAGCTACCCATGTTAAATTGGAACAGAAGCTCTCGTTCTAAACTGTACATTAGTGTAACATTTTGCTGAGAGTGCCTTAGAGTTTCTGCTCAGGATGGGTTTGAATCTCAGTTTTCTGCCTCCTGAGTAGGTAGGATTACAGGTGTGAGCCACCAGCCTTTGCCCACATCATTTTATACAAAGCACCTACGTATCCTCAGATTCTGGTAGCCAAAGTGGTACTAGAGCCAAACGCTTGCAGCTACCAGAGGCAAGAACATGGGTGTGTTTTTGGTTTGATTTTGTTGTTGTTGTTGTTGTTCTAGTCCTGAGGTTTGAACTCAGGGCCTGGGCACTGTCCCTGAGCTTCTTTTTGCTCAAAGTTAATGCTCTACTAGTGGGTCACAGCTCCATTTCAAGATTTTTCTGAGTAGTTTATTAGAGATAAGAGTCTCACAAACTTTCCTACCCAGGCTGGCTTTAAACCTCAATACTCAGATATCAGGCTCCTATATATCTAGAATAATAGACTTGAGTCACCAGTGCCTACCTACCTAGGTGGTTTTATTTATTTATTTTTGGGGCCTGAACTCTGGGGCTGGGTGCTGTCTGTCAGCTCTTTAGCTCAAGGCTAGCACTCTACCACTTGAGCCACCATGCAACTTCCAGCTTTTTTCTTTTTTGCTTATGTGGTGCTGAGGAATTGAACCCAAGGCCTCAGGAATGCAAGGCAAGTGCTTTACCATGGAGCCACCTTCCCAGCCCCCCTATCTGGTTTTAAATCCTTTCTTCTGCCTTCTCCTGCCATCCATTCAGAAACTAACACACCTCACCAAATCAACAGGAAATGACTGGACAGCTTATTGGTTTTATAGTCATATCCTAGTTTTGGCTGATAACCATTGTTTCTGTTGTCAATCAAATAGCCATAATTTTGTGACTTAACAATAACCAAAAATATATTCTTTTAAACATGGTCTAACCATGTTTAACTCCCAATCCTCCTACTTCAATCTCACAAGTACTGGGCTTACAAGCAAACACCATCAGAGTTTAAAACAAAAATCATTCTTCCTCATGTTTCCATGAGTTGACTGATCTCCCTTGGGATCTGCAGTGGGGTGGAAGTCAGGTGCCTGCAGGAGCCGAAGGGTTACTAGGTCTGGACATCCACATGGCTTGCCAGTGGTGAGCAGAAGCCTTGTTGGTCAGACCTCCTTAATCCAGTCAACCAGGCACAGGGAAAGGTCAGATGTGACATTTCAAGAAACAAGCCTGAGAGGTGCTTACAATGAAGACCAGTGATGGAAATAACATGGTCAACATTGGCAACAGTACTTCACATTCCGTACATCTAGTTGGGCAGAATTGTTCCTTCTGATCTGCATTGTGACATTTTTATAGTAGCTTCTAAATAAATACATACCTACCATAGGACTTGGCAATCTCTTTCTTGGAATCAAAACAAGTATACTAAAAGTGGATGTCCATCCAAAGTCTGCAATGTGGGTGTTCCCAGCAGCTTCAAGTGTCTGAGCCAAAGGTCCATCCCCAGTGAATTGGTAAAAACTATACATGTACTAAGTAATGCTATCAAATAAACAACTGCATTTCAATATCTTCCATATGAAAACAAAGAACTACCATTTATACATTTATAGGACAACGTTGTCCTGCTCTTCCGAGGGAAGGTTGATAATGGCTAGTCTCCTGACCTCCTTTTTAAAGTATCCTCAGCAAGTTTAGAGAAGCTGAACCTCTGGGCCAGGTTGTTGGGTTCTCTAATGTAAGTTTCAATAAATGGAGACCACAACATGCTGCAGATAGGTAAGTTTATTTTATTTTATTCCTTCCAACAAGGAAAAATTTTACAAACGTTACAATATTACAAAATTTTACAACATTACAAATAAAAATATAAAACACCAAAATGTGGCAACATTTAGAGGAAGCATCTGAGTCAGGATGCTGTTGTTTCTTCGAAAGTTTAGCCATAGTCAGAAGTTTGAGGTTAGCTTGGCTGGCAGCTTCATCTTCTGGCAAGATGTAGTCACAGTATTCTTCCCAGCCTGCATCAGACCCCTCATCAGTCTGAACCTTTCTTCTCTTCTTCACTTTCTCTGGCATGAGTCTGTCTACTCTCTCCTTATCTGATACTGTTCCAAATTCATCCTCAAAGCTTCTCCAAGATTGCAGCAGCATAAGCCTCGCTTCCTTTTCTTCACAGTTCCGCATGATTTTGTTAGCCTCTTCATAAATCTGTCTGCATTTAGATACACTTCTTTCTCCTGCAGACAACTCAAAGTGAGCCAAACTGATCCATACCTTGACATGCTGTGTCCGTTGGAGCAACTGTCGGTAAAGATTTCGTGTTCTCTCAATTTCTCCCTGTTCCATCTCAAAGTCAATGTAGGATTTCCAAAGCACCTCTGGCATGTCTAAGCGAGGCTGGCTGATGGCTAACTCATAGATTGCCCTGGCTCTCTCCACATCACCAAGGATTGTCTCTAATTCTGCAAACTTAATCCAGGAGGTACAATTTTCAGGTGCAAATTCCAACAGCTTTGCATAAAGCTTCCGGCATCTGTCAAATTCTCGAAGCTTCACTTCCAGTTCTATGTAGCCTTTAAATAACTTGCTCTTTGGACACTTGCCTATGGAAGTCCCCAGAGCTCTTCTAGCAGATGATAAATTTCTCTGTCTTATTTCAAATTGTGCATAATAGAGCCACATTTTGGCAAATGTGAACTCTTGATGAGGAATTAATTCCAAAGAGGCTTGATACACCTGCCTTGTCCTCTCAGGATCCTTTGCCTGCAATTCTTCATAGAGTGCATAGTTGATCCAGAGGTAGATGTAACGCTTCCAGTGTCTCTTCTCCTGAATGGGTGGGACATTGGCAATGGCTCTCTCATAAACCTCTCGCACTGTGTCAGCCTCTGCAGTGCTTTCCAGTAAGCGCAAGTAAATAAACCATGCATCATAATTGTGTGGGCTGGCCCTCACTTCCTCTTCATACTGGAATCTGCATTTGCTCACAATGATAGCTTCAATACCCCGCCTGTCACAAAACTTCTTCTCAAAGATGGTATAGTTTTTGAAGAGCTCTTGAGCCTCATGTGTTGGGATTCTGTCCAAGGCATACTTGTAGATGACCTGGGCCCTCTCAAATTATTTCTGGTTTTCCTCAAATTTGGCAAAGGCAACATAGAGGTGTTCATCCATATGTTCCTCTCCGAAGAACTCAACAGCTCTCTCATACACTTTCCGTGCGTGGGCAAAATAAGCATGTTTTTCTTCAGAGTGGGCATATTTGATCCAGTTCTTCACTCGCGGGTGCACAAGAACAAAGCGTTCGTAAATGGTCCGAGCCCGCTCCACCTCTTTGTATCTCAGCTCAAAATTAATGTAGGAGTGCCAGGCTTGCTCCTCTGGCTGCCATTCCATCCAGCGCTCAAACACCTGCCGGGCACCGGCCATGTTCCCCAACAGCTCTTCCATGTATGTGTACTTGTACCAGAACTGGCTGACTCGTGGCAGTGTTGTGATGGCACGGTCCCACACATTTCGGGCATGGTTGGCCTGGCGATTCCTCATTTCCATTTCTGCATATTTCAGCCAGAGTGTGATATTTCTATAGTCCACGTCTAAAGCACGCTCGTAGATGGATCGAGCCCTCTGAATTTCCTGGAGCCTTTCTTCCCATTGCACGTATTTTATCCAGTTGCCAATCACAGTCCGGTTCTTCCTTAAGTTATCTTCAAAGGCCTTCCTTTTCCTCAGCTTGTAGTCATTGAATTCTTCTTCATCTGCGATCCTCTGTTGAGGTGGAGGTGGAAGAATCTCAAGCTCTCGTTCTTTGGCCTCCCTCAGCAGTTGTTCAGCGGTGATCTGGACTAGAGCTGGAGCTTTGTTTTTGACCTTGGCCAGCTGAGGGATCCGCAGTTTCCCGACTGCGTTGGAGACCGCCATGTCTGCAGGAGATCCTGGGAGATGTCCGCACACACTGGGATCGCAGAGAGCTGCCCCACAGAGAGCTCTTGACACTACCAAGCTTCCCAACAACGAAGCGAGTCCGCGGGAAGAGCTGAGTTACAGGAGGGAGCAAGACCAACCTGCGGGCCGACCTGCACTGGAGGGAGGCTGGCCCAGAGTCAAAGCTGAGCACCAGCCAGAGGGCTTATATTGTGGCAGGCGGGGAGGAGGCGTGGCCACAGCGGAGGCGGAAATGACCTCAGAGCTTAGGGAGCCTCTCACTGGTGGAAGCAGGCAGGGCTGGGCAGATGAGGGAGTGACTGGGCTTATCAGGGTGTGACAAGGTGGATAAGGGCGTGGCTGGGCTTAGGGAGACAGGGCTGGGTGGGTGAGGGCGTGACCTCAGAGGCTGAGGTGGTGACCTCAGAGGCTGGAGCCCTTTGCTGACTCTCATTCAGGAGATGGACTGAGGAGATTACTGCTTTCCAGCAGAATTCTGGAAAGGCTACCATGCTGCCCTCTCCTGGAAAGGGAGGAGAGCAGGAGGGGAGGGAGTGGTATTATCCAGGGCACACAATACATTCCAGCCTTTTGAAGATTCTCTGGGCTACTTCCTGCTGACACAGGAGTATATCATTCTTAGGAATAGAATGCAGACATGTTATCCGGATCAGGACAAGGCAGCAGAGATGGTTCCTTGATTGTGAACGTGGATATTCTTCTAGGGAAAGAAGACTTAGGAAACAGAGTCTGAATAAGAAAGGCGAAAGTTTTAGAAGTAGAGCGTCTGTTCCAATTTAACATGGGTAGCTTGATATCTTTAGTGGTTCACATGATGGCAGTAGGCTTATGACCAATACATGGGCTAAGAAGGGATAGGAGCAAGATCTCATGAGATCTGACAAAGGATTCTTACTTTCCTGTGAGAAAATTGATAATCATTACTGTGCTGACCTCCCACTCAAAATGTCCTCAGAACATAGAGAGAAGCCAAACCCTCTGGGCCAGGTTGTTGGACTCCCTTTTGTAGGGTTTGCCGAAAGGAGATGGCCACATGGTTCAGGCAGAAAGAGTTTATTATATTGTATTTTATTTAATTCCTTCCACAAGGAAGGAATTTTATTCTGCAAGTTTACAAATAAAAATAAAACAAAGGAAAACGTGGAAACGTTAAAAATAACTTTTCCTACTTTTTTTATTGTGAAAATACCACACAAAGGGGTTACAATCACGTGGGCAAGGTAATGAGTACATTTATTATCAAGCATTGTTGCCTCCTGCTTTGCTTCCCCTACCCATCCCTTCCAATCTGCCACCTCCCCACCCCAGCCAAAGTTGTAGAGTTCGTTTTTTTAAAAATTTTTTTATTGTGAAAATACTGTACAGAGGAGTTACAATTACATGGGCAATATAGTGAATACATTTCTTATAAAGCCTCCTTATTATAGCTTCCTCCTTTGTTTACCCTTCCCATCCTTTTCCATCCTCTTTCCCCACCCACCCAATCCTCCCAAAGTTCGTTTTTTTGACAAAACAACTTGTATATCTCCTTGTTGCGATGGGTCCACCTGTATCCCTATTTAATCGACGTGTTTCTTCACTTCCCCTCCACAAATTATACCAACATCAAATACAGTGAAAGCAGGGGTTATACCGTGGGGGAGGGACACACAAAGCAACAAAGAAATCATCTTATAACTATGTTAGTAACAATTGCAAGAAAGAAAAAAATTTGAATACTCATGTTGGCGTTCATTTCACCGAACATCAATTTATGTAACCTTTTCTATTTGTCTCAGACATACACTAGTTATTGGAAATAAGGGAAACCATGGGACCTATGTTTCTTTGGGCCTGGCTTACGTCACTTAATGTAATTTTTTCCAAGTCTTCCCTTTTCATAACAAATGGGCCAATGTCCTTCTTTCTGCTGGAGGCATAGAATTCCATTGTGTATATATACCACATTTTCTTGATCCATTCATCTACTGAGGGGCATCTGGGTTGGTTCCATATCTTTGCTATGGTAAATAATGCTGCAATAAACATAGTCATGCTGGTAGCTTTAGTGTGGTCTTGTGTGTAAACACTTGGGTAAATGCCCCAAAGTGGGATTCCTGAGTCCTAGGGGAGCTCTATGTGGAGTCTTTTGAGGAACCTCCATAGTGCTTTCCAAAGTGGTTGCACAAGTTTACACTCCCACCCACAATGCAGTAAGGTTCCCTTCATTCCACATCCCCTTCAGCATCTGTTGTTATTAGAGTTCATGATTATAGCTAGCCATTCTAACTGCGGTGAGGTGGTATCTCAAGGTTGTTTAGATTTGCATTTCTTTTATGGCTAGAGAGGTTGAGCATTTCTGCCTGTGTCTATTGGCCATCATTCTTTGCTCTTCAGAAAAGTTTCTCTTTAAGTCTTTAGCCCACTTATTTATTGGGTAGGTGTTTCTTTGAAGATTTGTTGCTGGGGGATTTAGTTTTTTGAGTTCCAGGTCTATTTTAGATATGAGACCTTTGTCCGTTGCGTGGCTAGTGAAACTCTTCTCCCAATCCATGGGCTTTCTATTGATCTTGCAAGCTATGTCCTGTGCCATGCAGAAGCTCTGCAATTTCATGCAGCCCCAACTGTCCAAGCTTTCTTTGATTTGTTGTGTTTCTGGGTCTCGGAAGACAATTTTGGCCTGTGTCACGCAGACCTAGGCTTTCTCCTCTTCCATCCTGTAAAATTTTCTGAGGGTCTGCTTTGACTCCGAGGTCTTTGATCCATTTGGAGTGGATCCAGATTTGGATTTTACTCTGACCCTTTCCAAAGCATATCCCCATGACTTGCATCACGAGGGTTCTGGACGAAGTTCATTGAGTGGGAAGAGAGAAGTATCTACGGCTTCCTCCTCTTCTTGCCTTCATGCTCATGCTCCTCGGGTCGGCTGCTATCTGCAAGTCTTTTGGAGCCACTGTGCTGTTTAGCTTCTTGCAGAAACTTGTCCAAACCAAAAGGATCCTCCTCAAACTGCACTGGCCCTTCTCGTGCGGTCTGCCTATGTTCTGAACCGGAAAACTCTTGAACTGGAAGAAAGCTGTTGGTCTGGATTTTGGTTTTTAGGTCATCACCATCCATGTCCTTGTCCAGATTTGTCCTGGGCCTATAGATGGTCTGGGCCATGTCTTTATCACCTCTCCAGGTGAGATCATAAACGCTGTAAATGCCATCTTCTCCACCTGCAAATCCGCTGTCCATACCTTTGGACTGGTTGAAGAGCCTCTGGTCATACCAAACTTCCTTGGAGGTTCCAGCATTGGGGACACCCAGAGCAATGACTTCAGTGATGTCTCGATGTTCCTTCCTCTGCGGTTTCCATCTCTTCTCAGCAGCTGCCCTGGAAAGATGCCGGTTGTGCTGTCTCTCTTTTTGCCTCTCGTGCCGGATCTCCTCCCTCCCACGGGCCTCCCCATCTTCTCTGTCCACACGGGTTTTGATGCCAGCTCTCCTCTTCCTGGCTTTTTGGGCCATCACTCTAAGTTTCTCTTCATGCTTCTCTTTTGCTTTCTGAGCCCTTTTTCTCTCCACTTGGGCCCGTGTTTCCACAGCCTCCCGAGCCTTCCGATCGGCAATGTAGAGAGCTTCGGCGAGTTTGGCAAAGTTCTCATTGATGTGTACCATCTGAAGTCCTCTTGCATCGGCGGCCAGTCGCTTGTCTAAGGGAATTGTATAACCCTTTGCATTTTTCCAGTTGGAGATGCAAGGAGGAATCTTCCACTCTTGCTGCTCCTTGGCAGTCATCTTTTGGCTTGGAGAGTGCATGACAGGTGCAGGAGGAGAAGGTGGTCCCCGGGGAATCTTCTGGTTGATCCGGAACCTCGGAGGCTCCATTGGATCTGTCTGCATCTCTACCATGCGAATGAGCCTCTGTGTAGCTCCAGAGTTCAATGCCACTCCTTGCTGAGATGGTGTGTATCGCAGATACTGAGCAGGAGCCGGTTGATCAGCTGCCCGAACTGGCATGGCTGAGGCAACCTTCTGCTGCACACACTTCTCTAAGGCTACCCTTGTCTTTGCTGTGATCTCTTGAATAGCTTCTTCGCCGGGTCTCTGTGGGTCTGGGTCACCGGCATGCATGCCCTCCTGTGGCAGCAGGTCAGTATATTTGCTGTAAATGACCTTGTCTTTTGACTGACCTTGTCGAGCAACTGCATCGTACCGAATTCTTCCTTCAGGATCGACCTGAATGGCCAGCGCATTGGACCTGGTTTGTTGTCGTCCCATATCCAGTGGATACTGGGCCACATGGATCTCTGGAAAAGCACCTCCATCTCCAAAATCTTCTAGCGAGCGAGGATTCCAACCTTTTCGGCACCCATAGGGGGGAGGTCCTCTGCGTGAGGAGGCCAGGCAGGTCTGCCAGGAACTGTGAGATCTTGCCTTCTCTTCAGCTTCATGTTGGTCCTGGGATAGCTGAGTAGGTGCGGGTAAAAAGCTGGTGAGCGCCATCTTCTTTGGCAAGGGTTGATTTACCCAAAAGCAAGAGCAAGAAGGAGAGCACACTGCCAGCCCGCCTGAGCTGGAAACCACAGTGCAGAGAGTGAAAGTTTAGGGCAGGGGAGAGGGATTAAATAGGGGAGGGCCAGGAGGAGGTGTGGCCACAGGGGATTCAGAAAGGACCTCAGAGCCTAGGGAGCCTCTGACTGGGGAAAGCAGGCGTGGCCAGGCACAACAGGGCCTGGCAGGTTGGATCTGGGTGTGACCTGGTGGATGAGGGTGTGACTGGGTGGAGGAGGCCTGGACCTCAGAGCATTAGGCAGTGGCTGGCAGTCAGAGGATGAACCCTCAGAGCTGATTACTGGTGTCCAGTAGGCCATTTGTGCTAAGGCTACCGTGCTGTCCTTGTAGGGGAGGAGGAGGGAATGAGGGGAGGGGGCTATTCTCCCAGGTAGACCTTACATTCTACTCTGTTTCTAGTGGTGAAGGGTTTCTGATTCTCCATGGATACACAGGGTGTTATTTTTCGGGGTATAAGCCTGAGATGTCATCAGGGTCTGGGACAAGGCAGCAGTAACACTTCCTTGGCTGAGAATGCACATCGGCTTCTATGGAAAGTAGTCTTAGGAGGTAGAGGCTGGATAAGAAGAAAGTTGAAAGTTTAGTATGGATTGAGAACTTCCATTCCACTATAAATGGGTAACTGGATGTCATGAGGGTTTCCCGTGGTGGCAACCCAGAAGGGGCGAGGGCTGATTAAATTCTACAAAATGATCCTGCTTTTATGTGGGAAGGTGGATAATCACCAGTCTCCTGACCTCCTCCTTAAAGTGTCCTCGGTATCTGTAGAAAAGCCAAACCCTCTGGGCCAGGTTGTTGGGCTCCCTTGTGTAGGGTTTGCCAAAATGAGACTGCCACATGGTTCAGGCAGGAAAGAATTTATTATATTGTATTTTATTTTGTTCCTTCCACAAGGAAGGAATTTTATTCTGCAAATTCACAAATAAACACACAAAAAAGGAAAATGTGGAAAGGTAAAAAAGAAGTTTTCCATATCCGGTGTCCTGGCTAACGGCGGCTCTGGATGGAGGAGCCAGGTTTGCATGGGGCTGTGTGTCTAGAATGTTATCGGTTGATGCTTAATTCCGTGCCCAATACTGGGACTATCAGGTTTGTGATGTTGAGGTGGAAGCCAGTCTGTTTTAGGTCTACTTGCCCATCTGGCTGTAACATAGACTGCCGTTGGAGCTGCTGCGGCCTGGGTCATTTTCCACCTTCTGTGACTTGGTCAATGTAGGCTACTTTGGTAATGTGGAAGGGTCGTTAGCCTCTTCTTCTTCTGGTCTCTGCAGGTTTGCACCATCCACTTTCATAACCTCATTTAGAACCTGGTCAGTATATTTGCTATAAATGACGTTACCTTTTGGCTGTCCTTGTCCAGCAATTGCATCATATTGAATTCTTCTTTTAGGATCGAACTGATTATGCAATATATTTGACCTAAATTTTATGTCATTCCCATATCTAGGAGATACTGGACCACATGGATTTCTGGAAAAGCAACTTCATCTCCAAAATCCCCTAACAATTGCGGTATCTATCCTTTCTGTTCCCCGTAGGAGGAGGTTCTCTGTGGGAAGATACCAAGGAGGTGTGCTTTGACGTTTAAATCCTGCTTCTTTTCAGCTTCAAAAGTCCTGAGATAGCTGAATAGGTGCAGGTAGAAAGCTGTTGAGTGCCATTTTCTTCAGAAAATTTTTTAACAGTTCAAAATGGTTTTCCTTGCAACTCTCCACCTTCAACTAACCCAAAAGAGCAGATACTCTCCTCAGCCTGTGTTTCAAGGGGTGAAAACCTTCATGGCCCCTGATTGAAAGGGAGGTGTTCTTCTTACCTTTTATTTGGGGTTATGTTTATTGGTTTCTGTCCCCATTCTTTCAGTCTAGCTTGTATGCCAAATCCCTGCTAGATTTGGAGTAACTACTTGGAACTGAATAATACAATTATATCCCTTAGGGTTCTATGAGTCACCTTCAGATATTACAGATAATGTGGGTCCCTC
Organism: Dipodomys merriami; assembly: GCF_024711535.1. NCBI lineage: Eukaryota > Metazoa > Chordata > Mammalia > Rodentia > Heteromyidae > Dipodomys > Dipodomys merriami. Next base: position 18,352,207 of record NW_027202715.1, on the reverse strand, counting down.
CATCTAGCTGTTGGCTTCATTAGTTAATTTGGTCTCCACAGTCTGGGTCCAGAGTACTTAGAGAAGAGATTGTAAACATCTGCTCACATCTTGCTCACATCTTGCTTTATTCAGGCTTAATCCTGGATCTGGTTGTTAGATGGGTTATGTCCATATCTCTCAAAAACTCCAGTTTATACTCCTAGTTACATCAGAGTCTTGGTGCTATGGAATTGAAAGAATTTTCTGGTGTCTCTTATTACTATTCATGATTAGAAAGGTGCTCTGGAAAGCTAGCTGTCTGTGCCCCCAGTCATGCTAGGTGGTGTTTGAACTTGGCTCTGGAAGTGTCCCCTCTGAGGCTGGTGGTCATCTGGGAAACACAGGATGAGCCTGTAGGGCCCGTGCTCAAAGCTAAGACCTCCATTCTGGTTACCTAGGGATATTGGATAGAGTCTCACTGTGGTCCCAATCAAGCTGGATTTGATGACTTGCCAGGCTTTCTTAGTAGGGCTTCTTGAGGCCTAGTGGAGCCTCTTTTCCCACTTACCTCTTTTTCTTAAGTATTGTTATACACAGGGGCTATAACAGATCATGGTAAGTATCACTGATCTGGGGCCTCGAGTAGGTTCCCTGTGAAGCTTATCTGCAAGAGTCTTTCCTGCTGTGTGGCCTGTTACTGGTATCTTCCACCTTGGCCAGCTATTTCCCTGAACAACTGTGGTGGCAGCTACCATAATAGAAGTGGAGTCATGTAGTTTTTAAGCTCCTTGCTATAAGTAGGGCCCAATACCTGTTCAGTCAAATCTCCTCTGCCTTTAAGCTGATGCCCCTTGGACCTCTGGAAATGAGCTTTTAGTAACAGCTGTGTTCCCAAACCTACAAACTGGGCAAGTATATCTGGGTTTTGTGAGTGCTAATCTTAGGTTTGATTCCTGAGATTTTGATAAAGGCTTTGCTGCCTGACACCATGGTACCAGTTTTTGCAAGGAGTAATTGACAAGGGGACAGGAGAAATACTGAAATCTGTCTCCCTCATTGGCAGGTAGTGAAGGAATTGAAATGCCCTGAGATTAAGTGTGAGCAGCATCTGGTTGTAACTGGGGTTCTCTGGAAGCTGAAAATCCAATATGAAGTTCGTTGAGGGTCTCTGGTCCCATATTATAGGTGGGTTCCCCTTACCACCCTATGAGTAATTTAGAATCCCTTAGATTCCTATTCTTTCTCCTTGTACTTTGATGGTTATACAGGATTAGGTGGGCAGATTTGGAGATAACTCCTTACTTGGGGGGGAAAGTAAGATTCATGGGGCAATCCCTGAAGTCAGATACTATCATGGAGGCCTCCCAGAGGAGAGGCTTAAAATAGAATGGATTTAAAGCACACCTGGAAATGAGCTTAAGGGCATACTGAGGTAAAATGTTGAAGGCTAGTTAGATGTTATTTTCTGTTAAAAATGTTTCCTGGAATTACTACTCTGATCTTAAATTGTAAAACGTTCTTCAAAACTTTTCATTGACTTAACTGAATACTTACGGGGTATGGTTTGTGTCATATATGCATGGTATCATCTCAAATACTAGAAATCTCCTCCTAGATTTTTGAAATAATATAATCGTCTCTCTCCTGGGCAACAAATACTAGAATTTATCTGTTCTATTGTACTTGGTGCGTTTTGGCCCATCTTTCGCTATCCTCTCTTTCTATGCTTCCCAGCTTGTGACTACCAATATTCCAAGGGGAGCTTCTTCAACATGAAGACCATAGATTATCATTCTGTGCCTCAGCACTTAATTCTTCCAGGTCCATGCAAGTTCCAATAAATGACAGGATTTCCCTATGGCTAAATGTTATTCCATTGTGTATACAAACTACATTTTGTTTATCCACTTGTCAACTGATGTCTAAGACTCCATAGCATGTGAATTATGAACATTTTTGTGAGTAATCCTGCAGTAGACACAGGAATACAGACAGGATTTGTTCTCTGGCTATATACCCAGTAGCCAATCCCATGTACCCAGTAGTAGATCCCATGGTAGTTGTATCTTTAAATTTTAAGGAAACATCCATATAGTTTTCTATCAGGATGTATATAATGTTTTCCTCTCTATGAACATTTTAAAAACCTGTAAACTTAAAAACACTCTTCTAAATGTGGTAAAGTGACAATTAATTGTGGCTTTTAAGTTACATTATCCTAATTAGCAACATTTTTGTAGGCCTGTTAAGTAATTTGCATGTCTCTTGAAAGGTCTATTCAAGTTTTTGGTCCACTTTCAATTGTGTATTCTCTTGATATAGAGTTCACACATTACAGATGTTAATCTCTCATCAGCGAGTTTGTAAATGTTTTCTTCCATTCTCTACATTTTTTATTCTGTTTCTTTTGCCATGCAGAATATTTCCATTCCATATAACCCTATTCATCTGTTTTTGCTTTGGAGATCTTATCTTTAAAAATCCTTGCTCAGGCCAATGATATGGAAAATTACCTGAAGTCTAATCCAAAAAACCCAACATGCTTCTAAACTTCCAATTCTTGAGTGTTCACACCATGCCAGAAATGGAAAATTCGACTTGACCATACATGACAGGTTCTAGGGAAAATACAGGCATGCCAAACTGTATAAGATGAGCTTCAGGTGTGTGTAAGGAACACACACCACTTAGGAATTTCACTTTTCCCTCTTCAGATCTGGGTCATTTCCAATACACCCCATTATGTGACATCCAAAACATTTCTGACCAAGCCTTTTGGAGAAGGATGACGCATCCTGTATGAGTCTCATTGAGTCTAATGTTACAACTCGGGAACCTATCACATGGGTTACGATCGTCCTTCTTCTCATCCTGGGCTCATCTCACTGAGTTCTCCATCTGTGCCACATTTCAGCAGTATACGCTTCTGTTCTTTTCCCACATTAATAATAGCTTCTTTCTTGGAGCTAGATTGAAGTAGCTCTGGATAAGGCTATGAGTAAGTCATTGCTGTCTTCTCTATGTCTTGGCCTGAGCTTTCCATTCCAGATTGTGCTTCCTACTTTGTGACCTTGTCTTTACTTTACTTTGCCTCGTTCAGCTACAGACAGTCCCCTGACCACAAGGTCTTTGTAAGGTCTATGGGAACAACAACAATTGTAGACCTCAGACCTGTTGAGCCAATAGGTCTGAACTACCTTCATGTATGCTACAGTGACAGTGGCTACTTTGGTTTTTGAGGCCATAAGTATATGTGCTGGAAAGAACGGGACTCCAGGAATCTGTCCAGACTCTTAGCAGTTGGCCAGGAAGTGAAGTATAAGACATTGATATGCAAGATACTGACTCTGGCAGGTCCTTCCAACTCTCTAGGCTTGAGATCCTAATGTCTCTGGGACAAATAACTTCCAACCTTTTAACCTCTTCAGAAAGGCAGAAACAAAGAAAAACCTACAACAAAGATGTCATACTCCCTATGGGTGTCTACCATCTAAGTAAGACTTGGGATCAAAGACTTCTGGCTGGGAGACAGGCTAGTTTCCTGGATGTCTGACCTCTGTCCTCTACAGATGGCAGCCACCATCTGGCTTTGCCTCAAGCAAGAGATCTTCCTGGATCTAATTTCTTCCCTGTGTTTGATGTTATTCTTTTTCCTCTCTGAGGTACATGCCCAAGTCTAACACAAAACCACATATTGGAAAGGTAAAAAACCTTCCGAGTCCTTTCCTGTGACCTAGCCTAACTGGGAAACAAGACACCAGATATCCATTAAAGTAGCTTGACATCTCCCAAAGCAAGACTTCCTGTGTTGGTAGTGTCAACTGTGATTTAACATTAGCCTGTTTTCCCAGTTTCCTCAGTGTTGAGAAGTTCACAATAAAGTCTAAAGAATTAGCATTATCCTGTGAGTGTTACCTTCATATGCCAAAAATGGAAACATACTTGATTCTGTTTCTGAACTTTAGACTTCCAGGATTGCAGTAACTGTCCTTGTTTTGGACAAGACCATAGGAGATAAAGGATGGCCTCTTCCTTCCTCCAGAGCATCCATTTCACATTGAGAATCCTTTCAAACAAGGCTCAAAGCAGAGATATGCATGCCTTGCTTATCAGATCAGATCCCTACTTGGATCTGATCCTGTCTGTTGACTAGCCAGGGTGGTTGATCTCCACAAGAGTGCTCATGGTCTGTTTCAGAGACAAAAGAAACACCTCTTTTCATCACCTATCACCTGTTTTCTAATCCAGTTCTAAGTAAAGCCCATCCTTTAGTGTTCCCAATAGTGTCTTTGACTAGATGGAGTGCCTGGAAGCTGTCCGCAGGTCTCCCATGTGTCCTGAAACTTGGTGAAGTTTGAGGCAGGGATCTTGTTTTGTGGTTTGGTGTGGAAGAGACTGGAGATGAGTCTGAAGCTGATAGCTTGAGACTAGGGCGCATTCCAGGGTCTCTGTGGTCACAGCAGCCCACTATGCAGGGATGTGTCATGCTGAGACCTTGCTAGCCAGGGTAAAGGCCATGGGGAAGGTGCATTGAGTATGGAATGAAATATTTTTTTCTTTCCCTAGACAACTCAACTATAATCTTGCCTTTCAAGTTGCTGTTTTACCTGCTATGGTATGTATACCCCATTACTTGGGCTTCTGGAAAGTTGATCTTCAAGGTTCTTGGCTGGTGTAAAACCTGATATCTCTCTCGTGCCTACTACCTCCATCACTGGCAGCACATATAGCTCCTATGTGGTAGGAATGGCATATTTGGCTTTCTTGAGGTCAGGTTTGAATCTTTCTAAGATCTTTAGTCCTACAGGTGTGTCCTAAATCTCTTGATACCCTTCAACTCTCTATTATCTATCTCCTTTGCATTCTAGGTGTGAGATAAAATATGCTTGCCTATACTATTCAGTGTCCAGTTTTGTGGTCATGTCTGGAAGGGTCATGAGAGCTAGAATATCTGACCTTCTCTTCTAGGACGCAGCTTTCCACCCTCATAGGTGTCTTCCTGTAGATTTATCTTACACAACTAGCTCTCCCTGCAGGTGTAAGCCTGGTTCTCCCTCCTGGGTGCCCACCCCTGGGTGGGTCATCACCCCAGGCCCAATCCATCTCCCACTTTGGTGGTACAGGGATTGTGCCTGGTATCGTGGGGCGCCCCTCCCTGCTTTGCCAGTGGGTGCAAACTCAGGGAAGAACCACCTCTACTTCGGGATGGGCTCAGGGAAGGTCAAGGGGGGGGGTAAACAGGGTCCCCTCCACCACCACCCCTGCCCAATCTGGTCCCTGGCTGCTTCCCACCTGCTTAGTTCAGCCTGGGCCCCAGCAGAACAGCAGCTCGCCCAGCTCCAGCAGCAGCATGTCCAGTGCTGAGATCCAGGTCCATGTGCTCCTGTGGACAGACTCAGGAGCCTCTCCCCTGAGCTCTCTCCCTGGCCCCAGCCTCTAACTCTGCCTGTGCCAACTGGTTGAGGGCGGCTCTGCATCTCTCAGGAAGCAGGCTCCAATGCGCCCCCTCTTGGCACTCCCCAAGGTGCTGCAGCCTCCTGGCAAAAGCATTCCCTGGACCCACTAGCCCAGGATCTGAAGGTGAGCTACCAAAACCAAGGGAGCTCAGGGGTGCTCTAGAAGCCCTGCAAGTCCCTGGTATGCGCCACTCTGTCCCTGCATCTTCCCGGTGGTCAAGGAGCCCTCGCCTTCTATCTCCAATTAAACACCCAAAGACTGGAAGTGGCACTGTGGATCAAGAGGTGGAGGGCTCTCCTTGAACTGAAGAGCTCAGGGACAGTGCCCAGGCCCAGAGATCAAGCCACACGTCCAACAAACAAACAAACAAACAAACAAAAATGGCTGGATTTGAACCACAATCCTCAGATCTCAGCCTCCAGAGTAGCTAGCATTACAGGTGTGCTTTTTATGGTAGTGAACTGGAGATAAGAGTCTCAGGGCCTTTCCTGCTCAGGCTAGCTTCAAACTGGGATCCTTGGATCTCAGCCTCCTGAGTACCTAGGATTACAGTATGAGCCAACAGAGCCCAGTAAGATGCTGATATTTAAACATCGGTTAAAAATGAAATAGGGACTGGGAATATGTCTTAGTGGTAGAGTGCTAGCCTAGCATGCATGAAGCCCTGGGTTTCATTCCTCAATACCACATACACAGAAAAGGCCAGAAGTAGTGTTGTGGCTCCATTGGTGGAATTCTATCCTTGACGGAAAGAAGCTCAGGTGCAGTGCCAGGCCTCTGGGTTCAAGCCCCAGGGCAGGCTTAAAAGAGAGGGGGGGAAGGAGAAAGGGGGAGAGAAGACGAGAGGAGGGGAGCAAGAGAGAGGGGGAGAGAGAAGGGAAGAGAGAGGGCAAGAGAGAGGGGGAGGAAAGAAAGAAGAAACAGAAAAGAAATTGAAATAGTTCAAGTATGTCTCCTTGGGGTCACCTGACCCCAGCTATCAGTTTGACTGACAATCAGGTGGCTTTTTCAGTGGTTTTCTAAGAGATGACATTTCAGCCAGCAGGTAGTTTGGCCTGGAGAACAGGGCTGGAGTCACCCCTGGAGGGTGTGGTCCTGACCCATGTACTCCAGCTGGGGAGTGAGGCTGCCTCCTGGCAGCCGCAATACTGGATGAGGTGGACAGTGAACATCCTGTCAGCTCCTGTTGAGGGTGGGGGAACACTCCCAAATCGGGGGGTGGGCTCTCAGCCTAGGTCACAGGCCAGCAGCTTGAGACATAAGAGAAATAGGCAGCCTAAGTCAGGCCACCCCAAGAACTAAAAGATGGGGCCACACCAGATCTAAGACCACAGCCCTGTGGTCATTCTATGAAACCTTCTCACAGTGAGACCCTTAGAGCCAAGAGTCTCCCTGGCCTTGAGCAGTCCCTCTGGGTAGGCCTAAGCCAGACTTCCACAGCTGAATTCCATGCACAGCAAAGGCCGTGGCAACAGGATTCCAACATGGGGAGTTGGTGATTTTAGCATCATCTTGAAGCCTCTCAACAACTCCAGGTTAGTAGTTTCAGTTGAGAAAAACAGAAGGAAGCCAGGTGCCAGTGGCTCACACCTGTAATCCTAGCTACTGAGGAGGCTGAGATCTGCGGATTGTGGTTCAAAGCCAGCCTGGGCAAGAAAATCAGGAAATTCTTATCTCCAATAAACCACCAGAAAACCGGATTTGGCTCTGTGGGTCAAGTGGTAGAGTGCTAGCCTTGAGCTGAAGAGCTGACGGACAGCAGTGCTCAGGCCGAGTTCAAGCCCCATGACCAACAACAACCACCACCACCACCAAAAACAGAAGGAAAAAAGCCACAAAGACTCAGAAAGGTTAAACAACTTGCCTAAAGTCACACAGCTGATCATGTGGGAATCATGATTCAAACCTAAGAATGTGACACCTCAGATCCCAAATGCTTCAGTGAACTGCTGTGCCCGCAAAGTGGGTTGAAGAAAGCCCTGGCATGTGGCACTCTACAGGCTGTGGGACTTGTCCCCATGTTATGGGGGACATCTGTCTCATCTGTAATGCTGGGATGGAATCAGAAGAAATCTGGTGAGATTCTTAGAATTCCCTCCTGAGCTCACCACCAAGCCATGAGGTTAGAACAGAGCAAAAGGAGATTTGGGGGCCTAAGCATAGCTGGGCCTTGATGATGTGGGGTCCCTGGCTCTGCAGCATTGTGGCCCTAGGGAAGTCACTCCCAGTGTGGTGCTCCTGCTTTGCTCATGGCTGTGTAGCATGCCTGGCACCTCTACACTCAAAGAGCACATGCGTGAAAAAGAGGAAAACACCACTGACTTCCCCATCACCACTCCATCTCCCTAGGGCTTGGTTAGCATTTGTTAAAATGAAGGGACTGCGTGGTGACATTGATGCGATTATATTTGAGTGGGAGACACTGGTTTGCAAATCAAGCTTGAAAAAGGAAAAGCAGCATGAACTGAGTGCAGGCCTTGGTTCCCTTAAGTAACAGGCATTGGTTTCTCTTAAGTAACAGGTAAGCTAAATACTCAAATTTGTTTGTTAGTATACATATATAGCATCAGAATATGAAATGTATATATAATAAAATCTATGTCTGCAATCTGTATAATCTATCAGCTTTCTGTATCCAAGAAATAGGTATCATTGTTGTCAATCAAACCCCAAATCAGGGAAATTTCCAAGCCCTGAGTTCAAACACAAGACCAGAACAGCACACACACACACACACACACACACACACACACACACACACACACACACACACACACACACACACACACACACACACACACACACACACATACACACACACACACACACACACACTATCACCACCAACCACCACCACTACAACTAAGGAAACATTAGGACACCCAGAAAATCAAGTGGACCATTCTTAGCCATTCCCCAAATCCTGGCTGATGGCCCTCCACTGGCCATCGACTCTGGAGACTTGGGAACAGTAGGTCTCAAAATGGAGGCAGTAGAATAGTAATATTAGTGCCACCTGGGAACCAAGCATGTTGGGAGGCAATTTCTCCAATTCTAGCCCAGGCCTACTGAATCCAGGACTCTGGGGATGGGGCCCAGAGGGTGTGTTTTAATAAGCTCTCCAAGTGATTCTAATGCAGGCTGCAGAGTTGAGAACAGCTGATCTAGAAGAATGAGCCCAAGCGGGTCTATAAAAACCTCCTTCCCAGCAAGCCCTCAGCTCCGCTTTGTACCGGTCACTCTAGCCAGCCATGCTGTAGGCCAAAACAGGTCTCTAGTGGAAGCTAAAGTTCTCTTTGTCTGCAGAGCAGAGGGTCTCTTGGGCTTCTGTCCATGGACTAGAAGGAGTGATTGGACTGGGAAGTAGACCGACCTGGCTGAGTCTGGAGGGGATTCCTGGCTTTTAGGGAAACCAGGAACAAGTGCATGCTGAGGATAAATAGGGACTTTCTCTTCCACAGGGTCTGGGCCTGCTTCTCCAGAAGATGGACTTTGTCTATGCAGGGAGAAGACAAGTGGCTAGATGAGCACTTTTGCACTGGGAATGCTTAGCCTGGCTTCAGCATGGAGTTCTGGGCATAGGCCTGAAGCGGGGGTGGGGAGAGTGGGGCGGTACGGGTGGTGGTGGGGTTGATCCTGCCAGTCCTCAGCTAAGCAGCCGCTTGAGAAGAAAGAACTGTGGGTGGGGGTCAAGAAATTTCCAGAGTGTTAGGTGGAGTGTAGGCTCTCACTGGTAAAAGCTGAAAGAAGAGGAGGGAGAAGGAGGTTGGAATTCTAGCAGCTTCTGGTCTGATGGAAAAGTAATGTTGGCTACTGGGTTGGCTGGAAAGGGAGCCAGGGAGGTGCTGCTACCACTGGTTCTGTTCAGATCTGACACCGGGCAATGGGACAAGGGGCTTTCTGAGGCTTCCTGGTCAGCCTGGTGAACTTTGGGGGTTTGGAGTTTGGATGGGAGAAACAGTGTTGGCCTCAGTTACTGAAGAGTGGTCCTTTAACCCTGTCTAGCTCCCAGAAGGGCTGAATGCAACCCCAGTTACGGAGGCAATGTCATAGGCAGGACCCCGGGAAAGGCCTCTCCTAGCCCATGCTGGGGTACTTTGGGCCTGGAACCAACAGGGTTTTTTTTGTTTTGTTTTCTAAAAGGCCTGGCTCAAAACCAAGGTGCTTGACTCATCAGGAAGCTGGCTGTTAGATGCCAGGAAATAACCTAGTTTGCTTCTAAAGCCTTGTGGCCATCCAGCTCTGGTGCTGGAGTCTGACTTGCTTGGTAGCTCAGGGAGGTACTCTGAGCACAAGGCTTGAGTGTGGACAACCGGAGCTGTCTGTGACTCCTATCTTATCTGCCATGTGTGAGCCACTGCCCAGCAATGACAGGAAGAAGGCCAGAACCCAGAACTTGAAGGGTTCCCTGGATAGGGAGTAAGAGGGGGGAAATGCACCGAAGCTGGACCTCAGAAGTGGGCTAACTGGAGCCAATGACAGGTCTCTTGATACAAGCATGGGCAGGGCCCCACTTTGGCCTTGAGGTCTCTACTGTAGCATGACAGGTTTCTAGCTCTTATGAAGAGGGGAAACCTAATAATGGCTGTGTTCTCAGGGAAGGAAGGCACAAATGGCTTCAGATGTTGGAGCAAGGAGGGGGAAGAACCAGAAGGGCCTAACCCTAGCTCAGGTGGAAGATATTGATGCCTCCCTCTTCAATCAGGCTGTGGTGTGGAGATGACTGAATTTGGTGACAAAGTTGAGGATTCTCTCAAGAAACCAAGGGCAGGGAGAATGTGTGAGTACCCGTTCCCAAGAGGGCTGAGTAAGGCTAGCAGCAAGCTAAGTGTAGGCAGCTGGGTAAATGAAATCGGGTGTTTGCAAAGTGCCTGCTCTTGGTGGGGGGTGGAGGGTCCAGGTGGGCTGCCCTGGGGATTGTGGGCTAGGCTGCGCTGCTCCAGGAAAATAGGGGACTTGTCCTAGTCCACTCTTTTCTCTATGGTCTCAGGAAGTAGCATCTCCAGGCTGGGGCAACTTCCTGTATGTTGCTGACAGCAAGGAACTGGTAGTTCTCTGCAAAGGTGCCGTCTCCAAAGAGCCTGGTATCTCACTCTCCAAGCAACTGCTGATGTCAGTCACCTGCTTTCCCAGCTCTGATCTTCCTTTTCAGTGAAGCAAATACCATAGCCAACTAGCTGGGTCTGAGCTGTGCACCCTTGTGCTCTCTACAATCTCTCTCAACCTTAGAATATTCCCTTCAGACATACCTCCATCTCTTCCCCTCTTCTCATTTCAACTATTGAGAGATGATTTTATTTTTGGTCAATCCTGATTTCAATGAAGCTCTCTAGTTTTTCAGTTGAATCAATTCAGCTTCCAGAGCCTTTACATACTATATTTGAATGGTTTTTCAGGCCTCATTTAGTATTGGCTTATAGCCTTGAGCCCCTTGGCTATTATAAATGCTTAACCTCCGGCAGGTGATCTAGTAGCTATCCTGAAGAAGAATGTTCCACTTTGGATTGAGTTCATTTCTCATGGAGAGCTTTTGTCTGGTCCAACCACATCTATGAGGAGGGCCAGACCTCAGCCCTTGAAGCATTCAATCTCCATCCCCACGGAACAGAAATAGAGAATGATGAGTCTTGGGACAGAGCATCCTGAGAACAGGTCAAATGACTTCTTGTGCAGAATCTCCCATTGTTAGCAGGCAGAGGGCCACAGGAGGCCAGCATGACGTTGATAAGAATTCAGTGGTTGTGGAAGTGGTGGGAACAGGGATGGTGAAGTGGGTAAAGCAGCTTCCTTGTTAAGGATTCATGTGGGGATTTTTCACTTGTCTTTGACTTTAGCTCAAGGCTTTCTGAGGAGATTGTCGTCCGAAAGACTCCAACTTACTGACCTTAGGAGTGGGTGTTAACTGAGATGGTGAAGGGGGTAAAGGAGCTTCCTTGTCAGGCAAAGATGTGGGAATTTCTCACCTGTTTTTCCTTGGCACAGAGCTTTCTGACTTCATTGTCTTACAGAAAAAAAGTCACCGGAGGTAGTGGTTTCTGCCAGTATGAAGCAAGCTAGGGCCTAATCTATTTGGGGAGGAACAGGAGGTGAATTCGTCTAGGTCCTTTCTCCTCTGCTGTACAAAGCTACCTCCAGCTTGGCCTAGAGACAGCCACCCTCTTGTACCAGGTCAAAGTAGTGCCTTACCTAGAGGAACTTTTTCCCTCCAGTTTCTTTGGTTGTAACTCTGGGAGGGGGAGCTTGACAACTGTGCCAAAAATCTTCAGGGCTGGAACCAGGTCTAATCTTGGACTGAAGAATTTAGTGAGGAAAGTACTGACTAGCTGAGCAATGACTTTGCCCTGCTTTGTTGAGTCCCAGTAAATAGAAGTAAATCAAATACTTAGTAATGTGGACTAAAAGTCCTGTTGAGGAGTGCACAAACCTCTGCAGCTGCTCTGTACTGACTTCTAGCTGTGTTCCCAAGAAAGTTTCCTTTGCCTTGGTGGCAGGATCAAAGTTTCTAAACTTTGGTTTTGTTTCCTTCCTGGGACTCTCAGCTGAGCTATGCTGTTGGTAATCCTAAAAGACCTTGCTCAATTCTAGACGAAGCTCTTTGGAGCCTGCTCCTGACCTTGACTCTTCCCCCTGTCACTCTGAGGATGAGGCCATTTGCCTCTTGCTAAAGTTCATGGCTGGATGTAGGGGCAGCAGGGAAGCTCAGCCTTGAGCTCAGGGAGCTGCCAGGCACCTGAAGGGGGCCACAGACAGTTCGCATATGATACTTGGAGGTCCTGAAGATAAAGGACACAAGGTTTAAATCCAGGCTCTCATTGCTTTGGCGACCACACAGCATGGGTTCTGTGTCTGCCTGTCCTTATGCTTTTTGCATAATCAGGAGAACAGCATAGAAATGTGTGTCTGGTGACATAGCATGTTAATGAGGAGAAAAGGATCCAGTCCAGATGGAACCAGATCTTCAGGATTGCATATTTCCTAAGGGTTTGTGGGAAGGAGACATCCAAAGATTGGAAATGAACATCTTAGATCAGCCCACAGCTTACCATTATTAAGAAAAAGGAAGTGCTGAGAGCCCCCGTCTTGGAATCCATTCCAAGCATAACAGATGACTTTCCTCCAGTTTCCTTTGGGACTCCAGTTATGCTGGGGAAGCCCTGCTCAGACAGCATGCACACACTTTCCTTTGGTTTCCATTCTTGTGGAGAAGAAAAAGTAGTGAGTAGTCTTCGGGAAAAATTTTAGTTCAGCACTTACAAAACAAGAAAAGCTAGAGGTTTTTTTTAATTGTTTGAGTCTTCCACCTAGAATCTCTAAATCTTACAAAGTCAGATGTCAGGTGAATCTAAGATTCTGCTCTCCTCACTAGGACAGATGACGGTTCCTTGGTTATAGAAGCCACTTGCAGTCGACCAGATAGGATTCTGGGCAATGGGTTTTTGGGCTTCTTGAGTGACTATAACAGGTGTGGACTATGCGAAGTGAAAGTAGTATAATGTTTGTCTAGGGCCAGCATGGGCAGGTGAGGCTAGAGATCATTCTGGCAGAAGAACAGCAGGGTTACTGGGGTAACACTGAGGTAACTGGCCATGGAAGATGGAGTTGTTCAGCCTTCTGCAGTCCTTGATTGGTCTGACCTAGGTTTTCTCTTAGGATTGCTTATGGACCTGAGCAAATTTTCTGCATCTCCATTGTATCCTGGCTTTGATCATTTCATTCCTTCCTTCCTGATCTCTTCCCTCTCTCCCCTACCCACTTCCTCCCCACCCGCCATTTCTAGCTCAGTAGCTATGAGTCTGTTAGTGTCTCACAGCTTTACAACCTTAACATGTAAAGATCATCATCCAGAAGAACTCTGGCTTCACTTCCTTTCCTTGCACAGGGACGATGATGTTCTACTGTTTTCTGGCTGCTTACTTCTTGGAGGTAGTTAATGGCACTGAAGTGTATCAACATATGGAGGATGAACAAACACTGGGGTCTTGAATTCTTGGTGGCTCTTGACCACCTAGGCCTACTGAGCTTTGACAAACTATGAAGGTGGTGTCTTGGGCTGAAGCCACCACCCAGAATACCCAGTTTACTTGAGAACCTGTTTTTCCTTGCAGCTGAGCATTTCCGATTTCCCCTTGTAGAGAGGAAGCCTCCCTAGGGAATGGTATAGGGGCCATTCTCTTGGAATATGCTAATATATTAAATATATTATATGTACATATATATTAATTGCTCTGATGTCCTAATAGCTAATGTCTGCCTAAGAGCTAATACTCCAGGATGTCAGGAACTTGGGGGTACCAGGACATGCTAGAAATCTGAAAGTATCTCGAGGATTCTGGGAGACTACTTTCTTATCTACCAAAATTACTATTGAAGGGGCTAGAAACATAGCTGAACTGACTGACTACGCACCTAGCAAGCAAGAGGCCCTGAGTTCAAACACCAGTACTGCCAAGAAATATTGTTCTGCGCAGTGCATTGGCCAGGTATCCAAACTCTTAATTTTCCTACCAGACATCAAACAAAGGCCAGTTGAAAAGACAACTCTGACCCAAGTTGAATGGCAAAGTTTCAGCAGGAAAACACAAGTGCAGCACAAAAATAGGGCTTTGTAGAAAATGGGAATGCTCTAGATCTCTGCCTTTTAGCCACATTCAGAATTTGGGGATGCCTCTGGGAGGGAAAACCTACCTCAAGGTGGTCCAGGCACCTCTTCTTCACTCTGGGAATGATTATATCTGAGTGTTATGATGCCGAATCCTGTAGTCAGATGTCCTGAACAGCTGTGCAGTCCTCCTATGGGACTAGTCTATTAACACAGTTTCAAGCTCAATTATTTTGGTCCACTGTTATTAAGACATGGAGTTGTTTTCAAAACTCCACCTTTTCCCTTATATCAACCATTCGTTCTCATGGTATCTAAGTCCTAGAGATTTACGCATGTCTTCTCTTTTATATTCTGTCTGACTCTGAGGATCTGACATCTGATTATGATGCTTAGTAATTCTCTTTGGAATGATCCTGCTTCTGGCATTCACTAGCAATTTTTGGAGAAAGCTAGACATCACCAGTTAGAGTAAGAATGGATGTTGTTTGAATTGTGGAGTTGGAGTTTTGTTAAAAGATGTATGCTCCTTTGGCTAGGAATGTGTTACATGCAGTGGTAGCTGCAAGGGACAGATGCTCTGATGGCCTTTCTCTGGGTTTCCCTAAGAACTCTCAGTACCATTATCCTGGAGCTTCTATTTAGCAGTCTATTATTCCCACTTTCTCTGAGAAAGCTTGTGAAGCCTTATGATTGGATCTCAGGCTTTTAGTGCCTGAAGCATATCTTAGCCTTTCTGGTCCCATCACTGAAGACAAGAGGGCCAGAGTAGGTTGAAGCCAGCTATTTGTTCTTATGCAGGACAAGGGATCTAGCAATGAGATCTTCAAAGACAGACCCTTGTTAGGGAGGCTGCTAAGCATAGTTCAAGATGACATTCTCCTCCACATTGCCTGAGATAAGCTCCCTCCAATACTCAGTGTTCACAGGAGTAAACGCTAGAATGTACAGCCATTGGCTTTCTAGCTACTTTTCAGATTTAATGATTATTGCCAGCTTACTCTTTCTCAAGCTAGTGGCTCTAGCAGGTTCTGCAATTGAGCTTCTCTTGGCTGATTCTGTACTTTCCTCAATGTTGAGGTGACCATTTTGTCTAGCACTTAAGTAGAAGTCTAAGAGATAGTTGTTCACCTTTAACCAGTATGCAGGGAAGGAATTGGTAGCTTCAAATTCCATGCACAAGGATTAATATCCTCTAAATACCTCCAATAGCAAGAAGACGCTAAACTCTCCAAACTGACCTAGGACCTCTCAGGAATGTGGATTCACTTAAGCATCTCTTATTGAGGCAGAATCCAATAAGAGGAACTGAACCCAGCTCCTCACAATAGAGCTTCTATCTTGATCCTGGGATGCTGAGAATTCTGGGACCATGCTAGCTCTTAGTGCCTTGGCCCTCTTCATTCAAAGGGAACTTTGAATGGGTTTTCAATTTTTATTTATGATGTAGATTCTAGACTTCTCAGGTAAAGGAGAGGAAGAATCTGTTCTGAATTGTCTTCCCTGGCTTCATTTCTTCAGGGACTGAGGTTTCCCTTACATCAGCCTCTCTGAGCACTAGGTGAGGCACCAAGTGAAGGGAGTTAAGCTCCAGTCACTGAGACAACATGGATCTAAAAAGCAGGTGCGTTAATCACTAGGTCTAAGGCCATGCAAGTTGTTGCATGGATTTAGTTTGGACTTCTTGATTCAAGGATCTCTAATTGTTATTGCTAGGTGAATTTGGGTATTTCATCAGAAAGACTCTAGTACATATATATTTGTGTGTGCGTGTGTGTGTGTGTGTGTGTGTGTGTGTGTGTGTGTGTGTGTGTGTGTGTGTGTGTGTGTGTGTGTGTGTGTGTGTGTGTGTGTGTGTTGTTGTTGCTGGGGCCTGAACTCTGGGCCTGGACACCGTCCCTTAACCTTTTTTAGTTCAAGACTAATGTTCTACCACTTGAGCCAAGTTCTACTTGTGATTTTTTTCTGCATATGTAGTGCTGAGGTATCAAACCCAGGGCCTCATGCCTAAGAGGCAGGCACTCTACCACTGAACCACCATCCCAGCCCCTCTACTATCATATTTTAACCCTTACAGAGCTTCAGGCATATGCAACCACTATGAAACCTCAAATACCAAATGGCCGATTTGGACAGCATGTGTCCTAGGAAGGTGGGTCTTAGCTCTGTGGAATTGGGCTGAACCTGGAAGAAAATAAACTTGAAGTAAATGAAGGGGTTCTTAGAAGAGCCTTGACCGCCAGGGATTCTTTGCCTTTCTGGTGCTCAGGGGAGGGAAGGATTGGGGAGTAAGAACACTGCTGCCCCACTGGTGTCTGTGGCTTGGCTTGATCTGCTCTGTGGGGCTGAGGACACCATGGGTAGGTTCTAATCTTTTGGGGGAGGGTTAATGACTTTTATTTGTACAATCTTCAACTGTCCGCTAAACAATGCTAAGATGGTACAAAATACCATGGTATCCTGATAAACGAAGACAGAGATTTCTTCCCATGCCTGATTCCCACATTGATTTTTCAAGATTATTTTAGAAGCCAAATAAATGGAACTCAAACCAATAACACAGCAAACTAACCATTTCCACTATCCCCAATTCCTTCCCTGACTCCAGGGCAGGAAGGGAGAAGACTAGACTCCAATGGAGGCATGATGGCTGGCATCTGAGAGTGGGGATGAATCACCTAAGGACAGCATCAGCTCCTTCAGTGGGATGTGTTCCCTTGAGACCCTTACTTCCAGTTAGGGTTACCTAACTGGTGATTCATCGCTGTCGGTCTCTCAAGTTAAAACATGATAAACCAAGTTTTTTTCTTGTTCAAAATCCACATTCCCCTCTGAATAAATAGCCTACAATATCATCTTTATGCCAGGAACCACATTCTTCCTTTGAATGCCCAGGGCTTTCAGCCCAAGATCTGCCCTCAGATGGCCCACTGCACATTGATTCCAATCCTGACTCATAAAATGGCTTATTTTCCTTCTTTGGAAGTGGAGAAATCAGAGGTGTTATTGTTATTGGGCTTATTTTTTGGCTTTTTAGGAAGTGCTCTTGACTAATGCCTGTGAAAGGGTATGGGACTAGGAAGAGAGATGATCCTGTTTTTTCTTATGTTGTCTTCAATAGCCATCCTTTTCCTTGACTTAATTTCATCTGTGCTCTGCTGAGGTAGAAGTAGAAGAAGCTCCATCTCTCGTTCTTAGCTTCTCTTAAAGAGTTGCTCAGCCTGGGGTCTGTTCTTGTGCCAGTACCAAGGTGTTTTGATTACTATGACTTTGTAGTAGAGTTTCAAATTTGGTATTGATATTCCTCCAGCACTGTTCTTTCTGTTAAGGATCCTTTTTGCTATCCGGGGTCTTTTATTGTTACATATGAAGTTTTGGATAACTCCTCTATTTCCTTGAAGAATGAGGTTGGAATATTGATAGGTATTGCATTGAATGTGTAGATAGCCTTGGGAAGTATTGCCATTTTCATGACGTTGATCTTTGCAATCCAGGAGCATGGGAGTTTTTTGCCACTATCTAAGTTCTGTTTTGATTTCCTTTTCAAGTTTTTAGCATTTTCATCGTAGAGTTCCTTCACTTAATGGGTTAAGTTTATTCCTAGGTATTTCATTTTTTTGTGGGGCTATTATGAATGGAGTTGCTTTCTTGATTTAAGCCACACTTTTCTCATCGGTTGCATATAGAAAAGCGATTGATTTTTGAGGGTTAATTTTATACCCTGGCAATTATTTGTACTGGGCTGGAGCTTTCATTTATTACCTTAGCCATTTTAGGAATCCATTGCCTACTTACAGTGGTGAAGGCTGCTATGTATGCAAGAGGGGACCCCAGAAATCCTCCCTCACACTTGAACCCCAGAAACCTGCCCAAGAGCTTGCAAACATTAGAAAGCTTCCGCACAAAACCGAGTCCCAGGAAAGAGTTTATTTAGTTGTAAGACGAAAATGCCGACCTGCTTCCCCAGCAGCTATAGAAGTAAGTAGTAAGAACACTCCTGTCCAAGGGCAGCATTTTTGTCTTGAGGATAGTGGTGATTGTGGCTCAGCTTGCTCTGCTCTGTGGGGCTGAGCACAGCATGACTGGGTGCTAATCTCACAGGGTTTATTTTGAGGCATTTTAGGAAGTACTCTGGACCAATGTGTGGGACTAGGCAGAGAGATGAGCTGGGTTGAAGTTTCCATTAAAGCTTGTCAGCTTAATGGAAGGGTTTGGAAACTAACCAGCTCTAAAGCTTTTCAAGTTGGGACAGAAAAATAGGTCAGTCTGGAAGTGAGTGGGTTTTCTTCAGAGGCATTGCCCTGTAGGGCTGGGCTCTGAAATTTCTGGAGGCCAGGGGTAGCACCATTCCTGCAGAGGGATGTGGAAGCCTATTGGTGCCTGCCTACTACACTTTTGGTCTCTGCCCTGCTGTAGTGGAGTGAAGGCTTCAGAAATAGGTGTGCTGTCATGATATCCTTTAGAGATCTTTGGGGCAACTCTTTCTAAGGTCATAGCATGACCTTGTTGTGTACATCTGACCTTAGGCTCCTGTCTCCTGTGTACTTCCGAGGTCTAAGTATTTGCACTTCTAAGCCTGATATGCCACAGATCAGGTTCAATAAGTACTGCATCCAAGTTCAAGCTCACTAAGTAGAGCTCCAAGTTGAATTGGTTGCACAGCCATTCCCACTGTACCTCTATCTCCACTAGAATGCAGACTTGTATCTTGTAGGTGAGAAATAACCACCATGAACCAGTGGGCAGACAAATATATACTGTGCTTGTCATTGTACAATTCAATGGTATATCCTTCCTTACTGTTCTGAACTCATCAATCCCCTTCCAATATTGCTGTTATTTCCCTACTTTGGAGATTCTCCTTGTCTAGGAACCTATTTTCATATTGCTGAAAAATCTATCATTGGTCTAATTCTGATCTGACTTATAGACAATAAGAATAAATTGATGCTCCTCCCTGTCTTTATTCTTCCGACTTGATTTTTAGTGTTAATAGTGTTAATAGTGTTATTCCTTCACTGTGAAGACTACTCTAGAAACTTCAAACAGAAGCAAAGCAGAATATTTTGGTTTTGAAGTTTCTGGTTTGTGGAGGTCCACTGTTCAGGAAGTAAAGCTAACTTTCCAACTTAGTAGGGGGAAGGTCAGATTCTGTTCAAAATGCTCTGGATTTTTGAAGCCTTTTTTAACCCCATCTGCATAAAGTTGCAGAGCTTCTGCAGGGCAAATGACATAGCTAGCAAGATCAATAGAAAACCCACGGATTGGGAGAAGATCTTTACTAGCCGTACAACAGACAAGGGTCTCATATCTAAAATATACTTGGAACTCAAAAAATTAAACCCCCCAACAACAAATCCTCAAAGAAACAACTGCCCAATAAATAAATGGGCGAAAGACTTAAAGAGAAACTTCTCTGAAGAAGAAAGGATGGCCAATAGACACATGAAGAAATGTTCAACATCCCTAGCCATAAAAGAAATGCAAATCAAAACAACATTGAGATATCACCTCACTCCAGTTAGAACGGCAAAAATCAAGAACTCTAACAACAACAGATGCTGGAGGGGATGTGGACAGAAAGGAACTTTACTTCATTGTTGGTGGGAATGTAAACTTGTTCAACCACTTTGGAAAGCAGGATGGAGGTTCCTCAAAAGACTTCATATAGATCTCCCCTATGACCCAGCAATCCCACTTTTGGGCATTTACCCAAATGTTTACAAACAAGACCACACTAAAGCTCCCAGCACAACTGTGTTTATTGCAGCATTATTTACCATAGCTAAGATATGGAACCAATACAGATGCCCCTCAGTAGATGAATGGATCAAGAAAATGTGGTATATATACACAATGGAATTCTATGCCTCCATCAGAAAGAATGACATTTCCCTATTTGTTAGGAAATGGAAAGGTTTGGAAAAAATTATATTAAGTGAAGTAAGCCAGGCCCAAAGAAACATAGGTCCCATGGTTTCCCTTATTTGTAATATCTAGTATATGTATGAGTCAAGCGGAAAAGGTCAGATAATGTGATGTCAGGAAAATGAACCCTTAGATGTGTATTTTAAATTTTTTTTCTTTCATGCATGTGTTTCTAACGCATTTATAAGATTATCTCTTTGTTGCTTTGTATGTCCCTCCCCCACAGTATAAGCCCTGCTTTCTCTATATTTGATGTCAGTATAACTTGTGGAGGAGATGGGGAAAAACCACTGGTTTAAGGATACAGGTGGAACTGTTGCAACAATGAGAAGTACAAGTTGTCATGTCCAAAACGAGCTTTACAACATCGGTGCGGGGGGCGGGGGAAGGAATAGGATTGGATTGGGGGGGAGGGGGGAAGCTGGGAACGGATGTGAAGGGTAAACAAAGGAGGCTGCAATGCTTGGTAAGAAATGTATGCATTATCCTGCCCATGTAATTGTAACTCCTCTGTACAGTATGTTCACAAATAAAATTAAATTAAATTAAAAAAAAAAGAATATAGGCATTCACACAGAGTGAGATCAAAGGAGGATATTTTTAGGAGATAAACGCAAAGGTGCAATGCCTACATAGTCTGATCATACAAAATAATTATTTATTAACATGAGCTCCAGGTAATAGCAACAAGAAAAAAAAACAGATGCATTAAAGGTTTTGAGAAAAGCTGAGAGTGGTTTTGGCCCCTAATGATCAGCAGAGGATATGATCTGGATTCTTCTTAGAGATTCACAAGGGAGCCCAGGAAAAGACTTGTGAGCATATTTCATTTGCTATCATGTCCTAGTATTCAATGAGCAGACAGAAGCTTGTCTCATTTTCAGAAATGTCCTATGTATGTGTGTATTTACATATATACATATGTAGGTATTTGTGTCTTTCTATAATGTGAGTATATATATATATATATATATATATATATATATATATATATACATATGTAAGTATTTTTAGGTCTAGATTCTGCAAATTGGAAAGCATGCAATATATCTCAACTGAATACAATGAATTTAAAAGCCAATATAAATGGCAAAACAAATTTGAGGCTCATACATTCTCGACCCATGACTCAGGTTCAAAGTGGGTCGTTTTTATGTAATAATGCAGCCTATGGAACACTGTGTTCACCTTGGTCAGCTAAGTACACAGCAGATGTCTTGGAGGCAGGAATTCTGCAACAATGACCATACCTGCAGCTGCTTAACTGACTTGACTGTCAAGGGACACTTGAATGCTAACAGAGGAACTTATACAGTGAGTCCGTCTTAGCTTGTCTTGCTCATGGTCATCGGAGTGTATTTAGTAGTCTTTAATAAGAGTGGTTGCAACTCTGAGGCCTGTTCACAAAGAATGATGTCAGACATTAAATTAGAAAAAGTAAAACCATAGCTACTGCAATGCCAGTAAGATGACGATCCTAGGGGAAGAGATGTACATAAATGCTTCTTTGGAGCCCCAGGAAGATGCTGGTCCTGGACCCTCAAGTCTTCTCACTTAGGTCACAAGCTAGACTGAATTGTAGATCTTCTCCCATGGTGATATGCCACATGCTAAGCAGTAGACCAGGACATGAAGTACTTACATGCCATCTTTTGCATTTACAATAAAACTGGAAGTGTTGGTGACAGTAGATTAACAAGAATAATGCCAAACACACACACAATGCTTACTCTCCTTGGAGTTTGTCTTCTACTCACATCTTAAATGTTTTGCCAGTATCTTAAATAGTTTGCCAACTATTCCAGTCTTAAATATTATCAGACATCAATCAGCCATCTTGAAACTTCCAGCTAGTAGATTTGCCTTTGAAGTCGAGTTCTAAACCACATTAGTAGGATAGGCACCCCCTGGGAGATGCTCCTCTGTCTGTAGTGGAGCTAGCTATGTGACTATGTTCATACTGGTTTGAGTAACGAGGACTGATTTATGAAAACATGCTTGCCTATTTCTAATTTTAAGTGAGAGACTGTTCCTGAGCAGTTCCTAGAAGGGAATTTTTCAAGGATGGAAATGAAAAGGAAGATTCTAGTAGTAAAGCATGGGTGATGACTAGCTATAGGTCCCCTCTTGAACCTGGTCTTGGTTCACCTTTCAGAGGAGCTGTTAAGAAGTAGTTATGATAACTAGTCCATGGGACTGAATAAGTGCAGTTAGAGTTGTCTATTTTAACCCCTGCTATATTCCAGCTCACAAAGCAGTGCTCCCTATTGAGGCCCTGAAAGTCTTGAGCCCAGACCTCATGCATCGGCTGCCCACCAGTGTGCCCATGTCAGCAGGCAAACAAAGAACTACTGGGAGGTTTCTTGAGGGTTGGTTCTTCAGTTTTGGACAACTTGTCTTTTTTTCATGGTGCCTTGTGTGTTCAACTTACAGGTCTTGTAACGTGAAGGTATTAAGGGAACATTTTGTCCCCCAAGGAAGGGACTGGAACTAAGCACATGTTCCCTTTCTTGGGACTCCCTGGGACTGTCCAGGCAGCCACAAGTGTGCATTAACATTACTATTGCCAGTGTGGACAGCACCCACACTTAAATGAGCAAGCCAGTATATAAGAACTGCTTGTTTCAGATCATTAACTGAAGATGGTAGCCATATTTCTTTATTTCCCCTTCAAGGCTAGCACCACAGCCTATGATACTTAAGAGGCAGAGCAAACAAGGCTGCCCTTGCTTTGTAAGTCTCCTATTCCTGCTTCTGAGGTTAATGCCATTCGAGGCAAAGCAGATATCAAAGCTGCATTTGCTTCTTTGTGAGCCTAGCTGTCTCAGATGATGTTGTATTGTGCTGTCTTTTTGGAAGAGTGCAATGGAAGAAATCTGCAGAATCATGTTAGATATGTTTAAATATTTGCAAGATATCAAAGAAAATTCCTGTTTTTCTTATGCTAGATATAATTGATTCTTCGGGTCCAAATACCCTTGAGGCTATTATCTGTTGAATAGTTGTGGGGATGGTGTTTTCTTACAGAATAATTGTAGTATCTGGCACTAGATACCTGGTGTGAAAGAAATTGTGGCAGTGGTTTCCTGTTTGGTCGGCAACTAGAACATAGCAGAGCTGTCTGCTTGTTCCCTGAGGAACAAACTATATGGAGAGACTGTGACAAGTAAGATCAGAAGCTAGCCTGAAGTGTATTTTTCAGGTATTTGCATTCCAAGAATCCTTTTTCCAATTTCTGCTTTATGCCTAGATTATTTTGTATTTTTCTTCAGCCCTACCATCCCGTTAGGAGTTTAGAGTTCTGTGGGGAAATACATAGTCATTACGATGAGTGGAACATTATGCTTCTGGAAGGTTACTGGAGAAGAATAGATGAAGTGTGTGTGGGTTGAGTAGGGCTAAGTATATGTTCAGAAGCCTTTTAGTGTAAATAAACAGCAATGGAGCCTGGGGAAATAAATAGGTTTAAGGCTTGGTACAGCAACGACAGTAACAAGAAGGTAAAGTAGGCAATAATCCTAAGTGTGATGTCTGTGCTCAGCTACTTCAGGTAGGAAAAGCTACGGGAATTCCAATCAGAGCTCCATGGGAAAGGCACCAATTAGGTCCTGAGAACTTGGTCTGTCACCACTGGGACACTGAGTATGAATACCTCCAGGTGACAGGGCAGTTGAACCTAGAGTTAGGACTAAAATCAGGAAATCTAGGGCTGGGAATGTGGCTCAGTAGTAGAGTGCTTGTCTTGCATGCATGAAGCCCTGGGTTTGATTCCTCATCACCACATAAGCAGAAAAACGAGAAGTGGTGCTGTGGCTCAAGTGGTAGAATGCTAGCCTTAAGCTGAAGAGCAGAGGAAGAGCAGAGGGACAGCGTCCAGGCCCCAAGTTCAGGCCCAAAATCCCTCCCAACCCCCCCCCCCAAAAAGATGGAAATCTATCAGTTAGGGCAGATGGTTAGCTAAGCAACCTGAGACAATGCCAATGTGCCCCTCTGGGAGTGTGCTGAGGACACCCAAATGTTTGGTGGAAGCAAAGGGCCCTTGAGAGTCTGGGGATTGGTGATGACAGTCTAGGGAGAGTTCAAGCTGCGCCCTGTGTTGAAAGTTTAGTATAGAATGAGCACCTCACTTCCACTTTAAAATGGGAAACTTGTGCCTTCATCGGTTCCAATGTGGCAAAGGAGCTTGACTAAAGGAATGGGCTGGGGAAGGGATTAAATCTGACAATGTAATCCTGCATTTTTGCTGGAAGGTGGATAATTGCTAGTCCCCCAACCTTTTCCTAAGTTTCCTCACTATATAGACAGAAACCTAAACCTCTGGGCCTGATGAAATATCCCAGCTTCCTGGGACTGGTGGGACTCATCCCCCCAATCTGTGAAAAGTGTCCAAAGCACTCACCAGCCATATGGCATCGGTCTCCAGCTCTGAGTTTCAGAGAACAGCCCCATTTGCTTTTCATGGGATTTCTATAGGAAGGGGTTTCACCTAGGTGATGTTTGCCAAAGCATCAAGCAGCAAGGTTACAGAGCAAAGCATAGCCTTTGAGTCACAAGAACATAGGCAACACATAATCTTCACTTGGTCTGCATGATCCATACTATCAATTTATTGACACTTGATTACAAAAAAACAAACGATATCCTTGGATTATATAAATCAAAATACAATCTCGGGTGGGGAAAGTCTATTGAACAGAAATTATAGTTATTATGAGCTCCGGACTAATACAGCAAGTCAGTACAGCCGATGACAAGCCTCAAGCTTGTCAGTGGCCTTCAGCAAAGCTGCCTGGCTTGGAAGCTTGACAGAGGGAAAGATGTTCTTTTACTTTGTAGCAAGGATGTAAAGGGGCTATCGCTGACTGCTGGTCAGCCTTAGCCTGGGGTTTTTCTTTACCAAGAGGTTTCCCCTTGATCAATAATTTTGTTCTGTATTGATCTCACATTTTGTTTTCATGGATATCCTTTCTTTACTGTGTCAGGGGAGACAGTAACTTTCCTGCAGCAGGAGGGACTGAGGCCAGACAATAGAAGGAAATTTCTGCCAGTGATTAGTAACTCAGATACCTTCAATTTTTAGTGGGGATTATCACACCAGATAGTTGGGTTCCCTTGTATAAGATTCTCAAACAAGAGACCACTACTTGTTTCAGGCAGGAAAGAGTTTATTTTTATTCTTCCAAAAGGAAATAGTCATTTAATTATACAAGTTCACAAATCAAAATACAAAACAAGTGGAGAGGTTTAGCGGCAGTGTATCCAGTCAGGTGTCCTGGCTGAGGGAGGCTCTGGATGGAAGAGCAGCACTGGGTGAGGCGGGGTGGCTCCAACTTCAGAACTTGAGGCTGAAGCCTGGCCCCACGGCTGAGGCCCCCTGATTGGTGGTGGTGAGGTGGAAGCCTGTCTCCATCACCTCCTCCTTCTCACCCAGCTGGTTGAAGCCTAGACCACCGCTGGGGGGCTGGGGGCTGGTGCCACACTTCACCCTCTGCTGCTGCTGCTGCTCACTCTTGGCAGGCCAGGTGGGGAACATGGAAGGGTGGATAGGGAGGGGGTTCTCATGGAAATACTCGTGCTGGAGGCCATCTTCTGCGGTCATCCGCCTCCCAGGGAAATAGGTCAGGAACCTGTTCATGAGATCAAAGCCTTGGTCTGAGAGCAGAGTCCCGAAGCGCTTCCGGAGGTGGTTGTAGGGTTGTTGGCTGAAGGTCATATTCTTGACCGCTGGGAGCTCATTGTAGCCAGGCCAGATTTTCTCACTTGGAGTCCCCAGATCCTTGAATATCTTGTGGATCTGATCCATCTCCGACTTCCCGGGAAACAGGGGCTTATGTGTCAGCAGCTCTGCGAAGATGCAGCCCACCGACCACATGTCCACGGGTGTGGAGTACTCCTTGGCGCCAAGCAGCAACTCGGGGGCTCGGTACCAGAGGGTCACCACCACGGGGGTGTAGGCCTTCAGGGGCATCCCGTACTCTCGAGCCATCCCAAAGTCAGCGATCTTGAGGATGCCTTCATGGCTCAGCAGCAGGTTGGAGGTCTTGAGGTCCCGGTGCAGAATCCAGTTGTCATGCAGGTGATTCACCCCCTGCAGCAGCTGAAGCATCAGCGTCTTCACTTCCCCTGGCAGAAAGGGCTGCTGCATGGTCTGCATGAGGCTCTTGAGGTCATGCTCCACGTAGT
This sequence comes from Dipodomys merriami, assembly GCF_024711535.1. Lineage (NCBI taxonomy): Eukaryota > Metazoa > Chordata > Mammalia > Rodentia > Heteromyidae > Dipodomys > Dipodomys merriami. Next base: position 18,326,079 of record NW_027202715.1, on the reverse strand, counting down.
TCATCACTATGTAGATCTGGTCCATGTGGCTGCCCACCACGACCTCCCGGATGGTGACAATGTTGGGGTGCTGGGCCTTGAGGAGGGTGTTGATTTCTCTCAGGGATGTGATTGGGAACCCTTCTCTCCCCTCCACTTTCAACCGTTTCAGAGCCACAATGGCATCTGTCTTCTTATCCTGGCTCTGTACACGACCCCGTAGGTGCCTTCCTCAATCCTGTTCAGGCACTGGAACTCCTCCATGCTGCAGCAGCCCTGCAGTGCCGGCAGGTATTTGGGCAGCTCCTGCTTGGGCTCGGTGGGCCACAGGGCTGGGGAGTCAGGAGGGTGGTCCCCTGCGGTGGACATGCTGCTCTGTGGGGTCCCCTCGCCCACTTCTTCCTCCTCCTCTTCACTGTCCCCCGAATCTCCTTCAGATCGCGACTCTGGAACAGCCAAGATGTGGTCTTCGTGGCCTGGCTCTTCACTCTCACTCATTTCCTCCTCATTTCCTAGGTCTGCAGACTGCTCTGAGGCCTCCTCCCAGTGGCTCCGTGGATCTTCCGAGCCCGAGCCTGATTCCACTGAGGACCTGGCAGAGCTGCTTTTCCTCTCCTTGTCACTGACACTCTCCTGTAGGTTAGACAGCAGATCTCTTGCCTCGGTTTTCTCTCCTTTGACTGGCTTCGGTCTGGCTCCCAGTGCAAAGCTCTCCCTGGGTGGCCACACTGGGCTGCGACTCCAGGGAGTGGCCCTGCCCTTGTCGCTGTAGGCCTCCCTGGTCCTCCAGTGGTGTGCCAAGCCCTCCCTGTGGGCCTCAGGCTCCTGGCGCCATCCCTGTCCCTTCTGGTCCCGAGTCTCCTTCTGGTGCTTGCTCCTCCTGCGCTCCCATCCTTGCTTCCCTTTGACCTGCTCCAGGCGGTCCCCCTCTCTCCTGGGACATTCTCTTACCAGTTTCCTCCTTTTCTGTCTTTCCCATTCACGGTGGTCTTGCTCCTGCTGTTCTAGGTGTTGCTTCTGAAGTCCGTGCTTGCTTTCTCCTTTCACTGGAGCATGCTTCCCCCCTTCTGCTGAGCGACTGACATGTCTGTGCTTCTCTTTTCTCTTCTGTTTGCTGCGATGGGCCTTTCCTCGCCGAGACATCTGCTGTGAGGGATGGATGGCCAGAGACTCCTCTTCCTCTCCCCTGTCTTCCATCGTGTCCTCTCTTCTGTAGGGCAAATTACTGATTGTGATATCCATTGGGGGATCTCTCTGCTCCCCTTGTTCAGCAGTGTCCTGCTTGGAATCCCGGTCATCAGAACATTTTAAGCGTTCTATCTCTGCTTTCTCCTCTTGTTTTCTCCTTTTCTTCTTTTCTTGTAGAATTTCTTCTAAAGTTTTCACTCTCCATGAGTCCTGTCCACCACCCATTTGAATTAAAACAGTCTGCACCAGACTTCTTCTGAAAGAGATTATTCAGGAGAAAGACCAGCTTACTGGCCTGCTGGAGATGGAGATGGGCAGAGAATGAAGGTTTAGGACAGAGGAGAGGGATTATATAGGGAAGGGCAAGGAGGTATGCGCCACAGCAAGGCAGAAAAGACCTCAGAGCCTAGGGAGCCTCTCACTGTTGGAAGAGGCAGGACTGAGCACAGGAGGGCCTGGCTGGGCAGCTGAAGACAAGACAAGGAGGGTTGAGGGCTTGGCTGGGCATATGAGGGTGTGGCTGGGAGGATCAGGGCCAGGTTGAGAGGCTTCCTGGTGGGCCCATCAGATGAGGGCATGGCTGGCCCACAGATGTGATTTTGGGTCAGGCTGTGGTGGGGTCCTTCTGAGGAAGACAAGCTAAGGGGAGGGTGGGGGCTGTTCTTCTGGATAGATCTACCATTGCTGCCTTGTTACAGTTCTGAAGCACATCCATGCTGGGTAATTGTGGTGATTTTTCAAGGCCAAGATCAGTAGTAATACTTCCTTCGTTGTGACTAGGCTTATGCATCTAAGGAAAGTGGTCTTGGGAGGCAGGGTCTGAACATTAAGAATAAAGCCATTAGAGAAGTTATTAGAGGGCACACAAAGGTCACACGGAAGGGCAACCATCCATTCAGAGCAGAAGTGAGAAAACCACTTGGAGATGACAAAAGAAATGGAAAGGATTACAAAACAGGGCAGTCAGCTCCTTGTTAATCTCATCTTCAGGGATGGAAGACAGCTTTACCTTAGTAGGCCTGAGAAAAGCAGGTGTACCTTGTAGTCAGTGTCAGTCTAGGAGGAACCGGAGCATAAACCTTTCTCACTCTTGACAGATGAAACCACTGTGGCTGTCCACTGAGCTACACTGGGGTGGAGTGGTCAGCAGGACCTGGTGAGTCCCTGTCCAGCTAAGATGTAAATCAGATGCATTAAGGGCTTTGAGAAAGACTTGATCCCCAGAAAAAAAAAAACTGGGAGAAAGGAAAAGGCCTTGATGAGCCTGGGGGAGGCATTTGTCAGCTTGTTGGCATAGCATATGTCTAAGAAGAATTAAGATAGGAAGATAATCCATTTTGAGAAAGAAAAAGTTTGAGTTATTTGACTATGACCAGGAGAGCTGATCCTTCCCTCTGGTCTCTAGGTCAGGCTTCTCTGATTCCCAACCTTGTGTAGCTAGTGGGAATCATCAGGAAACTGTACACCTGAGATCTCCATACCTTCAGAAGCTCTTCTCAATTGAAGCCAATCAAGAATACTCTACTTTTCCTGTACTCTTGAGTATTTTTGAAAACAGAAATAGAAATTTATGTATGAAGTATGAAGATACTGTGATGTGAAGAGGACATGGGAATTGAGAATAGATGGCTTGTTAACACTGTGAGGAAAATGGAAGGATGTGTTTGTCAAGGCAGGAGCACTTGAACTGACAGGACACAGGAGATAGATGAGCCAGCACACCTATCATAAAGGTAGGATATGATCTTTCTTTAGGATCTTTTTCCCCCACTTGGAGTTGGAGATAGAAAATGCTAGCTGAACAACATTCCTGGCCATGTTTTGAACTTGTGACCCTTCTTTCTCAGCCTCATGAGTTCCTGATATTGAAGGAATGCACCACCTTTTAGTAAAAGATCCATGACAGGTGGATAATTGGCTTTTCTCTTTCCTCAACATTGTTTTGTGTAGTGATGGCAGTTCTACAGCTACCTTAAAAATTTTGGGGATCTCTGAAAATGAGCATATGCAGACATGAGAAGTTCTCCCCTGCTTGCCTTCCCCTGCTGTCTGTTGGCTATAAATACCAAATTGGAGCTAATGATGGGAGAAAATGAAGATGGACCCAATTCTAATGCTGCTAGATCCATGAAGCCCTGTGTTCCATCTTCTTGAAGCTGTGGGCCCATGTGTTGACTTGCAATTCCTGAGCATTTCCTGTTCCTGAACAGTTCTTGTTTGGTTACCAGAGAGAAAACCCTGGATCTTATTATTGGAGGTAGACTTGACAGTTAGAGTTCTCCCTTGAGCTAATCCTGATTTAAGCCCAACTAGTATTGGCTTGACCTGGACCTGAGGGTTGTCTTGGCCTTCTGTTGATCAGGGGAGGATATGATCTTCTGGATTCTTCTTTGGCCATTCATAAGGGACCTCAGAAAAAGATATGAGAGGAGGTCTCAGTGGTATTGAGAGGATGTTTCAGTGGCTATCATGTTCTAGTGTTCAATGAGAGAGGATTAGTTCTAATTTTTAGAAATATTTCCTGCATAAGTATCTGGCTTTATGGGTAATGTGTGTATACATGTACATTTATATGTATATGTATTTTAAAGACTACATTCTACAAATTGAAAATCATGCAATATATCTCAATTAATGTATTTATAAGCCATGATAACTGGCAAAAATATTTAGGCTTATAGTTTTGTCACACATGGTTTAGTTTCAGTGACTAGGTTTTACATAATGATACAGCCTATAAAACACTATATTCAAGTTGGTCACCTATGCACACAGGAGATGTCTTGGAGACAGCAATTCTGTAACAGTAATCATTCCTGTGAATGCTTATGTGACTTCAAATGATACTTGAGTGCTAATAAAAGAACCTGCAGAGTGAGTTAGTCTTACCTTGTCTGGGTCATCTGGGAGTGTCATTAGGAGCCATTAGTAAGAGTACTTGCAACACTGAAACCACTTCAGACATTTTTAAAAGTCAAAAATATAACTTCTGCAGTGCCAGTAAGATGATAATCCTAGGGAAAGGGATGCAGAGAAGTGGTTCTTCTCATCCTCAAGAAGATGCTGGTTCTCCCAAGACTGCAGGTCTTCTCTCTTTGGTCACAGAATAGACTGTGGTGGTATACCGTGTTCTAAGCAGTAGACCAGGACCTGAAACGCTTACCTGTCTTCTTGTGGGTCTATTACAAAACTGGAGAACCAAGAAGTCAAAGCCCCAATGTGGAAGGAAGGTGTCTGATCTCTGAACCATAGAAGGGAATGATTGTATTCTGTGAGGTGAGAGTAACCTCTCAGCCACTGAGTTTGGTTCTTTCAAATTGCTAGTGTTGATAACAATAGGTTATATTAGCAAGAATGATGTCAAACACACAATGCTTATCCTCCTTGCAGTTTGTCTTCTAAGCCAATTACTCAAATCTTTAATATTATCAACTGTAAATGTGTAATTTTGAAATCTCCAGAGAGTTGATTTGACTTTAAAGTTGAATTTCAAATCACACTAATAGGGCATGCATGACCTGGGAGACAATCCCTGTCTCCATCCTAGATCTAGCCAGTATGTGACTGTTAATTCTCAGTACCAAGGACTGAGAGATGAATTCATATAGTTTCCCTATTTGCAATTTTAAACTGGAATCCATTTCCTGAACAGCCCTTGGAAGGAAAATTTCCAAGGATGGAAATGAAAAGAAACTTATTCTGCTAAAGCATGGATGATGACGAGCGTCTATTGAGGAACCTGGTCTTGGTTCCTGTTTCAGAGGAGCAGTTATGGTGTAGCTATTTTAATTAGTCCTCGGGACAGAATGGGTGAGTGCAGTTTGAGAGTTCTCTATTGAACCTCTCCTACATTGCAGCTCACAAAGTTGTGCTCCCTCTTGAGGCCCTTGAAATCTCAGTCCCAGAGACCATGCCATCTGCTGCTCACCTGTGCGCCATGGCAGCAGATAAACAAGTCACCAGTAGGAGGTTTCTTGAAGGTTGTTTTTTCCATGCTGTCTTGTGCCTATAACTTTCAAGTTCTTGAAACGTGTTAAAGGAACTTCTTTTCCAGTACTGACAAGGTTAAAACTGAGCACATGTTCGCTTTCTAGTGACTCCCTGGGAGTCTCAGGCAGCCACAAGTGTGCATTAACTAATGCACAAGTGTGCATTAGTATTGCTGGTATGGACAGGTCCCACACATAAACTGAAACCCTGGTATGTGGGAAATGCATGTTTCAGACCACTAACTGAAACTAGGTAGGTCATATTTCTTTGTTTCCCATTGAAGACTGGTACCCCAGCCAGTGGTGCTTAATAGAGGCAGAGCAAACAAGGCTGCCCTTGTCTTTGTATGTCCCAATTCCTGCCCATGTGGGCAATGGCATTTTGGAGTGAAGCAGACATTAAATCTGCACTAGTTTCTTTGTGAGCCTAGCTGTCTCAGATGATAATTGAGAATTTTTCAGAGACATACTCATGAATTTCTTTTCCTCCCAGTATGTTGTCTTGGTCTTGGTAGGAATAGCTTGGCCATTAGGAAGTCATGTTGGTTGTTGCTTAGATATCTACCTTCAGCACCTTGATGTTCAGCTTGAACCCCCGCAAAGGCCCTGTCCACTTTTTGGTGGAGCAAACAGCAGAGGCATTGGTTTCAATACAGTGGATGGCCTCTGAACTCTCCAGCCTGTCCCTGAGGATGCGCATTGATCTCATGGGTCTACCTGATCTGCTGAGAAGCTGAGCTGCTTGTGATGTTGATGTATATGATTGGCTGAAAGTCCGCTGTTCCCTTCAGGTTCTGCTATGGCAGGTGTTGTTTATGAGGACAGAAAACGTCTTAGTTTCCTGTGGGGTCCTACCTCTGCCCTCTGCTCCAGAAGATTCATGAATTAATATCCAAGTACATGTCTTGCCTATTTTGTGTATATCATGAATTCCTTTGGATTCTTTGCTGGAAGCTTCCCAGGCAGGTGGGGTACATATTCCTCGTGGGTAATGGCCAGAATGTGGTAGAGTTCTTCCAGAAGCTTGAGCAAGAGCAGGTATGAGGTGATTCTCAAGACCCCTCCCCCTGTGTTTTTCTTCTGGCCTCAGTGGTGAGGGGTAGCTCATGCAGCATCTTTCTCTGATTCTTGTTCTTAATGAAAAGGCAGGTAATGTCATCCTGCTATGGACATGTTCTCTTATGGTTGGTCATGCAGCTTAGGCCCTTGTTCCTTGCTGGGTCTTGGTTTCTGGAGTTTGTTCTTCTAGGACCCCTCTCTTATCATGGAATTGCTATTGTCCTTGGTATTGGCATGGAATGGCCTGGGGTGGGGCTGTCAGCTGTTGTTCTCAGCATCGGTCTCCTTCCAGGGAGGGTTTTTGCCTGGCTGGGACAGTTTGAGCTCTCTCTCTGGAGTGGTCTCTGTCTACTGTTTTCTTAGTAAACATGGGAATTGTCTATCCTATGTGGGCTCAGAGTTAGTTTGGGACCCATACTTCCCCTGTGGGCAGGTGTTCTTCTGCTGAAATGTTCATGACCATGAGATAGTAATGGTCCTTCTCTGTCCTCCTTGGACTTTGTTCTTTTCTAACAATGCTTAGCTTCATTTTGAAGAGGAAATGGCCTTTAGCCTTCACTCAGATGAGGATAGCTTTGAGTAAGACCGGCTTCTGCCAACTCCTGGGTAGCCATTGTTCTCCCTGGAATCAAAATATTTTTGTACCCTCTGCAATACCAGACTCCTGAGGAGCCTGCATGTGCTGGGTCATTGGCCAGGCCCATGCCCACTCTTCAGGGTTCTGGTGTTTGGTAATATATATCAAGCATACAAAGTGTGGTCTTGCTGCATGAGTGACCATGTTTGCTCCACATTGTCTATGGCCTAGAGAGTCTCTTGCTTCAGTGTCTAGTCCACTTCTTATGCATCATCCTTCAGACTTCCCTTTGACTATGAAATCACCATGAGTATGGGCCTTGGGTTTCCAGGCCACCTGTTTCTCTCTTCTATGAGTGATGTGGTCTATGGGCAGGTGCTCTTCTAGCCTATATTTCAAAGGGTGGAGTCCTTCCTACCCTTTACCTTGAGTTTTCTTCATTGGTCTCTGCCCCAATCCTTTCAGTCTAGGTTAGAGGCCCAATCCCTGATTGATTTGGAATTACATCTTGGAATCAACTAATATGTTTATATCCTTTAGTGTCCTATAGGCACCTTTAGATATTACAGATAATCTGATTCCCTCCATCTAGCTGTTGGCTTCCTTGGTCAATTTGGTCTCCACAGTCTGTGTCTAGAATACTTAGAGAAGATGATATAAACAGCTGCTCACATCTTGCTCATCTCTTGCTTTATTCAGGCTTAATCCTGGATCTGGTTGTTAGATGGGTTATGTCCATTGGCCAGGTAAATTTCTCAAAAATTCCAGTTTATACTCCTAGTTACATCAGAGTCTTGGTGGTATAGGAATCGGAAGAATTTTCCAGTGTCTCTGATTACTATTCATGATTAGAAAGATGATCTGGATAGCTCGCTGGCTGTGGCCCCAGTCATGCTAGGTGATGTTGGAACTTAGCTCTGGAAGTGTCCCCTCTGAGGCTGGTGGTCATTTGGGAAACACAGGATGAGCCTGTAGAGTCCATGCTCAAAGCTAGGACCTCCATTCTGGTTACCTAGGGTTCTCGGATAGAGTCCCACTGTGGTCCCAATCAAGATGGATTTGATGACTTTCCAGGCTTTCTTAGTCGGGCTTCTTGATGCCTACTGGAAACACTTTTCCCATTTACTTCTTTTTCTTAAGTGTTATTATACCCAGGAGATATAACAGATCATGGTAAGTCTCACTGATCTGGGACCTGGAGTTGGTTCCCTGTGAAGCTTATCTACAAGAGTGTTTCCTGCTGTGTGGCCTGTTACTGGTATCTTCAACCTTGGCCAGCTATTGCCCTTAACAGTGGAATAGAAGTGGAGTCATGTAGTTTGTAAGCTCCTTGCTATACCTAGGGCCCAAGCCTTTTCAACTAAATCTCCTCTGCCTTTAATCTGACGGCTTTTTGACCTCTGGAAATGAGCGTTTGGTAATAGCTGTGTTCCCAAACCCACATAATGGGCAAGTGCATCGTGTTTTGTGAGTGCTAATCTTAGATTTGATTCCTGAGATTCTGATCAAGGGTTTGCTGCCTGACACCATGGTACCAGTTTTTGCAATGGTACCAGTTTTGCATGGTACCAGTAATTGACAAGGGGACTGGAGATACTCAAATCTGTCTGTCTAATTGGCAGGTTGTAAAGGACTTGAAATGCCCTGGGACTAAGTGTGAGCAGCATCTGGTTGTAACTGGGAGTCTCCAGTCTGTTCTGGTTCTTCTCCAAGTCTGATGGCTCTCATTTCCTTATAGAGTGGTAAAGCACTGTTCTCATGTTGCTGGTAAGAAATGTCACATTCTTTGGTTCTACCAGGCTCTCAAGTTGCCAATTGATGGGCCTGTTTCTATTTTTATTGGAATGTACAGGCATATTGTAAGTTTTTGGCTTATAGATGGAGCTCACATCTCACTGCTATGTAGCAGGTCTGCACTGCCAGGGCTTCAGCAATGGACATGGCAGGCATGGAGAGGTAGGCCTTCTTAGATGAATGAGGCTGAGAGTATAGCAAACTTAATGGTCAGATGGGACTTAAAGGCCTAGTTCTTGGGAGATAATGTCTCAGGTTCCTCTTATAGCTTCACAAACCTATAGAACATCAGCCTGGAGAATCTCTGAGACTATTCTGACACTAGCTTTAAGCTCTGTGGTGGGGGAGAGAACCTGTACCTAGGAGGTATAGAGAGATAGATTTTCCTGCTGGAAGAGGCAGGCTCAGCACACTGAAAGCCTTAACCCTGACATTATTGACTTACCTGTGTCCTGAGGAGGAACTTGCTCTGATCAATGTACAGCATTGCTGGCCCCAAAGGTAGCATTTGAGGTGAAAGGAAAAGCAACCACCATGATAGATTATCTTTAGCAGTTGGGCATGGCCCATGGGGGCTGTTCCCCAAGGGGCCTGGCCAAATGCTTTTCATGGGTAACATGCAGTGATTGTGAACAGGAGTCCTACCACTCAGTGACACTGTCTGTGCCTTCTCTCTTTGGTCTAGAATTCTAAAAGGAAACCCTTGATTACTCTGCTATTGAGAATTGTCTTCATTAGAAAGCATGCATCATTAAGAATCAGTGATCTGGTAGAGCTGCTTCTAGCCTTGGTTTAGCCAGATAGGCTTTTACATTTATTCAATAACTGTCTAGAAGATGAGAAAAGTCAACCAGAGTTGATGCCCCCTTGAATTAGTGTCTGTATTGGCCTTATCAGAGACAAAGGTGTTGATCACTCTTCTGACTTGTCATTAGACTCCTGCTTGGCTAGCCTTTGTTCCCATGGCCTACACAGGTGGCTCAGGATCCTACCTGCTCCATGGACAATGTCTGGGATTCTATTGTTGGAGAGTGAGGCTAGATGGAGGGGTACGAAAATCGTGGTTGCTGTTCATCCTGTGGCCCAAGGGACAGCAGCTTCCAGGAGAGCAGGAAGCTGGGGTGCATGTGTCAGCATCACTAAAGGGCCTGGTTGATCCTGGACAAAGGCAGCTTGGAGATTAGGATGCCAGTGTTGGGACAGTATCAGGAATGAGACAAGAACCCAAGTCCAGCTCCAGCAGTGTGTGCCCGTGGCCTGCCAGAACTCTTCCTTACAATCTGTCTCATACCTCAAGTGGAGACAAAAACAGGAGGCAGCATGCAGTGTCTAGTCTTCCATTTACCTAGGTGCCCTGCCATGCTGTGTATCTGTATATGGGGACTTAATCTTGGTCTCCTGATCTGCTTTGTGCTTTTATTCCATGGAATTTTTTGATATTCCCAATTTCCTGGCTATTGTACTCATTCACCTGAGTTTTTAATGTGTTTTTATAGGCTGTCTTTCTGTGACTTCTTTCCCTACATCTGATGTGATCTTCTGGTTCAGGATATGTCATTATCCAATTCACTGAACTGGCTGAACTAGCTTTAGCCATCTTAGGACTGAAGTGGCCTGGGACTACTGAGATACTGGGACCACTTCTTATCCAGCCAAAATTCGGTGTGTTGTCTGGTGATGTTTTCAGGGAGACCTTGGATCACTACCATCATTGTCATTATCTTCTTGGCTACTCAGATACTCTTTCTATTCCTCCTCCTGAGCATTGTTTTTCCTGTTTTTAATATATTAAAAAAGCAACATTGAATAAATGCTGTGACTAGTAGGAAACAGATCCCCAATTTTCAGTGAATAATTTTTTTCCGTCGTGTGGCTTGAACTCTGGGCTTGGGCGCTGTCCGTGCGATCTTCAGTTCAAGGCGAGGGCTCTACCGCGTGAGACACAGCACCACTTCCAGTTTTCTACTGGTTTATTGGACATAAGAATCTCACAGTTTCCTGCCAGGGCTGGCTTTGAACCATGATCCTCAGATCTCAGCCTCCTGAGTAGCTAGAATTACAGGCATGAGCCACCTGCGCCCAGCTTCATTGAATTTTTATAAACAATTCTGCAGTGAAACAAATGTTTTTAACAAGATTTAAAACTTTTAAAATCAGAAATGTTGACTTTCCTATAACAGCGCACAGACACACCCAAGAGCAACCTGTACAAGCTGTATAATAAACTGTGTCCTTACCCTTGGGCCTTGAGCACATTGAAAATTTACAATTTCTGAAGTCTGAGAGGAAACACATAAAAGCTTCTATGAATCTTTTTTCACCAAAAGGAGTATTTTTAGTAAAATACTATTGACTATGCATTGATATTTTTTCTCTGTGGTCCTTTTGGAGGAATTTGTCAGAGACACACACTGCTGTAGAATCTCAGGGACCCTCTAGATTAAGTGACCCTCCAGGACTAATTCCAGCCAAGCTCTTCTGCCACTTTGTGCTTCCCTGTGGAGATTCCTCTTGAGATTGTTCTGTTCCCTTCATTGCTGAACATATGCTGGAGTCACACTGGGAAGGGGAGTCAAACAGCCCTCACCCACTGCCAATATTTGTAGCTCTTCTCATAACCATGGGTGCTGTCCAGAGGCTTGCCATGCCCGATGGGGCCTCCACATTGTTCTTCAGATTCTCTCCATCAAGAAGGTCCATGAAGCCATCATCCTCATCAGACAAACTGGCTGTCACAGGTGACTGGAGTGTGAAAAGAGGAACAAAATTCCCTCGCTCACATCTCTTTCATGTGAAGAAAGCATCCGAGCTGGGGCTCAGTTCTGCCTCTGTGAGAAGTCATCTTTACCCTCGTCTAGTCCATGGGCATACAGGCAACCATGAGATGCAGGTGTTATGAGCTTCTTAAACTCAAATGCTTCTTTTTTCTTGTTTTTATCCTGGTCAATGAGCTGAAAGATATCATGTTCCAGAGAATCAGAATGGCTCCTATACCAAGCTGGGCTATACCTCAAAACCTTCTAAGGCAAGGAATCTATCCTCATAATTTATCCTCTTCTTGAGATTTTCAAGGTTTTCTTTTCTGTCCAAGATCAGGAGAATCCAGACAGAAACCTGCATCAGTGGATTCAGAAGAGCCCATTCCCTGAAGACTGCTGTTGTTTTATACCTCCAGTGTCTGCTCATACTCACTGCTCAGCCCAGGCAACTGGTCCATCCTTACGGTCAGCTTGGTGACGGGGGGACATTTCCCCCAGCAGCAGACATATCCAACAAGGCCTGGGCAAAGGACTATGGCACGGGTTGAGGAGGATTGCAGGCAAAAAGCTGTCGTCCCCCAATCCTCCGGATTACAGAGCTGAACCCTCCACTCTCAACCCCATGTAATTTTTTGGTATTCCCTATTTCCAGGCTATTGCACTCATCCCCTGGGTGAGTGTTTTTCTTTTTTGAAAAACAAGATTTGTATTTTATTGTCAAAAGATTTATACAAACACTTCTTTATGCAGACATTATTCACCATCATTTAAGGAAACAAGCCACTTAAACAGAACAATGTCTACACTTATATCTGTATAAAAATAAGATACATTTTTACAGAATTCCCACTGCAGTTCTTATAGCAATAAACAATATACAAGTATAATAAAGTACAATTGATCCTGACCATGGTTTGCTATGAGATATTGCTAGGGCATTTTCGTGTGTGAAAGAATTTCCACATAGCTCTTCTCGAAAGAAAATGTCCTCTGTGTTTCTATAGACCTAGTTTGAAGAACCCAAATCCTAATCACTTGGGATTGAGTGCACACACCTGGGCTGCAGGATGACACGGGGGTCGGCGTCTGTGTCTGCCGTGGCCCAAGCGGCTGCTGCCGTGATGCTTGCCCTTGTGGACCCCTCGAAGGAGCAGACCGTTGCCCAGGTCCCTGTGATGGCCCCTCTCGGTTCTGTGCTGCTTAACAGCGTGGGAATGATCGCGGGGCTTGCTCTACATCAAGAACAGGACTTTTTCCTCCCATGGCCACGTCTGTTTGAGCGTCGTCTCTGGTGCACTGGCCTCCAGGTGAGGAGAGGCATGGTTGTGGTGGCCCAATGGCCCTCCCTGTGGCTGGGGGACCTGCTGGGGGACCTCGAGCTGTATGTCCCAGGCCAGCTCAACCTGTTGCGGAGCAAAACTTCTGCTCTTGCTGTCTTGTTGCTTCTCTTGCTGTCTTTTCTTATATCATGGTAAGAGCTTTAGGAAGCCTGCTGTCTATCTTCAGGTTCCTTTTATTAAGTTCAAGCTCTAGGGTTTATTCATACTAGATTTCATGTTCATACTGGGTTAGGTATTTGTACCCTTCCCTACTGACAGCAAGTCCAACTAAATTGTGTGATAGGATATTTTGGACAGAAGGGTCTCCCTTGATACATAAGAAAGTGTTGCTGACTGCTGTGACTGGGGACAAGACAATAATGGGAAACCAGGCCAGAGAACTGAGGTCTTGGGGAGCCAGGTGACTGAATGGGATTCCTGCTACCAAGTCCTAAGGGACCCCTAAGAAGAGTTTTATTGAGTTCAGTTCAGGGGGAGGGACAAATACAGATCATTGCACATACGAGGTATCAATCTATCTTGTGGTTATAGACATTAATGAGGTATAATTTGTATACATAGAAATAATTGACTCCTTTATCATTAGGGAGTAAAAGGGAATAATAAAACATTCCTTCCATAAAACAGACATCCACCTTATTCCCAAGGCCTTAAACTCATCGCGTTCAAGCAGCTCCCCACTCAACTGGGGGTAATAACTTTTACCTTTGTCAGCCTTGACCAAATTCTGACTCAGGTCCAATGTACAGTGACATTTTCAGGTTCCTCTTTGATCATCTTCACACTGAGGGATGCCAAGGACTTCTCTTTGGCTATTGCTTCTCTATCTAAGTGATGACAGCTTGAAGGCCCAGGAGAAGCCACCCAAGGTAGACAGGGCTGGGGTCTCATCCATATTCAGTCCCTTTGCTTTCAACTTGGCTCCCTATAACACTACTCTTCTCTACGTCCCTCTCTAGAAATTCAGTTAGGCTTTTTCCTGGTATACTGCCAAAGCATCTCTATGCATATTTCTTGAATTTCCTATTCTGTAGTGCCAAAATAAAGGAGGAGTGGGCAGTTAAATCTGGAGTGCCCAGATGCACACACACGATATAGTCTTTGGTTGGAAGTGAACAAAAACATTGGTCACAGACTATCATTCATGTAATTCCATCAGGGACTACCTAGGCAGTCTGAATGAGGCTTTGATCTCATTCACATTTTAAGACTTGTAAATACATAGCAATGATCATCTGGGGTGCTTGATATGCGCACAGAACCCCAGCTACTTCAGCACCCTCTGCTTCGCCTTGATAAGTTGGATTTGCTGTTAATGTTGTTCTGGGCAAAGACTAGAGGGCTTGGAGTCCTTCTTCTTTACTGGTGGAGGTGCTGGAATACACTTATCACATCTTTTATCCTCCTGGGAGCTTCTGAGATTTTGGTGCAAGCTAACCTTGAAGGACCATAGTAAGAAGGTGTCTTCCTAAAGGGCAGGACTCTGGGTTGTCACTTTGTTTTTGCCTAGTAGGACAGACAAATGGTCTAAAATGAAGTCATTCTAAGTCATGGAATTAGAAGTAGCAACACTATGATTTATGAAGAGACTGAGCTGGGGAATATATAGGTGGAGCACTTGGAGTGAAAACACGGTACCCTTGAATACTGAAAGTCCTGGCCATAAGAGACTCAGGTAGTTGAACAAGAAGGCTGCCTTCAGATGGACCTGCCTCTTTCCCTAGCTACTCTATTGCTGACTGAAAGGACTCACAGATGAAGTGCTCTGGAGGCAAGGATCCGTAGGTGGGATCCATGACTTGAATGGATCTAAGGTAGGACCCATGACTTAAATGGCTTTAAAAGGCTGAACTGGTACTGCTGCAACAGTGACCCTGATTAACTTCTTGAACCTGGGAGGCAGCCAGCCATCCAAAGGCCAATTGCTGGCATTGTACTGCTGTGATAGGATGGAGCCACTTGCCTTTAAAAGATTCTTGCTTGGATTTTTACACTTCTTTGTCTGAAAGATAGTCATTTTTTTTTATAACACTCAGGACTTTCAATGTAACACTTGGTGTTACTGATTCCACATCAGTTCTGCTTGTGATGGAGAAAGTGCCTTCTTTGCACTGGTGAATCCACAGGCTGGTGCCCATGGAAACTTCTGGCATGCAGAGCATCCCAGAAGCAGTTGGCCTTGTAGAACCCTGGAAAGGCTTCCAAAGCCTCCATCATGGCACCAAGGGACATTCTGCTGTGGGAGACTGTGGTACTGTCCCTGGGTGAAGCCTGTGTCCTGAGCATTCATATCAGGCAATTGCATTTCCCTCTACCAGGCTGTTCAAGCTCACACACTGCAGGAGGACAATGAACATGGTATTTCCCATGGCAACACCAGAGAACCCACCAAACAAACGACTCCCATCTTAGTGATTGCAGCTTTGCTGGTTCAGAGCTAAACCAGGAAGAATGCTGCTCTCTTCTTGATGTAGAGGCAGTCTGTGGTTTTCTGTAGGTGCAACTTTGTATAGGTAGAGGGAGCTTACAGTAATGGCTGGGTGATGTCAAAGTCTATGAGATCTCTCAACAAAGCAAGATCACACTGAGGAAATGTAGAAATGCAGCCTGGGGATGGGGGGGGGGTAAACTTCCCTCTGACTCCCCGTCCCACGGCCCTGCAAATAGACCTCCCAATCCTGGCCACCCTGAGTTGAGTATGTTCTACCCTCTACATGCCCAATGAGCTGGAATTGTAGAGAAGAAAGCATACACCCATGGCCTTCTTTTTGTTGCAATAAAAGTCTTAAATAATCTGCATTTCTCCTCCTTGTGAATAGTGTTTACCTAAACTTCTGAAGGATGCACTATGCATTCCATTAGTGTGCATCATGACAGAATTGGGATAGATTTTTTTTTTAAAAAAGGATCAGAAGGCACATGAGACTGGATCAACCTGTCAGGAATCAGGGAATGGTTGGATCTAAGCAACTGCAATGTCATGCCTTCTCAAGTGGTGCTTGGTAGTGAAGACAGTGGAATGTGAGTAGGCATCCAGTGTTTTCCTTTCTGTTGTAGACCTTAAGCATGTGTGTAGGTGTTCAGCCTTTCCCTGTCAATGGGAGCCTTGTCTACAAGGAGTCAATACTTTTAAATCTGATTTTCATAACTAATGTCATGCTCAGGCTAGGACTAGAAGAGGACAGGAGTAGGATCTGGACCTTGACTTTACTATTTATTTTTTGTCAGTCATGGGGCTTGAACTTTGGGCCTGGGTGCTATCCCTCAGCTCTTCAGCTCAAGACAAGCGCTTTATTTCTAGAGCCACAGTGCCACTTCCATAAACCTTGACTTTTCTTTTTTTTTTTGTGTGTGTGGGGGGGGAAGCAGTCATGGGCCTGAACTCTGGGCGCTGTCCCTTAGCTCTTCAGTTCAAGTCTAGCGCTCTACCACTTGAGCCACAGCACCACTTCTGGCTTTTTAATTTTTAGCTTATGTGGTGCTAAGGAATCGAACCCAGCCCACAGGCATGCAAGGCAAGCACTCTACCACTGAGCCACCTTCCCAGCCCGAACTTGACTTTCTGAGTGAGCTTTGTTCTCTAGCTCTGAAGCCTTCTGAAGGGCTGTAGGCTATGAAACTTCTTTCTCTTTAACAACATGCAGCCTGTTTCTAATAGGGCCAGGGGTGAAACATTTAATACACGCTGAAAGCATGTTCTCTGGCCTTGATTAACCCACCCTCTCATTCTCTAGATGTTCTGGACAACACCTGTCTCCTTAAACCTGTGTATCCCTGGACTCTCTCCGTAAAACCTGGCTTACCTAGTCAACCTTCATACCTACACATGGGCATGTGTATGCACTTACATGCTTGTGTGTTCATGGCCATACCTTCCCTTACTTGGTCTGTCACACCTGACTATACTCAGGAGTTGTCACTGGGATCAGCTCCCAGGCTCTCTTGCACTTTTGACCTACAGATGGGCCACCAGGAGTTAGTGCTGCTATCCTCTGTCCCTTATCCTGTTACATCACT
Source organism: Dipodomys merriami (assembly GCF_024711535.1). Taxonomy (NCBI): domain Eukaryota; kingdom Metazoa; phylum Chordata; class Mammalia; order Rodentia; family Heteromyidae; genus Dipodomys; species Dipodomys merriami. Next base: position 18,309,377 of record NW_027202715.1, on the reverse strand, counting down.
GGACCACCTTTGCTCCTCTCACTTCCACGTGGAAATGACTGGAGTTTTGCTCCTCAGACCTGGAGATATGAAGTGGTCCAGTCAGGTCTTCACCCCTCCCCCTTAACCCTCCCCAGACCAAATCTTTGGTCAAACCCCTGTTGGTACCATGGGAACCACTAAGGGCATCAAGTCACCCATTTTAAAGTGGAACAGAACTTTTCATTCTATGCTATACTTTCAACTTCTTGTTCAGCCCCTGCCTCCTAAGACTTCTTTCCATAGACAAATATAAACATTCACAACCAAGGAACTGTTACTGCTGCTTTATACCAGTCAGGATGTCATCTCAGCCTTCTACCCCTAAAAATGACCGTGTCAACAGGAAGTAGCCAGAGAGAACCAGTGGCTCTTTTCAATTGTCAAAAGGCTAGAATGTTAGGTATGCCCATGACATTGGCCCACTCTCCTCCTGCTCTCCTCCTCTTCTCTGCTAGAAAGGAAAGCTCAGTAGCCATTCCAGAAATCACCTGTGGGAAACAAGTATAATCAATCACATCAAAGTGTCAATCCCCTCATTGAGTCTGCAAGGCCCCGGGCTCTGAGGTCACTTCCTCGTCCTCTGAGGTCTTGTGCTTATCTGCCCCAGTCAGGCCTCTTTTCCTGCCAGAGAGAAGATCCATCAGCTCTGACGTCATTTCCACATCCGCTGTGGACACATCTCCTCCTTGCCCTTCCTAAATAATTCCTCTCTCCTGCCCTATGATCTCACTGTGCATGCATCCAGCTCAGGCAGGACATCCGTTTGCTCCTGCTCTTCACTAAATCAACTTTTACTGAAGAAGATGGCACTCACCAGCTTTTTACCTGTACCTACTCAGCTATCTCAGGACCAACCTGAAGCAGTAGAGAAGTCAGAATCACACAGTCCATGGCAGATTTCCGTGGCCTCTTCACATAGAGAAACTTTCCTCATACAGATACCCAACGGGCTGTATATCTCGCTTCCTAGAGGACTTTGATCATGCTTTTCCAGAGATCCATGTGGCCCATTATCCACTGGATAGAGATGACAACAAAAACCAGTCAAATGCACTGGCCATTCAGGTCAATCCTGAAGGAAGAATTCAGTACGATGCAATTGCTTGACAAAGACAGTCAAAAGACAAGGTCATGGGTCTGGGAAGGTGACTCAGTGGAAGAGCGCTTGCCTTGCATGCATGAGGCCCTGGGTTCAATTCCTCAGCATCACATAAGCAAAAAAAAAAAAAAAAAAGACTAGGTCATTTACAGCAAATATACTGACCTGGTGCCAAATGAGGGCATGAATACTAATGATCCAGACCCACAGACATCCAGTGAAGAAGCTATTCAAGAGATCACAGCAAAGACAAGGGTAGCCTTAGAGAAGTGTGTCCAGCAGAAGGTTGCCTCAGCCATGCCAGTTCGGGCAGCTGATCAACTGGCTCCTGCTCAGTATCTGCAATACACACCATCTCAGCAAGGAGTGGCATTGAACTCTGGAGCTTCACAGAAGCTAATTCAGATGGTAGTAATGCAGAAAGATCCAATGGAACCTCTGAGGTTCAAGATCAACAAGAAGATTCCCCAGGGACCACCTACTCCTCCTGCATCTGTCATGCACTCTCCAACTAAAAAAATGACTGCCAAGAAGCAACAAGAGTGGAAGATTCTTCCTTGCATTTCCAACTGGAAAAATGCAAAGGGTTACACAATTCCATTAGACAAGCGAATGGCCACTAGTGGAAGAGGACTTCAGATGGTTCGCATCAATGAGAACTTTGCCAAACTGGCTGATGTTCTCTATATTGCTGACTGGAAGGCTCTGGACACTGTGGAAAGATGGGCCCAAGTGGAGAGAAAAAGGATTCAGAATGAAAGGGAAACTTAGAGTGATGGCACAAAAGCCAGGGAGAGGAGAGCTGGGATCCAAACCCATGTGGACAGATGATAGGGAGGCACGCACATAGGAGGGATGAGATCCAGCAGGAGAGGCAAAAAGAGAGACGGCATGACCATTATCTTTCCTGGACAGCTGCTGGGAAGGGATCAGAACTGCAGAAAAAGGAAGAGCAGATAATCACTGAAATCACTGAAGTCATTGGGGTGTCCCCAATTCTTGCACCTCAAATGAAGTTCAGTATGACCAACAGCTCTTCAACCAATCCAAGGGTATGGACAGTGCATTTGTAGGCAGAGAAGATGAAATTTACAATATGTCACAAGCTAAAAAGAAAATAATACTGACACAGATAATAGCAAAAAGTTTTAAATCCTTTCTTCTGCCTTCCCCTACCATCCATTCAGAAACTAACACACCTCACCAAATCAACAGGAAATGACTTGACAGCTTACTTGGTTTTATGGTCATATCCTACTTTGGGGTGATAACTTTTGTTCCTGTTGTCTATCAAGTATCCATAATTTTTCAACATCAATAACCAAAAATATATTCTATTCATGTTGTCCAGGCTGTTTCAAACTCCCAATCCTCCTACCTCAGTCTCACAAGTGCTGGGATTACAAGCAAACACCATCAGAGCTTAAAGCAAATATCATTCTTCCTAATGTTTCCATGAGTTGACTGATCTCCCTTGGGATCTGCAGTAGGGTGGAAGTCGGGTGCCTGCAGGAGCCGAAGGGTTACTAGGTCTGGACATCCACATGGCTTGCCAGTGGTGAGCAGAAGCTTTGTTGGTCAGACCTTCTTAATCCAGTCAACCAGGCACAGGGAAAGGTCAGATGTGACATTTCAAGAAACAAGCCTGAGAGGTGCTTACCATGAAGACCTGTGATGGAATTAACATGGTCAACATTGCCAACAGTACTTCACATACCTTACCTCTAGTTGGGCAGAATTGTTCCTTCTGATCTGCACTGTGACATTTTTATAGTAGCTTCTTCTAAATAAATACATACCTACCATAGGACTTGGCAATCGCTTTCTTGGAATCAAAACAAGTATACTAAAAGTGGATGTCCATCCAAAGTCTGCAATGTGGGTGTTCCTAACAGCTTCAAGTGTCTGAGACAAATGTCCATCCCCAGTGAATTGATAAAAACTATACATGTACTAAGTAATGCTATCAAATAAACAATTGCACTTCAATATCTTCCATATGAAAACAAAGAACTACCATTTATACTTATATAGGAAAATGTTGTCCTGCTCTTCCCAAGTAAGGTTGATAATGGCTAGTCTCCTGACCTCCTTTTTAAAGTATCCTCAGTAAGTTTAGAGAAGCTGAACCTCTGGGCCAGGTTGTTGGGTTCTCTAATGTAAGTTTCAATAAATGCAGACCACAACATGCTGCAGATATGTAACAGTTTATTTTATTTTATTCCTTCCAACAAGGAAAAATTTTACAAACTTTACAATATTACAAAATTTTACAACATTACAAATAAAAATATAAAACACCAAAATGTGGCAACATTTAGAGAAAGCATCCTGAGTCAGGATGCTGTTGTTTCTTCCAAAGTTTAGCCATAGTCAGAAGTTTGAGGTTAGGTTGGCTGGCAGCTTCATCTTCTGGAAAGATGTAGTCACAGTATTCTTCCCAGCCTGCATCAGACCCGTCATCAGTCAGAACCTTTCTTCTCTTCTTCACTTTCTCTGGCATGAGTCTGTCTACTCTCTCCTTATCTGATACTGTTCCAAATTCATCCTCAAAGCTTCTCCAAGATTGCAGCAGCATAAGCCTCGCTTCCTTTTCTTCACAGTTCTGCATGGTTTTGTTAGCCTCTTCATAAATCTGTCTGCATTTAGACACACTTCCGTCTTCTCCTGCAGACAACTCAAAGTGAGCCAAACTGATCCATACCTTGACATGCTGTGTCCGTTGGAGCAACTGTCGGTAAAGATTTCGTGTTCTCTCAATTTCTCCCTGTTCCATCTCAAAGTCGATGTAGGATTTCCAAAGCACCTCTGGCATGTCTAAGCGAGGCTGGCTGATGGCTAACTCATAGATTGCCCTGGCTCTCTCCACATCACCAAGGATTGTCTCTAATTCTGCAAACTTAATCCAGGAGGTACAATGTTCAGGTGCAAATTCCAACAGCTTTGCATAAAGCTTCTGGCATCTGTCAAATTCTCGAAGCTTCACTTCCAGTTCTATGTAGCCTTTAAATAACTTGCTCTTTGGACACTTGCCTATTGAAATCCCCAAAGCTCTTCTGGCAGATGATAAATTTCTCTGTCTTATTTCAAATTGTGCATAATAGAGCCACATTTTGGCAAATGTGAACTCTTGATGAGGAATTAATTCCAAAGAGGCTTGATACACCTGCCTTGTCCTCTCAGGATCCTTTGTCTGCAATTCTTCATAGAGTGCATAGTTGATCCAGAGGTAGATGTAACGCTTCCAGTGTCTCTTCTCCTGAATGGGTGGAATGTTAGCAATGGCTCTCTCATAAACCTCTCGCACTGTGTCAGCTTCTGCAGTGCTTTCCAGTAAGCGCAAGTAATCAAACCACGCATCATAATTGTGGGGACTGGCCCTCACTTCCTCTTCATACTGGAATCTGCGTTTAGTCACAATGATAGCTTCAATACCCCGCCTGTCACCAAACTTCTTCTCAAAGATGGTATAGTTTTTGAAGAGCTCTTGAGCCTCATGTGTTGGGATTCTGTCCAAGGCATACTTGTAGATGACCTGGGCCCTCTCAAATTCTTTCTGGTTTTCCTCAAATTTGGCAAAGGCAACATAGAGGTGTTCATCCATATGTTCCTCTCCGAAGAACTCAACAGCTCTCTCATACACTTTCCGTGCGTGGGCAAAATAACCATGTTTTTCTTCAGAGTGGGCATATTTGATCCAGTTTTTCACCCACGGGTGCACAAGAACAAAGCGTTCGTAAATGGTCCGAGCCCGCTCCACCTCTTTGTATCTCAGCTCAAAGTTAATGTAGGAGTGCCAGGCTTGCTCCTCGGGCTGCCATTCCATCCAGCGCTCAAACACCTGCCGGGCACCGGCCATGTTCCCCAACAGCTCTTCCATGTATGTGTACTTGTACCAGAACTGGCTGACTCGTGGCAGTGTTGTGATGGCACGGTCCCACACATTTCGGGCATGGTTGGCCTGGCGATTCCTCATTTCCATTTCTGCATATTTCAGCCAGAGTGTGATATTTCTATAGTCCACGTCTAAAGCACGCTCGTAGATGGATCGAGCCCTCTGAATTTCCTGGAGCCTTTCTTCCCACTGTGCGTATTTTATCCAGTTGCCAATCACAGTCCGGTTCTTCCTTAAGTTATCTTCAAAGGCCTTCCTTTTCCTCAGCTTGTAGTCATTGAATTCTTCTTCATCTGCGATCCTCTGTTGAGGTGGAGGTGGAAGAAGCTCAAGCTCTCGTTCTTTGGCCTCCCTCAGCAGTTGTTCAGCGGTGATCTGGACTAGAGCTGGAGCTTTGTTTTTGACCTTGGCCACCTGAGGGATCCGCAGTTTCCCGACTGCGTTGGAGACTGCCATGTCTGCAGGAGATCCTGGGAGATGTCCGCACACACTGGGACCGCAGATAGCTCTTGACACTACCAAGCTTCCCAACAAGGAAGCGAGTCCGCGGGAAGAGCTGAGTTACAGGAGGGAGCAAGACCAACCTGCGGGCCGACCTGCACTGGAGGGAGGCTGGCCCAGAGACAAAGCTTAGCACCAGCCAGAGGGCTTATATAGTGCCAGGCTGGGAAGAGGCGAGGCCACAGCCGAGGCGGAAATGACCTCAGAGCTTAGGGAGCCTCTCACTGGTGGAAGCAGGCAGTGCTGCACCTGTGAGGGAGTGACTGGGCTTATCAGGGTGTGACAGGGTGGATAAGGGCGTGGCTGGGCTTAGGGAGACAGGGCTGGGTGGGTGAGGGCGTGACCTCAGAGGGTGAGGTGGTGACCTCAGAGCCTGGAGCCCTTTGCTGACTCTCATTCAGGAGATGGACTGAGGAGATTACTGCTTTCCAGCAGGAGAATTCTGGAAAAGCTAACATGCTGCCCTCTCCTGGAAAGGAGGAGGAGAGCAGGAGGGGTGTTGGGGGCAGTGTTGTTTCCCAGGGCACTCCTAACATTCCAGCATTTTGGCACTTTTGAAGGAGAGCCTTTTCTCTCTGGATACTTCCTGCTGACACAGGGGTATCATTCTTTGGAATAGAATGCAGAGATGTCATCCTGATCAGGACAAGGCAGCAGAGATGGTTCCTTGATTGTGAACGTGGATATTCTTCTAGGGAAAGAAGACTGAGGAAACAGTCTGAATAAGAAAGTTGAACGTATAGTTTAAAAGGAGAGCTCTGTTTCAATTTAACATGGGTAGCTTGATATCCATAGTGGTTTACATGGTGGCAATAGGCGATTGACCAATATATGGGCTAAGGAGGGGTGGGAGCAGGATCTCATTAGAGCTGACAAACTAATCTTACTTTCAGGTGGGAAAATTGATCATCATTACTCTGCTGACCTCCCACTTAAAATGTACTCAGTATATAGAGAGAAGCCAAACCCTCTGGGCCAGGTTGTTCGGCTCCCTTGTGTAAGGTTTGCCGAAAGGAGACCGGTGCCACATGGTTCAGATAGGAAAAACTTTATTATATTGTATTTTGTTCCTTCTACAATGAAGGAATTTTATCCTGCAAGTTGACAAATGAAAATAGAAAAAAGGAAAACGTGGAAACGTTAAAAATAACTTTTCCTATTTTTTTAATGTGAAAATACCATACAAAGGGGTTACAATCATGTGGGCAAAGTAATGAGTACATTTCTTTCTCTTTTTTTTCTTTTTTTTTGGGGGGGAGGAGTTCTGGGCATGGGGCCTGAACTCTGGGCTGGGGCCCTGTCCCTCAGCCCTTCAGCTCAAGGCTAACACTCAGGTGAGCCAAAGCGCCACTTCCACTTTTTTCTTTTTGCTTTTGTGGTGCTTAGGAATCAAACCCAGGGCCTCAGGCATGCAAGGCAAGCACTCTACCACTGAGCCACCTTCCCAGCTCCACGAGTACATTTCTTATCAAGCATTGTTGCCTCCTCCTTTGTTTCCCCTTCCCATCCCTTCCCATGTCCTACCTCCCCACCCCAGCCAAAGTTGTAAAGTTCATTTTTCGACATAACAACTTGTATATCTCATTCTTGCAATGGTTCCACCTGTATCCCTATTTAAACGATGTGTTTATTCCCTTCCACAAAATATACCAACATCAAATACAGTGACAGCAGGGGTTATACCGTGGGGGAGGGACACACAAAGCAACAAAGAAACCCTCTTATAACTATGTAAGAAACAACAGCAAGAAAGAAAAAAACATTTGAATACTCATCTTGGCATTCATTTCACCGAACATCAATTTATGTGACCATTTCTACTTGTCTCAGACATATACTAGTTATTGCAAATAAGGGAAACCATGGGACCTATGTTTCTTTGGGCCTGGCTTACTACACTTAATATAATTTTTTCCAAGTCTTTCCATTTCCTAACAAATGGGGCAATGTCCTTCATTCTGATGGAGGCATAGAATTCCATTGTGTATATGTACCACATTTTCTTCCTTTCTTCTTTTATTGTAAAAATACCATAGAGAGGGGTTACAATTACATGGGCAAGATAAGGAGTACATTTCTTTTTATTTTATTTTATTTTATTTTATTTGTGAACATACTGTACAGAGGGGTTACAATTACATGGGCAGGATAATGCATACATTTCTTACCAAGCACTGCAGCCTCCTCCTTTGTTTACCCTTCACATCCCTTCCCAGTATCCCCCCTCACACCCCCACCCAATCCTTCCCCCCCCCACTCCCCGCACCGACGTTGTAAAGCTCGTTTTCGACATGGCAACTTGTACTTCTCATTGTTGCAACAGGTCCATCTGTATCCTTAAACGACTTGTTTTTCCCCATCTTCTCCAGAAGTTATAATGACATCAAATATAGTTAAAGCGGGAGTTATACTCTGGGGGAGGGACATACAAAGCAACAAAGAAATAATCTTATAAATGCGTTAGAAACACATGCATGAAAGAAAAAAAACATTAAAATATATATCTAAGGGTTCATTTTCCTATCACATTATCTGACCTTTTCCGCTTGACTCAAACATATACTAGATATTGCAAATAAGGGAAACCATGGGATCTATGCTTCTTTAGGCCTGGCTTACTTCACTTAATATAATGTTTTCCAAGTTTTTCCATTTCCTAACAAATGGAGCAATGTCATTCTTTCTGATGGAGGCATAGAATTCCATTGTGTATATATACCACATTTTCTTGATCCATTCATCTACTGAGGGGCATCTGGGTTGGTTCCATATCTTCACTATGGTATATAATGCTGCAATAAACATAGTTGTGCTGGGAGCTTTAGTATGGTCTTGATGGGGAAACACTTGCGTAAATGCCCCAAACGGGGATTGCTGAGTCCTAGGGGAGCTCTATGTGGACTCTTTTGAGGAACCTCCATTCTGCTTTCCAAAGTGGTTGATCAAGTCTACACTCCCACCAACAATGCAGTAAGGGTCCCTTCTGTCCACATCCTCCAGCATCTGTTGTTATTAGAGTTCTTCATTATAGCCATTCTAACTGGGGTGAGGTGGTATCTGAAGGTTGTTTTGATTTGCATTTCTTTTATGGTTAGAGAGGTTGAGCATTTCTGCCTGTGTCTATTCGCCATCCTTCTTTCCTCTTCAGAGAAGTTTCTCTCTAAGTCTTTAGCCCACTTATTTATCGGGCAGTTGTTTCTTTGGAGATTTGTTTCTGGGGGATTTAATTTTTTGAGTTCCAGGTCTATTTTAGATATGAGACCCTTGTCTGTTGCGTGGCTAGTGAAGCTCTTCTCCCAATCCGTGGGCTTTCTATTGATCTTGCTACCTAAGTCCGTTGTCATGCAGAAGCTCTGCAATATCATGCAGTCCCATTTGTCCAAGCTTTCTTTGATTTGTTGTGTTTCTGGGTCTCTTTGAAGAAAATTTTGGCCTGTGCCAAGTAGACCTAGGCTTTCTCCTCTTCCATCCTGTAATATTTTCTGAGGATCTGCTTTGACTTCGAGGTCTTTGATCCATTTGTGGTGTATCCAGATTTGGATTTTACTCTGACACTTTCCAAAGCATATCCCCATGACTTGCATCACTAGGGTTCTAGACGAAGTTCATTGAGTGGGAAGAGAGAAGTATCTATGGCTTCCTCCTCTTCTTGCCTTCATGCTCATGCTCCTCGGGTCGGCTGCTATCTGCAAGTCTTTTGGAGCCACTGTGCTGTTTAGCTTCTTGCAGAAACTTGTCCAAACCAAAAGGATCCTCCTCAAACTGCACTGGCCCTTCTCGTGCGGTCTGCCTATGTTCTGAACCGGAAACCTCTTGAACTGGAAGAAAGCTGTTGGTCTGGATTTTGGTTTTTAGGTCATCACCATCCATGTCCTTGTCCAGATTTGTCCTGGGCCTATAGATGGTCTGGGCCATGTCTTTATCACCTCTCCAGGTGAGATCATAAACGCTGTAAATGTCATCTTCTCCACCTGCAAATCCGCTGTCCATACCTTTGGACTGGTTGAAGAGCCTCTGGTCATACCAAACTTCCTTGGAGGTTCCAGGATTGGGGACACCCAGAGCAATGACTTCAGTGATGTCTCGATGTTCCTTCCTCTGCGGTTTCCATCTCTTCTCAGCAGCTGCCCTGGAAAGATGCCGGTTGTGCTGTCTCTCTTTTTGCCTCTTGTGCCGGATCTCCTCCCACCCACGGGCCTCCCCATCATCTCTGTCCACACGGGTTTTGATGCCAACTCTCCTCTTTCTGGCTTTTTGGGCCATCACTCTAAGTTTCTCTTCATGCTTCTCTTTTGCTTTCTGAGCCCTTTTTCTCTCCACTTGGGCCCGTGTTTCCACAGCCTCTCGAGCCTTCCGATCGGCAATGTAGAGCATTTCGGTGAGTTTGGCAAAGTTCTCATTGAGGTGTACCATACCATCTGAAGTCCTCTTGCATCGGCGGCCAGTCGCTTGTCTAAGGGAATTGTATAACCCTTTGCATTTTTCCAGTTGGAGATGCAAGAAGGAGTCTTCCACTCTTGCTGCTCCTTGGCAGTCATCTTTTGGCTTGGAGAGTGCATGACAGGTGCAGGAGGAGAAGGTGGTCCCCGGGGAATCTTCTGGTTGATCCGGAACCTCGGAGGCTCCATTGGATCTGTCTGCATCTCTACCATGCGAATGAGCCTCTGTGTAGCTCCAGAGTTCAATGCCACTCCTTGCTGAGATGGTGTGTATCGCAGATACTGAGCAGGAGCCGGTTGATCAGCTGCCCAAACTGGCATGGCTGAGGCAACCTTCTGCTGCACACACTTCTCTAAGGCTACCCTTGTCTTTGCTGTGATCTCTTGAATAGCTTCTTTGCCGGGTCTCTGTGGGTCTGGAGCACCGGCATGCATCCCCTCCTGTGGCAGCAGGTCAGTATATTTGCTGTAAATGACCTTGTCTCTTGACTGACCTTGTCGAGCAACTCCATCATATGGAATTCTTCCTTCAGGATCGACCTGAATGGCCAGCGCATTGGACCTGGTTTGTTGTCATCCCATATCCAGTGGATACTGGGCCACATGGATCTCTGGAAAAGCACCTCCATCTCCAAAATCTTCTAGTGAGCGAGGATTCCAACCTTTTCGGCACCCATATGGGGGAGGTTCTCTGGGTGAGGAGGCCAGGCAGGTCTGCCAGGAATTGTGAGATCTTGCCTTCTCTTCAACTTCAAGTAGGTCCAGGGATAGCTGAGTAGGTGCGGGTAAAAAGCTGGTGAGCACCATCTTCTTTGGCAAGAGTTGATTTACCCAAAAGCAAGAGCAAGAAGGAGAGCACACTGCCAGCCCGCCTGAGCTGGAAACCACAGTGCAGAGAGTGAAAGTTTAGGGCAGGGGAGAGGGATTAAATAGGGGAGGGCCAGGAGGAGGTGTGGCCACAGGGGATTCAGAAAGTACCTCAGAGCCTAGGGAGCCTCTGACTGGGGAAAGCAGGCATGACCTGGTACAACAAGGCCTGGCAGGTTGGATCTGGGTGTGAGCTGGTGGATGAGGGTGTGACTGGGCGGAGGAGGCCTGGACCTCAGAGCATTAGGCAGTGACTGGAAGTCAGAGGATGAACCCTCAGAGCTGATTACTGGTGTCCAGTAGGCCATTTGTGCTAAGGCTACCGTGCTGTCCTTGTAGGGGAGGAGGAGGGAATGAGGGGAGTGGGCTATTCTCCCAGGTAGACCTTACATTCTACTCTGTTTCTAGTGGTGAAGGGTTTCTGAATCTCGGTGGAGACACAGGGTATTATTTTTAGGGGCATAAGCCTGAGATGTCATCAGGGTCTGGGACAAGGCAGCAATAACACTTCCTTGGCTGGGAATGCCTGTTAAGTAATTTGCATGTCTCTTGAAATGTCTATTCAAGTTTTTTGTCCACTTTTAATTGTATATTCTCTTTATATAGAGTTTACACATTATGGATGTTAATCTCTCATCAGCGAGTTTGTAAATGGTTTCTTCCATTGTCTACATTTTTTATTGTTTCTTTTGTCATGCAGAACTGTTTCAATTCCATAAAACCCCATTTATCTGTTTTTGCTTTGGAGATCTTATCTTTAAAAATCCTTGCTCAGGCCAATGATATGGAATATTCCCTGAAGTCTAATCCAAAAAACCCAACAAAATTCCAAACCTCCAATTTTTGAGTGTTCATACCATGCCAGAAATGTAAAATTCCTCTTGACCATAGATGACAGGTTCTAGGGAAAATGCAGGCATACCAAACTGTACATGATGAGCTTCAGGTGTGTGTAAGGAACACACACCACTTAGGAATTTCACTTTTCCCTCTTCAGATCTGGGTCATTTCCAATACACCCCATTATGTGACATCCAAAACATTTCTGACCCAAGCCTTCTGGAGAAAGATGACGCATCCTGTATGAGTCCCATTGAGTCTAATGTTACAACTCGGGAACTATCACATGGTTTACGATTGTCCCTCTTCTCATCCTGGGCTCATCTCACTGAGTTCTCAGTCTGTGCCACATGTCAGCAGTATACACTACTGTTCATTTTCCATATTAAAAATAGCTTCTTTCTTGGAGCTAGGTTGAAGTAGCCCTGGATAAGGCTATGAGTAAGTCATTGCTGTCTTCTCTATGTCTTGGCCTGAGCTTCCCATTCCTGATTGTGCTTCCTACTTTGTGACCTTGTCTTTACTTAATTTTGCCTAGTTCAGCTACAGACAGTCCCCTGACCACCAGGTCTTTCTGAGGTCTATGGGAACAAGCACAATTGTAGAACTCAGACTTGTCAATCCAATAGGTCTGAACTACCTTAGTATACGCTACAGAGACAGTGGCTACCTTGGTTTTTGAGGCCCTAAGTATATGTGCTAGAAAGAAGGGGACTCCAGGAATCTGTCCAGACTCTTAGCAGTTGGCCAGGAGGTGAAGTATAAGACATTGGTATGCAAGATACTGATTCTGGCAGGTCCTTCCAACTCTCTAGGCTTGAGATCCTAATGTCTCTGGTACAAATAACTTCCAACCTTTTAACCTCTTCAGAAAGGCAGAAACAAAGAAAAACCTACAACAAAGATGTCATACTCCCTATGGGTGTCTACCATCTAAGTAAGACTTGGGACTAAAGACTTGTGGCTGGGAGACAGGCTAGTTTCCTGGATGTCTGATCCCTGTCCCCTACAGATGGCAGCCACCATCTGGCTTTGCCTCAAGCCAGAGATCTTCCTGGATCTAATTTCTTCCCTGTGTTTGATGTTATTCTTTTTCCTCTCTGAGGTACATGCCCAAGTCTAACACAAAACCACATATTGGAAAGGTAAAAAAATCTTCCCTGAGTCCTTTCCTGTGACCTAGCCCAACTGGGAAACAAGACACCAAATACCCATTAAAGTAGCTTGCCATTTCCCAAAGCTAGACTTCCTGTGTTGGTAGTGTCAACTGTGATTTAACATTAGCCTGTTTTCCCAGTTTCCTCAGTATTCAGGAGTTGACAATAAAGTCTAAAAATTAGCATTATCCTGTGAGGGTTACCTTCCTATGCCAAATATGGAAATATACTTGATTCTGTTTCTGAACTTTAGACCTCCAGGATTGCAGTAACTGTCCTTGTTTTGGACAAGACCATAGGAGATAAAGGATGGCCTCTTCCTTCCTCCAGAGCATCCATTTCACATTGAGAATCCTTTCAAACAAGGCTCAAAGCAGAGATATGCATGCCTTGCTTATCAGATCAGATCCCTACTTGGATCTGATCCTCTCTGTTGACTAGCCAGGGTGGTTGTTCTCCACAAGAGTACTCATGGTCTGTTTTAGAAACAAGAGAAACACCTCTTTTCATCACCTGTCATCACCTCTTTTCTAATCCAGTTCTAAGTAAAGCCCATTCTTTAGTCTTCTCCATACTGTCTTTGACTAGATGGAGTGTCTGGAAGCTGTCCGCATGTCTCCCATGTGCTAGACAGCTCCTGAAACTTGGTGAAGTTTGAGGCAGGCATCTTGTTTTGTGGTTTGGTGTGGCAGAGCCTGGAGATGAGTCTGAAGCTGAGGGCTTGAGACTAGGGCCCATTCCAGGGTCTCTGTGGTCACAGCAGCCCACTATGCAGGGATGTGTCTAGCCAGGGTAGAGGCAATGGGGAAGGTGCATTGAGTATGGAATGAAACATTTTTTCTTTCCCTGGACGACTCAACTATAATCTTGCTTTTCAAGTTGCTGTTTTACCTGCTATGGTATGTATACCTCATTGCTTGGGCTCCTGGAAAGTTGCTCTTCAAGGTTCTTGGCTGGAGTAAAAGCTGATATCTCTCTCGTGCCTACTACCTCCATCTCTGGCAGCACATATAGCTCCTATGTGGTAGGAATGGCATATTTGGCTTGCTTGAGGTCAGGTTTGAATCTTTCTAAGATCTTTAGTCCTACAGGTGTGTCCTAAATCTCGTGGTACCATTCAACTCTCGATTATCTATCTCCTTTGCTTTCTAGGTGTGAGACAAAATATGCTTGCCTATACTACTCAGTGTCCAGTTTTGTGGTCACCTCTGGAAGGACCATGAGAGCTAGAATATCTGACCTTCTCTTCTGGGACGCAGCTTTCCACCCTCATAGGTGTCTTCCTGTAGATTTATCTTACACAACTAGCTCTCCCTGCAGGTGTAAGCCTGGTTCTCCCTCCTGGGTGCCCACCCCTGGGTGGGTCATCACCCCAGGCCCACTCCATCGCCCACTTTGGTGGTACAGGGAATCTGCCTGGTATCGTGGGGCGCCCCTGCCTGCTTTGCCAGTGGGTGCAAACTCAGGGAAGAACCACCTCTACTTCGGGCTGGGCTCAGGGAAGTTCAAGGGGGGAGGGTAAACACGGTCCCCTCCACCCACCACCCCTGCCCAATCTGGTCCCTGGCTGCTTCCCAAATGCTTGGTTCAGACTGAGCCCCAGCAGAGCAGCAGCTCCAGTAGCAGCATGCCCAGTGCCCTGCTCCTGGTCCATGTGTTCCTGTGGTTGGGCTCAGGAACCTCTCCCCTGTGCTCTCTCCCTGGCCCTAGCCTCTGCGTCTGGCTGTGCCAGCTGGTGAAAGCAGCTGCAGCCAAGGTGGTTGAGGGCTGCCTTGCACCTCTCAGGAGCCAGGCTCCCATGCGCCCTCTCTTGGCGCTCCCCAAGGTGCTGCAGCCTCCTGGCAAAAGCATTCCCTGGACCCTCTAGCCCAGGATCTGAAGTTGAGCTACCAAAACCCAGGGAGCTCAGGGGTGCTCTAGAAGCCCTGCAAGTCCCTGGTATGGGCCTCTCTGTCCCTGCTGCTTCTCGGTGGTCAAGGAGCCCTCGCCCTGTATCTCCAATTAAACACCCAAAGACTGGAAGTGGCACTGTGGATCAAGAGGTGGAGGGCTCTCCTTGAACTGAAGAGCTCAGGGACAGTGCCAGGCCCAGAGATCAAGCCACATGGCCGACAAACAAACAAACAAACAAAAATGGCTGGATTTGTACCACAATCCTCAGATCTCAGCCTCCTGAGTAGCTAGGATTACAGGTATGCATTTTATGGTAGTGAACTGGAGATAAGAGTCTCAGGGCCTTTCCTGAGCAGGCTAGCTTCAAACTGGGATCCTTGGATCTCAGCCTCCTGAGTAGCTAGGATTATAGTATGAGTCAACAGAGCCCAGTAAGATGCTGATATTTAAACATGGGTTAAAAATGAAATAGGGGCTGGGAATATGTCTTAGTGGTAGAGTGCTAGCCTAGCATGCATGAAGCCCTGGGTTTCATTCCTCAATACCACATACACAGAAAAGGCCAGAAGTGGTGTTGTGGCTCCATTGGTGGAATGCTAGCCTTGACCGAAAGAAGCTCAGGGGCAGTGCCAGGCCTCTGGGCTCAAGCCCCAGGACTGGCTTTAAAGAGAGAGAGGGGGGAAGGAGATAGGGGGAGAGAGAAGATGAGAGGAGGGGAGGGAGAGAGAGGGGGAGAGAGAAGGGAAGAGAGAGGGGGAGAGAGAGGGGGAGGAAAGAAAGAAGAAACAGAAATTGAAATAGTTCAAGTATGTCTCCTTGGGGTCACCTGACCGCAGCCATGTTTGACTGACAATCAGGTGGCTTTTTCAGTGGTTTTCTAAGAAAGGACATTTCAGCCAGCAGGTAGTTTGGCCTGGAGTCAGGCCTGGAGTCACCCCTGGAGGGTGTGGTCCTGGCCCATGTACTCCAGCTGTGGAGTGAGGCTGCCTCCTGGCAGCTGCAATACTGGATGAGGTGGACAGTGAACCTCCTGTCAGCTCCTGTTGAGGGTGGGGGAACACTCCCAAATCTGGGGGTGGGCTCTCAGCCTAGGTCACAGGCCAGCAGCTTGAGACATAAGAGAAATAGGCAGCCTAAGTCAGGCCACCCCAAGAACTAAAAGATGGGGCCTCACCAGGTTTAAAACCACAGCCCTGTGGTCATTCTATGAAATCTTCTCACAGGGAGACCCTTGGAGCCAAGAGTCTCCCTGGCCTTAAGCAGGCCCTCTGGGTAGGCCTAAGCCAGACTTCCACAGCTGAATTCCATGCACAGCAAAGGCCGTGGCAACAGGATTCCAACATGGGGAGTTGGTGATTTTAGCATCATCTTGAAGCCTCTCAACAACTCCAGGTTAGTAGTTTCAGTTGAAAAAAACAGAAAGAAGCCCGGTGCCAGTGGCTCACGATTGTAATCCTAGCTACTGAGGAGGCTGAGACCTGAGGATTGTGGTTCAAAGCCAACCTGGGCAAGAAATTCAGGAAACTCTTATCTCCAGTAAACCACCAGAAAACCGGATTTGGCTCTGTGGGTCAAGTGGTAGAGTACTAGCTTTGAGTGAAGAGCTGAGGGACAGCACTCAGAATTAAGCCCTAGGACCAACAACAACAACCACCACCAAAAAAAAAAAAAAAAAACAGAACTCAGAGTTCAAGCCCCATGACCAACAACAACCACCAAAAACAAAAAATACCCTCAGAGTTCAAGCCCCATGACCAACAACAACAACAACAACCCAAAAAAAAAAAAAAAAAACTAGAATGCAGAGCTGAGAAGGTGAAGTCGTAGGGCGCTTGTCTTGCATGCATGAGCCCCTGGGTTCGATTCCTCAGCACCACATAAGCAGAAAAAAAAGCCAAAAGTGGCACTGTGGCTCAAGCCTTGAGCTGAAGAGCTGAGGGACAGCGCCAAGGCCCAGAGTTCAGGCCCCACGACTGGACCCAAAACAACAACAACAAAAACAAAAATAAAATAAAACAGAAGGCAAAAACCCACAAAGATTCAGAAAGGTTAAGCAACTTGCCTAAAGTCATGCAGCTGATCATGTGGGAATCATAATTCAAACCTAAGCATGTGGCACTTCAAATCCCAAATGCTTCAGTGAACTGCTCTGCCCCCACAGTGGGTTGGAGAAAGCCCTGGCATGTGGCCCTCTACAGGCTGTGGGACTTGTCCCCATGTTATGGGGGACATCTGTCTCATCTGTAATGCTGGGATGGAATCGGAAGAAATCTGCTGAGATTCTCAGATTTCCCTCCTGAGCTCACCACCAAGCCATGAGGGTAGAACAGAGCAAAAGCCCACCCACTGTTCAGGAGATTTGGGGGCCTAAGCATAGCTGGGCCTTGATGATGTGGGGTCCCTGGCTCTGCAGCATTGTGGCCCTAGGGAAGTCACTCCCAGTGTGGTGCTCCTGCTTTGCTCATGGCTTGTGTAGCACGCCTGGCACCTGTACACTCAAAGAGCACATGCGTGAAAAAGAGGAAAACACCACTGACTTCCCCATCACCACTCCATCTGTCTCGGGCTTGGTTAGCAATTGTGAAAATGAAGGGACTGCCTGGTGACATTGATGCGATTATATTTGAGTGGGAGACACTGGTTTGCAAAGCAAGCTTGAAAAAGGAAAAGCAGCACGAACTGAGTGCAGGCCTTGGTTTCTCTTAACTAACAGGTAAGCTAACTATTCAAATTTCTTTGTTACTGTACATACATACCATCAGAATATGAAATGTATATATTGTAAAATCTATGTGTACAACTGTGTAATGAATAAAACATCTTTCTGCATCCAAGAAATAGGCATCATTGTTGTCAATCAAACCCAAAATCAAGCTGGGCACTTGTGGCTTACACCTGTAATCCAGTTACTCAGGAGGCTCAGATGTGAGGATCACAATTTGAAGCCAGCCCAAGCAGGGAAATCTGTGAGACTCCTCTCTTTCATTGACCACCAGAAAGCAGGAAGTAGAGTTTTAGCCTTCAACAAAAAAGCTCAGGGACATTTCCAAGCCCTGAGTTCAAGCACAAGACCACACCAGCACACACACACACACACACACACACACACACACACACACACACACACACACACACACAATCACCCCCAATACCACCAGCAACAGCCACCCCCACCACCACAACTAAGGAAACATTAGGACATCCAGAAAATCAAGTGGACCATTCTTAGCCATTCCCCAAATCCTGCAGCTATTGTGTACAGACAATCCTGGCTGATGTCCCTCCACTGGCCATCGGCTCTGGAGACTTGGGAAGAGTAGGTCTCAATATGGAGGCAGTAGATTAGTAATATTAGTGCCACCTGGGAACCAAGCATGTTGGGAGACAAATTCTCCAATTCTAGGCCAGGCCTACTGAATCCAGGACTCTGGGGATGGGGCCCAGAGGGTGTGTTTTAATAAGCTCTCCAAGTGATTCTAATGCAGGCTGCAAAGTTGAGAACAGCTGATCTAGAAGAATGAGCCCAAGCGGGTCTATAAAAACCTCCTTCCCAGCAAGCCCTCAGCTCCGCTTTGTACTGGTTGCTCTAGCCAGCCATGCTGTAGGCTAAAACAGGTCTCTAGTGGAAGCTAAAGTTCTCTTTGTCTGACAGAGCAGAGGGTCTCTTGGGCTTCTGTCCGTGAACTAGAAGGAGTGATTGGACTGGGAAGCGGGCCGACCTGGCTGAGTCTGGAGGGGATTCCTGGCTTTTAGGGAAGCCAGGAACAAATGCATGCTGAGGATAAATAGGGACTTTCTCTTCCATAGGGTCTGGGCCTGCTTCTCCAGAAGACGGACTTTGTCTAAGCAGGGAGAAGACAAGTGGCTAGATGAGCACTTTTGCACTGGGAATGTTCATCCTGGCTTCAGCATGGAGTTCTGGGCACAGGCCTGAAGCAGGAGGGCGTGGGGGGGGGGGGGGGGACGGTTGATCCTGCCAGTCCTCAGTTAAGCAGCAGCTTGAGAAGAAAGAACTGTGGGTGGGGGTCAAGAAATTTCCAGAGTGTGAGGTGGAGTGTAGGCTCCCACTGGTAAAAGGTGAAAGAAGAGGAGGGAGAAGGAAGTTGGAATTCTAGCAGCTTCTGGTCTTAAGAAAAGTAATGTTGGCTACTGGGTTGGCTGGAAAGGGAGCCAGGGAGGTACTGCTACCACTGGTTCTGTTCAGATCTGACACCGGGCAATGGGACAAGGGGCTTTCTGAGGCTGTCTGGTCGGCCTGGTGAACTTTGGGGGTTGGGAGTTTGGATGGGAGAAACAGTGTTGGCCTCAGTTACTGAAGAGTGGTCCTTTAACCCTGTCTAGCTCCCAGAAGGGCTGAATGCAACCCCAGTTACGGAGGCAATGTCATAGGCAGGACCCCGGGAAAGGCCGCTCCTAGCCCATGCTGGGTTACTTTGGGCCTCTAACCAAGAGGGTTTCTTGTTTGTTTTCTAAAAGGGCTGAGCTCAAAACCAGAGGCTTGACTCGTCAGGAAGCTGGCTGTTAGATGCCAGGAATAACCTTGTTTGCTTCTAAAGCCTTGTGGCCATCCAGCTCTGATGCTGGAGTCTGACTTGCTTGGTAGCTCAGGGAGGTACTCTGAGCACAAGGCTTGAGTATGGACAACCCGAGCTGTCTGTGACTCCTATCTTATCTGCCATGTGTGAGCCACTGCCCAGCAATGACAGGAAGAAGGCCAGAACCCACAACTTGAAGGGTTCCCTGGATAGGGAGCAAGAGGGGGGAAATGCACCGAAGCTGGACCTCAGAAGTGGGCTAACTGGAGCCAATGACAGGTCTCTTGATAAAAGCATGGGCAGGGACCCACTTTGGCTTGAGGTCTCTACTGTAGCCTGACAGGTTTCTAGCTCTTAGGGGAGACCTTATACTGGCTGTGATCTCAGGGAAGGAAGGCACAAATGGCTTCAGATTTTGGACCAAGGAGCGGGAAGAACCAGAAGGGCCTAACCCTAGCTCAGGTGGAAGATGTTGATGCCTCCCTCTTCAGTCAGGCCGTGGTGTGGAGATGACTGAAAATGGTGACAAAGTTGAAGCTTCTCTCAAACAAGAAACCAAGGGGAGGGAGAATGGGTGAGGCCCCTATCCCAAGAGGGCTGAGTAAGGCTAGCAGCAAGCTAAGTGTAGGCAGCTGGGTAAATGAAATCAGGTGTTTGCAAAGTGCCTGCTCTCGGAGGGGGGTGGAGAGTCCAGGTGGGCTGCCCTGGGGCTTGTGGCTAGGCTGCACTGCTCCAGGGAGCTAGGGGACTTGTCCCAGTCCACTCTTTTCTCTATGGTCTCAGGAAGTAACATTCCCAGATTGGGAGAACTTCCTGTATGTTGCTGACAGCAAGGAACTAGTGGTTCTCTGGAAAGGTGCCATCTCCAAAGAGCCCGGTATCCCACTCTCCAAGCGCCTGCTGATGTCAGTCACCTGCTTTCCAGCTCTGATCTTCCTTTTCTGTAAAGTACATGCCAGAGCCTGAGCTGTGCTCCCTTGTGCTCTCTACACTCTCAAACTTAGAATATTCCCTTCCGACATACCTCAGTCTCTTCCCCTTCTCTCATTTCAAGTATCTGGAGATGATTTTATTTTTGATCAAACCAGATTTCAGTGAGGCTCACTTGTTTTTCAGTTGAAACAATTCTGCTTGCAGAGCCTTTACATACCATATTTGAATGGTTTTTCAGGCCTCAAGGGGCCTTGAGCCCCTTGGCCTATCTTAAATGCTTAACCTCTGACAGGTGATCTAGTAGCTATTGTGAAGGAGTCTGTTTCACTTTGGATTGAGTTCATTTCTCATGGAGAGCTTTTGTCTGGTCCAACCACATCTATGAGGACGGCCAGACCTCAGCCCTTGAAGCATTCAATCTCCATCCCCAGGGAACAGAAATAGAGAAGGATGAGTCTTGGGACAGAGCATCCTGAAAACAGGTCAAATGTCTTCTTGTGCAGAATCTCCATTGTTAGCAGGCAGAGGGTCACAGGAGACCAGCATGACATTTATAAGAACTCACTGGTTTTGGATGTGGTGGGAACAGGGATGGTGAAGTGGGTAAAGGAGCTTCCTTGTCAAGGATTGATGTGGGGATTTCTCACCTGTTTTTCCTTGGCTCAGAGATTTCTGACTTCTATATCTTAAAGGAAAAAAGTCACTGGAGATAGTGGTTTCTGCCAGTTTGAAGCAAGCTAGGGCCTAATCTATTTGTGGAGGAGCAGGAGGTGAATTCGTCTTGGTCCTTTCTCCTCTGCTGTACCAAGCTACCTCCAGCTTGGGCTAGAGACAGCCACCGTCTTGTACCAGGTCAAAGTAGTGCCTTCCCTGGCGGCTTTTTCTTTTCCCTTCAGTTTCTTTAGTTGTATCTCTGGGAGTGGGAGCTTGGCAACTGTGCCAAAAATCTTCAGGGCTGGAACCAGGTCTAATCTTGGACTGAAGAATTTAATGAGGAAAGTACTGACTTACTGAGGAATGACTTTGCCCTGCTTTGTTGAGTCCCAGTAAATAGAAGCAAATCAAATACTTAGTAATGTGGATGAAAAGTCCTGTTGAGGAGTGCACAAACCTCTGTAGCTGCTCTGTACTGACTTGTAGCTGTGTTCCCAAGAAAGTTTCCTTTGCCTTCATGGCAGGGTCAAAGTTTCCAAACTTTGGTTTTGTTTCCTTGCTGGAACTCTCATCTGAGCTATGATGTTGGTAATCCTAAAAGTCCTTGCTCAATTCCGGACGAAGCCCTTTGGAGCCTGCTCCTGACCTTGACTCTTCCCCCTGTCACTCTGAGGATGAGGCGATTTGCCTCTTGGTGAGGTTGATGGCTGGATGTAGGGGCAGAAGGGAAGCTCAGCCTTGAGCTCAGCGAGCTGCCAGTTACCTGACCGGGGCCACAGACAGTTCGCGTATTCTACTTGGAGGTCCTGAAGGTAAAGGACACAAGGTTTAAATCCAGGCTCTCATTGCTTTGGTGACCACACAGCATGGGTTCTGTGTTTTGCCTGTCTTCATGCTTTTTGAATAATCAGGAGAACAGCATAGAAATGTGTGTCTGGTGACATAGCATGTTAATGAGGAGAAAAGGATCCAGTCCAGATGGAACCAGATCTTCAGGATTGCATATTTCCTAAGGGTTTGTGGGAAGGAGACATCCATAGCTTGGAAAAGGACATCTTAGATCAGCCCACAGCTTACCATTATTAAGAAAAAGGAAGTACTGAGAGCTGTCTTGGAATCCATTCCAAGCATAACAGATGACTTTCCTCCAGTTTCCTTTGGGACTCCAGTTATGCTGGGTGAAGCCCTGCTCAGACAGCATGCACTCACTTTCCTTTGGTTTCCATTCTTGTGGAGAAGAAAAAGTAGTGAGTAGTCTTCGGGAAAAATTTTAGTTCAGCACTTACAAAACAAGAAAAGCTAGAGGTTTTTTTTAATTGTTTGAGTCTTCCACCTAGAATCTCTAAATCTTACAAAGTCAGATGTCAGGTGAATCTAAGATTCTGCTCTCCTCACTAGGACAGATGACGGCTCCTTGGTTATAGAAGCCAGGTTTGCAGTCCACCAGATGAGATTCTTGGCAATGGGTTTTTGGGCTCCTTGACTGACTAGACCAGCTGTGGACTATGGGAAGTGAAAAGTATAATGTGTGTCTAGGGCCAGGATGGGCAGGTGAGGCTAGAGATCATTCTGGCAGAAGGATAGCAGGGTTACTGGGGTAACACTGAGGTGACTGGCCATGGAAGATGGAGTTGTTCAGCCTTCTGCAGTCCTTGGTTGGTCTGACCTCGGTTTTCTCTTAGGCTTGCTTTTGGACCTGAGCAAATTTTCTGCATCTCCATTGTGTCCTGGCTTTGATCATTTCATTCCTTCCTTCCTGATCTCTTCCCTGTCTCCCCTCCCCACTTCCTCCACACCCGCCATTTCTAGCTCAGTAGCTGTGAGTCTGTTGGTGTCTCACAGCTTTACAACCTTAACATGTAAAGATCATCATCAAGAAGAACTCTGGCTTCATTTCCTTTCCTTGCACAGGGACGATGATGTTCTACTGTCTTCTGGCTGCTTACTTCTTGGAGATTGTTAATGGCACTGAAGTGTATCAACATATGGAGGATGAACAAATACTGGGGTCTTGAATTCTTGGTGGCTCTTGACCACCTAGGCCTACTGAGCTTTGACAAACTATGAAGGTGGTGTCTTGGGCTGAAGCCACCACCCAGAATACCTAGTTTACTTGAGAACCTGCTTCTCCTTGGAGAAGCCAGCTGAGCCTTTCCTATTTCCCCTTGCAGAGAGGAAGCCTCCCTAGGGAATGGTATAGGGGCCATTCTCTTGGAATATGCTAATATATTAAATATATTATATGTACATATATATTAATTGCTCTGATGTCCTAATAGCTAATGTCTGCCTAAGAGCTAATACTCCAGGATGTCAGGAACTTGGGGGTACCAGGACATGCTCGAAATCTGAAAGTATCTCGAGGATTCTGGGAGACTACTTTCTTATCTACCAAAATTACTATTGAAGGCACTAGAAACATAGCTGAACTGACTGACTACGCACCTAGCAAGCAAGAGGCCCTGAGTTCAAACACCAGTACTGCCAAGAAGTATTGTTCTGCGCAGTGCATTTGCCAGGTATCCAAACTCTTAATTTTCCTACCAGACATCAAACAAAGGCCAGCCGAAAAGACAACTCTGACCCAAGTTGAATGGCAAAGTTTCAGCAGGAAAACAAAAGTGCAGCACAAAAGGTAGGGGTGTGTAGAAAATGGGAATGCTCTAGATCTCTGCCTTTTGGCCACATTCAGAATTTGGGGATGCCTCTGGGAGGGAAAACCTACCTCAAGGTGGTCCAGGCACCTCTTCTTCACTCTGGGAATGATTATATCTGAGTGTTATGATGCTGAATCCTGTAGTCAGATGTCCTGAACAGCTGTGCAGTCCTCCTATGGGACTAGTCTATTAACATAGTTTCAAGCTCAATTATTTTGGTCCACTGTTATTAAGACATGGAGTTGTTTTCAAAACTCCACCTTTTCCCTTATATCAACCATTCGTTCTCATGGTATCTAAGTCCTAGAGATTTACACATATGTCTTCTCTTTTATATTCTGTCTGACTCTGAGGATCTGACATCTGATTATGATGCTTAGTAATTCTCTTTGGAATGATCCTGCTTCTGGCATTCACTAGCAATTTTTGGAGAAAGCTAGACATCACCAGTTAGAGTAAGAATGGATGTTGTTTGAATTGTGGAGTTGGAGTTTTGTGAAAAGATGTATGCTCCTTTGGCTAGGAATGTGTTACATGCAGTGGTAGCTGCAAGGGACAGAAGCTCTGATGGCCTTTCTCTGGGTTTCCCTAAGAACTCTCAGTACCATTGTCCTGGAGCTTCTATTTAGCAATGTATTATTCCCACTTTCTCTGAGAAAGCTTGTGAAGCCTTATGATTGGATCTCAGGCTTTTAGTGCCTGAAGCATATCTTAGCCTTTCTGGTCCCATCACTGAAGACAGGAGGGCCAGAGTAGGTTGAAGCCAGCTAGTTGTTCTTATGCAGGACAAGGGATCTAGCAATGAGATCTTCAAAGACAGACCCTTGTTAGGGAGGCTGCTAAGCATAGTTCAAGATGACATTCTCCTCCACATTGCCTGAGATAAGCTCCCTCCAATACTCAGCGTTCACAGGAGTAAACGCTAGAATGTACAGCCATTGGCTTTCTAGCTACTTTTCAGATTTAATGATTATTGCCAGCTTACTCTTTCTCAAGCTAGTGGCTCTAGCAGGTTCTGCATGTAAGCTTCTCTTGGCTGATTCTGTACTTTCCTCAATGTTGAGGTGACCATTTTCTCTAGCACTTAAGTAGAAGTCTAAGAGATAGTTGTTCACCTTTAACCAGTAGGCAGGGAAGCAATTGGTAGCTTCAAACTCCATGCACAAGGGTTAATATCCTCTAAATACTTCCAATAACAAGAAGACCCTAAACTCTCCAAACTGATCTAGGACCCCTCAGGAATGTGGATTCATTTAAGCATCTCTTATTGAGGCAGAATCCAATAAGAGGAACTGAACCCAGCTCCTCACAATAGAGCTTCTATCTTGATCCTGGGATGCTGAGAAATCTGGGACCATGCTAGCTCTTAGTGCTTTGGCCCTCTCATTCAAAGGGAACTTTGAATGGGTTTTCAATTTTTATTTATGATGTAGATTCTAGACTTCTCAGGTAAAGGAGAGGAAGAATCTGTTCTGAATTGGCTTCCCTGGCTTCATTTCTTCAGAGACTGAGGTTTCCCTTACATCAGCCTCTCTGAGCACTAGGTGAGGCACCAAGTGAAGGGAGTTAAGCTCCAGTCACTGAGACAACATGGATCTAAAAAGCAGGTGCGTTAATCACTAGGTCTAAGGCCATGCAAGTTGTTGCATGGATTTAGTTTGGACTTCTTGATTCAAGGATCTCTAATTGTTATTGCTAGGTGAATTTGGCTATTTCATCAGAAAGACTTTAATACATATATATTGTGTGTGTGTGTGTGTGTGTGTGTGTGTGTGTGTGTGTGTGTGTGTGTGTGTGTGTGTGTGTGTGTGTGTGTGTGTGTGTGTGTGTGTGTGTGTGTGTGTGTGTGTTGGTGCTGGGGCCTGAAGTCTGGGCCTGGACACCGTCCCTTAACCTTTTTTAGTTCAAGACTAATGTTCTACCACTTGAGCCAAGTTCTACTTGTGATTTTTTTCTACATATGTAGTCCTGAGGTATCAAACCCAGGGCCTCATGCATAGGAGGCAGGCACTCTACCACTGAACCACCATCCCAGCCCCTCTACTATTATATTTTAACCCTTACAGAGCTTCAGGCATATGCAACCACTATGAAACCTCAAATACCAAATGGCTGATTTGGACAGCATGTGTCCTAGGAAGGTGGGTCTTAGCTCTGTGGAATTGGGCTGAACCTGGAAGAAAATAAACTTGAAGTAAATGAAGGGGTTCTTAGAAGAGCCTTTATTGGCTATGAGCTACCCTCGCAGCTATAGGGTACCCTAGCAGCAGGCTTCAGGACCGTGGTATCATTGACTTTGGGGACCGCCAGGGATTCTTTGCCTTTCTGGTGCTCAGGGGAGAGAAGGATTGGGGAGTAAGAACACTGCTGCCCCACTGGTGTCTGTGGCTTGGCTTGATCTGCTCTGTGGGGCTGAGGACACCATGGGTAGGTTCTAATGTTTTGGGGGATGGTTAATGACTTTTATTTGTACAATCTTCAACTGTCAGCTAAAAAATGCTAAGATGGTACAAAATACCATGGTATCCTGATAAACGTAGACAGAGGTTTCTTCCCATGCCTGATTCCCACATTGATTTTTCAAGATTATTTTAGAACCAAATAAATGGAACTCAAACCAATAACACAGCAAACTAACCATTTCCACTATCCCCAATTCCTTCCCTGACTCCAGGGCCGGAAGGGAGAAGACTAGACTCCAATGGAGGCATGATGGCTGGCATCTGAGAGTGGGGATGAATCACCTAAGGACAGCATCAGCTCCTTCAGTGGGATGTGTTCCCTTGAGACCCTTACTTCCAGTTAGGGTTACCTAACTGGTGATTCATCACTGTCGGTCTCTCAAGTTAAAACATGATAAACCACGTTTTTACATGTTCAAAATCCACATTACCCTCTGAAGAAAAAGCCTACAGTATCACCTTTATGCCAGGAACCACTTTCTTCCTTTGAATGCCCAGGGCTTTCAGCACAAGATCTGCCCTCAGATGGCCCACTGCACATTGATTCCAATCCTGACTCATAAAATGACTTATTTTCCTTCTTTGGAAGTGGAGAAATCAGAGGTATTATTGTTATTGGGCTTATTTTTTGGCTTTTTAGGAAGTGCTCTTGACTAATGCCTGTGAAAGGGTATGGGACTAGGAAGAGAGATGATCCTGTTTTTTCTTATGTTGTCTTCAATAGCCATCCTTTTCCTTGACTTAATTTCATCTGTGATCTGCTGAGGTGGAAATAGAAGAAGCTCCATCTCTCGTTCTTAGCTTCTCTTAAAGAGTTGCTCAGCCTGGGGTCTGTTCTTGTGCCAGTACCAAGGTGTTTTGATTATTATGGCTTTGTAGTAGAGTTTCAAATTTGGTATTGATATTCCTCCAGCACTGTTCTTTCTGTTAAGGATCCTTTTTGCTATCCGGGGTCTTTTATTGTTACATATGAAGTTTTGGATAACTTCTCTATTTCCTTGAAGAATGAGGTTGGAATATTGATAGGTATTGCATTGAATTTGTAGATAGCCTTGGGAAGTATTGTCATTTTCATGACGTTGATCTTTGCAATCCAGGAGCATGGGAGTTTTTTGCCACTATCTAAGTTCTGTTTTGATTTCCTTTCAAGTTTTTAGCATTCTCATCGTAGAGTTCCTTCACTTAATGGGTTAAGTTTATTCCTAGGTATTTCATTTTTTTGTGGGGCTATTATGAATGGAGTTGCTTTCCTGATTTAAGCCACACTTTTCTCATCGGTTGCATATAGAAAAGCGATTGATTTTTGAGGGTTAATTTTATACCCTGGCAATTATTTGTACTGGGCTGGAGCTTTCATTTGTTACCTTAGCCACTTTAGGAATCCATTGTCTACTTACAGTGGTGAAGGCTGCTATGTATGCAGGAGGGGACCCCAGAAATCCTCCCTCACACTTGAACCCCAGAAACCTGCCCAAGAGCTTGCAAACATTAGGCATCTTCCGCACAAAACCGAGTCCCAGGAAAGAGTTTATTTAGTTGTAAGACGAAAATGCCGACCTGCTTCCCCAGCAGCTATAGAAGTAAGTAGTAAGAACACTCCTGTCCAAGGGCAGCATTTTTGTCTTGAGGATAGTAGTGATTGTGGCTCAGCTTGCTCTGCTCTGTGGGGCTGAGCACAGCATGACTGGGTGCTAATCTCACAGGGTTTATTTTGAGGCATTTTAGGAAGTACTCTGGACCAATGTGTGGGACTAGGCAGAGAGTTTAGCTGGGTTGAAGTTTCCATTAAAGCTTGTCAGCTTAATGGAAGGGTTTGGAAACTAACCAGCTCTAAAGCTTTTCAAGTTGGGACAGAAAAATAGGTCAGTCTGGAAGTGGGTGGCTTTTCTTCAGAGGCATTGCCCTGTAGGGCTGGGCTCTGAAATTTCTGGAGGCCAGGGGTAGCACCATTCCTGCAGAGGGATCTGGAAGCCTATTGGTGCCTGCCTACTACACTTTTGGTCTCTGCCCTGCTGTAGTGGAGTGAAGGCTTCAGAAATAGGTGTGCTGTCATGATATCCTTTAGAGATCTTTGGGACAACTCTTTCTAAGGTCATAGCATGACCTTGTTGTGTACATCTGACCTTAGGCTCCTGTCTCCTGTGTACTTCCGAGGTCTAAGTATTTGCACTTCTAAGCCTGATATGCCACAGATCAGGTTCAATAAGTACTGCATCCAAGTTCAAGCTCACTAAGTAGAGCTCCAAGTTGAATTGGTTGCACAGCCATTCCCACTGTACCTCTATCTCCACTAGAATGCAGACTTGTATCTTGTAGGTGAGAAATAACCACCATGAACCAGTGGGCAGACAAATATATACTGTGCTTGTCATTGTACAATTCATTGGCATATCCTTCCTCACTGTTCCCGAACTCATCAATCCCCTTCCAATATTGCTGTTATTTCCCTACTTTGGAGATTCTCCTTGTCTAGGAACCTATTTTCATATTGCTGAAAAATCTATCATTGGTCTAATTCTGATCTGACTTATAGACAATAAGAATAAATTGATGCTCCTCCCTGTCTTTAGTCTTCCGACTTGATTTTTAGTGTTAATACTGTTATTCCTTCACTGTGAAGACTACTCTAGAAACTTCAAACAGAAGCAAAGCAGAATATTTTGGTTTTGAAGTTTCTGGTTTGTGGAGGTCCACTGTTCAGGAAGTAAAGCTAACTTTCCAACTTAGTAGGGGGAAGGTCAGATTCTGTTCAAAATGCTCTGGATTTTTGAAGCCTTTTTTAACCCCATCTGCATAAAGTTGCAGAGCTTCTGCAGGGCAAATGACATAGCTAGCAAGATCAATAGAAAATCCACGGATTGGGAGAAGATCTTTACTAGCCGTACAACAGACAAGGGTCTCATATCTAAAATATATTGTAACTCAAAAAATTAAACCCCCCAACAACAAATCCTCAAAGAAACAACGGCCCAATAAATAAGTGGGCGAAAGACTTAAAGAGAAACTTCTCTGAAGAAGAAAGAAGGATGGCCAATAGACACATGAAGAAATGCTCAACATCCCTAGCCATAAAAGAAATGCAAATCAAAACAGCATTGAGATATCACCTCACCCCAGTTAGAACGGCAAAAATCAAGAACTCTAACAACAACAGATGCTGGAGGGGATGTGTACAGAAAGGAACTTTACTTCATTGTTGGTGGGAATGTAAACTTGTTCAACCACTTTGGAAAGCAGTATGGAGGTTCCTCAAAAGACTTCACATAGATCTCCCCTATGACCCAGCAATCCCACTTTTGGGCATTTACCCAAATGTTTACAAACAAGACCACACTAAAGCTACCAGCACAACTATGTTTATTGCAGCATTATTTACCATAGCTAAGATATGGAACCAAACCAGATGCCCCTCAGTAGATGAATGGATCAAGAAAATGTGGTATACATACACAATGGAATTCTATGCCTCCATCAGAAAGAATGACATTGCCCCATTTGTTAGAAAATGGAAAAACTTGGAAAAAATTATATTAAGTGAAGTAAGCCAGGCCCAAAGAAACATAGGTCCCATGGTTTCCCTTATTTGTAATATCTAGTATATGTATGAGTCAAGCGGAAAAGTTCAGATAATGTGATGTCAGGAAAATGAACCCTTAGATGTGTATTTTAATGTTTTTTTTCTTTCATGCATGTGTTTCTAACGCATTTATAAGATTATCTCTTTGTTGCTTTGTATGTCCCTCCCCCACAGTATAACCCCTGCTTTCACTATATTTGATGTCAGTATAACTTGTGGAGGAGATGGGGAAAAACCAGTTGCTTAAGGATACAGGTGGAACTGTTGCAACAATGAGAAGTACAAGTTGTCATGTCCAAAACAAGCTTTACAACGTCGGTGCGGGGGTGGGGGGGAAGGAATAGGATTGGGATGGGGGGGAGGGGGGAGGCTGGGAAGTGATGTGAAGGGTAAACAAAGGAGGAGGCTGCAATGCTTGGTAAGAAATGTATGCATTATCCTGACCATGTAATTGTAACTCCTCTGTACAGTATGTTCACAAATAAAATTAAATTAAATTTCAAAAAAAAGAATATATGCATTCACACAGAGTGAGATCAAAGGAGGATATTTTTAGGAGATGAACGCAAAGGTGCAATGCCTACATAGTCTGATCATACAAAATAATTATTTATTAACATGAGTTCCAGGTAAGAGCAACAAGAAAAAAAACAGATGCATTAAAGGTTTTGAGAAAACCTGAGAGTGGTTTTGGCCCCTAATGATCAGCAGAGGCTATGATATGGATTCTTCTTAGAGATTCACAAGGGAGCCCAGGAAAAGACTTGTGAGCATATTTCATTTGCTATCATGTCCTAGTATTCAATGAGCAGACAGAAGCTTGTCTCATTTTCAGAAATGTCCTATGTATGTGTGTATTTACATATATACATATGTAGGTATTTGTGTCTTTCTATAATGTGAGTAAATGTATATATATATATATATATATATACATATGTAAGTATTTTTAGGTCTAGATTCTGCAAATTGGAAAGCATGCAATATATCTCAACTGAATACAATGAATTTAAAAGCCAATATAAATGGCAAAACAAATTTGAGGCTCATACATTCTCGACCCATGACTCAGGTTCAAAGTGAGTCGTTTTTATGTAATGATGCAGCCTATGGAACACTGTGTTCACCTTGGTCAGCTAAGCACACAGCAGATGTCTTGGAGGCAGCAATTCTGCAACAATGACCATACCTGCAGCTGCTTAACTGACTTGAATGTCAAGGGACACTTGAATGCTAACAGAGGAACTTATACAGTGAGTCTGTCTTAGCTTCTCTTGTTCATGGTCATCGGAGTGTATTTAGTAGTCTTTAATAAGAGTGGTTGCAACTCTGAGGCCTGTTCATAAAGAATGATGTCAGACATTAAATTAGAAAAAGTAAAACCACAGCTACTGCAATGCCAGTAAGATGACGATCCTAGGGGAAGAGATGTACATAAATGGTTCTTTGGAGCCCCAGGAAGATGCTGGTCCTGGACCCTCAAGTATTCTCACTTTGGTCACAAGCTAGACAGAATTCTAGAACTTCTCCCATGGTGATATGCCACATGCTAAGCAGTAGACCAGGACATGAAGTACTTACATGCCATCTTTTGCATTTACAATAAAACTGGAAGTGTTGATGACAATAGATTAGCAAGAATAATGCCAAACACACACACAATGCTTACTCTCCTTGGAGTTTGTCTTCTACTCACATCTTAAGTGTTTTGCCAGTATCTTAAATAGTTTGCCAACTATTCCAGTCTTAAATATTATCAGACATCAATGAGCCATCTTGAAACTTCCAGCTAGTTGATTTGCCTTTGAAGTCGAGTTGTAAAGCACATTAGTAGGATAGGCATCCCCTGGGAGATGCTCCTCTGTCTGTAGTGGAGCTAGCTATGTGACTATGTTCATACTGATTAGAGTAACAAGGACTGATTTATGAAAACATGCTTGCCCTATTTCTAATTTTAAGTGAGAGACTGTTCCTGAGCAGTTCCTAGAAGGGAATTTTTCAAGGATGGAAATGAAAAGGAAGCTTCTAGTAGTAAATCATGGGTGATGACTAGCTATAGGTCCCCTCTTGAACCTGGTCTTGGTTCACCTTTCAGAGGAGCTGTTAAGAAGTAGTTATGATAACTAGTCCATGGGACTGAATAAGTGCAGTTAGAGTTGTCTATTTTAACCCCTCCTATATTCCAGCTCACAAAGCAGTGCTCCCTATTGAGGCCCTGAAAGTCTTGAGCCCAGACCTCATGCATCTGCTGCCCACCAGTGTGCCCATGTCAGCAGGCAAACAAAGAACTACTGGGAGGTTTCTTGAGGGTTGGTTCTTCAGTTTTGGACAACTTGTCTTTTTTTCATGGTGCCTTGTGTTTTCAACTTTCAGGTCTTGTAACCTGAAGGTATTAAGGGAACATTTTGTCCCCCAAGGAAGGGATTGGAACTAAGCACATGTTCCCTTTCTTGGGACTCCCTGGGACTGTCCAGGCAGCCAAAGTGTGCATTAACATTACTATTGCCAGTGTGGGCAGCACCCACACTTAAATGAGGAAACCAGTGTATAAGAACTGCTTGTTTCAGATCATTAACTGAAGATGGTAGCCATATTTTTTTATTTCCCCTTCAAGGCTGGTACCACAGCCTATGATACTTAAGAGGCAGAGCAAACAAGGCTGCCCTTGCTTTGTAAGTCTCCTATTCCTGCTTCTGAGGTTAATGCCATTGGGTGTGAAGCAGATATCAAAGCTGCATTAGCTTCTTTGTGAACCTAGCTGTCTCAGATGCTGCTGCTGTATTTTGCTGTCCTTTTGGAAGAGTGCAATGGCACAAAATCTGCAGAATCATGTTAGATATGTTTAAATATTTGCAAGTTATAAAAGAAAATTCCTGTTTTTCTTATGCTAGATATAATTGAGTTCTTCCCATCCAAATACCTTGAAGCTATTATCTGTTGAATAGTTGTGGGGATGGTGTTTTCTTATAGAATAATTGTAGTATCTGGCACTTGATAGCTGGTGTGAAAGAAATTGTGGAAGTGTTTTCCTGTTTGTTGTGGCAATTAGAACATAGCAGAATTGTCTGCTTGTTCCCTGAGGAACAAACTATATGGAGAGACTGTGACAAATAAGATCAGAAGCTAGCCTGAAGTGTATTTTTCAGGTATTTGCATTCCAAGAATCCTTTTTCCTATTTCGGCTTTATGCCTAGATTGTTTTGTATTTTTCTTCAGCCCTACCATCCAGTTAGGAGTTGAGAGTTCTGTGGGGAAATACATAGTCATTACAATGAGTGTAACATTATTCTTCTGGAAGGTTACTGGAGAAGAATAGATGAAGTGTGTGTGGGTTGAGTAGG
This sequence comes from Dipodomys merriami, assembly GCF_024711535.1. NCBI lineage: Eukaryota > Metazoa > Chordata > Mammalia > Rodentia > Heteromyidae > Dipodomys > Dipodomys merriami. The sequence goes on along the minus strand of NW_027202715.1, from coordinate 18,276,506 downwards.
GCTAAGTATATGTTCAGAAGCTTTTTGGTGTAAGTGACTAGCAATGGAGCCTGGGAAATAAATAGGTTTAAGGCTTGGTACAGCAATGACAGTAACAAGAAGTTGAAGTAGGCAACAATCCTAAGTGCAGTGTCTGTGCTCAGCTACTTCAGGTAGGAAAAGCTACGGGAATTCCAATCAGAGCTCCATGCGAAAGGCACCAATTTGGGCCTGAGAACTTGGTCTGCCACCTCTGGGACACTAAGTATGAATACCTGCAGGTGACAGGACAGTTGAACCTAGAGTTAGGACTAAAATCAGGAAGCTTAAGATGGAAATCCAGGCCTGGGAATGTGGCTCAGTGGTAGAGTGCTTGCCTTGCATGCATGAAGCCCTGGGTTTGATTCCTCATCACCACATAAGCAGAAAAACCAGAAGTCGTGCTGTGTCTCAAGGGGTAGAATGCTAGCCTTAAGCTGAAGAGCAGAGGAAGACCAGAGAGACAGCACCCAGACCCCGAGTTCAGGCCAAACAACCCCCCCCAAAAATGTAACCTTTAGGAAGGATTGTTAGCTAAGTAACCTGAGACAATGCCAATGTGCCCCTCTGGGAGTGTGCTGAGGACACCCAAATGTTTGGTGGAAGCAAAGGGCCCTTGAGAGTCTGGGGATTGGTGATGAGAGTCAAGGGAGAGTTCAAGCTGCGCCCTGTGTTGACAGTTTAGTATAGAATGAGCACTTCACTTCCACTTCAAAATGGAAAACTTGTTGCCTTCATCGGTTCCAATGGTGGCAACAGGTGCTTGACTAAAGGAATGGGCTGGGGAAGGGGTGGAAGGGATTAAATCTGACAATGTAATCCTGCATTTTTGCTGGAAGGTGGATAATTGCTAGTCTCCCAACCTTCTCCTAAGTTTCCTCACTATATAGAGAGAAACCTAAACCTCTGGGCCTGATGAAATATCCCAGCTTCCTGGGACCGGTGGGACTCAAACCCCCAAACTGCAAAGAGTCACCAGCACTCACCAGCCATATGGCATCGGTCTCCAGCTCTGAGTTTCAGAGAACAGCCCCATTTGCTTTTCATGGGAGAATTTTATAGGAAGGGGTTTCACCTAGGTGATGTTTGCGAAAGCATCAAGCAAGCAAGGTTACAGAGCAAAGCATAGCCTTTGAGTCAGAAGAACATAGGCAACACATAATCTTCATTGGTCAGCATGAATGATACTATCAATTTATTTACACTTGATTACAAAAAACAAACAATATCCTTGGATTACAGAAATCAAAATACAATCTCGGATGGGGGTATTCTATGGAACAGAAATGATTTTTATTATAAGCTCCGGACTAATACAGCAAGTCAGTACAGCCGATGACAAGCCTCCAGGTTGTCAGTGGCCTTCAGCAGAGTTTGTAGTCAACTGCAAAGCTGCCAGCCGAGGAAGTTGAGAGAAGGAGAGATGTTCTTTTACTTTTTAGCAAGGAGGTAAAGGGGCTAATGCTGACTGCTGGTCAGGCTTAGCCTGCCGTTTTTCTTTACCAAGAGGATTTCCCCTTGATCAATAATTTTGTTCTGTTTTGATCTCACATTTTTGTTCTCATGGATATCCGTTCCTTACTGTCTCAGGGAAGACAGAAAATTTCCTAGAGCAGGAGGGAAGGAAATTTAGTAACTCAGATACCTTGAATTTTTAGTGGGGATTATCACACCAGGTAATTGGGTTCCCTTGTATAAGATTCTCAAACAAGACACCACTACTTGTTTCAGGCAGGAAAGAGTTTATTTTTTTTCTTCCAAAAGGAAATAGTCATTTAATTATACAAATTCACAAATCAAAATACAAAACAAGTGGAGAGGTTTAGCGGCAGTGTTTCCAGTCAGGTGTCCTGGCTGAGGGAGGCTCTGGATGGAAGAGCAGCACTGGGTGAGGCGGGGTGGCTCCAACTTCAGAATTTGAGGCTGAAGCCTGGACCCATGGCTGAGGCCCCCTGGTTGGTGGTGGTGAGGTGGAAGCCTGTCTCCATCACCTCCTCCTTCTCACCCAGCTGGTTGAAGCCTAGACCACCGCTGGGGGGCTGGGGGCTGGTGCCACACTTCACCCTCTGCTGCTGCTGCTGCTCACTCTTGGCAGGCCAGGTGGGGAACATGGAAGGGTGGATAGGGAGGGGGTTCTCACAAAAATACTCGTGCTTGAGGCCATCTTCTGCGGTCATCCGCCTCCCAGGGAAATAGGTCAGGAACCTGTTCATGAGATCAAAGCCTTGGTCTGAGAGCAGAGTCCCGAAGCGCTTCCGGAGGTGGTTGTAGGGTTGTTGGCTGAAGGTCATCTTCTTGACCAGGAGCTCATTGTAGCCAGGCCAGATTTTCTCACTTGGAGTCCCCAGATCCTTGAATATCTTGTGGATCTGATCCATCTCTGACTTCCCGGGGAACAGGGGCTTATGTGTCAGCAGCTCTGCAAAGATGCAGCCCACCGACCACATGTCCACGGGTGTGGAGTACTCCTTGGCGCCAAGCAGCAACTCGGGGGCTCGGTACCAGAGGGTCACCACCACGGGGGTGTAGGCTTTCAGGGGCATCCCGTACTCTCGAGCCAGCCCAAAGTCAGCGATCTTGAGGATGCCTTCATGGCTCAGCAGCAGGTTGGAGGTCTTGAGGTCCCGGTGCAGAATCCAGTTGTCATGCAGGTGATTCACCCCCTGCAGCAGCTGAAGCATCAGCGTCTTCACTTCCCCTGGCAGAAAGGGCTGCTGCATGGTCTGCATGAGGCTCTTGAGGTCATGCTCCACGTAGTTCATCACTATGTAGATCTGGTCCATGTGGCTGCCCACCACGACCTCCCGGATGGTGACAATGTTGGGGTGCTGGGCCTTGAGGAGGGTGTTGATTTCTCTCAGGGATGTGATTGGGAACCCTTCTCTCCCCTCCAGTTTCAACCATTTCAGAGCCACAATCGCATCTGTCTTCTTTTCCCTGGTCTGTACACGACCCCGTAGGTACCTTCCTCAATCCTGTTCAGGCACTGGAAATCCTCCACGCTGTGGCAGCCCTGCAGCACCGGCAGGTATTTGGGCAGCTCCTGCTTGGGCTCGGTGGGCCACAGGGCTGGAGAGTCAGGAGGGTGGTCCCCTGCGGTGCACATGCTTCTCTGAGGGGTCCCCTCGCCCACTTCTTCCTCCTCCTCTTCACTGTCCCCCGAATCTCCGTCAGATCGCGTCTCTGGAACAGCCAAGATGTGGTCTTCGTGGCCTGGCTCTTCACCCTCACTCATTTCCTCCTCATTTCCTAGGTCTGCAGACTGCTCTGAGGCCTCCTCCCAGTGGCTCCGTGGATCTTCCGAGCCCGAGCCTGATTCCACTGAGGACTTGGCAGAGCTGTTTTTCCTCTCCTTGTCACTGACACTGTCCTGTAGGTTAGACAGCAGATCTCTTGCCTCGGTTTTCTCTCCTTTGCCTGGCTTCGGTCTGGCTCCCAGGGCAAAGCTCTCCCTGGGCAGCCACACTGGGCTGCGACTCCAGGGAGTGGCCCTGCCCTTGTTGCTGTGGGCCTCCCTGGTCCTCCAGTGGTGTGCCAAGCTCTCCCTGCGGGTCTCAGGCTCCTGGCGCCATCCCTGTCCCTTCTGGTCCCGCGTCTCCTTCTGGTGCTTGCTCCTCCTGTGCTCCCATCCTTGCTTCCCTTTGACCTGCTCCAGGTGGTCCCCCTCCCTTCCGGGACGTTCTCTTACCAGTTTCCTCCTTTTCTCTCTTTCCCATTCACGTTGGTCTTGCTCCTGCTGTTCTCAGTGTCGCTTCTGACATCCGTGCTTGCTTTCTCCTTTCACTTGAGCATGCTGCCCCCCTTCTGCTGAGTGGCTGCCATGTCTGTGCTTCTCTTTTCTCTTCTCTTTGCTGCGATGGGCCTTTGCTCGCCGAGGCATCTGCTGTGAGGGATGGATGGCCAGAGACTCCTCTTCCTCTCCCCTGTCTTCCATCGTGTCCTCTCTTCTGTAGGGCAAATTCCTGATTGTGATCTCCATTCGGGGATCTCTCTGCTCCCCTTGTTCAGCAGAGTCCTGCTTGGAATCCCTGACATCAGAACCTTTTAAGCGTTCTATCTCTGCTTTCTCCTTTTCTTCTTTTCTTGGAGAATTTCTTCTAAAGTGTCACTCTCCACGAGTCCTGTCCACCACCCATTTGAATTAAAACAGCCTGCACCAGACTTCTTCTGAAAGAGATTATTCAGGAGAAAGACCAGCTTACTGGCCTGCTGGAGATGGAGATGGGCAGAGAATGAAGGTTTAGGACAGAGGAGAGGAATTATATAGGGAAGGGCAAGGAGGTATGGGCCACAGCAATGCAGAAAAGACCTCAGAGCCTAGGAAGCCTCTCACTGTTGGGAAGAAGCAGGCCTGAGCAGATGAGGGCCTGGCTAGGCAGCCAAAGACAAGACAAGGAGGATTGAGGGTGTGGCTCGTGGAATGAGGGTGTGGCTGGGAAGATCAGGGCCAGGTAGCAAGGCTTGAAGGCAGGTCCATCAGATGAGGGCATGGCTGGGCCACAGATGTGATTTTGAGTCAGGCTGTGGTGGGGTCCTTCTGAGGAAGATAAGCTAAGGGGAGGGTGGGGGCTGTTCTTCTGGGTAGATCTATCATTGCTGCCTTGTTACAGTTCTGAAGCACATCCATGCTGGCTAATTGTGCTGATTTTTCAAGGCCAAGATCAGTAGTAATACTTCCTTGGTTGTGACTAGGCTTTGCATCTAAGGAAAGTGGTCTTGGGAGGCAGGGGCTGAACATTAAGAATAAAGCCATTAGAGAAATTATTAGGGGGCACACAAAAGTCACACGGAAGGGCAACCACACATTCCGGGCAGAAGTGAGAAAACCACTTGGAGATGACAAAAGAAATGGAAAGGATTACAAACAGGGCAGTCAGCTCCTTGTTAATCTCATCTTCAGTGATGCAGACAGCTTTACCTTAGTAGGCCTGAGAGAAGCAGGTGTACCTTGTAGTCAGTGTCAGTCTAGGAGGAACAGGAGCATAAGCCTTTTTCACTCTTGACAGATGAAAGCACTGTGGCTGTCCACTGAGCTACACTGGGGTGGGATGGTCAGCAGGACCTGGTGAGCCCCTGTCCAGCTAAGATGTAAATCAGATGCATTAAGGAATTTGAGAAAGACTTGATCCCCAGAAAAAAAAAAACTGGGAGAAAGGAAAAGGCCTTGATGAGTCTGGGGGAGGCATTTGTCAGCTTGTTGGCATAGCATGTGTCTAAGAAGAATTAAGATAGGAAGATAATCCATTTTGAGAAAGAAAAAGTTTGAGTTATTTGACTGTGACCAGGAGAGCTGATCCTTCCCTCTGGTATCTAGGTCAGGCTTCTCTGATTCCCAACCTTGTGTAGCTAGTGGGAATCATCAGGAAACTGTATACCTGAGATCTCCATACCTTCAGAAGCTCTTCTCAATGGAAGCCAATCAAGAATGCTCTAGTTTTCCTGTACTCTTGAGTATTTTTGAAAACAAATAGAAATTTATGTATGAGTATGAAGATACTGTGATGTGAAGAGGACATGGGAATGGAGAATAGATGGCTTGTTAACACTGTGAGGAGAATGGAAGGATGTGTTTTCTCAAGGCAGGAGCACTTGAACTGACAGGCACAGGTGATAGATGAGCCAGCACAGCTATCATAAAGGTAGGATATGATCTGCCTTTAGGATCTTTTTCCCCACCTTGGAGTTGGAGATGGAAACTGGCAGCTGAACTACATTCCTGGCCATGTTTTGAACTTGTGACCCTTCTTTCTCAGCTTCATGAGCTCCTGATATTGAAGGAATGCACCACCTTTTAGTAAAAGATCCATGACAGGTGGATAAGTGGCTTTTCTCTTTCCTCAACATTGTTTTGTGTATAGGCGTAGTGATGGCAGTTCTACAGCTGCCTTAGAAAAATTGGGGATCTCTGAAAACGAGCATATGCAGACATGAGAAGTTCTCCCCTGCTTGCCTTCCCCTGCTGTGTGTTGGCTATAAATACCAAATTGGAGCTAATGATGGGAGAAAATGAAGATGGACCCAATTCTAATGCTGCTAGATCCATGAAGCCCTGTGTTCCATCTTCTTCAAGCTGTGGGCCCATGTGTTGACTTGCTATTTCTGAGCATTTCCTGTTCCTGAACAGTTCTTGTTTGGTTACCGAAGAGAAAACTCTGGATCTTATTATTGGAGATAGACTTGACAGAGTTCTTCCTTGAGCTAACCCTGATACAAGCCCAACTAGTATTGGCTTGACCTTGACCTGGGAGTTGTCTTGGCCTTCTGATGATTGGGGGAGGATATGATCTTCTGGATTCTTCTTTGCTCTTTCATAAGGGACCTCAGAAAAACAAATGAGAGGAGGTCTCAGTGGTATTGAAAGGATGTTTCAGTGGCTATCATTTTCTAGTGTTCAGTGAGAGAGGATTAGTTCTAATTTTTAGAAATATTTCATGCATAAGTATCTGGCTTTATGGGTAATGTGTGTATACAGGTACATATATGGATAAGTATTTTAAAGACTACATTCTACAAATTGAAAATCATGCAATATATCTCACTTAATGTATTTATAAGCCATGGTAACTGGCAAAAATATTTAAGCTTATAGTTTTGCCACACATGGTTTAGTTTCAGTGGCTAGGTTTTACATAATGATACAGCCTATAAAACACTGTATTCAACTTGGTCACCTATGCACACAGGAGATGACTTGGAGACAGCAATTCTGTAACAGTGATCATTCCTGTGAATGCTTATGTGACTTCAAGGGATACTTGAGTGCTAATACAAGAACCTGCAGAGTGAGTTAGTCTTACCTTGTCTCGGTCATCTGGGAGTGTCATTAGGAGCCATTAGTAAGAGTACTTGCAACACTGAAACCACTTCAGACATTTTAAAAAGTAAAAAATATAACTTCTGCAGTGCCAGTAAGATGATGATCCTAGGGAAAGGGATGCAGAGAAGTGGTTCTTCTCATCCTCAAGAAGATGCTGGTCCTCCCAAGACTGCAGGTCTTCTCTCTTTGGTCACAGACTAGACTGTGGTGGTATACCATGTTCTAAGCAGTAGACCAGGACCTGAAATGCTTACCTGTCTTCTTTTGGGTCTATTACAAAACTGGAGGACCAAGAAGTCAAAGCCCCAATGTGGAAGGAAGGTGGCTGATCTCTGAAACATAGAAGGGAATGATTGTATTCTGTGAGGTGAGCGTAACCTCTCAGCCACTGAGGTTGGGTCTTTCAAATTCCTAGTGTTGATAACAATAGGTTATATTAGCAAGAATGATGTCAAACACACAATGCTTATCCTCCTTGCAGTTTGTCTTCTAAGCCAATTACTCAAATTTTATATATTATCAAATGTAAATGTGTAATTTTGAAATTTCAAGAGAGTTGATTTGACTTTAAAGTTGAATTGCAAGTCACATTAATAGGGTATGCATGACCTGGGAGACAATCCCCTGTCTCCATCCTAGATCTAGCCAGTATGTGACTGTTAATACTGAGTACCAAGCACTGAGAGATGAATTCATATACTTGCCCTATTTGCAATTTTAAACTGGAATCCATTTCTTGAACAGCCCTTTGAAGGAAAATTTCCAAGGATGGAAATGAAAGGAAACGTATTCTGCTAAAGCATGGATGATAACGAGCGTCTATTGAGGAACCTGGTCTTGGTTCCTGTTTCAGAGGAGCAGTTAAGGTGTAGCTATTTTAATTAGTCCATGGGACAGAATGGGTGAGTGCGGTTTGAGAGTTCTCTATTTATCCTCTCCTACATTGCAGCTCACAAAGCAGTGCTCCCTCTTGAGGCCCTTGAAATCTCAGTCCCAGAGACCATGCCATCTGCTGCTCACCTGTGCGCCATGGCAGCAGATAAACAAGTCACCAGTAGGAGGTTTCTTGAAGGTTGTTTTTTCCATACTGTCTTGTGCCTTTAACTTTCAAGTTCTTGAAATGTGTGTTAAAGGAACTTCTTTTCCAGTAGTGACAAGGTTAAAACTGAGCACGTGTTTGCTTTCTAGTGACTCCCTGGGAGTCTCAGGCAGCCACAAGTGTGCATTAACTAATACACAAGTGTGCATTAGTATTGCTGGTATGGACAGGTCCCACACATAAACTGAAACCCTGGTATGTGGGAAATGCATGTTTCAGACCACTAACTGAAACTAGGTAGGTCATATTTCTTTGTTTCCCATTGAAGACTGGTACCCCAGCCAGTGGTGCTTAATAGAGGCAGAGCAAACAAGGCTGCCCTTGTCTTTGTATGTCCCAATTCCTGCCCATGTGGGCAATGGCATTTTGGAGTGAAGCAACCAACAAAGCTGCACTAGTTTCTTTGTGAGCCTAGCTGTCTCAGATGATAATTGAGAATTTTTCAGAGACATACTCATGAATTTCTTTTCCTCCCAGTATGTTGTCTTGGTCTTGGTAGGAATAGCTTGGCCATTAGGAAGTCATGTTGGTTGTTGCTTAGATATCTACCTTCAGCACCTTGATGTTCAGCTTGAACCCCCGCAAAGGCCCTGTCCACTTTTTGGTGGAGCAAACAGCAGAGGCATTGGTTTCAATACAATGGATGGCCTCTGAACTATCCAGCCTGTCCCTGAGGATGCGCATTGATCTCATGGGTCTACCTGATCTGCTGAGAAGCTGAGCTGCTTGTGATGTTGATGTATATGATTGGCTGAAAGTCCGCTGTTCCCTTCAGGTTCTGCTATAGAGGTGTTGTTTATGAGGACAGAAAAATTCTTAGTTTCCTGTGGCGTCCTACCTCTGCCCTCTGCTCCAGAAGATTCATGAATTAATAACCAAGTACATGTCTTGCCTATTTTGTGTATATCATGAATTCCTTTGGATTCTTTGTGGAAGCTTCCCAGGCAGGTGGGGTACATATTCCTCGTGGGTAATGGCCAGAATGGGGTAGAGTTCTTCCAGAAGCTTGAGCAAGAGCAGGTATGAGGTGATTCTCAAGACCCCTCCCCCTGTGTTTTTCTTCTGGCCTCAGTGGTGAGGGGTAGCTCATGCAGTATCTTTCTCTGATTCTTGTTATTAATGAAAAGGTAGGTAACGTCATCTTGCTATGGACATGTTCTCTTATGGTTGGTCATGCAGCTTAGGCCCTTGCTCCTTGCTGAGTCTTGATGGTTGCTGGAGTTTGTTCTTCTAGTACCCCTCTCTTATCATGGAATTGCTATTGTCCTTGGTATTGGCATGGAATGGCATTGTCTGGGGTGGGGCTGTCAGCTGTTGGTCTCAGCATCGGTCTCTTTCCAGGGAGGGTTTTTGCCTGGCTGAGACAGTTTGAGCTCTGGCCCTGGAGTGGTCTCTGTCTACTGTTTGTGTAGTAACATGGGATATGTCTATCCTATGTGGGCTCAGAGTTAGTTCGGGACCCATACTTCCCCTGTGGGCAGTTGTTCTTCAGCTGAAAGCTTCATGACCATGAGATAGTAATGGTCCTTCTCTCTCCTCCTTGGACTTTGTTCTTTTCTAACAATGCTTAGCTTCATTTTGAAGAGGAAATGGCCTTTAGCCTTCACTCAGACGAGGATAGCTTTGAGTAAGACACACTTCTGCCAACTTCTGGGTAGCCAAAATTCTCTCTGGAATCAAAATACTTTTGTAGCCTCTGCAAGACCAGACTCCTGAGGAGCCTGCATGTGCTGGGTCATTGGCCAGGCCCATGCCCACTCTTCAGGGTTCTGGTGTTTGGTAATATATATCAGGTATACAAACTGTGGTCTTGCTGCATGAGTGATCATGTTTGCTCCACATTGTCTATGGCCTAGAGGTTTCTCTTGCTTCAGTATTCAAAGTGTGGTCTTGCTGAATGAGTGCACATGTTTGCTCCACATTGTCTATGGCCTAGAGTTTCTCTTGCTTCAGTGTCTAGTCTACTTTTCCTTATGCATCATCCTTCAGACTTCCCTTTGACTATGAAATCACCATGAGTATGGGCCTTGGGTTTCCAGGCCACCTGTTTCTCTCATCTATGAGTGATGTGGTCTATGGGCAGGTGCTCTTCTAGCCTATATTTCAAAGGGTGGAGTCCTTCCCACCCTTTACCTTGAGTTTTATTTATTGGTCTCTGCCCCCATCTTTCAGTCTAGCTTGTAGGCCCAATCCCTGATTGATTTGGAATTACATCTTGGAATCGACTAATAAGTTTATATCCCTTTAGGGTCCTATAGTCACTTTCAGATATGACAGAAAATCTGATTCCCTCCATCTAGCTGTTGGCTTCATTAGTCAATTTGGTCTCCACAGTCTGGGTCCAGAATACTTAGAGAAAATGATGTAAACAGCTGCTCACATCTTGCTCACGTCTTGCTTTATTCAGGCTTAATCCTGGATCTGGTTATTAGATGGGTTATGTCCATTGGCCAGGTAAATCTCTCACCTACATCAGAGACTTGGTGGTATGGAATTGGAAGAATTTTCTGGTGTCTCTGATTACTATTCATGATTAGAAAGCTGATCTGGAAAGCTAGCTGACTGTGCCCCCGTCATGCTAGGTGATGTTAGAACTTCTGGAAGTGTCCCCTCTGAGGCTGGTGGTCATCTGGGAAATACAGGATGATCCTGTAGGGCCCGTGCTCAAAGCTAGGACCTCCATTCTGGTTACCTAGGGATCTTGGATAGAGTCTCACTGGGGTCCCAATCAGCTGGATTTGATGACTTGCCAGGCTTTCTTAGTCCAGCTTCTTGGGACCTAGTGTAACTACTTTTCCCAATTACTACTTTTTCTTATGTATTATTATACCCAGATGCTATAACAGATCATGGTAAATCTCATTGATCTGGGGCCTTGAGTTGATTCCCTGTAAAACTTTAAGAGTGTTTCCTGCTGTGTGGCCTGTTACTGGTATGTTCAACCTTGGCCAGCTATTTCTCTTAAGTTTTGGAGGCAGCTACCATAATAGAAGTGGAGTCATGAAGTTTGTAAGCTCCTTGCTATACCTAGGGCCCAATACCTTTTCAGTGAAATATCCTCTGCCTTTAATCTGATGCCCCTCTGACCTCTGAAATGAGCTTTTGGTAATAGCTGTGTTTCCACACATAGAAATTGTACAAGGACATCTGAGATTTGTGAGTGCTATTCTTAGGTTTGATTCCTGAGATTCTGATCAAGGGTTTGCTGCCTGATACCATGGTACCAGTATTTGCAAGGAGTAACTGACAAGGGGACAGTAGAAACTCAAAATTGTCTGCCTAATTGGCAGGTAGTGAAGGAATTGAAATGCCCTGGGATTAAGTGTGAGCAGCATCTGGTTGTAACTGGGAGTCTCCAGTCTGTTCTGGTCCTTCTCCAAGTCTGATGGCTCTCATTTCCTTATAGGGTAGTAAAGCACTGTTCTCATGTTGCAGGTAAGACATGTCACATTCTTTGGTTCTACCAGGCTCTCAAGTTGCCAGTTCATGGGTCTATTTCTATTTTTATTGGAATGTACAGGCATGTTGTAGGTTCTTGGCTAATAATGGGGCCTAGGCTCCTCTGGAGGAGGAATATCCAGTGTGAAGGTCCTTCATGGTCTCTGGACCCATTTTATAGGTGGGTGCCCCTTCCTACCCTATGAATAATTCAGAATCCCTTAGACTTGTATTCTTTATCCTTGTACTTCTGATGGTTGTCTAGGATTAGATGGCCAGCCTTGTAGATAGCTGGCAACTCTCCTCACCTGGGGCAAAGGAAGATTCATAGAGCAGTCCCTGGAGTCAGATACTGTCATGGAGGCCTCTCAGCAGAGAGGCTTAAAATGGAATGGAGTAAAGTATTCCTTGAAATGAACTCAATGGCATACTGATGCAAAATGATGAACCCTAGTTGGATGTTATTTCTGTTAAAATGTTTCGTTGAATTCCTACTCTAGTGTTACATTTTAATATGTTCTTCAAACCTTTTCACTAACATACATGCATACCTATGGGGAAGAGTCTGATACTTATATGCATAGTAATGCTATCATCTCAAATGCTTTACAGTTCTTTGTGTAAGAACATGGGAAATCTCCTCTTAGATTTTTGAAATATTCAATATATAATAGTCTCTCTCCTGGGCATCAAACACTAGAATTTATCCATTCTATTGAGCTGGTACTTCTTGGCCACTCTTCCTTATCCTATCTTCCCAGCCTCTGACTACTGTTCTCCCAAGGTGAGATGCTTCAACATGGAGACCATACATTATTGTTCTGTGCTTCAGCACTGAACTGTTCCAGGTTCATGCATATTGCCATAAATGATAGCATTTGATTATGCTTGAGTAGTATTCCATTGTGTAGGCAAACTATATTTATCCATTTATCTTAGGGTGAATCTATATCTTGTGAGTTATTCAAATTATTTTGAGTAATCTGCAGTAACACAGCAGTGCAGACAGGACTTTGATCTCTGCTATATACCCAGTAGTGGATCCCATGGTAATTGTGTCTTTGAATTTATTAATTTTTTGCCTGATCTTGGGAAGTCCTCCAGGCAGTCCTGGGTACTCTCCCTGAGCTGCTTCTGCTCAAAGCTAGCACTCTACCACTTTGCACCACAGTGCCACTTCTGGCTTTTTCTGTTTATGTGGTACTGAGGAATGGAACCTAGGGTTTTATGCATGCTAGGCAAACACTTTACCACTAAACTGCATTCCTAGCTCTTGTCTATAAATTTTAAGCATACTACCATACAGTTTTCCTTAAGGGTTGTACTACTGTACCAATAGTATATAATGTTCTTCAAAACTTTAAACTTAAGCAGACTTCTAATTGGGGAGGGGTGATATCTATTGAATCTTTGTGAGTTATATAATCCTAATTAGCAATATTTTTCATAGGCCTGGTAGGTAATTTGCAGATTTCTTGCACTATCTATTCAGGTCTTTTTTCACTTGCAATTGTATATTCTCTTGATACTGAATTTATAATTTCTGAATATTATGCCCCAATCAGCTTGTTTACACATGTCTTCTTCCAATCTCTAGGTTTCTTATGCTGTTTCTTTTGCCATGCATAAATGTTTTAATTTGATGTAGCCCCATTCAGTTGTTTTTGCTTTGGAGATCTTACTTTTCAAAATACTTGCTCAGACCTATGATGTACAATATTCCCTGAGGTCTAATTCAGAAAATTCAAAATGCTCCTAAATGCTCACACAATGCCAGAAATGGAAAATTCTACTTGACCATAGGTGACAGGTTGTAGTCAAAACCCAGGCATACCAAACTGTAAAAATGAGTTCAGGTATGTAAAAGGTACACATATACAAAATATAGCAATTTCATGTTTCCCTCTTTAAATTTGGTCATTTCCAATACATCCCCATGATCTCTCATCCAAAACATTTCTGACCCAAGGCATTTGGAAAAGGATGACTCACCCTGCACGACTCTATTTTTTTGAGTCCAGTGTTTGGATTTTGCTTTGAAGTCTTATATTTTGAGTTGATTATGTGTATGAGTAGGAGGTCTAGCTTACAAGTATGACTATTGAGTTTTCCCAGCATGATTTATTGATGAAGACCTTCTCTCTGTTGTGTTCTTTGGGCTTTTGAAAATCAGTTGCCTAAAAATACTGGTTTGTTTCTGGTCTCTGTCCTGTTCTGCAGTTGTTCTGCCAACACCATGCTGTTTGGGTTCCAATTGCTTTGTAGTATATTCTGAGGTCAAACATAGCTCTAGCTTTATACTTTTTCCTCAAGATTGCTCTGGTCATGGTGAGGCCCTCTCTGGTGCCATTAGATTATAGGCGATCATAATGACCTCAATTTATCTTGAATTACTTCTGTAAATACACAGTCTTTAAAGACATCTCCTTGGGTACAGTTGGTTAGGATTCAAAAGGTTTTTGAGGGAGATTTCCACCCTTGAAATGACAACATCCTTCATCTTAAGCCCACTGTGAGCTAAACATAAGTCACTGAAACCTGAATTCACAGGTATCTCAAGATTATGGAGTTTCTTCCATTCTAGCAAATACCCACACTAAAGGTCTGTGAACTGATCTTGAGTGTAGTTTGGATATGTGGCAGGAAATTTTCATGCTTTCTTTTTACAGGCATGTGGGCTTTCTTCCTGTGATTGCTGAGGACAATCATGTCCTAGAATCTTCTGGTGATATCCACAAACTTTGGTGTAGATGACTATTAGGGCATTATGGGTGTTTGTAAGTTTTAGGAACTATTTATATAATCTGCCAGATATTCATCAGCTAAAAGATTGATAGCCAAAGATTTTCCTCCCATTCTGTGTGTTGTCTCTTGAGTGTGACAATTGTCTCTGTGTGTGTGTTGGATTTCCCCTAGCAGTTTCAGGTCTTCACCATAAGATCTGTGATCTACTTTGAATAGCTTGTCAGGGTGAGGAGAGAGGGCTCTACCTTCAGTCTTCTACATGTTGCTATCCAGCTTTCCCAGCACCACTGTTTTTTAAAAATATTGTCAAGGTGATGTATAGAAGGGTTACAGTTACATAAGTAAGGTAATAAATACATTTCTTGTTGAACTTCTTACCCCTTCCCTCGCTTTTCTCCTACTTTCCCTATCTCCCCAATCCCCCCTCAAGTTGCATCTTGTCTTGTATATGTCACTGTTGCATTGGTTCCCCCCTTGTCCTTTGTCTCATGACTGTATTGTTCACTTCTCTTTCCAATTCAAATAAACATATACACAATCCAGGGTATCAAAATCACATACAGTTACAACAGGGGATGGATATACTATAGGGGGAAGAACAGACAAGACAAACAAGAAATCACATAGTACATTAAAATCAACAACAAAAAAAACCGCTTGTGTCCATATCTTGGAGTTCATTTCCCTTAGCATCATCTTATATGGTTGTATGTGCATAGCTTTTGAGCTATTCTGCTCATCTGATAAGATTACCCTAGACATATACTAATTATTGCCAATAAGGGAAACCATGGACCTGTGATTCTTTGGGTCTGGATTACTTCATTTATAATATCACCCTGTGGTCATAATTAGCTTAACTTTTTAATGCTTTGTTTACATTTTCATAATTGGAATTGGCCTGTGACTTGCCTTTCCAGAACTTTCCATTGCATTGAATCATTCTGTCTCAAAGTGGCAAAGTACAGTTAAGGTTACATTTTCTGCAATGTGTAGAAACAACCAAGCTTGGAAAGAAGGGTTTGTTTTCTAGTCCCTCACGCAGACCCTGTGCAAATTTTTACCAGTCATGGTGGGCTTCCTGTCAGAGAGGCGGTGTAACCAAGTCTGGCCATGGAGCACTTCATCCACTACTCCCATCCCTTTGGAGACTGTCCTGTCACTAAATGTCTTTTCAAGCATCTCTGGTGTGGGAGACAAGCACACTTTTCGTATAGAACAGCAGAGTCTGTGGCACTGTGGCTCAAGTGGTAAAGCATTAGCCTTGAGCTGAAGAGCTGAGGGACAGCACCCAGGCCCGGAGTTCAAGCCCCATGACTGACCACAAAAAAAAGAACAAAGGAGGCTGTATGGGGACCATTTCTAAGAGCTTCATGTCTATCAAGCCTTTGGCTTTAGTGAAATAAGACATAGTGCACTTCTCTAGATTCTTCTTTGCTTTTAGCTTTTCTCTCTGATCAGAGCAGTATACTGCCATTAAGGAAAGCAGAGGAATGATGAATGACTTTATGGTTTCATCTCTGGAGATGGCTACAGAGACAATTTGGTACTTTTTCTAGTTCCCTCAATGTAGGAAATGAGCTCAGATTGCATATGCTCTCTTATAACCTCTTTCCTTCGCTCTGTCTGCTTACATTGGTGAGTGTTGGTACTTTAGCTTTTGCCCTATTGAACCCAAGTATTTTTCTGGTTGAAAAATTCACAACTTAGTGGCATGTCTTGTATCTGGTTAGATCTAGTCTGAGAGTAGATGGAGAGTCTTATTTCATCTTTTAGAGATGCCTTGTTTTCTAGGATGGTTTGGCTTCCGCTTCGTAATAAGCCGCCTTTATTCTTAATATCTAGAAGCATCTAAATGATTGACCTATTCTAGCCAAAAGAATCTATCATGTTCATAATGTTCCATGTGGAATAATAGCAGATGATACAATTTGTGCTGGTATTTCCACAATATTTGAGTGGCAAAAGTCTGTTTCAGTTTCTCCTGATTAGGCAAGAAATTCAAAGTTCCCAATGGGAGGCCAAGGCCAAGTTTGAGGAGAGATACGAGACCAGCAAGAACAAGTGTTTTTCCAGAAGCTTCACTTTAGATGTTTTCTGTTTCCATTATTAAAAATTGGGAGGCGGGAGGTTAGAAACCCAATGTTCTACGTGGTCATTAGCTAGTAAATGGTAGTTTAAGACTATCTCTGGAGATGGACAATGCTTGCTGTCTACATTTGGGATGCAGTCTCTTAGAGGGGAAGAAGGAAGAGCTGGCTCCTAGTTGTGCCTCTTCTTTTTGTCTTCCACATCTCTGAGTGAGCAGCAGCCACTTCACTTGGTGATACCCAAGTACTGTGGGTGACTTTGATCAGATTGTGTTTGCTCTCAGGGGCCTGCTTATGGGTCCCTGATTGATGCCCAGTAGCTCCCATTCATTAAAGAGTTCTTCTATCCACTTATATTTCTATTGTAGTCCCAAGCACAGTGTTCTGGGGGCGAGGGCTACTTGGACTAGATGGAGCTCACATCTGACTGCTATGTAAGAGGTCTCCACTGACAGGGCTTCAGCAATGGACATGGCAGGAATGGAGAGGTAGGCCTTCTTAGATGAATGAGGCTGAGAGTATAGCAATCTTAATGGTCAGATGGGACTTAAAGGCCTAGGTTTTGGGGAGATAACGTCTCAGGATCTTCTTGTAGCTTCACAAACCTATACAACATCAGCCTGGAGAATCTCTGAGACTATTCTGACACTAGCTTTAAGCTCTGAGGTGGGGGAGAGAACCTATACCTTGGAGGTGTAGAGAGACAGAAGTTCCTGCTGGATGAGGCAGGCTCACCACACTGAAAGCCTTAACCCTGACATTATTGACTTATCTGTGTCCTGAGGAGGAACTTACCTCTGATCAATATACAACATTGCTGGCCCCAAAGGTAGCATTTGAGGTGCAAGGAAAAGCAACCACCAGGATAGATTACCTTTAGAAGTTTGGCATGGCCCATGGGGGCTGTTCCCCAAGGGGCCTGGCCAAATGCTTTTCATGGGTAACATGCAGTGATGGTGAACAGGAGTCCTACCACTCAGTGACACTGTCTGTGCCTTCTCTCTTTGGTCTAGAATTCTAAAAGGAAACCCTTGACTACTCAGCTATTGAGAATTGTCTTCATTAGAAAGGATGCATCATTAAGTATCAGTGATCCGGTAGAGCTGCTTCTAGCCTTGGTTTAGCCAGATAGCCATTGTTATAAGGCTTTTATATTTATTCAAGAACTGTCTAGAAGATGAGAAAAGTCAACCAGAGTTGATGCCTACTTGAATGAGTGCCTGTGTTTGCCTCATCAGAGACAAAGATGTTGATCACTCTTCTGTCTTGTCATTAGACTCCTGCTTGGCTAGCCTTTGTCCCATGGCCTACACAGGTGGGTCAGGATCCTACCTGCTCCATGGACAATGTCTAGGATTCTATTGTTGGAGAGTGAGGCTAGATGCAGGGGTACGAAAATCGTGGTTGCTGTTCATCCTGTGGCCCAAGGGACAGCAGCTTCCTGGAGAGCAGGAAGCTGGGGTACATGTGTGAGCATCACTAAAGGGCCTGGTTGATCCTGGACAAAAGGAGCTTGGAGATTAGGATGCCAGTGTTGGGACAGTGTCAGGAATGAGACAAGAACCCAAGTCCAGCTCCAGCAGTGTGTGCCCGTGGCCTGCCAGAACTCTTCCTTACAATCTGTCTTATACCTCAAGTGGAGACAAAAACAGGAGGCAGCATGCAGTGTCTAGTCTTCCATTTACCTAGGTGCCCTGCCATGCTGTGTATCTGTATATGGGGACTTAATCTTGGTCCCCTGATCTGCTTTGTGCTTTTATTCCATGGAATTTTTGATATTCCTAATTTCCTGGCTATTGTACTCATTCACCTGAGTTTTTAATGTGTTTTTATAGGTTGTCTTTCTGTGACTTCTTTCCCTACATCTGATGTGATCTTCTGTTTCAGGATATGTCATTATCCAATTCACTGAACTGGCTGAACTAGCTTTAGCCATCTTAGGACTGAAGTGGCCTGGGACTACTGAGATACTGGGACCACTTCTTATCCAGCCAAAATTCGGTGTGTTGTCTGGTGATGTTTTCAGGGAGACCTTGGACCACTACCATCATTGTCATTATCTTCTTGGCTACTCAGATACTCTTTCTATTCCTCCTCCTGAGCATTGTTTTTCCTGTTTTTAATATATTAAAAAAGCAACATTGTATAAATGCTGTGACTAGTAGGAAACAGATCCCCAATTTTCAGTGAATAATTTTTTTCCGTCGTGTGGCTTGAACTCTGGGCTTGGGTGCTGTCCGTGCAATCTTCAGTTCAATGTGAGGGCTCTACCGCTTGAGACACAGCACCACTTCCAGTTTTCCAGTGGTTTATTGGAGATAAGAATCTCACAGTTTCCTGCCAGGGCTGGCTTTGAACCATGATCCTCAGATCTCAGCCTCCTGAGTAGCTAGAATTACAGGCATGAGCCACCTGTGCCCAACTTCATTGAATTTTTATAAACAATTCTGCAGTGAAACAAATGTTTTTAACAAGATTTAAAACTTTTTAAATCAGAAATGTTGACTTTCCAATAACAGCGCACACACACACCCAAGAGCAACCAGTTCAAACTGTATAATAAACTGTGTCCTTACCCTCGGGCCTTGAGCACATTGAAAATTTACAATTTCTGAAGTCTGAGAGGAAACACATAAAAGCTTCTATGAATCTTTTTTCTCCAAAAGGAGTATTTTTAGTAAAATACTATTGACTATGCATTGATATTTTTTCTCTGTGGTCCTTTTGGAGGAATTTGTCAGAGACACACACTGCTGTAGAATCTCAGGGACCCTCTAGATTAAGTGACCCTCCAGGACTAATTCCAGCCAAGCTCTTCTGCCACTTTGTGCTTCCCTGTGGAGATTCCTCTTGAGATTGTTCTGTTCCCTTCATTGCTGACCAAATGCTGGAGTCACACTGGGAAGGGGAGGCAAACAATCCCCACCCACTGCCAATATTTGTAGCTCTTCTCATAACCATGGGTCCTGTCCAGAGGCTTGCCATGCCCGATGGGGCTTCCACATTGTTCTTCAGATTCTCTCCATCAACAAGGTCCATGAAGCCATCATCCTCATCAGACAAACTGGCTGTCACAGGTGACTGGAGTGTGAAAAGAGGAACAAAATTCCCTCGCTCACATCTCTTTCATGTGAAGAAAGCATCCGAGCTGGGGCTGAGTTCTGCCTCTGTGAGAAGTCATCTTTACCCTCATCTAGTCCATGGGCATACAGGCAACCATGAGATGCAGGTGTTATGAGCTTCTTAAACTCAAATGCTTCTTTTTTCTTGTTTTTATCCTGGTCAATGAGCTGAAAGATATCATGTTCCAGAGAATCAGAATGGCTCCTATACCAAGCTGGGCTATACCTCAAAACCTTCTAAGGCAAGGAATCTATCCTCATAATTTATCCTCTTCTTGAGATTTTCAAGGTTTTCTTTTCTGTCCAAGGTCAGGAGAATCCAGACAGAAACCTGCATCAGTGGATTCAGAAGAGCCCATTCCCTGAAGACTGCTGTTGTTTTACACCTCCAGTGTCTGCTCATACTCACTGCTCAGCCAGGCAACTGGTCCATCCTTACGGTCAGCTTGGTGACGGGGGACAGTTCCCCCAGCAGCAGACATATCCAACAAGGCCTGGGCCAAGGACTATGGCACGGGTTGAGGAGGATTGCAGGCAAAAAGCTGTCGTCCCCCAACCCTCCGGATTACAGAGCTGAACCCTCCACTCTCAACCCCATGTAATTTTTTGGTATTCCCTATTTCCAGGCTATTGCACTCATCCCCTGGGTGAGTGTTTTTCTTTTTTAGAAAACCAGGATTTGTATTTTATTGTCAAAAGCTTTATACAAACACTTCTTTATGCAGACAAAGCAGTGTTACATTATTCACCATCATTTAAGGAAACAAGCCACTTAAACAGAACAATGTCTACACTTATATCTGTATAAAAATAAGATATATTTTTACAGAATTCCCACTGCAGTTCTTATAGCAATAAACAATACACAAGTATAATAAAGTACAATTGATCCTGACCATGGTTTGCTATGAGATATTGCTAGGGCATTTTCGTGTGTGAGAGAATTTCCACATAGCTCTTCTAGAAAGAAAATGTCCTCTGTGTTTCTAGAGACCGAGATTGAAGAACCCAAATCCTAATCACTTGGGATTGAGTGCACACACCTGGGCTGCAGGATGACGCCGGGGTCGGCGTCTGTGTCTGCCGTGGCCCAAGCGGCTGCTGCCGTGATGCTTGCCCTTGTGGACCCCTCGAAGGAGCAGACCGTTGCCCAGGTCCCTGTGATGGCCCCTCTCGGGTCTGTGCTGCTTAACAGCGTGGGAATGATAGCGGGGCTTGCTCTACATCAAGAACAGGACTTTTTCCTCCCATGGCCACGTCTGTTTGAGCGTCGTCTCTGGTGCACTGGCCTCCAGGTGAGGAGAGGCATGGTTGTGGTGGCCCAATGGCCCTCCCTGTGGCTGGGGGACCTGCTGAGGGACCTCGAGCTGTATGTCCCAGGCCAGCTCCGCCTGTTGCAGAGCAACACTTCTGCTCTTGCTGTCTTGTTGCTTCTCTTGAAGTCTTTTCTTATATCATGGTAAGAGCTTTAGGAAGCCTGCTGTCTATCTTCAGGTTCCTTTTATTAAGTTCAAGCTCTAGGGTTTATTCATACTAGATTTCATGTTCATACTGGGTTAGGTATTTGTACCCTTCCCTACTGACAGCAAGTCCAACTAAATTGTGTGATAGGATATTTTGGACAGAAGGGTCTCCCTTGATACATAAGAAAGTGTTGCTGACTGCTGTGACTGGGGACAAGACAATAATGGGAAACCAGGCCAGAGAACTGAGGTCTTGGGGAGCCAGGTGACTGAATGGGATTCCTGCTACCAAGTCCTAAGGGACCCCTAAGAAGAGTTTTATTGAGTTCAGTTCAGGGGGAGGGACAAATACAGATCATTGCACATACGAGGTATCAATCTATCTTGTGGTTATAGACATTAATGAGGTATAATTTGTATACATAGAAATAATTGACTCCTTTATCATTAGGGAGTAAAAGGGAATAATAAAACATTCCTTCCATAAAACAGACATCCACCTTATTCCCAAGGCCTTAAGCTCATCGCGTTCAAGCAGCTCCCCACTCAACTGGGGGTAATAACTTTTACCTTTGTCAGCCTTGACCAAATTCTGAATCAGGTCCAATGTACAGTGACATTTTCAGGTTCCTCTTTGATCATCTTCACACTGAGGGATGCCAGGGACTTGTCTTTGGCTATTGCTTCTCTATCTAAGTGATGACAGCTTGAAGGCCCAGGAGAAGCCACCCAAGGTAGACAGGGCTGGGGTCTCATCCATATTCAGTCCCTTTGCTTTCAACTTGGCTCCCTATAAGACTACTCTTCTCTACGTCTCTTTCTAGAAATTCAGTTAGGCTTTTTCCTGGTATACTGCCAAAGCATCTCTATGCATATTTCTTGAATTTCCTATTCTGTAGTGCCAAAAAAAAGAAGGAGGAGTGGGCAGTTAAATCTGGAGTGCCCAGATGCACACACACGATATAGTCTTTGGTTGGAAGTGAACAAAAACATTGGTCACAGACTATCATTCATGTAATTCCATCAGGGACTACCTAGGCAATCTGAATGAGGCTTTGATCTCATTCACATTTTAAGACTTGTAAATACATAGCAATGATCGTCTGGGGTGCTTGATATGCGCACAGAACCCCAGCTACTTCAGCACCCTCTGCTTCGCCTTGATAACTTGCATTTGCTGTTAATGTTGTTCTGGGCAAAGACCAGAGGGCTTGGAGTCCTTCTTCTTTACTGGTGGAGGTGCTGGAATACTTATCACATCTCTTATCCTCCTGGGAGCTTCTGAGATTTTGGTGCAATCTAGCCTTGAAGGACCATAGTAAGAAGGTGTATTCCTAAAGGGCAGGACTCTGGGTTGTCACTTTGTTTTTGCCTAGTAGGACAGACAAATGGTCTAAAATGAAGTCATTCTAAGTCATGGAATTAGAAGTAGCAACACTATGATTTATGAAGAGACTGAGCTGGGGAATATATAGGTGGAGCACTTGGAGTGAAAACACGGTACCCTTGAATACTCAAAGTCCTGGCCATAAGAGACTCAGGTAGTTGAACAAGAAGGCTGCCTTCAGATGGACCTGCCTCTTTCTCTAGCTACTCTCCTGCTGACTGAAAGGTCTCACAGATGAAGTGCTCTGGAGGCAAGGATCCATAGGTGGCATCCATGACTTGAATGGATCTAAGGTAGGACCCATGACTTAAATGGCTTTAAAAGGCTGAACTGATACTGCTACAACAGTGACCCTGATAAACTTCTTGAACCTGGGAGGTAGCCAGCCATCCAAAGGCCAATTGCTGGCATTGGACTGCTGTGATAGGATGGAGCCACTTGCCTTTAAAAGATTCTTGCTTGGATTTTTACACTTCTTTGTCTGAAAGATAGTCATTTTTTTATAACACTCAGGACTTTCAATGTAACACTTGGTGTTACTGATTCCACATCAGTTCTGCTTGTGATGGAGAAAGTGCCTTCTTTGCACTGGTGAATCCACAGGCTGGTGCCCATGGAAACTTCTGGCATGCAGAGCATCCCAGAAGCAGTTGGCCTTGTAGAACCCTGGAAAGGCTTCCAAAGCCTCCATCATGGCACCAAGGGACATTCTGCTGTGGGAGACTGTGGTAAGGTCCCTGGGTGAAGCCTGTGTCCTGAGCATTCCTATCAGGCAATTGCATTTCCCTCTACCAAGCTGTTCAAGCTCACACACTGCAGGAGGACAATGAACATGGTATTTCCCATGGCAACACCAGAGAACCCACCAAACAAACGACTCCCATCTTAGTGATTGCAGCTTTGCTGGTTCAGAGCTAAACCAGGAAGAATGCTGCTCTCTTCTTGATGTAGAGGCAGTCTGTGGTTTTCTGTAGCTGCAACTTTGTATAGGCAGAGGGAGCTTACAGTAATGGCTGGGTGATGTCAAAGTCTATGAGATCTCTCAACAAAGCAAGATCACACTGAGGAAATGTAGAAATGCAGCCTGGGGATGGGGGTGGGGGGTAAACTTCCCTCTGACTCCCCGTCCCACGGCCCTGCAAATAGACCTCCCAATACTGGCCATCCTGAGTTCAGAGTGTTCTACCCTCTACATGCCCAATGAGCTGGAATTGTAGAGAAGAAAGCATACACCCATGGCCTTCTTTTTGTTGCAATAAAAGTCTTAAATAATCTGCATTTCTCCTCCTTGTGAATAGTGTTTACCTAAACTTCTGAAGGATGCACTATGCATTCCATTAGTGTGCATCATGACAGAATTGGGATAGATTTTTTTTAAAAAAAAGGATCAGAAGGCACATGAGACTGGATCAACCTGTCAGGAATCAGGGAATGGTTGGATCTAAGCAACTGCAATGTCATGCCTTCTCAAGTGGTGCTTGGTAGTGAAGACAGTGGAATGTGAGTAGGCATCCAGTGTTTTCCTTTCTGTTGTAGACCTTAAGCATGTGTGTAGGTGTTCAGCCTTTCCCTGTCAATGTGAGCCTTGTCTACAAGGAGTCAATATCTTTAAATCTGATTTTCATAACTAATGTCATGCTCAGGCTAGGACTAGAAGAGGACAGGAGTAGGATCTGGACCTTGACTTTACTATTTATTTTTTGTCAGTCATGGGGCTTGAACTTTGGGCCTGGGTGCTATCCCTCAGCTCTTCAGCTCAAGACAAGCGCTTTATTTCTAGAGCCACAGTGCCACTTCCATAAACCTTGACTTTTCTTTTTTTTGGGGGGGGGATGCAGTCATGGGCCTGAACTCTGGGTACTCCCTTAGCTCTTCAGTTCAAGGCTAGCGCTCTACCACTTGAGCCACAGCACCACTTCTGGCTTTTTACTTTTTAGGTTATGTAGTGCATAAGCCAGCCCTCAGGCATGCAAGGCAAGCACTCTACCACTGAGCCACCTTCCAAGCCTGAACTTGACTTTTCTGAGTGAGCTTTGTTCACTAGCTCTGAAGCCTTCTGAAGGGCTGTAGGCTGTTAAACTTCTTTCTCTTTAACAACATACAGCCTGTTTCTAATAGGGCCAGGGGTGAAACATTTAATACACGCTGAAAGCAGGTTCTCTGGCCTTGATTAAGCCACCCTCTCATTCTCTAGATGTGCTGGACAACACCTGTCTCCTTAAACCTGTGTGTCCCCGGACTCTCTCTGTAAAACCTGGCTTACCTAGTCAAACTTCATACCTACACATGGGCATGTGTATGCACTTACATGCTTGTGTGTTCATGGCCATACCTTCCCTTACTTGGTCTGTCACACCTGACTATGCTCAGGAGTTGTCACTGGGATCAGCTCCCAGGCTCTCTTGCACTTTTGACCTACAGGAGTTAGTGCTGCTGTCCTCTGTCCCTTATCCTGTTCCATCACTGGACCACCTTTGCTCCTCTCACTTCCATGTGGAAATGACTGGAGTTTTGCTCCTCAGACCTGGAGATGTGAAGTGGTCCAGTCAGGTCCTCACCCCTCCCCCTTAACCCTCCCCAGACCAAATCTTTGGTCAAACCCCTGTTGGTACCATGGGAACCACTAAGGGCATCAAGTCACCCATTTTAAAGTGGAACAGAACTTTTCATACTATGCTATACTTTCAACTTCTTGTTCAGCCCCTGCCTCCTAAGACTTCTTTCCATAGACAAATATAAACATTCACAACCAAGGAACTGTTACTGCTGCTTTATACCAGTCGGGATGTCATCTCAGCCTTCTACCCCTAAAAATGACCGTGTCAGCAGGAAGTAGCCAGAGAGAATCAGTGGCTCTTCTCAATTGTCAAAAGGCTAGAATATTAGGTATGCCCATGACATTAGCCCACTCTCCTCCTGCTCTCCTCCTCTTCTCTGCTAGAAAGGAAAGCTCAGTAGCCATTCCAGAAATCACCTGTGGGAAACAAGTAATCAATCACATCAAAGAGTCAATGCCCTCATTGAGTCTGCAAGGCCCCGGGCTCTGAGGTCACTTCCTCCTCCTCTGAGGTCTTGTGCTTATCTGCCCCAGTCAGGCCTCTTCCTGCCAGAGAGAAGATCCATCAGCTCTGACGTCATTTCCACATCCGCTGTGGACACATCTCCTCCTTGCCCTTCCTATATAATTCCTCTCTCCAGCCCTATGCTCTCACTGTGCATGCATCCAACTCAGGCAGGACATCCGTTTGCTCCTGCTCTTCACTAAATCAACTTTTACTGAAGAAGATGTCACTCGCCAGCTTTTTACCTGTACCTACTCAGCTATCTCAGGACCAACCTGAAGCAGTAGAGAAGGCAGAACCACACAGTCCATGGCAGATTTCCCTGGCCTCTTCACATAGAGAAACTTTCCTCATACAGATACCCAACGGGCTGTATATCTCGCTTCCTAGAGGACTTTGATGATGCATTTCCAGAGATCCATGTGGCCCATTATCCACTGGATAGAGATGACAACAAAAACAGGTCAAATGCACTGGCCATTCAGGTCGATCCTGAAGGAAGAATTCAGTACGATGCAATTGCTTGACAAAGACAGTCAAAAGACAAGGTCATGGGGCTGGGAAGGTGGCTCAGTGGTAGAGCGCTTGCCTTGCATGCATGAGGCCCTGGGTTCAATTCCTCAGCACCACATAAGCAAAACAAAACAAAACAAAACAAAACAAAAAAAAAAGGTCATTTACAGCGAATATACTGACCTGGTGCCAAAAGAGGGGATGAATACTAATGATCCAGACCCGCAGAGATCCAGTGAAGAAAGCTATTCAAGAGATCACAGCAAAGACAAGGGTAGCCTTAGAGAAGTGTGTCCAGCAGAAAGTTGCCTCAGCCATGCCAGTTCGGGCAGCTGATAAACTGGCTCCTGCTCAGTATCTGCGATACACACCATCTCAGCAAGGAGTGGCATTGAACTCTGGAGCTTCACAGAAGCTAATTCAGATGGTAGTAATGCAGAAAGATCCAATGGAACCTCTGAGGTTCAAGATCAACAAGAAGATTCCCCAGGGACCACCTACTCCTCCTGCATCTGTCATGCACTCTCCAACTAAAAAAATGACTGCCAAGAAGCAACAAGAGTGGAAGATTCCTCCTTGCATCTCCAACTGGAAAAATGCAAAAGGTTACACAATTCCATTAGACAAGCAACTGGCCGCTAGTGGAAGAGGACTTCAGATGGTACACATCAATGAGAACTTTGCCAAACTGGCTGAAGTTCTCTATATTGCTGACTGGAAGGCTCTGGACACTGTGGAAAGATGGGCCCAAGTGGAGAGAAAAAGGATTCAGAATGAAAGGGAAACTTAGAGTGATGGCACAAAAGCCAGGGAGAGGAGAGCTGGGATCAAAACCCATGTGGAGAGACGATAGGGAGGCATGCAAGTAGGAGGGATGAGATCCAGCAGGAGAGGCAAAAAGAGAGACGGTATGACCATTATCTTTCCTGGGCAGCTGCTGGGAAGGGAGCAGAACTGCAGAAAAAGGAACAGCAGATAATCACTGAAATCACTGAAGTCATTGGGGTGTCCCCAATCCTTGCACCTCAAATGAAGTTCAGTATGACCAACAGCTCTTCAACCAATCCAAGGATATGGACAGTGCATTTGTAGGCAGAGAAGATGAAATTTACAATATGTCACAAGCTAAAAAGAAAATAATACTGACACAGATAATAACAAAAAGTTTTAAACCCTTTCTTCTGCCTTCCCCTACCATCCATTCAGAAACTAACACACCTCACCAAATCAACAGGAAATGACTTGACAGCTTACTTGGTTTTATGGTCACATCCTACTTTGGGGTGATAACCTTTGTTCCTGTTGTCTATCAAATATCCATAATTTTTCGACAACAATAACCAAAAATATTCTTTTAAACATGCTCTATCCATGTTGTCCAGCCTGCTTCAAACTCCCAATCCTCCTACCTCAGTCTCACAAGTGCTGTGATTACAAGCAAACACTATCAGAGCTTAAATCAAAAATCATTCTTTCTCATGTTTCCATGAGTTCACTGATCTCTCTGTAGTAGGGTGGAAGTCAGGCGCCTGCAGCGGCTGAAGGGTTACTAGGTCTGGACATCCACATGGCTTGCCAGTGGTGAGCAGAAGCCTTGTTGGTCAGACTGCCTTAATCCAGTCAACCAGGCACAGGGAAAGGTCAGATGTGACATTTCAAGAAACAAGCCTGAGAGGTGCTTACCATGAAGACCTGTGATGGAATTAACATGGTCACCATTGGCAACAGTACTTCACATACCTTACCTCTAGTTGGGCAGAATTGTTCCTTCTGATCTGCACTGTGACATTTTTATAGTAGCTTCTAAATAAATACATACCTAACATAGGACTAGGCAATCTCTTTCTTGGAATCAAAACAAGTATACTAAAAGTGGATGTCCATCCAAAGTCTGCAATGTGGGTGTTCCTAACAGCTTCAAGTGTCTGAGACAAATGTCCATCCCCAGTGAATTGATAAAAACTATACATGTACTAAGTAATACTATCAAATAAACAACTGCACTTCAATATCTTCCATATTTAAACAAAGAACTACCATTTATACATATATAGGACAATGTTGTCCTGCTCTTCCGAGGGAAGGTTGATAATGGCTAGTCTCCTGACCTCCTTTTTAAAGTATCCTCAGTAAGTTTAGAGAAGCTGAACCTCTGGGCCAGGTTGTTGGGTTCTCTAATGTAAGTTTCAATAAATGCAGACCACAACAGTCTGCAGATATGTAACAGTTTATTTTATTTTATTCCTTCCAACAAGGAAAAATTTTACAAAATTTACAATACTACAAAATTTTACAAAATTACAAATAAAAATATAAAACACCAAAATGTGGCAACATTTAGAGAAAGCATCCTGAGTCAGGATGCTGTTGTTTCTTCCAAACTTTAGCCATAGCCAGAAGTTTGAGGTTAGGTTGGCTGGCAGCTTCATCTTCTGGAAAGATGTAGTCACAGTATTCTTCCCAGCCTGCATCAGACCCGTCATCAGTCTGAACCTTTCTTCTCTTCTTCACTTTCTCTGGCATGAGTCTGTCTACTCTCTCCTTATCTGATTCTGTTCCAAATTCATCCTCAAAGCTTCTCCAAGATTGCAGCAGCATAAGCCTCGCTTCCTTTTCTTCACAGTTCTGCATGGTTTTGTTAGCCTCTTCATAAATCTGTCTGCATTTAGACACACTGCCTTGTTTTCCTGCAGACAACTCAAAGTGAGCCAAACTGATCCATACCTTGACATGCTGTGTCCATTGGAGCAACTGTCGGTAAAGATTTCGTATTCTCTCAATTTCTCCCTGTTCCATCTCAAAGTCAATGTAGGATTTCCAAAGCACCTCTGGCATGTCTCAGCGAGGCTGGCTGATGGCTAACTCATAGATTGCCCTGGCTCTCTCCACATCACCAAGGATTGTCTCTAATTCTGCAAACTTAATCCAGGAGGTACAATTTTCAGGTGCAAATTCCAACAGCTTTGCATAAAGCTTCCGGCATCTGTCAAATTCTCGAAGCTTCACTTCCAGTTCTATGTAGCCTTTAAATAACTTGCTCTTTGGACACTTGCCTATTGAAATCCCCAAAGCTCTTCTGGCAGATGATAAATTTCTCTGTCTTATTTCAAATTGTGCATAATAGAGCCACATTTTGGCAAATGTGAACTCTTGATGAGGAATTAATTCAAAAGAGGCTTGATACACCTGCCTTGTCCTCTCAGGATCCTTTGTCTGCAATTCTTCATAGAGTGCATAGTTGATCCAGAGGTAGATGTAACGCTTCCAGTGTCTCTTCTCCTGAATGGGTGGAATGTTAGCAATGGCTCTCTCATAAACCTCTCGCACTGTGTCAGCTTCTGCAGTGCTTTCCAGTAAGCGCAAGTAATCAAACCACGCATCATAATTGTGGGGACTGGCCCTCACTTCCTCTTCATACTGGAATCTGCGTTTACTCACAATGATAGCTTCAATACCCCGCCTGTCACCAAACTTCTTCTCAAAGATGGTATAGTTTTTGAAGAGCTCTTGAGCCCCATGTGTTGGGATTCTGTCCAAGGCATACTTGTAGATGACCTGGGCCCTCTCAAATTCTTTCTGGTTTTCCTCAAATTTGGCAAAGGCAACATAGAGGTGTTCATCCATATGTTCCTCTCCGAAGAACTCAACAGCTCTCTCATACACTTTCCGTGCGTGGGCAAAATAACCATGTTTTTCTTCAGAGTGGGCATATTTGATCCAGTTTTTCACCCGCGGGTGCACAAGAACAAAGCGTTCGTAAATGGTCCGAGCCCGCTCCACCTCTTTGTATCTCAGCTCAAAGTTAATGTAGGAGTGCCAGGCTTGCTCCTCGGGCTGCCATTCCATCCAGCGCTCAAATACCTGCCGGGCACCGGCCATGTTCCCCAACAGCTCTTCCATGTATGTGTACTTGTACCAGAACTGGCTGACTCGTGGCAGTGTTGTGATGGCACGGTCCCACACATTTCGGGCATGGTTGGCCTGGCGATTCTTCATTTCCATTTCTGCATATTTCAGCCAGAGTGTGATATTTCTATAGTCCACGTCTAAAGCACGCTCGTAGATGGATCGAGCCCTCTGAATTTCCTGGAGCCTTTCTTCCCATTGCGCGTATTTTATCCAGTTGCCAATCACAGTCCGGTTCTTCCTTAAGTTATCTTCAAAGGCCTTCCTTTTCCTCAGCTTGTAGTCATTGAATTCTTCTTCATCTGCGATCCTCTGTTGAGGTGGAGGTGGAAGAAGCTCAAGCTCCCGTTCTTTGGCCTGCCTCAGCAGTTGTTCAGCGGTGATCTGGACTAGAGCTGGAGCTTTGTTTTTGACCTTGGCCACCTGAGGGATCCGCAGTTTCCCGACTGCGTTGGAGACCGCCATGTCTGCAGGAGATCCTGGGAGATGTCCGCACACACTGGGACCGCAGAGAGCTCTTGACACTACCAAGCTTCCCAACAAGGAAGCGAGTCCGAGGGAAGAGCTGAGTTACAGGAGGGAGCAAGACCAACCTGCGGGCCGACCTGCACTGGAGGGAGGCTGGCACAGAGACAAAGCTTAGCACCAGCCAGAGGGCTTATATAGTGCCAGGCTGGGAAGAGGCGTGGCCACAGCGGAGGCGGAAATGACCTCAGAGCTTAGGGAGCCTCTCACTGGTGGAAGCATGCAGGGCTGGTCGGATGAGGGAGTGACTGGGCTTATCAGGGTGTGACAGGGTGGATAAGGGCTTGGCTGGGCTTAGGAAGACAGGGCTGGGTGGGTGAGGGCGTGACCTCAGAGGGTGAGGTGGTGACCTCAGAGCCTGGAGCCCTTTGCTGACTCTCATTCAGGAGATGGAATGAGGAGATTACTGCTTTCCAGCAGGAGAATTCTGGAAAAGCTAACATGCTGCCCTCTCCTGGAAAGGAGGAGGAGAGCAGGAGGGGTGTTGGGGGCAGTGTTGTTTCCCAGGGCACTCCTACCATTCCAGCATTTTGGCACTTTTGAAGGAGAGCCTATTCTCTCTGGCTACTTCCTGCTGACACAGGGGTATCATTCTTTGGAATAGAATGCAGAGATGTCATCCTGATCAGGACAAGGCAGCAGAGATGGTTCCTTGATTGTGAACGTGGATATTGTTCTAGGGAAAGAAGACTGAGGAAACAGTCTGAATAAGAAAGTTGAACGTATAGTTTAGAAGGAGAGCTCTGTTTTAATTTAACATGGGTAGCTTGATATCCATCGTGGTTTACATGGTGGCAATAGGCGATTGACCAATATATGGGCTAAGGAGGGGTGGGAGCAGGATCTCATTAGAGCTGACAAACTAATCTTACTTTCAGGTGGGAAAATTGATCATCATTACTCTGCTGACCTCCCACTTAAAATGTACTCAGTATATAGAGAGAAGCCAAACCCTCTGGGCCAGGTTGTTGGGCTCCCTTGTGTAAGGTTTGCCGAAAGGAGACCGGTGCCACATGGTTCAGATAGGAAAAACTTTATTATATTGTATTTTGTTCCTTCTACAATGAAGTAATTTTATCCTGCAAGTTGACAAATGAAAATAGAAAAAAGGAAAACGTGGAAACGTTAAAAATAACTTTTCCTATTTTTTTAATGTGAAAATACCATACAAAGGGGTTACAATCATGTGGGCAAAGTAATGAGTACATTTCTTTCTCTTTTTTTTCTTTTTTTTTGGGGGGGGGTGTTCTGGGCATGGGGCCTGAACTCTGGGCTTGGGCCCTGTCCCTCAGCCCTTCAGCTCAAGGCTAACACTCAGGTGAGCCAAAGCGCCACTTCCACTTTTTTCTTTTTGCTTTTGTGGTGCTGAGGAATCAAACCCAGGGCCTCAGGCATGCAAGGCAAGCACTCTACCACTGAGCCACCTTCCCAGCTCCACGAGTACATTTCTTATCAAGCATTGTTGCCTCCTCCTTTGTTTCCCCTTCCCATCCCTTCCCATGTCCTACCTCCCCACCCCAGCCAAAGTTGTAAAGTTCATTTTTCAACATAACAACTTGTATATCTCATTCTTGCAATGGTTCCACCTGTATCCCTATTTAAACGATGTGTTTCTTCCCTTCCACAAAATATACCAACATCAAATACAGTGAAAGCAGGGGTTATACTGTGGGGGAGGGACACACAAAGCAACAAAGAAACCATCTTATAACTATGTAAGAAACAACAGCAAGAAAGAAAAAAACATTTGAATACTCATCTTGGCATTCATTTCACCGAACATCAATTTATGTGACCATTTCTACTTGTCTCAGACATATACTAGTTATTGCAAATAAGGGAAACCATGGGACCTATGTTTCTTTGGGCCTGGCTTACTTCACTTAATATAATTTTTTCCAAGTCTTTCCATTTCCTAACAAATGGGGCAATGTCCTTCATTCTGATGGAGGCATAGAATTCCATTGTGTATATGTACCACATTTTCTTCCTTTCTTCTTTTATTGTAAAAATACCATAGAGAGGGGTTACAATTACATGGGCAAGATAAGGAGTACATTTCTTTTTATTTTATTTTATTTTATTTGTGAACATACTGTACAGAGGGGTTACAATTACATGGGCAGGATAATGCATACATTTCTTACCAAGCACTGCAGCCTCCTCCTTTGTTTACCCTTCACATCCCTTCCCAGTATCCCCCCGCCCACCCACACCCAATGCTTCCCCCCCCCCACTCCCAGCACCGACGTTGTAAAGCTTGTTTTTGACATGACAACTTGTACTTCTCATTGTTGCAACAGGTCCACCTGTATCCTTAAACGACTTGTTTTTCCCCATCTTCTCCAGAAGTTATAATGACATCAAATATAGTTAAAGTGGGAGTTATACTCTGGGGGAGGGACATACAAAGCAACAAAGAAATAATCTTATAAATGCGTTAGAAACACATGCATGAAAGAAAAAAAACATTAAAATATATATCTAAGGGTTCATTTTCCTATCACATTATCTGACCTTTTCCGCTTGACTCAAACATACACTAGATATTGCAAATAAGGGAAACCATGGGATCTATGCTTCTTTAGGCCTGGCTTACTTCACTTAATATAATGTTTTCCAACTTTTCCCATTTCCTAACAAATGGAGCAATGTCATTCTTTCTGATGGAGGCATAGAATTCCATTGTGTATATATACCACATTTTCTTGATCCATTCATCTACTGAGGGGCATCTGGGTTGGTTCCATATCTTCACTATGGTATATAATGCTGCAATAAACATAGTTGTGCTGGGAGCTTTAGTATGGTCTTGATGGGGAAACACTTGCGTAAATGCCCCAAAGGGGGATTGCTGAGTCCTAGGGGAGCTCTATGTGGAGTCTTTTGAGGAACCTCCATTCTGCTTTCCAAAGTGGTTGATCAAGTCTACACTCCCACCAACAATGCAGTAAGGGTCCCTTCTGTCCACATCCTCCAGCATCTGTTGTTATTAGAGTTCTTCATTATAGCCATTCTAACTGGGGTGAGGTGGTATCTGAAGGTTGTTTTGATTTGCATTTCTTTTATGGTTAGAGAGGTTGAGCATTTCTGCCTGTGTCTATTGGCCATCCTTCTTTCCTCTTCAGAGAAGTTTCTCTCTAAGTCTTTAGCCCACTTATTTATCGGGCAGTTGTTTCTTTGGAGATTTGTTTCTGGGGGATTTAATTTTTTGAGTTCCAAGTCTATTTTAGATATGAGACCCTTGTCTGTTGCGTGGCTAGTGAAGCTCTTCTCCCAATCCGTGGGCTTTCTATTGATCTTGCTACCTAAGTCCGTTGTCATGCAGAAGCTCTGCAATATCATGCAGTCCCATTTGTCCAAGCTTTCTTTGATTTGTTGTGTTTCTGGGTCTCTTTGAAGAAAATTTTGGCCTGTGCCAAGTAGACCTAGGCTTTCTCCTCTTCCATCCTGTAATATTTTCTGAGGATCTGCTTTGACTTCGAGGTCTTTGATCCATTTGTGGTGTATCCAGATTTGGATTTTACTCTGACCCTTTCCAAAGCATATCCCCATGACTTGCATCACTAGGGTTCTGGACGAAGTTCATTGAGTGGGAAGAGAGAAGTATCTATGGCTTCCTCCTCTTCTTGCCTTCATGCTCATGCTCCTCGGGTCGGCTGCTATCTGCAAGTCTTTTGGAGCCACTGTGCTGTTTAGCTTCTTGCAGAAACTTGTCCAAACCAAAAGGATCCTCCTCAAACTGCACTGGCCCTTCTCGTGCGGTCTGCCTATGTTCTGAACCGGAAAACTCTTGAACTGGAAGAAAGCTGTTGGTCTGGATTTTGGTTTTTAGGTCATCACCATCCATGTCCTTGTCCAGATTTGTCCTGGGCCTATAGATGGTCTGGGCCATGTCTTTATCACCTCTCCAGGTGAGATCATAAACGCTGTAAATGTCATCTTCTCCACCTGCAAATCCGCTGTCCATACCTTTGGACTGGTTGAAGAGCCTCGGGTCATACCAAACTTCCTTGGAGGTTGCAGGATTGGGGACACCCATAGCAATGACTTCAGTGATGTCTCGATGTTCCTTCCTCTGCGGTTTCCATCTCTTTTTAGCAGCTGCCCTGGAAAGATGCCGGTTGTGCTGTCTCTCTTTTTGCCTCTCGTGCCGGATCTCCTCCCTCCCACGGGCCTCCCCATCATCTCTGTCCACACGGGTTTTGATGCCAACTCTCCTCTTTCTGGCTTTTTGGGCCATCACTCTAAGTTTCTCTTCATGCTTCTCTTTTGCTTTCTGAGCCCTTTTTCTCTCCACTTGGGCCCGTGTTTTGACAGCCTCCCGAGCCTTCCGATCGGCAATGTAGAGCATTTCGGTGAGTTTGGCAAAGTTCTCATTGAGGTGTACCATCTGAAGTCCTCTTGCATCGGCAGCCAGTCGCTTGTCTAAGGGAATTGTATAACCCTTTGCATTTTTCCAGTTGGAGATGCAAGGAGGAATCTTCCACTCTTGTTGCTTCTTGGCAGTCATCTTTTGGCTTGGAGAGTGCATGACAGGTGCAGGAGGAGAAGGTGGTCCCCAGGGAATCTTCTGGTTAATCCGGAACCTCGGAGGCTCCATTGGATCTGTCTGCATCTCTACCATGCGAATGAGCCTCTGTGTAGCTCCAGAGTTCAATGCCACTCCTTGCTGAGATGGTGTGTATCGCAGACACTGAGCAGGAGCCGGTTGATCAGCTGCCCAAACTGGCATGGCTGAGGCAACCTTCTGCTGCACACACTTCTCTAAGGCTACCCTTGTCTTTGCTGTGATCTCTTGAATAGCTTCTTTGCCGGGTCTCTGTGGGTCTGGAGCACCGGCATGCATCCCCTCCTGTGGCAGCAGGTCAGTATATTTGCTGTAAATGACCTTGTCTCTTGACTGACCTTGTCGAGCAACTCCATCATATGGAATTTTTCCTTCAGGATCGACCTGAATGGCCAGCGCATTGGACCTGGTTTGTTGTCGTCCCATATCCAGTGGATACTGGGCCACATGGATCTCTGGAAAAGCACCTCCATCTACAAAATCTTCTAGCGAGCGAGGATTCCAACCTTTTCGGCACCCATATGGGGGAGGTTCTCTGGGTGAGGAGGCCAGGCAGGTCTGCCAGGAACTGTGAGATCTTGCCTTCTCTTCAGCTTCAAGTAGGTCCAGGGATAGCTGAGTAGGTGCGGGTAAAAAGCTGGTGAGCACCATCTTCTTTGGCAAGAGTTGATTTACACAAAAGCAAGAGCAAGAAGGAGAGCACACTGCCAGCCCGCCTGAGCTGGAAACCACAGTGCAGAGAGTGAAAGTTTAGGGCAGGGGAGAGGGATTAAATAGGGGAGGGACAGGAGGAGGTGTGGCCACAGGGGATTCAGAAAGGACCTCAGAGCCTAGGGAGCCTCTGACTGGGGAAAGCAGGCATGACCTGGTACAACAAGGCCTGGCAGGTTGGATCTGGGTGTGACCTGGTGGATGAGGGTGTGACTGGGTGGAGGAGGCCTGGACCTCAGAGCATTAGGCAGTGACTGGCAGTCAGAGGATGAACCCTCAGAGCTGATTACTGGTGTCCAGTAGGCCATTTGTGCTAAGGCTACCGTGCTGTCCTTGTAGGGGAGGAGGAGAGGATGAGGGGAGTGGGCTATTCTCCCAGGTAGACCTTACATTCTACTCTGTTTCTAGTGGTGAAGGGTTTCTGATTCTCCGTGGAGACACAGGGTGTTATTTTTAGGGGCATAAGCCTGAGATGTCATCAGGGTCTGGGACAAGGCAGCAGTAACACTTCCTTGGCTGGGAATGCCTGTTAAGTAATTTGCATGTCTCTTGAAATGTCTATTCAAGTTTTTTGTCCACTTTTAATTGTATATTCTCTTGATATAGAGTTTACACATTACGGATGTTAATCTCTCATCAGCGAGTTTGTAAATGGTTTCTTCCATTCTCTACATTTTTTATTCTGTTTCTTTTGTCATGCAGAACTGTTTCAATTCCATAAAACCCCATTCATCTGTTTTTGCTTTGGAGATCTTATCTTTAAAAATCCTTGCTCAGGCCAATGATATGGAAAATTCCCTGAAGTCTAATCCAAAAAACCCAACATTCTTCCAAACCTCCAATTTATGAGTGTTCATACCATGCCAGAAATGGAAAATTCCTCTTGACCATAGATGACAGGTTCTAGGGAAAATGCAGGCATACCAAACTGTACATGATGAGCTTCAGGTGTGTGTAAGGAACACACACCACTTAGGAATTTCACTTTTCCCTCTTCAGATCTGGGTCATTTCCAATACACCCCATTCTGTGACATCCAAAACATTTCTGACCCAAGCCTTCTGGAGAAAGATGACGCATCCTGTATGAGTCCCATTGAGTCTAATGTTACAACTCGGGAACTATCACATGGTTTACGATTGTCCCTCTTCTCATCCTGGGCTCATCTCACTGAGTTCTCAGTCTGTGCCACATGTCAGCAGTATACACTTCTGTTCATTTTCCATATTAAAAATAGCTTCTTTCTTGGAGCTAGGATGAAGTAGCCCTGGATAAGGCTATGAGTAAGTCATTGCTGTCTTCTCTATGTCTTGGCCTGAGCTTCCCATTCCAGATTCTGCTTCCTACTTTGTGACCTTGTCTTTACTTAATTTTGCCTAGTTCAGCTACAGACAGTCCCCTGACCACCAGGTCTTTCTGAGGTCTATGGGAACAAGCACAATTGTAGAACTCAGACGTGTCAATCCAATAGGTCTGAACTACCTTAGTATACGCTACAGAGACAGTGGCTACCTTGGTTTTTGAGGCCCTAAGTATATGTGCTAGAAAGAAGGGGACTCCAGGAATCTGTCCAGACTCTTAGCAGTTGGCCAGGAGGTGAAGTATAAGACATTGGTATGCAAGATACTGATTCTGGCAGGTCCTTCCAACTCTCTAGGCTTGAGATCCTAATGTCTCTGGGACAAATAACTTCCAACCTTTTAACCTCTTCAGAAAGGCAGAAACAAAGAAAAACCTACAACAAAGATGTCATACTCCCTATGGGTGTCTACCATCTAAGTAAGACTTGGGACTAAAGACTTGTGGCTGGGAGACAGGCTAGTTTCCTGGATGTCTGATCCCTGTCCCCTACAGATGGCAGCCACCATCTGGCTTTGCCTCAAGCCAGAGATCTTCCTGGATCTAATTTCTTCCCTGTGTTTGATGTTATTCTTTTTCCTCTCTGAGGTACATGCCCAAGTCTAACACAAAACCACATATTGGAAAGGTAAAAAAATCTTCCCTGAGTCCTTTCCTGTGACCTAGCCCAACTGGGAAACAAGACACCAAATACCCATTAAAGTAGCTTGCCATTTCCCAAAGCTAGACTTCCTGTGTTGGTAGTGTCAACTGTGATTTAACATTAGCCTGTTTTCCCTGTTTCCTCAGTGTTGAGAAGTTGACAATAAAGTCTAAAGAATTAGCATTATTCTGTGAGGGTTACCTTCCTATGCCAAATATGGAAATATACTTGATTCTGTTTCTGAACTTTAGACCTCCATGATTTCAGTAACTGTCCTTGTTTTTGACAAGACCATAGGAGATAAAGGATGGCCTCTTCCTTCCTCCAGAGCATCCATTTCACATTGAGAATCCTTTCAAACAAGGCTCAAAGCAGAGATATGCATGCCTTGCTTATCAGATCAGATCCCTACTTGGATCTGATCCTCTCTGTTGACTAGCCAGGGTGGTTGTTCTCCACAAGAGTACTCATGGTCTGTTTGAGAGACAAGAGAAACACCTCTTTTCATCACCTGTCATCACCTTTTCTAATCCAGTTCTAAGTAAAGCCCATTCTTTAGTCTTCTCCATACTGTCTTTGACTAGATGGAGTGTCTGGAAGCTGTCCGCATGTCTCCCATGTGCTAGACAGCTCCTGAAACTTGGTGAAGTTTGAGGCAGGCATCTTGTTTTGTGGTTTGGTGTGGCAGAGCCTGGAGATGAGTCTGAAGCTGAGGGCTTGAGACTAGGGCCCATTACAGGGTCTCTGTGGTCACAGCAGCCCACTATGCAGGGATGTGTCTAGCCAGGGTAGAGGCAATGGGGAAGGTGCATTGAGTATGGAATGAAACATTTTTTCTTTCCCTGGACGACTCAACTATAATCTTGCTTTTCAAGTTGCTGTTTTACCTGCTATGGTATGTATACCTCATTGCTTGGGCTCCTGGAAAGTTGCTCTTCAAGGTTCTTGGCTGGAGTAAAAGCTGATATCTCTCTCGTGCCTACTACCTCCATCTCTGGCAGCACATACAGCTCCTATGTGGTAGGAATGGCATATTTGACTTGCTTGAGGTCAGGTTTGAATCTTTCTAAGATCTTTAGTCCTACAGGTGTGTCCTAAATCTCGTGGTACCCTTCAACTCTCTATTATCTATCTCCTTTGCTTTCTAGGTGTGAGACAAAATATGCTTGCCTATACTACTCAGTGTCCAGTTTTGTGGTCACCTCTGGAAGGGTCATGAGAGCTAGAATATCTGACCTTCTCTTCTAGGACCCAGCTTTCCACCCTCATAGGTGTCTTCCTGTAGATTTATCTTACACAACTAGCTCTCCCTGCAGGTGTAAGCCTGGTTCTCCCTCCTGGGTGCCCACCCCTGGGTGGGTTATCACCCCAGGCCCACTCCATTGCCCACTTTGGTGGTACAGGGAATCTGCCTAGTATCGTGGGGCGCCCCTGCCTGCTTTGCCAGTGGGTGCAAACTCAGGGAAGAACCACCTCTACTTCGGGCTGGGCTCAGGGAAGGTCAAGGGGGGAGGTGTAAACATGGTCCCCTCCACCCACCACCCCTGCCCAATCTGGTCCCTGGCTGCTTCCCATATGCTTGTTTCAGACTGAGCCCCAGCAGAGCAGCAGCTCCAGTAGCAGCATGCCCAGTGCCCTGATCCTGGTCCATGTGTTCCTGTGGTTGGGCTCAGGAACCTCTCCCCTGTGCTCTCTCCCTGGCCCCAGCCTCTGCCTCTGGCTGTGCCAGCTGGTGAAAGCAGCTGCAGCCAAGCTGTTTGAGGGCTGCCTTGCACCTCTCAGGAGCCAGGCTCCAGTGCGCCCCCTCTTGGCCCTCCCCAAGGTGCTGCAGCCTCCTGGCAAAAGCATTCCCTGGACCCACTAGCCCAGGATCTGAAGTTGAGCTACCAAAACCCAGGGAGCTCAGGGGTGCTCTAGAAGCCCTGCAAGTCCCTGGTATGCACCTCTCTGTCCCTGCTGCTTCTCGGTGGTCAAGGAACCCTCGCCCTGTATCTCCAATTAAACACCCAAAGACTGGAAGTGGCACTGTGGATCAAGAGGTGGAGGGCTCTCCTTGAACTGAAGAGCTCAGGGACAGTGCCAGGCCCAGAGATCAAGCCACATGGCCGACAAACAAACAAACAAACAAAAATGGCTGGATTTGTACCACAATCCTCAGATCTCAGCCTCCTGAGTAGCTAGGATTACAGGTATGCATTTTATGGTAGTGAACTGGAGATAAGAGTCTCAGGGCCTTTCCTAAGCAGGCTAGCTTCAAACTGGGATCCTTGGATCTCAGCCTCCTGAGTAGCTAGGATTATAGTATGAGTCAACAGAGCCCAGTAAGATGCTGATATTTAAACATGGGTTAAAAATGAAATAGGGGCTGGGAATATGTCTTAGTGGTAGAGTGCTAGCCTAGCATGCATGAAGCCCTGGGTTTCATTCCTCAATACCACATACACAGAAAAGGCCAGAAGTGGTGTTGTGGCTCCATTGGTGGAATGCTAGCCTTGACGGAAAGAAGCTCAGGGGCAGTTCCAGGCCTCTGGGTTCAAGCCCCAGGACTAGCTTTAAAGAGAGAGAGGGGGGAAGGAAATAGGGGGAGAGAGAAGATGAGAGGAGGGGAGGGAGAGGGGGAGAGAGAAGGGAAGAGAGAGGGGGAGAGAGAGGGGGAGGAAAGAAAGAAGAAACAGAAATTGAAATAGTTCAAGTATGTCTCCTTGGGGTCACCTGACCACAGCCATGTTTGACTGACAATCAGGTGGCTTTTTCAGTGGTTTTCTAAGAAAGGACATTTCAGCCAGCAGGTAGTTTGGCCTGGAGTCAGGCCTGGAGTCACCCCTGGAGGGTGTGGTCCTGGCCCATGTACTCCAGCTGTGGAGTGAGGCTGCCTCCTGGCAGCTGCAATGCTGGATGAGGTGGACAGTGAACCTCCTGTCAGCTCCTGTTGAGGGTGGGGGAACACTCCCAAATCTGGGGATTGGCTCTCAGCCTAGGTCACAGGCCAGCAACTTGAGACATAAGAGAAATAGGCAGCCTAAGTCAGGCCACCCCAAGAACTAAAAGATGGGGCCACACCAGATCTAAGACCACAGCCCTGTGGTCATTCTATGAAACCTTCTCACAGGGAGACCCTTGGAGCCAAGAGTCTCCCTGGCCTTAAGCAGGCCCTCTGGGTAGGCCTAAGCCAGACTTCCACAGCTGAATTCCATGCACAGCAAGGACAGTGGCAACAGGATTCCAACATGGGCAGTTGGTGATTTTAGCATCATCTTGAAGCCTCTCAACAACTCCAGGTTAGTAGTTTCAGTTGAAAAAAACAGAAAGAAGCCAGGTGCCAGTGGCTCACGATTGTAATCCTAGCTACTGAGGAGGCTGAGACCTGAGGATTGTGGTTCAAAGCCAACCTGGGCAAGAAATTCAGGAAACTCTTATCTCCAATAAACCACCAGAAAACCAGATTTGGCTCTGTGGGTCAAGTGGTAGAGTACTAGCTTTGAGTGAAGAGCTGAGGGACAGCACTCAGAATTCAAGCCCTAGGACCAACAACAACAACCACCACCAAAAAAAAAAAAAAACAGAACTCAGAGTTCAAGCCCCATGACCAACAACAACCACCAAAAACAAAAAAAACCCTCAGAGTTCAAGCCCCATGACCAACAACAACAACAACAACCCCCCAAAAAAAAAAAAACTAGAATGCAGAGCTGAGAAGGTGAAGTCGTAGGGCGCTTGTCTTGCATGCATGAGCCCCTGGGTTCGATTCCTCAGCACCACATAAGCAGAAAAAAAAGCCAAAAGTGGCACTGTGGCTCAAGCCTTGAGCTGAAGAGCTGAGGGACAGCGCCAAGGCCCAGAGTTCAGGCCCCACGACTGGACCCAAAACAACAACAACAAAAACAAAAATAAAATAAAACAGAAGGCAAAAACCCACAAAGATTCAGAAAGGTTAAGCCTAAAGTCATGCAGCTGATCATGTGGGAATCATAATTCAAACCTAAGCATGTGGCACTTCAAATCCCAAATGCTTCAGTGAACTGCTCTGCCCCCAAAGTGGGTTGGAGAAAGCCCTGGCATGTGGCGCTCTACAGGCTGTGGGACTTGTCCCCATGTTATGGGGGACATCTGTCTCATCTGTAATGCTGGGATGGAATCGGAAGAAATCTGCTGAGATTCTCAGATTTCCCTCCTGAGCTCACCACCAAGCCATGAGGGTAGAACAGAGCAAAAGCCCACCCACTGTTCAGGAGATTTGGGGGCCTAAGCATAGCTGGGCCTTGATGATGTGGGGTCCCTGGCTCTGCAGCATTGTGGCCCTAGGGAAGTCACTCCCAGTGTGGTGCTCCTGCTTTGCTCATGGCTTGTGTAGCACGCCTGGCAGCTGTACACTCAAAGAGCACATGCGTGAAAAAGAGGAAAACACCACTGACTTCCCCATCACCACTCCATCTGTCTCGGGCTTGGTTAGCAATTGTGAAAATGAAGGGACTGCCTGGTGGCATTGATGCGATTATATTTGAGTGGGAGACACTGGTTTGCAAAGCAAGCTTGAAAAAGGAAAAGCAGCACGAACTGAGTGCAGGCCTTGGTTTCTCTTAACTAACAGGTAAGCTAACTATTCAAATTTCTTTGTTACTGTACATACATACCATCAGAATATGAAATGTATATATTGTAAAATCTATGTGTACAACTGTGTAATGAATAAAACAGCTTTCTGCATCCAAGAAATAGGCATCATTGTTATCAATCAAACCCAAAATCAAGCTGGGCACTTGTGGCTTACACCTGTAATCCAGTTACTCAGGAGGCTAAGATGTGAGGATCACAATTTGAAGCCAGCCCAAGCAGGGAAATCTGTGAGACTCCTCTCTTTCATTGACCACCAGAAAGCAGGAAGTAGAGTTTTAGCCTTCAACAAAAAAGCTCAGGGACATTTCCAAGCCCTGAGTTCAAGCACAAGACCACACCAGCACACACACACACACACACACACACACACACACACACACACACACACACACACACAATCACCCCCAATACCACCAGCAACAGCCACCCCCACCACCACAACTAAGGAAACATTAGGACATCCAGAAAATCAAGTGGACCATTCTTAGCCATTCCCCATATCCTGCAGCTATTGTGTACAGACAATCCTGGCTGATGTCCCTCCACTGGCCATCGGCTCTGGAGACTTGGGAACAGTAGGTCTCAATATGGAGGCAGTAGATTAGTAATATTAGTGCCACCTGGGAACCAAGCATGTTGGGAGGCAAATTCTCCAATTCTAGCCCAGGCCTACTGAATCCAGGACTCTGGGGATGGGGCCCAGAGGGTGTGTTTTAATAAGCTCTCCAAGTGATTCTAATGCAGGCTGCAAAGTTGAGAACAGCTGATCTAGAAGAATGAGCCCAAGCGGGTCTATAAAAACCTCCTTCCCAGCAAGCCCTCAGCTCCGCTTTGTACCGGTCGCTCTAGCCAGCCATGCTGTAGGCTAAAACAGGTCTCTAGTGGAAGCTAAAGTTCTCTTTGTCTGACAGAGCAGAGGGTCTCTTGGGCTTCTGTCCGTGAACTAGAAGGAGTGATTGGACTGGGAAGCGGGCCGACCTGGCTGAGTCTGGAGGGGATTCCTGGCTTTTAGGGAAGCCAGGAACAAATGCATGCTGAGGATAAATAGGGACTTTCTCTTCCATAGGGTCTGGGCCTGCTTCTCCAGAAGATGGACTTTGTCTAAGCAGGGAGAAGACAAGTGGCTAGATGAGCACTTTTGCACTGGGAATGTTCAGCCTGGCTTCAGCATGGAGTTCTGGGCACAGGCCTGAAGCAGGAGGGCGTGGGGGGGGGGACGGTTGATCCTGCCAGTCCTCAGTTAAGCAGCAGCTTGAGAAGAAAGAACTGTGGGTGGGGGTCAAGAAATTTCCAGAGTGTGAGGTGGAGTGTAGGCTCCCACTGGTAAAAGGTGAAAGAAGAGGAGGGAGAAGGAAGTTGGAATTCTAGCAGCTTCTGGTCTTAAGAAAAGTAATGTTGGC
Organism: Dipodomys merriami; assembly: GCF_024711535.1. Classification (NCBI taxonomy): domain Eukaryota; kingdom Metazoa; phylum Chordata; class Mammalia; order Rodentia; family Heteromyidae; genus Dipodomys; species Dipodomys merriami. The sequence goes on along the minus strand of NW_027202715.1, from coordinate 18,233,024 downwards.
TACTGGGTTGGCTGGAAAGGGAGCCAGGGAGGTGCTGCTACCACTGGTTCTGTTCAGATCTGACACCGGGCAATGGGACAAGGGGCTTTCTGAGGCTGTCTGGTCAGCCTGGTGAACTTTGGGGGTTGTGAGTTTGGATGGGAGAAACAGTGTTGGTCTCAGTTACTGAAGAGTGGTCCTTTAACCCTGTGTAGCTCCCAGAAGGGCTGAATGCAACCCCAGTTACGGAGGCAATGTCATAGGCAGGACCCCGGGAAAGGCCGCTCCTAGCCCATGGTGGGGTACTTTGGGCCTCTAACCAAGAGGGTTTCTTGTTTGTTTTCTAAAAGGGCTGGGCTCAAAACCAGAGGCTTGACTCGTCAGAAAGCTGGCTGTTAGATGCCAGGAATAACCTTGTTTGCTTCTAAAGCCTTGTGGCCATCCAGCTCTGATGCTGGAGTCCGACTTGCTTGGTAGCTCAGGGAGGTACTCTGAGCACAAGGCTTGAGTATGGACAACCCGAGCTGTCTGTGACTCCTATCTTATCTGCCATGTGTGAGCCACTGTCCAGCAATGACAGGAAGAAGGCCAGAACCCACAACTTGAAGGGTTCCCTGGATAGGGAGCAAGAGGGGGGAGAATGCACCCAAGCTGGACCTCAGAAGTGGGCTAACTGGAGCCAATGACAGGTCTCTTGATACAAGCATGGGCAGGGCCCCACTTTGGCTTGAGGTCTCTACTGTAGCATGACAGCTTTCTAACTCTTAGGGGAGACCTTATATTGGCTGTGATCTCAGGGAAGGAAGGCACAAATGGCTTCAGATGTTGGAGAAAGGAGGGGGAAGAACCAGAAGGGCCTAACCCTAGCTCAGGTGGAAGATGTTGATGCCTCCCTCTTCAGTCAGGCCATGGTGTGGAGATGACTGAAAATGGTGACAAAGTTGAAGCTTCTCTCAAACAAGAAACCAAGGGGAGGGAGAATGGGTGAGGCCCCTATCCCAAGAGGGCTGAGTAAGGCTAGCAGCAAGCTAAGTGTAGGCAGCTGGGTAAATGAAATCAGGTGTTTGCAAGTGCCTGCTCTCGGTGGGGGGTGGAGAGTCCAGGTGGGCTGCCCTGGGGCTTGTGGCTAGGCTGCACTGCTCCAGGGAGCTAGGGGACTTGTCCTAGTCCACTCTTTTCTCTATGGTCTCAGGAAGTAACATTCCCAGATTGGGGCAACTTCCTGTATGTTGCTGACAGCAAGGAACTAGTGGTTCTCTGGAAAGGTGCCATCTCCAAAGAGCCTGGTATCCCACTCTCCAAGCGCCTGCTGATGTCAGTCACCTGCTTTCCAGCTCTGATCTTCCTTTTCTGTAAAGTACATGCCAGAGCCAACTAGCTGGGCCTGAGCTCGGCTCCCTTGTGCTCTCTACACTCTCAAACTTAGAGTATTCCCTTCCAACATACCTCCGTCTCTTCCCCTTCTCTCATTTCAAGTATCTGGAGATGATTTTATTTTTGATCAAACCAGATTTCAGTGAGGCTCACTTGTTTTTCAGTTGAAACAATTCTGCTTGCAGAGCCTTTACATACCATATTTGAATGGTTTTTCAGGCCTCATTTAGTATTGGCTTATAGCCTTGAGCCCCTTGGCCTATCTTAAATGCTTAACCTCTGACAGGTGATCTAGTAGCTATTGTGAAGGAGTCTGTTTCACTTTGGATTGAGTTCATTTCTCATGGAGAGCTTTTGTCTGGTCCAAGGACATCTATGAGGAGGGCCAGACCTCAGCCCTTGAAGCATTCAATCTCCATCCCCAGGGAACAGAAATAGAGAAGGATGAGTCTTGGGACAGAGCATCCTGAAAACAGGTCAAATGTCTTCTTGTGCAGAATCTCCATTGTTAGCAGGCAGAGGGTCACAGGAGACCAGCATGACATTTATAAGAACTCACTGGTTTTGGATGTGGTGGGAACAGGGATGGTGAAGTGGGTAAAGGAGCTTCCTTGTCAAGGATGGATGTGGGGATTTCTCACCTGTTTTTCCTTGGCTCAGAGATTTCTGACTTCTATATCTTAAAGGAAAAAAGTCACTGGAGATAGTGGTTTCTGCCAGTTTGAAGCAAGCTAGGGCCTAATCTATTTGTGGAGGAGCAGGAGGTGAATTCGTCTTGGTCTTTTCTCCTCTGCTGTACCAAGCTACCTCCAGCTTGGGCTAGAGACAGCCACCCTCTTGTACCAGGTCAAAGTAGTGCCTTCCCTGGCGGCTTTTTCTTTTCCCTTCAGTTTCTTTAGTTGTATCTCTGGGAGTGGGAGCTTGGCAACTGTGCCAAAAATCTTCAGGGCTGGAACCAGGTCTAATCTTGGAATGAAGAATTTAATGAGGAAAGTACTGACTTACTGAGGAATGACTTTGCCCTGCTTTGTTGAGTCCCAGTAAATAGAAGCAAATCAAATACTTAGTAATGTGGATGAAAAGTCCTGTTGAGAAGTGTACAAACCTCTGTAGCTGCTCTGTACTGACTTGTAGCTGTGTTCCCAAGAAAGTTTCCTTTGCCTTCATGGCAGGGTCAAAGTTTCCAAACTTTGGTTTTGTTTCCTTGCTGGAACTCTCATCTGAGCTATGATGTTGGTAATCCTAAAAGTCCTTGCTCAATTCCGGACGAAGCCCTTTGGAGCCTGCTCCTGACCTTGACTCTTCCCCCTGTCACTCTGAGGATGAGGCGATTTGCCTCTTGGTGAGGTTGATGGCTGGATGTAGGGGCAGAAGGGAAGCTCAGCCTTGAGCTCAGGGAGCTGCCAGTTACCTGAAGGGGGCCACAGACAGTTCGCGTATTCTACTTGGAGGTCCTGAAGGTAAAGGACACAAGGTTTAAATCCAGGCTCTCATTGCTTTGGTGACCACACAGCATGGGTTCTGTGTTTTGCCTGTCTTCATGCTTTTTGAATAATCAGGAGAACAGCATAGAAATGTGTGTCTGGTGACATAGCATGTTAATGAGGAGAAAAGGATCCAGTCCAGATGGAACCAGATCTTCAGGATTGCATATTTCCTAAGGGTTTGTGGGAAGGAGACATCCATAGCTTGGAAAAGGACATCTTAGATCAGCCCACAGCTTACCATTATTAAGAAAAAGGAAGTGCTGAGAGCCCCTGTCTTGGAATCCATTCCAAGCATAACAGATGACTTTCCTCCAGTTTCCTTTGGGACTCCAGTTATGCTGGGTGAAGCCCTGCTCAGACAGCATGCACACACTTTCCTTTGGTTTCCATTCTTGTGGAGAAGAAAAAGTAGTGAGTAGTCTTCGGGAAAAATTTCAGTTCAGCACTTACAAAACAAGAAAAGCTAGAGGTTTTTTAAAATTGTTTGAGTCTTCCACCTAGAATCTCTAAATCTTACAAAGTCAGATGTCAGGTGAATCTAAGATTCTGCTCTCCTCACTAGGACAGATGATGGCTCCTTGGTTATAGAAGCCAGGTTTGCAGTCCACCAGATGAGATTCTTGGCAATGGGTTTTTGGGCTCCTTGACTGACTAGACCAGCTGTGGACTATGGGAAGTGAAAAGTATAATGTGTGTCTAGGGCCAGCATGGGCAGGTGAGGCTAGAGATCATTCTGGCAGAAGGATAGCAGGGTTACTGGGGTAACACTGAGGTAACTGGCCATGGAAGATGGAGTTGTTCAGCCTTCTGCAGTCCTTGGTTGGTCTGACCTAGGTTTTCTCTTAGGCTTGCTTTTGGACCTGAGCAAATTTTTCTGCATCTCCATTGTGTCCTGGCTTTGATCATTTCATTCCTTCCTTCCTGCTCTCTTCCCTCTCTCCCCTCCCCACTTCCTCCCCACCCGCCATTTCTAGCTCAGTAGCTGTGAGTCTGTTGGTGTCTCACAGCTTTACAACCTTAACATGTAAAGATCATCATCCAGAAGAACTCTGGCTTCATTTCCTTTCCTTGCACAGGGACGATGATGTTCTACTGTCTTCTGGCTGCTTACTTCTTGGAGGTAGTTAATGACACTGAAGTGTATCAACATATGGAGGATGAACAAACACTGGGGTCTTGAATTCTTGGTGGCTCTTGACCACCTAGGCCTACTGAGCTTTGACAAACTATGAAGGTGGTGTCTTGGGCTGAAGCCACCACCCAGAATACCTAGTTTACTTGAGAACCTGCTTCTCCTTGGAGAAGCCAGCTGAGCCTTTCCTATTTCCCCTTGCAGAGAGGAAGCCTCCCTAGGGAATGGTATAGGGGCCATTCTCTTGGAATATGCTAATATATTAAATATATTATATGTACATATATATTAATTGCTCTGATGTCCTAATAGCTAATGTCTGCCTAAGAGCTAATACTCCAGGATGTCAGGAACTTGGGGGTACCAGGACATGCTAGAAATCTGAAAGTATCTCGAGGATTCTGGGAGACTACTTTCTTATCTACCAAAATTACTATTGAAGGCACTAGAAACATAGCTGAACTGACTGACTACGCACCTAGCAAGCAAGAGGCCCTGAGTTCAAACACCAGTACTGCCAAGAAATATTGTTCTGCGCAGTGCATTGGCCAAGTATCCAAACTCTTAATTTTCCTACCAGACATCAAACAAAGGCCAGCCGAAAAGACAACTCTGACCCAAGTTGAATGACAAAGTTTCAGCAGGAAAACACAAGTGCAGCACAAAAATAGGGGTGTGTAGAAAATGGGAATGCTCTAGAGCTCTGCCTTTTGGCCACACTCAGAATTTGGGGATGCCTCTGGGAGGGAAAACCTACCTCAAGGTGGTCCAGGTACCTCTTCTTCACTCTGGGAATGATTATATCTGAGTGTTATGATGCTGAATTGTAGAGAGCTGCGAGAGGCCACACCTGGAAGATAGTGCCGGTTTCCGCCCTCCGCCTTCCCCATGGCGAGTGCTCTCATGGTAAACAACTCCTGATATGGCTAAGGCAAAGAATCTGGCTTGCTTCCGCGCACCTGAACCTATTGGTGGTTCCCACGTGGTGTATCAGGGTTGGCTACCCAGCGGGTACTTAAGGCTGTGGGGAATTCTCCCCGGGGTTGGGGTCACAAGATTACTAAAAGGTCCTGAATAAACTGCAGAGAGAAGAGTCCGGTGTCGCGTCTTCCTTGCTGGTCGAGGCGGGTAGCGACACGTGGTGGCCCGTACGGGGACTCAGCCATAACCCCAACGAGGACTCAGAACTCTCTGCGGTCAGGGTGGTGCACCGGTAAGTCCCCAGGTAAAAGGGGAATCCGCGACAAAAGCGGGGGTAAGTCCCCAGGTAAAAGGGGAATCCGCCACAAGAGCGGGGAATAAGTTCCCAGGTAAAAGGGGAATCCGCCACAAGAGCGGGGAGTAAGTTCCCAGGTAAAAGGGGAATCTGCCACAAGAGCGGGGGGATTTTTGCTCTTCTCTGTAGATAAAGAGAGAGTGAGAACCCGGGGCTAGTCAATAGAGTAGCCAAAAGTGAAAGTAAAAGTTTGTTTATCAGCTTTAAATGTTTAAAACATGGGCGCTTCTTCTTGGCACCCAATTTTTTTGGCTCTCAATGAGCTACTGCACTCAAAAAAGTTAAAAATAAAAAAGAGTACTTTAGAGAGATTTTTGAATGAATGTGACACCCTTGCCCCATGGTTCGCTGTCTCTGGAAGCCTCACGGTGGCCTCTTGGGAGAAACTAGGGAGGGACCTAGATTTTGCCTCTGAACAAGGAACGCTTAAGAGCGGAGTGAGACCAATATGGAAACTGATAAGAGGCTGTCTCGAGGACCAGCGTTGCAGTGAGGCGGTAGAGAATGGTCAGGCCGCCTTAGAAATGCTGCAGGAAGAAAGATCGGAAAGGGCAGACAGCGAAAAGGAGGAGAGCAGGGGGGGGGGTCACACCCTGATTTTGCCGAACTAGAGACCTCTGAGTCTACAGACTCAGAGGAACTACAATCACTTATAGAACAAATAGAAAAAACAAAGATAAGAAAGAGGAGGAAAGGGAAGGAGAGAGAGGACCCAGATAAAGACGAATGCATGACCTCCATGCCCCGCCCCACACCTTCGGCCCCTCCGCTCTATGCGGAGGACCCCGGAAGTGGCAGCCCCGGCTGTTCTTTCAGCCCAGGCGTGTGGAAAGCGGTCAGAACCGAGTTACATCTAGCCTGTCCAATATTTCAGGATCCACAGGGACAGCAGTATCATGAACCCTTAGATTTTAAGGTGATAAAATCTTTAGCTGAGTCTGTGCGGACATACGGAATCACGGCCTCCTTTACTGTAGCCCAGGTGGAGGCCCTAAACAGACGCTGCATGACACCCGGTGATTGGAGTGGGCTCGCACGAGCTTGTTTGAGCCCAGGTCAGTATTTAGATTGGAAGGCTTTTTTGATTGAATTTGCTAGTGAAGAGGCTGCGGCCAATCAGGCTGGGGGAAACCCAGCTTGGGACAGAGATATGCTGCTTGGACAGGGGAGATTCGCCAATCAGCAGATAGGCTACCCGGTCCAAGTTTATGAACAAATCAATAAAATTGGCATAAAGGCATGGAAGGCCTTACCAAATAAAGGCGAGGTGAGTGGCAATCTCACCAAAATCCTGCAGGGCTCTATGGAGCCGTTTTCGGACTTTGTTGCTCGTATGGTCGAGGCCGCTGGCAGAATTTTTGGTGATCCAGACACAGCCATGCCATTAATTAAACAGCTTGTTTACGAGCAGTGCACTAAGGAATGCAGAGCCGCCATAACCCCATATAAGAATAGGGGACTAGAAGCATGGATGAAAGTTTGCAGAGAGCTGGGCGGACCACTAACTAATGCTGGATTAGCTGCTGCTGTGGTGCAATTAACCCAGAAGAATGGGGGCTGGGAAGGTGGCTCAGTGGTAGAGCACTTGCCTTGCATGCCTGAGGCCCTGGGTTCAATTCCTCAGCACCACATAAGCAAAAAGAAATGAAAAAAGCCGGACGTGACACTGTGACTCAAGTGGTAGAGTGCTGGCCTTGAGCTGAAGAGCTGAGGGACAGCGCCCAGGCCCAGAGTTCAGGCCCAGGAAAAAACTTATTCAAAAAACGCTGCAAATTTGTCTAAACAGTTGTCTAGTTATCTTTTAGGTAATTGAACTGGGGAGTTCGACAGCCTGCTGGAACAGCTCAGGGTTGCCATCGTCATGGTGAACTCGACCCAAGTGGATGCCGGATTGGCGGAGGGGTTATCTTCATGGATCTCCGCTGCTATGATTCATCTCAAGGAGGGGGCGGGTTTGGGAGCCCTGATAGGCCTCCTGGCGTTAGCCTCCTTGGTATGTCTGTGGTGCATTTGCCAAATTAGAGGTTCTCAGCGTCGCAGTGCAGCCATGATTATCCAAGCCTTTACAGTCATTGGAGCAGGTCAGTCCCCCTAAGCGTGGCTTGCCACCCTAAAACAATGAACACAGATTGCAAAGCCAAAGTACTGCAGTCGAGAGGCATGAGTTTTGCCCTCGAGGAGAGCATGTTTGATTGCACACGGGTTCGATTCGCCTTTTCCCGTCCTTGTGAAAAACGAATCAATGGACAGGCTGAGTCATCCCTAGAGAAGGCGCCCTCTGGGATAAGGCTTGTATGCAGTCCTTGCAATTGCACAACAGGGATCAGACCTCTGTTCTCATCTGTGTTCTTTAAACAAAAAAGGGGGAACTGTAGAGAGCTGCGAGAGGCCGCACCTGGAAGATAGTGCCGGTTTCCGCCCTCCGCCTTCCCCATGGCGAGTGCTCTCGTGGTAAACAACTCCTGATATGGCTAAGGCAAAGAATCTGGCTTGCTTCCACGCACCTGAACCTATTGGTGGTTCCCACGTGGCGTATCAGGGTTGGCTACCCAGCGGGTACATAAGGCTGTGGGGAATTCTCCCCGGGGTTGGGGTCACAAGATTACTAAAAGGTCCTGAATAAACTGCAGAGAGAAGAGTCCGGTGTCACGTCTTCCTTGCTGGTCGAGGCGGTAGCGACACTGAATCCTGTAGTCAGATGTCCTGAACAGCTGTGCAGTCCGCCTGTGGGACGAGTCTATTAACATAGTTTCAAGCTCAATTATTTTGGTCCACTGTTATTAAGACATGGAGTTGTTTTCAAAACTCCACCTTTTCGCTTATATCAACCATTCGTTCTCATGGTATCTAAGTCCTAGAGATTTACACATATGTCTTCTCTTTTATATTCTGTCTGACTCTGAGGATCTGGCATCTGATTATGATGCTTAGTAATTCTCTTTGGAATGATCCTGCTTCTGGCATTCACTAGCAATTTTTGGAGAAAGCTAGACATCACCAGTTAGAGTAAGAATGGATGTTGTTTGAATTGTGGAGTTGGAGTTTTGTGAAAAGATGTATGCTCCTTTGGCTAGGAATGTGTTACATGCAGTGGTAGCTCCAAGGGACAGATGCTCTGATGGCCTTTCTCTGGGTTTCCCTAAGAACTCTCAGTACCATTGTCCTGGAGCTTCTATTTAGCAATCTATTATTCCCACTTTCTCTGGGAAAGCTTGTGAAGCTTTATGATTGGATCTCAGGCTTTTAGTGCCTGAAGCATATCTTAGCCTTTCTGGTCCCATCACTGAAGACAGGAGGGCCAGAGTAGGTTGAAGCCAGCTAGTTGTTCTTATGCAGGACAAGGGATCTAGCAATGAGATCTTCAAAGACAGACCCTTGTTAGGGAGGCTGCTAAGCATAGTTCAAGATGACATTCTCCTCCACATTGCCTGAGATAAGCTCCCTCCAATACTCAGTGTTCACAGGAGTAAACGCTAGAATGTACAGCCATTGGCTTTCTAGCTACTTTTCAGATTTAATGATTATTGCCAGCTTACTCTTTCTCAAGCTAGTGGCTCTAGCAGGTTCTGCAATTGAGCTTCTCTTGGCTGATTCTGTACTTTCCTCAATGTTGAGGTGACCACTTTCTCTAGCACTTAAGTAGAAGTCTAAGAGATAGTTGTTCACCTTTAACCAGTAGGCAGGGAAGCAATTGGTAGCTTCAAACTCCATGCACAAGGGTTAATATCCTCTAAATACCTCCAATAGCAAGAAGACCCTAAACTCTCCAAACTGATCTAGGACCCCTCAGTAATGTGGATTCATTTAAGCATCTCTTATTGAGGCAGAATCCAATAAGAGGAACTGAACCCAGCTCCTCACAATAGAGCTTCTATCTTGATCCTGGGATGCTGAGAAATCTGGGACCATGCTAGCTCTTAGTGGCTTGGCCCTCTTCATTCAAAGGGAACTTTGAATGGGTTTTCAATTTTTATTTATGATGTAGATTGTAGACTTCTCAGGTAAAGGAGGGGAAGAACCTGTTCTGAATTGTCTTCCCTGGCTTCATTTCTTCAGAGACTGAGGTTTCCCTTACATCAGCCTCTCTGAGCACTAGGTGAAGGAACAAGTGAAGGGAGTTAAGCTCCAGTCACTAGACAACATGGATCTAAAAAGCAGGTGCATTAATCACTAGGTCTAAGGCCATGCAAGTTGTTGCATGGATTTAGTTTGGACTTCTTGATTCAAGGATCTCTAATTGTTATTGCTAGGTGAATTTGGCTATTTCATCAGAAAGGATCTAACATATATATATATATATATATATATATATATATATATATATATATATATATATATATATTCCTGTGTGTTTGTCGGTGGTGGGGCCTGATCTCTGGGCCTTGGCACTGTCCCTCTGCTCTTTTAGCTCAAAACTAATGCTCCACCCCTTGAGCCAGGTTCCACTTGTGATTTTTTTCTGCATATGTCCTGCTGAGTTATCAAACTCAGGGCCTCATGCATAGGAGGCAGGCACTCTAACACTGTGCCACCATACCAGCCCCCCTACTACTATATATTAAACTCTTACAGAGCTTCAGGCATGTGCAACCAGTATGAAACCTCAAATACCGAATGGCTGATTTGGACAGCATGTGTCCTAGGAAGCTGGGTCTTAGCTCTGTGGAATTGGGCTGAGCCTGGAGGAAAATAAACTGGAAGGCAATGAAGGGGTTCTTAGAAGAGACTTTATTGGCTATGAGCTACCCTAGCAGCTATAGGTTACCCCAGCAGCAGGCTTCAGGACCGGGGTATCGTTGACATTTGGGACCGCCAGGGATTCTTTGCCTTTCTGATGTCAGGGGAGGGAGGGATTGGGCAGTAAGAACACTGCTGCCCCAGTGATGTCTGTGGCTCGGTTTGATCTGCTCTGTGGGGCTGAGGACACCATGGCTAGATTCTAATCTTGTTTTTGGAGGGGGGGGGTTAATGACTTACTTGTAGAATGTTCAACTGTCAGCTAAACAATGCTCAGATGGTACAAAATACCATGGTATCCTGATAAATGTGGACAGAGATTTATTCCCATGCCTGATTCCCACATAGATTTTTCACGATTATTTTAGAAGCCAAATAAATGCAAATCAAACCCATAACACAGCGAACTAACCATTTCCAGTATCCCTGATTCGTTCCCCAACTCCAGGGCAGGAAGGGAGAAGACTAGACTCCAATGGAGGCATGATGGCTGGCATCTGAGAGTGGGGATGAATCACCTAAGGACACTATCAGCTCCTTCAGTGGGATGTGTTCCTTTGAGATCCTTATTTCCAGTTAGGGTTACCTAACTGGTGATTCATCACTGTCTGTCCCTCAAGTTAAACCAAGTTCAAAATGCACATTCCCCTCTGAAGATATAACCTACAATATCATCTTTATGCCAGGAACCACTTTCTTCCTTTGAATGCCCAGGCCTTTCAGCCCCAGATCTGCCATCAGATGGCCCACTGCACATTGATTCCAATCTGGACTCATAAAATGACTTATTTTCCTTCTTTGGAAGTGGAGAAATCAGAGGTTCTATTGTTATTGGGCTTATTTTATGGCTTTTTAGGAAGTGTTCTTGAGTAATGCGTGTGAAAGCGAATGGGTAGAGGAAGAGAGATGATCCTGTTTTTTTTTATGTTGTGTTCAATAGCCATCCTTTTCCTTAATTTCTTCATCTGTGATCTGTTGAGGTGGAAGGAGAAGAAGATCCAACTCTTGTTCATTACCTTCTCTGCAAGAGTTGCTCAGCAGTTATATGTACTTGGCTGGAGCCACATACCCAACTATTCTTGAGTACTTTTTCAATCTAACATATAAGTTTATTAAGTAGAAAGACTCTTTGAAGTTTAGAAGACATGGAAATGGAATTCCATGGCTTGTGAACACTGTCAATAGAATGGAAAGGTGTATTTTGTCAAGGCAGGAGCATTTGAACTGGCAGGTCACAGGATGGTAGATGAGCCAGTAGAACTATTACAGAGGTATGAAATGATGTTCCTTTATTTTTTCACCTTTCGTGCTGGGGCTGGAAAATGCTAGATGAACTACATTTCTTGCCCTTGGTTTTGGCAATGGGGTACCTTGAACTTGTGGCCCTTCTTCCTCATCCTCAAGGGCATGTAGACATGAGGGGTTCTCACCTCCTTGCCTTCCCATGTTGTCTGTGGCTATAATACTCAGTGGGTGCTAAGGATGGGAGAAAATGAAGATGTACTAGATTCAAATGCTACTTGATTCAGGAGGCCCTCTGTGGCATCTTCCTGAAAGCCTGGGCCTGTGAGTTGACTTGATGTCCCTGAGCACTTCCTGTTCCTGAGCAGTTCTTGTTTGGCTCACAGGAGATAAAACCCTGAATCTTATTATTGGAGGTAGACTTGACAGTAAGAGTACTCCATTGAGCTAATCCTGACGAAATCCTACCTAATGTTGACGTTTCTGTGAGAGGAGCATGTGTACCTTGGAATCATTGTTGGTATAGAAGGAGCAGGAGCATAAGGCTTTTTTACTGTTGACAGATGAAAGCATTGTGACTGTCCATTGAGCTTAACTGCAGTGAGAATGCTCAGCAGGACCTGGCAAGGGGCCTGTCTAATTAGAATGTAAACCAGATGCATTAAAGGTTTTGTGAAAGACCTGAGAGTGGTCTTGGCCTTCTAATGATCAGCGGGGGATATGATCTGGATTCTTCTTAGATCTTTCATAAGGGACCTCAGGAAAGGACTTGTGAGCATATTTCATTTGCTATCATGTCCTATTATTCAATGAGCAGACAGAAGACTTAATTCTCATTTTCAGAAATGTCCTATCTATGTGTATATTTACATATGCACATATGTAGGTATTTGTCTCTTTCTATAATGTGTGTGTGTATATATATATATACATATGTAAGTATTTTTAGGTTTAGATTCTGCAAATTTGTAAGCATGCAAAATCATACGGAATACAACCAATTTAAAAGCCAATACAAATGGCAAAAACAAATTTGAGGCTCATATTTTCTCGACCCATGATTCAGGTACAAAGTGAGTAGTTTTTATGTAATGATGCAGCCTATGGAACACTGTGTTCACCTTGGTCAGCTAAGCACACAGCAGATGTCTTGGGGGTAGCAATTCTGCAACAATGACCATACCTGCAGCTGCTTAAGTGACTTGACTGTCAAGGGACACTTGAATGCTAACAGAGAAACTTATACAGTGAGTCAGTCTTAGCTTGTCTTGGTCATGGTCATCGGAGTGTATTTAGTAGTCTTTAATAAGACTGGTTGCAACTCTGAGAACTGTTCACAAAAAATGATGTCAGACATTAAAGAAAAAAAGTAAAACAATAGCTTCTGCAATGCCAGTAAGATGACGATCCTAGGGGAAGAGATGTACATAAATGGTTCTTTGGATCCCCAGAAGGATGCTGGTCCTGGATCCTCAAGTATTCTCACTTTGGTCATAAGCTAAACTGAATTCTAGCTCTTCTCTCATGGTGGTATGCCACATGCTAAGCAGTAGACCAGGACATAAAGTGCTTACATGTTATCTTTTGCATTTACAATAAAACTGGAGGACCAAGCAAAGCCCCAATGTGGAAGCGAGATGGTTGAGTCTCTGAACCATAGAAGGGAATGTTTGCATTCTGAGTGAGAGTACCTTCTCAGCCACTGAGGTTGGCTCTTTCAAATTGCTGGTGTTGATGACAATAGGTTAGCAAGAATAATGCCAGACACACTCACAATACTTACTCTCCTTGGAGTTTGTCTTCTACTCACATCTTAAATAATTTGCCAATATCTTAAATGGTTTGCCAACTATTCTAGTCTTAAATATTATCAGACATAAATAGCTATCTTGAAACTTCCAGCTAGTTGATTTGCCTTTGAAGTGGAGTTGTAAACCACATTAGTAGGATAGGCACCCCCTGGGAGATGCTCCTGTCTGTAGTGGAGCTAGCTATGTGACTATGTTCATACTGGTTTGAGTAACGAGGACTGATTTATGAAAACATGCTTGCCCTATTTCTCATTTTAAGTGAGAGACTTCGTGAGCAGTTCCTAGAAGGAAATTTTCCAAAGATGGAAATGGAAAGGAAGCTTCTAGTAGGAAATCATGGGGGGTGACTAGCTATAGGTCCCCTCTTGAACCTGGTCTTGGTTCACCTTTCAGAGGAATTGTTAAGAAGTAGTTATGATAACTAGTCGATGGGACTGAATAAGTGCAGTTAGAGTTGTCTATTTTAACCCCTGCTATATTCCAGCTCACAAAGCAGTGCTCCCTATTGAGGCCCTGAAAGTCTTGAGCCCAGACCTCATGCATCTGCTGCCCACCAGTGTGCCCATGTCAGCAGGGAAACAAAGAGCTATTGGGAGGTTTCTTGAGGGTTAAGCTGAAGAGCAGAGGAAGAGCAGAGGGACAGCATCCAGACCCCGAGTTCAGGCCCAATATCCCCCACAAAAAAATCTAACAGTTAGGGAGGATGATTACCTAAGCAACCTGAGACAATGCCAACATATGGTACTGGCACAAAAACAGAACCGAAAACCAATGGAACAGAATAGAAGATCCAGAAATAAATCCACAGGCCTTCAGCCAGCTGATATTCGACAAAGGAGCCAAAGACATACAATGGAAGAAACACACCCTCTTCAACCGCTGGTGCTGGGAAAACTGGGCGGCCACATGCAGAAAACTAAATGTGGACCCCAGCCTATCACCATGCACCAACATCAACTCAAAATGGATTAAAGACCTTAACATTAAACCTGAATCTCTGAAACTACTGCAGGACTGAGTAGGAGAGACACTTGAACTAATAGGCACAGGAAGGAACTTCCTGAACAGAGTCCCAGGGTCACAACAAGTTGGAGAGAGACTCGACAAATGGAACTAACTTAAAAAGCTTCTGCACAGCTAAATCTATTGCAACCAAGCTAGAAAGATAACCAACTAATTGGGAAAAAAATTTACCAGCAATATATCAGACAAGGGGTTAACATCCTGTATATACAGGGAACTCAAGAAACTAATCCCTCCCAAACCTAACAAACCAATTACTAAATGGGCAAGGGAATTAAAGAGGGATTTCTCAAATGAAGAAATAAAAATGGCAAAGAAACACATGAGGAAATGTTCATCATCCCTGGTGGTGAAGGAAATGCAAATAAAGACAACCCTGAGATACCACCTTACCCCAGTCAGAATGTCCCACATCCACAAATCAGCCAACGACAAATGCTGGAGGGGATGTGGAGAAAGAGGAACCCTATTACACTGCTGGTGGGAATGTACACTTATACAACCACTTTGGAAAACAGTCTGGAAGGTCCTTAGAAAGCTAAAGATTGACCTCCCTTACAACCTAGTCATACCACTTCTAGACATCTACCCTGAACAACAGGAACCAATATACAAGGACACGTGCACCTCCATGTTTATTGCAGCACTGTTCACAATAGCTAGGATATGCAAACAACCCAGATGCCCCACTACAGATGAATGGATCCAAAAATTGTGGTATCTATACACAATGGAATATTATGCAGCCATTAGAAATGACAAAATAATGGCATTTGCAGGGAAATGGATGGAGCTAGAAGTAATCATGTTGAGCAAGGTAAGCCAAGAGCGAAGAGACAAACGGTACATGGTCTCCCTGATAAGTGGATGCTAAATCCAAAATGTTAGGTGATATGACAAAACTAACAGGACTTAAGAAACAAAGAACTCCGACTCATCTGGTCGAACCACTACTAAATATCCCCATGCTGCTGATCACATGTATGGTGTATAACATGTGAACACCGTTATATGTTATAGACTGTGATAGACAATTTGTCCAGGAAAGTTAGAATGAACTTGTGACTTTAAAAGAGCATCAGTATTCCACAATACTGTGAAATTCTGGAAATTATGTAATCACTTAATCACAATCCAAAAAAAAAAAAAAAAGAACCTCAGGGAAGGTAGGGAGGGAAGGGATGATAGGGGGAAAACAATGGAGGGGGTAACAATGTTCAAGAGGAAGTGTACTCATTACCTCACTCATGTAAACTGTAACCCTCTGTATAGTATCTTTACATAAAAAAAATAAAAGAAAAAAAAACAAAAAAGAAAGTTAACTTGGAAAATATAAAAATAAAAATAAAATGGGAAACTTGTTGCCTTCATCGGTTCCAATGTGGCAAAAGGAGCTTGGTTAAAGGAATGGGCTGAGGAAGGGGTGGAAGGGATTAAATCTGCCAATATAATCCTGCTTTTATGTGGGAAGGTGGATAATTACTAGTCTCCCAACCTTCTCCTAAATTTCCTCACTATATAGAGAGAAACCTAAACCTCTGGGCCCAATGAAATATTCCAGCTTCATGGGACCGGTGGGACTCAAACCCCCAATCTGCAAAGCGTCACCAGCACTCACCAGCCACATGGCAACGGTCTCCAGCTCTGAGTTTCAGAGAACAGCCCCATTTGCTTTTCATGGGATTTCTATAGGAAGGGGTTTCACCTAGGTCATGTTTGCAAAGCATCAAGCAAGCAAGATTAAAGAAGTAAAGCATAGCCTTTGAGTCACAAGAACATAGGCAACACATAATCTTCACTTGGTCTGCATGATCCATACTATCAATTTATTGACACTTGATTACAAAAAACAAACAATATCCTTGGATTACAAAATCAAAATACAATCTCAGGTGGGGATAGTCTATGGAACAGAAATGATTTTTATTATAAGCTCCAGACTAATACAGCAAGTCAGTACAGCCGATGACCAGCCTCAAGGTTGTCATTGACCTTCAGCAGAGTTTGTAGTCAACTGCAAAGCTGCCAGCCTAGGAAGCTTGAAAGAAAGACAGATGTTCTTTTACTTTTTAGCAAGGAGGTAAAAGGGCTATCCCTGACAGCTGGTCAGCCTTAGCCTGGGGTTTTTCTTTACCAAGAGGTTTACCTCTTGATCAATAATTTTGTTCTGTTTTGATCTCACATTTTGTTCTCATGGATATCCTTTCTTTGCTGTCTCAGGGGAGACAGAAAATTTCCTGCAGCAGGAGGGACTGAGGCCAGAGAATAGACGGAATTTTCTGCCACTGAATAGTAACTCAGATACCTTGAATTTTTAGTGGGGATTATCACACCAGGTAGTTGGGTTCCCTTGTGTAAGATTCTCAAACAGGAGACCACTCACTACTGGTTTCAGGCAGGAAAGAGTTCATTTTTGTTCCTGCCAAAAGGAAATAGTCATTTAATTATACAAATTTACAAATCAAAATACAAAACAAGTGGAGAAGTTTAGCGGCAGTGTTTCCAGTCAGGTGACCTGGCTGAGGGAGGCTCTGGATGGAAGAGCAGCACTGGGTGAGGCGGGGTGGCTCCAACTTCAGAACTTGAGGCTGAAGCCTGGCCCCACGGCTGAGGCACCCTGGTTGGTGGTGGTGAGGTGGAAGCCTGTCTCCATCACCTCCTCCTTCTCACCCAGCTGGTTGAAGCCTAGACCACACCTGGGGGGCTGGGGGCTGGTGCCACACTTCACCCTCTGCTGCTGCTGCTGCTCACTCTTGGCAGGCCAGGTGGGGAACATGGAAGGGTGGACAGGGAGGGGGTTCTCACGGAAATACTCGTGCTGGAGGCCATCTTCTGCGGTCATCCGCCTCCCAGGGAAATAGGTCAGGAACCTGTTCATGAGATCAAAGCCTTGGTCTGAGAGCAGAGTCCCGATGCGCTTCCGGAGGTGGTTGTAGGGTTGTTGGCTGAAGGTCATCTTCTTGACTGCTGGGAGCTCATTGTAGCCAGGCCAGATTTTCTCACTTGGAGTCCCCAGATCCTTGAATATCTTGTGGATCTGATCCATCTCCGACTTCCCGGGAAACAGGGGCTTATGTGTCAGCAGCTCTGCGAAGATGCAGCCCACCGACCACATGTCCACGGGTGTGGAGTACTCCTTGGCGCCAAGCAGCAACTCGGGGGCTCGGTACCAGAGGGTCACCACCACGGGGGTGTAGGCCTTCAGGGGCATCCCGTACTCTCGAGCCAGCCCAAAGTCAGCGATCTTGAGGATGCCTTCATGGCTCAGCAGCAGGTTGGAGGTCTTGAGGTCCCGGTGCAGAATCCAGTTGTCATGCAGGTGATTCACCCCCTGCAGCAGCTGAAGCATCAGCGTCTTCACTTCCCCTGGCAGACAGGGCTGCTGCATGGTCTGCATGAGGCTCTTGAGGTCATGCTCCATGTAGTTCATCACTATGTAGATCTGGTCCATGTGGCTGCCCACCACGACCTCCCGGATGGTGACAATGTTGGGGTGCTGGGTCTTGAGGAGGGTGTTGATTTCTCTCAGGGATGTGATTGGGAACCCTTCTCTCCCCTCCATTTTCCACCGTTTCAGAGCCACAATGGCGTCTGTCTTCTTTTCCCTGGCTCTGTACACGACCCCGTAGGTTCCTTCCTGAATCCTGTTAAGGAACTGGAACTCCTCCACGCTGCGGCAGCCCTGCAGTGCCGGCAGGTATTTGGGCAGCTCCTGCTTGGGCTCGGTGGGCCACAGGGCTGGGGAGTCAGGAGGGTGGTCCCCTGCTGTAGACATGCTGCTCTGCGAGGTCCCCTCGCCCACTTCTTCCTCCTCCTCTTCACTGTCCCCGGAATCTCCGTCAGATCGCGACTGTGGAACAGCAAAGATGTGGTCTTCGTGGCCTGGCTCTTCACCCTCACTCATTTCCTCCTCATTTCCTAGGTCTGCAGACTTCTCTGAGGCCTCCTCCCAGTGGCTCCGTGGATCTTCTGAGCCCGAGCATGATTCCACTGAGGACCTGGCAGAGCTGCTTTTCCTCTCCCTGTCACTGACACTGTCCTGTAGGTTAGACAGCAGATCTCTTGCCTCGGTTTTCTCTCCTTTGACTGGCTTGGGTCTGGCTCCCAGTGCAAAGCTCTCCCTGGACGGCCACACCAGGCTGCGACTCCAGGGAGTGGCCCTGCCCTTGTCGCTGTAGGCCTCCCTGGTCCTCCAGTGGTGTGCCAAGCCCTCCCTGCGGGCCTCAGGCTCCTGGCGCCATCCCTGTCCCTTCTGGTCCCTTGTCTCCTTCTGGTGCTTGCTCCTCCTGCGCTCCCATCCTGGCTTCCCTTTGACCTGCTCTAGGCGGTCCCCCTCCCTCCCGGGACATTCTCTTACCAGTTTCCTCCTTTTCTGTCTTTCCCATTCACGTTGGTCTTGCTCCTGCTCTTCTCGGTATCTCTTCCGATGTCTGTGCTTGCTTTCTCCTTTCACTCGAGCATGCTTCCCCCCTTCCGCTGAGTGGCTGCCATGTCTGTGCTTCTCTTTTCTCTTCTCTTTGCTGCGATGGGCCTTTGCTCGCCGAGACATCTGCTGTGAGGGATGGATGGCCAGAGACTCCTCTTCCTCTCCCCTGTCTTCCATCGAGTCCTCTCTTCTGTAGCGCGAGTTCCTGATTGTGATATCCATTGGGGGATCTCTCTGCTCCCCTTGTTCAGCAGTGTCCTGCTTGGAATCCCTGTCATCAGAATATTTTAAGCATTCCATCTCCAATTTCTCCTCCTGTTTTCTCCTTCTCTTTTCTTGTAGAATTTCTTCTAAAGTTTTCACTCTCCATGAGTCCTGTCCACCACCCATTTGAATTAAAACAACCTGTGCTGGACTTTTTCTGAAAGAGGTTACTCAGGAGAAAGGCCAGCTTCCTGGCCTGTGGGAGATGGAGATGGGCAGAGAATGAAGGTTTAGGACTGGGGAGAGGAATTATATATGGAAGGGCAAGGAGGAGGTGTGGCCAACACAATGCAGAAATGACCACAGAGCCTAGGGAGCCTCTCACTGTTGGCAGGAGGCAAGACTGAGCACATGAGGGTGTGGCTGTGCCGCTGACCAGGTCAGACAAGGAGGGTTGAGGGTGTGAATGGGCGAATGAGGGTGTGGCTGGGAGGATCAGGGCCAGCTTAGGAGGCTTGAGTGTGGGGCCAGCAGATGAGAGGGCTTGGGTGGGCTACAGAGTTGATTTTGGGTCAGACTGTGGTGTGGTCCTTCTGAGGAAGAGAAGCTAAGGAGAGGGTGGGGGCTGTTCTCCTGGGCAGATCTATCATTCCTACCTTGTTACAGTTCTGAAGGGCACCCATGCTCCCTAATTGTGCTGATTTCTCAAGGTCGAGATCAGTAATAGTTCCTTGGTTGTGACTAGACTTATGCGTCTATGGAAAGAGGTCTTGGGAGGCCTGGTCTGAACATTAAGAACAAAGCCATTAGAGAAGTTATTAGAGGGCACACAAAGGTCACACATAATGGTAACCATCCATTCCCAGTAGAAGTGAATAAAATGACTTGGAGATGACAAAAGAAATGGAAAGGATTACAGAAGAGGGCAGTCAGCTTGGTGTTAATCTTATCTTTAGGGATGAAGACAGCTTTACCTTAGTAGGCCTGAGAGAAGCAGGTGAACCTTGTAGTCAGTGTAAGTCTAGGAGGAACCGGAGCATAAGCCTTTTTCCACAGATGAAAGCACTGTGGCTGTCCACTGAGCTACACTGGGGTGGGATGGTCAGCAGGACCTCGTGAGACCCTGTCCAGCTAACATGTAAATCAGATGCATTAAAGGTTTTGAGAAAGACTTGATCCCCAGAAAAAAACTGGGAGAAAGGAAAAGGCCTTGATGAGTCTGGGGGAGGCATTTGTCAGCTTGTTGGCATAGCATATGTCTAAGAAGAATTAGGACGGGAAGATAATCCATTTTGAGAAAAAAGTTTGAGTTATCTATGACCAGGAGAGCTGATCCTTCCCTCTGGTCTCTAGGTCAGGCTTCTCTGATTCCAAACCTTGTGTAGCTAGTGGGAATCATCAGGAAACTGTATACCTGAGATCTCCATACCTTCAGAAGCTCTTCTCAATTGAAACCAATCAAGAATGTTCTACATTTCATTTACAGTTGAGTATTTTTGGAAACAGAAATAGAAATGTATGAAGTATGAAGATACTGTGATGTGAAGACATGGGAATGGAGAATAGATGGCTTGTTAATACTGTGAGGAAAATGGAAGGATGTGTTTTCTCAAGGCAGGAGCACTTGAACTGACAGGCACAGGTGATAGATGAGCCAGCACAGCTATCATAAAGGTAGGATATGATCTTCCTTTAGGATCTTTTTCCCCCCTTGGGTTGGGAATGGAAAATGCCAGTTGAACTACATTCCTGCCCATGTTTTGAACTTGTGACCCTTCTTTCTAAGGCTCATGAGCTCCTGATATTGAAGGAATGCACCACCTTTTAGTAAAAGATCCATGACAAGTGGATAATTGGCTTTTCTGTTTCCTCAACATTGTTTTGTGTATAGGCATAGTGATGGAAGTTCTACAGCTGCCTTAGAAAAATTGGGGATCTCTGAAAATGAGCATATGGAGACATGAGAAGTTCTCCCCTGCTTGCCTTCCCCTGCTGTCTGTTGGCTATAAATACCAAGTGGGTGCTAAGGAAGGCAGAAAATGAAGATGAATCCAATTCTAATGCTGCTGGATCCATGAAGCCCTGTGTTCCATCTTCTTGAAGCTGTGGGCCCATGTGTTGACTTGCTCTTCCTGAGCATTTCCTGTTCCTGAACAGTTCTTGTTTGGTTACCAGAAAGAAAACCCTGGATCTTATTATTGGAGGTAGACTTGACAGAGTTCACCATTGAGCTAACCCTGATTTAAGCCCAACTTGTATTTGCTTGACCTTGACCTGAGGGTTGTGTGGCTTTCTGATGATCGGGGAGGTTATGATCTTCTGGATTCTTCTTTGATCTTTCATAAGGGACCTTAGAAAAGGACCTGAGAGGATGTCACAGTAGTATTGAGAGGATATTTCAGTGGCTATCATGTTCAATGAGAGAGGATTAGTTCTAAGTTTTGGAAATATTTCATGCATAAATGTCTAGCTTTATGTGTAATGTGTGTGTACATGTACATATGTATGTATATGTATTTTAAAGATTACTTCTACAAATTGAAAATCATGCAATATATCTCACTTAATGTTTTTATAAGCCATGATAACTGGCAGAAATATTTAGGTTTATAGTTTTTTCACATATGGTTTAGTTTCAGTGACTAGATTTTACATGATGATACAGCCTATGAAACACTGTATTCACCTTGGTCACCTATGCATATACCAGATGTCTTGGAGACAGCAATTCTGTAACAATGATCATACCTGTGAATGCTTAAGTGACTGCAAGGAATACTTGAGTGCTAATACAAGAACCTGCAGAGTGAGTTAGTCTTACCTTGTCTGGGTCATCTGGGAGTGTCATTAGGAGCCGTTAATAAGAGTACTTGCAACACTGAAGCCAGTTCCCAAAGAATACTGTCAGACATTTTAAAAAGTCAAAAATATAACTTCTGCTGTGCCAGTAAGATGACATTCCTAGGGAAAGGGATGCAGAGAAGTGGTTCTTCTCATCCTCAGGAAGACACTGGTCCTCCCAACACTTGCAAGTCTTCTCTCTTTGGTCACAGGCTAGACTATGGGGGTATACTGTGTTCTAAGCAGTAGACCAGGACATGAAATGCTTACCTGTCTTCTTTTGGATCTATAACAAAACTGGAGGACCAAGAAGTCAAAGCCCCAATGTGGAAGGAAGGTGTCTGATCTCTGAACCATAGAAGGGAATGATTGTATTCTGTGAGGTGAGAGTAACCTCTCAGCCACTGAGGTTGGTTCTCTCAAATTGCTAGTGTTGATAACAATAGGATATATTAGCAAGAATGATGTCAAACACACAATGCTTATCCTCCTTGGAGTTTGTCTTCTAAGCCAGTTACTCAAATCTTAAATATTATCAAATGTAAATGTGTAATTTTGAAATTTCAAGAGGGTTGATTTGACTTTAAAGTTGAATTGCAAGTCACACTAATAGGGCATGCATGACCTGGGAGACAATCCCTGTCTCCATCCTAGATCTAGCCAGTATGTGACTGTTAATACTGAGTACCAAGCACTGAGAGATGAATACATATACTTGCCTTATTTCTAATTTTAAACTGGAATCTATCCCCTGAACAGACAATGGAAGGGAATTTTCCAAGGATGGAAATGAAAGGAAACTTATTCTACTAAAGCATGGATGATGACGAGCGTCTATTGAGGAACCTGGTCTTGGTTCCCGTTTCAGAGGAGCAGTTAAGGTGTAGCTATTTTAATTAGTCCATGGGACAGAAGGGGTGAGTGCAGTTTGAGAGTTCTCTATTGAACCACTCCTACATTGCAGCTCACAAAGCAGTGCTCCCTCTTGAGACCCTTGAAATCTGAGTCCCAGAGACCATGCCATCTGCTGCTCACCTGTGCGCCATGGCAGCAGATAAACAAGTCACCAGTAGGAGGTTTCTTGAAGGTTGTTTTTTCCATGCTGTCTTGTGCCTATAACTTTCAAGCTCTTGAAACATGTGTTAAAGGAACTTCTTTTGCAATAGTGACGGGGTTAAAACTGAGCACATGTTCCCTTTCTAGTGACTCCCTGGGAGTCTCAGGCAGCCACAAGTGTGCATTAACTAATGCACAAGTGTGCATTAGTATTGCTGGTATGGACAGGACCCACACATAAACTGGAAACCTGGCATGTGGGGAATGCATGTTTCAGACCACTAACTGAAACTAGGTAGGTCATATTTCTTTGTTTGCCATTGAAGACTGGTACCCCAGCCAGTGGTGCTTAGCGGAAGCAGAACAAACAAGAGGGCCCTTGTCTTTGTATGTCCCAATTCCTGCCCATGTGGGCAATAGCATTTTGGAGTGAAGCAGATATCAAAGCTGCACTAGTTTCTTTGTGAGCCTAGCTGTCTCAGATGATAATTGAGAATTTTTCAGACACATAATCTTTTTTTACAATATTATTATTATTAATTTTTAGGTAGTTGTAGAAAGAAGTTTCCATTCTACAAAACAGTATATGAATATAAGGTGCAGAGATAAACTCTTGAATTTCTTTTCCTCTCACTATGGTGTCTTGGTCTAGGTAGGAATGGCTTGGCCATTACGAAGTTGCATTCGTTGTTGCTTAGATATCTACCTTTAACACCTGGATGTTCAGCTTGAACCCCTGCAAAGGCTCTGTCTACGTCTTGCTAGAACAAACAGCATAGGCATTGGTGTCTGTACAATGGATGGCCTCTGAACTATCCAGCCTGTCCTGAGGATGTGCATTGATTGTTGTGCCCAAGTCACAGCACCCCCACCAAGAAGACCACTGAGAGTCAGACTTACAGCTGTTTTAATATTTTATTTAGTCGGGCTGCAGATTGGGCCTTGTCATATACTCTGACACAGCAGAGCTTAGGAGGAGAGCCCCAAACTAAAGATTTGCAGATCTTATGAAGTCACACAACCAACCAGGTGTTTGGAATACCACTAGGTATTGCTCTGCTAGACAGAATTTGCTGATCTTAAGTTTAGTTTAAACAAGCAACTAGTGGTCACTGCCTCAAGTACTTTAAGCCTTCATTGATCTCATGGGTCTACCTGATCTGCTGAGAAGCTGAGCTGCTTGTGATGTTGATGTATATGATTGGCTGAAAGTCCACTGTTCCCTTCGGGTTCTGCTATGGCAGGTGTTGTTCATGAGGACAGAAAAATTCTTAGTTTCCTGTGGGCAGAAGATTCAAGAATTATTTTCCAAATACGTCTTGACTATTTTGTGTAGATCATAAATTTCTTCGGATTCTTTGCTGGAGGCTTCCCAGGCAGGTGTGGTACATATTCCTGGTAGGTAATGGCCAGAATGGGGTAGAGTCTTCCAGAAGCTTGAACAAGAGCAGGTATGAGGTGATTCTCAAGACCCCTCCCCCTTTGTTTTAATTCTGGCCTCAGTGGTGAGGGGTAGCTCATGCAGCATCTTTCTCTGATTCTTGTTCTTAATGAAAAGGCAGGTAACGTTCTCTTATGGTTGGTCATGCAGCTTAGGCCCTTGCTCCTTGCTGGGTCTTGGTTGCTGGAGTTTGTTCTTCTAGGACCCCTCTCTTATCATGAAATTGCTATTGTCCTTGGTATTGGCATGGAATGGCCTGGGGTGGGGCTGTCAGCTGTTGGTCTCAGCATCCATCTCCTTCCAGGGAGGGTTTTTGCCTGGCTAGGACAGTTTGAGCTCTGTCTCTGGAGTGGTCTCTGT
This sequence comes from Dipodomys merriami, assembly GCF_024711535.1. NCBI lineage: Eukaryota > Metazoa > Chordata > Mammalia > Rodentia > Heteromyidae > Dipodomys > Dipodomys merriami. Next base: position 18,208,635 of record NW_027202715.1, on the reverse strand, counting down.
CTACTGTTTGCATAGATAATGAAAGATTAAAAATTGACCATTACCATTACTAACTTGCTAACTGCTGATTCTGCTTCTGTAAACTTGCTTACGCTGGCACTGACCCTTCCCTTCCCAAAAATGAGTTAAGAAGTTTCAGGGACCAGATGCCGGCCCCAGGACAAGGTCAGTGGTAGTAGATAAAGAACAGACAGTACGTGTTCCTCAGTTCCCATTTAGAAATTCCCCAGACAGGACCTTGAGATAACGACCACCTGGCAAGACCACAAGCTAAGCCAAATGTCAACCAATCATAGGCCTGTAACCATGTAAACCCCCCCTTAAACCAACCATGGGCCAGTCATTTTACAAAGAGTGTTACAAAATTTCCCGTGTGGCAAAGTGATTGTTGGTGTATATGGTGACCTTTAAATGGACCAATCATGGGATGCTTTGTGTTATGCGTTAATCTTGTGGTTTTTGCCTTTAAAAAGGGCTTGTAACCGCTGCTCGGGGCTCCCTGTCTGCTCAGGATAGAGAGTCCGTTTGCGCAAAGGTCAAATAAACTCCTCTTGCTTATTGCATCTCCCGGCCTGGAGTCTGAGTTTTCTGGGGTGCCCTCCTGTTGACGAAAGTATCCTAGGGGACTACGGTCTTTCATTTGGTGCATTGGCCGGGAACCACGCTCCCCCAAACCCCAGATTCCAGGACCGGCAGGAGGTAAAATAGAGCTCTTGTCTTTCATGTTTGTCATTTTCGTTTTATGTTCTGGGATCCAAATCTGTATTTGGACTAGAGGGAAAAGCAGATGTGCCCAGTTCCCTAGTCCCGCCCTGGAGTCCTGCTCCAGGGTGGTCTGGAGGAAGGAGGAGATCTGAGTGTCTCTCCATTCTGGGGAGTTAAGGCGAGGCCGGACACTCCCATCTGTAATTCCTTCCTCATCTATACTCGGTTGCCGCGCGGCGTCTGGTTCTGTCTGTCTCTGTTTAGTGTTACTCATCTTTAATGTGTGTTTTGTATTCTCTATAGAGATGGGTCAACAAGTGAGTCCACTCCTAGGACACCCGAGACCTTGTCCTAGTTCGTTTAAAAACAAAAACCGCTGGTTTTGCTTTTGTAACTTGCTTGTTTGTCAATTATGAAGCTGCCACTGACCACCTGCGAGTGGCCTCAGTTAGATCTCAGCCTCGGGCCTTGGCTCAGGGGGGTCTGAGCATAGGGGAGAACCTGTCAGTCTGAGGGGACGGCCGCTAGGGACTTTTGTCCCTTGCCCCAAGATGACTGGCAATTCTCCTCCGCCTTGGAAAGCCCCTGGGTCAAAGTCTGCAGGAATCTAAGAGAAAATTCCTCCGGAGGTGAGTAGGGGTGTTGAGTCCCCTGGTAAGTGAATGTTGGTGAGGTGTCGCCCCATTCACTGAGACCTGATTTTGTCTTTGTGGCCACTTGTTAAAAACTTTAAAAGGTGTACGTATGACTGATTTTGATTTTTGTGCGCTTTAAGATCAGTGTGAGTGTTTTGTGTGTGTGTGTCTGTAAATGTGTTCAAAGATAAAAATTGTCAGCATGCTGTAACAATTGGGTGAGTTTAAATTTAAAATTCAAAAGGTTATGAGGTTTGGACATTACCAAAAATTCTAAAAAAAAAAATCTTCACATTGTTTTAAATGGCTTTTTAAAGATTTTTTTTAACTTGCAAATTAGAAAATCTGGAATTTTAAAAACTAGTATTTTAAAATGCATAAGACTGTTTATACTGTAATCAAGTTATCTGGCTTAACAAAAATGCATTGGCAGTTTGGGATTTAGTTCCCTTGGCTAAAATTTGGGATAAATATTAGAAAGTTAAGTGTAAAGGTTAGTTTAACACTGTCAAAGATGTTACTTGTTCTGTCTGTCTAAAAACTGTGTATTTCATTTGAGAACCAAGAGATAAGAAAAGGGAAAACTAGAAGCCAACAGAAGACCTGTCTTTAGGGGTAAGAGATAAACAAGCAAAAGTGCAGTTCAGCTGGCCATGCATGGTGGGACAGGTCCTGGGAAGAGTCCACACATGGTGAAAGAGGGCAAGCTGGCACAAACACAGTTCATCTAACCCTAAAGAGTCAGATTGGGTGTATGCCCATTCCATAGAAAGGGCTGAGTGGCCCATCTTTGTTCTCTCTTTTCCCTGCAGACAGACACTGAAAACATGATGGTTAAAATTGAGTGATGTGATGATCTGATTCGTATTGCTAAAACTTCCCCTTGGATGTGTTAACATTAAAATTAGGAAGGACTTAAAAAGAGGGTTAAAGTTATTTATATAATGTGGCTTACTTTCAATTATGTCCTACAATTAGGATGTTTTTAAAAGTTATAAAGGTGTTAAGTCTAGCTTTGTGGTATAGTGATGGTGACTGTAATTCTTGCATTAAGGAAAAATTGTCATTTGAGTTTAAAATTTTTAATGTGTATCTGTTTTAAAACAAGCAACCAAGAGGCAATGAGTGACACTTGGCCTCAAGATTTCAAGGGATCTTTTCAGAATGCAAATGAAAACTAAAGTATAAAATATTAAAGGTGATTAATAGGAGGTTTTTTAAAAAAATAGGAAATGGATTTTTGGGTATAAAGTTTAAATATAAAATTGTTCTTAACATTGGCCTCAATGTACACAAAGAAAAAAATTAGGATTATGAAAATGATTGCTGTTCCAGTTTGCTCTTATAGGTTTTTTTAAGTTTCCAGCAAGCCCAGAGCAAAGCACAGAGGATTCTTAAAAGTTTGTCAGATGTAACTTTGACTCTTAATAAGTTTCAGGTAAGAGCATGCTTAAAAGCTACTTCTATGTTGACCACCTTGTTGCTTTTAATTGGAGTAAAATGGCCTTTTATAAGACTCATTGATCTGCAAACTGGTTCAAAGCCAGCCCGGGCACAAAAAGGTTCCTGTGAGACTGTCACCTCTATTCAGCCAGCAGAGTACTAGCCCTGGACTGAAGAGTCAGGGGACAGTACTCAAGCCCCAAGCTCGAGACTCACAGTGGCAGAGTACTAGCCCTGGACTGAAGAGTTAGGGGACAGCATTCAAGCCCCGAGTCTGGGACTCAAAGTGGCAGAGTGCTAGCCTTGAGCTGTAGAGCTGAGGGACAGTGCTCAGGCCCCGAGTTCAAGTCCAGCGACCAGCTAAAGGGAAATGCCGATGAGGCATTTATCCCAAAGTGGAGAAGACACTCCTGGGACAAAAGCGATGGAGGAACATCAAGAGGCAGTAAGCCACTGCTTAAATGGCAGAAATGTTAGATCCTAGAGTCATTTGTGCATGGCCCTTCAAAACTGGTCAGAGCCGGGAGGTCATAAAAAGAGTTTGTAAGCATGCCAAATGTCCATGACTATCTACCTTGTAAGGGTCAGGAACTTGCCAGTCCTCTGTGATAATAAAAAGCTAATGTTATAAAATGTGGGGGATAGTTTAAATCTCAACCCCTTTATGTGCTTTAATTGACAGTAACTATTGAGCTGACATCAGCTACATGAAGTTCATCTGCTCAGAAAGAAATTTATAAACCCGAGAGTGTGTTTCTATTGATATCTGTCTAAAGGCCTGCAAAGGTAATTTAGGCATTGTTGGGATCTTTAGAGATCACATTCCTAAGCCATCTAGAAAGATGCTTTTGCAAACCAGAGTGCTAAACAAGCTACAGTGCTGTAGCCGGAAAAAAGGTCTGTGCAGTTGTCAAAAGTTAAATATTGTTCTTAATGACATCTAACCCTGATGGCCTCTTTGTAAAATAGGCTAAGGTTCCTGGCTAGGTAAGATCAATGCCCCTGAAGTCAGCTTGAAGAAATTACAGAAGATGGACCTTCGCCCTTCTACCTCTTTTTTTAAGATCAAGGGTCCAGAGTCAGTTTTGGAGAAATAAGACAAAATAGATGAAATAATTTTTTTTAAAAAGGCATAAAAAATAGTGTTAACAGTTGTTGGTGTGCAAGGTGTGGAGACTGCATCTGTCAGAGATGGCTACAAGACTAAGCCTTCTGAGCCTTCTGTGTCTATTTACAAAAATATCTGGTTAGTAAAAAGTTGTGATTTTGGTAAATTGTCCTGGACTATTGTTTAAAGATCTTAAAAACCAGCAGGATCAAAGCCTGCCAAGCCTATGCAATGTATTTTTAACCAGTCTGTGTAGGAATTTACAGCCCAGCATGAGGTGTGACAGTCCCTTGGAGCCACTGAGAGATCCTGCTGCTGCTGCTGCTGCTGTGGCATACCCTAATGGGTAAAGTTCAAAAATGGCCTGACAGCCACCTGGAGAAACTCCTGCCTGATTCCATCACCTGAGTCTGATTCCTGGTTGACTGCTGCTAAATCTAAGATCTTGTGGGACATTCTTTTGGGTGATATCCAGAAACCCTCTCTTCCCACAGTGGATATTGAGGACAAAGATATCACTGGCTTGCTTGTCTTAGGCACTTCAGTGCATAGTGACTGAAAATCCACTCTATGGTCACAGCCTAGTTTGGCTCTGGTATGGTAATGACCTGAGTATGTTATCAATAAAAATTGTAAAGGAGAGGGAGGTAGTAAAGAAAGCCTTGGGAAAGGAATTGTAAAGGAGAGGGGGATAATAAAGAAAGCCCTGGAAAGGGAATTGGGGAAAAATTGGTATCCCCTTTAGATAAGAAAGGATTTAAAAAGTAAGGATTGTCTTTAATTGTTTGAAAAAAGGGAAAAAAGACAAACCTCAGAAAGTTTAAGTATGTCACAAATGGTATGAGTATGTCGCAAATGGTATGAGTATGTTGCAAATGGTATGAGTATGTCTTAAAATTGGAGCTTACAAGTACAGCTGGTATAAAATTAAGTTAACTGTGATACTCGGAGGCAGGACTGGTAAAAAAAAAATGTAAGGGGCTCTGGTACTGTTACTTTTGTTACAATCGGACCTTGTATACACCACAGACTGATGTCTTTTGCAAAAAAAAAAAAATCAGTGCAGTCCGTCTATTAGTTCTGAGGTCTCAATACCAAGCACTGAGAACAACTGACACCCCACGAAATAATATAGAGACACCCTAAATTTTAAGATTAAAATTAGTCCAGAGAAGAAGTGGGGAAAATGAAAGATTAAAAATTGACCATTACCATTACTAACTTGCTAACTGCTGATTCTGCTTCTGTAAACTTGCTTACGCTGGCACTGACCCTTCCCTTCCCAAAAATGAGTTAAGAAGTTTCAGGGACCAGATGCCGGCCCCAGGACAAGGTCAGTGGTAGTAGATAAAGAACAGACAGTACGTGTTCCTCAGTTCCCATTTAGAAATTCCCCAGACAGGACCTTGAGATAACGACCACCTGGCAAGACCACAAGCTAAGCCAAATGTCAACCAATCATAGGCCTGTAACCATGTAAACCCCCCCTTAAACCAACCATGGGCCAGTCATTTTACAAAGAGTGTTACAAAATTTCCCGTGTGGCAAAGTGATTGTTGGTGTATATGGTGACCTTTAAATGGACCAATCATGGGATGCTTTGTGTTATGCGTTAATCTTGTGGTTTTTGCCTTTAAAAAGGGCTTGTAACCGCTGCTCGGGGCTCCCTGTCTGCTCAGGACAGAGAGTCCGTTTGCGCAAAGGTCAAATAAACTCCTCTTGCTTATTGCATCTCCCGGCCTGGAGTCTGAGTTTTCTGGGGTGCCCTCCTGTTGACGAAAGTATCCTAGGGGGCTAGGGTCTTTCATAAACATGGGATTCGTCTATCCTATCTGCACTCAGAGTTAGTTTGGGACCCATACTTCCCCTGTGGGCAGGTGTTCTTCTGCTGAAAGCTTCATGACCATGAGATAGTAATGTCCTTCTCTCTCCTCCTTGGACTTTGTTCTTTTCTAACAATGCTTAGCTTCATTTTGAAGAGGAAATGGCCTTTAGCCTTCACTCAGGCGAGGATAGCTTTGAGTAAGACCCACTTCTGCCAACTCGGGGGTAGCCATTGTTTTCCCTGGAATCAAAATATTTTTGTAACCTCTGCAAGACAAAACTCCTGAGGAGCCTGCATGTGCTGGGTCATTGGTCAAACCCATGCCCACTCTTCAGGGTTCTGGTGTTTGGTAATATATATATCAAGTATACAAAGTGTGGTCTGGCTGCATGAGTGACCATGTTTGCTCCACAGTGTCTATGGCCTAGAGTTTCTCTTGCTTCAGTGTCTAGTCTACTTTTCCTTCACACTTTCCTTTGACTATGAAATCACCATGAGTATGGGCCTTGGGTTTCCAGGCCACCTGTTTCCCTCTTCTATGAGTGATGGTGTCTGTGGGCACGTGCTCTTCCAGCCTATATTTCAAAGGGTGGAGTCCTTCCCACCCTTTACCTTGAGTTTTCTTCATTGGTCTCTGCCCCACCCTTTCAGTCTAGGTGGTAGTTCCAATCCCTGATTGATTTGGAATTACATCTTGGAATCGACTAATACATTTATATCCTTTAGTGTCCTACAGTTATTTTAAGATGTGAGAGATAATCTGATTCCCTCCATCTAGCTGTAGGCTTCATTAGTCAATTTGGTCTCCACAGTCTGGGTCCAGAATAGTTAGAGAAGATGATGTAAACAGCTGCTCACATCTTGCTCACATCTTGCATTATTCAGGCTTAATCCTGGATCTGGTTATGTCCATTGGCCAGGTAAATCTCTCAAAAACTGCAGTTTATATACCTAGTTACATCAGAGACTTGTTGGTATAGGAATTGGAAGAATATTCTGGTGTCTCTGATTACTATTCATTATTACAAAGGTGATCTGGAAAGCTAGCTGGCTGAGTCCCCAGTCATTCTACGTGATGTTGGAAGTTGGCTCTGGAAGTGTCCCCTCTGAGGTTGGTGGTCATCTGGGAAACACAGGATGAGCATGTAGGGCCTGTGCTTAAAGCGAGGACCTCCATTCTGGTTACCTAGGGATCTTAGATAGTCTCACTGTGGTCCCAATCAAGCTGGATTTGATGACTTGCCAGGCTTTCTTAGGAGGGCTTCTTGGGACCTAGTGGAACCACTTTTCCCACTTTTTCTTAAGTATTACTATAACCAGAGGCTATAAATGATTATGGTAAGTCTCATTGATCTGGGGCCTTGAGTTGATTCCCTGTAAAACATCAAGAGTGTTTCTTGCCGTGTGGCCTGTTACTAGTGTCTTCAACCTTGGCCAGCTATTGCCCTTAAAAGTTTTGGTGGCAGTTACCATTATAGAAGTGGAGTCATGTAGTTTTTAAGCTCCTTGCTATTTCTACGACCCAATACCTTTTCAGTCAAATCTCCTCTTCATGTAAGTTGATGCCCCTTGGACCACTGGAAATGAGCTTTTGGTAAAAGCTGTGTTCCCAAACCTACAAGCTGAGCAATAAATCCGTGTTTTGTGAGTGCTAGTCTTACCTTTGATTGCTGAGAGTCTGATCAAGGATTTGCTGCCTGACACCCTGGTACCAGTTTTTTCAAAGAGTAATTGACAAGGGAATAGGAGAAACTCAAATCTGTCTGCAAAATTGACAGGTAGTGAAGGAAATGAAATGCCCTGGGATTAAGTGTGAGCAGCATCTGGTTATAACTGGCAGTCTCCAGTCTGTTCTGGTCCTTCTCCAAGTTTGATGGCTCTCATTTCCTTATAGGGTGGTAAAGCAGTGTTCTCATGTGGCAGGTAAGACTTGTCACATTCTTTGGTTCTACCAGGCTCTCAAGTTGCCAGTTGATAGGTCTATTTCTATTTTTATTGGAATGTACAGGCATGTTGTAGGTTCTTGACTAATAATGGGGCCTAGGCTCCTCTGGAGGCTGAATATCCAGTGTGAAGGTCCTTCATGGTCTCTGAACCCATTTTATAGGGGGGTTCCCCTTCCTACCCTATGAATAATTCAGAATCCCTTAGACTCAGATTCTTCATCCTTGTACTTCTGATGGTTGTCCAGGATTAGATGCCAGCCTTGTAGATAGCTGGCAACTCTCCTCACATGGGGGAAAGGAAGATTCATGGAGCAGTCCCTGGAGTCAGATACTGTCATGGAGACCTCTCAGCAGAGAGGCTTAAAATGGAATGGATTAAAGTATTCCTTGAAATGAACTCAGTGGCATATTGATGCAAAATGATGAACCCTAGTTGGATATTATTTCTGTTAAGATGTTTCCTTCAATTACTACTCTGGTCTTAGACTGTAAGACGTTCTTCAAAACTTTTCACTGACATACCTGCATACCTATGCAGAAGAGTTTGATACTTATATGCATAGTTTCATATATGAATACTATCTCAAATAGTTTACAGTTCTTTGTGTAAGAACACTAGAAATATCCTCCTAGATTTTTGAAATATTCAATATATAATAGTCTCTCTGCTGGGCATCAAACACTAGAATTTATCCATTCTATTGAGCTGGTACTTTTTGGCCAGTCTTCCTTATCTTATCTTCCCAGCCTCTGACTACTGTTCTCCCAAGGTGAGATGCTTCAACATGGAGACCATAGATTATTGTTCTGTGCTTCAGCACTGAACTATTCCAGTTTCATGCATATTGCTATAAGTGATAGGATTTGATTTTGGCTGAGTAGTATTCCACTGTGTATGCAAACTCTATTTATCCATTTATCAATTGATGCCTAGGGTGAATCTATATCTTGTGAGTTCTTCAAATTTCTTTGAGTAATGCTGCAGTAACACAGCAGTGCAGACAGGACTTTGATCTCTTCTACATAACCAGTAGTGGATCCCATGGTAATTATGTCTTTGAATTTATTATTTTTTGCCTGACCTTGGGAAGTCCTCCAGGCAGTCCTAGGGACTCTCCCTGAGCTGCTTTTGCTCAAAGCTAGCACTATACCCCTTTGTACCGCAGTACCACTTCTGGCTTTTTCAGTTTATGTGATAATGAGGAATGGAACCCAGGGTTTCACACATACTAGGCAAACACTTTATCACTAAACTGCATTCCTAGCTCATGTCTATAAATTTTAAGCATGCTTCCATACAGTTTTCCATAAGGGTTGTACTACTATACCAATAGTATATATTTTTCAAAACCTTTAAACTTAAGCACACTTCTAATTGGGGAGGGCTGATACCTATTGAGGCTTTTTGAGTTACATAATCCTAATTGGCAATATTTTTCATAGGCCTACTAGGTAATTTGCAGATCTCTTGAACTATCTATTCAGGTCTTTTGTCCACTTGCAATTGTATATTCTCCTGACAATGAATGTATAATTTCTGCATCTTATGCCCTCATCAGCTTGTTTATACATGTCTTCTTCCACTCTCTAGGGTTTTTTTATTTTTATTTTTATTTTTTGTGAACATACTGTACAGAGGGGTTACAATTACATGGGCAAGATAATGAGTACATTTCTTATCAAGCATTGCAACCTCCTCCTTTGTTTATCCTTCACATCCCTTCCCAGCCTTCCCCCCACCCCCCCACGCAATCCTCCCCGCCTCTAATGTTTTTATGCTGTTTCTTTTGCCATGCATAAAAGTTTTAATTTGATGGAGCCGCATTCGTTTTTGCTTTGGAGATCCTACTTTTCAATATCCTTGCTCAGACCTATGATATGCAATATTCCCTGAGGTCTAATTCAGAAAATTCATAATGCTCCTAAATGCTCACACAATGCCAGAAATGGAAAATTCTACCTGGCCATAGGTGACAGGTTGTAGTCAAAAGCAAGGCATACCAACTGTACAAGTGAGTTCAGGTGTGTGTAAGGTACACATACACAAAATATAGCAATTTCATCTTTCCCTCTTTAAATTTGGTCATTTCCAATACATCCCCATGATCTGACATCCAAAACATTTCTGACCCAAGGAATTTGGAAAAGGATGACTCACCCTGTAGGAGTCTCATTGTTTTGGGTCCAATGTTTGGAATTTGCTTGGAAGTCTTATATTTTGAGTTGATTTCGTGTATGAGTTAAAGGTCTAATTTCCAAGAATGACTATCGAATTTTCCCAGCATGATTTATTGATGAAGATCTCTCTGTTGTGTTCTTTGGGCTTCTGAAAATCAGTTGCCTATAAATACTGGTTGCTGGTGTCTGTCCTGTTCTGCTGTTCTTCTGCCAGCCCCATGCTGTTTGGGTTCCAATAGCTTTGTAGTATATTCTGAGGTCAAACATACCTCTAGCTTTATACTTTTTCCTCAAGATTGCTCTGGTCATGGTGAGGCCCTCTCTGGTTCCATTAGATTATAGGTGATCATAATGACCTCAATTTAACTTGAATTACTTCTGCATATACCCAGTCTTTAAAGACATTTCCTTAGGTACAGTTGGTTAGGATTTCAAACGTTTTTTGAGGAAGATTTCCACTCTTGAAATGACAATTTCCATCTTAAGCCCACTGTGAGCTAAATATAAGTAACTCAGCCCTGCATTCACAGGTATAGCAAGATTATGGAGTTTCTTGCATTCTAGCAAATATCCACACTAAAGGTCAGTGAACTGATCTTGAGTGTAGCTTGGATCTGTGGGATTTATCCTATATAACTTGTGTGGCCTGATTTTCATGGGTCAGATGATAAAGCCTAAGGAACTGGACAGGGACTATATTCATGAAACCTCCCTGGGCAGAGCTTGTTTGGCAGTAAGGCCTTGGTGACCTCAGTGGATGACTTTGTGGTGACCTCAGTGGTGACCTTGGTGAATCAGACCCCTTGGCTATGTTCAGGAGATTGGACTTGAATTGGAAAGATCCCAAGAAAGCTAAGCCATGGAGGACGGATGCTTCCTGACTCCTAAGAATGGGACTCCAAGGGAAACAGGATAAAAAAAAATACAGCAGAGGGCCCATCAGCTGTACTGGATATTGATGAAAGTGAGCTACGCAACTCAAGGGCAGGGATGGGAGGGAGGGAAGGAAAGAGAAAGAGGGAAGAGCTTAGTCTAAGCAAAAGAAAGAAACATACACATAAGCTGATTTGGAAGAAATAGTTGTATTGTCAAAGTCTATAGTGTTCATAAGTTTCATAGACCATGAAATTGTCAGTTCTTGGAAGTGGTGCTGTGGCTCAAGCAGTAGAGCACTCACCTTGAGCTGTAAGAGCTGAGGGATAGTGCCCAAGCCCAGAGTTCAAGCCCCAGGACTGACAAAAAGAAAAAAAAACTGTCAGTTCTCCTTGTAAAGGTTACAATGTTTGTGACTAAGTATCACAATCTCACAATACTGTGAAATTTATGTAATCACTTAATCTCAATAATGACATTTTTTTAAAAACCTAAAAACAAAAAAATGGGACTCCAAGAACCTGTCCGGCCTCTTAGCAGCCGGTCAGGAGGTGAAGTTTAAGGCATTACCATGCAAAATACTGACTCTGGCAGGCTCCTTCAGAACTCTCTAGGCTTGAGAGCCTAATGTGCTTGGGACACATAACTTTTCAGTTATTCACCTGTTCAGACAGTCAGGAGCAAAGACAGAGCTACAACAAAGATGGCATACTACCTATGGGTGTCAACATGTAGGTAAGACTTGAGACTGAAGACTTCTGGCTGGGCGGCAGGCTAGCTTCCTGGATCTGGGTACACCAGTCCTGGATCTCTGTTCTCTGCTCCCTACAGATGGCAGCCATCATCTGGCTTGCGTCAAGCAAGGGATATTTCTGGACCTAGTTTCTTCTCTGTGTTTGCTGTTGTTATGTTTTCTCTCTGGGGTACATGCCCATCACTAAACATAAACAGATATTGGAAGTAGAAATCTTCCCTGAGACCTTTCTTGTGACCTAGCCTAAAAGGGAAAGAAGACACCAGATGTCTGTTAAGGTAGCTTGCCATCTCCCAAAGACGGTTGTCACTACAAACACAGGAAGTCTGTGATGTAACATTTAGCCACTTTTCTCATTTACCTCACTTTATTGTCTACATGAGTGGTGCATTCATATGACAAATATGGAAACATACTTGGTTCTATTTTTGAACTTTATTCTTCCAGGATTGCAGTAACTTTGCTCTTTTCAGAAAAGAGCACAGGAGATAAATTGTATCCTCTTCTGTCCTCCAGAGCATCCCATTCACATTGAGTATCCTGTCAAACAAGGCTCAAAGCAGAGGCGCACATGCCTTCCATATCAGATCAGATGCCTACTTGGATCTGAACCTGTTTGTTGACGAGCCATAGTGGAAGTTATCCATGAGACTACTGAGACAAGAGCAGCACTGTCCCAATGTCATAATCTCTGTCTAATCCATTTCTATACAAGGTCTATTCTTCAGTGATCTCAAGATTATCTTTGACTAGATGGAGAGCCTGGAAGCTCTCCACAGGTACTCCTTGGTGCTAGATAACTCCTGAAATTTGATGAACTTTGAGGCAGGCATCTTTCTTGTGGTTTGGTGTGGCAGAGCCTGGAGATGAGTCTGAAGCTGGGGGCTGGGACCAGCACCCATTCTAGGGTCTCAGCAGCCCACTATGGAGGGATGTGTCATGCTGAGACCTTGCTAAGCCAGGGTAAAGCCCATGAAGAAGATGCATCTAAGGATGAAGTGAAACCTTTTTTTCTTGTGGATGACTCAGTTATATTCCTGGCCTTCAAGTTGCTTTTCTACCTGCTATGGTAGGTATATCTCTATGTCAGCCATCTCATTGCGTGGGCATCTGGAAAGTTGTCTGCAAGGTTCCTGGTTGGTGTAAAACGTGATCTCTCCCTCATACACGGTGCTTCCTTACCTGGACTTGGGCAGCACATATACCTTGTATGTGGCAGGTGGTATATACATTATGTGACTGTCGGAGGTCGGGGTCTAACCCTTTCTTAGATCTTTATTCTTACAGGTATAGCCTAAACCTGTTGTTGTCCTTCTATACCCTTCAAGTTTTATGCTATTATTTATCTCCTTTAATATCCAGGTATGGCAAGAAATATACTATATTGCTCATGGTGGCAAGTTGTATGGCCATCTCTAGGGGAACCATGAGGGCTACAGCATCTCCATCTATTCTGGGATGCAGCTTTGCACCCTGTTGGATTATCTTGCACAACTAGCTCTCCCTGCAAGTATAAGCCTTGTGCTCCCTCCTGGGTGCTCTGTTACCCTGCTTGTGTCCTACTCGGCTTTCCTCATTCTGAAGCACTTCTCCTGTCCATGGCCCCTGCTGCCCTGTGCATTGTGCCTGTTAGGCTACTTCTGCCCGGTTTTCTTAAGTTTTGGAGAGGGTTGGAGATGCTTCTGTCTTGGTACTGTCTCTTGATAAGTCACATGCTGCTTCTATGTGGTGGCATTGTTGGCAAGGTCAATACAACTGTCATTGGTCTGGCCTCCAGAGGGCCTCCTAGCAGCAGCTCCCCAGTGGTATCCAATGGAATTCTTTGCACTCTCCTGGCTTAGCCTCTTAGGCTTAGCATATTCTTCTAAGGCCCTGTTGGCTTTAACTTCCCATTGCTCCTGAGTCCACTTCCCTGTTATATCTGCATAAGTGGCAGGAAATTCTCATGCTTTCTCTTTCTCCAGGCATGTGGGCTTTCTCCCTGTGATTGCTGAGGACAATCATGTCCCAGAATCTTCTGGTGATATCCACAATCTTTGGAATAGATGACCATTAAGACATTATGGGTGTTTGTAAGTTTTGGGGACTATTTATATAATCTGCCAGCTATTCATCAGCTAAAAGATTGATAGCCAAAAATTTTCCTCCCATTCTCTGTGTTGTCTCTTGATTCTGACAATTGTCTGTGTGTGTGTGTCAGATTGCCCCTAGCAGTTTCAGGTCTTTACCATAAGATATGTGATCTATTTTGAATAGCTTGTCAGGGTGAGAAGAGACCGCTCTATTTTCAGTCTTCTACAAGTTACGATCCAGCTTTCCCAGCACCACTGTTTTTTTAAAAATATTGTCAAGGTGATGTATAGAAGGGTTACAGTTACATAAGTAAAGTAAAAAGTACATTTCTTGTTGAACTTCTTACCCCTTCCCTCGCTTTTCTCCTACTCTCCCTATCTCCCCAATCGCCCCTCAAGTTGCATCTTGTCTTGTGTATGTCACTGTTGCATTGGTTCCCCCCTTATCCTTTGTCGCATGACTCTGTTGTTCACTTCTCTTTCCAATTCAAATCAATATATATACAATCCAGGGTACCAAAATCAAATACAGTGACAACAGGGGATGGATATACCATAGGGAGAAGAACAGACAAGACAAACAAGAAATCACATAGTACATTAAAAACAACAAAGAAACCACACTTGTGTCCATATCTTGGAGTTCATTTCCCTTAGCATCATCTTATATGGTCATATGTGCATAGCTTTTTAGCTATTCTGCCCATCTGATAAGATTACCCTAGACATATTCTAATTATTGCCAATAAGGGAAACCATGGACCTGTGATTCTTTGGGTCTGGATTACTTCATTTATCCTATCACACTGTGGTCATAATTAGCTTAACTTTTTAAGGCTTTGTTTACATTTTCATAATTGGAATTGGCCTGTGACTTGCCTATCCAGAACTTTCCACTGCATTGAATCATTCTGTCTCAAAGTGGCAAAGTACAGTTAAGGTTACATTTTCTGCAATGTGTGGAAACAACCAAGCTTGGAAAGAAGGTTTTGTTTTCTAGTCCCTCACGCAGACCCTGTGCAAATTTTTACTAGTCATGGTGGTCTTCCTGTCAGAGAGGTGGTGTAACCAAGTCTGGCTATGGAGCATTTCATCCACCACTCCTATCCTTTTGGAAACTCTCCTGACAATACATGTCTTTTCAAGCATATCTGTTGTGGGAGCAAGCACTTTTCCTACAGAACAGCAGAGTCTGTGGCACTGTGGATCAAGTGGTAAAGCATTAGCCTTGAGCTGAAGAGCTGAGGGACAGGACCCAGGCCCAGAGTTCAAGCCCCATGACTGTCCAAAAAAAAAAGAACAGAGGAGGCTATATAGGGATTATTTCTAAGAGCTCACATCTGACTGCTATGTAGCAGGTCCCCACTGACAGGGCTTCAGACTTGGACATGGCAGGGATGGAAAGGTAGGCCTTTTTAGATGAATGAGGCTGAGAGTTTAGCAAACTTAATGGTCAGATGGGACTTAAAGGCCTAGTTCTTGGGAGATAACATCTCAGGATCTTCTTGTAGCTTCACAAACCTATACAACATCAGCCTGGAGAATCTGAGACTATCCTGACACTAGCTTTAAGCTCTGAGGTGGGGAGAGAACCTGTACCTTGGAGGTGTAGAGAGATAGATTTTCCTGCTGGATTAGGCAGGCTCAGCAACCTGAAAGCCTTAACCCTGACATTATTGACAAACCTGTGTCCTGAGGAGGAACTTGCATCTGATCAATATACAACATTGCTGGCCCCAAAGGTAGCATTTGAGGTGAAAGGAAAAGCAACCACTATGATAGATTACCTTTAGCCGTTTGGCATGGCCCATGGGGGCTCTTCCCCAAAGGGTCAGGCCAAATGCTTTTCATGGGTAACATGCAGTGATTGTGAACAGGAGTCCTACCATTCAGTGACACTGTCTGTGCCTTCTCTCTTTGGTCTAGAATTCTAAAAGGAAACCCTTGACTACTCAGCTATTGAGAATTGTCTTCATTAGAAAGCATGCATCATTAAGTATCAGTGATCCGGTAGAGCTGCTTCTAGCCTTGGTTTAGCCAGATAGCCATTGTTATAAGGCTTTTGCATTTATTCAAGAACTGTCCAGAAGATGAGAAAAGTCAACCAGAGTTGATGCCTACTTGAATTAGTGCCTGTGTTTGCCTTAACAGAGACAAAGGTGTTGATCACTCTTCTGACTTGTCATTAGACTCCTGCTTTGCTAGCCTTTGTTACCATAGCCTACACAGGTGGGTCAGGATCCTACCTGCTCCATGGACAATGTCTGGGACTCTATTGTTGGAGAGTCAGGCTAGATGCAGGGGCCTGAAAATCGGTGGTTGTTGTTCATCCTGTGGCCCAAGGGACAGCAGCTTCTAGGAGAGCAGGAAGATGGGGTACATGTGTCAGCATCACTAAAGGGCCTGGTTGATTCTGGACAAAGACAACTTTGAGATTTGGATGCCAGTGTTGGGACAGTGTCAGGAAGCAGACAAGAACCCAAGTCCAGCTCCAGCAGTGTGTGCCCGTGGCCTGCCGGAACTCTTCCTTAAAATCTGTCTTATACCTCAAGTGGAGACAGAAACAGGACATAGCATGCAGTGTGTAGTCTTCCTTTTACCTAAGTGCCCAGCCATGCTGTGTATCTGTATATGGAGACTTAATCTTGGTCCCCTGATCTGCTTTGTGCTTTTTCTCCATGGAATTTTTTTTATATTCCCTATTTCCAGGATATTGTACTCATTTGCCTGAGTTTTTAATGTGTTTCTATAGGCTGTTTTTCTGTGACTTCTTTCCCTACATCTGACATGATCTTCTACTTCAGGATACATCAGTAACCAATTCATTGAACTGGCTGAACGGGCTTTAGCCATCTTAGGAAAGAAATGGCCTGGGACTACTGAGATACTAGGACCACTTCTTATCCATCCACAATTGAGTGTGTTATCTGGTGATGTTTTCAGGGAGAACTTGGATCACTACCATCATTGCCATCATCTTCTTGGATACTCAGATACTCTTTCTATTCCTCCTCGTGGGCATTTTCCTTTTTTTTAATACACTAGAAAGCAACATTGTACAAATGCTGTGACTAGTAGGAAACAGATCCACAATTTTCAGTGAATTTTTTTTTTCGATCCTGGGGTTGAACTCTGGGTTTGGGCTCTATTTGTGCACTCTTGAGCTCAAGGCGAGGGCTCTACTGCTTGAGACACAGCACCACTTTCAGTTTTCTAGTGACTTATTGGAGATAAGAATATCACAGAGTTTCCTGCCACGGCTGGCTTTGAACCATGATCCTCAGATCTCAGCCTCCTGAGTAGCTAGGATTACAGTCGTGAGCCACCTGTGCCCAGCTTCAGTGAATTTTTATAAACAATTGTGCAGTGAAACAAATGTTTTCGAACAAGATTTAAAACTTTTAAAATCAGAAATGTTCACTTTCCAATAACAGCACACACACCCAAGAGCAATCTGTACAAGCTGTATAATAAATTGTGTCCCTACCCTCTGGCTTTGAGCACATTGAAAATTTAAAATTTCTCAAGTCTGAGAGGAAACACATAAAAGCTTCTATGAATCTTTTTTCCCAAAAGGAGTTTTTTAGGAAAATACTATTGACTATGCATTGATATTTTTTCTCTATGGTACCTTTGGAGGACTTTGTCAGAGACACAGACTGGTATAGAATCTCAGGGACCCTCTAGATTATGTGACCCTCCAGGACTAATTCCAGCCAAGCTCTTCTGCCACTTTGTGCTTCCCTGTGGAGATTCCTCTTGAGATTGTTCTGTTCCCTTCATTGCTGACCAAATGCTGGAGTCACACTGGGAAGGAGAGGCAAACAGCCCTCACCCACTGCCAATATTTGTAGCTCTTCTCATAACCATGGGTGCTGTCCAGAGGCTTGCCATGCCCGATGGGGCCTCCACATCGTTCTTCAGACTCTCTCCATCAAGAAGGTCCATGAAGCCATCATCCTCATCAGACAAACTGGCTGTCACAGGTGACTGGAGTGTGAAAAGAGGAACAAAATTCCCTTGCTCACATCTCTTTCATGTGAAGAAAGCATCCGAGCTGGGGCTGAGTTCTGCCTCTGTGAGAAGTCATCTTTACCCTCGTCTAGTCCATGGGCATACAGGCAACCATGAGATGCAGGTGTTATGAGCTTCTTAAACTCAAATGCTTCTTTTCCCTTTTTTTCATCCTGGCCAATGAGCTGAAAGATATCATGTTCCAGAGAATCGGAATGCCTCCTATTCCAAGCTGGGCTATACCCCAAAATCTTCTAAGGCAAGGAATCTATCCTCATAATTTATCCTCCTCATCTGATTTTAAAAGTGTTTTTTTCTGTCCAAGGTCCAGGAAAATCCAGCCAGAAATCTGCATCAGTGGATTCAGAAGAGCCGGTTCCCTGAAGACTGCTGTTGTTTTACACCTCCAGTGGCTGCTCACACTCAATTCTCAGCTCATGCAACTGGTACATCCTGATCACCAGGTTGGTGACAGGGAACATTTCCCCAGCAGCAGATATGCCCACCAAGGCCTGGGCCAAGGAGTATAACACGGGTTGAGGAGGATTGCTGGCAAAAATCTGCCGTCCTACAATCCTCCGGATTACAGAGCTGAACCCTTGCCCCTCAGCCCCATGCAATTTTTTGCTATTCCCTATTTCCAGGCTATTGCACTCATGACCTGTGTGTGTGTGTTAGTTCTTTGGAAGAACAGGATTTATATATTATTTTCTTGTCAAAATCTTTGCAGGTGCAGACAAAGAAGTGTTAAAGTATTCACCAACAGTTAAGGAAATAAACCACTTAAACAGAACAATGTCTGTACTTATATCTGTATAAAAATAAGATAAATTTTTACAGAATTCACACTCCAGTTTTTATAGCAATAAACAATACACAACTATAGTAAAGTACAATCATTCCTGACTATGGTTTCGCATTAGATACTTCCCTTTCTAAAAATTCAATTAGACTTTTTCCTGGTGTACAGCCAAAGCATCTTATGCATATTTCTTGAACTTCCTATTCTGTAGTGCCAAAAAAGATGAAACCTGTGAGAATGAGTAGGCAGTAAAAACTGGAGCACCCTAGTTGCCAGGTAAATGCACTTGCACGATATGTTCTCTGGTTGGAAGTGAACAAAAATATTGCTCACAAACTATCGTTCATGTAATTCCATCAGGGACTACCTAGGCAGTCTGAATGAGGATTTGATCACGTTCACATTTTAAGACTTGTAAATACATAGCAATGATCATCTGGGGTGCTTGACATGTGCACAGAACCCCAGCTACTTCAGCACCCTCTGCTTCGCCTTGATAACTTGCATTTGCTGTTAATGTTGTTCTGGGCAAAGACCAGAGGGCTTGGAGTCTTTCTTCTTCTTTACTGGTGGAAGTGGTGGAATACACTTATCACATCTCTTATCCTCCTGGGAGCTTCTGAGATTTCTGATGCAAGCTAGACTTGAAGGACCATAGAAAGGAGGTGTCTTCCTAAAGGGCAGGACACTGGGTTGTCACTGGGTTGTCTTTGCCTAGTAGGACAAATGGTCTAAAATGAAGTCATTCTAAGTCATGGAATTAGAAGTAGCAACACTATGATTTATCATGAGACTGAGCTGGGCTGGGGAATATACAGGTGGAGCACTTGGAGTGAAAACATGGTACCCTTGAATACTCAAAGTCCTGGCCATGAGAGACTCAGGTAGTTGAACAAGATGGCTGCCCTCAGATGGACCTGCGTCTTTCCCTAGCTACTCTACTGATGACTGAAAGGACTCACAGATGAAGTGCTCTAGAGGAAATGATCCCTAGGTGGGATCCATGACTTGAATGTCTTTAAAAAGCTGAACTGATACTGCTGCAACAGTGACCCTGATAAACTTCTTGAACCTGGGAGACAGCCAGCCATCCAAAGGCCAATTGCTGGCATTGGACTGCTGTGATAGGATGGAGCCACTTGCCTTTAAAAGATTCTTGCTTGGATTTTTACCCTTCTTTGTCTGACAGACACAGTCATTTTTTATAACACTCAGAACTTTCAATGTAACACTTGGTGTCACTGATTCCACATCAGTTCTGCTTGTGATGGAGAAAGTGCCTTCTTTGTACCAGTGAATCCACAGGCTGGTGCCCATGGAACCTTCTGGCATGCAGAGCATCCCAGAAGCAGCTGGCTTTGTAGAACACTGGAAAGGCTTCCAAAGCCTCCATCATGGCACCAAGGGACATTCTACTGTGGGAGACTGTGGTACTGTCCCTGGGTGAAGCCTGTGTCCTGAGCATTCATATCAGGCAATTGCATTTCCCTCTACCAGGCTGTTCAAGCTCAGACACTGCAGGAGGACAATGAACATGGTATCTCCCATGGCAACACCAGAGAACCCACCAAACAAATGACTCCCTTCTTTGTGATTGCAGCTTTGCTGGTTCAGAGCTATACCAGGAAGAATGCTTCTCTCTTCTTGATGTAGAGGCTGTCTGTGGTCTTCTGTAGCTGCAACTTTATATAGGCAGAGGGAGCTGAGGAATCGAACCTGGGCCTCAGGCATGCAAGGCAAGCACTCTACCACTGAGCCACCTTCCCAGCTCAAACTTGACTTTTCTGAGTGAGCTTTGTTCTCTAGCTCTGAAGCCTTCTGAAGGGCTGTAGGCTATTAAACTCTTTTCTCTTAAACAACATGCAGCCTGTTTCTAATAGGGCCAGGGGTGAAACATTTAATCCGCTCTGAAAGCATGTTCTCTGGCCTTGATTAACCCACCCTCTCATTCTCTACATGTACTGGACACCACCTGTCTACTTAAACCTGTGTGTCCCTGAACTCTCTCTGTAAAACCTGGCTTACCTAGTCAACCTTCATACCTACATATGGGCATGTGTATGCACTTATGTGCTTGTGTGTTCATGGCCATACCTTCCCTTACTTGGTCTGTCACCCCTGACTATGCTCAGGAGTTGTCACTGGGATCAGCTCCCAGGCTCTCTCATTTTTTTCATTTTATTTGTGAACATGCTGTACAGACGGGTTACAATTACATGGGCAGGATAATGCATACATTTCTTACCAAGCATTGCAGCCTCCTCCTTTGTTTACCCTTCCCCTCCCTTCCCAGCCTCCCCCCTCCCCCCAGCCCAATCCTTCCCTCTTCCCCCCCCCCACCGACATTGTAAAGCTCGTTTTTGACATGACAATTTGTACTTCTCATTGTTGCAACAGGTCCACCTGAATGATCTCTCACTTTTGACCTACAGATGGGCCACCAGGAGTTAGTGCTGCTGTCCTCTGTCCCTTATCCTGTTCCATCACTGGACCACCTTTGCCCCTCTCACTTCGATGTGGAAATGACTGGTCTTTAGCTCCTCACACCTGGAGGTGAAAAGTGGTCCAGTCAGGTCCTCACCCCTCCCCCTTAACCCTCCCCAGACCAAATCTTTGGTCAAACCCCTGTTGGTACCATGGGAACCACTAAGGGCATCAAGTCACCCATTTTAAAGTGGAACAGAACTTTTCATTCTATGCTATACTTTCAACTTCTTGTTCAGCCCCTGCCTCCTAAGACTTCTTTCCATAGACAAATATAAACATTCACAACCAAGGAACTGTTACTGCTGCTTTATACAAGTCGGGATGTCATCTCAGCCTTCTACCCCTAAAAATGACCCCCCCCCCGTGTCAGCAGGAAGTAGCCAGAGAGAATCAGTGGCTCTTTTCAGTTGTCCAAAGGCTAGAATGTTAGGTATGCCCATGACATTGGCCCACTCTCCTCCTCTTCTCTGCTAGAAAGGAAAGCTCAGTAGCCATTCCAGAAATCACCTGTGGGAAACAAGTAATCAATCACATCAAAGTGTCAATCCCCTGATTGAGTTTGCAAGGCCCTGGGCTCTGAGGTCACTTCCTCATCCTCTGAGGTCTTGTGCTTATCTGCCCCAGTCAGGCCTCTTCCTGCCAGAGAGAAGATCCATCAGCTCTGACGTCATTTCCACATCCGCTGTGAACACATCTCCTCCTTGCCCTTCCTATATAATTCCTCTCTCCTGCCTGTGTTCTCACTGTGCATGCATCCAACTCAGGCAGGACATCCGTTTGCTCCTGCTCTTGACTAAATCAACTCTTGCTGAAGAAGATGGCACTCGCCAGCTTTTTACCTGTACCTACTCAGCTATCTCAGAACCAACCTGAAGCAGAAGAGAAGGCAGAATCACACAGTCCATGGCAAATTTCCCTGGCCTCTTCCCGTAGAGAAACTTCCCTCATACAGATACCAAAAAGGCTGTTTGTCTCGCTTGCTAGAGGACTTTGATGATGCTTTTCCAGAGATCTATGTGGCCCATTATCCACTGGATAGAGATGACAAAAAAAAAAAAAAAAAAACAGGTCAAATGCACTGGCCATTCAGGTTGATCCTGAAGGAAGAATTCAGTACGATGCAATTGCTCAACGAAGACATTCAAAAGACAAGGTCATTTACAGTAAATATACTGACAGGAGCCGAAGGAGGGTATGAATACCAATGATCCATACCCACAGAGACCCGGCGAAGAAGTTCTCAAGAGCTCATAGCAAAGACATGGGAGCCTTAGACAAGTATGTCCAGGAAAAGGTTGCCACAGCCATGCCAGTTCAAGCAGCTGATAAACTGGCTCCTACTCAATATATGAGATACACACCATCTCAGCAAGGAGTGGCATTTAACTCTTGAGCTTCACAGAGACTAATACAGAGGGTAGAGATGCAGACAGATCCAATGGAACCTCCGAGGTTCCGGATCAACAAGAAGATTCCCCGGGGACCACCTACTCCTCCTGCACCTGTCATGCACTCTCCAAGTCAAAAAATGACTGCCAAGAAGCAACAAGAGTGGCAGATTCCTCCTTGCATTTCCAACTGGAAAAATGAAAAGTGTTATCCAATTCCATTAGACAAGCAACTGGCCGCTAGTGGAAGAGGACTTCAGATGGTACACATCAATGAGAACTTTGCCAAACTGGCTGAAATTCTCTATATTGATGACTGGAAGGCTCTGGACACTGTTGAAAGATGGGCCCAAGTGAAGAGAAAAAGGATTCAGAATGATAGGGAAACTTAGAGTGATGGCGCAAAAGCCAGGGGGAGGAGAGCTGGGATCAAAACCCACGTGGAAAGACTATAGGGAGTCACGCACGTAGGAGGGATGAGATCCAGCAGGAGAGGCAAAAAGAGAGACAGCATGACCATTATCTTTCCTGGGCAGCTGCTGGGAAGGGATCAGAACTGCAGAAAAATGAACAGCAGATATAACTGAAATCACTGACCTCATTGGGGTGTCCCCAATTCTTGCACCTCAAATGAAGTTCAGTATGACCAACAGCTCTTCAACCAATCCAAGGGTATGGACAGTGCATTTGCAGGCAGAGAAGATGAAATTTACAATATGTCACAAGCTAAAAAGAAAATAATACTGACACAGATAATAGCAAAAAGTTTTAAATCCTTTCTTCTGCCTTCCCCTACCATCCATTTAGAAACTAACACACCTCACCAAATCAACAGGAAATGACTTGACAGCTTACTTGGTTTTATGGTCACATCCTACTTTGGGGTGATAACCTTTGTCCCTGTTGTCTATCAAATATCCATAATTTTTCGAAAACAATAACCAAAAATATATTCTTTTAAACATGCTCTATCCATGTTGTCCAGGCTGCTTCAAACTCCCAATCCTCCTACCTGAGTCTCACAAGTGCTGGGATTACAAGCAATCACTATCAGAGCTTAAATCAAAAATCATTCTTCCTCATGTTTCCATGAGTTGACTGATCTCCCTTGGGATCTGTAGTAGGGTGGAAGTCAGGCGCCTGCAGGGGCTGAAGGGTTACTAGGTGTGGACATCCACATGGCTTGCCAGTGGTGAGCAGAAGCTTTGTTGGTCAGACCTCCTTAATCCAGTCAACCAGGCACAGGAAAAGGTCAGATGTGACATTTCAAGAAACAAGCCTGAGAAGTGCTTACAATGAAGACCTGTGATGGAATTAACATGGTCAACATTGGCAACAGTACTTCACATTCCGTACCTCTAGTTGGGCAGAATTGTTCCTTCTGATCTGCACTGTGACATTTTTATAGTAGCTTCTAAATAAATACATACCTACCATAGGACTTGGCAATCTCTTTCTTGGAATCAAAACAAGTATACTAAAAGTGGATGTCCATCCAAAGTCTGCAATGTGGGTGTTCCTAACAGCTTCAAGTGTCTGAGCCAAATGTCCATCCCCAGTGAGTTGATTAAAAACTATACATGTACTAAGTAATACTATCAAATAAACAACTGTACTTCAATATCTTCCATATGAAAACAAAGAACTACCATTTATACATATATAGGACAACGTTGTCCTGCTCTTCCGAGGGAAGGTTGATAATCGCTAGTCTCCTGACCTCCTTTTTAAGTATCCTCAGTAAGTTTAGAGAAGCTGAACCTCTGGGCCAGGTTGTTGGGTTCTCTAATGTAAGTTTCAATAAATGCAGACCACAACATGCTGCAGATAGGTAAGAGTTTATTTTATTTTATTCCTTCCACAAGGAAACATTTTACAAACGTTACAATATTACAAAATTTTACAACATTACAAATAAAAATATAAAACACCAAAATGTGGCAACATTTAGAGAAAGCATCCTGAGTCAGGACGCTGTTGTTTCTTCCAAAGTTTAGCCATAGCCAGAAGTTTGAGGTTAGCTTGGCTGGCAGCTTCATCTTCTGGAAAGATGTAGTCACAGTATTCTTCCCAGCCTGCATCAGACCAGTCATCCATCTGAACCTTTCTTCTCTTCTTCACTTTCTCTGGCATGAGTCTGTCTACTCTCTCCTTATCTGATACTGTTCCAAATTCATCCTCAAAGCTTCTCCAAGATTGCAGCAGCATAAGCCTCGCTTCCTTTTCTTCACAGTTCCGCATGATTTTGTTAGCCTCTTCATAAATCTGTCTGCATTTAGACACATTTCCGTCTTCTCCTGCAGACAACTCAAAGTGAGCCAAACTGATCCATACCTTGACATGCTGTGTCCGTTGGAGCAACTGTCGGTAAAGATTTCGTGTTCTCTCAATTTCTCCCTGTTCCATCTCAAAGTCAATGTAGGATTTCCAAAGCACCTCTGGCATGTCTAAGCGAGGCTGGCTGATGGCTAACTCATAGATTGCCCTGGCTCTCTCCATATCACCAAGGATTGTCTCTAATTCTGCAAACTTAATCCAGGAGGTACAATTTTCAAGTGCAAATTCCAACAGCTTTGCATAAAGCTTCCGGCATCTGTCAAATTCTCGAAGCTTCACTTCCAGTTCTATGTAGCCTTTAAATAACTTGCTCTTTGGACACTTGCCTATGGAAGTCCCCAGAGCTCTTCTGGCAGATGATAAATTTCTCTGTCTTATTTCAAATTGTGCATAATAGAGCCACATTTTGGCAAATGTGAACTCTTGATGAGGAATTAATTCAAAAGAGGCTTGATATACCTGCCTTGTCCTCTCAGGATCCTTTGCCTGCAATTCTTCATAGAGTGCATAGTTGATCCAGAGGTAGATGTAACGCTTCCAGTGTCTCTTCTCCTGAATGGGTGGGACATTGGCAATGGCTCTCTCATAAACCTCTCGCACTTTGTCAGCTTCTGCACTGCTTTCCAGTAAGCGCAAGTAATCAAACCACGCATCATAATTGTGGGGACTGGCCCTCACTTCCTCTTCATACTGGAATCTGTGTTTACTCACAATGATAGCTTCAATACACTGCCTGTCACCAAACTTCTTCTCAAAGATGGTATAGTTTTTGAAGAGCTCTTGAGCCTCATGTGTTGGGATTCTGTCCAAGGCATACTTGTAGATGACCTGGGCCCTCTCAAATTCTTTCTGGTTTTCCTCAAATTTGGCAAAGGCAACATAGAGGTGTTCATCCATATGTTCCTCTCCGAAGAACTCAACAGCTCTCTCATACACTTTCCGTGCGTGGGCAACATAACCATGTTTTTCTTCAGAGTGGGCATATTTGATCCAGTTCTTCACCCACGGGTGCACAAGAACAAAGCATTCGTAAATGGTCCGAGCCCGCTCCACCTCTTTGTATCTCAGCTCAAAGTTAATGTAGGAGTGCCAGGCTTGCTCCTCGGGCTGCCATTCCATCCAGCGCTCAAACACCTGCCGGGCACCGGCCATGTTCCCCAACAGCTCTTCCATGTATGTGTACTTGTACCAGAACTGGCTGACTCGTGGCAGTGTTGTGATGGCACGGTCCCACACATTGCGGGCATGGTTGGCCTGGCGATTCCTCATTTCCATTTCTGCATATTTCAGCCAGAGTGTGATATTTCTATAGTCCACGTCTAAAGCACGCTCGTAGATGGATCGAGCCCTCTGAATTTCCTGGAGCCTTTCTTCCCACTGTGCGTATTTTATCCAGTTGCCAATCACAGTCCGGTTCTTCCTTAAGTTATCTTCAAAGGCCTTCCTTTTCCTCAGCTTGTAGTCATTGAATTCTTCTTCATCTGCCATCCTCTGTTGAGGTGGACGTGGAAGAAGCTCAAGCTGTCGTTCTTTGGCCTCCCTCAGCAGTTGTTCAGCGGTGATCTGGACTAGAGCTGGAGCTTTGTTTTTGACCTTGGCCAGCTGAGGGATCCGCTGTTTCCCGACTGCGTTGGAGACCGCCATGTCTGCAGGAGATCCTTGGAGATGTCCGCACACACTGGGATCGCAGAGAGCTCTTGACACTACCAAGCTTCCCAACAAAGAAGCGAGTCCGCGGGAAGAGCTGAGTTACAGGAGGGAGCAAGACCAACCTGAGCTCCGACCTGACTGGAGGGAGGCTGGCCCAGAGACAAAGCTTAGCACCAGCCAGAGGGCTTATATAGTGCCAGGCGGGGAGGAGGCGTGGCCACAGCGGAGGCGGAAATGACCTCAGGGCTTAGGGAGCCTCTCACTGGTGGAAGCAGGCAGGGCTGGTCGGATGAGGGAGTGACTGGGCTTATCAGGGTGTGACAGGGTGGATAAGGGCGTGGCTGGGCTTAGGGAGACAGGGCTGGGTGGGTGAGGGCGTGACCTCAGAGCCTGGAGCCCTTTGCTGACTCTCATTCAGGAGATGGAATGAGGAGATTACTGCTTTCCAGCAGGAGAATTCTGGAAAGGCTACCATGCTGCCCTCTCCTGGAAAGGAGGAGGAGAGCAGGAGGGGTGTTGGGGGCAGTGTTGTTTCCCAGGGCACTCCTACCATTCCAGCATTTTGGCACTTTTGAAGGAGAGCCTTTTCTCTCTGGCTACTTCCTGCTGACACAGGGGTATCATTCTTTGGAATAGAATGCAGAGATGTCATCCTGATCAGGACAAGGCAGCAGAGATGGTTCCTTGATTGTGAACCTGGATATTCTTCTAGGGAAAGAAGACTTAGGAAACAGTCTGAATAAGAAAGTTGAACGTATAGTTTAGAAGGAGAGCTCTGTTTCAATTTAACATGGGTAGCTTGATATCCATAGTGGTTTACATGGTGGCAATAGGCGATTGACCAATATATGGGCTAAGGAGGGGTAGGAACAGGATCTCATTAGAGCTGACAAACTAATCTTACTTTCAGGTGGGAAAATTGATAATCATTACTCTGCTGACCTCCCACTTAAAATGTACTCAGTATATAGAGAGAAGCCAAACCCTCTGGGCCAGGTTGTTGGGCTCCCTTGTGTAAGGTTTGCCGAAAGGAGACCGGTGCCACATGGTTCAGATAGGAAAAACTTTATTATATTGTATTTTGTTCCTTCTACAATGAAGGAATTTTATCCTGCAAGTTGACAAATGAAAATAGAAAAAAGGAAAACGTGGAAACGTTAAAAATAACTTTTCCTATTTTTTTTATTGTGAAAATACATACAAAGGGGTTACAATCATGTGGGCAAAGTAATGAGTACATTTCTTTCTTTTTTTTTTCTTTTTTTTTGGGGGGGGGGTGTTCCGAGCATGGGGCCTGAACTCTGGGCCTGGGCCCTGTCCCTCAGCCCTTCAGCTCAAGGCTAACACTCAGGTGAGCCACAACACCACTTCCACTTTTTTCTTTTTGCTTTTGTGGTGCTGAGGAATCAAACCCAGGGCCTCAGGCATGCAAGGCAAGCACTCTACCACTGAGCCACCTTCCCAGCTCCACGAGTACATTTCTTATCAAGCATTGTTGCCTCCTCCTTTGTTTCCCCTTCCCATCCCTTCCCATCTCCCACCTCCCCACCCCAGCCAAAGTTGTAAAGTTCATTTTTCGACATAACAACTTGTATATCTCATTCTTGCAATGGTTCCACCTGTATCCCTATTTAAATGATGTCTTTCTTCCCTTCCACAAAATATACCAACATCAAATACAGTGAAAGCAGGGGTTATACCGTGGGGGAGGGACACACAAAGCAACAAAGAAACCATCTTATAACTATGTAAGAAACAACAGCAAGAAAGAAAAAAAAAAACATTTGAATACTCATCTTGGCATTCATTTCACCGAACATCAATTTATGTGACCATTTCTACTTGTCTCAGACATATACTAGTTATTGTAAATAAGGGAAACCATGGGACCTATGTTTCTTTGGGCCTGGCTTACTTCACTTAATATAATTTTTTCCAAGTCTTTCCATTTCCTAACAAATGGGGCAATGTCCTTCATTCTGATGGAGGCATAGAATTCCATTGTGTATATGTACCACATTTTCTTCCTTTCTTCTTTTATTGTAAAAATACCATAGAGAGGGGTTACAATTACATGGGCAAGATAAGGAGTACATTTCTTTTTATTTTATTTTATTTTATTTGTGAACATACTGTACAGAGGGGTTACAATTACATGGGCAGGATAATGCATACATTTCTTACCAAGCACTGCAGCCTCCTCCTTTGTTTACCCTTCACATCCCTTCCCAGTATCCCCCCGCCCACCCCCACCCAATCCTTCCCCCCCCACTCCCCGCACCGACGTTTTAAAGCTCGTTTTCGACATGGCAACTTGTACTTCTCATTGTTGCAACAGGTCCACCTATATCCTTAAACGACTTGTTTTTCCCCATCTCTTCCAGAAGTTATACTGACATCAAATATAGTAAAAGCAGGGGTTATACTGTGGGGGAGGGACATACAAAGCAACAAAGAGATAATCTTATAAATGCGTTAGAAACACATGCATGAAAGAAAAAAAACATTAAAATATATATCTAAGGGTTCATTTTCCTATCACATTATCTGACCTTCTCCGCTTGACTCATACATATACTAGATATTGCAAATAAGGGAAACCATGGGACCTATGTTTCTTTAGACCTGGCCTACTTCACTTAATATAATGTTTTCCAAGTTTTTCCATTTCCTAACAAATGGAGCAATGTCATTCTTTCTGATGAAGGCATAGAATTCCATAGTGTATATATACCACATTTTCTTGATCCATTCATCTACTGAGGGGCATCTGGGTTGGTTCCATATCTTCACTATGGTATATAATGCTGCAATAAACATAGTTGTGCTGGGAGCTTTAGTATGGTCTTGATGGGGAAACACTTGCATAAATGCTCCAAAGGGGGATTGCTGAGTCCTAGGGGAGCTCTATGTGGAGTCTTTTGAGGAACCTCCATTCTGCTTTCCAAAGTGGTTGAACAAGTCTACACTCCCACCAACAATGCAGTAAGGGTCCCTTCTGTCCACATCTGCATCTCTACCATGCGAATGAGCCTCTGTGTAGCTCCAGAGTTCAATGCCACTCCTTGCTCAGATGGTGTGTATCGCAGATACTGAGCAGAAGCCAGTTGATCAGCTGCCCGAACTGGCATGGCTGAGGCAACCTTCTGCTGCACACACTTCTCTAAGGCTACCCTTGTCTTTGCTGTGATCTCTTGAATAGCTTCTTCGCCGGGTCTCTGTGGGTCTGGATCACCGGCATTCATGCCCTCCTGTGGCAGCAGGTCAGTATATTTGCTGTAAATGACCTTGTCTTTTGACTGACCTTGTCGAGCAACTGCATCGTACCGAATTCTTCCTTCAGGATCGACCTGAATGGCCAGCGCATTGGACCTGGTTTGTTGTCGTCCCATATCCCCGAGTCCTTTCCTGTGACCTAATCCCACTGGGAAACAAGACACTAGATATCCATTAAGGCAGCTTGACATCTCCCAAAGCAAGACTTCCTGTGTTGGTAGTGTCAAGTGTGATTTAACATTAGCCTGTTTTCCCAGTTTCCTCAGTGTTGAGAAGTTGACAATAAAGTCTGAAGAATTAGCATTATCCTGTGAGTGTTACCTTCATATGCCAAAAATGGAAACATACTTGATTCTGTTTCTGAACTTTAGACTTCCAGGATTGCAGTAACTGTCCTTGTTTTGGACAAGACCATAGGAGATAAAGGATGGCCTCTTCCTTCCTCCAGAGCATCCATTTCACATTGAGAATCCTTTCAAACAAGGCTCAAAGCAGAGATATGCATGCCTTGCATATCAGATCAGATCCCTACTTGGATCTGATCCTGTCTGTTGACTAGCCAGGGTGGTTGATCTCCACAAGAGTGCTCATGGTCTGTTTCAGAGACAAAAGAAACACCTCTTTTCATCACCTGTTTTCTAATCCAGTTCTAAGTAAAGCCCATCCTTTAGTGTTCTCAATACTGTCTTTGACTAGATGGAGTGCCTGGAAGCTGTCCGCAGGTCTCCCATGTGTCCTGAAACTTGGTGAAGTTTGAGGCAGGGATCTTGTTTTGTGGTTTGGTGTGGCAGAGACTGGAGATGAGTCTGAAGCTGAGGGCTTGAGACTAGGGCCCATTCCAGGGTCTCTGTGGTCACAGCAGCCCACTATGCAGGGATGTGTCATACTGAGACCTTGCTAGCCAGGGTAAAGGCCATGGGGAAGGTGCATTGAGTATGGAATGAAATATTTTTTTCTTTCCCTAGACAACTCAACTATAATCTTGCCTTTCAAGTTGCTGTTTTACCTGCTATGGTATGTATACCCCATTACTTGGGCTTCTGGAAAGTTGATCTTCAAGGTTCTTGGCTGGTGTAAAACCTGATATCTCTCTCATGCCTACTACCTCCATCTCTGGCAGCACATATAGCTCCTATGTGGTAGGAATGGCATATTTGGCTTGCTTGAGGTCAGGTTTGAATCTTTCTAAGATCTTTAGTCCTACAGGTGTGTCCTAAATCTCTTGGTACCCTTCAACTCTCTATTATCTATCTCCTTTGCATTCTAGGCGTGAGACAAAATATGCTTGCCTATACTATTCAGTGTCCAGTTTTGTGGTCATGTCTGGAAGGGTCATGAGAGCTAGAATATCTGACCGTCTCTTCTAAGACGCAGCTTTCCACCCTCATAGGTGTCTTCCTGTAGATTTATCTTACACAACTAGCTCTCCCTGCAGGTGTAAGCCTGGTTCTCCCTCCTGGGTGCCCACCCCTGGGTGGGTCATCACCCCAGGCCCAATCCATCTCCCACTTTGGTGGTACAGGGATTGTGCCTGGTATCGTGGGGCACCCCTCCCTGCTTTGCCAGTGGGTGCAAACTCAGGGAAGAACCACCTCTACTTCGGGCTGGGCTCAGGGAAGGTCAAGGCGGGGGTAAACAGGGTCCCCTCCACCCACCACCCCTGCCCAATCTGGTCCCTGGCTGCTTCCCAAATGCTTGGTTCAGCCTGGGCCCCAGCAGAGCAACAGCTCCCCCAGCTCCAGCAGCAGCATGTCCAGTGCTCAGCTCCAGGTCCATGTGTTCCTGTGGCCAGACTCAGGAGCCTCTCCCCTGTGCTCTCTCCCTGGCCCCAGCCTCTAACTCTGGCTGTGCCAACTGGTTGAGGGCGGCCCTGCATCTCTCAGGAAGCAGGCTCCAATGCGCCCCCTCTTGGCGCTCCCCAAGGTGCTGCAGCCTCCTGGCAAAAGCATTCCCTGGACCCACTAGCCCAGGATCTGAAGGTGAGCTACCAAAACCAAGGGAGCTCAGGGGTGCTCTAGAAGCCCTGCAAGTCCCTGGTATGCGCCACTCTGTCCCTGCATCTTCCCGGTGGTCAAGGAGCCCTCGCCTTCTATCTCCAATTAAACACCCAAAGACTGGAAGTGGCACTGTGGATCAAGAGGTGGAGGGCTCTCCTTGAACTGAAGAGCTCAGGGACAGTGCCCAGGCCCAGAGATCAAGCCACACGTCCGACAAACAAACAAACAAAAATGGCTGGATTTGAACCACAATCTTCAGATCTCAGCCTCCAGAGTAGCTAGGATTACAGGTGTGCTTTTTATGGTAGTGAACTGGAGATAAGAGTCTCAGGGCCTTTCCTGCTCAGGCTAGCTTCAAACTGGGATCCTTGGATCTCAGCCTCCTGAGTAGCTACGATTACAGTATGAGCCAACAGAGCCCAGTAAGATGCTGATATTTAAACATGGGTTAAAGATGAAATAGGGACTGGGAATATGTCTTAGTGGTAGAGTGCTAGCCTAGCATGCATGAAGCCCTGGGTTTCATTCCTCAATACCACATACACAGAAAAGGCCAGAAGTAGTGTTGTGGCTCCATTGGTGGAATTCTAGCCTTGACGGAAAGAAGCTCAGGGGCATTGCCAGGCCTCTGGGTTCAAGCCCCAGGACAGGCTTTAAAGAGAGGGGGGGAAGGAGAAAGGGGGAGAGAAGACGAGAGGAGGGGAGCAAGAGAGAGGGGGAGAGAGAAGGGAAGAGAGAGGGCAAGAGAGAGGGGGAAGAAAGAAAGAAGAAACAGAAAAGAAATTGAAATAGTTCAAGTATGTCTCCTTGGGGTCACCTGACCGCAGCCATGTTTGACTGACAATCAGGTGGCTTTTTCAGTGGTTTTCTAAGAAAGGACATTTTCAGCCAGCAGGTAGTTTGGCCTGGAGTCAGGCCTGGAGTCAACCCTGGAGGGTGTGGTCCTGGCCCATGTACTCCAGCTGTGGAGTGAGGCTGCCTCCTGGCAGCTGCAATGCTGGATGAGGTGGACAGTGAACCTCCTGTCAGCTCCTGTTGAGGGTGGGGGAACACTCCCAAATCTGGGGGTGGGCTCTCAGCCTAGGTCACAGGCCAGCAGCTTGAGACATAAGAGAAATAGGCAGCCTAAGTCAGGCCACCCCAAGAACTAAAAGATGGGGCCCCACCAGATCTAAGACCACAGCCCTGTGGTCATTCTATGAAACCTTCTCACAGTGAGACCCTTAGAGCCAAGAGTCTCCCTGGCCTTAAGCAGGCCCTCTGGGTAGGCCTAAGCCAGACTTCCACAGCTGAATTCCATGCACAGCAAAGGCTGTGGCAACAGGATTCCAACATGGGGAGTTGGTGATTTTAGCATCATCTTGAAGCCTCTCAACAACTACAGGTTAGTAGTTTCAGTTGAAAAAAACAGAAGGAAGCCAGGTGCCAGTGGCTCACACCTGTAATCCTAGCTACTGAGGAGGCTCAGACCTGAGGATTGTGGTTCAAAGCCAGCCTGGGCAATAAAATCAGGAAATTCTTATCTCCAATAAACCACCAGAAAACCGGATTTGGCTCTGTGGGTCAAGTGGTAGAGTGCTATCCTTGAGCTAAAGAGCTGACGGACAGCAGTGCTCAGGCCCAGAGTTCAAGCCCCATGACCAACAACAACAACCACCACAACCAAAATCAGAAGGAAAAAAGCCACAAAGACTCAGAAAGGTTAAACAACTTGCCTAAAGTCATGCAGCTGATCATGTGGGAATCATAATTCAAACCTAAGCATGTGGCACTTCAAATCCCAAATGGTTCAGTGAACTGCTCTGCCCCCAAAGTGGGTTGGAGAAAGCCCTGGCATGTGGCGCTCTACAGGCTGTGGGACTTGTCCCCATGTTTTGGTGGACATCTGCCTCATCTGTAATGCTGGGATGGAATCAGAAGAAATCTGCTGAGATTCTCAGATTTTCCTCCTGAGCTCACCACCAAGCCATGAGGGTAGAACAGAGCAAAAGCCCACCCACTGTTCAGGAGATTTGGGGGCCTAAGCATAGCTGGGCCTTGATGATGTGGGGTCCCTGGCTCTGTAGCATTGTGGCCCTAGGGAAGTCACTCCCAGTGTGGTGCTCCTGCTTTGCTCATGGCTTGAGTAGCACGCTTGGGACCTGTACACTCAAAGAGCACATGCGTGAAAAAGAGGAAAACAAGACTGACTTCCCCATCACCACTCCATCTCCCTAGGGCTTGTTTAGCAATTGGTAAAATGAAGGGACTGCCTGGTGGCATTGATGCGATTATATTTGAGTGGGAGACACTGGTTTGCAAATCAAGCTTGAAAAAGGAAAAGCAGCACGAACTGAGTGCAGGCCTTGGTTCCCTTAAGTAACAGGCATTGGTTTCTCTTAAGTAACAGATAAACTAAATACTCAAATTTGTTTGTTAGTATACATATATAGCATCAGAATATGAAATGTATATATAATAAAATCTATGTCTGCAATCTGTATAATCTATCAGCTTTCTGTATCCAAGAAATAGGTATCATTGTTGTCAATCAAACCCCAAATCAGGGAAATTTCCAAGCCCTGAGTTCAAACACAAGACCAGAACAGCACACACACACACACACACACACACACACACACACACACACACACACACACACACACACACTATCACCACCAACCACCACCACTACAACTAAGGAAACATTAGGACACCCAGAAAATCAAGTGGACCATTCTTAGCCATTTCCCATATCCTGGCTGATGGCCCTCCACTGGCCATCGACTCTGGAGACTTGGGAACAGTAGGTCTCAATATGGAGGCAGTAGAATAGTAATATTAGGGCCACCTGGGAACCAAGCATGTTGGGAGGCAAATTCTCCAATTCTAGCCCAGGCCTACTGAATCCAGGACTCTGGGGATGGGGCCCAGAGGGTGTGTTTTAGTAAGCTCTCCAAGTGATTCTAATGCAGGCTGCAGAGTTGAGAACAGCTGATCTAGAAGAATGAGCCCAAGCGGGTCTATAAAAACCTCCTTCCCAGCAAGCCCTCAGCTCCGCTTTGTACCGGTCACTCTAGCCAGCCATGCTGTAGGCCAAAACAGGTCTCTAGTGGAAGCTAAAGTTCTCTTTGTCTGACAGAGCAGAGGGTCTCTTGGGCTTCTGTCCATGGACTAGAAGGAGTGATTGGACTGGGAAGTAGACCGACTTGGCTGAGTCTGGAGGGGATTCCTGGCTTTTAGGGAAGCCAGGAACAAATGCATGCTGAGGATAAATAGGGACTTTCTCTTCCACAGGGTCTGGGCCTGCTTCTCCAGAAGATGGACTTTGTCTAGGCAGGGAGAAGAAAAGTGGCTAGATGAGCACTTTTGCACTGGGAATGCTCAGCCTGGCTTCAGCATGGAGTTCTGGGCACAGGCCTGAAGCGGGGGTGGGGAGAGTGGGGCGGTACGGGTGGTGGTGGGGTTGATCCTGCCAGTCCTCAGCTAAGCAGCCGCTTGAGAAGAAAGAACTGTGGGTGGGGGTCAAGAAATTTCCAGAGTGTTAGGTGGAGTGTAGGCTCTCACTGGTAAAAGCTGAAAAAAGAGGAGGGAGAAGGAGGTTGGAATTCTAGCAGCTTCTGGTCTGATGGAAAAGTAATGTTGGCTACTGGGTTGGCTGGAAAGGGAGCCAGG
The DNA here is from genome assembly GCF_024711535.1 of Dipodomys merriami. NCBI lineage: Eukaryota > Metazoa > Chordata > Mammalia > Rodentia > Heteromyidae > Dipodomys > Dipodomys merriami. Next base: position 18,173,491 of record NW_027202715.1, on the reverse strand, counting down.
GAGGTGCTGCTACCACTGGTTCTGTTCAGATCTGACACCGGGCAATGGGACAAGGGGCTTTCTGAGGCTTCCTGGTCAGCCTGGTGAACTTTAGGGGTTTGGAGTTTGGATAGGAGAAACAGTGTTGGTCTCAGTTACTGAAGAGTGGTCCTTTAACCCTGTCTAGCTCCCAGAAGGGCTGAATGCAACCCCAGTTACGGAGGCAATGTCATAGGCAGGACCCTGGGAAAGGCCGCTCCTAGCCCATGCTGGGGTACTTTGGGCCTGGAACCAACAGGTTTTTTTTTTGTTTTCTAAAAGGCCTGGCTCAAAACCCAGGTGCTTGACTCATCAGGAAGCTGGCTGTTAGATGCCAGGAAATAACCTAGTTTGCTTCTAAAGCCTTGTGGCCATCCAGCTCTGGTGCTGGAGTCTGACTTGCTTGGTAGCTCAGGGAGGTACTCTGAGCACAAGGCTTGAGTGTGGACAACCGGAGCTGTCTGTGACTCCTATCTTATCTGCCATGTGTGAGCCACTGCCCAGCAATGACAGGAAGAAGGTCAGAACCCAGAACTTGAAGGGTTCCCTGGATAGGGAGCAAGAGGGAGGAAATGCACCGAAGCTGGACCTCAGAAGTGGGCTAACTGGAGCCAATGACAGGTCTCTTGATACAAGCATGGGCAGGGCCCCACTTTGGCCTTGAGGTCTCTACTGTAGCATGACAGCTTTCTAGCTCTTATGAAGAGGGGAAACCTAATAATGGCTGTGTTCTCAGGGAAGGAAGGCACAAATGGCTTCAGATGTTGGAGCAAGGAGGGGGAAGAACCAGAAGGGCCTAACCCTAGCTCAGGTGGAAGATATTGATGCCTCCCTCTTCTATCAGGCTGTGGTGTGGAGATGACTGAAAATGGTGACAAAGTTGAGGATTCTCCCAAGAAACCAAGGGCAGGGAGAATGTGTGAGGCCCCGTTCCCAAGAGGGCTGAGTAAGGCTAGCAGCAAGCTAAGTGTAGGCAGCTGGGTAAATGAAATCGGGTGTTTGCAAAGTGCCTGCTCTCGGTGGGGGGTGGAGGGTCCAGGTGGGCTGCCCTGGGGCTTGTGGCTAGGCTGCACTGCTCCAGGAAGCTAGAGGACTTGTCCTAGTCCACTCTTTTCTCTATGGTCTCAGGAAGTAGCATCTCCAGGCTGGGGCAACTTCCTGTATGTTGCTGACAGCAAGGAACTGGTAGTTCTCTGGAAAGGTGCCGTCTCCAAAGAGCCTGGTATCTCACTCTCCAAGCAACTGCTGATGTCAGTCACCTGCTTTCCCAGCTCTGATCTTCCTTTTCAGTGAAGCACATACCAGAGCCAACTAGCTGAGCCTGAGCTGTGCACCTTTGTGCTCTCTACAATCTCTCTCAACCTTAGAATATTCCCTTCAGACATACCTCCATCTCTTCCCCTCTTCTCATTTCAACTACAGAGATGATTTTATTTTTGGTCAATCCTGATTTCAATGAAGCTCTCTAGTTTTTCAGTTGAATCAAATCAGCTTCCAGAGCCTTTACATACTATATTTGAATGGTTTTTCAGGCCTCATTTAGTATTGGCTTATAGCCTTGAGCCCCTTGGCCTATTTTAAATGCTTAACCTCTGGCAGGTGATCTAGTAGCTATCCTGAAGGAGAATGTTCCACTTTGGATTGAGTTCATTTCTCATGGAGAGCTTTTGTCTGGTCCAAGGACATCTATGAGGAGGGCCAGACCTCAGCCCTTGAAGCATTCAATCTCCATCCCCAGGGAACAGAAATAGAGAATGATGAGTCTTGGGACAGAGCATCCTGAGAACAGGTCAAATGACTTCTTGTGCAGAATCTCCCATTGTTAGCAGGCAGAGGGCCACAGGAGGCCAGCATGACGTTTATAAGAATTCACTGGTTGTGGAAGTGGTGGGAACAGGGATGGTGAAGTGGGTAAAGCAGCTTCCTTGTTAAGGATTCATGTGGGGATTTCTCACTTGTCTTTGACTTTAGCTCAAGGCTTTCTGAGGAGATTGTCTTCTGAAAGACTCCAACTTACTGACCTTAGGAGTGGGTGTTAACTGAGATGATGAAGGAGGTAAAGGAGCTTCCTTGTCAGGCAAAGATGTGGGAATTTCTCACCTGTTTTTCCTTGGCACAGAGCTTTCTGACTTCATTGTCTTACAGAAGAAAAGTCACTGGAGGTAGTGGTTTCTGCCAGTATGAAGCAAGCTAGGGCCTAATCTATTTGTGGAGGAGCAGGAGGTGAATTCATCTTGGTCCTTTCTCCTCTGCTGTACCAAGCTACCTCCAGCTTGGCCTAGAGACAGCCACCCTCTTGTACCAGGTCAAAGTAGTACCTTACCTGGAGGCCTTTTTTCCCTCCAGTTTCTTTGGTTGTAACTCTGGGAGGGGGAGCTTGACAACTGTGCCAAAAATCTTCAGGGCTGACACCAGGTCTAATCTTGGACTGAAGAATTTAGTGAGGAAAGTACTGACTAGCTGAGCAATGACTTTGCCCTGCTTTGTTGAGTCCCAGTAAATAGAAGTAAATCAAATACTTAGTAATGTGGACTAAAAGTCCTGTTGAGGAGTGCACAAACCTCTGCAGCTGCTCTGTACTGACTTCTAGCTGTGTTCCCAAGAAAGTTTCCTTTGCCTTCATGGCAGGATCAAAGTTTCTAAACTTTGGTTTTGTTTCCTTCCTGGGACTCTCAGCTGAGCTATGCTGTTGGTAATCCTAAAAGACCTTGCTCAATTCTAGACGAAGCTCCTTAGAGCCTGCTCCTGACCTTGACTCTTCCCCCTGTCACTCTGAGGATGAGGCGATTTGCCTCTTGCTAAAGTGGATGGCTGGATGTAGGGGCAGCAGGGAAGCTCAGCCTTGAGCTCAGGGAGCTGCCAGGCACCTGAAGGGGGCCACAGACAGTTCGCATATGATACTTGGAGGTCCTGAAGGTAAAGGACACAAGGTTTAAATCCAGGCTCTCATTGCTTTGGCGACCACACAGCATGGGTTCTGTGTCTGCCTGTCTTCATGCTTTTTGAATAATCAGGAGAACAGCATAGAAATGTGTGTCTGGTGACATAGCATGTTAATGAGGAGAAAAGGATCCAGTCCAGATGGAACCAGATCTTCAGGATTGCATATTTCCTAAGGGTTTGTGGGAAGGAGACATCCAAAGATTGGAAAAGGACATCTTAGATCAGCCCACAGCTTACCATTATTAAGAAAAAGAAGTGCTGAGAGCCCCTGTCTTGGAATCCATTCCAAGCATAACAGATGACTTTCCTCCAGTTTCCTTTGGGACTCCAGTTATGCTGGGAGAAGCCCTGCTCAGACAGCATGCACACACTTTCCTTTGGTTTCCATTCTTGTGGAGAAGAAAAAGTCGTGAGTAGTCTTCGGGAAAAATTTCAGTTCAGCACTTACAAAACAAGAAAAGCTAGAGGTTTTTTTTAATTGTTTGAGTCTTCCACCTGGAATCTCTAAATCTTACAAAGTCAGATGTCAGGTGAATCTAAGATTCTGCTCTCCTCACTAGGACAGAGGACTGTTGGTTATAGAAGCCACTTGCAGTCGACCAGATAGGATTCTGGGCAATGGGTTTTTGGGCTCCTTGAGTGACTAGACCAGCTGTGGACTATGCGAAGTGAAAAGTAGTATAATGTGTGTCTAGGGCCAGCATGGGCAGGTGAGGCTAGAGATCATTCTGGCAGAAGGATAGCAGGGTTACTGGGGTAACACTGAGGTAACTGGCCATGGAAGATGGAGTTGTTCAGCCTTCTGTAGTCCTTGATTGGTCTGACCTAGGTTTTCTCTTAGGATTGCTTATGGACCTGAGCAAATTTTCTGCATCTCCATTGTGTCCTGGCTTTGATCATTTCATTCCTTCCTTCCTGATCTCTTCCCTCTCTCCCCTCCCCACTTCCTCCCCACCCGCCATTTCTAGCTCAGTAGCTGTGAGTCTGTTAGTGTCTCACAGCTTTGCAACCTTAACATGTAAAGATCATCATCCAGAAGAACTCTGGCTGCATTTCCTTTCCTTGCACAGGGACGATGATGTTCTACTGTTTTCTGGCTGCTTACTTCTTGGAGGTAGTTAATGGCACTGAAGTGTATCAACATATGGAGGATGAACAAACACTGGGGTCTTGAATTCTTGGTGGCTCTTGACCACCTAGGCCTACTGAGCTTTGACAAACTATGAAGGTGATGTCTTGGGCTGCAGCCACCACCCAGAATACCCAGTTTACTTGAGAACCTGCTTCTCCTTGCAGAAGCCAGCTGAGCCTTTCCTATTTCCCCTTGCAGAGAGGAAGCCTCCCTAGGGAATGGTATAGGGGCCATTCTCTTGGAATATGCTAATATATTAAATATATTATATGTACATATATATTAATTGCTCTGATGTCCTAATAGCTAATGTCTGCCTAAGAGCTAATACTCCAGGATGTCAGGAACTTGGGGGTACCAGGACATGCTCGAAATCTGAAAGTATCTCGAGGATAGTGGGAGACTACTTTCTTATCTACCAAAATTACTATTGAAGGGGCTAGAAACATAGCTGAACTGACTGACTACGCACCTAGCAAGCAAGAGGCCCTGAGTTCAAACACCAGTACTGCCAAGAAATATTGTTCTGCGCAGTTCATTGGCCAGGTATCCAAACTCTTAATTTTCCTATCAGACATCAAACAATGGCCAGCCTAAAAGACAACTCTGACCCAAGTTGAATGGCAAAGTTTCAGCAGGAAAACAAAAGTGCAGCACAAAAGGTAGGGGTGTGTAGAAAATGGGAATGCTCTAGATCTCTGCCTTTTGGCCACATTCAGAATTTGGGGATGCCTCTGGGAGGGAAAACCTACCTCAAGGTGGTCCAGGCACCTCTTCTTCACTCTGGGAATGATTATATCTGAGTGTTATGATGCTGAATCCTGTAGTCAGATGTCCTGAACAGCTGTGCCGTCCTCCTATGGGACTAGTCTATTAACATAGTTTCAAGCTCAATTATTTTGGTCCACTGTTATTAAGACATGGAGTTGTTTTCAAAATTCCACCTTTTACCTTATATCAACCATTCGTTCTCATGATATCTAAGTCCTAGAAATTTACACATATGTCTTCTCTTTTATATTCTGTCTGACTCTGAGGATCTGACATCTGATTATGATGCTTAGTAATTCTCTTTGGAATGATCCTGCTTCTGGCATTCACTAGCAATTTTTGGAGAAAGTTAGACATCACCAGTTAGAGTAAGAATGGATGTTGTTTGAATTGTGGAGTTGGAGTTTTGTGAGAAGATGTATGCTCCTTTGGCTAGGAATGTGTTACATGCAGTGGTAGCTGCAAGGGACAGATGCTCTGGTGGCCTTTCTCTGGGTTTCCCTAAGAACTCTCAGTACCATTGTCCTGGAGCTTCTATTTAGCAGTCTATTATTCTCACTTTCTCTGAGAAAGCTTGTGAAGCCTTATGATTGGATCTCAGGCTTTTAGTGCCTGAAGCATATCTTAGCCTTTCTGTTCCCATCACTGAAGACAAGAGGGCCAGAGTAGGTTGAAGCCATCTAGTTGTTTTTATGCAGGACAAGGGATCTAGCAATGAGATCTTCAAAGACAGACCCTTGTTAGGGAGGCTGCTAAGCATAGTTCAAGATGACATTCTCCTCCACATTGCCTGAGATAAGCTCCCTCCAATACTCAGTGTTCACAGGAGTAAACGCTAGAATGTACAGCCATTGGCTTTCTAGCTACTTTTCAGATTTAATGATTATTGCCAGCTTACTCTTTCTCAAGCTAGTGGCTCTAGCAGGTTCTGCAATTGAGCTTCTCTTGGCTGATTCTGTACTTTCCTCAATGTTGAGGTGACCATTTTCTCTAGCACTTAAGTAGAAGTCTAAGAGATAGTTGTTCACCTTTAACCAGTAGGCAGGGAAGGAATTGGTAGCTTCAAACTCCATGCACAAGGGTTAATATCCTCTAAATACTTCCAATACCAAGAAGACCCTAAATTCTCCAAACTGATCTAGGACCCCTCAGTAATATGGATTCATTTAAGCATCTCTTATTGAGGCAGAATCCAATAACAGGAACTGAACCCAGGTCCTCACTATAGAGCTTCTATCTTGATCCTGGGATGCTGAGAAATCTGGGACCATGCTAGCTCTTAGTGCCTTGGCCCTCTTCATTCAAAGAGAACTTTGAATGGGTTTTCAATTTTTATTTATGATGTAGATTCTAGACTTCTCAGGTAAAGGAGGGGAAGAACCTGTTCTGAATTGGCTTCCCTGGCTTCATTTCTTCAGAGACTGAGGTTTCCCTTACATCAGCCTCTCTGAGCACTAGGTGAGGCACCAAGTGAAGGGAGTTAAGCTCCAGTCACTAGACAACATGGATCTAAAAAGCAGGTGCGTTAATCACTAGGTCTAAGGCCATGCAAGTTGTTGCATGGATTTAGTTTGGACTTCTTGATTCAAGGATCTCTAATTGTTATTGCTAGGTGAATTTGGCTATTTCATCAGAAAGGATCTAACATATATATATATTCCTGTGTGTTTGTCGGTGGTGGGGCCTGATCTCTGGGCCTTGGCACTGTCCCTCTGCTCTTTGAGCTCAAAACTAATGCTCCACCGCTTGAGCCAAGTTCCACTTGTGATTTTTTTTTGCATATGTGCTGCTGAGGTATCAAACCCTGGGCCTCATGCATAGGAGGCAGGCACTCTAACACTGAGCCACCATCCCAGCCCCCCTACTACTATATATTAAACTCTTACAGAGCTTCAGGCATGTGCAACCAGTATGAAACCTCAAATACCCAATGGCTGATTTGGACAGCATGTGTCCTAGGAAGCTGGGTCTTAGCTCTGTGGAATTGGGCTGAGCCTGGAGGAAAATAAACTTGAAGTCAATGAAGGGGTTCTTAGAAGAGACTTTATTGGCTATGAGCTACCCTAGCAGCTATAGGTTACCCCAGCAGCAGGCTTCAGGACCGTGGTGTCATTGACATTGGGGAACTCCAGGGATTCTTTGCCTTTCTGATGTCAGGGGAGGGAGGGATTTGGCAGTAAGAACACTGCTGCCCCAGTGATGTCTGTGGCTCGGCTTGATCTGCAATGTGGGGCTGAGGACACCATGGCTAGATTCTAGTCTTGTTTTTGGAGGGGGGGGTTAATGACTTACTTGTAGAATGTTCAACTGTCAGCTAAACAATGCTCAGATGGTACAAAATACCATGGTATCCTGATAAATGTGGACAGAGATTTATTCCCATGCCTGATTTCCACATTGATTTTTCATGATTATTTTAGAAGCCAAATAAATGCAACTCAAACCCATAACACAGTATCCCCGATTCCTTCCCCAACTCCAGGGCAGGAAGGGAGAAGACTAGACTCCAATGGAGCCATGATGGCTGGCATCTGAGAGTGGGGATGAATCACCTAAGGACACCATCAGCTCCTTCAGTGGGATGTGTTCCTTTGAGATCCTTATTTCCAGTTAGGGTTACCTAACTGGTGATTCATCACTGTCTGTCCCTCAAGTTAAACCCAGTTTTTACATGTTCAAAATGCACATTCCCCTCTGAAGATATAACCTACAATATCATCTTTATGCCAGGAACCACTTTCTTCCTTTGAATGCCCAGGGCTTTCAGCCCCAGATCTGCCATCAGATGGCCCACTGCACATTGATTCCAATGTGGACTTATAAAATGACTTATTTTCCTTCTTTGGAAGTGGAGAAATCAGAGGTTCTATTGTTATTGGGCTTATTTTATGGCTTTTTAGGAAGTGTTCTTGACTAATGCGTGTGAAAGCGAATGGGTAGAGGAAGAGAGATGATCCTGTTTTTTCTTATGTTGTGTTCAATAGCCATCCTTTTCCTTAATTACTTCATCTGTGATCTGTTGAGGTGGAAGGAGAAGAAGATCCAACTCTTGTTCATTACCTTCTCTGCAAGAGTTTCTCAGCAGTTATATGTACTTGGCTGGAGCCACATACCCAACTATTCTTTTGTTTGTTTGTTTTTTTTTTTGGTCGGTCGTGGGGCTTGAACTCTGGGCCTGGGCGCTTTCCCTCAGCTCTTCAGCTCAAGGCGAGCGCTCTACCACTTGAACTATAGCGCCACTTCCGGTTTTCTGGTGGTTTATTGGAGATAGGAGTCTCCCGGTTTCTCCCGCCCGCGCTGACTTTGAACCAAGATCCTCAGTTCTCAGCCTCCTGAGTAGCTAGGATTACAGGCGTGAGCCACCAGCGCCCGGCATACCCAACTATTCTTGAGTACTTTTTCAATCTAACATATAAGTTTATTAAGTAGAAAGACTCTTTGAAGTTTAGAAGACATGGAAATGGAATTCCATGGCTTGTGAACACTGTCAATAGAATGGAAAGGTGTATTTTGTCAAGGCAGGAGCACTTGAACTGGCAGGTCACAGGATGGTAGATGAGCCAGTAGAACTATTACAGAGGTATGAAATGATGTTCCTTTATTTTTTTCACCTTTCGTGCTGGGGCTGGAAAATGCTAGATGAACTACATTTCTTGCCCTTGGTTTTGGCAATGGGGTACCTTGCACTTGTGGCCCTTCTTCCTCATCCTCAAGGGCATGTAGACATGAGGTGTTCTCACCTTCTTGCCTTCCCATGTTGTCTGTGGCTGTAATACCCAGTGGGTGCTAAAGATGGGAGAAAATGAAGATGTACTAGATTCAAATGCTCCTTGATTCAGGAGGCCCTCTGTGGTATCTTCCTGAAAGCCTGGGCCTGTGAGTTGACTTGATATCCCTGAGCACTTCCTGTTCCAGAGCAGTTCTTGTTTGGCTCACAGGAGATAAAACCCTGAATCTTATTATTGGAGGTAGACTTGACAGTAAGAGTACTCCATTGAGCTAATCCTGACGTAAGCCTAACTAATGTTGACGTTTCTGTGAGAGGAGCATGTGTACCTTGGAATCAGTGTTGGTATAGAAGGAGCAGGAGCATAAGGCTTTTTTACTGTTGACAGATGAAAGCATTGTGACTGTCCATTGAGCTTAACTGCAGTGAGAATGCTCAGCAGGACCTGGCAAGGGGCCTGTCTAATTAGTATGTAAACCAGATGCATTAAAGGTTTTGTGACAGACCTGAGAGTGGTCTTGGCCTTCTAATGATCAGCGGGGGATATGATCTGGATTCTTCTTAGATCTTTCATAAGGGACCTCAGGAAAGGACTTGTGAGCATATTTCATTTGCTATCATGTCCTATTATTCAATGAGCAGACAGAAGACTTAATTCTCATTTTCAGAAATGTCCTATCTATGTGTATATTTACATATGCACATATGTAGGTATTTGTCTCTTTCTATAATGTGTGTGTGTATATATATATACATATGTAAGTATTTTTAGGTTTAGATTCTGCAAATTTGGAAGCATGCAAAATCATACGGAATACAACCAATTTAAAAGCCAATACAAATGGCAAAAACAAATTTGAGGCTCATACATTCTCGACCCATGACTCAGGTTCAAATTGAGTTGTTTTTATGTAATGATGCAGCCTATGGAACACTGTGTTCACCTTGGTCAGCTAAGCACACAGCAGATGTCTTGGAGGCAGCAATTCTGCAACAATGACCATACCTGCAGCTGCTTAAGTGACTTGACTGTCAAAGGACACTTGAATGCTAACAGAGAAACTTATACAGTGAGTCAGTCTTAGCTTGTCTTGGTCATGGTCATCGGAGTGTATTTAGTAGTCTTTAATAAGAGTGGTTGCAACTCTGAGGCCTGTTCACAAAAAATGATGTCAGACATTAAAGAAAAAAAGCAATGCCAGTAAGATGACGATCCTAGGGGAAGAGATGTACATAAATGGTTCTTTGGAGCCCCAGGAAGATGCTGGTCCTGGACTCTCAAGTCTTCTCACTTTGGTCACAAGCTAGACTGAATTCTAGCTCTTCTCTCATGGTGGTATGCCACATGCTAAGCAGTAGACCAGGACATGAAGTGCTTGCATGTTATCTTTTGCATTTACAATAAAACTGGAGGACCAAGAAGGCAAAGCCCCAATGTGGAAGCGAGGTGGTTGAGTCTCTGAACCATAGAAGGGAATGTTTGCATTCTGAGTGAGAGTACCTTCTCAGCCACTGAGGTTGGCTCTTTCAAATTGCTGGTGTTGATGACAATAGGTTAGCAAGAATAATGCCAGACACACTCACAATGCTTACTCTCCTTGGAGTTTGTCTTCTACTCACATCTTAAATAATTTGCCAATATCTTAAATGGTTGGCCAACTATTCCAGTCTTAAATATTATCAGACATAAATAGCTATCTTGAAACTTCCAGCTAGTTGATTTGCCTTTGAAGTCGAGTTGTAAAGCACATTAGTAGGATAGGCATCCCCTGGGAGATGCTCCTCTGTCTGTAGTGGAGCTAGCTATGTGACTATGTTCATACTGATTAGAGTAACAAGGACTGATTTATGAAAACATGCTTGCCCTATTTCTAATTTTAAGTGAGAGACTTCGTGAGCAGTTCCTAGAAGGTAATTTTCCAAAGATGGAAATGGAAATGAAGCTTCTAGTAGTAAATCATGGGGGGTGACTAGCTATAGGTCCCCTCTTGAACCTGGTCTTGGTTCACCTTTCAGAGGAATTGTTAAGAAGTAGTTATGATAATTAGTCCATGGGACTGAATAAGTGCAGTTAGAGTTGTCTATTTTAACCCCTGCTATATTCCAGCTCACAAAGCAGTGCTCCCTATTGAGGCCCTGAAAGTCTTGAGCCCAGACCTCATGCATCTGCTGCCCACCAGTGTGCCCATGTCAGCAGGGAAACAAAGAGCTACTGGGAGGTTTCTTGAGGGTTAAGCTGAAGAGCAGAGGAAGAGCAGAGGGACAGCATCCAGACCCCGAGTTCAGGCCCAATATCCCCCTCAAAAAAATCTAACAGTTAGAGAGGATGATTACCTAAGCAACCTGAGACAATGCCAACATGGTACTGGCACAAAAACAGACCCGAAGACCAATGGAACAGAATAGAAGATCCAGAAATAAATCCACAGGCCTTCAGCCAGCTGATATTCGAAGAAACACACCCTCTTCAACCGCTGGTGCTGGGCGGCCACATGCAGAAAACTAAAAGTGGACCCCAGCCTATCACCATGCACCAACATCAACTCAAAATGGATTAAAGACCTTAACATTAAACCTGAATCTCTGAAACTACTGCAGGACGGAGTAGGAGAGACACTTGAACTAATAGGCACAGGAAGGAACTTCCTAAACAGAGTCCCAGGGTCACAACAAGTTGGAGAGAGACTCGACAAATGGAACTAACTTAAAAAGCTTCTGCACAGCTAAATCTATTGCAACCAAGCTAGAAAGATAACCAACTAATTGGGAAAAAAAATTACCAGCAATATATCAGACAAGGGGTTAACATCCTGTATATACAGGGAACTCAAGAAACTAATCCCTCCCAAACCTAACAAACCAATTACTAAATGGGCAAGGGAATTAAAGAGGGACTTCTCAAATGAAGAAATAAAAATGGCAAAGAAACACACGAGGAAATGTTCATCATCCCTGGTGGTGAAGGAAATGCAAATAAAGACAACCCTGAGATACCACCTTACCCCAGTCAGAATGTCCCACATCCACAAATCAGCCAACGACAAATGCTGGAGGGGATGTGGAGAAAGAGGAACCCTATTACACTGCTGGTGGGAATGTACACTTATACAACCACTTTGGAAAGCAGTCTGGAAGGTCCTTAGAAAGCTAAAGATTGACCTCCCTTACAACCTAGTCATACCGCTTCTAGACATCTACCCTGAACAACAGGAACCAATATACAAGGACACGTGCACCTCCATGTTTATTGCAGCACTGTTCACAATAGCTAGGATATGCAAACAACCCAGATGCCCCACCACAGATGAATGGATCCAAAAATTGTGGTATCTATACACAATGGAATATTATGCAGCCATTAGAAATGACAAAATAATGGCATTTGCAGGGAAATGGATGGAGCTAGAAGTAATCATGTTGAGCAAGGTAAGCCAAGAGCGAAGAGACAAACGGTACATGGTCTCCCTGATAAGTGGATGCTAAATCCAAAATGTTAGGTGATATGACAAAACTAAAAGGACTTAAGAAACAAAGAACTCCGACTCATCTGGTCGAACCACTACTAAATATCCCCATGCTGCTGATCACATGTATGGTGTATAACATGTGAACACCATTATATGTTATAGACTGTGATAGACAATTTGTCCAGGAAAGTTAGAATGAACTTGTGACTTTAAAAGAGCATCAGTATTCCACAATACTGTGAAATTCTGGAAATTATGTAATCACTTAATCACAATCCAAAAAAAAAAAAAGAACCTCATGGAAGGTAGGGAGGGAAGGGATGATAGGGGGAAAACAATGGAGGGGGTAACAATGTTCAAGAGGAAGTGTACTCATTACCTCACTCATGTAACTGTAACCCTCTGTATAGTATCTTTACAATAAAAAAAAGAAACCGAAAAAAAAAAACAAAAAAGAAAGTTAACTTGGAAAATATAAAAATAAAAATAAAATGGGAAACTTGTTGCCTTCATCGATTCCAATGTGGCAAAAGGAGCTTGGTTAAAGGAATGGGCTGGGGAAGGGGTGGAAGGGATTAAATCTGACAATGTAATCCTGCTTTTATGTGGGAAGGTGGATAATTACTAGTCTCCCAACCTTCTCCTAAATTTCCTCACTATATAGAGAGAAACCTAAACCTCTGGGCCCAATGAAATATCCCAGCTTCCTGGGACTGGTGGGACTCAAACCCCCAATCTGCAAAGAGTCACCAGCACTCACCAGCCACATGGCAACGGTCTCCAGCTCTGAGTTTCAGAGAACAGCCCCATTTGCTTTTCATGGGATTTCTATAGGAAGGGGTTTCACCTAGGTCATGTTTGCAAAGCATCAAGCAAGCAAGATTAAAGAAGTAAAACATAGCCTTTGAGTCACAAGAACATAGGCAACACATAATCTTCACTTGGTCAGCATGATCGATACTATCAATTTATTGACACTTGATTACAAAAAACAAACAATATCCTTGGATTACAGAAATCAAATACAATCTCAGGTGGGGGTAGCCTATGGAACAGAAATGATTTTTATTATAAGCTCTGGACTAATACAGCAAGTCAGTACAGCCGATGACAAGCCTCAAGGTTGTCAGTGGCCTTCAGCAGAGTTTGTAGTCAACTGCAAAGCTGCCAGCCAAGGAAGCTTGAAAGAAAGACAGATGTTCTTTTACTTTTTAGCAAGGAGGTAAAGGGGCTATCCCTGACAGCTGGTCAGCCTTAGCCTGGGGTTTTTCTTTACCAAGAGGTTTAACTCTTGATCAATAATTTTGTTCTGTTTTGATCTCACATTTTGTTCTCATGGATATCCTTTCTTTGCTGTCTCAGGGGAGACTGAAAATTTCCTGCAGCAGCAGGGACTGAGGCCAGAGAATAGAAGGAACTTTCTGCCACTGAATAGTAACTCAGATACCTTGAATTTTTAGTGGGGATTATCAGACCAGGTAGTTGGGTTCCCTTGTGTAAGATTCTCAAACAGGAGACCACTACTTGTTTCAGGCAGGAAAGAGTTCATTTTTGTTCCTGCCAAAAGGAAATAGTCATTTAATTATACCAATTCACAAATCAAAATACAAAACAAGTGGAGAGGTTTAGCGGCAGTGTTTCCAGTCAGGTGTCCTGGCTGAGGGAGGCTCTGGATGGAAGAGCAGCACTGGGTGAGGCGGGGGGGCTCCAACTTCAGAACTTGAGGCTGAAGCCTGGCCCCATGGCTGAGGCCCCCTGGTTGGTGGTGGTGAGGTGGAAGCCTGTCTCCATCACCTCCTCCTTCTCACCCAGCCAGTTGAAGCCTAGACCACCGCTGGGGGGCTGGGGGCTGGTGCCACACTTCACCCTCTGCTGCTGCTGCTGCTCACTCTTGGCAGGCCAGGTGGGGAACATGGAAGGGTGGACAGGGAGGGGGTTCTCACGGAAATACTCGTGCTGGAGGCCATCTTCTGCGGTCATCCGCCTCCCAGGGAAATAGGTCAGGAACCTGTTCATGAGATCAAAGCCTTGGTCTGAGAGCAGAGTCCCGAAGCGCTTCCGGAGGTAGTTGTAGGGTTGTTGGCTGAAGGTCATCTTCTTGACTGCTGGGAGCTCATTGTAGCCAGGCCAGATTTTCTCACTTGGAGTACCCAGATCCTTGAATATCTTGTGGATCTGATCCATCTCCGACTTCCCAGGGAACAGGGGCTTATGTGTCAGCAGCTCTGCGAAGATGCAGCCCACCGACCACATGTCCACGGGTGTGGAGTACTCCTTGGCGCCAAGCAGCAACTCGGGGGCTCGGTACCAGAGGGTCACCACCACGGGGGTGTAGGCCTTCAGGGGCATCCCGTACTCACGAGCCAGCCCAAAGTCAGCGATCTTGAGGATGCCTTCATGGCTCAGCAGCAGGTTGGAGGTCTTGAGGTCCCGGTGCAGAATCCAGTTGTCATGCAGGTGATTCACCCCCTGCAGCAGCTGAAGCATCAGCGTCTTCACTTCCCCTGGCAGAAAGGGCTGCTGCATGGTCTGCATGAGGCTCTTGAGGTCATGCTCCACGTAGTTCATCACTATGTAGATCTGGTCCATGTGGCTGCCCACCACGACCTCCCGGATGGTGACAATGTTGGGGTGCTGGGCCTTGAGGAGGGTGTTGATTTCTCTCAGGGATGTGATTGGGAACCCTTCTCTCCCCTCCATTTTCAACCGTTTCAGAGCCACAATGGCGTCTGTCTTCTTTTCCCTGGCTCTGTACACGACCCCGTAGGTGCCTTCCTCAATCCTGTTCAGGCACTGAAACTCCTCCACGCTGCGGCAGCCCTGCAGCGCCGGCAGGTATTTGGGCAGCTCCTGCTTAGGCTCGGTGGGCGACATGGCTGGGGAGTCAGGAGGGTGGTACCCTGCGGTGGACATGCTGCTCTGCGGGGTCCCCTCACCCACTTCTTCCTCCTCCTCTTCACTGTTCCCGGAATCTCCGTCAGATCCCGACTCTGGAACAGCCAAGAAGTGGTCTTCGTGGCCTGGCTCTTCACCCTCACTCATTTCTTCCTCATTTCCTAGGTCTGCAGACTGCTCTGAGGCCTCCTCCCAGTGGCTCCGTGGATCTTCCGAGCCCGAGCCTGATTCCACTGAGGACCTGGCAGAGCTGCTTTTCCTCTCCTTGTCACTGACACTGTCCTGTAGGTTAGACAGCAGAACTCTTGCCTCGGTTTTCTCTCCTTTGACTGGCTTCGGTCTGTCTCCCAGGGCAAAGCTCTCCCTGGGCGGCCACACCAGGCTGCGACTCCAGGGAGTGGCCCTGCCCTTGTCGCTGTAGGCCTTCCTGGTCCTCCAGTGGTGTGCCAAGCCCTCCCTGCGGGCCTCAGGCTCCTGGCGCCATCCCTGTCCCTTCTGGTCCCGCGTCTCCTTCTGGTGCTTGCTCCTCCTGCGCTCCCATCCTGGCTTCCCTTTGACCTGCTCCAGGCGGTCCCCCTCCCTCCCAGGACGTTCTCTTACCAGTTTCCTCCTTTTCTGTCTTTCCCATTCACGTTGGTCTTGCTCCTGCTCTTCTCGGTATCTCTTCCGATGTCCGTGCTTGCTTTCTCCTTTCACTGGAGCATGCTTCCCCCCTTCCGCTGAGTGGCTGCCATGTCTGTGCTTCTCTTTTCTCTTCTCTTCGCTGCGATGGGCCTTTGCTCGCCGAGACATCTGCTGTGAGGGATGGATGGCCAGAGACTCCTCTTCCTCTCCCCTGTCTTCCATCGAGTCCTCTCTTCTGTAGCGCGAGTTCCTGATTGTGATATCCATTGGGGGATCTCTCTGCTCCCCTTGTTCAGCAGTGTCCTGCTTGGAAACCCTGTCATCAGAACATTTTAAGCATTCCATCTCCAATTTCTCCTCCTGTTTTCTCCTTCTCTTTTCTTGTAGAATTTCTTCTAAAGTTTTCACTCTCCATGAGCCCTGTCCACCACCCATTTGAATTAAAACAACCTGTGCTGGACTTCTTCTGAAAGAGGTTACTCAGGAGAAAGGCCAGCTTACTGGCCTGTGGGAGATGGAGATGGGCAGAGAATGAAGGTTTAGGACTGGGGAGAGGAATTATATATGGAAGGGCAAGGAGGAGGTGTGGCCAACACAATGCAGAAATGACCACAGAGCCTAGGGAGCCTCTCACTGTTGGCAGGAGGCAAGACTGAGCACATGAGGGTGTGGCTGTGCCGCTGACCAGGTCAGACAAGGAGGGTTGAGGGTGTGAATGGGCGAATGAGGGTGTGGCTGGGAGGATCAGGGCCAGCTTAGGAGGCTTGAGTGTGGGGCCAGCAGATGAGAGGGCTTGGGTGGGCTACAGAGTTGATTTTGGGTCAGACTGTGGTGGGGTCCTTCTGAGGAAGAGAAGCTAAGGAGAGGGTGGGGGCTGTTCTCCTGGGCAGATCTATCATTCCTACCTTGTTACAGTTCTGAAGGGCACCCTAATTGTGCTGATTTCTCAAGGCCGAGATCAGTAATAGTTCCTTGGTTGTGACTAGACTTATGCGTCTATGGAAAGAGGTCTTGGGAGGCCTGGTCTGAACATTAAGAACAAAGCCATTAGAGAAGTTATTAGAGGGCACACAAAGGTCACACATAATGGTAACCATCCATTCCCAGTAGAAGTGGATAAAATGACTTGGAGATGACAAAAGAAATGGAAAGGATTACAGAAGAGGGCAGTCAGCTTGGTGTTAATCTTATCTTTAGGGATGAAGACAGCTTTACCTTAGTAGGCCTGAGAGAAGCAGGTGAACCTTGTAGTCAGTGTAAGTCTAGGAGGAACCGGAGCATAAGCCTTTTTCCACAGATGAAAGCACTATGGCTGTCCACTGAGCTACACTGGGGTGGGATGGTCAGCAGGACCTCGTGAGACCCTGTCCAGCTAACATGTAAATCAGATGCATTAAAGGTTTTGAGAAAGACTTGATCCCCAGAAAAAAACTGGGAGAAAGGAAAAGGCCTTGATGAGTCTGGGGGAGGCATTTGTCAGCTTGTTGGCATAGCATATGTCTAAGAAGAATTAGGACGGGAAGATAATCCATTTTGAGAAAAAAGTTTGAGTTATCTATGACCAGGAGAGCTGATCCTTCCCTCTGGTCTCTAGGTCAGGCTTCTCTGATTCCAAACCTTGTGTAGCTAGTGGGAATCATCAGGAAACTGTATACCTGAGATCTCCATACCTTCAGAAGCTCTTCTCAATTGAAACCAATCAAGAATGTTCTACATTTCATTTACAGTTGAGTATTTTTGGAAACAGAAATAGAAATGTATGAAGTATGAAGATACTGTGATGTGAAGACATGGGAATGGAGAATAGATGGCTTGTTAATACTGTGAGGAAAATGGAAGGATGTGTTTTCTCAAGGCAGGAGCACTTGAACTGACAGGCAGAGGTGATAGATGAGCCAGCACAGCTATCATAAAGGTATGATATGATCTTCCTTTAGGATCTTTTTCCCCCCTTGGGTTGGGAATGGAAAATGCCAGTTGAACTACATTCCTGCCCATGTTTTGAACTTGTGACCCTTCTTTCTAAGGCTCATGAGCTCCTGATATTGAAGGAATGCACCACCTTTTAGTAAAAGATCCATGACAAGTGGATAATTGGCTTTTCTGTTTCCTCAACATTGTTTTGTGTATAGGCATAGTGATGGAAGTTCTACAGCTGCCTTAGAAAAATTGGGGATCTCTGAAAATGAGCATATGGAGACATGAGAAGTTCTCCCCTGCTTGCCTTCCCCTGCTGTCTGTTGGCTATAAATACCAAGTGGGTGCTAAGGAAGGGAGAAAATGAAGATGAATCCAATTCTAATGCTGCTGGATACATGAAGCCCTGTGTTCCATCTTCTTGAAGCTGTGGGCCCATGTGTTGACTTGCTCTTCCTGAGCATTTCCTGTTCCTGAACAGTTCTTGTTTGGTTACCAGAAAGAAAACCCTGGATCTTATTATTGGAGGTAGACTTGACAGAGTTCTCCCTTGAGCTAACCCTGATTTAAGCCCAACTTGTATTTGCTTGACCTTGACCTGAGGGTTGTGTGGCTTTCTGATGATCGGGGAGGTTATGATCTTCTGGATTCTTCTTTGGTCTTTCATAAGGGACCTCAGAAAAGGACCTGAGAGGATGTCACAGTAGTATTGAGAGGATATTTCAGTGGCTATCATGTTCAATGAGAGAGGATTAGTTCTAAGTTTTGGAAATATTTCATGTATAAATATCTAGCTTTATGTGTAATGTGTGTGTACATGTACATATGTATGTATATGTATTTTAAAGACTACTTCTACAAATTGAAAATCATGCAATATATCTCACTTAATGTTTTTATAAGCCATGATAACTGGCAGAAATATTTAGGTTTATAGTTTTTTCACATATGGTTTAGTTTCAGTGACTAGATTTTACATGATGATACAGCCTATGAAACACTGTATTCACCTTGGTCACCTATGCATATACCAGATGTCTTGGAGACAGCAATTCTGTAACAATGATCATACCTGTGAATGCTTAAGTGACTGCAAGGAATACTTGAGTGCTAATACAAGAACCTGCAGAGTGAGTTAGTCTTACCTTGTCTGGGTCATCTGGGAGTGTCATTAGGAGCCGTTAATAAGAGTACTTGCAACACTGAAGCCAGTTCCCAAAGAATACTGTCAGACATTTTAAAAAGTCAAAAATATAACTTCTGCTGTGCCAGTAAGATGACATTCCTAGGGAAAGGGATGCAGAGAAGTGGTTCTTCTCATCCTCAGGAAGACACTGGTCCTCCCAACACTTGCAAGTCTTCTCTCTTTGGTCACAGGCTAGACTATGGTGGTATACTGTGTTCTAAGCAGTAGACCAGGACATGAAATGCTTACCTGTCTTCTTTTGGATCTATAACAAAACTGGAGGACCAAGTAGTCAAAGCCCCAATGTGGAAGGAAGGTGTCTGATCTCTGAACCATAGAAGGGAATGATTGTATTCTGTGAGGTGAGAGTAACCTCTCAGCCACTGAGGTTGGTTCTCTCAAATTGCTAGTGTTGATAACAATAGGATATATTAGCAAGAATGATGTCAAACACACAATGCTTATCCTCCTTGGAGTTTGTCTTCTAAGCCAGTTACTCAAATCTTAAATATTATCAAATGTAAATGTGTAATTTTGAAATTTCAAGAGGGTTGATTTGACTTTAAAGTTGAATTGCAAGTCACACTAATAGGGCATGCATGACCTGGGAGACAATCCCTGTCTCCATCCTAGATCTAGCCAGTATGTGACTGTTAATACTGAGTACCAAGCACTGAGAGATGAATACATATACTTGCCTTATTTCTAATTTTAAACTGGAATCTATCCCCTGAACAGACAATGGAAGGGAATTTTCCAAGGATGGAAATGAAAGGAAACTTATTCTACTAAAGCATGGATGATGACGAGCGTCTATTGAGGAACCTGGTCTTGGTTCCCGTTTCAGAGGAGCAGTTAAGGTGTAGCTATTTTAATTAGTCCATGGGACAGAAGGGGTGAGTGCAGTTTGAGAGTTCTCTATTGAACCACTCCTACATTGCAGCTCACAAAGCAGTGCTCCCTCTTGAGACCCTTGAAATCTGAGTCCCAGAGACCATGCCATCTGCTGCTCACCTGTGCGCCATGGCAGCAGATAAACAAGTCACCAGTAGGAGGTTTCTTGAAGGTTGTTTTTTCCATGCTGTCTTGTGCCTATAACTTCCAAGCTCTTGAAACATGTGTTAAAGGAACTTCTTTTGCAATAGTGACGGGGTTAAAACTGAGCACATGTTCCCTTTCTAGTGACTCCCTGGGACTCTCAGGCAGCCACAAGTGTGCATTAACTAATGCACAAGTGTGCATTAGTATTGCTGGTATGGACAGGACCCACACATAAACTGGAAACCTGGCATGTGGGGAATGCATGTTTCAGACCACTAACTGAAACGAGGTAGGTCATATTTCTTTGTTTGCCATTGAAGACTGGTACCCCAGCCAGTGGTGCTTAGCGGAAGCAGAACAAACAAGAGGGCCCTTGTCTTTGTATGTCCCAATTCCTGCCCATGTGGGCAATAGCATTTTGGAGTGAAGCAGATATCAAAGCTGCACTAGTTTCTTTGTGAGCCTAGCTGTCTCAGATGATAATTGAGAATTTTTCAGACACATAATCTTTTTTTACAATATTATTATTATTAATTTTTAGGTAGTTGTAGAAAGAAGTTTCCATTCTACAAAACAGTATATGAATATAAGGTGCAGAGATAAACTCTTGAATTTCTTTTCCTCTCACTATGGTGTCTTGGTCTAGGTAGGAATGGCTTGGCCATTACGAAGTTGCATTCGTTGTTGCTTAGATATCTACCTTTAACACCTGGATGTTCAGCTTGAACCCCTGCAAAGGCTCTGTCTACGTCTTGCTAGAACAAACAGCAGAGGCATTGGTGTCTGTACAATGGATGGCCTCTGAACTATCCAGCCTGTCCTGAGGATGTGCATTGATTGTTGTGCCCAAGTCACAGCACCCCCACCAAGAAGACTACTGAGAGTCAGACTTACAGCTGTTTTAATATTTTATTTAGTCGGGCTGCAGATTGGGCCTTGTCATACACTCTGACACAGCAGAGCTTAGGAGGAGAGCCCCAAACTAAAGATTTGCAGATCTTATGAAGTCACACAACCAACCAGGTGTTTGGAATACCACTAGGTATTGCTCTGCTAGACAGAATTTGCTGATCTTAAGTTTAGTTTAAACAAGCAACTAGTGGTCACTGCCTCAAGTACTTTAAGCCTTCATTGATCTCATGGGTCTACCTGATCTGCTGAGAAGCTGAGCTGCTTGTGATGTTGATGTATATGATTGGCTGAAAGTCCACTGTTCCCTTCGGGTTCTGCTATGGCAGTTGTTGTTCATGAGGACAGAAAAATTCTTAGTTTCCTGTGGGCAGAAGATTCAAGAATTATTTTCCAAATACATGTCTTGACTATTTTGTGTAGATCATAAATTTCTTCGGATTCTTTGCTGGAGGCTTCCCAGGCAGGTGGGGTACATATTCCTGGTAGGTAATGGCCAGAATGGGGTAGAGTCTTCCAGAAGCTTGAACAAGAGCAGGAATGAGGTGATTCTCAAGACCCCTCCCCCTTTGTTTTAATTCTGGCCTCAGTGGTGAGGGGTAGCTCATGCAGCATCTTTCTCTGATTCTTGTTCTTAATGAAAAGGCAGGTAACGTCATCTTGCTATGGACATGTTCTCTTATGGTTGGTCATGCAGCTTAGGCCCTTGCTCCTTGCTGGGTCTTGGTTGCTGGAGTTTGTTCTTCTAGGACCCCTCTCTTATCATGAAATTGCTATTGTCCTTGGTATTGGCATGGAATGGCCTGGGGTGGGGCTGTCAGCTGTTGGTCTCAGCATCCATATCCTTCCAGGGAGGGTTTTTGCCTGGCTAGGACAGTTTGAGCTCTGTCTCTGGAGTGGTCTCTGTCTACTGTTTGCATAGATAATGAAAGATTAAAAATTGACCATTACCATTACTAACTTGCTAACTGCTGATTCTGCTTCTGTAAACTTGCTTACGCTGGCACTGACCCTTCCCTTCCCAAAAATGAGTTAAGAAGTTTCAGGGACCAGATGCCGGCCCCAGGACAAGGTCAGTGGTAGTAGATAAAGAACAGACAGTACGTGTTCCTCAGTTCCCATTTAGAAATTCCCCAGACAGGACCTTGAGATAACGACCACCTGGCAAGACCACAAGCTAAGCCAAATGTCAACCAATCATAGGCCTGTAACCATGTAAACCCCCCCTTAAACCAACCATAGGCCAGTCATTTTACAAAGAGTGTTACAAAATTTCCCGTGTGGCAAAGTGATTGTTGGTGTATATGGTGACCTTTAAATGGACCAATCATGGGATGCTTTGTGTTATGCGTTAATCTTGTGGTTTTTGCCTTTAAAAAGGGCTTGTAACCGCTGCTCGGGGCTCCCTGTCTGCTCAGGACAGAGAGTCCCTTTGGGCAAAGGTCAAATAAACTCCTCTTGCTTATTGCATCTCCCGGCCTGGAGTCTGAGTTTTCTGGGGTGCCCTCCTGTTGACGAAAGTATCCTAGGGGACTAGGGTCTTTCATTTGGTGCATTGGCCGGGAACCAGGCTCCCCCAAACCCCAGATTCCAGGACCGGCAGGAGGTAAGATAGAGCTCTTGTCTTTCATGTTTGTCGTTTTCGTTTTATGTTCTGGGATCCAAATCTGTATTTGGACTAGAGGGAAAAGTAGACGTGCCCAGTACCCTAGTCCCGCCCTGGAGCCCTGCTCCAGGGTCGTCTGTATTTGGGCCAGAGGGAAAAGCAGACGTGCCCAGTACCCTGGTCCCGCCCTGGAGTCCTGCTCCAGGGTCTTCTGGAGGAAGGAGGAGATCCGAGTGTCTCTCTGTTCTGGGGAGTTAAGGCGAGGCCGGCCACTCCCATCTGTAATTCCTTCCTCATCTGTACTCGGTTGCCGCGCGGAGTCTGGTTCTGTCTGTCTCTGTTTAGTGTTACTCGTCTTTAATGTGTGTTTTGTATTCTCTATAGAGATGGGTCAACAAGTGAGTCCACTCCTAGGACACCCGAGACCTTGTCCTAGTTCGTTTAAAAACAAAAACCACTGGTTCTGCTTTTGTAACTTGCTTGTTTGTCAATTATGAAGCTGCCACTGACCACCTGCGAGTGGCCTCAGTTAGATCTCAGCCTCGGGCCTTGGCTCAGGGGGGTCTGAGCGTAGGGGAGAACCTGTCAGTCTGAGGGGACGGCCGCTAGGGACTTTTGTCCCTTGCCCCAAGATGACTGGCAATTCTCCTCCGCCTTGGAAGGCCCCTGGGTCAACGTCTGCAGGAATCTAAGAGAAAATTCCTCCGGAGGTGAGTAGGGGTGTTGAGTCCCCTGGTAAGTGAATGTTGGTGAGGTGTCGCCCCATTCACTGAGACCTGATTTTGTCTTTGTGGCCACTTGTTAAAAACTTTAAAAGGTGTACGTACGACTGATTTTGATTTTTGTGCGCTTTAAGATCAGTGTGAGTGTTTTGTGTGTGTGTGTGTCTGTAAATGTGTTCAAAGATAAAAATTGTCAGCATGCTGTAACAATTGGGTGAGTTTAAATTTAAAATTCAAAAGGTTATGAGGTTTGGACATTACCAAAAATTCTAAAAAAAAAAAATCTTCACATTGTTTTAAATGGCTTTTTAAAGATTTTTTTTAACTTGCAAATTAGAAAATCTGGAATTTTAAAAACTAGTATTTTAAAATGCATAAGACTGGACCAAGATGGCGACGGGGCAGTAGGGAAACGCCACAGCTCTCTCCAACCAAAAAGAGAGTTCGAGTTCCAACGCTTAATCTCCCCAAGAGACCGACAACAACAAAAAGACGAACACTCAGAGAAAAACCAGAGGCGGAGAATAACAAAAAAAGAAAGAGGAAAAGAATTTCAAAACAGAGAAAAGCGAAGACCCCTCCCCCAACCTTTACTGGCCGCGCGGCAGTGTGCCAAGCCGCCGGCCAGCCGGCCCGGCGGGGGCTGTGGGAGCCCCAGAGAAACAGCAGAGACACAGGGGGCCACTTTCAGAACATCAGGTACTGGTTTGCAGAACAGCAGATCGCCAGGAACAGAGAAACCTACCAGCCGGGAGTCTCCACGAGGATCCCACCCCCACCCCTCACTCTCCACCCGAGCAGAGAGGCTCCATCCCGCCAAAGCCGCTCGGCATCAGCAGAGTGACAAAAGGACCTGCGGCAGACCACCCGGCAGACCACCCGGCCCGCCTGATCGCGATCGCAACGATCCAGCACTCTCCACCCGAGCAGAGAGGTTCCATCCCGCCAAAGCCGCTCGGCGCGACAAAGGGTCCTGTCTGCAGACCACCCGCCCGCCCGATCACGATCGCAACAACCCGGCGGGGTCACTTGGGCCCCAGAGGTACCGAGAAGAAGCTGCCTGAGCGTGGACACTCTTGACCCAACAGCTTCCACAGAGGCAGAGACAGAAAAGAATCACACAGAGCCACCACCGCCCAACCCAGCCCGGATTGCAACAACAACTGACGACCTACACCATACAGAAACAACCAGCTCCAGGGTGAGTACCCCACAGGGGAAGTGTATCCCTCAAGAGAGACCAGAGCTGGAGGGAATCCCCAGACCCTGACCTAGACTCCCTATCCCAGCACCCGGACCACAGGACCCACTAAAACTGGGAACTGTTTGAGAGCTCCACCAGCCCGTGGAGCACACTCAGCTGGCCAGGCTAGAGCAAGAGCACCCCTGGAAGGGAGCTTAAATGCCCAAGCCAGGAACAGCGCCCCTGGGTCAAGACTACCAACAGTAGAAGAAATTTGAACTGTGTCCCCCAGGCTGTATAACCTAGGTGGTATACACATCAGCACAGGCCTAACGAGTGCGCTCCAGGCTGCATAAACTAGGTGGTATACACATCAGCACAGGCCTAACAAGCGCGCTCCAGGCTGGGCCCGGAACCAGGCCCGGGGATCCGGCGCCTGAACAACACAACCAACTCCTCCCAATTGAAGTAAAAAGCTGAGCATACGCCTCAACAGAGGGGAGAAAACCAGGAAACAACACTCCCCCGGGAAGCACGCCTGTGACAACAAAAGACCTGGAGACCCAGGACAAGAGAAGCCCAAACCCCACCAAAACTCTACCCATATACCCTAGACTGGGAATTGGGCAACACAGGCTGCCAGCACCTGATAGTAAGCAGGAGCTCAGACTGTTAAGGCGGCTCAGCAATAGAGTGATAGTCTTGGATGTATGAGGCCCTGGATCTGATTCCTCAGCATCACAAAAGCAAAAAGGGTCAGAAGTGGTGCTGTGGCTCAAACGGTAGGGTGCCAGCCTTGAGCTGAAAAGCTGAGGGACAGCACCCAAACCTAGAGTTCAAGCCCACAACCAGCCCAAAACAAATAAACAAAAACACATCAGGAGCCCATAGCAGACTCCAGCATTTGGGAGAGTGCATCCAGAGCATCTGATCTTCACAAGAGCACCCGTAGGAGCAAACACAAGCAGTCTAGGCTGCTCAACCCTTCCAAAGGCGGGAACTGCCAGCAATCTACAGCAGAGAGCTGAGAATCCTAAGTAAGTCAGAATAGCAGCTGGAAATAGGCTCCCAACAGAACCCAGATCAGGCACAGACTCTCTCTACCAATACAGAATCAGCAACCAAGCAAAGACAGACACACCAAAACAAAATTGAAGAGCAGTCTCCTGAACCTCCATGCGAAAATCACAGAGAAAAATCACAAGGTTTACTACCACCCAGGACAGCAAGCTCACCTCAAAAGCCAGCAGCCACACAGGGGAGAGCCCCAGTGGGAGCAAAGCAGGAATGGAAGACAAAAGCTACTTCCAAGGGTTGCTGGAGGCAATGACTCAAGAAATAAAGCGAGAAATTGATCAGAAATTGAAAGAGCACAAGGATGAACTATCCAAAGAGATACAGGGTATCAAACAAGAGATGCATGCAAAAATAGAAGCTGCACAAACCTCAGTAAGAAGTGAGATAAACGCCAAATTAGAGGTAATGCATACCTCATTGAGAGGTGAGATCAGTACTCTGAGAACCAACATTGAATCCATAAAGGGATCCATTTCCTCCATGCAAACCACAATAGAAGCCACTGTCAACAGAGTGAATGAAATGGAAGGTCGAGTGTCAGATACAGAAGACAGAATATACCAACTGGACCAAAAAGTGACAGATATGGAAAAATTACTCAAATTAAACCAAAGGGATATTCAAGAGCAAGCAGATAATGCTAAAAAATTTAACCTTCGCATAATTGGAGTGGACGAAGGTGAGGAATTCCAGAGCAAGGGAATGCAACACCTATTTAACAATATAATCAATGAAAATTTTCCCCACCTCAAAAACAACCATCCTAACTACATCACAAAAGCTTATCGAACACCCAACAAGCAAGACCCCAGGAGAAACACTTCTAGACACATTATAGTAAAAATGATAGATCTGAATAATAAGGAAACAATCCTGCATGCAGCAAAAATGAAGAAGGAGCTATACTACAATGGGAAAAAAATAAGAATTACTGCAGATCTCTCCACACAAACAATGAATGCAAGAAAAGCCTGGGAAAGCACCATACGAGCCCTGAGAGCCAATAACTGCCAACCCAGACTGATCTACCCGGCAAAGCTAGCATTCACATTTGATGGAGAACTGAAAACTTTTAATAGCAAAGAAAAACTAAATGAATACATAAACATTAAGCCAGCATTACAAAGAATTCTAAGAGGGGGGACACAACCTGAAGAAAGCAGCCAGGAACTGGGGCCTGCCCCAAACAGGCGTTACTCAAAGTCTAACTGAGCAAGCACAGGAGGAAAGGAAAAAAGAAAAACTTAGGAAAACGGAATGGCAGGGACAACAATGCATCTCTCTATACTTTCTCTTAATATAAATGGGCTGAATTCGCCAATTAAAAGAAAACGAACTGAGGACTGGATAAGAAAACAAGACCCATCCATCTGTTGCCTTCAGGAGACCCACCTCTCAGCCAAACATACAAACAAACTCAGAGTGAAGGGGTGGAAAAGGATCTACCAATCAAACGCCCCCAGTAAGAAAGCAGGTGTAGCTATCCTGATATCTGACAAAATAAACTTTTCATTAAAATCAGTACAGAAAGACAAGGACGGACACTACATATTAATAAAGGGAACAATCCAAGAGGAGGATATAACCATCATCAACTTATATGCCCCAAATATTGGTGCACCCAGATATGTCAAACAAATGCTCTCAAACTTACAGAATAAAATAGATCCCAATACGATAATACTAGGAGACTTTAACACACCACTCTCACCAAAGGACAGGTCTACCAACCAGAGGATTGGCAAAGAAGCTACCGAATTAAGAGAGGCCATACTGCAAGCGGAATTAACTGACATCTACCGAGTATTTCACCCTAAAACAACACAGTACACATTCTTCTCAGCAGCTCACGGAACTTTCTCCAAAATAGACCATATCATAGTTCATGCAAGGAACTTAAGCAAATACAAAGGGATCGACATAATCCCCTGTATCCTATCTGACCACAGTGGAATCAAGCTAGCTCTCAATAACAAAGCATACAGCAGAAATTTCTCCAATACATGGAAATTGAACAGCACACTCCTTAACAATGCCTGGATAACAGAAGAGATCAGAGAAGAAATAAAGCATTTCCTACAACTCAATGAAAATGAAAACACCTCACAAAGAAACTTGTGGGACACAGCAAAAGCAGTCCTGAGGGGCAAATTTATTGCCCTCAGTGCCCACATCAAGAGAATGGAGACAGACCAAGTAAATAATCTCATGTTGCAATTAAAACAGCTAGAAAAACAGGAAAAAATGGGACCTAAAGCTACTAGAAGCCAGATAACCAAATTAAAAGCAGAGATTAACCAATTAGAAAATCAGAAAACCATAACCAAAATAAACCAAACAAAAAGCTGATTCTTTGAAAAAATAAACAAAATTGATGGCCCATTGGCTAGATTAATTAAAAAAAGAAGAGAGGAAACCCATATTAATAGGATTAGGGATGCCACGGGAAACATCACCACACGTACCCAAGATATCCAAACAATCCTAACAGACTACTTTCAAAAGCTATACTCTCTAAAGGAAGAAAATCGGGCAGAAATGGATGCATTTTTAGAGAAATACAAGTTGCCCAAACTGAGCAAAGAAGAAGTTAACCAATTAAATAAGCCAATATCCTATAATGAGATACAGGAAGCTGTCGCTACCGCCTCGGCCGGTAATGACGACGCGACACCGGACTCTTCTCTCCGCAGTTTATTCAGGACCTTTTAGTAATCTTCTGACCCCAACCCCGGGGAGAATTCCCCACAGCCTTAAATACCCGCTGGGTAGCCAACCCTGATACGCCACGTGGGAACCGCCAATAGGTTCAGGTGCACAGAAGCAAGCCAGATTCTTTGCCTTAGCCATATCAGGAGTTGTTTACCACGAGAGCACTCGCCATCGGGAAGGCGGAGGGCGGAAGCCGGCGCCATCTTCCAGGTGCGGCCTCTCGCAGCTCTCTACAGTTCCCCCTTTTTTGTTTAAAGAACACAGATGAGAACAGAGGTCTGATCCCTGTTGTGCAATTGCAAGGACTGCATACAAGCCTTCTCCCAGAGGGTACCTTCTCTAGGGATGACTCAGCCTGTCCATTGATTCGTTTTTCACAAGGACGGGAAAAGGCGAATCGAACCCGTGTGCAATCAAACATGCTCTCCTCGAGGGCAAAACTCATGCCTCTCGACTGCAGTACTTTGGCTTTGCAAGCTGTGCTCATTGTTTTAGAGTGGTAAGCCACGCTTAGGGGGACTGACCTGCTCCAATGACTGTAAAGGCTTGGATAACCATGGCTGCACTGCGACGCTGAGAACCTCTAATTTGGCAAATGCACCACAGACATACCAAGGAGGCTAACACCAGGAGGCCTGTCAGGG
Organism: Dipodomys merriami; assembly: GCF_024711535.1. Classification (NCBI taxonomy): domain Eukaryota; kingdom Metazoa; phylum Chordata; class Mammalia; order Rodentia; family Heteromyidae; genus Dipodomys; species Dipodomys merriami. The sequence goes on along the minus strand of NW_027202715.1, from coordinate 18,144,917 downwards.
CTCCCAAACCCGCCCCCTCCTTGAGATGATTCATAGCAGCGGAGATCCATGAAGATAACCCCTCCGCCAATCCGGCATCCACTCGGGTCGAGTTCACCACGACGATGGCAATCCTGAGCTGTTCCATCAGGCTGTCGAACTCCCCAGTTCAATTACCTAAAAGATAACTAGACAACTGTTTAGACAAATTTGCAGCGTTTTTTAAATAGGTTTTTTCCTGGGCCTGAACTCTGGGCCTGGGCGCTGTCCCTCAGCTCTTCAGCTCAAGGCCAGCGCTCTACCACTTGAGTCACAGCGTCACTTCCGGCTTTTTTCATTTTGCTTATGTGGTGCTGAGGAATCGAACCCAGGGCCTCATGCATGCAAGGCAAGTGCTCTACCACTGAGCCACCTTCCCAGCCCCCATTCTTCTGGGTTAATTGCACCACAGCAGCAGCTAATCCAGCATTAGTTAGTGGTCCGCCCAGCTCTCTGCAAACTTTCATCCATGCTTCTAGTCCCCTGTTCTTATATGGGGTTATGGCGGCTCTGCATTCCTTAGTGCACTGCTCGTAAACAAGCTGTTTAATTAATGGCATGGCTGCGTCTGGGTCACCAAAAATTCTGCCAGCGGCCTCAACCATACGAGCAACAAAGTCCGAAAACGGCTCCATAGAGCCCTGCAGGATTTTGGTGAGATTGCCACTCACTTCGCCTTTATTTGGTAAGGCCTTCCATGCCTTTATGCCAATTTTATTGATTTGTTCATAAACTTGGACCGGGTAGCCTATCTGCTGATTGGCGAATCTCCCCTGTCCAAGCAGCATATCTCTATCCCAAGCTGGGTTTCCCCCAGCCTGATTGGCCGCAGCCTCTTCACTAGCAAATTCAATCAAAAAGGCCTTCCAATCTAAATACTGACCTGGGCTCAAACAAGCTCGTGCGAGCCTACTCCAATCACCGGGTGTCATGCAGTGTCTGTTTAGGGCCTCCACCTGGGCTACAGTAAAGGAGGCCGTAATTCCGTATGTCCGCACAGACTCAGGTAAAGATTTTATCACCTTAAAATCTAAGGGTTCATGATACCGCTGTCCCTGTGGATCCTGAAATATTGGACAGGCTAGATGTAACTCGGTTCTGACCGCTTTCCACACTCCTGGGCTGAAAGAACAGCCGGGGCTGCCACTTCCAGGGTCCTCCGCATAGAGCGGAGGGGCCGAAGGTGTGGGGCGGTGCACGAAGGGCGTGCATTCGTCTTTATCTGGGTCCTCTCTCTCCTTCCATTTCCTCCTCTTTCTTATCTTTGTTTTTTCTATTTGTTCTATGATTGATTGTAATTCCTCTGAGTCTGTAGACTCAGAGGTCTCTAGTTCGGCAAAATCAGGGCATGACCCCCCCCTGCTCTCCTCCTTTTCGCTGTCTGCCCTTTCCGATCTTTCTTCCTGCAGCATTTCTAAGGCGGCCTGACCATTCTCTACCGCCTCACTGCAACGCTGGTCCTCGAGACAGCCTCTTATCAGTTTCCATATTGGTCTCACTCCGCTCTTAAGCGTTCCTTGTTCAGAGGCAAAATCTAGGTCCCTCCCTAGTTTCTCCCAAGAGGCCACCGTGAGGCTTCCAGAGACAGCGAACCATGGGGCAACGGTGTCACATTCATTCAAAAATCTCTCTAAAGTACTCTTTTTTATTTTTAACTTTTTTGAGTGCAGTAGCTCATTGAGAGCCAAAAAAATTGGGTGCGAAAAAGAAGCGCCCATGTTTCAAACATTTAAAGCTGGTAAACAAGCTTTTACTTTCACTTTTGGCTACTCTACTGACTAGCCCCGGGTTCTCACTCTCTCTTTATCTACCGAGAAGAGCAAAAATCCCCCCGCTCTTGTGGCGGATTCCCCTTTTACTTGGGAACTTACTCCCCGCTCTTGTGGCGGATTCCCCTTTTACCTGGGGACTTATCCCCGCTCTTGTGGCGGATTCCCCTTTTACCTGGGAACTTACCGGTGCACCACCCTGACCACAGAGAGTTCTGAGTCCTCGTTGGGGTTGTGGCTGAGTCCCCGTACGGGCCACCACGTGTCGCTACCGCCTCGGCCGGTAATGACGACGCGACACCGGACTCTTCTCTCCGCAGTTTATTCAGGACCTTTTAGTAATCTTCTGACCCCAACCCCGGGGAGAATTCCCCACAGCCTTAAATACCCGCTGGGTAGCCAACCCTGATACGCCACGTGGGAACCGCCAATAGGTTCAGGTGCACAGAAGCAAGCCAGATTCTTTGCCTTAGCCATATCAGGAGTTGTTTACCACGAGAGCACTCGCCATCGGGAAGGCGGAGGGCGGAAGCCGGCGCCATCTTCCAGGTGCGGCCTCTCGCAGCTCTCTACAGGAAGCTATCAAAAGTCTTCCAACAAAAAAAAGCCCAGGACCAGATGGATTCACAGCAGAATTCTATAAGACCTTTAAACAAGAACTAATACCCATACTCCTCAAGCTCTTCAGAGAAACAGAGAAGGAAGGAGCTATCCCAAACTCATTCTACGAAGCCAATATCACACTCATCCCCAAACCAGGCAAAGACCCAACCAAAAAGGAGAATTACAGGCCAATCTCCTTGATGAACACAGATGCAAAGATCCTTAACAAGATTCTAGCTAACAGGATCCAGAAACACATAAAAAAAATAATTCACTATGACCAGGTAGGCTTCATCCCAGAGACACAGGGATGGTTTAACATACGTAAGTCAATAAATGTAATCCAACATATCAACAGAGCCAAGGTCAAGAATCACATGATTATCGCTACAGATGCAGAAAAGGCCTTTGACAAAATTCAACATTCATTCATGCTAAAAGCTCTGGAGAAAATAGGAATAGAAGGAACATTTCTAAAAACAATAAAAGCCATTTATGACAGACCAATAGCCAATATTATACTTAATGGGGAAAAGCTACAACCAATTCACCTAAAATCAGGAACAAGGCAAGGATGCCCACTGTCTCCGCTCCTCTTCAATATAGTCCTAGAACCCTTAGCCAGGGCAATAAGGCAAGAAAAAGACATTAAAGGGATCCGCATAGGAAAAGAAGAAGTTAAACTATCCCTTTTTGCAGACGACATGATACTATACCTCCACGATCCCAAAAACTCCATCCCCAAACTCTTAGAAATCATAAATCACTTCGGCAAAATAGCAGGATACAAAATAAACCCACAAAAATCAGTTGCCTTCCTATACACTGATAATGTACAGGAAGAGAGGGAAATAAAGGGAGCAACCCCATTCACAATAACCTCCCGAAAAATAAAATATTTAGGAATTAACCTAACCAAAGATGTAAAAGAACTATTTAATGAGAACTATAAAAAGTTAAAGAAAGAAATTGCAGAAGACACTAGGAAATGGAAAGACCTCCCATGCTCCTGGATAGGCCGACTTAATATAGTAAAGATGGTAATACTTCCAAAACTAATATACAAATTCAACGCAATTCCTATTAAAATCCCAATGACATACATCACTGAAATACAGAAAACAGTCCAAAAATTCATATGGAACAACAAAAGACCTAGAATAGCCAAAACAATTCTAGGGGATAAAGACAATATGGGAGGGCTATCCATGCCGAACTTCAAACTCTACTACAGAGCTATAATAACAAAGACAGCATGGTACTGGCACAAAAACAGACCCGAAGACCAATGGAACAGAATAGAAGATCCAGAAATAAATCCACAGGCCTACAGCCAGCTGATATTCGACAAAGGAGCCAAAGACATACAATGGAAGAAACACAGCCTCTTCAACCGCTGGTGCTGGGAAAACTGGGCAGCCACATGCAGAAAACTAAAAGTGGACCCCAGCCTATCACCATGCACCAACATCAACTCAAAATGGATTAAAGACCTTAACATTAAACCTGAATCTCTGAAACTACTGCAGGACAGAGTAGGAGAGACACTTGAACTAATAGGCACAGGAAGGAACTTCCTGAACAGAGTCCCAGGGTCACAACAAATTGGAGAGAGACTCGACAAATGGGACTACCTTAAAATAAAAAGCTTCTGCACAGATAAAGCTATCGCAACCAAGCTAGAAAGACAACCTACTAATTGGGAAAAAATATTTACCAGCAATATATCAGACAAGGGGTTAACATCCTGTATATACAGGGAACTCAAGAAACTAATCCCTCCCAAACCAAACAAACCAATTACTAAATGGGCAAGGGAACTAAAGAGGGACTTCTCAAATGAAGAAATAAAAATGGCAAAGAAACACATGAGGAAATGTTCATCATCCCTGGTGGTGAAGGAAATGCAAATAAAGACAACCCTGAGATACCACCTTACCCCAGTCAGAATGTCCCACATCCACAAATCAGCCAACGACAAATGCTGGAGGGGATGTGGAGAACGAGGAACGCTATTACACTGCTGGTGGGAATGTACACTTATACAACCACTTTGGAAAGCAGTCTGGAGGGTCCTTAGAAAGCTAAAGATTGACCTCCCTTACGACCCAGTCATACCACTTCTAGGCATCTACCCTGAACAACAGGAACCAATATACAAGGACACGTGCACCTCCATGTTTATTGCAGCACTGTTCGCAATAGCTAGGATATGGAAACAACCTAGATGCCCCACCACAGATGAATGGATCCAAAAATTGTGGTATCTATACACAATGGAATATTATGCAGCCATTAGAAATGACAAAATAATGGCATTTGCAGGGAAATGGATGGAGCTAGAAGGAATCATGTTGAGCGAGGTAAGCCAAGAACGAAGAGACAAACAGTACATGGTCTCCCTGATAAGTGGATGATGAATCCAAAATGTTAGGTGATATGACAAAACTAACAGGACTTAAGAAACAAAGAACTCCCACTCATCTGGTTGAACCACTACTAAATATCCCCATGCTGCTGATCACATATATGGTATATAACATATGAGCACCGTTATATATTACAGACTGTGATAGACAATTTGCTCCAGGAAAGTTAGAATGAGCTTGTGACTTTAAATGAGCATCATTATTCCACAATACTGTGAATTTCCGGAAATTAAGTAATCACTTAATCACGATCAAAAAAAAAAAAAAAAAAAGAACCTTGGGGAAGGGAGGGAGGGAGGGGATGGTAGGGGGAAAACAATGGAGGGGGTAACAATGTTCAAGAGGAAGTGGAAGTGTACTCATTACCTCACTCATGTAACTGTAACCCTCTGTATAGTATCTCCACAATAAAAAAAATTAAAAAAAAACTATGGAAAAAAAAAATAAAATAAAATAAAATGCATAAGACTGTTTATACTGTAATCAAGTTATCTGGCTTAACAAAAATGCATTGGCAGTTTGGGATTTAGTTCCCTTGGCTAAAATTTGGGATAAATATTAGAAAGTTAAGTGTAAAGGTTAGTTTAACACTGTCAAAGATGTTACTTGTTCTGTCTGTCTAAAAACTGTGTATTTCATTTGAGAACCAAGAGATAAGAAAAGGGAAAACTAGAAGCCAACAGAAGACCTGTCTTTAGGGGTAAGAGGTAAACAAGCAAAAGTGCAGTTCAGCTGGCCATGCATGGTGGGACAGGTCCTGGGAAGAGTCCACACATGGTGAAAGAGGGCAAGCTGGCACAAACACAGTTCATCTAACCCTAAAGAGTCAGATTGGGTGTATGCCCATTCCATAGAAAGGGCTGAGTGGCCCATCTTTGTTCTCTCTTTTCCCTGCAGACAGACACTGAAAACATGATGGTTAAAATTGAGTGATGTGATGATCTGATTCGTATTGCTAAAACTTCCCCTTGGATGTGTTAACATTAAAATTAGGAAGGACTTAAAAAGAGGGTTAAAGTTATTTATATAATGTGGCTTACTTTCAATTATGTTCTACAATTAGGATGTTTTTAAAAGTTATAAAGGTGTTAAGTCTAGCTTTGTGGTATAGTGATGGTGACTGTAATTCTTGCATTAAGGAAAAATTGTCATTTGAGTTTAAAATTTTTAATGTGTATCTGTTTTAAAACAAGCAACCAAGAGGCAATGAGTGACACTTGGCCTCAAGATTTCAAGGGATCTTTTCAGAATGCAAATGAAAACTAAAGTATAAAATATTAAAGGTGATTAATAGGAGGTTTTTAAAAAAATAGGAAATGGATTTTTGGGTATAAAGTTTAAATATAAAATTGTTCTTAACATTGGCCTCAATGTACACAAAGAAAAAAATTAGGATTATGAAAATGATTGCTGTTCCAGTTTGCTCTTATAGGTTTTTTTAAGTTTCCAGCAAGCCCAGAGCAAAGCACAGAGGATTCTTAAAAGTTTGTCAGATGTAACTTTGACTCTTAATAAGTTTCAGGTAAGAGCATGCTTAAAAGCTACCTCTATGTTGACCACCTTGTTGCTTTTAATTGGAGTAAAATGGCCTTTTATAAGACTCATTGATCTGCAAACTGGTTCAAAGCCAGCCCGGGCACAAAAAGGTTCCTGTGAGACTGTCACCTCTATTCAGCCAGCAGAGTACTAGCCCTGGACTGAAGAGTCAGGGGACAGTACTCAAGCCCCAAGCTCGAGACTCACAGTGGCAGAGTACTAGCCCTGGACTGAAGAGTTAGGGGACAGCATTCAAGCCCCGAGTCTGGGACTCAAAGTGGCAGAGTGCTAGCCTTGAGCTGTAGAGCTGAGGGACAGTGCTCAGGCCCCGAGTTCAAGTCCAGCGACCAGCTAAAGGGAAATGCCGATGAGGCATTTATCCCAAAGTGGAGAAGACACTCCTGGGACAAAAGCGATGGAGGAACATCAAGAGGCAGTAAGCCACTGCTTAAATGGCAGAAATGTTAGATCCTAGAGTCATTTGTGCATGGCCCTTCAAAACTGGTCAGAGCCGGGAGGTCATAAAAAGAGTTTGTAAGCATGCCAAATGTCCATGACTATCTACCTTGTAAGGGTCAGGAACTTGCCAGTCCTCTGTGATAATAAAAAGCTAATGTTATAAAATGTGGGGGATAGTTTAAATCTCAACCCCTTTATGTGCTTTAATTGACAGTAACTATTGAGCTGACATCAGCTACATGAAGTTCATCTGCTCAGAAAGAAATTTATAAACCCGAGAGTGTGTTTCTATTGATATCTGTCTAAAGGCCTGCAAAGGTAATTTAGGCATTGTTGGGATCTTTAGAGATCACATTCCTAAGCCATCTAGAAAGATGCTTTTGCAAACCAGAGTGCTAAACAAGCTACAGTGCTGTAGCCGGAAAAAAGGTCTGTGCAGTTGTCAAAAGTTAAATATTGTTCTTAATGACATCTAACCCTGATGGCCTCTTTGTAAAATAGGCTAAGGTTCCTGGCTAGGTAAGATCAATGCCCCTGAAGTCAGCTTGAAGAAATTACAGAAGATGGACCCTTGCCCTTCTACCTCTTTTTTTAAGATCAAGGGTCCAGAGTCAGTTTTGGAGAAATAAGACAAAATAGATAAAATAATTTTTTAAAAAAAGGCATAAAAAATAGTGTTAACAGTTGTCGGTGTGCAAGGTGTGGAGACTGCATCTGTCAGAGATGGCTACAAGACTAAGCCTTCTGAGCCTTCTGTGTCTATTTACAAAAATATCTGGTTAGTAAAAAGTTGTGATTTTGGTAAATTGTCCTGGACTATTGTTTAAAGATCTTAAAAACCAGCAGGATCAAAGCCTGCCAAGCCTATGCAATGTATTTTTAACCAGTCTGTGTAGGAATTTACAGCCCAGCATGAGGTGTTACAGTCCCTTGGAGCCACTGAGAGATCCTGCTGCTGCTGCTGCTGCTGCTGCTGCTGCTGCTGCTGCTGCTGCTGCTGCTGCTGCGGCATACCCTAATGGGTAAAGTTCAAAAATGGCCTGACAGCCACCTGGAGAAACTCCTGCCTGATTCCATCACCTGAGTCTGATTCCTGGTTGACTGCTGCTAAATCTAAGATCTTGTGGGACATTCTTTTGGGTGATATCCAGAAACCCTCTCTTCCCACAGTGGATATTGAGGACAAAGATATCACTGGCTTGCTTGTCTTAGGCACTTCAGTGCATAGTGACTGAAAATCCACTCTATGGTCACAGCCTAGTTTGGCTCTGGTATGGTAATGACCTGAGTATGTTATCAATAAAAATTGTAAAGGAGAGGGAGGTAGTAAAGAAAGCCTTGGGAAAGGAATTGTAAAGGAGAGGGGGATAATAAAGAAAGCCTTGGAAAGGGAATTGGGGAAAAATTGGTATCCCCTTTAGAGAAGAAAGGATTTAAAAAGTAAGGATTGTCTTTAATTGTTTGAAAAAAGGGAAAAAAGACAAACCTCAGAAAGTTTAAGTATGTCACAAATGGTATGAGTATGTCGCAAATGGTATGAGTATGTTGCAAATGGTATGAGTATGTCTTAAAATTGGAGCTTACAAGTACAGCTGGTATAAAATTAAGTTAACTGTGATACTCGGAGGCAGGACTGGTAAAAAAAAAATGTAAGGGGCTCTGGTACTGTTACTTTTGTTACAATCGGACCTTGTATACACAACAGACTGATGTCTTTTGCAAAAAAAAAAAAAAAATCAGTGCAGTCCGTCTATTAGTTCTGAGGTCTCAATACCAAGCACTGAGAACAACTGACACCCCACGAAATAATATAGAGACACCCTAAATTTTAAGATTAAAATTAGTCCAGAGAAGAAGTGGGGAAAATGAAAGATTAAAAATTGACCATTACCATTACTAACTTGCTAACTGCTGATTCTGCTTCTGTAAACTTGCTTACGCTGGCACTGACCCTTCCCTTCCCAAAAATGAGTTAAGAAGTTTCAGGGACCAGATGCCGGCCCCAGGACAAGGTCAGTGGTAGTAGATAAAGAACAGACAGTACGTGTTCCTCAGTTCCCATTTAGAAATTCCCCAGACAGGACCTTGAGATAACGACCACCTGGCAAGACCACAAGCTAAGCCAAATGTCAACCAATCATAGGCCTGTAACCATGTAAACCCCCCCTTAAACCAACCATAGGCCAGTCATTTTACAAAGAGTGTTACAAAATTTCCCGTGTGGCAAAGTGATTGTTGGTGTATATGGTGACCTTTAAATGGACCAATCATGGGATGCTTTGTGTTATGCGTTAATCTTGTGGTTTTTGCCTTTAAAAAGGGCTTGTAACCGCTGCTCGGGGCTCCCTGTCTGCTCAGGACAGAGTCCGTTTGCGCAAAGGTCAAATAAACTCCTCTTGCTTATTGCATCTCCCGGCCTGGAGTCTGAGTTTTCTGGGGTGCCCTCCTGTTGACGAAAGTATCCTAGGGGACTAGGGTCTTTCATAAACATGAGATTTGTCTATCCTATCTGCACTCAGAGTTAGTTTGGGACCCATACTTCCCCTGTGGGCAGGTGTTCTTCTGCTGAAAGCTTCATGACCATGAGATAGTAATGTCCTTCTCTCTCCTCCTTGGACTTTGTTCATTTCTAACAATGCTTAGCTTCATTTTGAAGAGGAAATGGCCTTTAGCCTTCACTCAGGCGAGGATAGCTTTGAGTAAGACCCACTTCTGCCAACTCGGGGGTAGCCATTGTTTTCCCTGGAATCAAAATATTTTTGTAACCTCTGCAAGACAAAACTCCTGAGGAGCCTGCATGTGCTGGGTCATTGGTCAAACCCATGCCCACTCTTCAGGGTTCTGGGGTTTGGTAATATATATATCAAGTATAAAAAGTGTGGTCTGGCTGCATGAGTGACCATGTTTGCTCGACATTGTCTATGGCCTAGAGTTTCTCTTGCTTCAGTGTCTAGTCTACTTTTCCTTCACACTTTCCTTTGACTATGAAATCACCATGAGTATGGGCCTTGGGTTTCCAGGCCACCTGTTTCTCTCTTCTATGAGTGATGGTGTCTGTGGGCACGTGCTCTTCCAGCCTATATTTCAAAGGGTGGAGTCTTCCCACCCTTTACCTTGAGTTTTCTTCATTGGTCTCTGCCCCACCCTTTCAGTCTAGGTGGTAGTTCCAATCCCTGATTGATTTGGAATTACATCTTGGAATCGACTAATACATTTATATCCTTTAGTGTCCTACAGTTATTTTAAGATGTGAGAGATAATCTGATTCCCTCCATCTAGCTGTAGGCTTCATTAGTCAATTTGGTCTCCACAGTCTGGGTCCAGAATAGTTAGAGAAGATGATGTAAACAGCTGCTCACACCTTGCTCACATCTTGCATTATTCAGGCTTAATCCTGGATCTGGTTATGTCCATTGGCCAGGTAAATCTCTCAAAAACTGCAGTTTATATACCTAGTTACATCAGAGACTTGGTGGTATAGGAATTGGAAGAATATTCTGGTGTCTCTGATTACTATGCATTTTTACAAAGGTGATCTGGAAAGCTAGCTGGCTGAGTCCCCAGTCATTCTACGTGATGTTGGAAGTTGGCTCTGGAAGTGTCCCCTCTGAGGTTGGTGGTCATCTGGGAAACACAGGATGAGCATGTAGGGCCTGTGCTCAAAGCTAGGACCTCCATTCTGGTTACCTAGGGATCTTAGATAGAGTCTCACTGTGGTCCCAATCAAGCTGGATTTGATGACTTGCCAGGCTTTCTTAGGAGGGCTTCTTGGGACCTAGTGGAACCACTTTTCCCACTTCTTTTTCTTAAGTATTACTATACCCAGAGGCTATAACTGATTATGGTAAGTCTCATTGATCTGGGGCCTTGAGTTGATTCCCCGTAAAACATCAAGAGTGTTTCTTGCCGTGTGGCCTGTTACTAGTGTCTTCAACCTTGGCCAGCTATTGCCCTTAAAAGTTTTGGTGGCAGTTACCATTATAGAAGTGGAGTCATGTAGTCTTTAAGCTCCTTGTTATTTCTACGACCCAATACCTTTTCAGTCAAATCTCCTCTTCATGTAAGTTGATGCCCCTTGGGCCACTGGAAATGAGCTTTTGGTAAAAGCTGTGTTCCGAAACCTACAAGCTGAGCAATAAATCCGTGTTTTGTGAGTGCTAGTCTTACCTTTGATTGCTGAGAGTCTGATCAAGGATTTGCTGCCTGACACCCTGGTACCAGTTTTTTCAGAGTAATTGACAAGGGAATAGGAGAAACTCAAATCTGTCTGCAAAATTGACAGGTAGTGAAGGAAATGAAATGCCCTGGGATTAAGTGTGAGCAGCATCTGGTTATAACTGGGAGTCTCCAGTCTGTTCTGGTCCTTCTCCAAGTTTGATGGCTCTCATTTCCTTATAGGGTGGTAAAGCACTGTTCTCATGTGGCAGGTAAGACTTGTCACATTCTTTGGTTCTACCAGGCTCTCAAGTTGCCAGTTGATAGGTCTATTTCTATTTTTATTGGAATGTACAGGCATGTTGTAGGTTCTTGGCTAATAATGGGGCCTAGGCTCCTCTGGAGGATGAATATCCAGTGTGAAGGTCCTTCATGGTCTCTGGTCCCATTTTATAGGTGGGTTCCCCTTCCTACCCTATGAATAATTCAGAATTCCTTAGACTCGGATTCTTCATCCTTCTACTTCTGATGGTTGTCCAGGATTAGATGCCAGCCTTGTAGATAGCTGGCAACTCTCCTCACATGGGGGAAAGGAAGATTCATGGAGCAGTCCCTGGAGTCAGATAGTGTCATGGAGACCTCTCAGCAGAGAGGCTTAAAATGGAATGGATTAAAGTATTCCTTGAAATGAACTCAGTGGCATACTGATGCAAAATGATGAACCCTAGTTGGATGTTATTTCTGTTAAGATGTTTCCTTCAATTACTACTCTGGTCTTAGATTGTAAGACGTTCTTCAAAACTTTTCACTGACATACCTGCATACCTATGGGGAAGAGTTTGATACTTATATGCATAGTACCATATATGAATGCTATCTCAAATAGTTTACAGTTCTTTGTGTAAGAACACTAGAAATATCCTCCTAGATTTTTGAAATATTCAATATATAATAGTCTCTCTGCTGGGCATCAAACACTAGAATTTATCCATTCTATTGAGCTGGTACTTTTTGGCCAGTCTTCCTTATCTTATCTTCCTAGCCTCTGATTACTGTTCTCCCAAGGTGAGATGCTTCAACATGGAGACCATAGATTATTGTTCTGTGCTTCAGCACTGAACTATTCCAGTTTCATGCATATTGCTATAAGTGATAGGATTTGATTATGGCTGAGTAGTATTCCACTGTGTATGCAAACTCTATTTATCCATTTATCAATTGATGCCTAGGGTGAATCTATATCTTGTGAGTTATTCAAATTTCTTTGAGTAATGCTGCAGTAACACAGCAGTGCAGACAGGACTTTGATCTCTGCTACATAACCAGTAGTGGATCCCATGGTAATTATGTCTTTGAATTTATTATTGTTTGCCTGACCTTGGGAAATCCTCCAGGCAGTCCTAGGGACTCTCCCTGAGCTGCTTTTGCTCAAAGCTAGCACTGTACCACTTTGTACCACAGTACCACTTCTGCCTTTTTCTGTTTATGTGATAATGAGGAATGGAACCCAGGGTTTCACACATACTAGGCAAACACTTTATCACTAAACTGCATTCCTAGCTCATGTCTATAAATTTTAAGCATACTTCCATACAGTTTTCCATAATGGTTGTACTACTATACCAATAGTATATAATATTTTTCAAAACCTTTAAACTTAAGCACACTTCTAATTGGGGAGGGCTGATACCTATTGAGGCTTTTTGAGTTACATAATCCTAATTGGCAATATTTTTCATAGGCCTACTAGGTAATTTGCAGATCTCTTGAACTATCTATTCAGGTCTTTTGTCCACTTGCAATTGTATATTCTCCTGACAATGAATGTATAATTTCTGCATCTTATGCCTTCATCAGCTTGTTTATACATGTCTTCTTCCACTCTCTAGGGTTTTTTTATTTTTATTTTTATTTTTTGTGAACATACTGTACAGAGGGGTTACAATTACATGGGCAAGATAATGAGTACATTTCTTATCAAGCATTGCAGCCTCCTCCTTTGTTTATACTTCACATCCCTTCCCAGCCTTCCCCTCACCCCCTCCCACGCAATCCTCCCCGCCTCTAATGTTTTTATGCTCTTTCTTTTGCCATGCATAAAAGTTTTAATTTGATGTAGCCGCATTCATTTGTTTTTGCTTTGGAGATCCTACTTTTCAATATCCTTGCTCAGACCTATGATATGGAATATTCCCTGAGGTCTAATTCAGAAAATTCATAATGCTCCTAAATGCTCACACAATGCCAGAAATGGAAAATTCTACTTGGCCATAGGTGACAGGTTGTAGTCAAAAGCAAGGCATACCAACTGTACAAGTGAGTTCAGGTGTGTGTAAGGTACACATACAGAAAATATAGCAATTTCATCTTTCCCTCTTTAAATTTGGTCATTTCCAATACATCCCCATGATCTGACATCCAAAACATTTCTGACCCAAGGAATTTGGAGAAGGATGACTCACCCTGTAGGAGTCTCATTGTTTTGGGTCCAATGTTTGGAATTTGCTTGGAAGTCTTTTATTTTGAGTTGATTTCGTGTATGAGTTAAAGGTCTAATTTCCAAGAATGACTATCGAGTTTTCACAGCATGATTTATTGATGAAGATCTTCTCTCTGTTGTGTTCTTTGGGCTTCTGAAAATCAGTTGCCTATAAATACTTGTTGCTGGTGTCTGTCCTGTTCTGCTGTTCTTCTGCCAGCCCCATGCTGTTTGGGTTCCAATAGCTTTGGAGTATATTCTGAAGTCAAACATACCTCTAGCTTTATACTTTTTCCTCAAGATTGCTCTGGTCATGGTGAGGCCCTCTCTGGTTCCATTAGATTATAGGTGATCATAATGACCTCAATTTAACTTGAATTACTTCTGCATATACCCAGTCTTTAAAAACATTTCCTTAGGTACAGTTGGTTAGGATTTCAAACGTTTTTTGAGGAAGATTTCCACCCTTGAAATGACCATTTCCATCTTAAGCCCACTGTGAGCTAAACATAAGTAACTCAGCCCTGCATTCACAGGTATAGCAAGATTATGGAGTTTCTTGCATTCTAGCAAATATCCACACTAAAGGTCAGTGAACTGATCTTGAGTGTAGCTTGGATCTGTGGGATTTCTCCTATATAAGTTGTGTGGCCTGATTTTCATGGGTCAGATGACATAGCCTTAGAAATTGAGCATGGACTATGTTCATGAAACCTCCGTGGGCAGAGCTTGTTTGGCAGTAAGGCCTTGGTGACCTCAGTGGATGACTTTGTGGTGACCTCAGTGGTGACCTTGGTGAATCAGACCCCTTGGCTATGTTCAGGAGATTGGACTTGAATTGGAAAGATCCCAAGAAAGCTAAGCCATGGAGGACGGATGCTTCCTGACTCCTAAGAATGGGACTCCAAGGGAAACAGGATAAAAAAAAAATACAGCAGAGGGCCCATCAGCTGTACTGGATATTGATGAAAGTGAGCTAAGCAACTCAAGGGCAGGGATGGGAGGGAGGGAAGGAAAGAGAAAGAGGGAAGAGCTTAGTCTAAGCAAAAGAAAGAAACATACATATAAGCTGATTTGGAAGAAATAGTTGTATTGTCAAAGTCTATAGTGTTCATAAGTTTTATAGACCATGAAAATGTCAGTTCTTGGAAGTGGTGCTGTGGCTCAAGCAGTAGAGCACTCACCTTGAGCTGTAAGAGCTGAGGGATAGTGCCCAAGCCCAGAGTTCAAGCCCCAGGACTGACAAAAAGAAAAAAAAACTGTCAGTTCTCCTTGTAGAGGTTACAATGTTTGTGACTAAGTATCACAATCTCACAATACTGTGAAATTTATGTAATCACTTAATCTCAATAATGACATTTTTTTAAAAACCTAAAAACAAAAAAATGGGACTCCAAGAACCTGTCCGGCCTCTTAGCAGCCGGTCAGGAGGTGAAGTTTAAGGCATTATGATGCAAAATACTGACTCTGGCAGGCTCCTTCAGAACTCTCTAGGCTTGAGAGCCTAATGTGCTTGGGACACATAACTTTTCAGTTATTCACTTGTTCAGACAGTCAGGAGCAAAGACAGAGCTAGAACAAAGATGGCATACTACCTATGGGTGTCAACATGTAGGTAAGACTTGAGACTGAAGACTTCTGGCTGAGCGGCAGGCTAGCTTCCTGGATATGGGTACACCAGTCCTGGATCTCTGTTCTCTGCTCCCTACAGATGGCAGCCATCATCTGGCTTGCGTCAAGTAAGGGATATTTCTGGACCTAGTTTCTTCTCTGTGTTTGCTGTTGTTATGTTTTCTCTCTGGGGTACATGCCCATCACTAAACATAACCAGATATTGGAAGTAGAAATCTTCCCTGAGACCTTTCTTATGACCTAGCCTAAAAGGGAAAGAAGACACCAGATGTCTGTTAAGGTAGCTTGCCATCTCCCAAAGACGGTTGTCACTACAAACACAGGAAGTCTGTGATGTAACATTTAGCCACTTTTCTCATTTACCTCACTTTATTGTCTTCATGCACCTTTGAGTGGTGCATTCATATGACAAATATGGAAACATACTTGGTTCTATTTTTGAACTTTATTCTTCCAGGATTGTAGTAACTTTCCTCTTTTCAGAAAAGAGCACAAGAGATAAATTGTATCCTCTTCTGTCCTCCAGAGCATCCCATTCACATTGAGTATCCTTTCAAACAAGGCTCAAAGCAGAGGCACTCATGCCTTCCATATCAGATCAGATGCCTACTTGGATATGAACCTCTTTGTTGACTAGCCATAGTGGAAGTTATCCATGAGACTACTGAGACGAGAGCAGCACTGTCCCATTGTCATAATCTCTTTCTAATCCATTTCTATGCAAGGCCTATTTTCAATGTGCTCAAGACTATCTTTGACTAGATGGAGAGCCTGGAAGCTCTCCACAGGTACTCCTTGGTGCTAGATAACTCCTGAAACTTGATGAACTTTGAGGCAGGCATCTTTTTTGTGGTTTGGTGTGGCAGAGCCTGGAGATGAGTCTGCAGCTGGGGCCTGGGACCAGAACCCATTCTAGGGTCTCTGCCGTCACAGCAGCCCACTATGGAGGGATGTGTCATGCTGAGACCTTGCTAAGCCAGGGTAAAGCCCATGGAGAAGATGCATCTAAGGATGAAATGAAACCATTTTTTCTTGTGGATGACTCAGTTATAATCCTGGCCTTCAAGTTGCTTTTCTGCTATGGTAGGTGTATCTGTATGTCACGCATCTCATGGCGTGGGCATCTGGAAAGTTGGTCTGCAAGGTTCCTGGTTGGTGTAAAACTGATCTCTCCCGCATACATGGTGCTTCCATCCCTGGACTTGGGCAGCACATATACCTTGTATGTGGCAGGTGGTATATACATTATGTGACTGTCGGAGGTCGGGGTCTAACCCTTTCTTAGATCTTTATTCTTACAGGTATAGCCTAAACCTGTTGTTGTCCTTCAATACACTTCAAGTTTTGTGCTATTATTTGTCAACTTTACTCTCCAGGTATGGCAAGAAATATACTATATTGCTCATGGTGGCAAGTTGTATGGCCATCTCTAGGGGAATCATGAGGGCTACAGCATCTCCATCTATTCTGGGATACAGCTTTCCATCCTGTTGGCTTATCTAGCACAACTAGATCTCCCTGCAAGTATAAGCCTTGTGCTCCCTCCTAGGTGCTCAGTTACCCTGCTTGTGTCCTACTCGGCTTTCCTCATTCTGAAGCACTTCTCCTGTCCATGGCCCTGCTGCCCTGTGCATTGTGCCTGTTAGGCTACTTCTGCCTGGCTTCTTAAGTTTTGGTGAGGGTTAGAAAAGCTTCTGTCTTGGTACTGCCTCTTGATAAGTCATATGCTGCTTTCATGATATGGCTTTGTTGGTGAGGTCAATACCACTGTCATTGATCTGGCCTCCAGAGGGAATCCTAGCAGCAGCTCCCCACTGGAATCAAATGGAATTCTCCTTTGCACTCTCCTGGCTTAGCCTCTTAGGCTTAGCATATTCTCCTAATGCCCTGTTGGCTTTATCTTCCCATTGCTCCTGAGTCCACTTCCCTGTTATATCTGCATAAGTGGCAGGAAATTCTCATGCTTTCTCTTTCTCCAGGCATGTGGGCTTTCTCCCTGTGATTGCTGAGGACAATCATGTCCCAGAATCTTCTGGTGATATCCACAATCTTTGGAATAGATGACCATTAAGACATTATGGGTGTTTGTAAGTTTTGGGGACTATTTATATAATCTGCCAGCTATTCATCAGCTAAAGATTGATAGCCAAAAATTTTCCTCCCATTCTGGGTGTTGTCTCTTGAGTGTGACAATTGTCTCTGTGTGTTTGTTGGATTTCCCCTAGCAGTTTCATGTCTTTTTGATAAGATCTGTGATCTATTTTGAATAGTTTGACAGGATGAGAAGAGAGGTCTCTACCTTCAGTCTTCTACATGTTGCTATCCAGCTTTCCCAGCAACACTGTTTAAAAAAATATTGTCAAGGTGATGTATAGAAGGGTTACAGTTATATAAATAAGGTAATAAGTACATTTCTTGTTGAACTTCTTACCCCTTCCCTTGCTTTTCTCCTACTTTCCCTATCTCCCCAATCCCCCCTCAAGTTGCATCTTGTCTTGTGTATGTCACTGTTGCATTGGTTCCCCCTTGTCCTTTGTCTCATGACTTTATTGTTCACTTCTCTTTCCAATTTAAATAAACATATATACAATCCAGGGTACCAAAATCAAATACAGTGGATATACCACAGGGGGAAGAACAGACAAGAGAAACAAGAAATCACATAGTACATTAGAAACAACAACAACAAAGAAAAACCTCTTGTGTCCATATCTTGGACTTCATTTCCCTTAGCATCATCTTATATGGTCATATGTGCATAGCTTTTGAGCTATTCTGCTCATCTGATAAGATTACCCTAGACATATACTAATTATTGCCAATAAGGGAAACCATGAACCTGTGATTCTTTGGGTCTGGATTACTTCATTTATAATATCGTGTGGTCATAATTAGCTTAACTTTTTAATGCTTTGTTTACATTTTCATAATTGGAATTGGCCTGTGACTTGCCTATCCAGAACTTTCCATTGCATTGAATCATTCTGTCTCAAAGTGGCAAAATACAGTTAATGTTACATTTTCTGCAATGTGTGGAAACAACCAAGCTTGGAAAGAAGGGTTTGTTTTCTAGTCCCTCACGCAGACCCTGTGCAAATTATTACCAGTCATGGTGGTCTTCCTGTCAGAGAGGCGGTGTAACCAAGTCTGACCATGGAGCACCTCATCCACTACTCCTAACCCTTTGGAGACTGTCCTGACAATACATGGCTTTTCAAGCATCTCTGGTGTGGGAGACAAGCACACTTTTCCTATAGAACAGCAGAGTCTGTGGCACTGTGGCTCAAGTGGTAAAACATTAGCCTTGAGCTAAAGAGCTGAGGGACAGCACCCAGGCTCAAAGTTCAAGCCCCATGACTGACCAAAAAAAAAAAAGAAAAACAGAGGAGGCTGTACAGGCACCATTTCTAAGAGCTTCATGTCTATCAAGCCTTTGACTTTAGTGAAATAAGACATAGTGCTCTTCTCTAGATTCTTCTTTGCTTTTAGCTTTTCTCTCTGATCAGAGCAGTATACTGCCATTAAGGAAAGCAGAGAAATGATGAATGACTTCATTGTTTCATCCCTGGAGATGGCTACAGAGACAATTTGGTACTTCTTCTAGTTCCCTCTATGTGGGAAATGAGCTCAGATTGCATATGCTGTCTTATGACCCCTTTCCTTAACTCTGTCTCCTCACATCGGTGAGTGTTGGAACTTTAGATTTTGCCCTATTGACCCAAAGTATTCTTCATGGTTTAAAAATTCCCAACTTAGTAGCATGTCTTGTATCTTGTATCTGGTTAGATCTAGTCTTAGAGTAGATCGAGAGTCTTATTTCATCTTTTAGAGATGCCTTGTTTTCTAGGATGGTTTGGCTTCCACTTCTTTTTTTTTTTTTTTCCGGTCGTGGGGCTTGAACTCTGGGTCTGGGCACTGTCCCTCAGCTCTTCAGCTCAAGGCTAGTGCTCTACCACTTGAGCTACAGCGCCACTTCCGGCTTTTTCTGTTTATGTGGTGCTGAGGAATCAAACCCAGGGCCTCATGCTTGCACGGCAAGCACTCTACCGCTGAGCCACCTTCCCAGCCCCTGGCTTCCACTTCTTTTTTTGTTGGGGGGAGGGGGTCTGGTCGTGGGCCTGAACTCTGGGCCTGGGCACTCTCCTTCAGCTCTTCAGCTCAAGGCTAGAGCTCTACCACTTGAGCCACAGCACCACTTCCAGCTTTTTTCTTTTTGCTTATGTGGTGCTGAGGAATCGAACCCAGGGCCCCATGCATGCAAGGCAAGCACGCTACCACTGAGCCACCTTCCCAGCCCTGGCTTCCACTTCTTAATAAGCCTTTATTCTTAATATCTAGAAGCATCTAAATGATCTATTCTAGCCAAAAATCTAACACATTCATAATGTTCCATGTGGAATAATAGCAGATGATACCATTAGTGCTGGTATTTCCACAATATTTGAGTGGCAAAAGTCTCCTTTTCTCCTGATTAGGCAAGAAATTCAAAGTTCCAATGGAAGGCCAAGGCCAAGTTTGATGAGAAATACGAGCCCAGCAAGAACAAGTGTTTTTCCAGAAGCTTCAGTGTTAGATGTTTCCTGTTTCCATTATTAAAAATTGGGGGGGGGGAGATTAGAAAGCCAAAGTGGTCATTAGCTAGTAAATGGTAGTTTAAGACTATTTCTGGAGATTGACAATGCTTGCTGTCTACATTTTCTGTCCACATTTGGGATGCAGAGTCTCTTAGAGCGGAAGAAGGAAGAGCTGGCTCCTACTTGTGCCTCTTCTTTTTGTCTTCCACATCTCCTGAGTGAGCAGAAGCCACTTCACTTGGTGATACCCAAGTACTATGGGTGACTTTGCTCAGATCGTATGTTTTGCTCTCAGGGGTCTGCTCATGGGACCCTGATTGATGCCCAGTAGTTCCCCTTCATTAAAGAGTTCTTCTATCTACTTATAGTCCCAAGCACAGTGTTCTGGGGGAGAGGGCTAGTAGGACTAGATGGAGCTCACATCTGACTGCTGTGTGGCAGGTCTGCACTGCCAGGGCTTCAGCAATGGACATGGCAGGCATGGAGAGGTAGGCCTTCTTAGATGAATGAGGCTGAGAGTATAGCAATCTTAATGGTCAGATGGGACTTAAAGGCCTAGTTCTTGGGAGATAACATCTCAGGATCTTCTTGTAGCTTCACAAACCTATACAACATCAGCCTGGAGAATCTCTGAGACTATTCTGACACTAGCTTTAAGCTCTGTGGTGGGGGAGAGAACCTGTACCTTGGAGGTGTAGAGAGATAGATTTTCCTGCTTGATGAGGCAGGCTCAGCACCCTGAAAGCCTTAACCCTGACATTATTGACTTACCTGTGTCCTGAGGAGGAACTTGCATCTGATCAATATACAAGATTGCTGGCCCCAAAGGTAACATTTGAGGTGAAAGGCAAAAGCAACCACTATGATAGATTACCTTTAGCAATACACAACTATAATAAAGTACAGTCGAACCTGACTATGGTTTGCCATTAGATACTGCTAGGTCATTTTCCTGTGCGAAAGACTTTCAACATAGCTCTTCTGGAAAGAAAATGTCCTCTGTGTTTCTATAGACCTAGACTGAAGAACCCAAATCCTAATCACTTGGGATTGAGTGCACACTCCTGGCCTCAGGATGACTGGGGGGGGGGGTGGTCCGGCGTCTGTGTCTGCCGTGGCCCAAGCGGCTGCTGCCGTGGTGCTTGCCCTTGTGGACCCCTCGAAGGAGCAGACCGTTGCCCAGGTCCCTTTGATGGCCCCTCTCGTGTCTGTGCTACTTGACAGCATAGGAATGATAGTGAGGCTTGCACTAAATGGAGAACAGGACTTTTTCCTCCTATGGCCAGGTCTGTTTGTGCTTTTTAAGTCGTCTCTGGTGCACTGGCCTCCAGGTGAGGAGAGGCGTGGTTGTGGTGGCCCAATGGCCCTCCCTGTGGCTGAGGGACCTGCTGGGGGACCTTGAGCTGTATGTCCCAGGCTAGCTCCGCCTGTTGCTGCAATGTCTTCTGGGAGTGTGTGATCTAGACCTGTGACCCCGTTCATGGCCTCGACTGATTCACACTTCTGCTCTTGCTGCTGTCTTGTTGCTTCTCTTGCTGTCTTTTCTTATATCATGGTAAGAGCTTTTGGAAACCTGATCTCTGTCTTCAGATTCCTTTTTTTAAGTTCAAGCTCGAGTTTATTCATACTGGAAGATTTCATGTTCTTGCTGACTTATACTGAGTTAGGTGTTTGTACCCTTTCCTACTGACAACAAGTCTGATTAAATTTTGTGATGGGGTATTTTGGACAGAAGGATCTTCCTTGATACATAAGAAAGTGTTGCTGACTGCTGTGACTGGGGACAAGACAATAATGAGAAACCAGGCCACAGAACTGAGGTCTTGAGGAGCCAGGTGACCGGATGGGATTCCTGCAACCAAGTCCTAGTGTGCCCTACGAAGAATTTTATTGAGTTCAGTTCAAGGGGAGGGGCAACTACAGATCAGTGCACACAGGAGGGTATCAATCTATCTTGTGGTTATAGACATTAATGAGGTATAATTTGTAAACATAGAAATTATTGACTCCTTTATCATTAGGGAGCAAAAGGGAATAATAAAACATTCCTTCCATAAAACAGACATCCACCTTATCCCCAAGGCCTTAAACTCATAGTGTTCAAACAGCTCCCCACTCAACTGGGGTAATAACTTTTACCTCTGTCAGCCTCGACCGTGAGGCCTTACTCGGGCTCAGCTCTGAGTATTCCCAGGGCACTTCGAGCTGGCATTCCAAGCTCTTGAACCCTTTCAAGTTCACAGCTCAACATCAGAGGCCCTCATGGTATTAACAGACAATTGAAGCTATATGTTGGAAGAACTGGCAAATTCTGACTCAGGTCCAATGTACAGTGACATTTTCAGGTTCCTCTTTGATCATCTTCACACTGAGGGATGCCAGGGACTTCTCTTTGGCTATTGCTTCTCTATCTAGGTGATGACAGCTTGAAGGCCCAGGAGAAGCCACTCAAGGTAGAGAGGGCTGGGTCTCATCCAGATTCAGTCCCTTTGCTTTCAACTTGGCTTCCTGTAAGGCTACTTTTCTCTACTTCCCTTTCTAGAAATTCAGTTAGGCTTTTTCCTGGTGTACAGCCAAAGCATTTCTATGCATATTTCTTGAATTTCCTATTCTGTAGTGCCAAAAAAGAAGAAACCTGTGGGGAGGAGTGGGCAGTTAAATCTGGAGCGCCCTAGTCGCCAGGTAGATGCACACACACGATATGGTCTCTGGTTGCAAGTGGACAAAAACATTGGTCACAGACTATAGTTCATGTAATTGCATCAGGAACTACCCAGGCAGTCTGAATGAGGGTTTGATCACATTCACATTTTAAGACTTGTAAATACATAGCAATGATCGTCTGGGGTGCTTGACATGCACACAGAACCCCAGCTACTTCAGCACCCTCTGCTTCGCCTTAATAACTTGCATTTGCTGTTAATGTTGCTCTGGGCAAGGACCAGAGGACTTGGAGTCCTTTTTCTTTTTTACTGAGGAGGTGGTGAAATACTTATCACATCTCTTATCCTCCTGGGAGCTTCTGAGATTTTTTTTTGGGGGGGGGGGTCTTGTTGTGGGGGGGGGGTCTGAACTCTGGGCCTGGGCGCTGTCCCTCAGCTCTTCAGCTCAAGGCTAGCACACTACCACTTGAGCCATACCACCACTTCTGGCTTTTTTTTCTGCTTATGTGGTGCTGAGGAATCATGCATGCAAGGCAAGCACTCTACCACTGAGCCACCTTCCCAGCCCCCTTTAAAAAATTCTTGCTTGTATTTTTACCCTTCTTTGTCAGATATAGTCATTTTTTATAACACTCAGGAGTTTCAATGTAACAATTGGTGTCATTGATTCCCCATCATTTCTGCTTGTGATAGAGAAAGTGCCTTCTTTGCACTGGTGAATCCATAGGCTGGTGCCCATGGAACCTTCTGGCATGCAGAGCATCCCAGAAGCAGCTGGCCTTGTAGAACCCTGGAAAGGCTTCCAAAGCCTCCATCATGGCACCAAGGGACATTCTGCTGTGGGAGACTGTGGTACTGTCCCTGGGTGAAGCCTGTGTCCTGAGCATTCATATCAAGCAATTGCATTTTCCTCTACCAGGCTGTTCAAGCTCAGACACTGCAGGAGGACAATGAATGTGGCATCTCCCACGGCAACACCAGAGAACCCACCAAACAAACGACTCCCATCCCTGTGATTGCAGCTTTGCTGGTTCAGAGCTATACCAGGAAGAATGCTGCTCTCTTCTTGATGTAGAGCAGTCTGTGGTCTTCTGTAGCTGCAACTTTGTATAGACAGAGGGAGCTTACAGTAATGGCTGGGTGATGTCAAAGTCTATGAGATCTCTCAACGAAGCGAAATCACACTGAGGAAATGTAGAAATGCAGCCTGGGGGAGGGGGGTAAACTTCCCTCTGACTCCCACTCCCTCAGCCCTGCAAGTGGACTTCCCAATACTGGCCACCCTGTGTTGAGAATGTTCTACCCTCTACATGGCTCAATGAGCTGGAATTGTAGAGAAGAAAACATACAGCCATGGCCTTCTTGATGCAATGAAAAGTCTTAATCTGCATTTCTCCTACTTGTGAATAGTGTTTGCCTAAAATGAAGGACGCACTATGCATTCCATTAGTGTGCATCATGACAGAATTGGGATGGAGATTTACAAAAAAAAAAAGATCAGAAGACACATGGGACTGGATCAACCTGTCAGGAATCAGGGAATGGTTGTATCTAAGCAACTGCAATGTCATGCATTCTCAAGTGGTGCTTGGTAGTGAGGACAGTGGACTGTGAGTAGACATCCAGTGTTTTCCTTTTTATTGCAGACGTTAGCATGTGTGTAGGTGTTCACCCTTTCCCTGTCAATGTGAGCCTTGTCTACAAAGAGTTAATATCTTTAAATCTGATTTTCATAACTGGTCTCAGGCTCAGGCTGGGATTAGAAGACGACAGGAGTAGGAACATGGAGCAATTCTGGACCTTGACTTTACTTTTTTGTTGTTGTTGTTGGTCATGGAGCTTGAACTCTGGGCCTGGGTGCTATCCCTCAGCTCGTCAGCTCAAGAGAAGTGCTTTATCTCTTGAGCCACAGCACCACTTCCATAGACCTTGACTTTTCTGAGTGAGCTTTTTTCTCTAGCCCTGAAGTCTTCTGAAGGGTTGTAGGCTATTAAACTCCTTTCTCTTAAAGTACATGAAGCCTGTTTCTAATAGGGCCAGGGGTGAAACATTTAATACACACTGAAAGCATGTTCTCTGGCCTTGGTTAAGCCACCCTCTCATTCTCTAGATGTGCTGGACATCACCTGTCTCCTTAAACCTGTGTGTCCCCGAACTCTCTCTCTGTAAAACCTGGCTTTCCTAGTTAACCTTCATACCTATGCATGGGCACGTGTATGCACTTGTGTGATCATGTGTTCATGGCCATACCTTCCCTTACTTGGTCTGTCACACCTGATTATGCTCAGGAGTTGTCACTGGGATCAGCTCCCAGGCTCTCTCACTTTTGACCTAGAGATGGGCCACCAGGAGTTAGTGCTGCTATCCTCTGTCCCTTATCCTGTTACATCTCTAGACCACCTTTGCCCCTCTCACTTCCATGTGGAAATGACTGGTCTTTAGCTTTTCAGACCTGGAGATGTGAAATGGTCCAGTCAGGTCCTCACCCCTCCCCCTCCACTCTCCCCAGACCAAATCTTTGGTCAAACCCCTGTTGGTACCATGGGAACCACTAAGGGCATCAAGTCACCCATTTTAAAGTAGAACAGAACTTTTCATTCTATGCTATACTTTCAACTTCTTGTTCAGCCCCTGCCTCCTAAGACTTCTCTCCATATACAAATATATACATTCACAACCTAGGAACTTACTGCTGCTTTATACCAGTCAGATGTCATCTCAGCCTTCTACCTCTAAAAATGACCACCCCCCATGTCAGCAGGAAGTAGCCAGAGAGAATCAGTGGCTCTTCTCAATTTTCAAAAGGCTAGAATGTTAGGTATGCCCATGACATTGGCCCCCCTCTTCCTGCTCTCCTCCTCTTCTCTCCTAGAAAGGAAATCTCAGTAGCCATTCCAGAAATCACCTGTGGGAAACAAGTAATCAATCACATCTAAGTGTCAGTCCCCTGACTGAGTTAGCAAAGGCCTCATCCTCTGAGGTCTTGTGCTTATCTGCCCCAGTCAGGCCTCTTCCTGCCAGTGAGAAGATCCATCAGCTCTGACGTCATTTCCACATCCGCTGTGGACACATCTCCTCATTGCCCTTCCTATATAATTCCTCTCTCCTGCCCCATGTTCTCACTGTGCATGCAACCAACTCAGGCAGGACATCAGTTTGCTCCTGCTCTTGACTAAATCAACTCTTGCTGGAGAAAATGGCACTCACCTGCTTTTTACCTGTACCTACTCAGCTATCTCAGGAACAACTTGAAGCAGAAGAGAAGCCAGAATCACACAGTCCATGGCTGACTTCCCTGGCCTCTTCCTGCAGAGAAACTTCCTCCATACGGATACCAGAAAGGCTGTATATCTCACTTGCTAAAGGACTTTCAAGATGCTTTTCTAGAAATCCATGTGGCCCAGTATCCACCGGATATGGGACAACAAAAAACCAGGTCCAATGCGCTGGCCATTCAGGTGGATCCTGAAGGAAGGATTCGGTACGATGCAGTTGCTCCTCAAGGTCAGTCAAAAGACAAGGTCATTTACAGCAAATATACTGACCTGGTGCCAAAGGAGGGTATGAATGCCGATGATCCAGACCCACAGAGACCCAGCGAAGAAGCTATTCAAGAGATCACAGCAAAGACAAGGGTAGCCTTAGAGAAGTGTGTGAAGCAGAAGGTTGCCACAGCCATGCCAGCTTGATAAACTGTCTCCTGCTCAGTATCTGTGATATACTATCTCAGCAGGGAGTGGCATTTAACTCTGGAGCTACACAGAGGCTAATTCACATAGTAGAGATGCAGACAGAATCCAATGGAGCCTCCGAGGTTCAAGATCAACAAGAAGATTCCCCGGGGACCACCTTCTCCTCCTGCACCTGTCATGCACGCTCCAAGCCCAAAGATGACTGCCAAGGAGCAGCAAGAGTGGAAGATTCCTCCTTGCATCTCCAACTGGAAAAATGCAAAGTGTTATAAAATTCCATTAGACAAGCAACTGGCCACTGATGGAAGAGGACTTCAGATGGTACACATCAATGAGAACTTTGCCAAACTGGCTGAAGTTCTCTACATTGCTGACTGGAAGGCTCTGGACACTGTGGAAATATGGACCTAAGTGGCAAGAAAAAGGGCTCAGAAAAAAAAGGAGAAACTTGGAGTGATGGCCCAAAAAGCCAGGGGAAGGAGAGCTGGGATCAAAACCCATGTGGACAGATGATAGGGAGGCACGCACGTAGGAGGGATGAGATCCAGCAGGAGAGGCAAAAAGAGAGACGGCATGACCATTATCTTTCCTGGGCAGCTGCTGGGAAGGGATCAGAACTGCAGAGAAAGGAACAGCAGATATAACTGAAATCACTGAAGTCATTGGAGTGTCCCCAATCCTTGCACCTCAAATGAAGTTCAGTATTACTAAAAGCTCTTCAACCAGTCCAAGCATATGGACAGTGGATTTTCAGGCAGAGAAGATGGAATTTACAATATGTCACAAGCTAAAAAGAAAATAATACTGACACAGAGCAAAAGGTTGTTATTCTACAAATCTACAAGAGACATCCTGGAAGTAGAAAGGGAGGAGATGGCAGGCAGGTGAGTCAGGGAAGAAGGAAGAACAAGAAAGCAGGCATTCCTGAGCAGGTGCTTGTCAAATCTTCCTGAAGGTCTCCCAAGGGATAATGCACAAAGCACCAGGATCACCCAGATTATGCCCAGTGAGTCTCTACCCCCAGCCTGTCCACCACTGTCAGAAACAGAACATTCTGTGTCACTGTCCCCTGCAGTCCACTGAGCACCCAGACATTCTGGGGACATAGGCAGAAAAGGCAGGCAGTCAATGTCCTGAAGGTGACCTGCATTCAGCCTGGGATGGGGGTGCACAGGTGGCAATGCCAGCACTTGAGAGGCAACATTCTATTTCATCTCTGCAGTCACCCTCCAAGGCCACCACTATCGTCACCTCTTTTTTCTCAGGACACCAATGCTCCAAAAGGCAACTGGCCCAAGACTAAGCAAGTCAGAGGCAGCAGGCACCACCTGGGACCTGAACAGGTGCAGAGTGGGTGAGGAGGGGGTTGTGACTTTCTCCTTACACCCAGTTGTCTTGTCTTGTCTTCTTTTCCTTCCTCCCTTCTTCCTTCCCTCCCTCACTTCCTCCCTCCCTTTCTTTCTTTCTTTCTTTTCTTTCTTTCTTTCCTTCTTTCATTTTCTCTTTCTTTCTCTTTTCCTTCCTTTTTCTTCCTTCCTTTTCTTCCTTTTCTTCTTTCCCTTCATCCCTTCCTTTCCCTCCTTCCCTCCTTCCTTCCTTCATTTTGTGTTTTCTAGTACTAGGGCTTAAACGCAGGGTCTTGGTGCTGATCTTCAGCTTCTTTGCTCAAGGCTGATACACTACCACAGCTCGACTTTTGGCTTTTTGCTGGTTAATCAGAGATAAGAATCTCACAGGATTTCCTACTCAGGCTGGCATCAAACCACAATACTTGGATTTCAGCCTCTTGAACAGCTAGGATGACAGGTGTAAGCCCATCATTTCTTGGTCTATTTGCTTACTATGAGCATGTGTTCCTTCTACAATGAAAAGGAAACAGCATTTGGAAACCTTTCTGGATTGCTAGCCTAGGACCTCATTTGTATTCTGTATTGACCTCTACTAGGGCAATACAGTATGCCGGTAGGTAAGTATTAGATGGCTCCGCCATGGTGTTCCCTGCCAGGGAAGGCCAGAACAGCACAGGAAGCCTTCCAGAATGGGACCCATCCAAGGACCAACCTGTCCTGTAAACAAATGCAATGGGCTAAGCTCATGCCTTGTCTCACTTCTGCTCTCCCTGTCTTCCTCCTGCTGAGCTGTGTCACAGCAAGTATTAGGGATCTGGCTAGGGGCCACTTGAATTGGGGAGACATCTTGGGGTTTAAAAGAGTGTGCTTCTGGGGTGACATTGTCCAAAAAGAAATGTACTCTTTACTTCCCTTATGTAACTGTAATCCCTCTGTACTTCACCTTTACAATAACAATGGTATAAAGAAAAAATAAAGGGCATATTTCTATGACTATCTGTCACTGGTATATCTAGTTACTGCCACCTGTCCTGGTCCCATTCCTCTACTTCTTCTGGAAGTGTAACCCCTCTGTACTGCACCTTTATCATAGCAATGATATAAGGGGGGAAAAGAAGGGGCATATTTCTGTGACTAGTTATTACTGGTATAGCTAGGCAAATAACTGCCACCTGCCCTGTTCATAGGAATGCCTTGCAGCAATATTCTCACTCAGGCTGGTCCCATCCCCCCACCCCAACCTCCAGAGTACATGATGGCAGTGGAAAAACAAGGCTCAGATGGACAGAACCAGCATCTCTGGGGATACTCCAATCAGCAAGCCTGTGAAGTTTCTCAACAGGATCTTTCTTTTCCTCCTTCTCTCCCTTCCTCTGTTCCTCCCTCTATCCCTCCCTTCCTTCCTACCTCCCTTCTCCCTTCCTTCTTTCCTCCCTCCCTTCCTCCTTCCCACCCTTCTTCCTACCCTCCCTTCCTCCCTCTCTTCTCTCCTTTCTTCCTTCCTTCCTTCCTTCCTTCCTTCCTTCTTTCCTTCCTTCCTTCCTTCCCCCTCCCTCCTTCCCTTCCTCCCTCTGTTCTCCCTTCCTTCCTTTATTCCTTTATTTGTTCCTTCATTTTGTTCTACATTTTCTTTCTTTCTTTCTTTGACAGAAGAAACCACAGCTCCTTCTATTTCACCTCAAATTTGTGACCCTCCTGTCTTAGCCTCCCTGAATTTTGGAAGTATAGACCTGTGCCACCATGCCTGGTTCATCTATTTTGCTTTCTTTGTTTCCTTTTATTTTCTTTTTTCTTCCTTCCTTTTTTATTTTGGTGGCACTGGGGATTTTAGTCATAGCCTTGAGCACCTGTTTTAATTTTACAAATAGATTGTTCTTGAGTCTTTTGTTTTTTGTTTTCGTTTTTGTAATGGGGCTTAACTAAGAGTCTGTGTGCTGTCCCTGGGATTTTACACTCAAGGCTACTGCTCTACCCCGCCAGCCACAGCATCACTTCTGGTTGTCTGGATGGATGAGATAAAAGCAGACAGCCTGAAAACATTACAGGAAGGACTAAGAGAAACTCTAGAGCTTCTTGGCACAGGTAGAATTTTTCTCAAGAAAGACCCAGAAACACAACAAATCAAAGAAAGGTTGGACGAATGGGATTGCATTAAACTGCAGAGCTTCTGCATGGCAAAGGACACAGCTAGCAAGATAAATAGAAAGCCCACAGATTGAGACAAGATCTTCACTAGCCATATAACAGATAAGGGCCTTGTATCTAAAATATACTTAGAACCCTAAAAAATAAATCCCCCAACAATAAATTCTCACAGAAACAACTGCCCCATTAATAAGTGGGCTAAAGACTTAAAGAAAGACTTCTCAGAAGAGGAAATAGGAATGACCACTAGACACATGAAGAAATGTTCAACTTCTCTGGCCATAAAAGAAACTCAAAATCAAAACAACATTGAGATTCTACCTCACCCAGTTAGAATGGCTATAATCAAGAACTCTAATAACAAAGATGCTGGAGGGGATGTGGACAGAAGGGAACCCTACTGCATTGTTGGTGGGAGTGTAAACTTGTTCAACTACTCTGGAAACAATATGGAGATTCCTCAAAAGACTACACTTAGAGTTCCCCTATTATCCAGCAATCCCACTTCTGGGCATCTACCCAAATGACCATAAACAAGGCCATACTAAAGCTACCAGCACAACTATGTTTATTGCAGCATTATTTACCACAGCTAAGATATGGAACCAACCCAGATGCCCCTTAATAAATGAATGGATCAAGAAAATGTGATGTGTGTGTGTGTGTGTTCATATATATGTGGAATTCTATGCTTCCATCAGAAAATTACACCTCCCCATTTGTAAGGAAATGGAAGGACTTGGACTTGATGGAATCAACATGGTCGATGTTGTCAACAGTACTTCACATGCCTTATTTTTCTGAGGCTTTTGGAGATGTGATATTGTCATTTAACTCAGGCTGACTTTGAACTTGCAGTTCTCCTGCTTCAGCCTCCTTAATGTGCCAACATTAAGACTTGTCTGGAATTGTCTTATTTCTTTTTGACTTTATTTTTCTCTGGGATATACAGAGTTATGGATTCATCCTATGACTTTTATAAATCTTCTACAGTTTTTGTCAAATAAATATAAATACTATGAAAATCAGCTTCCTTTATGTCCTTTACACAGAGCCAGGCTCTCCT
Source organism: Dipodomys merriami (assembly GCF_024711535.1). Lineage (NCBI taxonomy): Eukaryota > Metazoa > Chordata > Mammalia > Rodentia > Heteromyidae > Dipodomys > Dipodomys merriami. Next base: position 18,114,348 of record NW_027202715.1, on the reverse strand, counting down.
GAAGTCACTTTACAATCATTTTGAAATCCATGAAGATAGGACAGTAGGTTCCTTATGCTGTCTTCATACATAGCTGTACTGTATTTCAAAATTATTCACCCACCATCTTTCTTTCCCTCTCCCACAAAACCCATAGTTGGAATCATGTTCTATATATACATATATAAACATATATGTATATATATATGTGTGTATGTATATATGTATATATGTATATGTATGTATATACATATATGTGTATAATCCATATTACATATAACTATGATAACTATTTACTATGCATATTGTATATGAGTGTACATATACACACATTATATATATATGTATAGTTGTATATTACCACGGCATGTCAGTGCCATGCACTAAGCCTCTTGTCTGTGCCCTTCACCATGACCAGACTCAACATTTGAATCCCAGGAGTTTGGACCTAGTGCCTTCAACTGCAATGTCAGCTTTAGCAAATCACACAAGACAAAAATATACCCTTTAGACAATATCCCCTCACAGCTGGTCCACCCTGGACAGAGAGGAAAAGATGAACTGGGTTCCCAAAGCTACTAGCATTACATTTCTTCCAGGAACCTCTTACCTTTGCTTTTCTATCAGCATCAGCAACTTTGTACCATCACTTGGTAAGGAAAGAAACAATCTTTATACTCTAGAGACCCTGAAGTCTGACCTTTCCAGTTCTTCTGAATGGGTTCCCTTCCTACCTTCCTCTTCCTGTTCCTTATCATCTGGAAACACTTCTCAGCCACTTGGGGTTTGTGTTTACTGACTTTGGCCTTCGTAGCCTGACAGGAAAACTTTGCACCCATGTAGCTTGGAGCCACAGTAATGGCTTGAGCCCCTTTGGGGTGGTTGAACGTTTTGGGTTTTTGTTCCCTGTGTATCAGGGAACATAACATGGAATCCCTGTTCAGGGATTCTTCTCTTTATGCTGTCATTGATCAGGATAGGAATGTAAGATACAAAGAGAAATTAGTGATTGTGTTGGAAATCTCTCTTGTGGTTTGCTGGTAAGTAAAATGATCTGTCTATCTTGTTCCACAGGAACAAGTCTAGCCATTTGTATAAGATAAAAAAAAATAATAAGCAGGATGGTTGGTATAAGAGTGTACTCTGAATTAATGTAACTTTCCTGTGTCATTTTTAAGCTCTATGACTGGCCATTTTGGCTGTGTTGGAAGGTCCTAAAAGACCTATGTATGTCATTTAGGAGCACTGTCACATGACCCTCCCCCACACATACACACACACACCTCTCCATTCAGTAGTCTAGCCACAGCTTCTTTAAAGCCTGACCATTGGCATCCATGAGCAAAATAGAAGTTTCCCTGTTTCACAGGCTACAGTTAGAACAGCATGGTATCATTCTGGTCACAGCAGGCTACAAAGCCAACCCAGATTCAAGGAAAGGGAGAATAGACTCCCACTCCCAGCGGGAAGCAAGATAATGATGTTCACTGAAGAGGACTACCACTATGTCCTCAAGCAGTCATTGTCAAAACTCTTGTCAAGTGTGAGACTTGGTGATGAGGACAAGGGGAGCTGGTGTTCTTCCTTTCACATCACTAGTTTTTATGTGTGTCATGAACCAGGAGTCGGGACCGGCACTGTCCCAAATACACTGGGAGTCACAAATAAGACCTTACCTGTGTAATGTCTAATTTTCAAATTGCTTCCTTCAGTAAGGCAAACAGAAACTGGAGTAAAAAAAATTATATTTTGTTCAACCAACACTATTCAACAGATATCACATCACTGTATTTCACTAAAATATTGAGATTGCTTCAGGAGCAGGGCCATGGTCTCACTAAGCAGGAAGGCCTGCAGGGATTTAACTACGATATCATGGGGACTGCAAAGCCCTGTATGATTTTTCTATGCATCAGTGGGGGGGGGGTCCCCTCTGCATCCACACTCACACTGAGGCAAGTAGATGCCTCCTGGTCTCACACTGGGATATGGATGACCAGACCATGTTACCTAGTTGGCCCATATCATGTGCAGCACTGAAAAAACAGCAGGCAGCCAGCAATAAGCATCAGGCCCTATCTGGCTGATGTTAGACTGTTTATGGCCCATGGAAGCTTTTGCTCTTCCCCAGACAGCACATAACCTGATTGATTTGCAGGTATCCTGGCCTAGGGGTAAAAGCCTGTGGGGACTGGAATTAATTCCCATGGGGCTGGGCACTCCCCCTAATGCCAGTCCAGTCTAGGGGGAGAAACTGACAGGGTAACAGGATCTCAGTCTCCCAGCACTTGCTATTGCCCAACAGGACACTGTCCCTTTACAAATGGTTGCCCCTCACACTGGGAAGAGGAAGAGGGGCATGGGCTTGACTGGGGAGCTTCCAGTGATGGGCTGACCACAGTGACCCTCCCTGGGCTGGGTGGAGCAGCCATGGTGAGGCTCTGATGGGTCTGGGGAGAGCAGAGTGACAGCCATATCACCTTCACAGCCCATGGCATTACATGGACTGCAGGATTCATGGATGCCTCCTGCCAAATGGCCTTAGTGGTATGGTGTGGGATCTGAGTCAGTGCCTCAGATGAAGCTGTGGCCATGTCCTCCAAAAGTTGGGAGGCAACAGAACATGTCACTCAGCCTTCTCAGGAAAAGTGAAATTGGCATGGGACAGTCTCTAAGACTGTAGAAAACATAAGTTCTGAGGACTGTGGCTACTGATTGCCAAGGAAGAAGGGTCCTGTCTTGGGGCCCCTTTCCATAGATGGTAAGCCCCCTCTGGCATCTTGACCCTTAGGGCATTTTGCCTACACATGCATACCTATTGCTTCCGAATCCACTTTGGGGATTGAAGTAAAGAGGCCAGGTCTGGCCGGTACCATATTGGCCACATGGTGGATGGTAGGGTCTGGCATCTTGTCTTCATGCTGGGGGGGAAGGAACCCCCCCATCATCTGCCTCCCATGTAATGGGCATGCCTGGACCCCTGGAGTCAGGGGCAGGCACCTGGCTAATAGGTTACTGAATCTGTCAGTCCAGTGCCTGGAACTGGGAATTTCCTGAGGATCTGCCCCTTGTGCCAACCTATTTAGGCCTGGACCACCTACCTGCCAAACTCCATGCTACCTGTATCTCTGTGATCGTGTCCTGTGTCCTGTCTCCTGGCTCATCTCCAGTCATCATGGAGTCCCATTCCACTCTCCATTGGAGCTGAATTGGCTTGTCGGTATTGTTCTTGTTATTTCTTTCCTCTTTAGTATGTTTCCTGGCTGTGTCATGTGTATTTGCATGCTGCAGGCCTTTGTAACTGGTGGCCTGCAGCCTGTTAACTGTATATTGAAGACTCCAATATTCTATATTTTAAAATGTGGCTTCTGGGATGATTCACCTTACAACAGGATCATCTCACTCAAATTCCAAAGGGCAGGAACTATTATGAGAAAAGGTTACAAAATTAACTTGACAATTGACCAGTATAAAAGAAATCTATAACTTTACTCTCCTTATCAGAGGATCAGATGGTCATCTGTTGTTAGGCCTGCAAATAATGTCCATTACTTGTATCTAAATCCTTGGGGTATGGTATAGGTACATCTTCCCATTTGGAATAATGTGAGACAGAAATGTGGACTGTCAGTCTGCAAAAAGAACAGTGTTGAGGAAACACAGCTCATCTCTGCCATGTAGGATTTCTCTGTATAATTTTTTTACTTTGGTGAGATGAAATTTCTGACAAAATTTTCCTACATAGGGTTTCTCTCCTGGGTGAATCCTCTGCTGCTTGCTAAAGTTTGACTTCTGGTTTAAAGCTTTCTCACATTCTTTACATTTACCAGGTTTATGCCTTTTGTCCAGATTTCTGACACTGTTATACAGGAATTTGATTAGGAGATACAGAAAAGCCGCATTTTGAGAGGTTAAATCAGGAGTCTTTATTAGAAAGCCAGAAACTGCGAGCAAACACATATCCCAAAAAAACTTGCAGCCTCAAATACTTAATACTGTTAGGAAAATGAGCCATGAGGGTAGAAAAACAATCTCATGTACAATTCGTTGTGTCAAAAACGAACTTTACAACTTTGGTGTGGGGGGGGGGGAGGGGGCCGGGGAGGATTGGGGGGGTGGGAGGGGGGGAGGATGGGAAAGGATGGGAAGGGGAAACAAAGGAGGAAGCTACAATGCTTGCTAAGAAATGTACTCATTATCTTGCCCATGTAATTGTAACCCCTCTGTACAGTATTTTCACAATTAAAAAAAAAAAAAGAAAAACAATCTCAATAAACCAGATTAACTTTAATGGCCAGTTGAAGAGGGACACCATGGTGACCGGAAGAGACTATCCTAGGTACTAAGGAGGATAAGGTTTGGAAGCCAGCCTGGACAGCTTGGCATGATGCCAAATGGCAGCTGAGCTGGTCTGGGCTTAAATAAGGTCATGGTCAGAGGGCAAGGTCAGAGGAAGCTCAAGAACTCAAAGAATCTCATGAGTTCATGGTACAGGTCTGCCAGGTCCAGTAAGCTATTGTCGAAGTCCCCGCCCCCAGACTCTAGGAATTTGGGCATACCCATCACCTGGGAGTGGAACTCTACCTCCAATAGTTTTTGGAAATCCCCTATCATCCACCAATTGCCAAGATGGCACTAGTTAGACCCAGGATCCTTATTTAAATGCCTCCTGAGTTGTGTCCTCTAAGGTTTCTCTCCTGTGTGTGTGCTCTGACAAACAGTGAAGACTGACTTATAGAAGATACATTTATTATATTCATAAAGTTTCTCTCCTATATGGGTTCTCTGATGTACAGCTGGGTTCTGGTCTTGGGTAAAAAAAAATCTGGGGCTAGGAAGGTAGCTCAGTGGTAGAGCACTTGCCTTGCATGCCTGAGGCCCTGGGTTCGATTCCTCAGCACCACATAAGCAAAAAGAAAAAAGCCAGAAGTGGCACTGTGGCTCAAGTGGTAGAGCACTAGCCTTGACCTGAAGAGCTGAGGGACAGCGCCCAGGCCCAGAGTTCAGGCCCTACAACCGGACCCCCCCCAAAAAAATCCCACATTCATTATTGTCATAAGATTTTTCTCCTGTGTCTTTGCTGATGCACAGTTAGGTCTGACTTTTTTCTTTTTGTTGTGGGACTTGAACTCTGAGCTTGGGTGTTGTCCTTGAGCTCTTCAGTTCAAAAACTAGCACTCTACCACTTGAGCCACAGTGCCACTTCCCATTTTCTGGTGTTTATTGGAGATAAGAGTTGTTAGTGAGAAACTCTAAACATGAAATATCTAATGTTAGGTTGAGTTTATTCCTACATAAGCCATTAACAATCTTATTATAGTATCAACTAACTGAATTTTAAATGTTCAGTTAAGAAAAAAAAAAAAAAACACAGGAGCTATAGCCTATGGCTCAAGCCTGTTATCCTAGGTACTAAGGAGGATAAGGTTTGGAAGCCAGCCTGGGCAGATGGCTCCAGTTAAGCAGCTGGAGAGTTAGACAGCCTGGAGGCATGGCTCAAGTGATATTGCCAGCAGTGAGTGAGCAAGTTGATGAAATGTTTAAGATTTCTCACTTCAAGTTCCATTACTGGCAAAAGAAAGAATGAAGGGTCAGGAATGATGGGAGGCTGCGGTAGGAGTATCGCTTGAGCTTATGAGTTAGAGACCAATCGAGCAATACAACAAATTCCCATCTCAGAAAACAAAGCCGGAAGAGGAAGAAAAAAGAGGAAGGCAGAAGGGAGGGGAACCTTTATGACATTAGATTTGATGGTTACTTTTTAGATATGACACCAAAAGTGCAAGTTACAAAAGCCAGACAAGTTTAACTATATAAAATTAAAACCTTGTGCACCAAGGGTACTCATTATATCTCATAAGTGATCAGTTACCAGATTTTTTTTGTCAGTTGTGTGGCTTGAGTTCAGGGCCTGGGCACAGGAATTTGTTGTATTGTCCCTGAGCCTCTGTATTCAAAGTTAGTGCTCTACCACTTGAACCACAGGGCCACTTGTTTTGTTTTGTTGGTCATGGGGCTTGAACTCTGGGCTTGGGAACTGTCCCTGTGCTCTCCAGCTCAAGGCCAGCACTCTACTGCTTTAGCCATAGTGCCACCTCCGGTTTTCTGTGGTTTATCAGAGATAAGAGTCTCACGGACTTTCCTGCCCAGGTTGGCTTTGAACCATGATCCTCAGATCTCAGCCTCCTGAGTAGCTAGGATTATAGGCATGAGCCACCAGGTGCCCAGCTCTACTTCTGGTTTTTGAGTGGTTAGTTAAAGATAAGAGTCTCTCCGGGACTTTTTTGCCTGGCTGGCTTCGAACTGTGATCCTCAGATCTCATCCTCCTGAGTAGCTAGGATTACAGGCATGAGCCATTGGCACCTTGTGTAAAATTTATTTTTAAAATTACAAAACAGGACTGGGAAGGTGGCTCAGTGGTAGAGCGCTTGCCTTGCATGCATGAGGCCCTGGGTCTATTCCTCAACACCACATAAGCAGAAAAAGCCAGAAGTGGTACTGTGGCTCAAGTGGTAGAGCTGAGCAACAGTGCCCAGGCCCAGAGTTCAGACCTCATGACCAACAAAATAAATAAATAAATAATAAAATTATAAAACAAGCTGAGTGCCAGTAATCCTAACTACTCAGGAGGCTAAGAGCTGAGGATTGAGGTTCAAAGCCAGCCTGAGCAGAATAGACCATGAGACTCTTACCTACAAAAGACAGAAGTGGAGCTGTGGCTCAAGTGGTAGAGACCTAGTCTTGAGCAAAAAAATGCTCAGGGACAGAACCCAGACCCTGAATTAAAACTTCGGCGTGGGAGGGAGGAGGGGGTAAGCGGGAAGGATGAGAAGGGATGGGAAGGGGAAACAAAGGAGGAGGCTACAATGCTTGATAAGAAATATATTCATTATCTTGTCCTCTGTACAGTATTTTCACAATAAAAAAAAACTTCAGGGCACACACACACAAGAAGGAGGAGGAGGAAGAAGAGGAAGAGGAGGAGGAGGAAGGGGAGGAAGAGGAGGAAGAAAAACCCATAAAATCCTACAACCTAAAAACAAATTCAGACTCTGATTTTAAAATGGACAAATGATTAAAGAGACTGTCCTGCAAAGAATATAGACAAATGTGTGATTCACATATGAAAAAATGCTCAATATCAGTGGTCAAGAGAAAAATTCAAATGAAATCACAATGAAATATATACCACTGTATACCGATTAGTATGGCCATATTTTCTTCTGAAAAACTCTGATAATGCTGGGCACCAGTGGCTCATACCCACAATCCTAGCTACTCAGGAGTCTGAGATCTAAAGCCAGGCTCTGCACAAACTTTAAGACTCTTTCTTATCTCTAACCACCAAAAAACAAAAACAGAAAGGCTGGAAATGCAACTGTGACTTATATGGTAGCACTGGTCTTGAGCAAAAAAACTAAATGTCTTCATGTGTTGTGCCCAGGTCGCAGGACCCCCACCAAGAAGACCACTGAGAGTCAGACTTTACAGCTGTTTTAAGGTTTTATTTAAACGGGCTGCAGCTAGGGCCTCATCCCACACTCTGACACAGCAGAGCCTAGGAGAAGAGCCCCGAGTTAAAGATTTGCAGGGCTTATAAAGGCACACAACCAACCAGGTGCTTGAATTACCACGTGTTGCTCAGCTAGACAGAATTTGCTGATTTCAGGTTTAGTTTAAATAAGCAACAAGTGGTCACTGCCTCAAAACTTTAAACCTTCACATGCAGGCACTGAGCTTAAGCCATAAGATTAGAAAGAAAAAACTCCAAAAAAAGAACAAGGGTTGGGAAGAATGTGGAAAAGTGTTAACTTTTTTGCATTTCTGGCAGGAGTGCGAAATAGTCCAAGATAGCTCATTTTATGATTTTCCATACTAAATACAGCCAAGTGCTGGTGGCTCATACTTAAAATTCTAGTTACTCAGGATGTCTAAGAATTGCAGTTAAAATCCAGACCAAGCAGGAAAATCCGTGAGACTCATATCTCCAATGAACCACCAAAAGACCAGAAGTAGAGTTGTGGCTCAAGTGGTAGAGCACTGGCCTTGAGCAAACAAACAAATAGCTGAAGGACAGCACCAGGCCCTGAGTTCAAGCTCCAGAAACTGGCACCAAGAAATAAAATAAAATTTAAAAAGACACAGTTGTATATCCAGCAGTTTATTTCTAGGTGTGTATGCAACAGAAGAGAATGCAGCCAGCTGCCGGTGGCTCATGCCTGTAATCCTAGCTACTCAGGAGGCTGAGGTCTGAGGATCTCGGTTCAAAGCCAGCCCAGGCAGGAAAGTCCATGAAACTCTTATCTCCAATAAAACACCAGAAAATCGGAAGTGGCACCGTAGCTCAAGTGATAGAGTGCTAGCCTTGAGCTGAAGAGCTTAGGGACAGCAACCAGGCCCAGAGTTCAAGCCTCACAACTGACAAAAAAGAAAAAGAAAGAGAGAATGCAAGGCCTAGAACAGGTATTTGAAGAATCATTTCTCACAATAAAACAACCTGTGGATTCACCAACAGATAAATGAATAAGTAAAACAGTAAACACATATAATACAATATTACTCTGCTTTAAAAAGGAAGAAAATTCTAATACATGCTACAGCATAGATGATTCCTGAATGAAGTAAGCTGAATAAGACAAACTAGTCACAAAAGAATAGCCATGGTATGATTTCCCTTACTTAAGTTCCAAGGGTCAGCAAACTCATACAGACAAAAAACAGGATGGTTCCAGAGCCTGGAAAGAAGAAAAAACTGCATATTTAATGAGTATACAGCTTCACACAGAGAAGATGAAAAATGCTACACATAGAGAGAAGGGATGGTCGCACAATATGACCATATATAAAAATGGTTAATGTAGCCAGGCATGGTGGCATGTGCCTATTATACTAAAACTTGGGACAGTAAGGCAGAATTACCATCCTTATATTTGTTCATATAGAACACTCAATAGAGTGTTTTCTATTATTATAGACTTTTGCTTAGACCCAGTCTCCTTACTTCAGTATCTTTTCATTGACTGCTATTCAGATGTGTCCCACTAACTCCTAAATGCTTTCTACCAATAGATTCCTTAAAAGATGTTGCCACATGTTGGCTAGAAGCAGAATTCCTGAAGGATCAAACCTTATTACAGACCAAATGTCCTTCAGGTTTTGCCAAGAATGACACTTCCAATGTAGAAAACCACATCAGTCTATTGTTTATTAGAACCACCAGTTCCTCTTCTGACACTGGCAATGGGTACAAATATGAAGAGAAGAACAAAAAAAAAAGCACCAATATCAAACAAGGTTAAACCTGAAATAGGATGAAATCAGGAGAAATCCATTTTATTGCTGCAGGTCACTAATGGAAGTAATTTGCCTATACAAAGGATAAAAGAATGTCAATTTAGAGATTCACCTCAACCAAAGAAAACTAAAGAGTAAGAAGAATTAGGCCCAAGGTAGAGCACCTAGAGAAAAAAGAAAAGGAGAGGGAAAGAGGGATGAATGGAAGAAAGATGGAGGAAGGAAAAAGAGACAGGAAAAAATAAAGTAAAAACTATCAGGCCACCTAGAAAGGAATGGACAAGGATTTCTAGGGAGACCAGGACATAACCACAATCCCAACCCTAACCCAGCCCTGATCCCTAGTCATAATCACAACCTGTACTAACTCAGCCCTAATCCCTACTCATAACCCTAAACCTAATCCTAACCAAACACTGATCCCTAGTCATAACCACAACACCAACCCTAAACCAGCCTAATCCTAGCAATGCCCCAAGCATAATCTAACCCTAACTCAGCCATGATCCCTAGTCATAATCTTGACACCACATCCAACCTTAAGACTAAGTATTCTTAGTCATAATCACAACCCTAACCTCAAACCTATTCCAGCCCTGGTCCCTATTCATAACCCAACTCTAACCTAGGCTTGATCCCTATTCATTACCTTAACCCAAATCCTAAGGAAGCTGTAATTCTTAGTCAAAATCATATTCTCAACCCCAACATTAACCAGCCTTGATCAATAGTAATAAAACAATTTCAACTCAAACCCTAAGCCACCCCAGATTCCTAGTCTTAACCCTAACCCAAATCCTAAACAACCCTGATCACTAACCTAAGCCCTAAACCTAACCCTGTCCTGATCCCTAGTAACCTGTAGCCAAAACCACAAACCTTACCAAGCCCTGATGCCTAGTCATAACCACAACCACAATCCTAACCTAGTCCTGATCCCTAATCATACTCCAAGCCTAACCCCAACCCTAACCCAGCCATGATCCCCAAGTAATAACCCTACTGCCAAACTTCAGCCACAATCCCTAGCCATAACCACAACCCTCAATCAGCCCTGATCCCTAATCATAATCATAACCCATCCCTAACCAAACCCTAATCCCTAGACATGACCACAGCCACAACCCCAAATATAACCCAGCCCTGATTCCTAGTCATGACCCCAACTCCAACCCTAAGCCAGCCCTGATCCCTACTCATAACTACAACCAAAATGCTAATCTGGCCCTGATCCTTAACCATGAATACAACCACAATACTTACCCAGCACTAATCCTTAGTCATAACCACAATCCCAACCCTAACCGAGCCCTGGTCCCCAATCATAAGCCTAACCTCAAACCCAATGCTAACCCAGCCCTGATCCCTAGTCATAACCACAACCACAACCACAGCCCTAACCCAACCCTGTTCCTTGCTCATAACCTGAACTCCAACTCTTACACAACCTTGATGCTGTGGTGGTGGTAAGCCTAACACAAATCCAAGCCTAAGCCAGTCATAACCCTAGTTATAACCCTAGTTATAACCCTAACCCTAAATCTAACACAACCCTGGTCCCTAGTCATAACCACAACCCAAACCCTAACCCATCCCTGATCCCTACTCAAAGCCACAACCAAAATCCAGCCTTGATCCATAGTTATACTCCAAGCCTAACCTCATCCCTAATCTAGCCATGATCCATAAGTGATAACCCAAACCCAGGACTGATCCCTAGTCATAACCACAACCATAACCCTAAACCAACCCTGATACCTAGTCATAACCCCAGCCCAAACCCTAACCAAGCCCTGATCCCTAGTCATAACCAAAACCACATCCCTAACCCAGACCAGATTCCTGGTCATAACTAAACCACAACCCTAACTCAGCCCTGATCCTGAGTCAACCACAACTACAATCCATAATCACAACTCCAATCCTAACCAAGCTCTGATCCCTACTCAAAATCACAGCCACAAACACAAATCTAACCCACCCTGATACCTAGTTATTACACTAACCAAACCCTAACCCAGCCCTGATCTCTGGTAGTAACCAAACACACAACCCTAACCCAGCCCTAATCCCTAGTCATAAACAAAAGCACAGCTCCAAACCTAATCCAGCCTGATCCTCAGTCATAATCATAAATCCCAAATATAATCCAACCCTTATCTCAGTCAAAACCACAAACAAAAAGCTAACCCAGCCCTCAGCCCTAGTCATAACCACAATCCCAACCCCAACCGATCCCTAATCTCTAGTCATAACCACAACCACAACCCTAACCCAGCCCTTATCCTTAGTCATAACCACAGCCACAACCTTAACTCAGCCCTAATCCCTAGTCATAACCACAACCACAATCTTAACCCAGCCCTGATCCCTAATCATAAACACAATGCCAACCCTATCAGCCTTAATACTTAGTCATAATCACAACCACAATCCTAAACCAGCCCTGATCCCTAGTCATAATTTTAACCCAAACCCTACCAACCATGATCCCTAGTTATAACTGAAAGCACCCATCCCAGAAGACCACATGGCCACATTTATGTACAGGAAAAGCAGTTTATTGCCAGCCAGGCCACCTCTCCCATAGGAGAGAGAGAAATGGCACTCGTCCTTTGTTTGGGGTCAAATATATAGTCAGGAACTAGGGAAGCTGTTTGTGTGCCTGCACAGCTGAACATTAAAACATTGTGCATAGCCAGGGTGCGGTTTTCTGACTAACAGTTACAATTAGGCAGCATTCCCTGATACAGCTGGGGCTAGGGGTAAAACATGGCTCCAGGAAGTGAAGTGAGAGGAACAGCCAGGGCTGAGGCCAAGTGCAGTTAGGCCTGGCCAGATCACCTGGTTTTGAGGGAGGGGCTGAGGACCTGAGATGGAGGGCATGCTAACAATAACCACAACCTCCACCCTAACACAGCACTGATCCCTACTTATAACCACAGCCCCCACCCTAACCCAGCACTGATCCTACTCTTTTTGTGTGTGGGGGGGAGGGGGTTGTCCGGTCATGGGGTCTGAATTCTGGCCCTGGGTGCTGTCCCTCAGCTCTTCAGCTCAAAGCTAGCACTCTACCACTTGAGCCACAGTGCCACTTCTGGCTTTTTTCTTTTTGCTTATGTGGTGCTGAGGAATCGAACCCAGGGCCTCATGCAAGTGCTCTTCCACTGAGCAACCTTCCCAGCCCTGATTGTACTCTTAACCACACCCCTATCCTAACCCATCCCTGATCCTATCATAACCATACCTCCAATCCTAACCCAGCCTAAACCGTAATCATAATGCTAAACCCAACCCCAACCTAAACCATCCCTGATTTCTATTTATTAACCTAAACCTAATGCTAACCCAAGCCTGATCCCTAATCATATCCAGAACCGAAATCCTAACCAAGTCCTGGTCCTACTGGTAACTATAACCCCCACCCTAACCCAGCTGTGATCCCTAGTCATAACCACAACCCCAACCATAACCCAGCCATGATTCATAGTCATATCCAAAACTCTAACTCCAACCCTATTCCAATCCTGATCCCTATTTATTATCCTAAACCCAAACCTAACCTAGTCCTAATTCCTATTCATAACCCAAGCCAAAATCCTAACACAGCCCTGACCCCTAGTCATAACCCCAAACCCAATCCCAAACCTAATCCAGTCCTGACCCATCATGACCACAACCACAACCCTAAACCTAACCCAGCCCTAATCTCTACTCATAATCATAACCCCAACCCTAACCAATCCCTGAACCCTAGTCATAACCCTAACTCCAACTCTAATACAAACCAAACCCAGATCCCTAGTCAACTCTAATTTCAACACTAAGTCAGCCCTGGTCCCTAGTCATAACCACAACCACAACCCTAACCCAGTCCTTTTGCCCAGTCATGATACAATCACAATCCTAAACTCAACCCAGCCCTGATCACTACTCAAACATAATCCCAACCTTAACAATGCCCTGATCGCTAATCATAAGCCTAAGCCCAAAGCCCAGACCTGATCTCTAGTAGTAACCCTAACCCTAACCTAGCCATGATCCCCAGTCATAACCACAACCCAAACCCAGCCATCATCCCTCATCATAATTCCAAGCCCAACCCCAATCATAACCCATCCCTAATCCCTAAGTGATAACCCTGAACCCACCTCTAACCCAGCTCTGATCCCTAGTCATTAACCTAACTCCAATTGTAACCAAGACCTGATCTCTAGGCATAACTCTAACCAAATCTACAACCCTTACCCAGACTCCCAATTATCACCCTAATTCAAATTCCAAACTTAACCAAGCCCTGATCCCTAGGCATTAGTCTGACACCAACTCTAGGAATCAGGTCTGGCTTAGGGATAGTGATAACCCTAAATCCAACCCTCACCAATCCTGAGCCCAACCACAACCACAACCCTAACTCAGCTCTGGATTCCTAGTGATAATCACAACCACAATCCCAAACCTAATGTAGCACTGATTTCCTAATCATAACCTTAACCCTAATCCAGCCCTGATCCATAGTCATTACCCTAACTCAAACCCTAACCCAGCCCTGATCCACAGTCATTACCCTGACCCTGATCCCTCATAGCCCTAACCTTATCCCAACCCTGATCCCTAATCATAACACCTACCCTAACTCAGCCCTGATTCATAGTCAAAACCAATACCCTAACTCCAACCCTATTCCAACCCTGATCCTTCCTAATAATCCCAACCACAACCCTTACCCAGTCCTGATCCCTAATCATGACTACAACTACAACCTCAAACACAAACTAGCCCTGATCACTACTCATAACCAAAACCCCGACCCTAAAAATGCCCTAATCTCTAATCATAAACCTCACCCCAACCCCAATGCAAACCCAGTCCTGATCTCCAGTAGTAATCCTAACCCTAACCCAGGTCTGAACCCTAGTCATAACCACAACCCCAATGCTAACCCAACCCTTAACCTATTCATAATCCCAAGCTCAACCCAAACCATAACCCATCCTTGATCCTAAGTAATAACCCAACCCTGATCCCTAGTCATTAACCTAACCCAAGTTCTAACCCAGACCTGATCTCAAGTCAGACACTAACCATATCCCACACCTGATTCTCAATTATCACCCTAATCCCAACTAAAACCTTAACCCAGCACTGATCCCTAGTCATAACCCTGACACAAACTCCTAAACCAGCCTTACTCTCTAGTCATAACCCTAACTTCAACCCTCACCCAGTCCTGATCCCTAATCAAAATCACAACCACAACCCTAACTTGGCCCGATCCCTAGTCATAACCCTAACCCAAATCCTAACCAATCGTGACCCCTAGTCATAACTGAAAGTACTCATCCCAAAAGACCACCAGACACAGTTACAAACAGAAAAGGCAGTTTATTGCCAGTAATACCAGACAAAGCTGACAGGGCTTCCCATGCCACGGGACAGGGAGAAACTGTGCCTGTCCTTTGTTCAAATATATAGTCAGAGACTAGTGGAGTGAAATAGTAATAATCCTAACCCCAAACCTAACCCAGACCTGATCACTAATCATTACTTTAAGCCAAACCCTAATCTAGCCCTGATCCCTAGCCACAACCTTACCACCAACTGCAACCCTAACTCAGCCCTAATCCCTAGTCACAACCTTATCCCTAACCTTATTCCAACCCTGATCCTTAGTCAAAACCACAAACATAACCCATCCCTAATTCATAGTCATAATCTCAACCCAAACCCCAATCTTATTCTAACCCTGATACCTAGTCATTACCCTAAACCCAAACCTAACCTAGTCCAGATCCCTATTTATAATCCAAACCCAAACATTAACACAGCCCTGATCCCTAGTTAGAACCCTAAGTGCAGAACCACCCTAACTCAGCCCTGATCCCTAGTCATAATCTTAACCCCATATCCAACCCTAATCCCTAGTCATAACCCAAATTTCAACCCTAACCCAGCACTGATCCTTAGTCATAACTACAACCACAACCTAATCCAGTCCTGATCCCTATTCATGACCACAACCATAACCACAACTATAACCCATCCCTAATATCTGTGATAACCCTAACCCCAACCCTAACCCAGCCCTGATCCCTAGTCATTACCCTAACCCCAATTATTTAACCTAGACTTGATCATAACCCTAACTTTATCTCCAACCCTAACCCAGCCCTAATTCCCACTTTTTACCCTAACCCCAACTGCAAATTTAACCCAGTCCCAAACCCTAGTCATACCCCTGACACCAACCCTAACCCAGCCTAGTCATAACCCTAAGTTCAAGTCTCACCCAGTCCTGATCCCTAGTCATAACCACAAACACAACCCTAATTTAGCCCTGATCCTTAGTCATAACCCTAATTTCAACACTAAGTCAGCCCTGGTCCCTAGTCATAACCACAACCACAACCCTAACCCAGTCCTTTTGCCCAGTCATGATCACAATCACAACCCCAAACCCAACCCAGCTCTGATCACTGCTCATAACCATAACCCCACCTTAACAAAGCTCTGATCCCTAATCATAAGCCTAACTCTAACTCCAATGATAATTCAGATCTGATCTCTTATAGTACCCCTAAGCCAGCCCTGATCCCTAGTCACAACCATAACCTAACCCTAAGCCAGCCCTGATCCCTAGTCATAATCCCAACCCCAACCCCAACCATAACCCATCCCTGATCCCTAAGTGATAACCCTAAACCCAACCCTAACCCAACCCCAATCTCTAGTCATTAACCTAACCCCAATTGTAACCCAGACCTGATCTCTAGTCATAACCCTAACTATATCTCCAACCCTAACCCAGCCCTGATTCCCAGTATTAACCCTAACCTTAACTGCAAACTTAACCCAGCCCTGATCCCTAGTCATAACCAGAACCCCAACCTAATCCAGCCCTGATCTCTACTCATAAACCTAACCCAAATGCTAACCCAGCCCTGACTTGTACTCATAACCATAACACTTAACCCAGCCCTGATCCCTAGTCATAACCACAATCCCAACCCTAACCCAGCCCTAATCCCTAGTCATATCCCAAACCTAACCCAGCCATGATCCCTAATCATTACCATAAGCCCAACCCTAACCTAGCCCTGGTAGCTAGCCATAATCTCACCACCAACCCAACCCTAACCCTTCCCTGATCCCTAGTCATAACCCTTACCCTAATCTTATCCCAACATTGATCCCTAGTTATAACCACCACCCCCAAACATAACCCACCCCTGATTCACAGTCAAAACCACAAGCCTAACTCCAAATCTATTCTAACCCTGATCCCTAATTATAACCCTAAACCCAAAATGTAACATGTGAAATCAGAAACAGAACAAAATTATTGATTATTAAAAATGGGCCAAAACAAGAATAGACCTGAGGACCAATGGATTTGAACTGAAGACCCAGAAATGAACCCACAGATCTATAGCCATCTAATCTTCAATAAGGGAGCTAAAAAACTAGAATGGAAGAAAGACAGCCTCTTCAGTAAATGGTTCTGGAAAAATTGATTTAACACCTGTAGAAAACTAAAGCTAGATCCTGATATATCACCCTGCACCAGAATCAACTCCAAATGGATCAAAGACCTCATCAAAGTAGACACCCTGAAAACATTACAGGAAGAAATAGGAGAAACTCTAGGGCTCCTTGGCACAGGCCAAATTTTTCTTTAAAATAGAGACCCAGAAACACAACAAATCAAAGAAAGGTTGGACAAATGGGATTGCATGAAATTGCAGAGCTTCTGCATAGCTAGCAAGATCAATAGAAAGCCCACAGATTGGGAGAAGAGCATCACTAGCCATACAATGGACAAGGGTCTCATATCTAAAATATACTTCGAACTCAAAAAATTAAATCCCCAATAACATATCCTCAAACAACTGCTCGATAAATAAATGGGCTAAAGACTTAAAGAGAAACTTCTCTGAAGAGGAAATAAGAATGGCCAATAGACACATGAAGAAATGTTCAACTTCTCTAGCCATAAAAGAAATGCAAAGGGCTGGGAAGGTGGCTCAGTGGTAGAGTGCTTGCCTTGCATGCATGAGGTCCTGGGTTCAATTCCTCAGTACCACATAAGCAGGAAAAAAAGCCGGAAGTGGTGCTGTCGCTCAAGTGGTAGAGTGCTAGCCTTGAGCTGAAGAGCTGAGGGACAGTGCCCAGCCCAGAGTTCAAACCCCATGACCGGACCCCCAAAAAAGAGTAGAAAAAAAAAAGAAATGCAAATCAAAACAACATTGAGATTCCACCTCACCCCAGCTAGAATGGCTATAATCAAGAAATCTAATAACAACAGATGCTGGAGGGGATGTGGCCAAAAGGGAACCCTACTGCATTGTTGGTGGGAATGTAAACTTGTTCAACCACTTTGGAAAGCAGTATGGAGGTTTATCAAAAGACTCCGCATAGAGCTCCTCTATGACCCAGCAATCCCACTTTTGGCCATTTACCCAAATGTTCACAGATAATACCATACTACAGCTACCAACACAACTATGTTTATTGTAGCATTATTTACCATAGCTAAGATATGGAACCAATCCAGATACCCCTCAGTAGATGAATGGATCAAGAAAATGTGGAATATATATACAATGGAATTCTATGCCTCCATCAGAAAGAATGATATCGCCCCATTTGTTAGGAAATGGAAAGACTTATATGGAAAAAATTATATTAAGTGAAGTAAGCCAGGCCCAAAGAAACATAGATCCCATGGTTTCCCTTATTTGCAATAACTAGTACATGTCCAGGACAAGCAAAAAAGCTCAAAAGC
Source organism: Dipodomys merriami (assembly GCF_024711535.1). Taxonomy (NCBI): domain Eukaryota; kingdom Metazoa; phylum Chordata; class Mammalia; order Rodentia; family Heteromyidae; genus Dipodomys; species Dipodomys merriami. The sequence goes on along the minus strand of NW_027202715.1, from coordinate 18,096,289 downwards.
TATGTACATGTGACTATATAAGATGATGTTAAGCAAAATGAACCCCAAGATAGGGACACAGGTGTTTTTTTTTTCATTCCTGCTATTGTTTTTAATGTACTTATAATGTACTAGGTGATTTTTTTTGTTTGTTTTGTATGTTCTTCCCCCATGGTAAAACCTCTGTTTTCACTGTATTTGCTTCCAGTGCCCTGCATCTTGTATATACATTTTCTAATTTGGGGAGGGGAAGGGAAATAACAAAATGCTGAAATAAGGATACAGGTTGACCCATTGTAACAATGAGATGTCCAAGACACTATTTGAAAGCAAACTTTACTATTGGGGGGGGGGGGAGTTGGGGAGGTGGGGAGGGAAGGGATAGTAGGGGAAAAACAAAGAGTGGGTAACAAGGCTCGATAGGAAATGTACTCATTACCTCTTCATGTAACTGTAACCCCTCTATACAGTATTTTTACAATAAAAAACATATTAATAAAAAATGAGGCCAAATAGTAAAGGCAGAATCCCTCTGCAGAGAGAAACTCCAGGTCAAATGGCCACTAGTCAGCCTAAGCCTTTTCCATCCTTGCTAAAAAGCAAGCTGGCAGCTATGCAGTTTACCACAAACTTTGCCAAAGGCCACTGACAACTTTGAGGCTTATCACCAGCTATACTGAGTTGCTGTATTAGTCAGGAGCTTATAATAAAAATCATTTCTGTAAAATAGACTAACCCCACCCAAGGGTATGTTTTGACTTTTGTAATCCAAGGGTATGTTTTGACTTTGTGTAATCAAGTATCAATAGTATCAATACCATGGCTAGTATTGGTCATGCTGACCAAATCAAGATAGTTTTTCCTATTCTTTTTGCATCTCAGGGATATGTTTTGTTTCTATAACCTTGCTTCCTTGCTTTGGCAAACATCACCTACATGTAACCCCTTCCTATAAAACTCCCCCATGAATAGCAAATGGGGATGTTGTTCAAAGCGCTGTGAGCTGGAGATAGTTGCCACATGGCTAATAAAAGGCTTCCAGACAGATTGACTGAGTGCTGGTGACTCCTTTTGCCAATTGTGGGGTTCGACTCTCACTGGCCCGGTGAAGTTGAGATACTTCATGTGGAGGCCCCAGCGAGAAAACCAGCCTCAGGCCTTGATCTTGGGAAGCATGCTACAGAAGGGACATATCCATCGGGGGGGGGGGGGGGGGGGGGGGGGGGGCGGCTGCTGAGAAGACATTTCTCAGCCCCAAGACTGTGATAGGGCCCCTTTCACTGCAGATATCTCCTGAGGTCTGGGAAGCTTTATTTGGAGCCCTCTAGAGGTAAATTTGGGGCCAGCCATTGGGTAGGCATGGTGGAAGCCTGGATGCAGCATAACTTCCCCTCCCCATGGGTGGTGGTGAGATGTCACCCTGCCTGTGTGTCCTTCTGGGCCATTGGTGGTGCCTTCTGGTGCCCTTTGGGGCCTTCTGGGCCGTTTGGAATTTGTAGTGCTTTCTGGTGCCTAGGTCTGTCTAATCATTTGGTTTGTTTGTGTAGCAACTTGTCTGTGTCTGTTTTGCTTGTCATTTCTGTGTGGCCACTTGGCTGTGTCTGTTGGAATCTGTGGTGCTTTCTGGTGCATTTTAGGTCTATCTGGACCATTCAGTTTGTTTGTGTGTGGCAACCTGTCTGTGTCTGTTTTGCTTGTCATTTCTGTCTAAATGTCTGGGAACCCTTTCTGTTTGTCTTGTCATTTTCAACTATTTGCTGCCTCTCTCCTCCAGGACTGGGCTTATCCTCCTCCTTCTGACTCCCTTGAGGATTTATATTTGTGGACCACTGACTTGTTTTCATCAGGGAGTTCTTTAAGATTTCTCTCCTTATGAAGTTTACACTTACAATTTGGCTTTCCTTCTCTCGGACTTATGGGCTCTTGTTATTATTCTTGTTTATATCTTCACAATCCTGATTTTCTTTTTTTTGTGAGTAGTGTTATGATATTGACAAAATTCCAGGGTATAGGCTTATTTGGCCCAAGTAGAAAAAGCAGGAAACAACTCCTGTTTGAAATTTGAAATCACTTGATTGTTTTCTTTTTTACATAAATGGGTCAAACCTCTTCATCCACCCCTTTAGAGGTGCTTTTAGATCATGTTTGTCTGAGATAGAGACATTCTGGTGGCCCACATGGGGAGTGGCTCACTCGTAGACTCTGGATTTAGCCCTAACTCAGCCTTCGGTTTTTGTCTTGTCTTGTTCTTAGAATTGGTACCAGTTTTAAATGTGGATCCTTGTTTTCTGTGTGTTTTTTTTTTTTTTTTGATCATTTGTGTTGCTGTTTCCACAGTGGGATCTGGGAAGGCGATGTCTGGCTTAGGCAGGAAGGGACTACACCATCCGGTATAGACAAAGTTTGTTAAAACATCACATGATTATATACAGCACACAGGCAGGAGAAGTAAATCTTCACTCAGGGGATGGGAGAGTTAATCTTAAACAGTTTACGGGAGCACAGACAGAGTTTAAGTCAGTAAGCAGGAAAAGCTAATCCTTGTCAACAAATGTGGAGTAGTTCCAGCAATCAAAGTTGTAAAAGTAGATAATGCACAGGTGAGTACACAAAGAGGGTCTTAAGCCATTGTTCTATGAAGTTAACTAGGAGAAGCACAAAGGACACTTCCCGCAAACCATCACCTAAGTCTGGCGTCAGGCACAGGACCATTGCCTTGCATGGAGGAAGGGGCGTCCCCTTTTGTCCCCCAGAGGAATGCATGCCAGCATGCACCCTCACGGCACGCAGAAGCTCAGATGGGATTTACACGGGTTGATGCCTCTGACAATTTGGACATCTCTAGGGGAATAAAAGTCCCAGCCTCCATCTGGGCCTGGTCACAGACCTAATATGTTTTGTCCTCGAGTTGCAGCAGTCAAGAGGTAGGGCATGGAAGGTTGCAACAGGTCCCCTACCAGACTGAGGCTGCATCTCCTTGCAGAGACAGTCAGAGGTGAGGGTGTCGACAGCTGTGAGCCTGGTTTGGACATTTGGCTGGTCCTGACAGTATAAAAAATTGTAAAGTGCTCTTGTCTAAAATTGGATAAAAGACAGAGTCAGGCCAGTTTAGTTTCAGGTGACCCCCTACCCAGCCTTCCTCCAACTGAAGGTATTCAAAAGGCCAACTGATAGAAATGCCTTTTTAAACAAGCAAGTCCTAAAAAGAAGTGTCCCAGCAAAAGTGCCTTGTTAAAAGTTTTGTCTTAAATCTTTGTTATCTGCAAGGATAAGACTGGCAAAAAGACCTCTTGCTACTAAAAATTCTGGAAAATGTAAGACTGATTTTCATATTTTTGTGTGCTTTAAGATTTGTGTGAATGTTTGTGTGTCTATGAACATGTTCAAGATTTTAAAAAAACCAACTGTCACCATGCTGTAAAAGAAAAAGAATGGATGAGTTTAACCTCCAAGAAAGGTTATCAGATATGGATGCCAAATGTCTTGAAGGATTATTGCATTGTTTTAAAGAGAAACTTTAGTTTAAAAGCCTAAGGATTCTTTAATTTGAAAATCAGAAAATTTGATATTTAAAAACCTGGTATTTTAAGATGCATAAGGCTGTTTACACTGCAATCAAATTATTTGCCTTAACAAAAAGGAATTGGGGATTTGGGATTTACTTCCCTCAGTTAAAATTTGGGAATAAGAAATTTAAGAATAAGAAATTAGAAATTTAAATGTAAAGGTTTGTTTCTACTGCCAAAGACTATACCTGTTCTGTCTGTCTAAAACTGCTTGGGTGTTTCATTCAAGAACCAAGAGAAAAGAAAAGGGAAAACTTAGAAGCCAATAGAAGACTTATCTTTAGGGGTGAGGGGTGAACAGGCAGAAGTGCAGCTCAGCTGGTCCACACATGGTAGGACAGGCCCTAGTGGGGAGTCCACACATGATGGACGAGAGTAAACTGGCACAAATGCAGTTCATCTAATCCTAAAGAGTCGGATGGGTATATGCACATTCTATAGGAGGGTCTGGGTAGCCTGTCTTTGTCCTGTCTCTTTTCCTTGCAGATAGACACTAGAAAACTGATGGTAAAATGAGTGATGTGATGATGGGATTGGTATTGCTAGAACTGCCCCTTAGACATATTAAAAATTGAAAAAAAGCACTAAAAACAGGGTTAAAAAAGTTTATCTGTGTAATATGATTTGGTTTCAGTGCTATTCTGCAATTGGATTTTTTTTAAATAAAGACAAAAAATGTTAAGTCTAGATTCTTGGTACGGTGCTGGTGGTTGTAATTCTTGCATTAAGGAAAAACTGTCATTTGAATTCACAAGTTTTCTAATTCAGACTGAAAATACACACACACACACACACACACACACACACTCGCACACACACACACACACACACACACACACATATGTTTTAAAACAAGCAGCCAAGAGGCAATGGGTGGTACCTAGCCCCTCAAGATTTCAAAAGTTATTCAAATGCAAATAAAAACTGAAGTATAAAGTGTTAAAGCAGTGTAAAAGGTATAAAAAATTAGGAATGGATTCCTGGACATGAAACTTGGAAGTAAAGTTGTCCTAAGTATTTGTTTCAAAGTACAAAAAGGAAAAAATTAAGGCTACAAAAATGATTGCTTAATTGCTATTTCAGTTTGCTCTTATAGATCTTTTGTAACAGTTTCCAGCAAGCCCACAAAAAAGGAGTGAGGATTCTTACAAGTTTGTCAGATGTAACTTTTGACCCTTAATAAATTCCAGGTAAGACCATGCTTGAAAAACTATTTCCAATTACCATCTTTGTTGCTTTTAATTGGAGTAAAGTGGCCTTTTGTAAAATTTATTGATCTGAAAACTGCAGTTCAAAGCCAGTCCTGTCAGAGAAAGGTCCCCATAAGATTGTTATCTCTAATTGGCCAGCAGAGTGCTGGAACAGCAGGCAGAGTTGCTTTGGGGCTCAAAGTGGCAGAGTGCTGGCCTTGAGCTAGAGAGCTGGGGGACAGCACTCAGGCCCTGAGTTCAAGTCCAGTGACCAACCAAGGGAAATGACAATGGGATATTTATCCCATTTTGGAGAAAACACTCCTGAGACAAAGGCAATAGAGCATCCAGAGGCAGTAAACCACTGCTTGGATAATAGAGATGGTGTCAAATTCTGGAATCACTTGTGCTTGGCCCTTCAAAAATTGATCCGAGGGCTGGGAAGGTGGCTCAGTGGTAGAGTGCTTGCCTTGCATGCCTGAGGCCCTGGGTTCGATTCCCCAGCACCACATAAGCAAAAAGAAAAAAAGCCAGAAGTGGCGCTGTGGCTCAAGTGGTAGAGTGCTAACCTTGAGCTGAAGAGCTGAGGGACAGTGCCTAGGCCCAGAGTTCAGGCTCCACGACTGGACCCAAAAAAAAAAAAAAAAAAAAAAAATTGATCCGAGCTGGGAGGTCATACAAAAATGGTTTGTAAACATGTCTTTCTAATGCCCATGTTTGTCTACTTCATAACTGGGCAGGAGCTTTCCAGTCATCTGTGGTAGTGGGAGAAAAAAAAAACTTAAGCTGTCAAATGGTGGGGGGGGGGGTGCATGCAGGGGTAGTTTAAAATTACAACCCCCTGTATGTGCTCAAAGCCCTAATTGGCAGTGACTTTTGGACTGATACCAGCCACATGAGTTCAGGAAAGGAAGTTTGTGAACCTGAGAGTGTGTCCCTATTGATATTTGTCTAAAGGCCTACGCAGATAACTTAGGTATTAGGTACCAGGGTCACAGAGATCAGGTTCCTCAGCTAGCCAGAAAAATGCTTTTGCAAACCAAAGTGCTAAACAGGCTACACTGCTGTAGCCCAAGAGAAGGTTTGTGCAGTTGTTAAAAGTAAACTGTTGTATATAGGGGCTGGGAATGTGGCTTAGTGGTAGAGTGAGTGCTTGCCTAGCATGCATGAAGCCCTGGGCTCAATTCCTCAGTACCATATAAACAGAAAATGCCAGAAGTGGCACTGTGGGTCAAGTGGTAGAATGCTAGCCTTGACCTAAAGAAGCTCGGGGACAGTGCCCAGGCCCTGAGTTCAAGCCCCAGGACTGGCAAAAAAATGTTGTATATAATTTCCAGTATGGGGTAAAGTATTGTTCTTAATGACATCTAATCCCGGTAATCCCTTGGTAAAAATAGGCTAAGGTTATAGGTTCCTGGCTAGGTAGGGTCAACACCCCTGTGTCAGCTTGAAGAAGCTACAGAAGATGGATCTTCACCCATTAACGCTCTTTTAGGATCAAGGATCCAGAGTCATTTTTGGAGAAATAAGGCAGAAGAGATAAAAGAAAAGAGGCATGAGAAATAGTGATAACAAGTGTGCAAGTGTAGAGACTACACTTGTTGGAGATGGTTGCAGGCCCAAGCCTTCTATGTCTGTTTAGGAAAATATCTGGTTAATAAAAAGTTGTCACCCAGGTACATTGTCCCAGGCCACTGCCTAAAATCATCTTAAAAACCAGTGGGGCCTCAGTCTGCCAAGCCTGTGTAATGTATCCTTAACCAGTCTGTGTAGAAATCTGCAGCCCAGCAGGAGGTATGGCAATCCATGGAAGCTGCTGAAAGATCCTGCTGCTGCTACTGCCCACCCTTTTGAGTAAGTTCAAAGACAGCCTGGCAGTCACCTGGAGGGCAATCTACATCGTCATCCTGACCACCTCCACTGTAGTGAAAGTAGACTGGACTCCTGCCTGACTCCATCACCCATGATTGCTTCCTGGTGGAAAACTGCTTCAGATCTGCTGAAACTAAGATTTCTGTGGGACAGACTTTCTATGATATCCAGTAACCCTCTCTACTCCCACAGTGGATATTGAGGGCAAGGACAACATCCCTGGCCAACATTAGACACTTCGAGGCACTGGAAACTGGAGAAATCAACTCTATAGACACAGCCTTGGTTGGTTCTGGTATGGCAATAACCTGTTTCCTTCTGTGTGTGCGCTTAGGAGCACAGTCCCACAAGACTGGCTGCCTTTTCAACTTTAATCTGTGGTTAGAGGCACAGTAAATTCCCTTGAGCAATTCTAAGATAACCTGGTTCCACAAGCCAAAGGAAAAAAAGTGGGCAGTTTTAAACTCAAGCTGCAAAGAAGCTTAAGGAAATGTAAAAAGGGGAATAGTAAGTTGTTAATGAGATAAGGAAGCAGAAAGAAAAAGGGATGTGTTAAGGTTTATATGACAGACCTTAGAAAACAGTATGAAGAAAGTTTGTAAAGAGGATTGAGGAAACATAAAAATGGTTTCCATTAGATTAGAGAGGACTTGAAAAGTAAGAATCATCTTAAATGTTTGCTCAAAGAAAGGAAATTAAGACAAATCACAGGATGTTCATGTAAGTCAAATATGGTGTGAGTAAGTAGAAGATGATGTAAGTATGACTTTTAAGATAGAGCTTATCTTTGTAAAAGACCTAGTGGCATCTACAATACTTCAGAGAGCCCAAGACCATGGCCACAGCTGATGCTAATGCCTCTGACTAACACAGAGACAGTTGATACCTTGAACATTGCTCATCTACACCACCTAACTAAATTCATGGTGCCACATATGCAGGCTTGTTATACACCCCTGGCTAGAGAGGAACACGAGTCATATCAAAGATTTGAAATGTACAAAAAAGGAGAGAGGAATGTAACATGTGAAATCAGAAACAGAACAAAATTATTGATTATTAAAAATGGGGCCAAATAGTAAAGGCAGAATCCCTCTGTGGAGAGAAACTCCAGGTCAAATGGCCACTAGTCAGCCTAAGCCTTTTCCATCCTTGCTGAAAAGCAAAAGAACATCTCTCCCTCACTCAACTTTACCAATCTGGCAGCTTTGCAGTTTACCAAACTTTGTTGCAGGCCACAACCTTGAGGCTTATCACTAGCTGTACTGAGTTGCTGTATTAGTCAGAAGCTTATAATAAATATCATTTCTGTAAAATAGACTATCCATATCCAAGGTTATGTTTTGACTTTTGTAATCAAGTATCAATATTATCCATAATATTGGACATGTTGACCAAGTCAAGACTATGCTTTGCTTCTACTTCTGCAATTCAAGGCTATGGTTTGCTTCTGTAAATCTTCTTGGTTGCCTCTTGTGATTTTTCCTTTGAAAGACCCTCATGGGAAAAAGATCTCACTGCATCCCACTACTCTATTAATGGGGTATAGTCACCATGTGGCTAATAAAAGACTCCTTGCCCTGTTCAACTTAGTTGGTGGTCTTATTTCGCGATTTGGGATACATGAAAACCTACCTAGTCCTGAGCCCTATTCATAACCCAAATCCAAAGCCAACACAACCACAACCAAAACCCTAACTCAGTCCTGATCCCTACTCATGACCACAACCCCAACCCAGACCTGAAACCTAATCATAACTATAATTTCAACCCTAACCCAGCCCTGACCTCTATTAGTAACCCTAATCCTGATCCAGCCCTGATCCATAGTCATAACCACAACCACAACCCTAACACAGAACTAACTGATCCTAGTCATAACCACAACCACAACCCCAAACCCAGCCTTTATCACTACTCATAACTGTAACCTCAACCCTAACCCAGCTCTGATCCCTAGTCATAGCCTAAACCCCAACCCCAATGCTAACCCAGACCAGATCTCTATTAGTAACTCTAACCCTGAACCGTAGTCACAACCACAACCACACCCTAACACAGCACTGATTCCTAGTCATAACTCTAACCCTAACTCTAAACCAGCCCTGATCCATAGTCATTACCATAACCTAAACCCCAACCCAGCCATGATGGCTAGTCATAAACACAACCAGACCCCTAATCTAGCCCTTATCCCTGGTCACAACCCTGAGCCCACACTCACCATTCCAAACTTCTGAATTCTCCACATTTTCTCCTCACAGTGCCTGCAGGCAGAGGAAGTCACCATACAACGAAGGGTGGGCATCCTGGAGCATCTACAGAGCTGAACTAGACCCAGAGTGTAGCTGACAGGGAAGGGGAACGCCCGCCAGCTCCTGCCTAACCCCTCTCCGCACAGCTCCAGATTGGATAATTGACACAGTGCCCGCCCTTGGGTCCTGATTGGCTTAGTAGAGAGAGACACAAAGGGGGTGTGGCTCAGTGTTGGAGTGCTTCCTGAGTGTCTGGCCCGGCAGCACGACACCATTTACATTCACTAGAAACAAAATCAAATACCTTGAGATGCCTAGTAACGTGTGAGACCTATATACTGAAATTGAACCACTCAAAAAATACCTCCTGGCCAGGGTAAGCACGGCACTTTTGGGCACCTGACTGCCCGGTGTAGCCCCGGGTGGCAATAAAGACTTTCTATTGGCTGTACTCTATGTCAGTGTAGTCTCTCCTGGTGGTCTCTCCACAACATTCTCATGACATACAAATAGGAGAATTGTGGTCCAGGCCAGCCTTAAAAAATAATGAAAGCAAAAGGGCTGGAGGCGTGGTTCACGTCTTCAGTTCAAACACCAGTACTGCAAAAGTAAATTTTAAAATACCAAATTTGAAAACTTCTATTTGTCAGGTACCAGTGGCTCATGCCTGTAATCCTAGCTATTTAGAAGGCTGAGATCTAAAGATCATGGTTCAAAGCCAGCCCAGGCAGGAAAGTCTCTTAAGACTCTTATCTCCATCAAAAAGTCAGAAGTGGAGTTGTGGCCCAACTGGTAGAGCACTAGCCTTGAGCAAACAAACAAAACACAGGACTCAAAGCCTAGAGAAAAATGAGTCAGCCCTAATTTCACAGATTTTCCTGCCCAGGACTGGCTTTAAAAATTGATCCTCAGATTTCAGCCTCCTGTGTAGCTAAGATTACCATGAATTATCAGCACTTAGCCTTTTCTTTTTTTCTTAACAGAATGGCTGTTACAAGCTGACTTGTGTGTTCTTAGATTTATATGTTGGAGTGCAGTGTCCCTGTGCCTCACATTGTAACCAGATGTAGAAAGAGGCCTTCCTGAAGGTTATTTAAAAGAAGCCAATAGCATGGGGTCCCTTCCATGTGCCAGAGATAACCTTGTAATGAGGAGAGCCCACAGCAAGCCTGGTGGAGAAGCCTGAGGAAACCAAGGCTCATTCCACTTTGTCTGAGACTTCAGAAACAAAGTTGTGTTGTTTAAGACATTTTGGTGGCATTTTCTTATGCTAGCCCTAGAAAATTAATATAGCAGAGATATTATTTATAGCAACAATATGTTACACATTCCTGACAGTCTTTTGTCAAATATATGGTCTGAAAATGCTTTTCTCCTAGTTTGTAGCTTAGTGCTGTCCTGGAGCTTGAACACAGGGCCTGGGTGCTATCCTTGAGGTTTGTGCTCTCTGACAGTTCTGCCTTTCAGCATGTTGAAAGTAGAGACTGGGCCCTCACCAGCCCCCTAATCTGTTAAGGTCTTAATCTTGGGGTTTCCACCTGCTCAGAAATAAATTTCCTAGAAGATAACTTTCTGTTATTTATGAATTAATCAGCATCTGGTCTTGTGATAGCTGCACACACAGACGGAGACACGCCTGAATAGTGCAGGTTCCACTCATCGCTTGAAGTGTATCTCCCTCTATCAGCCTGGCCCTTGTGCTTTCAAAATACACCAAGACCTGTCTGTCTTTGAAAGGTGGTCAGCAAAACTGCTGTGCAGGAGCGTATTTAACTTCTGCCTCAAGCAATGTTGAAAACTCCTTTTTTTGTGAGGTTGCAATTAGGGTTTAAATTCAGAGCCTCACACTTGGTCAGCTGGAGTTCTATGACTTGAGCCACACCTCCAGCCCTGCTTTTTTGTGCTGTTTCTTTTTTGGAGATGGAGTGTTATGGATTTTTCTATCTTATGCTTGAGTCCTCTGTCTTCCATTTCAACCTAGAGTTACATACGTGAGCCATCAATGATGTACAAAAGCTGATTTGTAGACCAGTCTAAAGGAGTTGTCTAATGGAGGCATAGGATCCATTTTCTAAATCTATTTCCTTACTCTTTTCATCCCCATAAATAAAATGGGAACAATGGTTTCCATGTCCCAAATAAGCCTAAAGAAAAGTTTCATAGCTATTACGTGGGTACACAAATTTTGTTTCCCAGGAAAGAAGATAAAAGTCAGATCATTCCTTTGCTGATTGGGAAGTGGTTATCCAGTTGTCCCTAGGGAATCATGGGAGTCCTCAGCCATTGCTCTATAGATTGGACCAGGCCCCCAGGCCTACATGAATCATTATATCACATCTGTCCCAGCAGACAGTACCTGGATATGACAGGTTACAACTGTAACTTGGCACAAAGTGGAAGAATTTCTCAGAGCACTCATTTCTGTAATTCCCATTTCAGGGAGAACAGAGCTTCAAAGAGCAACCAGCCCAGAAGGGGACCCAGACAGGTTCCCCCAGACCTTAAAGCACCTGTGATTTAGGGGGGGGATAGGGTTGGGAGAGTTTAGAGAGTATCCCACTTAATCCTCAAATAGAAAATCAGAAACTCATCCAAGATCACACTAGCCAGTAACAGATCCTGAATTCAAACCCAAGTGTTCAGAGATCTTTGATTTTCTTAAGGGGAGGGGAGAGGTTGTTCTTGTCTTGTTTTAGAAAAAGCTCCAATCTCATCCCAAGAAAGACATGTTCAACCTCCCTTTAAACTCACATTTTGGTCGAATTGCCTTGGGTAAGGAAAAAGATATGTTAGAAATAACACAAATAGGTATGAATGTGGGTACAACAGTAATTGCTTCAATTTAATACATTACTAATAATTTCCCCTATTTGTCTATGGAATTTGAAACCAAGTAAGTAAACAAATTTTTTTTGTGGTTTCTTTTTTTTTTTTAATTGTGAAAATACTGTACAGAGGGGTTACAATTACATGGACAAGATAGTGAGTACATTTCTTATCAAGCATTGTAGCCTCCTCCTTTGAGTAAACAAATTTTAAATGGGAAATTTACAAGGAAAATATCCCAGTGAGGAAACTTTCTATGAAATAAAAATGAAAAAAGCCAGACAGAAACAAATACTTGACTCAAGCTAGAAGAGCATGTCATTCTTAATTTTGACCACAAGGTGGCAGCAAAGACCAGCTATGGAGTCATCTCAGCCTTGCCTCTGCTCTAACCAGCACTGGAAGGGGGCGTGATGTAATTACAAGCAAACAAAGCCCTGCTGGGAGCTCATTAGAAATGCAGATCCCAGACCCACTGAATCAAGCTTCTAGGTGTGGTGGAGGAGTGATCTGCATGCCAATCTGACCAGGTAGCCAATTTCTTCCAAATTCAGCACTACTCTTGCAAGTTGATCATAGATTTCTTCACTTTGCCAAATAGTTTGTCTAGAGACAAAACTGCTTTGTTTTGAAACAAACAAAATGCAGCTAATTCAATTTCAGACTCAGATGTCTGAGCCTGGGAGATGTGGCTGGGACCTGCTCACCCTCATCTTGCCCCACCATTTCACCTTAACTAGGCACTGATTGCCTATAATGGGACTCTGCTGATGGATGTGAGCTCTCCGGGAGTCAGTGGTCTTCCCAAGGGAGTGGGCTCCATATTTCTTTCTTTTTTTTATTGTGAAAATACTGTACAGAGGGGTTACAATTACATGAGCAAGGTAATGAGTACATTTCTTATCAAACATTGTAGCCTCCTCCTTTGTTTCCCCTTCCCAACCCTTCCCATCCTCCCCCCCACATAATCTTCCTCCCTCCACCACCAGAGTTGTAAAGTTCATTTTTCCACATAACAACATCTCATTGTTGCAAAGGATCCACCTGTATCCCTATTTAAATGGTTTGTTTTTTCCCTTCCCCTCCACAAATTATACCAACCTCAAATACAGTGAAAGCAGGGGTTATACCATGGCGGAGGGACATTCAAAGCAACAAAGAAATAATCTTATAAATGTGTTAGAAACAATCACTTGACAGAAAAAAACATTTGAATACATATCTTAGGGTTCATTTCCCTAACATCAACTTACCTGACCTTTTCTGCTTGACTCAGACATATACTAGTTATTGCAAATAAAGGAAACCATGGTACCTAAGTTTCTTTGGGCCTGGCTTACTTCACTTATTATAATTTTTTCCAAGTCTTTCCATTTCCTAACAAATGGGACAATGTCATTCTTTCTGATGGAGGCATAGAATTCCATTGTGTATATACCACATTTTCTTGATCCATTCATCTACTGAGGGGCATCTGGGTTGGTTCCATATCTTAGCTATGGTAAATAATGCTGCAATACACATAGTTGTGCTGGTAGCTTTAGTGTGGCCTTGTTTGTGATCATTTGGGTAAATGCCCAGAAGTGGGATTGCTGGGTCATAGGGGAGCTCTATGTGGAGTCTTTTGAGGAACCTCCATACTGCTTTCCAACGTGGTTGAACAAGTTTATGGGCTCCATATTTCTGACTTAGCTTCTCCCAGCCCTGCATGAAGGCTTGTTTACCCACTCACAACAGAGATTCCCCTTTCCACAGTGCCCCCAAGTGATAAACTAGAGGAAAATCCAGGTTTGACCTTCCTGACACAAGCTCTGCTCTGCCCTCCTGCCCTGTCACACTTGGTGAGAGCTTTCTACAAGTATGGCTGGGGCCTGGTGGTGAGATGGCAACAGGGACCGATAGCCTTGAAACCAGTGTCCAAGGCTCAGCAGTGGACACATGGCTGACTCTGGAGGAAGATTGCTGACTCTGGAGGAAGGCAGACCTGTGTGAAATACCATAGTGAAATACCTTAGTGCAATGAGTACACACACATATGCACATACTCACATGCTCTCTCACGCGTGCTCTCTCTCTCTCTCTCTCTCTCTCTCACACACACACACACATACACACACACACACTCGAATGTAAGCAGAATAGAGTAGGGAGGGCATCAGTGGGAAAGGGAAAGCTAACAAAGAGAGAATGAAGATGGAGATGGTCTATGTAATTTCTTTGCATGTGTGAAAATAGAACTCCCATTGCCTGCACTGGAAACAGGAAATATTTCTTTCTCTTTTTTTTTTTTCCTACTTTACCTAAAATAAATCATTGAGCCAGTTGCTGGTGGCTCACACTTGTAATCCTAGCTTTTCAAGAGGCTGAGATCTGAGGATGATGGCTCAAAGCCAACCAAAGACTCTTATCTCAGTTAACCACCAAAAAGTTCAGAAGTAGAGCTGTGGCTCAAATGGTCAAGGGCTAGGCTTGAGCAAAAGAACTAGGAGACAAAACCCAGGCTCCCAGATCAAGTACAAAATAATAATAATAATAAATAAATACTTGCTAAAATTTTCAAACAAACAAAAGAAAATAGAATGCTGAACTGTGTTGAAACTGCTCTAAGTGGGCAGTGACTTGAGGTTCTAGAAAGCATCTGCATCAGAGGGAAACACCCACCCAGGAGAAACCAAGTCAGGAGAGTGCTAGATGAGTGAGCAGGGGAAGAGCAAGAAAGCAGAAAGAAAGAAAACAAGTGAAACTTTCAGAAACACTGGGGAGAAAGGGGAGCATTGGGAGGGAAAAACTGGGAGGAAGCCAGGGAAGAGGTAACAAAAAGAAATGTACCTGACTCATGTAACTGTAACCTCTCAGAACATCACCTTTACAATAGCAAGTTAAAAGAAAGAAAGAAATGTACAGGGTGTGATCTAAACTAGCAAATCAAAGCAGTAGAAAATACTATTCAAGTTGGGCACCAGTGGTTCATATCTGAATTCTGGGTACTCAAAAGACTGCAATCTGGACAATAGGAGTTTGAAACCAGCCTAAGTAGAAAAGCTGGAGAGATGCCCTCTCCAATTAATCAGCAAAAAGCTGAGTTGGAGATGTGGCTCAAATAGTAGAGCACCAGCTGTGAGCGAACATAAGGTCCTGAGTTCAAGTTCTCATCCACTCAAATTTTTTAAAAAATACTTTTCATTTGGGATGGTAATGGATGAGGGTGGGACCCAGAAATGACATTGTCCAAAAAGAAATGTACTCTTTACCTGACTTATGGAACTGCAGCCCCTCTGTATATTATTACCTTGATGTTAACAATAAATAAGTAATTTGAAAATACTATTCAAATCATCTTTGCTTGCTTCAATTCTAGAGTGTCTAATTCTCCATTTAACACAAGAATATCTGTAGTTACACCAATGTTTGTGTCTATATTTCTATAACAATCTATTCAAACATACAAATTCATATCAATTCTCCAATTCCAAAGAGTTTGTGGTAGTTTTTTGTACCTTTTTGTAGCTGCCAACTTCTCTTATAGTGAGAAATCTAGCTCTTGGCCATCTCCATAATTTTCAAAATCCAGTGAAAAATAAAACTGGTGCTGTCTCTCTTGTTGTCTGTATT